>NC_136858.1:25864787-27075620 GCF_951799975.1 Gobius niger
TCCATCCGTGCAAACTTGTGGCTTTTTCTGTTTGTGAACTAAAAAAACTGTTCCAATAATGCAGCAGGTAAGGTTATATTTTTGGGGAAGGGGGGTAGGAGGGGGGGCTATGTTACCTTTCATGTCTCTCTCTACATCATCAGTCTATGCCGCTACAGATATGCACTGTGGGAATACTGTTGTGGAGCTTTGAAATGCAATACAACTCGTGCCTCTGAACTACGAGAAAAGATATCAGGAGGGCCGGGAGGGTTTGCTTTTATCAATTTATCATGCACCTGATGGAGCTGATATGCCGTTAGAGAAGTGACCCCAGGGGCTGACTCTGAAACATACTTTTCACCATTTCTGTAATGAAATATGTTCCCCTGGCCGGCCCACTTCTGCACAACCTCATCAGACCTTTTTGCAACAACGCTATGTGAATGGATTACGGAATAAAGCAATTACATAGATGGTCAAACAAATGCCGGCTAATTTGACGGAGGGTCTTTGAGTTCAGTTCGGTTTTCAAACTGTGGTGCATGTAGTGAAGTGCTTACTCTGATCTTGTTTAGACACAGTTTAGATCTGGGTTTTGTTCTAGTTTTCTCTAATTTAGATCGGATAGTTGAAACTTGAGCTAGTGTTTGTTAAATCCAGGTCTAGCCCAAGTTATGTGCCGGATTGTTAAATGTTGGGTCAGACATCTTTTAGATTTAAGCTCAGTTTTGAAATAAATATATATATATACTGTATATAAATATTAGGGCCGGGCGATTTAGAAAAATAAATAAAAATCACAATTATGTTCCTCATATTGATCGATCTCGATTTTCGATTCGATTTGATTTTTTCATAACAAATTAAATACATCTTGCTGATTCATAAAATTAGATACATCTTTTATTCAAACCTCAGCTCAAACAAAAACAAATGCTTTAATCAAGTCTCATTTAACACACAAAAGTCTTCCATTGTCTCGACCAAACTCCCAAACTAGGTGCGGTTTGTGCCAAAGAAATGGCTGTAAACCTGTCGATTATAAAGTCCCATGACGATTGTTGAGATTGGCCAAAGTAGAGATTGCGATTTTGATGAAATTTCGATCAATCGCCCAGCCCTAATAAAAATCATACTTTTGTTCTATTGGAAATAATTATCTACACACTGATCGTCATACATTGAACTGTATATTTACTGTATATAACGCCTTTCTACCTGCTTTATTCAGTCAAAGCGCTTTACATCAAGGAACCACTCACCCGTTCACACTCTCATTCACACACCAGTGCACGCAGGCACTGGAGGCAAGGAGGAAAAGTGTCTTGCCCAAGGACACAATGAACCACGACCCTGTGGTCACAAAATGACACCCTCTACTCTCTGCGCCACTGCCGCACCCCCCAAAAAAACACAGAGCCATCCATTTGCTCTCAGTCATAGTTGTGCTGATTTTGAACATCCATAAAAGCCTTGTTGTATTTTCTATTCACTACCCACGATACAAAAAGGTACAGACTCTCTTTAAGTGCTGGGCTTTTAGAATCTGACATAATAGCATAGGAATAAACAGAGGGTATGAATACTTCCTGAACCACTGTTAAGCATACGTTATTGTTTCGGGAGGAGGTCCCTGCTGCATTTGAAACGATGTGAACAGTAGTTTCAGAATCACTTCACTCATTGTTCAAATCCTCTGTAGACGTCACTTACTGCGTGCACACAGCCCTTCGGTGCAGTTCTTGCTCTCCATCATGCTACCGCTGCAGTGTTTCCCTCCGTTTTTAGGTGACGGGGCCTGACATTCGCGACTGCGCCAATGTGTGCACTCCGTCCCACAGGCAGACCACTTTGCCCACTCTGTCCAGCCTCCGTCTACTGTGAAGTGAAACACCAAATACAGGGGTGACTGCACAGCCAGAGAGAGACCACAACACATGCTTTTTCCCATTTGTTTTGGGCTTGCAATAAACCCAATCTCACCAATAGACGGCTCGTATGGACCATATTGCACTGTGTAAGTGGAGTCCAGCTCTTTTCCGCTCAATACTGCTTTTTATTACCACACTCCAGGAGCTTATGCCTCAGTATGGACATCAATTGACTTTGCACTGAATGTTTGTCCTGCCTCTTGTATAAGCTTAGTATAAACTGCATTACACTGCCTCTGGCTGTCTATTATCCGATTAGTGGGATAATAGTGGCATGGGTCCTTTATATTTGAAAAGATGTCAGCACAACTTGCCCTTGTGAGGGACAATGCCAAAAGCAAAATCATTTTCCTGGTGAAGTTGAACTTGTTTATTATGTTGCAGACATTAGAACAGTTTAAAAGGGGGGTGGTTCAGCGTGACTCACATGAGCTGTTTGAAAAAGTGGAGGCTTCCCCACAGGTTTGTGTTTCTGCATTTTTTGTTTTTTATTCTCAACATTACCTTTTAAACATTTGTAACACGAAGTACTATTTTCATGAACTATGACTGTTGATCCCCAAACAGGTAAGCTTCTTGGTTATATGACATCTTTATGTTTATTTCTGCTTTTAGGCATGCTGTATTTACTGAGTGTGAATTCTCCCATAGCTGCCAGGGTTCCTCTTTTATCCCAGATAAACCGCTCCAGACTGTACTGCACTCGTGGCCCCAGTTTGGAGCGGCTCCCCTGCAGTTTACGCTGTGGAAACAGGCCCAAACTGCTCCCATGTAAATATACCTTCAATACAGTTTACCGTCTTCATTTTCAAATGGAGTTAGCAGCTAATAAACAGGAAATCGAAATTGTGAGAGAACTGCCAGGTGATGTGTAAGGCAGTAAGTGGAAATATGTGTATACACCTCAATTTATTAATTCATTCATTTGCCAATTTATGGACAGCTGTTCTGCATTTGAATGCATTGGTGGTTTATTTCAAACCCCTGAATTAATATAAACACAATAGGGACATATTTTATACGTAAAATTGGGATGATGGGGACTATGCGGGGAAAATCAACAATGTAACTGCACTGACTGGCTCCCGAGGTACAGTCATTTCCTGTACCTCTGAGTTATTTGTCCAAATCCATTTAGTAGTAGTTGGTTGTCACTGGTATTGAAATCTTAATTGACTAGAGACGACATAACGTTTTTTTTTTATTATTGTTTTGATATATTATTGTCTACATAAGACATCCTATGTTTTTTTATGTAAAAAAAAAAAAAAAAGTATATCCTTTAGATTGTTTGTACCTGGACATAGAGTGGTGCAGGTGACCCTCTGCACAGGTGGGCCGTCACAGAAAGCTCCTCCGTTGAGAGGCGTTGGATTGGTGCAGCTGCGTGTGCGGCGTTGCCACCCTGGCCACAACGGGCATTACACTCTGACCACTCTGTCCACGATGACCAACCTCCACTCACTACAGAGAGAAAAAAAAGCAGTTAACAATATGCCTTAGTCAGTAAAGGCGCAGCTTTTGAATGTTAAGTACGTATAAATCAGATGCATTACCATATACGATAAGTGTCGCCGTGCTGCTGCGTCGTTTGGCCACCACATTACGAGCCACACACGTGTAGTTGGCCGTGTCCTGGAGCCGCGCCTGCTTGATAATCAGGTCATGATCAATGGTGATTAAGAAATTGGAGTCCTGCGAAGGATCGATGACGTCTTCGTTCTTCAACCAATCGACCTGAAAACCAGTCAAATCAACGACAAAAACATTTAAGTGTTTGAGGGTCTTGCATGTTGCATTTCTCTGTCTAGTCTTATTTAGTTAAAGTTATGTTGAATTCGACTGGGCTAGTTTAGCATTAGACCAAAGAAAAACATTATTACTGTATCCATCATTCTCAATGTTAAATTAAATTGTATTTTTTCACATTAAAAACAAATTAAAACAGTACTAAGTAACTCATGTCCCTAGAGGCCATAAGCGCCACTGCAGGTGTCGTAGCATGTTGCAGTTTTTTACTCATTAATTGTCCGTGAGAGTAAATACTACACTGACAGAAAAGATAAAGGGAGAGAGGGATATTGTACATCCAATTACACAATGGAGATTATTTTTTTCACTCAAACTTGGCTGTAAATACTGTTTAAATAACGCTAGCCCAAAGCTAGCTTTGCCCGTTAGCCTGTTAGCTTCATCTTCGTGATTATATTAGTGTGTATTGCGCCTCCTACCCGTAGAGAGCAAAGTTGCAATTGTGATTTTCTTATATTACCCCCAGAAGGACTACGGAAAGGACTTACTAAGGTAAACAAGTTACTTAGTACTGCTTTCAAACAGATTTTTATATGGATTATGAAAATAGATGATAAAGACCTTTTAAATCGGGCTTCATTGTCTAAAGACCAAGGGCCGGACCCTCCAATCGTAGGCCAAAGAAAAGGCACCACTTCCTACAAATGCCAGTTTTGTACATTTTTATGGCCTTTGTTCTGTTAAACATTTTAAAGGCACTGGCACCATTTTTTGACATTTCTAGGGCACTTTAACAAGCATTTGACCTCTGATTTGTGTAATAAATTCCTCAAAATCATCTTGAGGGCCAGAGGTTCTATGATCAAGGACCGGATTTGGTCCGACGTTGCCTGCCCCTGTTTTAAATAAACCTCAGCTGAAACAATTCAGAATGCGACTGGCACAATAGAAAAGCTACATCCTTGCATGACATTAATATACACAGAAAACAAGGGGTAACTGAACGTGTACAACAGCATGTAAACTGATTAAGCACCATGAACCTGCAGTGATTTAACAAGACGCTTGAATGATGCATAATTTGCAATTCACAAACCCAGTCGGCATGTGATTAATATGTGCGTACTTAATGCCAGCATACAATGGGAGTTAATTTGAATAAAACATAATAAAAAAAACTAATCAAAGCTCTCCTGTGATCACCAACATCTGCTTTTGTACAAATTTATAACCATTTTCCCCTCTTATAATTTCCCTTTCATCTGTCACACGCAATTGTAAGTGGCCTCATCGCCTTCTGACACCCATGGAGCTTTGTTATGATATAAGGTGTTAATATAATCGGGGAATTACAAAGGCGCCGTGTGTACCTCAGCAGCTGGCATGCCCTCCGGAGGGCGACACTGCAGCAGCACCTCCTGCTCCAGACGAACCTCTCGCCCCAACGGCTCCTGCTCAAAGTTCTTCCTCAAGTCTATAAAAAGAGACGCACACAAGTTTAGTCAGCATTTCTACCTCGTCTAATAGGGAAACATGGAATATTAACAAGGGTGAATACGGCAATTAGGCTGATTTATTTGTGTCTGTCGGAAGGCCTTTTTCTAAAACACCATTATGAACTTACAAATATTCCATTTTCCCTGCTTTATATCCACTATTATATACAGTATATCATATCAAATATAAGAACAGTACTTTTTTTTGTTTTCATATTTTCTAAAGTATTTTGATATGCGCCTAACCATGAAAAATGTTTGGATGTACCTGGTGTAAATCTAGCTAAAGATATGTGATATTTTATAAAGGCAATAGATCCATGTTTCGCTTTTAACCTCATAACCCCCGCCTTCACCGAGTGCATCTCAGCTTTACCCAGGTCTAAAAGGTTACCATCTACAAGCCAGAGCAATGCCTCATTTGAAAGCTAAGACCTACAAAACTGATCTAGAAGGATCTTTTTCCTCACATTCTTGCCGCATTGTCGTCCCTTTTTTGACATTTTGTTTCATTGCTTTTGTATTACTTTTTCATCACATTTTTGTCCCTTTTTTGTTCATTTTTTCATCACATTTTTGTTAATTTTTCATCACTTTTTCATCACATTTTTGTTAATTTTTCATCACATTTTTGTCACTTTTTTGTTCATTTTTCATCACTTTTTCATCACATTTTTGTTAATTTTTCATCACATTTTCGTCACTTTTTTGTTCATTTTTCATCACTTTTTCATCCTCGTTTTAGTCCCCTTTTTGATCCTATTTTCACGCTTTTTTACAGGAAGCTTTCAGATTTGGGTAAAGCCAAAACTGGAGAAAAAGTGCTCTGTTCCGGTGGGTGTTAAGAGGTTTCATAGATTTGCATTAAATGGTTTTCTCTCCTCACTCACAAAAAAGTCGTAACACAGGCACTCAGCTTTACCCAGGTCTAAAAGGTTACCATCTACAAGCCAGAGCAATGCCTCATTTGAAAGCTAAGACCTACAAAACTGATCTAGAAGGATCTTTTTCCTCACATTCTTGCCACATTGTCGTCCCTTTTTTGACATTTTGTTTCATTGCTTTTGTATCACTTTTTCATCACATTTTTGTCACTTTTTTGTTCATTTTTTCATTACATTTTTGTTAATTTTTCATCACTTTTTCATCACATTTTTGTTCATTTTTCATCAAATTTTTGTCACTTTTTTGTTAATTTTTCATCACTTTTTCATCACATTTTTGTTCATTTTTCATCACATTTTTGTCACTTTTTTGTTGATTTTTCATCACATTTTTGTTAATTTTTTATCACTTTTTCATCACATTTTTGTTAATTTTTCATCACATTTTTGTCACTTTTTTGTTCATTTTTTTAATCACATTTTTGTTCATTTTTCATCACTTTTTCATCACATTTTTGTTCATTTTTCATCACATTTTCGTCACTTTTTTGTTCATTTTTCATCACTTTTTCATCCTCGTTTTCGTCCCCTTTTTTATCCTATTTTCACGCTTTTTTACAGGAAGCTTTTAGATTTGGGTAAAGCCAAAACTGGAGAAAAAATGCTCAGTTCCGGTGGGTGTTGAGAGGTTTCGTAGATTTGCATTAAATGGTTTTCGGAAGCGGAAGAAAATGGATGGATGGATGGATGGGTTTTCTCTCCTCACTCACAAAAAAGTCATAACACAGGCACTCCATTGTTTTTTTTTGTCCAAATCGAGCTAACATTTTCCAATAAAATATTACAACAAAAATGCAACAACTGATCCGATCTAAATGTAGTTTCTTGTGTTGCTGCTACATAAATAAAAATAATCTTGCAAAGTGCCTCTAACGCGCCTCTCCATTGTTTATCACACTCACTTTGGCTGTCATGGAAACACGCATCACACGCAAACACACAATCGCAGCCCCTAAAAGCTGCTGTCAATCTGTTTTTTCGTCTTCTGTGGCTGTGTGCTCCCATAAACACGCTGGGCTGTCACTCATGGCACATACATTACTTCAGGGTGCTACTGCGTGCTGTAAATTTGCATATACTTAAGCTGACACATATGACAAGTAAAAAGCCGTAGCCCACATGTGCGGCTTTCTGCTGGCTCACTCTCTTTCCTGCCGTCCTATAAATCTATAGGGGGAGCTCAAGTTGCTGCGGCTTTTAGCATCAAATATTTTTTGCTTGTTTGCCCGATGGTGGTCAAGCGCCTCTTTTAGAATTACCAGTGCTGCATTATTATAGACAGACAGTAATAGATCGATCACCCCAGCAAATTTTAAAGGAATTGACCATACTGTGGCTAATTTTGGAGCACTTGAAACACGTATTTCATCTCTGCTGTGTGCAATCACATTTCTCTTCTTATCTATGCTCGCGGGCTGATCTAAACAGTAATATCAGATCAGCCCATCACATCAAAGAAAATGATGAGTCGGATCAAGTAAGAGAAAAGGGGATTCTTGCACGGTGTGGACAAAAATAAGTGTTTGGGAAATGTATCTATTTAACAATTTAAAGTGATATTTCATGATTTTTGACATAGGGCCTCATTTCCTAGTTATCCAGACTGTTGTTGATTTTGGAGATTTATATATTTTTTTAATTCATGCAGTCCTTATATTTCAATTTGAAGAGTTTAGTGGTGCTAGGCTAGTGCTAGGCTAGTGCATGTCTATGGTAACTAGTAGCCTGCATTAAAAACAGTCTGACCATAGATATAACATAATAAAGATGAGTGGGTCCCATTCAGCCCCATTCAATGAAATAGGTTCCTGAGTCCTGGGTCCCGCTCTATCTCCTCCTACGCAGCCTGTTCCTTAAATGGGCAAAAAGGCGGGAAGAGCTTGATTGACATTCTCTGGAGCCAGTCAATGTACTGAAAAGCTTGCAAATTTCGGGCTGATAAACAAAAATCAGCGTTGTTAAAAATATTTCACCTACCCCAGCGTGGTCACATGGGTCATAGCGATTTTTAGAAAAAGAAAAACTCTTTGGAGCCAGGCTTTTAAGCCGTTCTTGGGACGTTTGAAGTCCATTAGAATCAATGTTCCCAAGTATCTCTTGGAGTCGCCCCTGGCCACCAGGGGGTGGTATTACAGCAATGTCAGCTCCCCGCCATGAGGACCATACAGAAGCATGTTCCTCACCCATTGAGTCTGACCCAAGCACAGTGCACCTGAGGCAAATCACTTATAAAGCCAGACTACCGATATAAATGTCTGTGTCAATAGAATAATTAAAACCATTTTGCATTTAAAAGAATTTACATTTGAGCAGCATCAGCTTTTGTAAGCTACGCAGCAGCGGAGTGATCTGCTAGAAAAAAGTTCCTCGAATTGTGGTGATTCATGTGATGCAAGATCAGTTATATGTCAAAAAATATTCTATCGACACAGACATTTATATTGGTAATCTGGCGTTGTAAGTGATTTGCCTCAGGTGCACTGTGGAGTCAGTGGGTCATAGACATGCGCTAGCCTAGCACTAGCCTAGCGCCTCCAAACTCTTCTATCTTTCAACAACACTCTGGATAACTAGGAAATGAGGCCCTATGTCAAAAATCCTGAAATGTCCCTTTATGGCTGATTCAGAATGATCCCAAAGTAACAAAATTATCCAGTGAGCAGCATTTCTTTCGAGGAAAACTTCATTCCAAAGGTCAAAGGAGAATGGTTCCAGATGATGCGAGGATAGCCGTAACCCAAATAAGCACTTGTTACAACAGTCTTTGAAGATAATGGGCACAGGATGTACCTATAAAGTGCAATAGTATATCAAGCGTAATGTTTCAAGCTCAGGAAAATCCCAAACCCTTCTCTGTGTTAATGGCACTGATTCTACTGAAGATCAAGTGCCTTTTCGAGATTTTACTGTAGTAGAGTAACTCCTTTAACGTATTTTTGAAGCAAGCACTGTGGTTTATTCTCATTCCTGGCTTGGAAAAGCATTTTAGTCCCCATTTATCTGGCTAAATGCTTTGATTTAGGCACATGTTATTTCTAATCTGGCTTTAGTTTAGTGCATTAAAAAGATTCCTGGAGAGCCGCATGTTTGCTAAGATGTTCTTTTGGATGAGAAATACCTTAGCTCCTATTGAGTTGTCACTTACAAGCGATGCGGACATAGGCGCGGTTGCTTTTTGTAGTGCCAGCCGAGCTCCACGCTACACACTGGCACCAGTAATCCTCCAGCCCGAACAACTCCTCCACCTGGGTCCTGGAAACCGAAATATCCACCTCCCTCACCACCAAACCTGTGTGGGATAAAGGGAGAGTGTGGGGGATATGGATAGAGAGGGAGACATGAGATATTAGTGGGGCATATTTTTCACTCCGGATATAAATAATGCATTGGCTGTCGGCCCAGCGCAGTTAACATGGATATAAAACCCTATAGGAGCTAATAGATTATGTAGTTGGGAATGATGCTCGTAATTGAGGGTGATGTTTATGTCTGAGAAATACAAGGTGACATACAGAACATGTGTGAGTGTGGACAGCTGTGTTTGGGTGAATGACAAATGGAGGCGCAGTATATGATTTCGTACCGCAGCACAATAACACAGGATGCCGTGTGCTCGGAACAATCATTTTAAATGGAGTGAGCCCTGTTTCAGTCCATTCCTAGACTTGGTTCTAATTCACTGCTTTAGACTTTTAACTTTTAACGGTACTTAAATGAGACTTGGTTTTCGATACGATACTTTAATCGATACCTGTGCTAAATAATGTGTCGTCTAGAACCAGAAAACAGAACAATAATGTTCATTTATTCCTTTTTCTTCAATTTAATTTATTTTACATTACTATCATTTGTTTGAGGTGAAACAGCCAAGAAACATCCTTTAACTACAAAAGGGCAGAAAAAACACAACACAAGTTTTTCTTATTTTCCCCCCCCATTTTTTCCCCTGAATTTACCCAACTTTTTTGCACTTTTTCCCGCCAAATTTTCTATATTTTTTCCAATCTTTACCCCTGAATTTTCATCAGTTTTTGAACCTTTTTACCCAAATTTTTGTACATGTTTTTCCCCAATTTTTTCCTCAATTTTTCCCCAAATTTTCATTTTTTCCCCATGTTTTTCCCCCCATTATTTTTTCATTTTTTTCTCACAATTTTCCCATATTAGACCAATTTTTTCACTTGTTTTTCAGATTTTTCCCCCTTTTATATATTTTTTTCCGCCTTTTTGTGTCTTTTGAGTTGTGATGACCAACAGCGCCAAAACTTGAATATGATTTTATATTTCTTTTCGGTACCTGCTTTCGATACTTTTACTTTTTTGATACCAGAAGAACCTAAACCTTTTATTTTTACACAATACTGGTATATTTTAGTGGTGCCCAGCCCTGGTCCTGATTCAGACCAAGTGTTGCCAAAGTCTGTCTCACAAAATCTGGCTCTGTACCTGTGACTTGGTCCAGGCTCTCTCGGGTGACGTGGTCGTTCTGATTGACCCACTCTCCGTTACATTTGAAGTAGATCTGTGTGGCCGGAGACGCCCTGCACCTCATCTGGACGGGACGGTTTTTCACAATAAAAGCATCTTCGGGCTCGAGCAGAAACTCCGGCAGAGGCTCCGCCGGTGCCGAGGGGTAGGTGTCCGGGAGCGTGTCTGTGTCACTGTAGTCTGTCGTTTCTGTAAAAACAACACAGAAAAGAAGACAAGTTGATGATGCAAACTCATAGACGTAAATTGTTTTTCGGCATATTTTAGTATATTTTTGACGTTTTGCAAAAATGTTGATAATGTTATTGAGAAAGTCTGGAATATTCACACATTTACTTTGCCAGCGTTTCCTACCCCGAGACAAGAATAAAAATGTCCTTTGAACGCACTTTTGTTGGAGTCGAGACCCACATGAGCTGTTATTGTCTTGAGGCACTGCTCCATGACCTTACTGTCGAGGAAGTACGAAAAAGACAAAATGACAAGTTTGTCCCTGGGGGATCAATAAGCCGCCGAATCCCTGCAGGAGCAGCGCGTGTTTGACGCCTTGTCGTGTGTGTCTGTGTCTCGCTGCGGGGCACGGGAAACAAAACTGTCAGCACACTTGAGCGGTATGCATTTACACCGGTGTAGTCCATTTGTGAGAGGACATTAAAGCTGAACTACCTGAAGTTTGGCCCTGTCCTGTCGCCCCCAGTAATGTCAAGAAAATAATCCTTCATCTTGCATCTACAGCCCTGAAATGTCAAACTTAAAAGTGGAGCTTTATATTGATTAAAAAAACATTCTACAACATTGCTGCTGTCTCAAACTAAAGCCATTAGAATCTGAGAAAGTTACAGGGTACGGGGTTAGGGCTGGGCGATATGGCCAAAAAATAAAATCTCGATTTTTTTCTCGATGATTAGCTACAATACGAGAGTCCTACTCCTTAATATTTCATAATGTAGCCTACAAATAGGCCCATTAAGATAACATAACCCTTTATTAAAAAATTGTTATTTCTGTTTCAGATAGTCCTTGTTTGCTCTTAAAAGTAAAACCTCTTAATAAGCCATGAAGTTTTCAAAAGTGTTTTAGTTTCATCGTCTTCATGCCTCTGCTGTGATTGACAACCGTCTCCATGGAGACTCAAGGGAAAGGGGCGGAGTTAAATGGTCCGCTCAAAGCAGAGTGAGAGAAAGGCACAGGAGCAGACTGGAGGAAAGTGGGAAACTCTGTTTTAGCGGCAGAAAACTCCACCATGGAGTGGTGGACTAAATTTTACAATTTAGCCATTTTCTAAATCGTCTGTTTTTAAAAGCATGAATTCATTGAATTAATTTGATTCATCGCCCAGCCCTAGTATGGGTAATAATCTCTATGACATCAAGTCTTAGACAATGACAAAGCTAGGAGGAGGTATCCGGGCAAGACACAAAGCTAAGCCACACATGCCTTCTGTCCCTACTAGTGTACTGGCAAATGGATGTTCCCTAGGGAATAAAACAGATTGACTGTAAGACTCTTCCCAGAAGATGGTGAAAGATTGTTGTGGAGCGAATGGAGCGAATGGAGCTGCGCAGGAGGAAGAGCAAGGAGCTGACCAGTGCAGGACACCACGCTCTAAAACAGGGACAAAATTATAGGAGGCGGTGCACCGTTTCAGAGGTATCAGAGGAGCACTAAAGGCAGACAGGTTTCCTCCAGGTGCTATGGTTTCCTCTGCCGCCAAAAACATGCGGGTCAGGTTGGCCCACAGCTCAGGACTTACACCTGAACACAATAAAGCACTTACTTACTTACCTACTTAAAAGATAGAAATTAATAATTCTAAACATTTCTGTTCTATTTCTAACTTATGAACTTTGGCAAGACTTGTTTCCAAATAAAAAAGCATGTACAAGGAGGAAATAAATAAATCTCATCAATCAGCGAGGAGCCTGAAAGTGCAAAGATTCTATAGTGTTTCAGTGTTGACAGTAAATAGACGAGCAATAGTGTGACATTTTCGCTGCCCTGTTTTCGCCACTAATCTGGTCAATGCAGACTCCTTGCTCCTTTCTGAGTCCATGGCTCTCAGCTGGAGAGGAGCGCGGCTGACCTTCCCGGGCCCGTCCTGTTGATCGCACATTATCTCGTGACATTTCCGATCTGACACTTTCCCATTGGCACTGCAGCTCGCAGCCTCTCCTCTCTCTCCTCTCGGGAAGGACATAGTATTTCTTGACCTCACTGCCTCCCCGACTTGTTACTTCAGTAATGACAAGCAGATCCCGGACACTTTATCAATGCCGCCATCTCCTTATTGGCTACATCTGGTCGCCGCAGCGGAGCCATAAATCCGGGTGAACTATACAGGTAATAATAGTTTTACAAAGTGCCCGTGGCCCGTAAAGAATTATCTGCTCCGTATAGCCTAATGCATACTGAATACCTTATAAATCACAGGGATACACTCTCTATTTTGTGCGAGACATTTACTGGTGGGTTCTGCAGACATTCGCGCACGGTTCCTCCAGGTTCTAGTAAAATCTTTAATGCTTTTGACCCTCCAGATGAAGAGAGACTGTGTTGAGCTTATAAATCTAATCTCAGTTCAATAACAGAAGAGTAAAACTGACAAGGATGGTTGCAGACAGTTGGTGCACGGTCCGAGGTAAGATCCAAATATTTAGTGTCCTGCCTGTTGTGTGACCGATTGCTATACAGTTCTCAATAAGGACATAACTTTTCGACATGACAGCGATAATTTTTTTTGTGTTTCTTCGAAGGATATCGACTTTAAATTGCAAATGTTTTTACCTATAGAGTTCGGGAATGTGACGTCATATCGCTAAGCATTATGGGATTTTAAAAGTTAAAATACTGGAGTTATTGTTCACATTAAAACACTTGGACACCACAGTGAGTTAGATGTATTTACCAGCAGTAACTCAGCAGCTAATGGAGTTGTTTCATGGTTATTTTCTCCACTTTCTACACTGTTTTTAGCTAATGCTAGTCAATGCTAACCGCTGCAAAGATGGCGGATCTCTATGGTAACTGTGGAATTTCCCGAACTCGAATTAGAATGAATGGTGATGAAGGTAGAAAAGCGCTATATACGTTTTTCCATTACCTATTAGACTCTAAATTGTACAGAAACTTGTTTTTTTAAAGCAAAACTAAGTAACTCTTGCCCCTAGAGGCCATAAGCGCCACTGCAGGTAGTATGCAGATTTTTACTCATTAATTGTCCGTGAGAGTAAATACTACGCTGACAGAAAAGACAAAGGGAGAGAGGGATATTGTACATCCAATAACACAATGGAGATCATTTTTTTCACTCAAACTTGGCTGTAAACGCTGCTAAAGCGGTGCTAGCCCACTGCTAGCTTTGCCCATTAGCTTCTTCTTCATGATTTTATTAGTGTGTATTGAGGCAGAGAATTCGGAAGGGTGGTTTTCTGGCCAGAGACACCGGGGGAGATGAAAGACCCCCCAATCATCCCATTAACACTTGTACCCCCACAGGGACTACGGAAAGGATTTAAGGAAAACAAGTTACTTAGTTTTACTTTAATTATCAAGGCTTTAATTTCTCATCCCTCCCCTCCATGTCCCACCAAATCTAATTGCTTGTCCCACTTTCGCTACATTGCAAGGTGTAAAAGTGCTGAAAATGGCGCAAATGAATAGATACATTAAGGAAATAAATGCTATCATGGAAATGTAGCTGTGGAAGATGGGAAAGCTCATTTCGCATAGACAAATCTTTCTTCTGGAGCTGGACTTATTTTACACTGCACCGAGTTTTGTAGATGCTTTCTGGCCAAACTTATCCAAATCCTTTTAAATACATCAATAAAGGAGGGAAACTTCCTGCCTAAAACTGCCCAGCTACGGAACAAAAGCTCTTATTCACTCACCAGTGCGCCTGCTGTTGTATGCACCATTGGCATATACAGTACGAATAACCTGAACAACTAAAACATTTTAACTCTTCCATGATATTCTTAGCCTCGCTCTTGTTTCAGTGCACGATTTCCCGCAAGAATCTTCTCAAATCTGTTTCGCGCGTTCAGTGAGGAACAGACCAAAGAGGCTTTCAGACAATGAGGCCATTCCCGGAGCATTTAGTTTTCAAAATGTATCAAGGCCTGAACTGATCTGTTATTCTACAACCAGGGAACAAGAGAAACTACTTAGGAAGATACCATTGTCTATTTTAGGAAAGTGTGCAGTACTCCGCCCCTGCTGCACCCGCCACCCCCGAGTCGTCTGAATCTGCTGATGCTAATGCCATAAGAGCACTACTGAGGAAGAAGAACTTCAGATATGGATATGAGAGACAAACTGTGATAGGCAGTTTTACAATCCGGCATTCCCAGAAAGTCTGAGCTTTTGCCAGCATGTTGTTGCCTTTGCCTCAGTTAAAGATTCTGCTTTCACAATTCCTTCCTCGACCTAAAGGGGCAGTAAAGCGTGTCTTAGTTCTGCGGTTACGGGGCCGACTCTGGGGGCAACAGCTGCTCCAGGCCTAGTTCAAGCCCTGGTCGAAGCGTCATTTTGGATCTGTCTCTCTGCTCCTCCTGTGGATTCTTTTAGGCTGCATTTATTCAAGAGGCTGCGACCCGGGGATGAACTTGGCACACCCAGAGGCGCAGCAGCGGCTAAATGTGAAAAGTGGGCCGATAATTACACAAATTAATCATGTTTTTTGGGTTTCGTAAGAACACTCACATCACTCAATATTGCATAAAGCGGGACTGTTTTCCTTCACCATCATACAGTGATTGTTGTCTGGACTATCTGTATCCTGTTGGTGCACACTGTCCTTGGGCAAGACACCCCCCCCCCCCCCCCCCCCACCTTGCCAATAGTGTCTGACACTGGTGCATGAATGTGAGTGTGAATGGGTGAGAGGTTCCTTCATGTAAAAGCGTTTCGAGTGCTTAAGGAGCTGCCTTGAGGGGGTACACCTTCTTTTGCTACTTGCGTGCGCCTAATAACATTCTCAACATTTCCGTTTATTCTTCGAAATATAAAAATATAAATGTCTGTAAAAGATGCTGACAGGACACAAACGAAATGATAGGATATTGCGTTTGTTTTGACATCTGTCGGTCTTTATCTGTCAGAAACTCTTGAATGATTCACTACCTTCTTTCTCTTACTTTCTTCAAGCTACAGAAGTTTATTATGAGGAACTCTGTCTCTTTATTGCAAAAGTTATTTTTCGACTACACTGCAGTAATCATACCTATAATCAAATTGCAGGCATTACTCTTGACCCGTAGGGCACATATCACTGATACAGTAATTGTATAGGAACACATAAGCACTTAAATGTTGGCATTTGGCCGTCTTCTCCATTTCTATTTTAGTAATTACAGAACCATAGTTTCCAGGCAACGGCTGCCAGTATTATTGCACCGGTAATTGAAATTTTAAATAACATTTTAATGCACAAATGTGGTTTGAGTGCACAGTGGATGTGGAAAAAATGTCATTGAAATAAAGACGATTATACATTTTTCATATCAAATTTCTAACATAGATATTCTGTTTGTATGTAGCCGATATGGTCACGTCAAATGTGATATTTTATCCCAAGCGAGAGTGAAAAATGACCGATATTTGTCACACCAAAGATAACCTTTCACCGCACGTTTGTGACAGCTCTTCATTTTAAACTCAATGTTTACCAAATGAGTGCTTGGCCAGTGCCGAAATTGTAAGTTTGACGTTGCTGACTCCATTAGAAAGCATCCCAGTTTGCACGGCCCACCCCAAACAACATGCTATCCGAGCCTCCATCTAAATGAAGTATTTGGGCTTGCACACAGCCGCCTGTCACTTCCACTGTGTCCAATGCACTGTCTTTAGCATACATGAATGCCTGACCACGTTGTCTAAGAATAGTCTGTCATCTTGCGTGTGGACACTTTAGCCCAAGGAAAAAAAAGCAAACCCATAAGCCCAGAGTTTGCCGCCTATCATTATCAGTAATAAAAGACAACACACCGTAGCTGCACGGGAGAGGGACTTGTTCTTGTTTTTAAGGCGCCTCC
The DNA here is from genome assembly GCF_951799975.1 of Gobius niger. Taxonomy (NCBI): domain Eukaryota; kingdom Metazoa; phylum Chordata; class Actinopteri; order Gobiiformes; family Gobiidae; genus Gobius; species Gobius niger. The sequence continues at coordinate 25,881,416 of NC_136858.1, forward strand.
ACTCAGCACAAATTGCCGGCTGCTGAGGTCTGATGGATGTTTGTGTGCGTTGGCCTAAAAACACAGGTTCCACTTTAAATGCCACAACTCCATTATCCCGGAGTGAGGGGACAAGGAGAACCAAGTCTGTGTCAGGGTGAAGTCCAAAGTCTTGAGGTTTTAAACAAAGGAGGTTATTTTTTCATAGTTGCTGAATGACACGAATTGAACATCAATGCAACAAAATACTGGACTATATCAGAGGCGCAATGAGGGCATAAGGGACAAAAACAAACAAATGAAAAATAATCTTGGGCTAAACCACAACTAAAGATGTTTGTTTTTAAATGTGCTTTATACATTGTTTGTCTTTTTTGTTTATTTTCCTGAGTTATAGATTGATTTCTACTTGTTTACTTAATCATGGTAAGCTTATGAATGATACATTACTCATATCACTGCTCTGTCTGTTGTAATTGGCGCAACAGATCATATAAAACAAACAAATAAGTAATTATAACAACACTAAAAATGCACACAATAAGACTAGAGTTAGCAAAAGGCAGGACTGGTCGTTCAAGGGGCACAATCTAGTCCCACCTACTGTGTAACATTTTGGACTATCTGTTGCCATCAGTACAAAACATGCTCCTAATGACCAGCTCCACACAGTATTCTGCCATTTCTGCAGTGAGCCATCAAAGAATGGATTTGGATGAGGACCTAACTTGTTTAAATCTCAAACACTGCAGACTTTAGTCACATCGCCAAACCAACCCGAACACTGGCTGACACAATAGGAGTGATCGTCGTGATGTCGTCAGGTTCGAAGGTGTGGTAGGCATGAATGTATTAAATCAATAATAATAGAGCTATGGTGGCCCAACACAATGTTTACGAACAGAAAATGACTCCCCTTGCACTGTAAAAGATCGGTGCTACACGCCTGGATAAATCAGCTGTTTGCCCAGCACTCACCAAAACACCGGGTGAAAATTGCGGGAATAAACAGCGGTCCTCCCAATAGCACAATGATGATGGCCTCATAGAAAGAAGGTCCTGGTTTTGATTCCCACAAGACTTTCCATGTGGAGTTTGCATGTTTTTTTTCTGTGTGTGTCAGCATAGAACTAAATTCTCATTTGTAATGTGTGAACTAAATTAGGTCTAAACGAGAACTGACTCTAGAATCATGTAAAACCAGGACTTTACCGGAACAGCTTTCACTCGCTATCCCAAAGCCACAAGTCTCAAGAGCAGCTGCAGCATGCATCTAAAACCATATGTTGAAGTCCAAAACTTGGTTCAAACTGGGACAGACAACCGAGATTAGACTAGGAACAAAAAAGAGCAATATATCAAGGTGAAAAGCCAGGAGCAAACCAGGACAAAAGCACATGCAAGAGGTGCCATATGAGTAAGACGACTCTGGTTCTCTCTGAAATCATCTGCGTCTGTTTGTCTGCCTCCTTTTTCATCAAACTGGAAGAATGACAGCCTGTGTTTTTCCGACAGTGTTTGAACACGCAGCGATCAATGCTGGACAAAGAGAGTAGAAAGGAGGGCGAGGGCTGTGGGATGGGGCGCCACACAATTGGATATTGACAGCAAAGTCTAAAGAAAGAATGAGAGAGAGAGAGTGAGAGAGAAAGAAAGGGGGCGACAGCTTATGGGAGAGGGATTGTGGCAGATGAGAGAGGCCTGGTTTGTGGTTAAGCATTATTTTAAGAAGCTTTGATTGCGTCTTTGTGCAGCTGATGTGTTTGGAACTTTGCAGTAATGTTAAATGGAGTGAAATATGGACCCCTGCCAAAGAATAACCTGTTGAGTAAAATTGTCTCCAGGAATTGATTCTCAAGGAACACCAGACTATAGCTTCAGACACTGCAAAGAAGTAAAATGAGGGTCTCTAAATAAAACTAGAACCAACACTGTGACGTTAATCAGGTCCAAAGAATGGCTAAGGTCTAAGACAAGAATCTCCCAGAACGGCTCATTTTGGACGAGGAACACCAAGAACATTTTCTTTGTAATCCACAATCAAAGTGACTGTTACCTCTTTGACAATCCCTTGCAGTAAATCGTATGCCTCATAATGAGTGGTGATTCACATGCCAACTGATGCATTTGCTCTGGAAATGATTACAAGTTTTTTGAGGACATGATTGTAGCTTTAAGCACCTCAACTTTTATATTCGACGTTTTATAATTCAGATCAAGGTGCGTGTAAGGAAGACACGCTTGATGAATAACGACTGCTCTTTTATGCATTTTGTGTATGCTTAGAGTGCAGGCAGCCGGGAATTGATAATAAAGATGGGACACAGAATAAGTTGTAATGAGACCAGTCACCAGTGATGGTTAACGGACTTTAAAGCAGAACTAAGTAACTCATGCCCCCAGAGGCCATATGCGCCACTGCAGGTGTCGTAGCATGTTGCGTTTTTTTACTCATTAATTGCCCGTGAGAGTAAATACTACGCTGACAGAAAAGTCAAAGGGAGAGAGAGATATTGCACATCCAATTACACAAAGGAAATATATTTTTTCACTCAAACTTGGCTTTGACTCTGACTTAACATTTAATTTCACAGCTCTCCTTTTGCGGAAGAAATATCGGGATATATATCGTATAGCGATATTCAACCAAAATATATTGAGATGACTTTTAGTCCATATCGCCCAGCCCTAGGATAGATGCTTTGTGTGGCTTAGCTGCAAGCTCTTGCCTGGATACCCCCTCGTTTGTCCCTTTTTTGTTTTCCGGTAGCTCCACTCATGATGCCGCCACTGCTCTGCAGGTGTGGGGGGGGGGGGGCTCCTGGTGCCTTGTCAGTGCTTTGTAGGTCTCAAATGTCTTTAGTAGTTAAAAAAATGTTAACTTCATGGCTAGTTCGGGCTCTGCAGTAAAAAAAAATCAGCTGAACCTTTGAATAACACAGCAAAGATGCACAAAAGTAGCCAATTAACCAATGTGGAGCACAGAAACTACAAGTTAACTTTGCAGAAAAAGAAAAAGAAAAATACAGCTGTACCAAGAGAGAGGGAAGTTGCTGCTTGTTTAAAAGAGTACATTTGGATCGGTGGAGCAGGGCACACAAATGACACAGAGTAAAGAATCACTGCTGCAGCAATTTGGCAGATAATTCAGATAATTCATTAATATTAAAAATTGTAATCCATTCCACATCATTAAAAGTTCCTAATGTGCCATACTGTTCCAAGTCATTTAGTGAAGACTCCATCTGGCAACACATCCACTTTCTCTTCCTCCTCAAACTTTTTCCTCTTGTCGAGTCATCCCTTTCTTTCAGCTTTGTCTTGACGACCATTATCCAGGTCCACTTCTTTCTTCTATTGTCGCGAAAACTTGATTCTGATTCACAGGCGCATCGGGAGACGGCCGGGCGGTGACGTGAAGTGACGGGATTGCATGTGACGTGTGCTGCACCAACACTCATGAATAAATCACATCTGGGTCACCAAAAATCAGATTGGGACCGCGGTGTGAACATGGCCTTTGTCTGTGTGAACGCCGGGGGTGAGACGGGGACAGAAGTGACAAGATGGGACAATGCAGCGGCCTGGACAGGGCAGGTCAAAAGAACGGACAAGCGAAGGGAGTAAACAGCTGGGGAGGAGTGTAAGAAGCAACTGCATTTTTATATTAAGTCTTCCTGAGTCTGACAGGCGTCCCAAGCCACCCTTTATTCTTGGCCTTTTCTCAATGAGCTTCATAAGGTGGGTCTGTCGAAACGCTAGTCTATGCTAGTCTATTTGGGACTTTTCACTTCATACCTCGGACACCTTTATTGACTTTTTAAAGCTCACTTGCTACAGTAAGATTTTTTACTCTATTAAGTCAATCTCTCTGCTGATCAATCTACTTTGCCTAGTCCTCGAAGAGCACCTGTTTGCTAAGGAGCCTCTGAAGCAGTCATCCTTTATCATTTTCTGAGTTTAAAGGGACTATACAGCGTTTAATAAAATTAAGTATTTTCCTCCCCCTACAAGTTCCAGGAATGACCTAATGTCCTGTTCACCACAACTGCCTCTAAAGTCTCACTCAACATGGTGTTAATTTGGTTCCAAAGTGCCATCATGCATGAGCTTAATATAGAACCTGCAGGTACGCGCATGACCTGAGGTGGCGGTAGTGAGTATAAAAATGTCCAACTTGCATGTAGTCCCTTTAATAATGTTCATTCATACCATCAAAGACTATTTCTTCAAAAGTTGTATCATTTATTTGAGGTGAAAAAGCAAACAAACAACAAACTTCCTTTAATGCTGTCCCTGGACCAACAGCAACAAAACTTGGTCTCTAAGGATATACACTTTTTTCAGTACCTGCTTTCAAGACCAGTAGTACCTGATCTTATCTGGTACAATTTATCAGTACCAAGCCCTATCCATATGTTCATTCATAAACTAATGCCTTCAGTGAAAATCTCCGGTAACACTTAATTTTTCTAAATCTAAAACGGTTGTTTTTTCTTTTATTTCAAGACCTAACTAAATTTAGTACAATGTAATGTGCTCTGTAACAATGTGCAATAACTTGTACCTATGGGATACATACACAATGGAATAATATGTATTTATAGTCTGTAGGTACATAATGTAATAAGACCTCTAGCCCTAACCCTAACCTTAAGACCTAACCCTTGGGGCTCGTGTCTTATTACATTATGTACCTACAAAGTGCTGATACAAGTTATTCCATTGTGTATCTAACCCATAGGTACAAGTTATTGCACATTGTTACAGAGCACATTACATTGAACTAAATTTAGTTAGGTACAATGAATCAGGGTACTGTGATGCCGAATCTCCAATATCAACAGTCTTGAAATAAAAGGAAAAACAATACATAAAAAAAGTGTTTCCAAACTTTTGATCTTAAAATGTAATAATATCTAAAAATCTTGATTTTAAACCATGAATAGCAAATCTAAAGTCAGCATGCAACTACTGTTATGGTTCTTGCCTACAGGCCCATAGTTGATAATAAATCTGCGCACGACCTTAGTGTTTCTAATATACAAAAGGCACTTCAATGCAGCACAGACTGTAATGGCCACCAATAAGTCTGAGTCACATACTTGTCTGTCTGTCAAGCTTCTTCTCCCACAAACATGGACCACTGTAATTTTCCTAGCTTGACTGCTTCTGGCCAAAGTGGAGACTAAAGTGCCTCTACTTTATCATTACCTTTACAGAGTTAGTCATTACTCCCCCCCCCTCTTCGCACAGTGCCCTCTGCTATCCCAGAACTGAACCCCTCGAAATGGCTGTGGCAGTGGGGGCAAGATAAATACTTTTGAAGTCGATAAATATGAAAGGGGTTATGTTTGGCTACACTGGGAACCTGCCATTCCCACCGCTGTTGTACGGGGCGTCCTGTGAGAGAGGAGTGGAGGGAAAAACGCAAACAAACAACAAAACGCTTTTCTTCTCTGCCCTCCCTTGACTCCTGCGCCTTTCCTGTCGGACTCAAAAGGCTCTCCATTCGACTTCAAATGATATCCTACAGACGCTGTGAGGGGAGCAGCCCATAGCGACGGGGCACAAGCTGCGTGTGTAATGACACACAGCTGTGAGGAAGGAGAGAAAATAATCGTACATGACAAAAGCGCTGGTGACGTGGGATAACAGGAACATAATTATGAAACGCCTTTCTTGTAATGAGGACCTGTGTGTTTTACAAGTTATACTGCAGCAAGGCATGATAAAAGAGGATGTGAAAAATTGATAACAATGTTGATGCTGTAATGATGGTAAAGATTGTATTCCTGCCAGTTTTGCAATTGCAATTAGGTCTGGGGTTTAAGTTTCAAAGAAAGATTCAGCGAACAGTGCACATTTTCAATAACTTCAGACGGAAGACTGAAATATGTACACAGTAGCAGTTTTCAAACTATTGTATTACAGCATAATTACACGTCACAAAAAACACAAATATCACACCGCCTGAAGCTTTGATTACTGTCGCATTGTTTTAATGAGCTTATGCCATGTCAAAAGATCCAGTGTTGCATTCATTCTTCACCAAGATTTTGTACTGATGACGGTTGAGTGTGACCACTGTGCAAAGCTTTCTCCAGCACATCCCAAAGATTCTCAAAGGGCTTAAGATCTGGACTCTGTGGTGGCATTCAGGAAGTCAGATGATCTGATTCTTTGGACAAATAATGTTGCTGAACCTATAGACCTGATCAACAGCAGAACTTAAGAGTTAGTTAAGAGTTTAAGAGTAAGTAGTTTTGGTCGGGTAATGTATGTTGAAAAACTCTGATGTTACTAAACCAGGGCTATTATCCATCCATCTATTTTCTTCCGCTTTATCCGGGGCTGGGTCGCGGAAGCAGCAGTCTCAGCAGAGATGCTCAGACTTCCCGATCCAGGCACACCTCCCCTAGCTGATCTGGCTCAGAGACACATCCCTCCAGTGTGTCCTGGGTCTTCCATGAGGACTCCTCCCAACAGGACATGCCGGGAACACCTCCTGAGGGAGGCGGCCAGGAGGCATCCGGTACAGATGCCCGAGCCACCTCAGCTGGCTCTTCGACGACTCTACTCTGAGCTCCTCCCGTGTAACTGAAGGAAACTCATTTCGGCTGCTTGTATCTGCGATCTGGTCCTTTCGTTATCCAGATCTCACGACCATATAGGTGAGGTGGGAACGTAGATCGATCGGTAAATCAAGAGCTTTGCTGCCGCCTCAGCTCCCTTTTTTTATTATATATTCAATAATAATCAATGAATCTATTATCAACAAAATCACACAACTGTAAAATTAAGCAACAAAATAAATACAGTCTGTTTTATTCATGGATTATTGCACAAACCAAAATATCGTGACCAAAACAAAGGAGGGTAATAAACTCAGAGCTCACTGTTATTGTTATGTAACATTTCTGATTGGGACGTATTTGTCGTAGCATCCGATAAACCTCATTATTTTCATTATTAGTAAGAGAAAGCCCTGAGGCACCCACACATACGCACAGAGACACGCACGCAGCAGCTCAAAGCAGACAGAGATGGATGGAGGGAGACAGTCTCTCCTTGCCTTCCTTAAAGGACAATTACGCAGAGTGATTGATATTCAGACTGACCTCATCTTCATCTGCCTGAAAACAATTCTCTACGAAGAGAAGAGGAGGATGGAGAGCTAGGTGGTTAAAGAAGCGACTGGAAAAGGTTATATGTAGTTTAGATTCATTTGTCAAACGCCTGTGTGGGAATGTAATGGAAGACATCAACTTTAAACTCCTACAGAGGCACTGATTTAATGTCAGGGAATACAGGGAAAAGATGAGAAGACGTCTGAAGGAGAAAGCTCCTGACTCTATCTATGGTACAGGGAAGTCTTTAACTATAGAAAGAGAACGCCGTAGGGGGAATGACACGTGACAGAAACGTGAACACAGCTTTCATTTTTACCGAACGGAATGCTGGCAATTCAAGGTGACTGTGATGAACACACTAATCACTTGGAAGAAGTCCAGTGTTGGATTACAGACTTAAAAATATGGAGGACAGGTCTATAACACAAGAGAATCCAGGAAATGCCGATCGGAGTGCTGAGCTGTAGATGAAGAAACGATCGAAGGGGACAGGATTGCTCAAAACAGCGTGAATGAAGTGAAATGCCAGGTCTGTTTATACACAAAACTGTGGTTACAAGCTCAAAAAAGGAGATTTTTCTTCACACCTGCCTGAACCAAGCACATTGTCTCTGTTAGAGGATAATAAATCGCTATTTATCATTCTGGGTCAAGCTGGAATGTCGTGCCATCTCTGTCATAGCCTTGACTGTGGTGCTCAGACTCTCAGCCCCTGAATGTTTGCTTGACTTGTTTGCTTGAATGACGCTCTGAGAGGGTATTTAACCCTTTTCTGTGGAAGCATAGACAGACTTGAATGGTAGGACTAGCGCAATGTCTCAAGTTCATGTCTCCGGGTCCCGCACCGATGGTAAATAAACCTCTCCTGTATAAGACATCCAGACTGCTGCCTATTCTTCATCAATCCTCTCGAACACCATTGTTAATTCTCTAACAGTTCGGCTTTGCCCAAATTTAAAAGCTCCTCAACTGGGGAGCAACAGTGTAATGCCTGAAAGCTAAGACCAACAAAAGTGACCATAACTCACCGTGTTTTCGACACATTTTTGAATAGTTTTTGTCGTGCGTTTTTTCATTGCTTTTTCAGTTGTGTTTTTGCTGCTCTTTTGTCGCTATTTCGATGCTTTTTTTTAAGCTTTTCGATTTGGGTAAAGCCAAACTGAAGAAAATGTGCTCGGTTCACGCGTGGGTTTACGACATTGAGGTATTTTTTCCCAAGCACCAAGCGTAATTTAAGGATAGAGACAATGACAGATGGCAGACCTGGCTTGTTTTCCTTATTGACACATTGCCGGTAATTCAACAATAAACAATCAAGCCCGTGCATCACACGTGTAGGTCTGAGCATTACTGGACCAAACACAGATCGAGCGTGAAGAAGAGTCACGCAGCTCACCATCTGACTGCGCAGTGACACTTAGCCGGGCCAGACAGGGCGAGCCGATCGTCGGTCAATCTTTTAATAGGAAGGAGCATTGTTCGTTAAATCACGAGTGACTAACGCTGCCGTCACTTCTCGGCTCTGGTGGCATTAAGCACCAGGGGGGAGGAAGCAGCATGTGTCGTACCCGCTAAAAATGACACCAACATGGCACAGTGTAAGTTCTCATAAGCCCCCACACCCCCTCTCTCTCTCCCTCTCTATCTATCACATATTGGCTCTCAGACTGTTTTGATATTTGGAAATGGGCTCCGAGAAGACGTCACACCTGTGGAGCGCCGCATGTCTCAGCCGCCTGGGCCTTTGTACTCACCACGGAGACGCTGTAACTAACAGGCTTCCTCCTCTCACACAGGCACGGCACGCATTCCTCTTCAGGGCTCCACCGCAACTCACTGACAACCTTTTATCTCTCGCACACACAAATAAAGAGGTCCGCACGACTGTTTTTAAAAATTTAGACTGTTGTGACGGGATATAGGATATGTCTTGGTGCAAGAATCATCGTCGCTTGTTTGAGTAGACTGTGCACATATGGGACCGGCGATAGGGCAATTCTGAGAGTCAAGATAATGATGGATTTTATCGTAATTCGTGTGCACATATAGCTTTATATTACCTATATTCAGAAACTGTTTCACACTTCTGCATGTCACTCTCTTAAGGGCCGTTTACACAGCTACAAAATAGCAGTACGTTGGTATCAGAAGCGCCAATCATTTACACTACAACCCCCCCATTCATATCCATTCCCCACTGGATACGTTGGAGGAGCTCAATAACAGAGGAGGTAGTTGAATGGTTCTACAAATGGCTTCACAACAGTAGAAATTAATGTGAATAAAACATTTGAATATCCCTATATAGAGTAAGTTTACCTATATATATTGTTACCTATATATTTTATAACTGTCTTACATTATTAGAACAACATTCAGGCTTTCATTTACTTCAACCATGAATCAGACTTTTAGAGTGTGACCTACTAATTGATCATATATTTTGTTATATTATGTAGTATAGCAAGGTCGGGCCAGGTTTGTAGCTGGATGGGAGGCCGTCGCGAAGCACCAGGAAGCCGATGTGAGTGGTTTGGTGGATAGTATGTAACACAGGATATCTCTAATTCAGTTTTCACTCACATAAATCATAATTTAATATCCTTTTGGATATCCGTGACGTCATTTTGTCTAGTACAAATTACATCAAATCTAACTGTATTTTTTAGTGGTCAAAATTAAATCTGGCAAGACAAAACATAATTACTGATTTAACACTATATAGTCAAGTTGTACTTTTAAGTTGTATTAAAAACATTCCACCAATGTTTTTTAGTTTAAATGACTATTTAAGGAAACAATACTTAAATCATATGAACTGGAAATTTAGATGTGTTTTCATGCCCAAACACTGCTTGTGGCATATGTTTTTGTATACTTGTGACTGTTGCTAGTTGTGTGATTTTATATATTTTTTCTCTTGTGACTGACGGGTTGATACTTCAGACCATTTTAAATATGTGGTTCTTTTGGAGAAAGGGGCACATAATATAAGCTTGTTTTCTTTGAGCTCCTTTTCAATTGTCTGAGGATGGAAGATTTTTGTTTTCCTATCAGCATTAATTTATGTAAAAAAAAAAAAAAGAAACAAAGAATAATCAGTACGATTGAAATAAATAAAAACTGAAATGAAATGTTAAACGTCTGTCCATATCTGCAGCCGCACTTCTGTCAGTCGACTCCAGGGGAAACTGTGGCTACAAACGTAGCTTACCACCATCAGCTATGGAGTGAATAAAAATCCACGTTCCTTAGGGTGACTTGTGTAATGTGAAAAGTGCTATACAAATATAATTCCCCTCCCCTATTTCGTGAGAACAGTCGAAACTTAGAACATGTAGGTATCTACACCTTGAAAATAATTGCCAAGAATCTGAGCGGCCATCATTCACATATGGCCCATACGTCTGTCTGAAGTTTAACGCCTTGAGATGCCGCTGCGTGCTGAAGGCTCATTATAGCAGTGGAAATGTCACACGTCTATTGGCTCTAACATGTTTATAATGACACCTGCTGAGAGCCTTTTCCTGCGTCTACTTGTTTCTCTGAAACACAAGCACTACTAAGTAATTGATTATGTACTTGGGGAAAAATGTACGAGGAGGCTATACAGCTAGATCTCTGTGGAAATTTTAAACATGTCCAGGAGCATTCAAATTTGAGAGAAACTTAAACTTCAGAACCTTATAGAGGTCTAAACTATAGTGTTCACAGGTTTCATACATAAGACACAGAGACAGAGAGATCCATATAGAAAATACTGTGTTTGTGACAATGCAGGGGGTGGTGACAGGAGACTGGAGAACAGATTGGCAGAGAGGATGAGCTCGGGCAGGTGATGGAGATGCGGAGTGACAGAAGTGCTTCGCCTGTCCATCCGGCAGCGTCTGGGTGGCAGCGGGGGAGCCAGGGAGAGCCCCGGGACATTATAACCCTCACAAACACATACACGGGAACACAAGGCAAACGCAAAGGCCCACAATTCCCACTACTCCACGGCAAAAACTGTCATCTCACGCTAAGGAAGGACATTTGAAGATTTGTCCCATGTTGAGGAGAGGCCATTCTTAGATAACGTGCTTTTTTCATTGAGCTATAATTGATGTTTAACCTCTAGATGTGCAACATCAAGGCCTTTTTAATTCGTTTTTTCTACTATTACAGCAACCAATAGTACTAAAACCACTTCTACTAAAGGAATTTTCTTTTCGCTGCATATACCAAGGCCACCATCAACCCTCCCCTTGTTGACATTTCTTTGTGGATACACTATGGATGAACTACATCCTTAGGTTATAATGACCCTTGGAATGGAAGCTTAGATAAACTCCTGGTTAAAGGAGACATATGCAAAATCCACTTTTTGAGCCTTCAACGATATGGCCTAAAATCTCAATCACGATATGAAAAAAAATATATATATATATTTATTTGATGATATAATTGACAACGGGCAAATTACTTCCCAGCCTTACGCCAATTGGGAAGATTAATGCAAAGATATTTCACAAATATGATCTACTCAAGCAGTTTACATCCTTCATTTCATTTTACTTTTTAAGCACCTGCCCCTGTGTCCTACACAGTCAGTGTTTATGCTCTGATGGAGCAGAGCGTAACATAAATTATATCGTGCCCACAGCGATACATATAAAAAATCAATATTATCAATTATCAATAAAGATAAGCGATAATGATATGCGATACGGTGTGGCCCACCCCTGCCTTCAACCCTATTGACACTTGTCAAAGCGCTTGAGAAGTCTTTTACTGTGTGTTTCATTCACTTAGTTCTGAGTAACCCAGTTTACTTTCGACAAATATTATTTTCCTGCTGAAGATTTTCGATCTGTATTTTTTGGATTTTATTGTGTCGTAGATGGATCAACATAAAACTGTCCTCCATGTTTTCACGGTCCATACGGCATCAACTCAAAATGAGCTCATGGCACTGACGATTAGCATTTCAGTGGCTGAAAGTGAAATATTGTTTTCACTGATGTATAGCGTGTCATTTCCACAACTGCCAGCAGAGGGTGCTCCAAGCCAATCCTGACCAACCCTGTCAAATGAGGTGCCCAAAAGAATATTACAAGCCTCCCATATGCATGATATCTCCACTTTATGACACTCACAAAAAGTGCCACATTTACCTGGTCGGCTCTAACTTCTAAAACTACAACTACTGCTGCTAACATCACTACTTCAACGACTGCTTTGTGAAACTTGTTTATAAAGCACCACACTGTAAATGTATATTTGCTTCAAAACACAACTTTTAGTTAATTACATGCACTTTCTGCATATTTTTAACTCCTTAAACAAGATGTCACTGGAGGCGCAGAGTAAACAGGCAAAATGCAGCTTTCAGCTTACTATAAATACTAATCCAGTCGTGTCTGAAAATACAAAGCAGAAAACCTTATCATTCACGCTGCAGACAGTAAATAAGACGTGGTGACAGTCTGTGGTGTTTTACAATGATAACTGTGTGGATATAATAAAATATCATAGCTTTTTCTCATGGATCCAAACTACAGTGTAGGCTGGGTGTGTTGGGAGCAGACTAAACACTGGCATTTAAATTATATTTAACCACTATGTGCAGTGAAAAGAAAAGCCTACCCCTTAGTGCGATTTGGAGGTTGTGTTTTGGGTTGTGTGGGTGACTGTGACTGAGGGAGAGCTAAGAGGATTTTGGTGGTAATGGTGCTGCTGCTACTGAATCCAGATAGACACTGGAGGAGGCACATGTCTCTGTGTGGAACCGGGCTGCAGCCAGGGGGCGCCAGTATAGAGCAGTAAAGTACATTCACACAAGTGTACTCATTGTGTCAGTCCAAAGCTAAGAAAAAGGAAGAGGAGGAACTTAAAATTGTGGAGTCAACATTCATTTATCACAGAGCCCAATAGTAGTAGTTTCATATTGTGCATATATAAATAAATAATAAATAAATATATATAGTTTAACATAAGTACTACAGTACATTAGAACATTGTGCAAAGTACAGTACTGCACACGCTTGCTATAAATATAATGCCAAGAAGAGTCAAGACTATCAATCAAGCACAGTATATCTCTCTGTCTTGTGTTCCGATGCCATATGCGGCTCATTATAGTAATGGAAATGTCAGATTTTTATCGGCTTCAGCATGAAGCTAGGGGGCGCCACCCCCTGCCAAGATCATTAATCATCCCTCATCAAAAAACTGACCTCTGTGCTGTTGGTTTGTGCCCTGGCGACCACCTAGTGCATGGGAACATACACGAGCACATGATCAATCACCATGAAAGCAACGCTACGCCTCCTCAGACAATGTTATTTTCCTATTATCCACTCCAAATTACAGGCCAATGTCACAACTATTACTTGGAGGTCATGCAGCAGATCGGGAGTCTACCTCTCACAGAATGTATTGAGTGCAAGGCGCCACAGCTCGTCTGCCTCTCCAGGGGGGATTCATTTGACAAAAATGTCTGATTGCAATTTTCCAGTATTGTGATGGATTTTTTTTTCCAAATCCACAATATTGCAGTGGAAATTTCACACACATCCTGAAGCCTGAAACATTTGAGATGAAACTGAACTGAATCACTAAACTAATATTAGACGCAGTTCATGTTTGTAGAAGGTGAGCCGACATAATAAGACATTTCATTACTTGGAGAGAAAATGTTATGCCTCAAAGAGACTAGATGCAAGTAGGTCATTTTATGCTCACTACTGCCACCTCAGGTCTTTCGTGTAACTGCAATTTCTATATTAAGCTTGTGCATGACGGCACTTCGGACGTGAAGTAACAACGTTTTGAGTGACAGTGCAGGATTTTAGAGGCAGTTGTGGTGAACAGTTCTGGGCTCATTCTACACATTAGGACATGGCTGGAACATCAGGGGATGAAAATACTTATTTTTAACATTTTTAAACTCCGTATTGTCCCTTTAAATAAATGCAATCATTAAAATTGTGGTTTTGATTTGTTTGCGATTTATTTGGACATACTCTCCATTGTGCAGCTGCTACAGGAGGAGAGTTGTGCATACAGTATACCCAGAGTATAGTTGCCATGGTGAGCACACTCCAGAGAGTGGTTCTCAACTGGTGGGTTGGGACCCAAAAGTAGGTCACAGAAGCCTGGGAGCGAGCAGTAAAAGTATAGAAGCACGACTTGAGTCTGTTAAAATGACTGTTATCAGGTTGTTTTTATCGTAATTTCAGCATTTTTGGCTAATTTAATGCGTATTCCAGAACAAATTTTCGAGGAATATTTTACATACTATTTTACAAGTCGTATTTGTCATCGCGGCTTGTCATCCCAGGGCGACTGTGGGTCCCGACGCCATGCGAGTTGAGAACCACTGCTCCAGAGGACAGTCTCCATCTACTGCCAACCGCAAACACATATTTTCTCAGCCGTCTCTTCCTCCATGCTTTTCTCTGCAGAGACAGCGTAATTACACAGAATTTCCCCAAACACCTTAAATGGTTCCAATGTCCAACAGCGCCACTGTAGTTTGAGTACTTTTTAATTAGACAAAAATGCAAACAATGTCAGTATTGTTTAGTGGTTTGTTAACTTTTTGCCTCAAGTGCCGCCGCACAAGGAAAATCAAGGGAAAACTGGACTAGAAAACAAAGAAGAGTTACATCCAGACAAGAACAAAGAAAGGATTAAGCCAGGATTATTAAGTATGTGCTATCTGCATTTTCCATTATATTAAAACCTGAGAGGAGCGTGTTAATATGCTGAAATGTACTTTTATGTCTCGGAGATGTTTAACGTCTGAAAGTTGGTAAAATACTGAAGAATCCTGATGTGCAGAAGGGTTGAGGGTGAGAGCTAGAAACGAGATGGAGCCATGACTTCCCTAATCGTAAAATGAAATCCATTTTGCCTCCACGCAGTAGCCTATGCTGAGTTTGCAGACGGGAAAAAAAGAGCAACTGCTGTGTGGGATCTGCAGTGTGTTATGAGCGATTATAAACCCTGGAGTATATACACAGTAGCGCTGATGCTAAAACAATTGGCCTGATGGAGGATAATAATGCAAACATTCAGCTCACCTGTGAAACATATTTATAAACTCCCTGTGAAGAATTTTAATGTGTTAGAAAAGATAGGAATATGTTTGAAATATTTTACCCAATAAATAGAATAAAATACAAGAAGTTATTCTTATTACACACATTTGTATCATTCAAATATGCGTTTAAAATATGAACAAATAAACATGTAGCGGAGAACTTTAGTGGGAGTGGGTACGTCTCCAGCTCGTTGCCATGGAGATGTTGACTAAAGGCAGCCAAATATGAGATTTAACAGGTTAGGTCCTCATACAAATCCATTCTTTGATTACCCACTGGTCATTAAGAGCATGTTTTAATAAAATCCAAAATGTTACACAGTGCGCCTTTAAAGTGCATATGACACATTAGACACCATTTTTGCTAAAACATAATTAACACTCTATGCATAACTTTACATCACAACAACGCTGCCCAAGAAGTGACTTCCTGTTTCGATCCAGCACACCAAAGTAAAAGCACCGTCTTATTCATTAGTTCAGTAGTTCATTAGTTCAACTTTCTTTCTGCTTGACTATTAACAGGCAAAACACTTAAAATGTGTGTATTCAATCATATTCTTGTAATGTTGCAAGTACCTGCTGAACAAATCAATTAGACGAGCCGTGTGCTTTTATTTTGGCGTGCTGAATCGAAACAGGAAGTCACTTCTTGGGCGGCGTTGTTATGATGTAAAGTTATGCACAGAGTGTTAATTATGTTTTAGCAAAAATGGTGTCTAATGTGTCATATGCACTTTAAAGGCACACTGTGTAACATTTTGGATGCACAGAGTCAATTATATTTGCTAAAGATTATACCCAGCTTTCTTTAGTTTGATTTCCTTATTGGACACTGACAGGAAGTGACATAAATGAGGGCAAATCATTTTAAACTGTTGCCGTGCCAACCATGTTAAGTCAATGGGAGATGAGTGAGTCAAACTGCTATGGATATACTTTACCTTCATCTATGCCACTTCCTGTCAGTGGCTTAAAAAGTTTAATACAAATAACTTTCTGCCCAGCTTTAAAACTTGTCATATGCACTTTAAGAATAACAATAATTTGGTTTGAAATAGGGAAAAATTAGGTCCCCCCCCCCCAAAAATGAAATATTTGTATTCTTCCTCTGCGGTTGTTCACTTCCTGTTTCGCGGGCCCGTTGAAATGCCTGTCCCTCCATGTCACTGCTGCGCGTCTGCCTGTAGCCATGTCGTGAATAGGTGAGCGTACAGTGGGATGAGTGTTTGGAGCCGGGGCCATTTAAATGCCAGTAATTACAGCAGAAGATGAGCTGCATTCCTTCCTGAGGGCAGGCTGATTACAGGGCTCCTCTCCGCGGGCCCCTGTCATTACCACTACCCCCCCCCCCCCCCCCCCAACCCCCACATACCCCCCTTCCACGGTCCCACTGTACTGGTAAAGCGCTGCAGCCCCGCCTCCCTCTCTCCTCTGATTCACCCCTCCACAAACTTTGCCTCAACCGGTCACTCCTGTCCCTCATTCTTCTCCTTTAAAAAGGTAATTAGCACTTACTGCGCAAAAAAAACAACATGTATACGCACTTCAAACAAACACAAAGCCAAAAGATTTACAAGCAGATACCGAAAAATGTTGAGACGGTTCCACAAAGGGTTCAAAAGAAACATGGCACATTGCCTGACGGGATAAATTATTCGCAAAACGCAAAGTACTTTTGACTCGCAGAACAAAGAACAATAATAAACTTTTTTACGGAGGAAAGTTTTAAAGGAATTCTAACAAGTACGACCTTTTGATCTTTGTGGTTAAGTGGGAAGTAGTAGAAGCAGCGGTGGTAATAAGGGAGTGATAGAAACTCGAGCTTTTTGCATTAAAGGAAAAATTTTAATTCTCCTTGAGTCACTTTGAAGAAAAATACTAAAGACGAGAAGGCCAGAACTGATGGTTAAATGGTGATTTATTAAAGCCGTCCGTGGGACCTACTGAATTCATTTGCAGGGGCTATATCTTCAACATTATAAACCTCAACTGTTTAATACACACATTGTTTATAGCCGTCAGTGACAACCAATGACCTGCTATTAAACTCACATTGAAATCTTGAAGGCGGTTCCAGCTGGTGAAAAGGTTACAGGCTTTTGTAACCAAATAGGAGTTAATAGGCGCCAGGCTTCTTCTCCCTGTCAGCGCTACGTAAACATCATTGAAACTAAACGCATTAGTGTCTAGTTAGAGTGGACGACTTTGTGTACTGAGTGTATTTTTGTGTGCTTTCCCAGTCGCCTCGCTGCGTCTCTCAGAAGAACAGGGCTGACTGAGTGACAGCTTTTGCCCTACAGGTAAAGAACCACTGGCTCTGGTCTGTCTCTGCCTCGGACACACAAGCAGCAGAAAGGAGCTGGTTGACAGACGCGAGGAGGGTGTGGTGCCACTTACGGTTCTTTAGACAAAACCAGTACGGCCACCTTCCGACTCTGGCTGCCTCCAGTGAGACGAGACAAGACGGGCTAATTACACGGTATCTCCACAAACACCTCAAATTGTTGCAATGACCAACAGTCAGCCCTCGAGACGCTCTTTCATTTGCCTCGAACGCAAACATTGTGAGTATAACTCTGCGCGTTTGTTTGAGATCGAATTGTGTGGGAAAATAAGAGCCTGCTGGAGTGTGGCGAAAGAATGTCTGAGTGTGGTGCCTTAAGATAAACATGGGGTATTTTATGGAGCACAGTGGGGAAGCAGTGCGAGCAGAAGGAAGAAACATGTTATTCTCAAAAACATATTCAACTTCAAATTTTCCATTTAGCAAAAATAGCTTAATCTCTTAACCCTTCCACCTGAACAAGAGCATAATTTTCTCCAGTTTGGCTTTACCCGAAACCCGAAAACAAGGATGAAAAGGCGACCAAAATGTGTGATGAAAATGCAACAAAAGGGAGACAGAAACGTGACAAAAAAGCAATGAAAAAGTGACAAATGTGTGACAATAACGCAACAAAAGAGCTACATAAACAAAAAAGTAGCACAAAAGTGACAAATGTGGGATGAAATCGCAACAAGAGAGCGACAAAAACGGGACGAAAAAGCGGCAAAAATGTGATGAAAGCCCAATAAAATAGCAGGGGCAAAAAGTCAAAAAAGCAACACGAGGAAAAAGATCCATTAAGACGAGTGTCATAGGTCTTAGCTTTCATATGAGGCGTCACACTGGCCTATAGCCTGTGGCATTATGGATTTGGGTAAAGCTGAACTTGAGAAAATGCACTTGGTTAACACATTGACTGCCAAAAACGGAAAAACTTGTTTTTGCATTGTTGTTTTTTTTATTACGAAACTAGACACTCTAATACACCTTATGTGTGATTTTGGTAGCTCTGTGATGAACAGAACGGAAATAAGTGACAATCAAAAACAATCGTTTCTTTAATTTTTTTTGTCCGAGGGGGCGTGTTGCTGTGTAGTGAACAGCTGTAAAGCCGACACTTTGACAAAGCAGAAACAGTTGAGATTTGAACATTTCTCTGAGTTTTTAAATGGTCAAAATCGGTCCAAGGACGACAGAGAAACATCTTGTTTAAAATTTCAATCCGAGAACCAGACTGTTGCGATAAAAAGTGATCACTCTGCGGCAACACGCGGTGTTTCAAAACGTTGTCATTGAAAATTGATTTGAAACAGAGATATTTAGGCATTTGCCTCTTCTCATAACATTAGTGTCCGTCCAGAGAGGAGGGGAGAGTTGGAGAGAGGAGTTAATCAGAAAGGAGAGTGTTGCATAAACCCCCGTTATCTCTGTTGCTAGAAAAAAAAAAATCTGTGATTTTGATCAAAACTAGACTCTATTTAGCTTAGATTTCTCAGGAACCAAGGAACGTAGAATTAAACTGTTTACACCTGCGGAGAGCTTAGAGTCTCACCTTATAGCATAGCATGTGTCTCTAGCTATAACATAGACATTGTAGAGGTGTTACAAACATCATGAAATACGGTCTGGATTGTTGGCACTCAACAGCTAAATCCCAAAAACAATGCGCAGAAGTGGGCGACCACAGTGCAGAGTATGGTGAAGAGCACCTAGCTGGAGAATTAGCCAATTTTGCATGTTTTTTGTAGATGGGGAAAACCACCAAAACATGCACTAACAATAAACCCATCCAAATTCAAAAAGCGCTTGCAAACTCAATTATTTTTGTTTACGTTCTTATCTGCATTCATTCTTGATATTTGCACACCACTATATGCATATACCGCCCGATACTGAAATGATCAAATCCTCAAAGAAGTCCGACACTTCTACCATTCCCAAACTGTAAACAACAAGTTTACTTTTGCGAATCAAATTGAGCACCATATCTTTGACAGCACAAAAGTTAAGGGCATGAAACGTGATTGCGAGCGGAGACGGCATGTGGCGTCACAACAGACTGTACGTGACGTGTTCACCATTATTTGATATGACACGTCGGTCCTGGGAGACAGGAAAGACAGGCTGCATCAAACGTCCTGTACAAATCAGCGCCGACACTCGGGGCAGGTGATAATGAAGAGACGAGGAAGGGGAGATGCTGATGTGTCAGGCGTTTAAAGGGGCTGCGGAGGGGAGGGAGAAAACTCGAGGAAAAAAAGTCTTAATTTGTGATGCAAAACTTTTTTTTTTACGCCAACACACGCGGGGAACAAGCCCGGCTTTCAAAAAAAGGCATCATCAATGGGCTGACTTAAGTGAGACTAAACCAGCGGAACAACCAGGAAATTTGGCAGACAGTTTAGAAAACAGGCTCCTGCATCATAGCAATTTTCTTATTTGCTTATGTGACGTTCAAAACCGGTTTCTAAAATGAACGTAAACATCATCCCGGCAATAAATAAAAAACTGAGCTTGCTTTTCATCATCACTGTCCTCTGATTTTGGTGGTAAATGACTATCTATTTGGGGTGACAGTGCCTCAGGTGATCCTCTAATAAGCGAAAGGCTGGCAGCTCGAATGGCATTTCATACTGTTACTGCATCCGTGGGCAAGACACTTTACCACCTTGCCCGTGTGAATGTGGTGTATCAATGATTGGCACGGACTGGCAGTGACTCTACCCCAGGGCAGCAGTGGTTACAAAAGAAGCTTATAACCATTGTATGAGTGAGAGTGTTTTAATAATGACTCCAGTGTAGCGCTATGTCTAAAAGAAGCTTGTCAGGCTCATACAGCACAATAGAAATGTAAGCTACTACAAAAAATATCATCGCAGGAGTCAAACCAATTGGGGAATACATAACCAAATGAACCCGTCTACCTGTGAAAACCACTGACTATGTTTTCAGCAGAAGAAGAAACACAGAGTAGGATGAAAGCCCAGGTAATCTAACTAATATTTGAGGCTTGAGGAGATTAATGATGAGGGAAGAGAGGAAGGAAAGAAGAGGATGTAGTAAACTGTACCACTCCCTTGGCGCAGATCGAGTGCTCCTCTAGACACTATATATCTGTGTGCGTGTGTGTGTGTGTGTGTGTGTGTGTGTGTTGCCGCGCCTGTAGCCAATGGCAGTTCTACGCGCGGGCCGGCCCAATGGCACATGTCCGCGGTGGTAATATGTTGTGACAGGGGCTGATTCTTGTGACTAACCGCTTTGGCAGGGTAGCTCCTCTGTGATGCAAATAAACAGATGAGAGATTGACGCCGCATCGACGGGAGGAGAAACACTGTCAGGAGCCACTACGCGACGTGACACTGAGATGCAACGCAAAGAAAATATACAAACGCTACAAGACGCACTCCAAATCCAAAACAACATGTCCGAGATCACACCTGGCACGGCACAAACACACAGCAGGACTGGCGTCACTCTGCTCCTTCATTGCGTCCCCTTGCATCAGAGAAATCCCTGAGTGCCGTTCACAACAAGCCACATCAGCGCTGGAGGCTCTGCATGTGTTTAAGCATATGTGGAGGAAAAACATATTCAATACGCTGCACACCGGGGAGTAGGAATGAACATATTTGGAGACCTGGATGTCAGATGTAAGATGAAGGGATGCCAAATGAAATGAAATTTAACTGCATGAATTACACCTGTTGCTTATGCCTCCAGCCTGCAACTGAACTTACAGATGTGAAGATTTCCCCCTGATAATTATAACTACATATATGCTGAGGCTGCCACAACATATTGCTTATTGACCAGCTTCAGCCATTCATCGCCCAGGATCTCCTTCTTAAGCTTCCTCATCCATCACTCGGCTGTTTCCTAGCTGTGCTGCGCCCCTCCTCCGCCCCTCCTCCACTTGGCCTCTCCTCGGCTCTGCTTGTTGGCCGCTCCGAGTCTCATCGTCTACCACCACCAGTGTCCAGACTCCGGGGGAGGTCAACTCTGTCATGCATCATTGCCGTGTATTTCATAGGGATTAAACAACGAGGAGCTGTGCATTATGTAAGAGATAATGTATAGAACGCTGGTCATTATCGGGAAAATATGTACCGACAGGGCGAACCGGCCTTGTTTCGCCCTGAAGGTACTTATTTTTCTGATAATGAACAGCGTTCTATACATTATCCCGCTTATTATACGGCTATTTGCCAACTGAACACACACAAAATAAAGGCTAGTTCTTCCGCGAAGTGCATTAAAACTGTATTACGCACGGATCCGAGTTGTTTAATCCATTTATACCCTGGTCACACAAACTGAAGCGGTTCATTGTGACCTGTTTGCTTTTTTGTCCCGGGTTATTTTATGCTTTAAGCTGTTTTACCTGAAACTAGTTCCAACTCACATGTTTGTTGTTTTTATGGAAACAGCTGCAGTGGAGTGATATAAAGAAAATGGTTTAAATGTTGCCGGACTAACTGTGCGTTATTCAGTTTTAACGAATGGCCGAGGAACATGCTTCTGTATGGTCCTCATGGCGGGGAGCTGACATTGCTGTAATACCACCCCCTGGAGGCCAAGGGCAACTCCAAGAGACACTTGGGAGAATTGATTCTAATGGGACTTCAAATGACCCAAGAACGGCTTAAAAGCCTGGCCCCAGTTTTTCTTTTTCTAAAAATCACCATGACTCATGTGACTACGCTGGGGTAGGTGAAATGTTTTTAACCACGCTGGTTTTTGTTTATCAGCCGAAATTTGGAAGCATTTTCAGTACTTTGACTGGCTCCTGAGCCTGTCAATCAAGCTCTGGAGCTCTGTGGAGGCTCCGCCCGCTCTTCCAGTGCAGGGCTTCCCGCTGCGTAGGAGGAGACAGAGCGGCCATTAAGGTTCACACAGGACTCGGGAACCTTTTTCAATGAATGGGGCTGAATGGGACCCGCTCATCTTTATTATATTATATCTATGGTTTTAACACACGCCAGTCAGAATGAAGTATCCAGACCATGGTAAAAATATTGTTCATTCAATCTTCTGCCGGGGTCTCAGCCCCAATTATGATTCATGTCCAAATAAACTCTCATAATGCCACTCTGTTTCTGTGAGTCTTTTCAGGTTGAAATGGAATATAGCAATCATGCGTAGCCCTAATATTGTCAGTTTGTTAAGTCTTAGTTATTCATGGAGTTGGCGTTGAAGGACCTTTTGGCTGGCAACGTTGTTGATCTCCAATTACTAGCATTGTAACACTGAAACAAATGAGCTTCAAAAATTATTTCTAAAAGCAGTTTACTTTATAAATGAGAAGCAAAAAGGCTGTCAATTCAACATCCCACAGTTAGTAACTCTTTGTGACAACTGAATCAGAATAATGATCCATTGTTGTGTAAGGAATGTTAAAATTGTGAGACGCAACCTCAAGATATTAATAGAAATGAGTCATCTGAACGGATAACACATTATGACTGGGGTGAATAAAGAGATGCCACCAATGCGTTTTGCTTATTCTAATGCAAACATATGGCAGTAAAATTAGTCATTGCTTAGATCACTTCATGTCAACATAACAAGCATGACTGAATCTGGAAATTGGAAATACCACTAAACAGATAAGCTGGAAATAGACCGAGTGCGATTTGAGTGGGACACGACTGAGCAGAAAGATTAGGTCACTAATAGGCAGAAAATCCATGTGGGGGATCTGATGTGGCGATAGGAAGGCTGGACAAATGGAGTAGTAAAAGAAGATAGAGGTGAGATCGTGCCCCACGCTGTCTGAATGTTGCAAGCAAAGCCGTCCCGGGCACAAGCTAATGGACACGTTATCCTTTTGATCTCTTTGCTGTACCTTTCGTCTCCCAAAATAAATATGGCAGCGAACTAGGCCAAGAAAACAAATGCTTAGGGGTAAGCATTTTCTTCAGAATCATTTTCTGTTATGGAAAGCCTAACTATGCCTGCTTTGTATGCTAGTTTGATTTTGATTTATTATAACTACTTTGGGAATAAGGTTGTTTGGCATTTTCCCCCTAACAGAATTACGGTATGTTTTGTTTTTCCGGCTCAGAGAATGAAATAACTATCTAAAGTGGAAAGAGGAGGGTGTCAGACATCAGAGAGAAATGTGCTGCGCGGAGATAGGAAGAAATAACAGCGTGCGCAGGTGAAGACGGCGGAGAAGCAACATATAAAAGATATAATTGCAGCATAAGCACCGCACAGACTGGCATTTTAGTCCAGGACAAAGTTTCTAAATCAGGAAATGTGCCCGGCTAAATGATTATAGAGCAGTGTGGTGGCAGGAGAAGCCACGCAATAAAGTTATAAAAGGTGCGAGGAAACTTCACTTCAGTAATTTCTTTTTGCTTTCTTGAAACTTCTAAACGTGTACAATGGTGAAAAATGGTGTCAGGAAGAAAAACATTGTAATGCTGTGAGACATTTAAACTCAATAAAAATATTCCTCTGATGTTTTTTATTGAAGAAAAAATGTACAAAGCTATTTACTGAAGATACATCAGAAGAAAGTGCTGAAGTAGATAATACTCGTAAATTATTGAATAAAATAATGACAGTCTATGGTGGCACCGGTAGTGATAATAGTATCAGGCAGCAGAAGTACAATGTGCATTAAACACATTATCTTAACCCCCACCTGAACCGAGCACATTTCCTCCAGTTTGGCTTTACACAAATCTAAAAGCTTCTTGAAAAAAGCATCAAAATAGTAACAAAAATGAGACAAACAAGCAACAAAAGCGCACTAAGTCACACAAATAAGCTATGAAAAGGTGACAAAAACGCAACAATAAAGCTTCAAAAGAGCAACACTAGAGCTACAGAAAGGTGAAAAAAAGCAACAAAAATGTGACAAAAAGGCGACAGAAGAGTGATGATGAAAAAAAGGAGAAAAAATGATGGCAACACTGCAACAATGCGAGGATAAAGATCAGTTTATTCATGCTTTCGAATGAGGCATTACATTGGCCTATAGGCTGCTGCTCTCCAGTTGAGCAGCTTTTAGATTTGGGTAAGGCTGAACTGGAGAAAATGTGCTTGGTTAAGAGGTAAAAAACAGCTTACTCTGCCTGACCAGCCTGGACTGAAGTGCAATAAGTACCATATTTGCCATAATAATAAACTACCTTCATGGGCCTGCCTGGTCCTGGAGCACACCGCTCACACACACTATTATGGCAAAACAGGCGAAGTGTCTTGCCCAAGGATGCATTGACAGTCTGCACCAGTCAAAGCCAGGATTCGAGCTACTAATCTTTTGATCCTTGGACAAACGCTTTGCCAACTTTCTTTTTGTTATATTGTTTTAATCTACAAGTTTTAATCTAAGTAAATATCTAACCAAAGCATTGTGGGTGGAGGCCTGTTGCAAATCTAGGACTAGGAATCAAGGGGTGGAAAGATGATAGAATTGGAAGTGCGGCATTGGAAGTACTTTCTACTATATTTCTACTTTATGAAATATATGCGGACACGCTGAACCCCGGGGCAGCCTTTCGTGTCCCCGCGCAGCTACTTAAATGTAAATCCGGTTAGGTTTCAGGTCAAAATATTGGTTGCTTCCCTTGAGTGATGAGTCAGCAGTCACACATCAATCATTCATGAGGATGCCGTTCCTGGCTCATGTCAAAGTTTTTTGCACTGATCTCTCGCTGCAGCGCGTCAAATACGCCCTTGACCTGAGATTTGTAAAAATGGAGAGGCGGCGTGTCACAACCTCCAGCTCATATGAACGGTCTGGCAAGGCGACGAGTGGTGTTCAAAATAATATATATCAAGAAAGAGCAAGGTGTCACAACACAATACGGTGAGTTTACTTTCCTTGCAGATTTTGTCTTCTTGCACATTGAGCATAACATGACACTTATTGCTTGTAGTTATGTGTGTTTGTGTGTAGATTTGTTTTCCTAACACATAATTACCCAGTTTGGGGCGTAAACAGGACAAGATCAATCGTACATGTGCAACGATACAAGTACTAATACTGCTTATGCTTAAATTACTTGGCTATAGCCTCCTGACTTGCTCCTTGCATTCTGTACAGAAAAAGACACGCTGGTACTGCTCCATAGACATTTGATTTCAGTGAACCAATCAGAGAAATGTTAAATTATATCATTTCCATCCATCTTTTTTGTACATTCACTGCGCACTTGAGGTGGGCATTTTCTACTTTATATGAAAATTACCGTTTGGAATATACTGTATGCACATTTACAATATCGAGTATATCTACAATTGAATTGAATTGACCCCTCCTGGAACCACCACCTTAACGTGGTGGAGGGGTTTCTGCGCCCGAATGATCCTTTAGCTCTGTTGCCGGGGGCTTCGTGCCCCTGGTAGGGTCTCCCAGGGCAAACAGGTCCTAGGCGGCGGGTCAGACAAAGAGGGGTTCAGAAGCCCCTTATGGAGAAACCAACAGGTTAGAACCATGAGGCCGTCCTTCTGTGGACCCACCACCTGCAGGAGGAGCCACAAGGGGCCGGTGCAATGTGATTTGGGCAGCTCCAACAGCTGCCCCCACGACCCAGAAATGGAAAAGTGGAAGAAGAAGATGGATGGATGAATTGAATTGACTATTGAACAATGTTTTTTTTTTCTCAGCAGGCTTCACTGACTCACACCTTTTGGAACTGTCCTGACATAACAGCATTCTGGACAATTTTTTCCTTTTTAATTGATGACTGACGTTTGTGGAATACAGTTACACCCTGACCCTGTGCTTGCACTTTTTGGAGAACCCCCAGTGACAGCTCATCTTGTTAAAGGGACCAGATGCAAGTTGGTCATTTTATACTCACTACTGCCACATCAGGTCTTAAGCGTAACTGCAGCTTCTATATTGAGCTCATGCATGACGGCACTTTGGACTAATAACACCTTTTTGAGTGACAGTGCAGGATTTTAGAGGCAGTTGTGGTGAACAGGTCTGAGCTCATTCTACACATTAGGACATTGCTGGAACATGTAGGGGGAGGACAATACTTTTAAACTCTGTATAGTCCCTTTAACAAGCAGAAAACACCCAGCCTATATTAATTTGTTACATAATATAATGACGCACGTTCGATTTGGCATCCGTTTCTGGGGTTCTTTAACAAGTTCAAGCAAGCAGATGTGTGAATGGGAATGAAACCACTCCCCACCTCCCTTTTCTAAATCTATATGATGGAATGAAATGAAACTTTATGTAAATGCTATTTCTGACTGGACCCAGGAGGACGTGCTGTTTACAATCAATTGTCATCTATTGCAATCCAGCTAAATGCACAACTAAACAAACTTCCCTCAGTACGATGAAAACAGCGAAAACTTTTATTTAAAAAAAAAAAAAAAAAACAGCTTTTAAAGTAGAAACTCTCCCTTGTCTCTCAAAAGCAGCGGCATAGGAGTAAAAATGATCCGTCGCGGCCACCATTTCAAAGGTTTGGTTTAATTGATACAGACAATGGATTTGCTCTCTGCAGCCCCCTCAGACTCTCCGTATGGCTGCTGCTGCTGCTTACTTGCCAATACTTTTACAACAATTATTACTGCAGCTCTCAATGTCTACAGCAACAGAGAAGAAAACAAAAAATAAAACATGTCTTTTTATCAGTTGAACATGTGTTAAATGAACAGATTGCTCATGTATCTTGTATCGGCGCCCGTTTGCGACGGAGGGCGGGGTGGATAAAGTAGATAAAGGCAGCGGTGTAGTCGGAGATTATTACTGTCTCGGAGTCTCACGGTTTGGCCTCTCGTGTCACCATCCGTCTACCCCGGCCCTGGGCGTCTGGGCACTGACACTCACAGCCTGCACTACTCATCCATCTCCTGCCTCACTGAGTTTAAACACAAACACGATTCTTTCTCTCTCTCTCTCTCTTTTTTTTTTTGCATTTTCAGAAACACGCAGACCTAGCCAAAGGGGGTTTCTGTCTGACTTATCATAACACTGTCCAAAGTGAAGCGAAAGTGCAGTAAGGCCAACCAAAAAGCACTATCCAGGTTGTCAGTGATAGAGGGGTGTCGGTATACTTTCACCCGAAAACGCTTTAAAAGAGAAGGTGTAGAGGAGGAGAAGTTGTAAAATTAGTTGCAGTAATGTTGATGCAGTAGAAGTAGTAAAAAAAAAAGAGCAGATGAATACAAGAAATCCTTTAAACCTGACAAACTGCTTAAACATGCCCCAAACCGCACTGTAATAAAACATGACTTTGCTGGAAAACCCAATTGACTTGTATTGTGGCCAAACTGCCTCTTCTCCCAACAGTAGTCATTTGCCAAATTAGATAGTAGTACGTTAACGAAGCATTAAGGGTTCCGCTAACAACCTCTGCGCAAAAACACCCAGAGCAAAGAGCAACCGCGGTTCACATAAAGGTTACTGCTGTCATTACTTTCCTTAAAAGTACCCTAACCTTTAAGTCTCCACATACTCTGACTTTATAATTATTAATTGGAACATACAAGGAATAGAGAAGCTATTGTAGTTCGTTTCTGGTGCCCACATGCCATAGTGTGTCTTTTTTTTTTGAGTATTTGGTTTAAGGGCTCAACAGGTTTAATTCTGAGCCAGGTGAGCCTTTGTGTGTGGACTGACTTTACATGTTCTCCCACTGACTGCAAAAGATTCCCCTCCACTAAAACATGTACAAAAGGGAAAAAGAAAAAGCCTTCAGAATCACCCTACGCACCCGAAATCCACAGGCCACCAGTGTTATCCACCAGAAAGCTGAACTCCCTCCCTTCCCTGCCCTCTCTGAGCTTCCACCCCTCCCATATCCAGTAATGTTATACTGTATGTAATGAAACACCGCCTAGAACATGTGATAGTGCAGAAAGGGTATCATTCTGCTGCCATCCAACTTCTGGACATTAAAGGCACTGTACCTGATTGAACACATTTTTTTTTTCTTTAGTATATTTTAAACCTATACTTTAGTGGTAATACTATTGTGCATCTAAATATTTCTTGCATGAGTGATCGGCAACACCAACTTATTTTGATTCGATACTGGCGGTGTAGAGGGCGCTCTGGGAGAGGCTCTACCTAAAAGGTCCTAAATGGATTGGCATATCCGACCTGACTTCTGAAATACCCTGGTACTTTTTCCCCCCCTTTCACAGTAATCATCCTGCACAGAGCCGACAGCACAACAGATACAACACGCCACAACAGATACGATACCGATACTGGCCATTTCATATGGGTGAATGCATTTCAATCAATGCACATTTCTAAAACTGGTTAATTTATATATTATTCAAAAGTAAATGATGTTACTCAAACTGCCACTGTGAGATTAAATACATAAACTTAATCAAACAGTACCTAAACTACAATGATATGGATGGTTCAGTGCAATACTCTGCTACTGTGGAGCGTTTTGCCGCAGAACAATGAAGTAAATCATCCTTTTGTGTTTATACTGCTGCCGCACCTTATTTTTTTACATATGCTAATTAATATAGATACTTTAAGCCAGTATCGATGCTTAAAAAGGCGATCCACCCGTCTCTATCTTGCCCTTCTGTGACAGTGACCCTGCAAGTTGTGAAATGTGCCGATAAATTCATCCCTTTTAAGAATTAGGACACTATTATGTTCGGAAGGTTAAGTATGAGTTTGGACCACAACTATCATTTGAATTTGGTGGCTTCCTCTTTCATTGTTTGTAATAAAAAATAAAAAAATTATAGGGCCTTTAATACTCTTTTACTTAAATAAGCAAGCACCATTATGTGATGACGGCTTAGAATAGCAGGCCGCGAGATCCCAAGCGCGCTGTCCCACTAACCCCCTCCCAATTCATTATTTGTTTACATCCATCTGCGCTTTGTATACATTACTACAGCGTGTGTGGCCTGACTGGTGACTGGATACCCCTCTCTCTCTCTTTCTCTCTCCTTGTTCCCCGCTCTGTCTCCCTGTCCCGGGCTGAAACCATGGCAGCGCTGCTTGGTTTAAGAGGTTTGTGTATCCCATTAGGATGATGAAGAGGCCTTTCATCAGCGCACTCCCTCTGGCCAAGAGCTGACAGGAGCTGTACCTCTATGAGCCGCTCAAAACACCGCTCCGCACGAGACAGCGCCGGGCCACAGCTACAGGGGGCAACACACACCGAATCCTGCACTTTGACATTTCAGCGAACTTCTCATTGTTATGTGCATGTACGCGGAGAAAAGTAAGAAAGGGGGTAGAAAAAAACAACTATTCTCTTTTCAGCGAGTCTGACAAGCATTCCAGGACAGTGTCTGCTGAATTCCTTCACACACCTCACCCTGAGTATTTTCCAAGGGCTTAGACACAAAAGCGAAACACGCGCGCCTTCTATATTCGCGGATTTGAGAGAAATGTAGGACCATTGCAGTAGTGGAAAGGAAGTACTTAGCATATTTTGTTTTACCACGTTTGAAGTACTAACAATATATTTTTCCCCTTTGTATGTTCCCCAACACGTTTCTATCACTACATACAAAGGTGTTGTTGATTTTTAAATGTGGTTAAAGGGACTATACAGAGTTTAATGTATATGAGAATGCACACGCTTAATATAGAAGGTGCAGTTACACGTATGGCCTGAGGTGGCAGTAGTGAGTATAAAATGGCCAACTTGCATCAATCCCCTTTATGGCTTGAATTAAAACTTTACAAAGTAAATTGAGTGACCAGTTGCAATGTTGAAAGGCGGATGAGAGCAAGACGCAAGAAGGTTCTTACAAACACTTCACTATTAGCATATTTAGCATATTTAGCATATTTAGCATAATGAAGCCACAATAATGACTTCCATTTGACTGAGACGGACACATTTTTGCTCATACAGCTGAAAACAAAAACGCATGATAACTTAAAGGTACACTGCGTAACATTTTGGGCTATACTATTGCGGCAAAACAAAACATGCTCCTAATTATACAGAAAATGCTGTTGTTGCAGTGTGTAATAAAATAATGGATTTGGATGAGAAACTAACCTGTTTAAATCCCATATTCTACTGCCTTTCGTCACATCTCCATGGAGACGAGCTGGAGACGTACCCACTCCCAGTAAAGTTTACAGTCATATCTTAGGAGAGGTGAGCCTCATAAATGTTTGTTTATACATATATGAGGTATTTTTCCAATGATGAAAATATCTGTCATAAAATAAATGCTTGTATTTCAATTTTATTTATTGGGTAAAATTCTACGCTGTGTGGCTTTAAAGCAGTGTAAGTAACTCATGTCCCTAGAGGCCATAAGGGCCACTGCAGGTGTCGTAGCATGTTGCGATTTTTTATTCATTATTTAATTGTCCGTGAGAGTAAATACTACGCTGACAGAAAAGACCAAGGGAGAGAGGGATATTGTACATCCAATTACACAATGGAGCTTTTTTTTCACTCAAACTTGGCTGTAAATACTGCCAAAGTGGCGCTAGCCCACAGTTAGCTTTTCCCGTTAGCCTGCTAGCTTCTTCTACGTGATTCCATTAGTGTGTATTGGGGCCGCCGGGTCTGAGCAGGGAAAGCTGCAAGTGTGGTTTCCTGGCCAGAGACACCAGGGGGAGATGAAAGACCCACCAATCATCCCATCAACACTTGTATTACCCCAAGAGGGACTACGGGAAGGATATATTAAGGTAAACAAGTTACTTCGTACTGCTTCAAACATGTGCAGTTCAGTTCTAGTCATAATTTCTTTTATGCAATTACATTTTAGCATTGTTTTTGTGCTGATATAGTACTTTTTAAAGTCCTATTTTGAGCTGACACAATTGAAAGAACAATTAATTGCTTAAATTGAACGTAATTTGTTGTTCTGGAAACAGTCAATCATCAAATGTCTCGCAGCCCTGTTTGTTCAACATAAGCCAAGATTTCTTTTTATATACATTACGGAGAAAGACAGACTCCTCAACAATCTATTTTTACTATGGAGGACTTATAGTGCCTGTGACCAGATGGGCAAAGTAATTTTTCAGCGGGCGAAGTACGTGAGGACGGAGCAGGAACAAAACGAGGACAAGAGAAGAGCAGAAGATTGAAGGGGCTGAAGGAGGAGACAGACAGAGATTGATAGAGACACGGCGCAGCAGACAGTGAAGACCGCGAAACCCGATTCACATGGTCTGCATTGATTTTTGTGCAATGAAAAGAAAGATGGTTGCTTATACATATGATAGATGACAGGGTGATGGTAATGGACTCGCACATGCACGGGATTTGAATGGTGTTGACTTGGACATGTGCAGAGGAAGGCTACACACATGGAGAAGGATATTGTGGCTTGAATTGGATTAAAAACACACAGAGGAGATGACCCTGAGGGGCTCTTCAAGTTTGATCCAGTTTGATTATTTTCTTTAGCCCATTTTGTGAAGATTGAAAATGTAATTGGGCAAGACTCCTACCAGATTCAAGCATGGGATTCAAAAAACGAACTCATCCAGGGCAGCACGATATGTGATAATCCAATATTTGATAACTGGAGTACTAGAGAGAGAGATAATATGGCAATTAGTTTCCTATTTTGACACAAAAAGTTCCATGAAATTGAAACAGAAATCCAAAGAAAATGGATTCCTCATCAAACTCTATCAAAAATTAGGAACAAAACAAAGGAAGGTTAGGAATAAATTAAGATTAAATAAAGAATTTCCCCACGAATTCACGTTGAGTAAAAATAAAAATTAAAGTCAAATAGAAGACTTCAAGCTGATATGTGATATTGTAGCAGCAAAAAAGGCATATCATCAACAATTTGCAATATTTTTTCGCTCCTCTCCATTTTCTGAACAGACCCGCTACTGTAAAAATCTCTAGTCTTAATCTACTCTTAAATCGGATATTTCCCCGTGAAATCTCCACTGTGGCGGCTGAGGATTGAGACAGTTTCAAGCAGAAAATCCACACAAAAACAGCATTAGCAGGAGCTCACGGGGAGCATATGGACCATCTGATTAGATCGCTTTGCCTCCGGGGAGATTTGTCTGGCAACCTATGGAGTATGTATAGACAGTAAAAAAACACTCACAACTTCACAGAGCGCGGATTATAATGTAGATTAACTTTGTGTAATCCCCTGGAGAATTTCACCCAGCATTCTCCAGGATGTAGGATCAAACACAGGTAAATACAAAGGATGTATAAGAATTCTTACTGAAACAATGGAGGCGTTTATGTAATGCACTCATACTCAATACTTCTGGATTTCCCATATAATGTGGTATCATTTCGAAGCAACTAACCCCTGCAACTGTGGGACTCGGGCACGCCCTGGAGGATGGCCAGTTAGCATTTTCAATTCAATTTTCACAGCCCAATATCACAACAGGAGTTTCCTCACAGGGATTAGTGGGGTGGGCACAAAAATATACACAGACCACAATTCACTTTTATGGGAAATTATGGGCAATCTCGAGTCAAAACAAAACAACATTGTACCTCAATTGCAGTAACTTAAATGAATCAGTTGTTTGTCGCCGAGCTCGTTGTAAACACACATCCGTATCCGTTTCTCTTAATTAAAACAAATGGCTTCTAAAGGATTACTCCGATTAGCGGCTCTAGAGTCATTCCTAATTAATGCTCCTTAAAGAAAACGCAATCTGACTTTTAAAGCAAGGAAGGGATGTCCAGAGTACAGAGTGGAGGTCCCATTGGGGAAACTTCACTGGCTATGAATGTACAAGACATTTGTGCTCTGCATTGTTTGCTTGTTTGCAGGGAAATAATTCATGCTGTTTTCTATTTGTGAGTCGCTATGGGGCACAGATGTGTGAAGTAACGGCGCTGTCTTGCAATCTGGTCCTATTTGAAAAAAGACTTGGACATCCATGTTGTATTATTCTATAACTATTCTCGATAATAGCCCTTCCACAGACTCCTATAGAAAGATACAATATGTCTTTAAAGCTTGAGTGTGGAGCAGACATTGGCTAAAAGCGTTTACCGCCCCGACTTTTTCCCATTCTGTTCCTGATTTATTTGTGGGTACAGATGGCCCTTTCGTGTGCCCATACTGTGGACAGGCCCCGAATGTCCAAACAGAGCCAAGAATGGGGGCGCTTGACCCTCATATGGCTGCGGTCGCTTAGGTCATTTACGGAGCACAATGGCGGCCCGCTGACATAAAGGTGTTTATATCTTTCCTACAATTTACTATTTATTCGGCATGACTGACTTCACAACTTCCATTTTCAGTGACAACAAAGGCTGCGGGTATTTGTGCGCGCGGCCGAGTCTGTGCACTGAGTGTAAAGGATGTCCAGGACCATATCGGGATAAGAGGAGCTTGGGTGGCCACAATTACGCCAATCAATCTCTGTAGTATATGGTTATACGCAGCTAGTAACAAACATGCTTTGTGTTGGATTATTGGGTGCTAAAAGCTGACAACGAAAAGTGAAGTATGCCCAAAGTCGCAAGCTACACTCACACACGCGCCCCCAGCAGTCTAAAGTCCTGCTAAAGTTAGGATTTTGTGAAGGAAATCATGACTTTAGGGGGATTTTCTTCCACAAAAAAAAAGATTTTAGCAGGACTTAAGCCTGCATATGTGGTACGTAGTATTCAGTTGTAGCTGATAAAATTGTACTTTCACGAGAAGTATCATCACATACTTTTTACTAGAGAGAATATTTGACTTTTTTTCTCAAGTTTAAGTGACATAAGTGACAAAAATTCCCTATAGATTAGGTGATTGGGTTTTTTGCACCTTCTAAAAATATGTCCTTTATTTAATTCTTATGGTATGTTACTGAGAAATATCCCAAATTTCACTTAATTTAAAATCTGATTTTTACACTCAAACATTGACAGCATTTTGGGTCACTACATTTGACTTTTACTTGACTCATTTGATCATTTTTAAGCGACCGTTCTCTTGCCTAAATATTTCGGCTACACCACGGACCTCAGGTAGAAAGTTTCCACCAAAACTATTTGTTTCTAGTGCCCAGAATTTTGTGGCTGCAGTATGATAATATGCAACATTCAGCTTTTAAAGATGACGCTACTTAACACACTCACCTCAGATGAAAAGCAAACAACAAATGATTGATGTGAATTAAACGACTGCTTATGTGTGCACCGCAAATACTCATTAGGCAGAATTTATGCCAGACGCCGCTGCTTTATCAACTGTACAGCATAACGACGCCCAGCAATGACATGCATGAAGCGCATTTGGATTTGTTATCATTGCTCACACTGCTCGGGCCCCATAATGCATCAACAAGCAACACTGCCGAATTAATATGCCAGAGGTCAGGGGTCGTGGCTTTAGGTTAACTCCGCGTGCCAGACTCCAGTCCGCTCCATTTAATCAAACAGCGATGGGTTTGTTGCACTGAAGACCTCAAGACGTGCATAACAACAAGGGCAGCGCATCAGTGCAGATATATGGGGCGATGTTATACACAAATCAGGCATAACATTACGACCACTGGCAGGTTAGGTAAATAAAACATCTATCTTCAGCTATGTGCCTGGTAATGGGTATAAGATAAGCCCTATGGTTTACAAGTGGTGGAAAATGGGACTGTTCATACAGCAGTACACACAATAATCCATATTCATGATCAGTCATCTGGACTTTCATGTTGAGACAAGGTAACATTTCAAGACCCATCCAGGTCTCAGAGCAAAATACTTAAAGGTGTCAAAGCTCAGTTTAAATCTACAGATGACTGAGAATTCTTATATAATTAATATTCAAGTTCCTCATAATGGATGGCCTTAACCATTTGAGTCAGTTCTCATTTTCTCTGTTTTGTCAGTAGAAACAGTGACATATGCCAGTTCCTGCCTTAGTTTGTGCGTTTAAGTTGATAAAGTTCGGGTCATATTTAAAGTTGAGGCACGTCAAAGACTGTACCTGCTGTAATGACCAAACAAATTAAACACTCATCCGAAATCAATTAGCCTCATGTTTTTTCTGCTCCGGTTCGCTTCATCAAGTTCACTCACAGTTTAAATCTGTTCCACAAATGTTAAGCAGATATTTAACAGTCAAATGTACATACAAGTAGAGTAGATAGAGACTGTATTGGATGGTGTTTGTCCCTGTATGTGTTGCCGTAGTAACACGAGAGCATCTGAGCATAAACGGCCTGGACTCAAATGGATGAGGGACAATGGCGTGCATAACAGGAAAAAGTCATGTAACAGAAAACCATGAATTGGTAGCATTTTGTCCTCAGTGTAGATGCCACGGTAAGAATTTGAATGAGCTTGAGCAGGGCCAACGGCGACTTGAAAACGTAGCCGAAATGTTTTAGCACCTGCAGCTCAAGGGATGTCTGCAAGGGTCAGGGTGAAAGATTTTCCATCCAAGCAAAAACGGATAGATAGATTGATACTAGATAACATAAGATAAACCTTTATTGATCTCAAAATGGAGAAATTCACTTGTAACATTCAGCTCTCAGAAACACTCAGGGTGTGCAAAATAGATAGGAAATGTGCAAACAATTAAATTGTAAATAGAGGCATCTTATAATGACTACACAAACTTTAGGAGGCAAAAAGTATAAATAATAATAAACACACTATAATACACACTATAATTTAAAAAAAGGTATAAACAGTGCAGGTTTACAGTCATAGTGCAAGTGGTTGATAAGTGAGGCTGAAAAAGTGACGCAGATACAGGCTGTGTGTCAGTCTTCCACTGAAAGAGCTGTTCAGGATGGATGGATGGATGAATGGATGGATGAATGGATGAATGGATGGATGGATGGATGGATGGATGGATGGATGGATGGATGGATGGATGGATAGATAGATAGATAGATAGATAGATAGATAGATAGATAGATAGATAGATAGATAGATAGATAGATAGATAGATAGATAGATAGATAGATAGATAGATAGATAGATAGATAGATAGATAGGAAAAGTAGTTAGCTCTAGCGTAGATCTTACTCCAATGATACCCAAGTGCATGGTCATAATGTTATGTTTGATGAGTAGGAAGTTTGGGAGCTCATTGAACTTTTGCAATCTCACAGCTGGCACGGCTATTATTAAAAAGAGGCCATGCCCAGTTTGCATCCGTATGCAGAAAACAACACATCACCGTCTCGCACTTTAATTACCCGGCAGTAGTGGGCAGAGTGTGTTTTCTCTAAGTGAAATATTGGATCCTGCACAGCCAAACGACTCTAAAAGTACAAGCACATTAATATACATTACACAGTCTGCAATCATCTTAATAGCAGTGGAGACTCAGAAGGCAATCACCGAAGCAAATAAAAACAAAAGATTGAGCAGGACAGCGGGACAGAGGTGGATGTTTAATATAAAGATATGGTCACATGGTCGTTGCGGAGCGTGATCTGCCATAACATTATGATCAACTGCTGGTTACCGCAGAGACAATCAGGACAGAAAAGGTTCAGAAACAGGCATCGTAATCATGGGTGGCTAGCTCTAGGAAAGTTAGCCGAATAGAAGAGACGGATTTTGGACAGCGGCAGATTGATCATGCCGTGTTGTCTCTGGGCCTCATGGTGTTCGTCGGAGGTGCTCTATATAACAAGGTGTGGAGATCAATAACATCCATTTACTGAGATGTGGTTGGAGCGCTGAGCGACAGACTCCGGGGCCTCAGGAGGACAGCCCAATAATGAAATGTACACTCCAGTCTATCTTCAAGTCCCCACCTGTGAGCACAAACACCAACTCCCCCTTTACCACTTTCTGTAATATCTTCACATATTAGCAATGAAACCACACTTCCCCTATTTTTCCACTCGTCATTCTATCTACGATAAATGTATTTGTAAACTTTGTCGATGCCATTTTGACATGAATGTGCAAACGTTCCTATTCTTTTATTTTCTATTGTGCTGTACCATTGTGAAATGTAAAAGTTTATTATACTGAATCCAGCGTAGGCGCAAATAACTTTTCTTGCTTTAGCCCTCTCCTTTTGAGCATCTGTAACTTTATAAAGTGACCTGTATATAGTGGGAAGAATATATACTGCTCAAATAAACAAATAAACTAAACTGAGCTTTGTCAGAATCGCACAGAAAGAGTTTTAAATTGCATTGAGAATGTTGAGTAATTATGTGGAAGAAGAAAGTAAAATCAATTAAGGTCAAGTTTGTCTAAATTAAGCCTAATGCTAATACTGATTAATTGCAAGATAGGGACAAAAACCAAGCCACACAGGCTGGGTATGAAGTATCAATTGATAACATTTACAAAATTTGCCCCTAGAGGCCATGAGTGCCACTGCAGGTGTCGTAGCATGTTAAGTTTTTTCTCATTAATTGTCCATGAAAGTAAATACTTCTCTGATAGAAAAGACTAAGGGAGAGAGGGATATTGTGCATCCAATTACACAATGGAGATAATTTTTTTCACTCAAACTTGGCTGTAAATATTGTTTAAGTGGTGCTAGCCCGCAGTTAGCTTTGCCCTTTAGCCTGTTAGCTTCTTCTTCATGATTCCATTAGAGTGTATTGGTGGCTCTGACCTGGAGGCAGGAACGTTGCAATTGTGTTTTTTTTTTGTGGGGTGATTGGTATTACCCCCAGAGGGACAACTAAAAGGATTTATTAAGGCAAACAAGTTACTTAGCACTGCTTTAAATACGGGTACTTTAAAAAACAGCAAGTTGCAAGAGTTACTGCAAAATGAATTGTATAATATATCACCTTCATGACAGTAATAAAAGCTTCCCCTTGTTTTTGTTTTCCTCTTCAGTCTTGTACTACTTGGGTCAAGTTGTACGCACTGATCAGTCCATTAAGAATCATCGGACGGTGAGGCAGAAAGACCAAAAATATCCTCCTAAGAAGCACTCATCTCTCTCCAACTCATTGACTGAACGCCCGGGGCAAGCATCACAACAAGTACTTCATCCCTTCCCGTTCCCCAATGCAATTCTATAATTCATCTTAATTGCGAAAAACAAGCAAGTGAATATGAGCGTGGGAGAATGAGGAGTACGAGCTGCGTCCTTGTGCAACTCAGGCACTGGCAGTTTGTCTAGACCTTTTCAAAGTCAATGGCAGAGTCCTACGATTGTGGATAATGCATTTCAATAGACTGAAGCAGCAGCCATTAGTGAAAAGTCTTTGCTATAAGATTAGAGAAAGAAGTCAACAGATTTTGTTATTTTTGCCTGATAGCAAAATACTTCAATTCATAATAGGTAAGATTTTTTTTGAGAAAATGTACAGAATTTTAGTTAAAAATTATTAAAAGGTTTACTTAAGATTCAACCATAGATGTTAAAAAACCTTTGCCCCAGTGAATAAAGCATTCAGTAGGTCTAAAATCTAGTCAGGGACAATGCTTTGGAGGAAGTCTTTGATCTCCTGTAACATCTAGGTATTTATTCAATTCATAATAATGGAAAAAGAGCAGAGGAGAGGTCAAACCATAAAGGTCAAGAATGTATTAATGGATTCGGTGTCATACAAGGCCAGCAAATCTCTTTATCCCCATGAATGCCTGATATATATTTATTGAAATTAACGCACTTTAATCAGTGGATAGTTCTAGTTCCACAGATAAAAACCTGCTGCTGTCCAGACTCAAAGCGACAACAACAAACAAAGCATTTTGCTAAATATCCAAATTGGCCACACGCTAGAGCTAACTACTTTTCCTCTGTGTGTGATGTTCCTTTGATGGACAGTGGATATATTCATTGTTGCATTTTCATAGAAGAGGATGATAATAAGAATTGTCTGGGGTGCTTGGTTCATATTTCATATCTTTGAAACAGAGGTAAAAAGAGAATGAAGTTCAAACAATGGCTTCCTGACTGTAGATGTGGCGTTTGAGTGTGTGTTGAGCAAATACAGATGGAGCCGCTGCTATAACTGCACACAAGCAGCCTTTTGTTTAACGTAATTAGCACATAATTCACTTTTTGTTCTCTTTATGGCTGCTGGGAATGAATGAAACCAACCTAACGCAGTGGGCTCAATTCTTATCGTGTGTTTGCATGACAGGAACCCAGCTCTAATTCAGGACCAGGATTTAGATGCGTACAGCACTGTGAGGATATGGCTTATTTGTTGTTGTTATTTGATACTTTTACACTCCATCCATAGAGACTGGTCTATTCTGACAATATAATAATGAGGCGACCAAGAGTACTTAGTTTGACCTAGATTAAATTATGAGTATTGTGAGTGGATTTATCCTGCATAAATGTGATGGACGTGATGGACACTTCCATATTCTATCACAGGATCTACGATTTACAGATCACAACACTTTCTGCACTAAATGAATTAAGAATGGACCAACTTAACCTCTTTGTGCTTTGTTCTTTGTATTTCAAATAATAGTTTGTCAGTTTTAAAATAGCTGCTTTGAAGTGAAACAGGTTCTCTTTTGCTAATGAGGCAAATCAAAATATGATGCTGCTAATTGTAGGATTGATAATACAACTACAATAGGATCAGTGCATGCTGCAGGGGTCGTGCATGCCACTGATACGGTTCCTTATGTAGCATTATTGTTTTGTAATCAGTGTTACTCCTTTTTGGAGAATATCATTCATTTTCTTGCTTCTTCTTCTTCTTCTTGTTTCCTTGTTGTTTTTTCCTTTTGCACTGTGTTCCTTTTGCACTGTGTTCCCTGTATTATTTTATTGTATGGATTTTGGGGGTGGGCGCTTACAAAGCTCTTGCTTCAGCCCACTCCTTTTGAGCCTTGAGTGTTAACTGCTGAAATAAACAAATAAACTAATCTTCCCCCCCGCCTTAACCGAGTGCATTTTCTGAAGTTCGGCTTTACTCAAATCTAAGACCTGGAGTTTACAGTCAGTCTATAGGCCAGAGAAACGCCTCATGTGAAAGCTAAGACCCACCTTTTATGTCAAGGAGTCGAAGTGTTTTTGTCACATCTTTGCAATGTTTTTGCAGTTATTTTGCTGTGTTTTTGTCCATTTTTTGTCACTCTTTTGTGGCTCTTTTTGTATTTCCATCCTCGTTTTCGTCGCTATTTTCTGCTCAGATCTGCAAGAGGTTAAACAGGATCACTCAAATCAACATGAATGCAAAATACAACTGAAGGCATGTTTTTGATGAAAAGCTATAAAAAGTCGATTCTGCGTTGTATGTCCCCTTTAAATGATTTTGGGTGATATGAGAGTGTTTCAGGAGAAAACAATTACCCTTGAACTAGAAGATCTTTAAGGTGTGGGCACTGAGATGAATCATTGCCTGTAACGACTGTGTTTCCACCTTTCTTTGTTATCCTTCAACCCCATATAGTCGATTGCACATTACATGGTAAAGGACATTGAGTACATGCATGTTCCCGCATTCTATTATGGACAACATGTTTTTTTTGAAAATGCAGTCTTGTATCATTTGTGCTTGCATGTATTTTTTCTTCTTTTCTTTTTTATCTCCCACGCCAGTGCTATCTAGGGCAGTGGTCAGCAGCTTTAATCAATTTTCCAAGCAACATTGTAGTGCAGCAGGCAGTCAGGAAATCCCAATGGGGCAGTAGAGGGGATGGCCGTAGCAATAATAATAACACAAAATCTAATCTGAATTATGCTGTAAAGAGATTATGCCCGAATAATCCCCCAGAATAAACGTGACGTGGGGGAGGGAGTCGAGGGGTGTATAGAGATCCATGCAAACGTTTCTATTCCGTTACTGGCATTTGCATAAAATTGCATTTGATCTTTGGCTGCAAAAAGTGATGATGAATATTTCTTTCTTCTGGAGCCAACGGTAGCAGCGATTGTTTAAACAGGAAAAACTGCAAGCGCAAACAGACCTTGTGATATGAATTCCTAAAGATTTTCTGTCAAAATGTCACAGTGGGTGGGTTTTCTCTACGGAAAATCTGGACCCAAAACATAATATTGAATTGAAGAAGCTATACGAGGTGTTGGCAGTGCAATCATTGGCACCATCGAAAACAGTAAAAATATACTTTTTTATTCATTGAAGTTGCAAAATTGCGGCATTTAGGATTATTATCCTGCATTATGGTATCAGATTAAATTTCAGGCAACTTAAAAGAACAGGCCACAGTTTTTCCATACTGCGATATGTTCTTACCTGAGCTTAGACGAGTTGATGTGTACCTGTCTGGATCCTCCTCCTCTCCTCTATGGGGCCAAACAAGGTG
The DNA here is from genome assembly GCF_951799975.1 of Gobius niger. Classification (NCBI taxonomy): domain Eukaryota; kingdom Metazoa; phylum Chordata; class Actinopteri; order Gobiiformes; family Gobiidae; genus Gobius; species Gobius niger. The sequence goes on from NC_136858.1 coordinate 25,923,056, forward strand.
AAGTTAGAAGCGACCAAGCTCTTCCACATTTCCCCTATTTAATTACGGTTACATGAGCAGCTACATGATCCAAGTATAGTCATGCAAAGTTAAACATGTTCATTTTCTAAGTGGATAAAAGGGGAACTATATTGTTAGGCGTAATAACACCTTAGGAGCACTTCGACGTCCCCGCAGTAATATCTTCACTTTACTACTCACGTGACCGTATTTAAATAGGGGGAACGTGGAAGAGCTTGGTCGCTTCTAACTTCACCCCGATTGGCCCCATAGAGGAGAGGAGGAGAGGCTAAATGCTAACAACATCTTTGGTCTTTTTGCACGCCTGAGCGCACGCACAAAGACCAGACAGGTACGCATCAACTCGTCTAAGCTCAAGTAAGAGCATGTCTCAGTATGGAAATCGGTGGCCTGTTCCTTTAACTGCTACTAAAGTCCACAAGCTACAGACACTCACAGGGAAAATTGTGATTAGCTTAAAAATCTAAAGAGATCGCAGCGGGTCGCAAGGCGGTTGAATGTATTTTGAAATAAATTGTAAGACAGATTTCAAGGTGGGTTCCAATAAATTTACTTGATTGAGTCCATAGCCTTACAATAGTTTACAGACTATATGGTCAAACAACTTGTGAAATAATAAGTAATGTTGATATTTTGATACCATATGACTGACGTGGTTGCTCTGGGGGGGTCTCCAAGGTGCAGATCCCATTGCCGCTTGTCCCAACAGAGATGAGGGTTATCCCAGTGGACAGGACCGGAGCGGGACCCTGGGGTCAATGACTGCCCCTTTTTGCTGAGCCAGGCTTTTGTGGAGCAGCTGGATGCCGCACCGCTCCGAGTCTATTCACAGTCCATTCAGCGGCCTGTCCTAAGTGCAAGAGGACCCCCGGCTATTGTGGGACAGGGGGGGGGGTGTCTGTTTGAGCTGCCCCGGGACGTTTACTCCAACTCCCAGTGAGTTCAGAGGAATGGATAAGTCCGCGTGAATGGGGGGAGGATTTACACAAGTCAAAAGACACGTTAAAGACATTCAGGCCCGAACACAGCGCGACTTGACCCTCGGGACCTTTGTCGAATGTTCAACTACTGCACTGTATGACCCCCTTAACATTTAGACACACATCCGAACAAAGATGTACAAAAGGCTGAATGGGAAAACAAAAGGCGCCAGCTCTAAATGAACTGCGGCACTTATTTATTACTTCTACAGCAAACAGTGCATTATTGTCAACACCTCCTTGTTTTGTTAATGAAGGATTACATAAGAAGCAACCTGGGAATTTCAACTTTTATGTAACAAAAAAGCCAGACAGCTACTTATGCTTTAAAGATACTGCAACTGAAATCACCCGGGACAGTAAAATATTGCAACATGATTAAAGAAATGAGGGATGAGTGGCTAGGTTGTGGTCAATGATGTTCAGAACAGAAGAAAATGCTACAAGTTGGAGCTCCTTGTAATTGGGACGTAGAAGGAAGTAGTAGTAGCAGTCTTTGATATACTCTTATACTTGTACCACATTCCTTGAGTATTTCTCCCACTGGTGCTGATTACCCGAATGTATTTATTGACCGCAACTGCGACAATAAAAGCGCTAAAACCGTAAAATGCAACAATGTATAACAAGAGACCCGCCGCGTTAGCAAGTGCCCCAAAATATGAGCTAGGAGAATGACCACGCACTCCAAACGACCGTAACACACTCGGTAAAGAAGCCATCTGGAGGCATCAGCGCTTCTACGAGCTGAATTAAGTCAGAGTGCAACGACTTGATGTTAAAAGTGCTTCCAAAGAGTCCCATTATTACCTCCCCCGAATGCAAATGTGCCGCGGGCCAATTAGAGCTTGAGCCAATAGCCGACTAGGGCCATAAACAGACGCCCTCAGCGTAATCATTCAACAGGATGACTCACAGGGAATAAGACTGCAACGGCAGCTTTTAAAATGTGCTCTGATTATAAGTCCGTACTGTACGTTTGATAAATGCAGGAGGATTTCCAGCAGCTGGAGAAACGCCATGCATAACTTAGAGAGAGGGAAGCTAATGAGATAAATAGGTGATGGAGCTTATGACATTGGGCTGTGATGATGTGGGTAAAGACAAGAGAGCAGAAGCCTGAGCAGACGAGACGGCACTGTAGACTTAATTGTACTTTTAAATATTGTACTTTGTTCTGTAATACTTCTGTGGTATAGCAATAGTATAGCAATAGAAACAGCACAAGTAAAATCAAGTATCAGCAGTAATTGTTAAGGTAAGATTAAAGTATACTTTATGTCGGAGATGACTGTAGTATAAAATTATCCTCTGAATTTGACCCATCCTTACTCCGCCGAGGCGACCTGTCAGGAGCAGTGGTGGCGACGGTACAGCACCGGCCGCCCCGGGACCTGTCTCCAAATGAACTGGAACTGGAGGATGTAGCAAGAGAAAATTGTCTTTAGCTGTATTTAAAGGAACAGGCCACTGGTTTTCCATACTGAGATATGCTCTTACCTGAGCTTAGACGAGTTGATGCGTACCTGTCTGGTCTTTGTGTGTGCGCTCAGTCATGCAAAACGACCAAAGATGTTGTTAGCATGTGGCCTCACTCAGCATATTCCTATAGCTCCAAACGGGGGTGAAGTTGGAAGCTATCACGCTCTTCCACGGGCACACACAAAGACCAGACAGGTACGTATAAACTGGTCTAAGCTCAGGTAAGAACATATGACAGTATGGAAAAACTATGGCCTGTTCCTTTAAGTATAGTGAAACTAATTCCGCAGTACTTGTAGAAGGAGTATAGTATGAACGGATAGAAGGCAACTGATCGTACGTAAGAGCAGGTGTAAGTGTAGAAAAAGTGATAAAGCAGTAACTGTAGTCACGCTAAAACGCCCTTGTTCCATCACAATACCTTTCCTTGAGAGCACTTTAGCTACTTCCCATACTTTCTTCTCTCTACTGTAAATGCCTGTGTCACCCTCCACCGCCCAGTCAGCAGGTCTTTAACCTGAGAAAACTTGTGCTGCTTTTTGTGAGCCGAGACAGGCGCCCTCATCCCGGGATGCCTCTCCGTAATTCCACGCCACCACAGACCTCCATTCCTCTGCTGCTCACGGGGAGAGATGAAAGACAGCAGAGACACAGCCATGTAATCGCTCCTTTGGCGACGGGACGGGGGAGAGGCAGAGGGAGGTGGCGGGATGGGGTGGAGGGGGTGCGCACTCAGCAGTGAATAGACGGGACAAAAGGATGGCGAGTGGTGGCCTTGGTTTTAATAAACTCCATTTTTGTTTACACGGTCCCTCGCAGCCCTCGTCTGTCTCGCTGTCTGACTTTCATTATTCTCCAAAGTTGCTCGTTCTTTGCCTGGGGACAGTTGGGTAAACTGTTGTGCTAATGTAAAGTCCCCCCCCACACAGGCAGATTTACACACTCAACCACACTGTATAACTGTCACTCAAGCGTTGGAAGAAAAAAAAAAAAGGGCAGCAGAGTGAGGGATAGGGGGCGCCGTGAGCGACAACATCTCCACTAGACCATATATGCAGCGGTGGTAGCTTGGACACACAGACAGAGAAAAAAACATTCCTCTTTCTGTTTCCGCCTGCCATTCACAGCCTCTCCGCCTAAAAGTAACAAGAGGCAGTCTGGAGCCTGCCTTATAAAGCATGGAGTGGGGTTACAATCTGTGGCCGTTCCACTGTAAAACCTCAATCTTTTCCATTACAGGGGCTGTTTACTCCGGAGAGGACGGCGCGATTCAAAGGTGCCCGCTAACGACCCCATATATTGTGCTAATGTGGCACTTGAGCAGATCTCAGCTATCGTCTAGGCTGCCGTTTAACAAGGATTCATGCATTATTATTGCAGAATATGAATTTTCCATATAAACACGGGGAATAAACAAATACAAATTGTGTTATTATATTTGGGACTGAAGACAAAGGATGAAAGTAATTTGGCAAAAACCTGGAATAAATTCTTATTATTTTTACAATAAAAACAATTCAATAAGAGTGTTAGAGGATAACATTAAATCGCCATTTATCATACTGGGTCAGGCTGTACAGTCGTACTATCTCTGTCATAGCCTTGACTGTGGTGCTCAGGCGCCCACTCTCTGCCACTGAATGCTTGCGTATCAGTATGACGCTCTGAGAGGGTATTTATCCCTCTTCTGTGGAAGCATAGACAGACTTGAATGGTAGGACTAGTGCAATGTCTCGAGTTCATGTCTCCGGGTCCCACACCGATGGTAAATAAACTTCTCCTGCATAAGACATCCAGACTGCTGCCTGTTATTCATCTATCCTCTCGAACACCATTGCTATTTCTCTAACAATTAGTACTACCATAGTGAACATGTAGTAGATGTATGGATGAAGAATCGTAAGATAAGAAGTGGCAGACGTTATTGCAACAGCTGCCACAGTAATAGTTAGGGATGCACCGGTATCGGATATCGTAGCAGATACTGATAAAAATACGACATCGGGTATCGATTACAAATAATTTTTGATACTGAACCGATTCTAGTTTTGTGAATATGGGCATGTTGTATATCATTGTAAAGCTGGAGAATTCAATCGCAGAGTATGTCAGTAAGTAAGTCAATTTAATTGTTCACCCAGAAAGTCTCTTGGCATCGGTAAATATCGAATATCTGCAGATACTCAAACCCCAGTATCGGTATCTGTAGCAAAAAAGCTTAATCTCTAGTAATTGTAATAGCAGTAGTAGTAGTAATAGTAAGAGCAGGCCTAACAGTAGTAGTGCCAGCAGCAGCAGTAACAGCAGTGGTTACAATCTATAGAAAATAAGCAAAACTGGGTTACCTTGTATAAATGTTAAAGTGATTTGGAACATTTTTGCAACTAAATTGGATATGTTTTTAGTGGTTTTAATAGTTTTCATTTTTAGTAAGATTTTAGCATACACATTTATTTTTTATCTAACATATATCATACAATAAATAGTTGACCAAAAGTTGATCAGTGGTGACTTTGATGAGGGCGATCACAGGTAAAATACATGTTAGATCATCATTGTTCAAAATTCATGGCTTCTTGGATCTTCTGGAATCAGCAGCAGGGACGTTTCTCTCCAGTGTCCAGCAGTAATGATGAGCCATTAAATTATGTTACAACCAACCCCCGCTTCCCCCAAATTGTGGACAGACAGGCACCAAGACATTATAAAGACAATACCCTGATTCAAAATTTGGCCGAGGGCTAAAAAATGCCCCTGATTGAGCAGAAACAATGTGATTTTTGGATTCAGCAGCACATCCAAATTGTCGTAAATTAGCTCACAAAACTTAGACACCAAATTTGTTGTCAACCAGTATAATCAATATTGTCCTGCTGTGTGGCATTTTCACAGCTCAGTCTCGCGGAATTGGTTTTGGCAGGTGTCACATCAGCTAAGTACAAAGTAATGGCAATTTAAAAAGGAAACGAAAGTGATCCAAATAAATCACAACTTTTAAGATTAAAGGCTGCAACACCTTAAGCAAATAAAAGAGTGAAATGGCTGCAAAAGTGTTGGAGGGATTTGCCCCCCATTAATATCACTTGGAGTTGACAGAATAGACTTAACCACAGTGAATTGGTTTGCGAAATAACTTGAAGCCATTACAATAAGCAGTTCATTAGTGTCTCATTAGAGTGCAGTGCTTCTCAAACTGTGGTGTGGGTTCCCATTGTGGTACATATGGCCTAATCTTGTCCTAGTAGTCTGTTCAAGGGCTAATATCTTACCTTTATGTCACACAGGAGTCACACTTACAACAACAAAAATAACAAATATATTATCATCAGCCTCTAAAGATAAGAGTTTGCCCTAGTTTTTACAGCACACTCATTTTAAGATTTCCAAAAACACATGCACCTGCACTGCCTTGCACACTCGGTCAGTCTAATTAATATCTTCTACCTCGCCCCCAGTGTTAAGCTATACAGCTCCAAACCCAACATTGCCCGGACCTCAGGGAAGTTCAACACACCTCACCTGCCCCGGGACCTTCCTTCTGTCTCTCCACAGGTGCGTCTGTCGGTCCCGGCGTGACGCATGTTTCTTTTATCCGGCAGAGCAGGAGCAGCGTGAAGGTTGCAGCTCTATACTCACAGAGAAAGCACTCGGTGTTTAATGACCCTCTATAACGGCACCTATTCATCTCGCCGGCCCGGCACTGCGAACCAAACGCCACGGAAATGATGCTCTGCTCAAGTTTATTACGGTATGCTCTATCACAGCTTCTGGGCTGGAACACAGGACTGTATGAAGCATGTGTCACACATAAAATCTCTGCTTTGACACCCAGCGAAGCATGAGATTCATCACTAGAGGCCAGGTCGGTCCAGGGTGCCCATGACTATAACTGCACTACAAATCAGAGAGAGCATATAAACATTTACTTGTGTGACAATAACTGAAAACACAATGTGCATCATAAAAGTGTCCAGATTCTCCATTTGACAGAGATTTACACTGTTAATAACAGATCCATTAATGCAGAGACTGGGGCGGTATGAGAAAAAGTAAGCAATTTGTACTGTTAAAACAAGGCTAAAATGGACTTTTATTATAGGAAAACTTTTGAACATTTTTAGGTGTGTCTCAGTCAAATGTATAAATCTCAGACAGAGCAGTATAGCGCAGTACAAGTGGAGGCCAATAAAAAACAGGCACATGTAAAAGGATGTGATTGAATAAACCTTAGGCTATAGTACTAAAGTTTGGATCTTGATATCTCTAAATATAAAACAGAGCAACCTGGGACATGACCAAACACACCCTGACCCATTTATGAACCCACAAATCTCTTGGGATTCCAGCGTAAAAGGTAAAAGTAAAGGCATTGCAAAGCCAAAGCCACTTCAGTGCTTTCAAATCAAGAAATCAAGCGTACACATAGACCTCAATCTTACATCTAAAGTCAATCGATACGGGCCGTGAACACGGCGGCTGCAGCGGCAGAGAGGGTTTGAGACGAGCAGCGGCATGGACAGACAGAGTTAATGAAGCCTCACCAGTCAACATGTCAGTCCATCTGCTTCTGTAATCCTTATAAACAACTCCTCCACACACAAACACTGCTAAACTAAATATCCTATAGATGTGGGACGCTGGCAGGACATGTGCTCCATCAGTCGGTTTGAAAAATACGGGTTTCGGATCAAATGTATCGGCTGATGATTATATAACTGAGCAGGCAGAAAGCAGATTGCAACATCTATAGGGATTGTAGTCGGGCTGCACATTTCATGACAATCGAATCTAAATCGTCGTTTAAATGCTTGCAATTATTAAATCAGAAATATTGCAATTATTGCAGCACAATATCCAGTCTCCATGGGGTCACAAAAAAACACTGGTTTAGACCAGTGGTTCCCAACGTTTTTAGTCTCTCTTACCCCTTGAGTCGTTCGTTTATGCTCCGAGTACCCCCTGCCTTGAGGATCATCACAAAGTGACCAACTAAACTGAGAGGATTCAGTATTAAATAGTGTGTTGTGTTCAAAATGAATTTACTCTCAAAATCAAACCTATTACTGAAAACAAACTTTCTTTGACATAAATATTGAAATTGCTCAGTTTCATTTTCTTTTTTTAATCTGAAATAATTCCAAGTACCCCCTGCTAAGTGCTCAAGTGCCCCCTGGGGTCCCCGCACCCCTGGTTTAGACCACCTCAAACATGCTCTGAAAGGCATTTAATTCTAGTTTTAGTTCAGGAGTTCATGATTTTATTACGTAAACTGCAAATCAAATTAAATGCTTATCTGAGAAATTGCAATGAGGTATTTCTCCAACACTTGGCGCAGCCCCTACCAACCAAACTGATTGTTTTGGTAGTGAGAACAATATTTCCCGATTCAGGCATTATTCATGTGGCTGTTTTATTATTACAAATATTTACAAAGGCATACGACTCCATATAACAACTTTCCTACTATTTTTCCTCACCCAACATTTGAGAACCATCGAGAGACAGTGGACCTTCCAGATTGGGCTCAGTGTTTACAAATCCACAAACTTGCTTATTTTCGTTAACCCACTCAGCATTTATTCACGAAATCTGTCAATATTCACTTTACCTGTCACAATAACAAATTTGGAGTTCGATATATTGATCCAGGAAAGTATCGCGATAAACGATATTGTTGACTCTAACGAAACTAGATACTGTCAACTCTCAGGCATAAAAATGACAATAAACCTTTGTCCTTAAAGTCCATAATATCCTGAAATATCACAGAAGCTACAATAAACATGAAACATAATGTAACTCAAAATAAAGTTTTACAAAGACAAAACAGGGGGGAAACGATAAATATAGTGCACAAAAATAGATAGTTTGTCTGTTATTTATTGAATGATAAGTTGATATAGTAATTACTGTGACAATCCTAGCTTTACCCTCCCCCTCCCAATTGGAAACTACCACAATACGTAAAGTCGTGAATGATGTCATCTGAAACCCAAAGCCATAGCGTCCGTTTTAATGCCTCCCCGTCTTAGCTCAGCGCCTCTTTGGCTAATCTGCGCGGAGAGGTGGCTCGAGGTGATCCGGAGGTCAGCTGCGGAGCCCATCTGGTCGGCAGCAGGTAAGAGGCTTGAAACACACACCCGCTGACACACTGATGCCCACGAGCAGTACACTTAAATCTAACCTTAATCACATGCAGGTACATCTGCCACATTAGAGCCAGTTCCCCTTTACTCCGCACTGAGTGATGGCATTTTGTGGCAGGAGATGCTTGTGGTGCATTCATGTGGCAAGGGGCACAAAGTAGGAACACCTGCTCCTTTCAGAACGACTTGGAATCACACGCTAGTATTTAGTGCTCATACATTATCAATGAACCAGCGTGGTACAAGTATGCTTTTCTTTATTGTAATATCCGTTGGTTTTGAGGGAGGTCAAATTGTGACCGTTGTCATTAAACAAAGCAAAGTCTTCGTCATCCAGGTGGTACATTTAGTAAAAAAAACAAAAACGCTTCACTCTCCATCACGAAGTCTTCTTCATGGTAGAGTATCTATTCCAGAACTTTCATCACCCACATCTATATCTGGTGGACGTGACGGTGAACAACAAGTGCCGTGTTCTTTAGATGGTTTTAACCTCTTAACCAAGTGCATTTTCTCCAGTGCTTCTTCAACCCAAATCTAAAAGCTTCCTAGCCTGGCTAAAGCAATTCATTTTCTCGTAGATGTTGATGTGTTGTGGTCACATTTTTGGGACTTGATCACAGTTACTTTACACACAAAACCCCCCCAACCAAAACGCAAAAAAAATGTGGCAAAAAAAGCAATGAAAATGTGACAAAAAATGTGACAAAAAGCAACGAAAAAGTGACAAAAATGGCTAAAGCGTGATAACATAAACAAAGAAGAAGCTTAGATGAGTTTTGTAGGTCTTAGCTTTCAAATAAGGCTTTACTCTGGCCTAGAGGCTGCAAGCTCTGAAGTCAAGAAGCTTTAAGATTTGGGTAAAACAGGAGTTTGAAAATGTGCTTGGTTAACACAGGGGTTTAGAGGTTACATTGACAAGGTTGACTATGACGAGTGGGAAAACTCTGTGTGGTTGAAATTTTTTCTATATAAAGTTTTTTTTTTCTATCAATTTTTTTCTACCATCAAATGATAAAGAAATAAGAAGTCAGGGTTCTTCAAATTCTTCTTTAAGAAACAATCATTCTGATGTGATTCAAAATGTCAAGGATAAATTGGGTCCTGCAAGCATTAAGCAACATTTTTAGTTTTATATTTTGTAAAAGCACCTAGCTTAGTAAAAGGTAGTTAGCATTTTGTTTTGAAAAATTAACCACATAATAAAGCACAGACAGTCTCTCCACAGATTTTGACAGATATCCTCCTCCAAACTGCCCATAGGAGAAGCGTAGGATTTACAGTAATACACCTGCCGTATGCCGAGAGCCAAGCTGGTTTCTTCTCCCAGTACAATCAAACACCAGAGCCAAAGATGAGCTCATGCCAAGACTGCAGGGTGATTGAGGCCAGATCATGACCCCATTCTGACCCAATGCAGAAAAGGCAGTAATACCTAAAGTAATATGGCTGCTTTCCCATCACACACACACTCACATACAGAACAAGAGCCAACGGAAGTCTGTCAGCTGTTGATTAAAACTCCCATCCAAGAGTTGTGTGTTCAGATGAAGCATTTGGAGCTGAGGCAAAACCAGCTGAATTAAAGGGATGAGAGCAGCATCTTGCACCGTACCCTTCACTACACTGAACTTGTGATGCAGTAAGTACTTTATAACGTAGGGCTGGAGTAATGTGGGGTGAAAATCGAGTTTTTCTGACGGTGCATCTTAAACCAAGAGCAGTAACCTGAGGGAAAACTAATGTGAAAGATGAAATGCTAAACTAATGAAAGAATCCAGCGCATTTCAGAACATTAATGTCAAGGTACAAACTACAAGGTGAGTGCGGGTTAAATATGCTGTATATTAAGAGCCCCGTTTTCCGTTTTTGCAAAGGTTCATCCCTAATAAGTGAGTGGTATTTCTTCTAATATTGAAGGTGACAGAACTACAGCGCCAACAATTTCTTTGAAATCCTTTGATGACCTCTGATTAAGTCGTAAATCGCTGCTTCCCCGCTGACAATGAGCCCCTGTTTAACGTAGCAGCATGACAGTCATTGAGAATACATTAAACCACACAGAGACAGATCTGAAAGTCAGCCAGTGCCCCAAAACACACCGCGCCGCTTCTTCTTTCCACAAACCCACACTTTAGGCACAATTTGAACGGATTTAAAACACCGGGGAGGCAGAAGTAAGTTGTTTGAAAGTTGCTATAGTGCCACAGAGATGCTTAATAAATGAGTTTTGAGGTACATATAATACCATAGAGAGAACTTCTGTCGTCTTAACTCTGTCTTTAATTATAATTGTGTAGGATTAAAGAAAAAATAATAATAAAAAGCCTAATTTCTTATCTTGCTGAGCCAAATCATTCCAAAACTTTGTGATTTGGTGTAATTTAGAGAAAACAGAAAAGCTTTGCAAATTAGTCGTTTAGTCGTATGATTGCTTAGTATGTGCGACTTTTCTGTGCTACTTTGATGGAGACATTAAAACATTCGTAACTGTTTGAGAGACTTCATTCATCAGATGCAAAAAAAGGAAATCTGTGCTAAATGTTGTGTTGCCCATCCCAGCCCCATCACTTCCGCCCGCCCCGCTCTCCGGGGAGGTCTGTGAGTGTCATTCCCCAGCTTTAGACACACCAGCTGCTGCTTCGTGTGTCACTTAAGAGCCCCCTCTTCTCCAGCTCCCCCCCCCACCCCCCACCCCCGGGTGCACCCACATCCACTTTACGCGGCGCCAATGACAAAGCGCTCCCCACACCAGTCACCTATACCCAAACACGCGCACATTCATAAGTATCCTCGGGGCAGATGGGACCCTAATAAGCGTTACACAAGGAGAAATGGGATTCTTCACAGTGGCTTCTAAAGAGCAATCCCCAAACTCCGGCAGCGAGAGGCGAGATGATGGAGCGACAGAGATATGGGCGACAGAAGCTGGTATATGCGCGCGAGAATAAAGCTATAAATACGGCTGATAGGACTGGAGAGAAACAGAAGCACAAGGAAACGGGGACAAGTCAGGGCGATTTATTAATGGGGGAACATTTATGCAGGATTTATCAAAGGGTAATATTAGGCTGCAGATTCCTCAGAGCAAAACTGTGTAGTGCGTGGACCTTAAAATAATGTGGCAAAAATAATTCATGTGGTAGATCAACTCCCTGATCACTGAGCGTGCATCTGTCAGTCCACCTCTTTATTGTAAAAGAGTACCAGTTGTAGTAGTTGTAGTAGCTGCAGCCATAAAATACTGTTACACTTGTGGTGATAATAGCAGCAGTGATAGTAGAATATAGTCGTAGAAATGTAAACAAATTAAGCCACAGTTTCCTTGCAGCAGCAGTAGCAGCACATTTTCTCATTGGGAAAACATATTTACTTTAAGAGATAAGTTTTTTTTTTCTTTTTTGCCAAGCCCACAGATGCTCTAACACATAAACACACACAAACACCGGCATTAGCGAATTGGATGCGGTCTAAGCTCTGAGCGGACAAAAAGCCTTTCGCTAAGAAGCCTTCTTTTTCATACGCGGACACATGCAGAGCGCTGGACCGCAGTTGCCGCCATTCAATGCACACCACCTCCAATCTAGACCCTTAACTTGGACAAAAATGTGTGTACGAGAGATTTTTTTTTTCAACACCTACCCCGGGGGTATGAGGGGTTGCCCAGGATGTGGCGTGAACCCCCCGCGGTGATCCCTGATCCTATTGGTCACGATGCTCAAGGCACCGCTGGGACCTTAAATGAAAATTCCAGCACTAAGTCACTCACTCCTCCCAAGCAACACAGCAGGCCTACGCAACAATTATGAGCAGAAATGCCACCTCTCGGACAGCGGTGGTGGCAGGCTTTTTTTCATATGTGCGTTTTTGTGAGTGTGGGTGGGTGGTTAAGTCACTGTTGTGGCCCACATTTTGAACAAAATAGACTTTAAAGCTACTGGTGGGTTAATAGCAAGATGCCAGGGTTTATGTTGCATAAGAAGCCATTCTCAGGCAATTCTTAAGGCTCTTTTGGACGCATGAGAATCACAGAATCTACATTATAGACAGTATTACTCTAGTCAACACATTTCTGGAGTGTAAATGTTACTTGTACATCTACTTTCCAGTCCATGTTTTTCAACAAGTGGTGCACAATTGCCAAAGAGTCATACACAATTAGAAGGAACACAAACATTACTATACATTTTCATTTATTCATGTTGCTACCCCTTGGCCATAGCATTTTCTATATCTGTCATTAGCCTTCAAACATATAGGATCCACTGCAAGTTTAACCAAGATAAAAATTCAAGATGTTGCCTGATAATGACTTCATTCATTTAGCTGGAATTGTCCTTTTGAGATACTTAATTGCTTCTTTCAGGGAGTCCCATATTCTACAAACCCATGGTCATGAATTTACCTGTTGCTCGTATTCCCAGTAATAAGTGTGTGCAGGTTTCTTTTTCTTTCTTTTTTTTTTTAAATTTCTTTTACTCTTTACAAAATTTCCATGGCAACAGCAAATTAAACAAACCTGTCAAATCGTCAAACCATGAACAATATAATGATTACTATGAGCCGCCTTTTTTTCCCTCCAAGTTGACAGCCCCGACACCGTCTAAATTAAGTTTCCATGGCGACGAAGGATGTTAGGAGTGTGAGTTTAATTTGTCGAGTTTAACCTCTGATGGTCCGGCAGCATCCAGTGTTTGTGAGAAAAATCCACCTTCACGCCATCATTTTACCGGAAAATTATCGAAGGAAGCGGAAAAATGGAAAAAAATATGCCGCAATTATGAAATGTTCTTCTCCTTTTATAATGAGGCATTTCTCTCTATTTTGAGACTGAATGTTATTCATTAACCAAAAGATAAGTCATTTACTGGTTACTTTTGGTAAAAACCATGGAGGATTTGTATCAGAGTTGCCAATAATGTTATACCAACGAGCTCAAAAGCATCAAGCAATGGCTCCTTTTTTCACCTTTGCTGAGATGTATTTACCTATTCTCCTAAAATGATCTTTACCCTCACAATGTCTATCAAAGAGCCTGTACTCTGTTGTTGTTTTTACAGAAAAGACAACAGGAGAGAGGGATATTGCGCATTGTGCCACAACCCAATTACACAATGGGGATCTTTTTTTTTTTTCACTTAAACTTGGCTGTAAACACTGCTAAAGTGGAGCTAGCTTTTTAGGCAAACTGTTAGGTAAACAAGGGACTTAGTTCTTCTTTAAGTGTACCACCTGTTGTGTTCTTTCTATGAACGACAAGACCCTTCTTTCTTTGTATTTGGTTCGACTACTACTACTAAATGTACTAATAGTTATTTACCATATTTTCCGGACTATAAGTCGCACTTTTTTCATAATATAAAACCTTGCTGGGTTGCAGGTTCTAGAATATGATTATGTCACCGGACCCAGCAGGGGGCAGGAGCCAGTTTTTCCTATTAACAGCATTACACTTTCACAAGTCATAGCTAAAAAGAAAATGTATGGATTAGAAAAAATATCTTTAATATCAGTCACTGGGTCCATGATCTCTCTGTACAAGACCAAAAACTTCCTCAAAGACAAAATAATTTGTCCTTTATATAATAGTATAGGCCTTTAAAATGCTGTGTTGTCACCTGCAACCCAGCAATAGTTCGGCACGACTACTATGTGATTTTTTTTCCTTTTTAAAAAATTCAAATATATAATTTCACATGCTGCGAGAGGGCACTGCAGGCTAATCGAGCAGCAGAAGGAAAGTTTGGAGTAAGCGAGAAGCGGAGGTTACTCTTAGAGAAGAAAACAAAACAAAGCTGATCGTGGGCTAAAAGCTCGATGGCCGCAGGAACGAGTTCACAAATGAGAGTTTGAAAACGTGCTGCCGGGAGAGGCTTGTCAACTGTGCTGTTGCGCCTCTGTGCCCAAGGAGTTGCCACGGCGATTGTTCAGAAGTGACACAGAGGATGAAGATTCAATGGATTAAGTGGTGTGGAGAGAGATCGAGAGTTTGGTCTGTTCTTTATGCTATAGTTATCTGAACTGTTTATGTGACGTTAACATACCAGACACCTATTGTTTATGCTTCATGTAGCTTACCATCAATGTATTACGTTAGCATACCGTACGCCTATTCAGCCTGTTGTTGTTTTTTCTCATTAGGTAATTTTTGTCTGTCTTTTTCATGCATTTTGATTGTTATGGTTACATTTGGTACAAAGGAAAAGTTACTTAGTTTGCACTAGCCATGGTGTTTGAATACTGTAGGAAGATGGATGAGCTGTCAGCTGTCACTAACCTGTCCACCCTTATTCCTAACAAGATTTCACCTCAAAGGCCTCTCCTTATCTAAGCCCACTGAGTCTGCGGCTTGTATCTCCCCGGCTGAAGTTGCGAATAACTTTTCGAGAGTGTTCTTTTCCTGCCTCCCCCTTTTACCCCACACAAAGCCCCTCGGTGCCGTCTCCTATTCATCTGCAGCACAATAGAACCCCACAGAGGTTTTCTTCCTGTTGCCCTGTTTGCCCCCCCCATCTCCCACCCCCCCAACAGGGCAGAACCCACACACGTCCCATCTGCTACCAAAACGTACCCTCCTCCTGCCAATCGCCTCTCTCCTCCTCCCCCTGTTTAACTTTATTCAGTTCTCTTCACTGGATGTTTCAAGCCCGGTGTTTAGGCTTTTTCTGTTTAATTGGGAAACACAGCCATGAAGTCGGTGAAATAAACTACTCTGGCAGGGACAGCTTTCGACAGTTGGGTCGCAAACTGCACCGGGGTTGGATGTTTGGGTTGGCCAGAAGCTTTTAACAGGTAGGAGACGCCATCTGGAGAGGGGTAAACATTTCAGTTCGGAATCCAATTAGGGGTTGCGTTAAAAAAAGTTTTCTTTGAAATTGAACAAAACAATGTCAAAGTCAGTATCATGTAAAGATATTGCTATTTAGAAGTACACGAGCGAGCAAAGGTTTTCTAGTTTACAGTACACACACGCAAAATTACAAAACATTTATGCTTGGAAAATGGACACAGAAAATGCACCGCCACACGCACACAAACCGCCACGAAAAGGTCACATGTTCTGTTATTTTGTAGGACCGCCTTTAGCTTTGATTACAGCGCACATTTGCTGTGGCATTGCTTCATACGCTTCTGCCATGTCAAAAGATCCAGTGTTGCATTCAGATTTCGAATCCCACCTCCTGAAGGTGCACACCGTCATTGTGTCCTTGGGCAAGACACTTCACCAGTGTCTGCGTACACTGGTGTGTGAATGAGAGAGTGAATGGGTGACTGGTTCCTTGCTGTAAAGCGCTTTGAGTGCCTGATGTAGGTGGAAAAGCGCTATATAAGTTGAGACCATTTACCATGATGGGAGAGTGTGACCACTGTGCAAACCCTTCTCCAGCACATCCCAAAGATTCTCATTGTGCTGGTTAATCCATGTCTGAAAATGGCGTCTTATGGTCCTTGAGTCTGAGGAATCCTGGCATTGTCTTGGAATACACCCGCGCCATCAGGGAAGAAGAAATCAGATCACAACTGATCACAACAGTTAAATCCATTTTTTTCCCCTCTTTAGGTGGTGTACATTTTTGTTAGGTAGTAGTGACTGGACTGAGCTTTACCCAAAACACCTTAAAGGGGCTAGATTAAAGTTGGCCATTTTATACTCACTACTGCCACCTCAGGTCATATATATAACTGCACCTTCTATGGTTATTCTGCTTGTGCATGATGGCAATTCGGACCCGAAGTAACCACTTTTTGAGTGCAGGATTTTTAATTTTTTTTTGTGGTGAAAAGGTCTGAGCTCATTCTACACATTAGGACATGGAACGTAGATCATTTTAACATTTTTAAACTCCGTACAGTCCCTTTAATGTTCATGGGTTCATCTTTCCATCATCCACATAAACATAAATTGCTCATCAGAATAATAACCTACTAGCTACTAAAGCAAATTTTGTGTTCTTGGTTTGGACATATCAAAAAGATACAGATTAAAACTTTTCTACATCCAAAAAGTGAACTGAAGCTTTCCCCAAACACTGACATGCGTCTAAACTTCCTCTCAGCAGCACTTTAGACTTTTTTCCAATTATTGTACATTGCAAATTACAGACATATTTGCGAACATCGATCTTTGCTTAAAAACCTCTCTTCTTGCTGCCACTAATCTCCCCTCGTCAGCCCATCCTCCATTTACCTTGCAGTTGCTGTCCTCCTAAAGAGCTCTTGCCGCTGGCCGCAGATTTACGGCCTGGTCCGACATGCACTGTATTGGCAAAGCATTAAAACATGTCTGCTCTTAATACTGGGAGCTCGCTGCATCGATAAGAGCCTTAATAAAAACATCGCCCGGGTGGATTTGTGTCTCTTTTTCACTTCCCCCCGTATATCCCCCTCTCCTGTAAGTAGAGTTTTCTCCAGCCGCCTCACTAACCTTAGACTAAGTTTTGCATCCTTTTGAATTTCTGCGCACCTGTTTCTTCCCTCCACTTGGCGCTCCACTCCTCGGTCGCTGCCAAGGGCTTAACGATGCTTGAATGCCACGGCTATGAAGTTTTTTCTTTGCTCTTTTCTTATAAAGGATATTTAAAAGCTACGCCCTAAGATCAATCTGTCCTGTGTGCAGTTTTTTTTTTTTTTTTTTTTACAATCAGAAATACCTCATGTAACCCCATTTTGGTAAAGAGCAGTCATGCACTGAGCGTTAGTTGCTCAGTTAGTTGAGCATTATTTTCATTGGCCCAAAGGTTGTCGGCACGATTCCCACTCTGCAAACACTTTGCGTTACACTGCTGTGTGAACGATGTAGTCCCGAAGGTTTAGACGTGTTTTAGTCCTCCTTAGGTGATGGGACGATAATGACATTTAGGGTCACGATTCAAAATAATTGCGATAAACGATGTTATCACAATATTTTCCTATGGTTTAAAAAAATCACTGAAACTGCAGACATGATAGGGATTGGGCAATTATTAAATATTCCTTCATTGTCTGCTGTAAATGTGTAAATGTCATATTGAGTGAGACATAAAGTAAGTATTTAATAAGCACACTGTGTAACATTTTGGACTATACTGTTGTCATCAATACAAAACATGCAGCAAATGAGCAGCTCGACACAGAACATGCTATTGCTGCAGTGGGTAATCAAAGAATAGATTTGGATGAGGAACTAACCTACTGAAATCTTAAATACTGCTGACTTTAGTCACATGGAGACATACCCACTCCCGGTAAAGTTACCGGCACTGGCTGTCGGATGGATCTCACAATTATCTTCTAGCACAATAATCACGATAATCAAAAAATGTGGTGACTTAGGTAATGCTTCCAGTCCCTTCAGAATAGAGTTAGAGTCATTTTTGTTTTTGGTGCATATTGGGCTGTGCAATTAGTCAAATTTTCACTCAAATTGCAATCTATACTATGGCTTACCTCAATTATCAAATTGTGGCTTTTTAATTGTCAGGTTTACAGTAAATATGCACAGAAATGCTTTGTTATGACATGACTCACATTGCCTCTCTGTAAAGTGGACTGTTTTGTGAGTGGGAACTTGAACAGCATTCATCAAGTCTATTTAAAAGGTCTACTTTGTCTATGGTCATAAAACATAAATTTGTTTTGCATATGACACATTAAATTAGTTTCCCTCCAGCCCTACCTACATTTATAACGCCTCGGTGTACTTATACTTAGAGACGTTTCATTCAGTCTATGTCGAAAGGTTCCCTAAAATCTCCGGTGCCTCATTCATCCCAGGCACACACATAAACACCAAACATCTCCTCCCTACCACCTCTGTCTCCTTCACTGTGTCTGATGTCAGGATTTTGAGCATCATAAGCAACATTTTAAATATTAACTAAGACCACTTTGCACATATGAATAATACAGCAGAGAGGGCAGCGGCTGGCCAACGATCCCATCCCCTGCCGCCGCCCGGGTCGTAAAAACTAATGCACGGCTCCAGGACAAATGTGACCGTGTGCTGCACAGGGGCATGCCTTAGGAACTGGACCGTCCCGTGGTCTTAATTTTGTTCTCTGATTAATTTTGTCATAGCATTGCAAATAGAACATTTCTCTTGGCTTAAACTAAACGGAACGTAATTAATGAACAGTGAGTTAACAAATAAACAGATGGGACAAATTAAAACAAAATCCAAGCTCAACAATTGGATGCAATTTCTTCCATGTCAATCAAAAAGCATCAAACTATGCCAATTCAATTTCTCATTAACAACATGGTCCTTTGTACTTTTGGTAAAATGTCATTCAAGCAATGCAATATACATGATAATATTTGGAACACCTTCTGACTGAATGTATGACTAAATTGGCTTGAAATTTTATGGACTCCAAAGAACTACTGAACATATTTTTTACTAAAAAGTCTGGCTGAACGATATGGACAAAATTATTTAATCGATACGATACAATATAACTACGGAAAACAAAAAATGAGCCTCTCTTGGCAATTACCGAGTATAGCTCAAAGGTTTAATAAATAAATAAATAATAAAATAAATGGTCACGTTTACGTCGCACCTTTCTACCTGCTTTAGGCACTTAAAGTGTTTTACATCAAGGAAAAACTCACCCACTGACTCTTTCATTCTTACCCCAATGTACGCAGACACTGGAGGCAAGGTGGGTGAAGTGTCTTGCCCAAGGACACAGCGGCAGTGTGCGTCTGTGGGATTCGCCCCGCTCTACTGTCTGCACCACTGTCGTCGATGACAGTGGCAGTTTCGAGCAGACTTCGACAACAATTCTAAAATGCATGTGATGGTTAGTTTAGAAGTTCATATTTCAGCCCTATCGAGTAATAATGCCTCTGAATATGTGCACTGAACTGAATCTTTATATTAAAGCACACATCGCAAACGAACCACGATTGAAATGCTTATCAGAAAAACTAGGTGTTTTCCCCCAAATGGAGCAGCTCTATTCAAAAGACTATGACTGTAAAATAATGATAATAATGCATTGGTTTTATGTAGTGCTTTTATGGACACTCAAACATTACATTACATTACATTGCATCATTCATTTACTCCATACTTGGTGGAGGTAAGCTTCACTTGTAGCCACAGCTGCCCTGGGGTAGACTGAACTACCAGACCACCACCACCAACCACTCACTCACACACACACCACATTCACCCCAGGCTTCCTACTGTTCCCAAACGGACTCCCATCCAAGTACCAGCCAGGCCCTTCCCTGCTTAGCTTCCGAGGTCTGACGGGATCGGGCAAAGCAAAGGCGGTCTGACCCAAAATAAAGACGAAATCCAAAATAAAAATGTGTTGCCAAAATCAACAATGCTTGCTGTCCCATAGGCCCGGCCCAAAAGAGCCTGTTTGTTTACCGCAGCACCCAGCAGCACCTGTCGGACGCTGCAGATGCAAAGGGCTGGCAGCATTTGTGTTATGACTAGATGTTGCAGAGCCGCCTGATCTAATCTGACATCTCAATCTGTTGTGTGTCTTTGAAGCCAAACCGACTCCGGTGTTGGAGCGAGGTGAGCAATGTTGACACATGCCTTTCTTTTTGCAACAAAAATGTAAGCGGCGACTTTGGGAGGGATTCAACAACCATCATCATTCATTCGGCTCATTGCGTAAAATAGGAAGAACCAACTGCACTCGATTAAGGCTACAACTGACTATCCGGGTCAATCCTCTTACTGCAAGTGCGACAACTCAGAGGTGGGTAGAGCAGCCAAAGTTCTTTTACTCAAGAAGAGTGACGTGATTTTAAAATAATTTTACTCAAGCAGAGACCAGATGTTCCACAACGAAGAGTAAAAAGTATTTTATAAAACTAATGTATGAGTACTGTGTGTGTGTTTAAGTGGCCATACGCAGGGAAGGGCCTGGCAGTACTTGGATGGGAGACCGTTTGGGAACACCAGGAAGCCTCGCGAATGGAGTGCGTGAGTGAGTGAGTGAGTGGTGGTGGTTGGAGGGGCCGATGGCGTAGCCTGGTTGGCTCACGTCCGTCAGTCTACCCCAGGGCAGCTGCGGCTACAATAGTAGCTTACCACCACCGAGTATGGAGTGAACGAATAGTGCAATGTAAAACGTCTTTGAGTGTCCAGAAAAGCGCTATATAAAACCAATGCATTATTATTATTATTATTATTATTATTATTATTATTATTATTATTATTATTATTATTATTATTATTATTATTATTATTATTAAGTGTATGAGGGTGATTGATGGTTTTAGAATTGAGATGTAATCTAATAAAGAACACACATATGAAAAGAAAACCTAACCATAAAGACAAAAAAGACATAATTAGTACAAGAACCACAAACAAAATCGCTTTATGGCACACAAAGCTTTTGTCATTTATAGGCTAAATCCCTATGAGAACAGTCACTATTTTTTTTACTTAAGTTGGTGTACTGATGCCGCGTCAATAGTATCAAAATTACTCTATGAAGTACGATCACTTCAAAAAGTTTCTCCAAACATGTACTTCCACCTCTTCTCCTACTACTAGCTTACTATTACTAACCACTGCTATAATACAGTATAAAAACGAATCTAGTACTTTTAACATAACTATTTCACACTGTAATTTAGCAAGCTTCTATATTTTGCTACAGTGAAGATAATTATTTAGCGCCCTGACACAAAGTGACACAATGTATTCAGTCAGATTCCCCCACTTAACACACATGAGACAGCGCATCTACAAAGTGTCACTATTCATCTATGGGAGTGTCCGACATGCTACGCTCCGTGACTTCGAACACTCCGCCTCTGCTCCTCTGCTTTGACCTCCTCAGACCAGCCCGACCCGCTGCCCCTCCTCCTCCACCCCCTTAAGAAAAAGGCACCTGGGAGTCTAGCTACCCCAGACTGAAACATGACAAAACGCACACTCCCCGTATGTCGTGACTGCGATAAGGTCGTTAATAATAATAGGAAAGAGAGAGAGAGAGGGGGAAAAGAGAGTGGACATCCGCCTCGTAGCGTTAGACAAGTGTACCTCGCAAGTCAGGGTAATTAATGTGTATGTCAACACCAAAAGAGGAGCACTATGGAAGAAACATGAGCTCAGCACATCCACAATACAACAGCGAGGAGGGGTACAGCAGCATAACGCCAGAGATAAGATGGATGTGGTCTTCCTGCCCCATCATGCTTTGCCTAAATATATCCGTCCAGGCCTGAAACTTTACTGGGTCACTCTCACCATGTTAAAAAAAAATACAAATCTGATTGTCAGCTAAGAGGAAAACTCTGATTTAGTCATTGGAATGGAGCGGGTATGTGAACGCATTAAAGAACACTGCACCCTTACCCTAACACTGTAAGTTAAGTATAGCTCTTTTGAATTTCTCATTAGAGTAGAGAATGACAAGTACTGCATGCATGAACACTATAGCAGTTAATAGCGGAGCAGAACCACTATTACTCAAATACTTCAGCGATTAGCTTTAACACGTCCACAGGAAGATAATAGCTAAGGTTTCCCCGCAGCCCAGCTCGGCGAAACACCGGTTTAGTCGATGACTTCTTTGGAAAAAACTTTTGCAATACAAAGGAAAACAACAGAATGACTTAGAGCTTGTACAAACAAGCCCATGTTTTCGTTCTCTCATACCAAGACACACATGACAATTAAAAAAGGCTAAGAAACGTTTTATATGGCAC
Organism: Gobius niger; assembly: GCF_951799975.1. Lineage (NCBI taxonomy): Eukaryota > Metazoa > Chordata > Actinopteri > Gobiiformes > Gobiidae > Gobius > Gobius niger. The sequence goes on from NC_136858.1 coordinate 25,945,356, forward strand.
TCCTCAATAGAAATGTCCTGTTAGTCACTGACCTCTTGCCCGCCCCGTGCCCCCTTCACTGGAGCCTCTCCCCAATCACAATCCCAAACTGTTTATATCAACATTTCTCATTTCTCCTGCATGCGAGGATTTCAGAATGGCCCGCAATTTTAATAAACATAAGCTGCTTTTCTGCTTGGACTGTTCAGGGAATAATACACGGAGACAAGGAGGACCAGAGGAGGTAGAGTTTCTTATTAGCAGTCACGGTAAAGGCCACAAACCTGGACTGACAGACTGACTGAGTACATTACATTGACTTCTGTACGGCTGCTGTGTTACTCCTTCAAGTGGCATCTCGGCATAAGCAGCTTCTCGTCTCGTTGCGGTCGAATTGTTCTTTTTTTTTGTCCCAGTGTAAAATGAGCTTAAAGCCACAATCCACTAAACCCTCAGATTTCTGCTTTGTGTTTCAATCAGATCTGGGAAGCCAAAGGGTGGGAGAGGGGGGGGGGGGGGGGGGCAGCAGAGGTCTGGGACAGTCCAGGAATAGGGCAATGCAGAAGCAATCGTCAAAATGCACAAGGTTGTCCACAGCCCGCTAATGCCCAGGCCAAGCCCTAATAACGGAGGTCATCCACCATGCCAAAGCCAAATCTGTTCCTAGATGTCAGCGATAAGGGCCCTGTTAGTCAAATCATGTTTCACAGTCTAAAGCAAGACATGACTTGAGCCTGAAAGTACATATTGTGTGTGTACATGTTTGGAAGAAATGGGGCATTATTCCAATTATTGAGGCGTCAATGCTCATATAATTAGGCTGTTATGATCATGGATTCACTAAAAAGTTGCTTATTTAAGTAAATAAACAAATAGATGAATAAAGAAAAGAATAAATGAAACATAATTTCCTAAACATGTCAATAGAGAAGTTATGAAATTACAGTTAGTGGATCATTTGTTAAAATTGCCAGGAGGATCACTTTGGTCCAGTGTGTGCCTGAGTGGTAGAAATGACCAGTTCACACCTAAGAATGCCACTGCGTCTTTGCCAGCAGGAGCAGGCTCAGCACTTGGACTCTACTATGTTACTTCTCGGGGCTTTGGCTTTCTTTTTGGAAAAGCCAAGACTGCATTGAGTAAAAGCTTAATTACTCCCTTCGCACCGGGGGAGTTTGATTTTCCACTGAACAGAGCTGTGCGCTGCGGGCTCCACTGTAAAGCTGGGGATCTGCGATGACTATCAAAGAATAGCTGGAGAACCTCAAATATCCAGATCAGTGCAAACCGTATATCTTGACAGGCTCCACGTTACAAAAAACACTTTCTTCTGAATAAAGAACGTCCAAACTAAATGCAAGTAGCTGTAGCCTGTTTGCGTGGTCATGAACAAAATGCGCAAGACGCTTCAGTATGTTTTAGTTCAAGTGGTCTGGAAGAACAACCGTGGTTCCCAGGGCATTTTACAGAGGGATATGGAGATGACAGATAAGCAACTTAAATGACCTCTGGGCCCATGGCTCCAAAAACCATTAGGGAAAACAAGGTCACTGCCCTAATTCCATTTATTTTAAAAATCGCCCCCAACTTTGTGATTCAAAAATCTAGATCGCGGGTCCAGTCAGGCGTAATTCGTGCGCATTCTCAAAATAAAAACCTTTAAGTTTAGTGAAAGACTCACCAGTGGCAGACACGCCGTAGCTCCCCAGCAGCAGCAGAAGCACCAGGGGACCGAGTCCTTGTGCGCGCCGCATGCGATCACAGAGCATCTTTTCCGGCTGCTCCGCTGAGGATCGTCCCTGGAAGAGCTGACAGCGTGGAGCGCGCTGCTTTCAGAGTGGCTCTGTGGCAGAGGCGCCACTGGCTGGAGTTCTCAAAGACAGCAGAATGTCAGGAGTCCAGAATTAACTCTAATAACCTAGTCGTTTTTGTTTTGGGGAAATAGTTCACTCTTCTTCGCCGTTGACGCACGCAGACAAAAACGCTCAGAACACATCCATCACGCTGCCTGTAAAGACATAGCGAAGCCTGTGATTTCAGTAATGACCGGTTGAAGAAGTGCTCCTTTTGTGCCACTCTGTAAATATAAAACCCCTTTGAACTCCTCCGCATTTAATTTGTGTCCAGGTCCCCGGTCGTAATAGCCTCAATAAACCACCGCGTGCGTCCTGAAAGTCACCGAAAAGTTTGACACATAACACAGCTTTGAACTCCCCGTAGAGGAAAACGGATGTCCGCAGAAAAACCTTTGATATATTTTTTTGCCAGTAAATAAAAAACAAAAAAATGGACTCCAGGGCGCGCGTCCACTCCGTCTAGTCCTTTGAAGGTGCCTTCTCTTCACAAATGAGTCCACAAGGTGTAAACAAGAACACGGGGAATGAGCACAGCGCCAGCCTCCAAAACTAGCTGTCCCGGTCTGGCCAATCATAGACCATCCTCCTCCTCTTCTCCTCACTGCGCGCTCAGAGCGAGTGAAGGTAAACGAGCAGCAGGCGCCGTGGAAATACAGAGGGAGGGGCGAGACGGAAAACCCGGAGCCTATGGAGCGCACACAGCAGCGCCGATGCGAAGAACAGCAGCCAAAGGTTTCACAACTTTTCCTGCGGACGAATTGAGCCGCGAATCGAGTTTCACGCGTTCGCCACAATACCTGGATTTTAGCCCCGTATAATCTGCGTTTCAGTGGTTTTTAAATGCGAAACTATAGGCTCGGTGTTGAGTCTAGGCCTTGGCGGTGTAATTTGTCATCTCAAATTTTGCATGACACACCCTCCCTTTTAGTCTAATAAATCTGAGCTCTAATATCCCACGTCAATCAACACCTGTTTTAACCGTCGGTGTCCGCTAGAGGGCGACCTTTCACACATGAGGTGTCCTTTGAGGAAGACACGGGGGGACGCACAGAAAACAAGAGCCGCCTTTCTTCATCCCCCACAGTGGAGGCGCGTGTTCGCTGTACTTGACTGAAGGGTGAGTGCTGGTTTGCTCTATTATTGTAAAAAAAAAAAAAAAAAAGACTGCTGCTAAACATGAAAATACACCACAAAGAATATCAGCACGTGATACTGGTAACAAACTTCTTTTTTTTACCCGTGTTTGTAGCCTTGGAAGCAATACCATGGTCGCAGCTGTACTTAAAATAACAAAGGCAAGATATTGTTTTAGATGAAGGCTACTGAACATCAGACATTGGATTTGTTAAATTATTATGTGGAGCCTTGACGGGACTGATTCTTACCTTTGTGTTGGTGCAAATGCATAAAGATGGCTTACCTTGAATGTGCTACAGTTTGCAGCAGGAGATCAAAGAGCCTAAAATACTGCAATGAATATGATTACTATTAACACACTTTCACTGAGTGGTGGTGGGCCATATTTGGGTTTAAATTGTACATTTTGGGATGGAACCAAGCCTGCATTATAATAAAATGGCTTGGAATTGACAGAATTGGCGTTTCAGTGTAGGTTTCATTAAGTTGTGCTTCATTGTCCCAACAGGATTTTGACCCAACACACACAGTCGCTGGGGGAACCAGTGAGGATCTGTGGGCGCGACATCTGTGCAAGGGGGACCCATCTCCACATCTTGTCTTCGATTTTAAGTCAACGAGCGCTCCGTTTTACGGTACTTCCAAAAACATGTGTGTCACGTTGTGGAGGCCAAAATCTATGCACTTTTGTAAACAATTGTAGTTAATTGTATAATTAGTAGTCTCTGAGTGTTGACAAGTAAAGCACTTGGCTTTAAAATCCTCTTTACAATCCTATTATTCACTTTTACTTCATTTGCTTAACTTATTTTATACCAATACTGCTTTCCCACGATACTGAGCACTTCTTTCACCTCTGGAAAAGTGCACCATAGTCTTATTCAATAAGTCTATTCAATGGAGCTAAGGCTTCTGCTCCTGAGTTATGGACACATGCACTTAATCTGCACAATAAAGACAGTCAAACACTAAACTTAATCATAACGCCACCTTTACCCCTGCCCCACTATTGGCTCATCAAAGTGAAATGGTGCTGAGTCACTGTGGCGGCCCGAAAGAGGAACCTGGTATGACTTGGATTTCATGATTGGATTATTACTGAGTTGTAACGTGCTTAGCCGTAACATAAGACGCTTGTGCGTAAAACAGAGAGGAGCCGGAGAGTGCATAGCGTTATAGGCTTTAGTGCTTGAGCGTGAGTGCCTCAGTCAGGGCTCAGAGCGAGAGCGGACAGTGTTTGCTCCACAGCAGCGTCGCATCATGTTGGACTTTAACCAAATCCAACATCAAAGGTTCTAATCTGCTCAGACAAGTTACAAGTCCCTGTGCGAACGGTGGGAAAAGTACAAGATATGTGTGACTTTTCTGTCACAGTTATAAACCTGTACAGAGCACTATTACATACAAATGTGCAATAAGGGGCAACAGAGGAAGGGAAGGGGAGAGTTCAGCTTCTGCTGGATGAAGCTGTCCTCCAATCAGTTTGGCATCTTCTGGCAGCTGCTTTTATAATGTTTTATTACATGTTTCCCTACACTTATGAACTAGTCCTTATATAACATCAGAAGATGTTGGACATCATTTCTCTCTCTTAAAAAAAGTTTAGTCGGTGCAGTTCTCCTCTAATGTCACTCTTACCCAGAATTACCTGAAAATCACAAATAGTTTCGCAATAGCTAAACCCAGATATGTATTTCTTATATGTATGTACAACAAAGGCAAAGTCAGGCAAGGAAAATACATTTCTTTCATTCAGAAATGCAAGCTTGATTGAATGATTAAGCAATTCAATGGACTGGGATTCACTTGCTCAAACTCATGATCTGTTGTCAAAAGCGTCAACTTTCCAAAAAAGTATTGTTCAGTTATCGCCATTGTAAAAGTATCGTTAAAGTACTGGCATCGGGGGAAAAAAACAACTGTACCCAGCCCGTGGTTTATTTGCTTGCATCTCTCTGACACTTATTCTTCGAGGTCGTGCAGTTTGTTCACACTTTTCTGCTTCTAATTAGATATTTATCTCACTGTTTCACACATTTAAACAAGTGTCCTTCCAATTATAGCTTATTAAACCACAAACAACGCCAGGCTTTATGTACTTATTTTGTTCTACACTGGGCTAAAACTAATTGAGGATTTAAGTCAAGGGCACTCATTGGAAAAGGGAAAGCCGAGTGGCGGATTGAATAACCGCGATGCACCATACAGGGCTGGAGACAATGAGATGGCGCTGACTATTATTAAAGCATAATAGGTTGTCCACCGTGGGCTGTTTAGCCGTCCTGACTCTACATCGCTTTGTGTTGCAGACTGACATAAAAAGAATCAACTGCCTATCTCGGTAAAACAGAGGGGCTAAAAATAGGATGCATGCTCTAGAAGTTGCTGTGAAGATAATTGAATATTATTTTCAGGAATGATGAAGTTGACCTATCCAGTAGACTAATTATTTCATGCAGGCCGGCGCAGGACCTGTTTAATAGAATGCGGTTGCAGTGAATAAGGGAGAAAATAAAGCAAGCCCATCTGCAGCGTCTATACTGGAGATAAATGGTGTGCCGTGTTGGCTCGCAGCACAACAGGGCGGTGCCTGTTCCGGTTAATTGGTCACTAGCAAAATCGTAATCATATGGTAAAGGAGTCGGGTAAGTCATGATTACTTCTGGTACAGCACTTTGCAGCATTTGTTGACCTATTGCACTCCCTAGCACTTTTTTTGGAGACGATTTTTTTTTTGTCTTTGAGGCGGAAACTGTGCTCGATCTGCCTTTGTGTCTGTGCGAGTGACTTCCACCGTCTTGTCCACTGTAATCCCATGGGTCTTTGGGCTTGGGGGCTTTTAGCAGATTGCATGTGTCAGACTTATGACAATTACACTGATTGTTGCCCTGAAAATTCTCCTCAACCTTTGCTTCTGGGGAGAGAAAGTTAATAAAATTGAAAGGTGTGGGAGCCAGACAATTTGAAAATGAAAGTTTTTTATTAGATCTGACTTTAGCATAAGTCGCTGAAATTGTTCTCTGGCGCTAACATCACATTACCGCCATCACGGAAAGGTCAGTTACGCTATCTATATGCATTACACTGTAAAGGTGTGCTGTTTCTGCCCTAACTGAAAATGTCATCCGCTGTTTGTGATTTCAAAGCAAATCACCTATAGATGCACGTGGGCTTCCATGGGGGCAGGGGCGGACTGGCCGTACGTCCATTCTGGAAGAGCACAGAAGGGTCACTGGCTCTCGGGCCACCGGTCTGGCCTCTCACTTTTCTCCTCAACCTCTTACGCAAATCTAAAAGCTTAAAAGAAAACGAGGATGAAAACAGAAGGAAAATGTGCCCCAAAAAATGTGGCAAAAACAAGAAAAAACTTCACAAAAAACCAACAAACAAATCCATGACACAAAACAACAAAGCAATTAAAAAAGCTACAAAAAAGTGATACAAAAAAGTGATGAAAACACAACAAAAAGTAAGGAAAACACGACGACAAAGCAATGAAAAAAGCAACAAAAAGTGACAAAAATATGTAAAGAAAACACACACAAAAAAGTTATGAATAAGCAACAAAAAAAAGGACAAAAATGCAGCGACAACGTGACAAAAAGTTTGAATTTTGCAGGCCATAGCTTTCAAATGAGGCGTTGCTCTCCAGTCGAGAAGCTTTTAGACTTGGGTAAAGCCGAACTGGAGAAAATGCTCTCAGTTAAGGCGGGGGATATGAGGTTAAAATATGTCTTTGTGGAAGTGTCGCATTTACGCTTATTTGGGCCAGGCTGGTCACAGTCCAGGGCCATTTTTCAGTCCCAGCATGGAGGTCATTTACCAAGTGATTGCTCATGAACAGCACATGCAAGCACTCGATTTGGGGCCCTAATACTGTATAATTATGATTATGATTATAATTATGGAACTGTGAAGCACTTTGAATTGCCTTGTGTATGAATTGTGCTCTACAAATAAACTTGCCTTGCCTTGCCTAATTCAAGCAATTTCAAATTCCAAATTAGGTGAATGATTGACTGAGCTGTTAGATGCAAGTTAGCCATTTTATACTCACTACTGCCACCTCAGGTCATACGTGTAACTGCAGCTTCTATATTAAGCTCGTGCATGACGGCACTTCGCACCCGAATTTTGAGTGACAGTGCAGGATTTTAGAGGCAGTTGTGGTGAACAGGTCTGGGCTCATTCTACACATTAGGACATGGCTGGAACATGTAGGGGGAGGAAAATACATAATTTTAACATTTTTAAACTCTGTATAGTCCCTTTAAGGAGTATACCGCCTACCCCTCATCAACATAGCTACAGAACAGCATATTTTATTTTTCAGCTTGCACTCGCTATGTAGCACCTGTTTTGATAAAAATGACCCGCTAGTCGGCAGATTACTAAAAGAACTACCCGAGGACCTGTCCGTCACGTTCCCCATGTGGATTACCGTCTTCTTTTGGATGCTTTTGATGGATATGATCTACTACAGACTTGGAGCACCGCAGAAGAGCTGCAGACTGTGTGTTATCTTTCCTCTGCCAAAGACACCTCTACCTCTCACGCCAGGATGATGAGAAACCTTAATTATACATTAATGTATTGTAAATGTTTGAACAGTGTGTCACCAGTGTTGGCTGATCTCACTGTGAGAAATCTCTCTCAGGCGCTCATCACAGCCTCGGTCAGTGTCAGCGGGGACTTTATTCTTCCAAACCACAGAATTTTTTGTGTGGTTAGACAGTCCACTGCCCACTGGTGTGAAACTCTGAACTAATTACCTTCTTTAATAGAGATCTGAAAGAAATAGACCAGAGTGTTCACATAATGTTTAAAAAATATTTTCAATCAATCAATCTTCAGCATGCACAAAAATCCTTATACACTGAGTTTTTCTCACTCCACACGCCCGTCATGATCGAGCTATACTGCTTGCATGTTATTCAGATACATGTGATATAGTACTTTAGTCGTATTGATTTCACGTCCCTCTAGAGTTAATTTTGCTCTAAGTAAATTACCTTGTGCAGACAGTGGTTCTCTCGCACGCAATACTTCATATTTGAAAAACATTGTGTGGGATTCCCTTATGGCTGCGATCAAATCAAGTTATCCTCGTAGCCGTACAAAGGCATCATTAGTAAACATTTCAGAGGAGACCAGACTGCTTCCTTGTTTGCGCTGGATGCTTGGCTGCGAGTGTGGAAAGAGAGACAGTTCCCTGAAGACAATGCGACCGACTCGTATCAGTGCACTGTTAAAGATAAGAGGTGTAGTTCTAATGTGAACGGCAGTGAATGATGACTTAAGAATGGACGAGACTACTATAGGAGCGGGTCCCATGAGTGGAGTGTATGGAGTGGAGTCTGTACAATAGAACAGAGGAGCCAGGGTCCGGCACATTGTGATGCGACTCTGGGAAAGTGTGGAGCTCAGCAGACCAAAGGCATGTTATTACTGGACGTTTGTATTGTATGGTTTGTGTCATTACAGCAGACTTTTAAAGATCTTTCTAGTCAAGAACTGCCCTGGTTTGAGGTCATGGAGGAAACTAAAGGGCATATCTTAAAAAAGCATGGCAGCTTAGTTGAGACTAATAGATAAAACTCACATAAAGACTGAGAAACAGCATTTTCAGATTCAACAGACAAAGCATGTTACAGCAGTATTTGAGATTGAGTATCTTCCCATTGGGAGGACCCTGGACATGCTATAGGGACTATGTCTCTAAGCTGGACAGGAAACACCCCGGGATCACCACAGAACAGCTGGATGAAGTGTGCGTGGAGCCGGTCGATATGGCCTAAAATCTATATCACGATAATAAAGAAATATCACGGTAACGATATATTTGACAATGTGAAGATTAATGCAAAGATATTTCATTCTTCATATTTCATATTTAATGCTGAGTACAGAGAAAAGGCTCATAAAGGAAAGGATTTTATGAGCATTGTATATTTGACACTTTGTATTTGTATTCAACTTGGTATTTTGACTATGTAGTGACTTGGCATGGCTTGAAGTTACTCTGATTCTTATTTCATTAACTAAATGACTATATGTCATATCTTCTTTGTGCATAGTTAATGAATGTATCTACTGTATTTCTTAAGTACGAAAGGGGTAGGCTCTAACAAGCTGAAGCTTCTGCCTACTCCTTTTGAGCATCATATCCACGATATTTATTTATCTATTTGGCTATTCACCTACGCATGTATCTTTATTTTGCTTGATTACTGTGCTGAACTCTGCTCCTATGAAGAACTTTGTGGAGCTCAGATGCTCAAATAAAAAAGATGAATTGAATTGAATTGTTTACTTGGGAGTGGTGTTGTTATAAGCCTACTTTGCTTCTACCTCTCCCATGCTATTATTATTGGAATGTTTTTGTATATTCATACATCCAAATGGATGCTTTTTATGTTCTTTCTTTTTTTCCTTTAAATGGCTACTCTAAAGTGCTGAATAAAAAAATGAATCTTTTTTTTTACCGCCATAACCAATTTCCTCGCAAATATGATCTCAACTCAAGCATCCTTTCATCCATTTAATTTTACTTTTTAAGCATCTGTCCCCGTGTCCTACAGTCAGTGTTTATGCTGCTCTGATGGAGCTGAGCGTAACATAAATTATATTGTGTCCACAACCATATAAAGAATTCCAACGATATCAAAAAATGATGTCGCGGTAACACTAAGCGATACGATATGGCCCACCTCTGCCTAGTCTGGACATCTCGGCTCAGACTTCTGCCTCCCCGATCCGGCCCCAGATAAAGCGTTACAAAATGGATGAATGGAGTGTCTTCTGCATTGTAAAGATATGTTACGAATAAGCTGCTGTGATTGGACGAGGGGTCTTAAAATCTGACAATGGAACCCAAGAGAAATAATAATCATTAAGATTATTCTCATTGTTATTGAGATTATTTGTTTATCAATTTGTTCACTTTTCAATAACATATACGCAGAATGTGAGGGAGATGGATTGGCTATTGAAAATGAGTGCTATTAATTGTGTATTCGTGACTCTGTTATTGTAGTTTTGAGATGTACTAATTTTCATTAATTGCACAGTCCCGGTGCTTTTTATGTGCTTTGTGAGGAGGGTTTCAGACACTTCTTTATTACAAAAGAAAGTTTTGTCTTTTTTAACTTTCAACTACGTGACTTTACAACTTAAATACACTTTTGTGACTCTAACAACTGTTAAATTAAACAGAACAGTTTTATATTTAGCTATTTAGTGCTAATTAAAGGAAAGAAATAGCAGCCGTTGCAAGTATACAGATGGACGAAGACCAACAGTCACATTAAGGCAGTAACGCAGATGTGAGGCTGAACTTTTTACTTTCTCTTTCCCGATTGAGTCTGACTTTGCCTCTTTCAGGTGGGAAGAATTTCTTTCCATTTCAAAAATACCTCTGACCATTGAAAAGTCCACCTGAAAACGCTCCCTTTGTCTGCTTGAAAGGCGAAAAGTTTAAAGACAAATTTACCAGGAAACCGCCAAGGTCACCTACACCAAAGGAACAATTTTACATGAGTGTTGTAGTTACTGGCACACTTTTGGAGGTTTTGAAGATTGCCTTTCAAACGCACAAATTCACAGTCCATTCACATAAAAAGGTAAGAGCAGAATAATATCAAAAAGAGGACATGTAGGGTAATGTTTTCTAAAGCTATTAGACTGCCTTTTTGTGTCAAATTTCCATTCCCCGCATTTTTTTTTTAATTGAAAAATGTTTTAATCTATTGCTGACTGTTTAATTGTGTAAACTACATCGAACATGTTGTATTTGCTCTCTAAATTGGTTTGCAGAAAGAATTGGAAAGAATGATCCGACAAAACTGCGTTCATCAGTTTGAACAATAGAAATATACTGAAGAGAATTACTTTGAAATACACAGAACTGGAGTTGTTTCTTACCTGCGTCCTGGTTTTGGTTGCCTCTTTTGTAAATGTGAACAGATGTTAACCACAGGAGTGCAGCCACTGGAGTCTGTCTTAATCAGAATCAGCAAAAACATTGAAACCACAGAGCAGCTGGCAAACAAGCTCTGGTTTTGGTCTCTGTGATTTGTCCATTGTTCTATTGTGGATTTTGTCCTTATTTTCGTACAGTGCATACCAGGGCGGGGCACGATTTGTTATTTTGGTACTAGTACTTGATATGATGAATGAAACATGAATGATACCTCGTTCCATAAAGCTGGTGGGGTATCAAAACTTGGTATCAAAAGAAAAATATGACTTACTGTGGGTTTTTTGTTGTTACTATTTTACTCATACCGGAGACGGAGAGGCGTGCTGACGTCCTGGGACTTCATTCTGGTCAATGTGTTGGATTTGGACTGGCCGTCATTGCAGTTGAAGTTTACTTTTGGATCAGACGTTCTTGGATCACACAAGCTTCATGGCATTTACTCTTTTCACATGGGACTGCACTCTTCAATGAAGGTTCTTGAAGTCTCTAATTCATCCAAAAGGCTTCATCAGCAAACTATGGTTCAGCTCAGCCCGCAGCCCAGATAAAGACAACACGGAGGAGTTAATAACAATAACAGCTAGTCTCACCTGTGGGTTATTTATCCTCGTTTTACACATTTGCTGCTAATACCTTTCTTTTTCAGCCTAACTTGGCCCTTTTCTGTCCACTTTTTTACTCAAGCGGACACTTCTCTGAAGAGTGAAGCCACTAGATTGAACTTCAACAACTTGAACTAGTTTGAAGAGGTGTTCAACATCATGGTGCCTGTCTATTGCAGACTAATGAAAGATCTTTCTCATTTCAATATCACCAGTCACCTTACGTAACGGCTGCAGCCTTAATTTAGCAGGTCATATTTCAATCTTCTCTCCAGTATTACTGTGATGCTTCAGAACTTGTGCAACTTAATGTGCAGTAGAACTGAATCATTTCTTTTTCTACTTCAACACCAGAAAATGTTTGTTTTTCCGAATTCGCATAGACCAACTGGTTGTTTCATGTCTCAGTGAAGATAACATGCAAACTTAAGATTCTGTTTCGGCCTATACTTGTGCAAGAGCGGAGCCATCGGGGTGTTCTCTTTGTCTCAGGGCAAACTGTTAAACTCGTTGTAGCTCAAAGTGGTTTGATGTGCGCGGTGAGCCTAGAAAGCTTGTTAATGCTAAATGAACGTGCATGGAGGCTGCAGCACGATGTTCAAGGACGATGTAGAGCAGTGAGGAAGAGATGAGAGAGGCTATGAAGGGGAAGAGCTAATGGAAGACGCGTTTGGTAACAGTCCAGAGAGAGCTAAAGTAGGACTAGCATGTTAACACACCAGGCTCTAGCAGGCTGGGCGTACTCTGCGTCCATGCGTCCGTGGGGCTTTGGAGCTTAATATAATATGAATATATTATGAACCTAAAAACTTCAGAGGATCTTTCGGCAACATAGAATCCCAGTCGACTTCAAACCGGGGAACACTTTGAGACAAAAATGAGCGCATCCTAAAGATAAAACTCCTTTCCACAAACAGAGCAATGTGGTGGAGGAGTGCAAAGAGCGCTACATCGGAGAAACTAGACAACACCTGCAGAAGATTCTTGACCAACACCGCAGAGAAAGCTCTAGTGGCCCTCAGTCTGCAGGCCAGTTGTTTGATGAGAGTGAGGTTGAAATTTTAGCTAATAAAAGATGATGCTTTGAAAAAGGGATCAATAAGCAATATTTTATTAGGAAACGAAACCCTTCAGTGAACTGAGAATGGAGGACTTAGATTCAATCTTTCTCCTCTATACATCAGCATCCTACGCCCAAGCCTGGAGGACAATATAATGCTCATGAGGCTGAGACACAGCCCAGGACAGATCAATCAACAGGTGATGAGCTGTGATCAAGTGAGAGAAGGGTTGTTGAAGCTCACGTAACAACAGAGGTTGTTTATCAACAGGTTGAGAGTAGACTAGAATAAAGAGGGGTCGGACTATGACAAGTTTAAACAGACAGTGATTTTTATTTAGTCCGCCTGTGGTCAGAATTCTTTAGTGTTGCTGACAAAGCTTCTTAAATGAGAGGCGAAACGTTCCTACACTTCAACTGCAGAGTACAGATGCTGACTCTAGAACCTTCGTCCAGGAGAAAATACCCCAAACCTTATTTCTGAGGTGGAAGCAGCCATTCTCCTACTTTGTGCGTCTCTACTGCATAACTATTTCCTAACCTTTTACGCACACTAATTATTTTGTAATGCCAAAAAGTTCAAAAGGGATATTTTCGAGGTCAATTTCCTCGCAATTATTCATCAACAATGGAACCGCCTCCCTGCCTCCTTCTCCACTGTCTGTGGACGTAATGTGTTGAAAACACTGTTAGAGTGTCTTTGGAAGTGCAGAGATGGTGAGATGTGAGGCTCTGAGTCGGTGAGACTCCGAGTGGCAGTGAAGAGTGGGTGTGAACACTAATTAAACACAGCATCTGTTGGAAGCAGGCACCGGTTGAAGACGAGAGACTGGGGATCAAATAGGCAGGTTTTAAAAGCACAATGCGACTGTTATTGTATATATCAAATAAAATCAAACTTAATTGACAGAAAAAAGTATACTCTGTGCATTGTCTGTGTTTGGGATTTGGTCTTACTCAGGTAAAAAGCTTTTGTTTAGTGGTTCTTTTGTGGCTTGTAAACCAAGCTATTGTTTATGGTGGAGGGGTGTTTTTCTATAGTGATATCTCATAGGGGAAGCGTTATAACTGGTGCTGTCGACAGTCTAGACTTATTTTTATGAACACATAGATGTTTACAGTTCTATTGGGCAGTTTTCAAACTTTATACAACGCATAAAATATCACTGTTTCAAAGTACCACTTTACTGTGAAATGAGCTTCTCTGAATAAACCACTTAATAAAGCACATAATTGGTCAAAATAGCAAAGAAATATCCAAAACGATCTCACAAGTGCAGCAAAGCACACGCATCACAAACAAATACTAAGACAAAAGCTGGACAAAACACTTTAACTTGTATACTCTTATATTCAAAGGCACTATTTTATTCACTACAATTTTTAACTAGATGGATGAAATTTGTTTTCTCCTTCGAATATTTTAAAAGCAGCCATTTGTATGAAAAGACTGACAAGTGCTCTGCATATAATTAAATGAATATAAAGCATTTATTTGATCATGAACTAGTACTCCAGTGTCTGCGTACATTGGTGTATGAATGAGAGTGTGAATGGTGCGTGGGTTCTTTGCTGGAAGGTGAAGTGCCTAAAGCAGGTGGAAAAGTGCTATATAAGTGCAGACCATTTAGGAGTGTACAGTGGGAGAAAAAAGTATATAAATCCTTTGGAATTTCTTACAGTACATTTCTGTCATAAAATGTGGTCTGATCTTTATTAAAATCACAAGAATGTGTAAACAGTGTCTGCTTAAACTAATACCACAATTACATGTTGTCATATTTTTATTGGCCATGTAAACGTTCACAGAGGGTTCACATCCCTGCACAGAATTGTAATGTATGAAGTGCATCAGGAAAGTTATAAACGAGTTTGAACCACAATATAAGTTTAAACTTTTAAACTCTCCCTGTTTAATTGTTTGTAAATGTGACGGAGAACCCCACATGCCTCCACTGTTCTATTCGACCATTGCCTTCTCTACATGTTTAGATTGATGACTGCTCACAGAGGAAGTGCCACGACTCCCGTTTTACACAAACAGCCCCTGGTTTTGTGCCGATGTAGGGAATGGCTTCAGGGTTTAAACATGTCCTTCAGTGCTGCCTGTGTCCCTCCGTCTCTCCATCATCCACTGCTGCCGCTCACCCGTGCCACCTCGCTAACGACTGCTCTGCGCCCGGGAGTCCAGCGTGCCCCATTCATACAGGACCTCCACGGAGAGGCAGCGGGATAAAGACAGGAATGAGGGAAAAGGAAAGAAATTTTGTCTCCATTCAAAAGAGAGAAATGTGAATGACGGACTGACGGACTGATGCAGTGATAATAGGTAAGAGTAGACCAGGTGCTGAGCTTTATGGCATAGTCCCAAACTGATGCTGACAGGTCTGCGTAAAACACGAAGCACAACTAATCCTGAAGAAAAAGTAGGGCTGTGCCGTTAATTTAATTTTAATCGAGTCACAAATACATTGATGATTTCGGGTTATCGGCATGGTGCATTTTAACACACTGAGTGTTGCGCTGTTTTGGAGATTTAGCTGTTGAGTGCCAACAATCCAGACCATTTTTTATGATATTTGTAGCACCTCAGCGTATTCTATGTTTTAGCTATGGACACATATATGGCTCGATTGAGAGGTGAGGCTCTAAGCTCTCCGTAGATGAAAGATGAGCTTCATTCTATGTGCCTCGGTTACTTAGCCTGGCTAACACCAGACTAAAATCACAAGTGATATTTAGTCTGGGGACCACCAATTCATTTTCTCGTAGGAGAGGTGTGGTTTACGATCGTCCATACTCGTTTATTGGGCGATACGAAAAAAAAAAAAAAAAGTCTCATGCGTCTGCACGTAGCCATGGCCAATCGTATCATCGTATGAGATGACGTATGACGTACCCGCTGTAAACTTTTGAGCTAAATTATTTAGAACAAGGTCTAAAGCTTGATCAAAAAATACCATCGTGTCTGCTGCTGTCACGTTGGATCCGTAAATAAACTTTTTTTTTATTATCCGTAAATAAACTACAAGCTTCCATATATCGAATAGCGCGTCATCGTCTTGCCGTCTCTCCTCGCTCTGTGATTGGTTCCCAAATCCACCGGAGATTTCGGCCATGGTCCCCAGGCTGTTGTGCAGTTCGAAATAATTCGAGCGCACACAGCAGCATGGTGTTAGCCAGGTTATCGGTTACTGAGAAATCTAAACTAAACAGAGGCTAGTTTTGATCAAAATCACAGATTTTTTTTCTAGAAACAGAGATAACAGGGGTTTTACACAACACTCTCCTTTCTGATTAACTCCTCTCTCCAACTCTCTCCTCCTCTCTCCAACTCTCCTCCTCTCTCCTCCTCTCTCCAACTCTCTCCTCCTCTCTCCAACTCTCTCCTCCTCTCTCCAACTCTCTCCTTCTCTCTCCAACTCTCTCCTCCTCTCTCCTCCCTCTCCTCTCTCCAACTCTCTCCAACTCTCTCCTCCTCTCTCCAACTCTCTCCTCCTCTCTCCAACTCTCTCCTTCTCTCTCCAACTCTTTCCTCCTCTCTCCTCCCTCTCCTCTCTCCAACTCTCTCCAACTCTCTCCTTCTCTCTCCTCTCTCCTTCTCTCTCCTCTCTCCAACTCTCTCCTCCTCTCTCCAACTCTCTCCTCCTCTCTCCAACTCTCTCCTCTCTGGATGGACACTTACGTTATGGGAAGAGGCAAATACCTAAATATCTCAGTTTCAATATATAATGCATTGGTTTTATGTAGCACTTTTCTGGACACTCAAAGACGCTTTACATTGCACTATTCATTCACTCCATGCTCAGTGGTGGTAAGCTACTATTGTAGCCACAATTGCCCTGGGGTAGACTGACGGAAGCGAGGCAACCAGTCTGCGCCATCGGCCCCTCCGACCACCACTCACTCACTCACTCACGCACTACATTCGCTAGGCTTCCTGGTGTTCCCAAACAATCTCCCTTCCAAGTCCTGCCAGGCCCTTCCCTGCTTAGCTTCCAAGGTCTGACGGGATTGGGCAGAGCAAAGGCGGTATTTTAGTTTATTGGTTTATTTGGTAGGGACAGTGCAAGTTAATGAATGTATGGCACTATACTATATCATTGCTGACATGTTTTGAAACACTGATTTTGAAACACCGATTTTGACCATTTTAAGACTCAGAGAAATGTTAAGGTCTCAACTGTTTCGATCTTTCAATGGGAAGTTGCTCTGCTTTGTCAAACGTGCTCCAGTGAGCGATAGAGAAGTGTCGGCTCTACAGCTGTTCACTACGCAAAACCATGCCCCCTCGGACTAAAAAAAGAAAGAAAAGAAACGCAATAATATATATTTGAAATGTCCAGATCGTGACTTTTCACAAGATCGTCATTTATTTCACTTCTGTTCATCACAGAGCTACCAAAATCTCACATAAGGTGTATTAGAGTGTCTATTGTTTTGTAATTAAAAAAAAGTTTTTGGCACTCAATGTGTTAATTGATTGGTCTGCAGCCAATCCTGTGGCACCAGGACACTTTTTGGGCGGAGTTTGGACTTTGAGCAATAGAATAGAAAGTATTTTGTTAAATGGCCCTGGACTGCAAAGTATTCATTTGTAGTGTAAGTTGAGTTGTATTTTAAAAGTGTTCATTTCGGAAAACATGAGAAGCCATATTTCTTTTTCTCATAATGGAAACTATATAATCAAATTGAAAAGCTTCATATTTAATTGTTAGCATCACAATTAGTGCAAAGCTGTTTTTATTCTTCCATTTGCTGTGACCGACTCCCACTTGAGACAACTTAATGATTTAATAGATACCTTAAGTTACACTGTTATTTTCTCTTGTAAGCCAGCTCTATAAAGAAGTGCGATTCAAGAGGCAATTACCTTTTTACACAGTTGAATGCTCTTCAGCAGCGTGTAAAGAAACACAACAAAGTATCACGTCTTGATTCGAGAGATGCAAAGAGATAACAACTTTGCAAAACAAAAACAGGAAGTCTCACCTCTGAGTGACAAATCCGCCACATTTTCACCACCGAGGCTGAGACGGACATTATTATTAGGTGCCTGACGAGAGAACCAATCTACAGTAGATGATGATCACAGACTGGCTTGTGCGGAGGGAGGGTGGATGTCATAGGCTGACCTCGTAGGATAAACTCGCCAACGGTCAACTTATTAGCCTGTAAGAAGATGGAGTGTGATTTCTTTCTAGATGAAGGCAAATATAGCATCCTTGATTATATCTAACGTTACTCTATAGAGTGTCCTTTTGCAAAACAATATGAAATACATTAATTACTATATTAACACATTCTAATACAGTGATTAATACTGTAAAAAAAAACACCCACATGTATCCAATTGCATCTTAAAAACAAATAGACCTTCAATTTTTGCTACTATAGAAGTGCATTGACTCTTTGAAAAATCATTGAAAAATTAGACTAATTGCACAGCGCTACTGCGGACGACAGTTTAAAATATTTTAATAGCAATAGGTTGTGTTCACGTGACATCACAACTTTCTAAAGAGCCTTTAGTGCTGTATTCAGGCTGGTTGCCATGGTAATGCTCAAAATGCAGATTTCTAGTCTTGTTTTATTGCTAATTTCTCTGTATTTCCTGGGCCAATTCACATGAAACTAAAACTGTCACAAAGTTCAAAGTCATCTCTTCCAGCACTTATGAACTATGGTCTAATTATTTTCTCATAAAGTTGTCCAAAAGTGGTGACAATATATAAAAAAAGGAAAATGTTACATATTTGTTGGGTTTCTCTGGTCACGTGTCACATGATGTTAAGTAACTGGAGCTGATCTCAACAACCTGAAGCTAATAAATTGAGGCGTCACTTCAAGACACATTGCAACACCTATAAATGATTCATCTCAGTTTGTGTTTGGTGGTTGTCTCTTCGATGAAGTCTACCCTCTACTCTTTATGTTCCTTGACTGGACTACCAAAGACTTCGAAAACATTGTCAAGATGTCTCAAGCATCTGCGATTTTACCAAAATGTTATCAAATGGTTTGTCCTCTTCTAAATGTGGTCTGTGTGCAATGTGTATGGATATGGTGTGCTATAATTTCTGAAAATGTCTACAGCTAAATAGCTTTTTATGGAAGTGCATGCAGGGTATAAACATAACGTATTAAGCTTTAAAACTTTGATATTAATCTTGTACACATACGTAGATATGAACAACATCAAAATGTCGTTTATGCTCCATTTATTGATGTCAATGCGTCCCACAGACAAACTGGGTTATGACCGGCCATTTATTTACTCCACGCATAGTGACACTGTTTTTATTATAGCTAGCATTTATCTGGCATTATTCATAATTTTACAACTTTGCAATACACACACTGAGACAACAGGGCTATTATTTAGTCAAAACAGTTGGAACAGCAGAGCTCCTGGGCCTAATATTAAAAATCTGAGACATTTATAGATAGATTCATAGATAAGATTCTTTGATGTAAAAGGTGGATGTTGCCAAAGCAATAAAGAAAATGTTTGAATTTGATCTGAATCTGAATCAAAACAATTTCTGTGTGACTTTTACAGTTTTCATAAATTTTATTTTTTCTCTCAAATGTGGTGCTGTCAAAACAACTTGAATTACCTGATGTACCTCTGTTTCCATTTGAAGCAATTCCAATATCCCTGGTTGCGAAAAACACTGTATCAATCATTTGAGTTCATGGAAGAGACATTTTTAAATTTGTGCCGTTTTTTGTTTTCACGTCAGGCTCACCAATTACATAGATGTTAACAAACCAAGCATTTGACGCTAAAAGGCAAAAACTGTTCTGGGCAGCAGGCTCTTCAGAAAGTTATTATATCACGTGAGCACAACACTGACAGTGCCCAGAGACTAACTGCTCTCCTGCCGTTTACTCATCTGCCTCTGAACGACCTCTGTGCTTTGGCATCAAGGTGATGCTTTCAGTCGATGCAAACGGCAGCAGTCAAATCCATGCAAAAAATGGACTGCGGTTAAGCCTGCGCAATCCTCAAATCAGGAAACAGAGCTAAAGCCACTGGAATAAGGTCACGCTGTTTTGTAAGTGACACAAATGCCCACAAAGAAAAGGAGTACATTATACAGCTCCAAATTTTATCGACAAGTATAATGCTGAAAAATAAAAGCAGGAAACTTGAGCTACCTTTTAGAGACGAGAACGACGTGATATTATCTTTCCGAACAGACCTTTTGCCTGAGTCTATTTTTTGTTTTCCTCAGATAATTTAGATGTCGCAGATGGATAACAGAGACAGCCGGGCACTCCTGTCTCACAGTTCGCGCCCCAAGAAGGAATTAATGACCAAGTATCGCACCTATTTCCGTGCACGGACAGAGGTTGAGAAGGTTGGCATATGGCGCCAGAAGCACAGCTGCAGCCGGTTTCCCATTATTTTAAAAACAACAAAAGGGAACAGGTGCTCGTCTTTGAAATCTTTTGACCAATGATGATCTATATAGATATCTTGCTAATTATACAGTATGTACAAGGCCAATGACTTTTGCCTACCAAGGTTCTAGAGGCAACCCAATAAAAGACTCAGTATTCTGCCACCTTGGTCTACCCTATAATGTAAGAAGGTGCTGTGAGGAATTTTCCATCGCAGGAATCTTTTCCCTCCCTTTTCAGCCTCTGTTCTGGGCAAGTAGCCTAACTTCATGTCAGATCAGGAAGGCTTTGGTGACGTATGGAAAAGCAGTACTGTACATGATGTGCATCACTTTCTGCCCTTGACACACACCTTTAGATAATCGCTGTAAAAGGTTTACCTCTTGACCAAACAATAATAGTTATTAACTAATTAATCATGGATGAACAGCATCATATTTTTCTGCCTACATGATTGTAATTTTCATGCCAAATGCCACCCCTTTTCATTTACCTGGACTCTGACTTGTGCCCTCTCTTGACTAAATTTACTGTATCGAACTGGACGTCGAAATACCGCAGCTCGAATGGGAGCTCGAATATATCATGTCTCTTCTTTCCTTTCACATTTCAGAGCGTGTGAAGGGAACTTGACTCGTGGCCCCTCTGTTGCGTGCTTAAAGGCGCTCCTTGAAGAGACAAAGGCACAATCACAGCGCGCTCGTGGGCTCGCGCACTCCCTTCAGAGGGCACACCGCGGCCCTTTCATCTGCGCTCTCCTCTCTGGATCTGGCCTCTCATCGCGCTGCTTTATGTTCTGCTTTCTGCCTCGAGTTCAAACGCTGGGGACCGGTTTAAACACAGGAGCTCCCCACTGCAGCGCTCCACTGAACTAGAGCTATAGCGGGACATAAAAGACTCGACGATCTGCCCATTACCTCCCTTTTTAGCCTCCGCAATGAAATAAAAAGCAGCTTCTATTAATTAAAGAATGTTACAAGCTGCTTTGTAACGGATCCTGCCTCAAGGGAGAACAAGCCATTGTAAGCGAAATGAAGATGAGTGCATCAAGAAGAGCCCTCCATTAGGTTAAATTAAGGTACACTGGGTATGGTAAATAGTGTGCTCCACTGGGGAAGCACCCAGAAACCCATCACCTGATCTTGAGTTAGGTATTCGGATAGGAACTGAACAAGACATTTAGTACAAGGAGAAATCAAAAGTATCATTTCTGTGAAGTGCAGGGCGATAACTCTTTGATAACTCAGATGCTTCTCAAATAATTAACAGTTCTAACAGATAAAGTCTATTTATGACATTTTGGAATAACACATTTGCAAATTGTGCTATAGACAGCCGGGTTTATTGCATGTGATGCTGAGGCAAAGGGGCTTAAGACGGGGATTTGTACAGATATATAAAAAGACACAAATGGTCAAAGCAGAACATGATATTCTGTGTGCTGCAGCTTTCCAAATACAAGAATCAATACAAGAAAAAGTGGTACAAATGAAAGGAAGGAGATGCACCTGGTCGATAGTGAGCTGCAGGTGATTGAGGGGAAACCAGAGCCTCGGCAGCGTTGTGTGTGCATGCCTTTATGTTTGCGGTTACAATATAAGTCCTACATCGCATGCTGGTCCTGCTCGCCGCCTCAGCGGAGGTGACAGCCCCTTTTTGTGGTGGATCTTGTGGTTACTTGTGTCTTGCTTGCTATCGACTCTCAGTCCTCCACAGGAAATATTTTTCAGGAGAAAGCGGCGAAAGCTCTCGGCTGCAAAGGACCTGCGAGTCCATCGATAAAGTCAGACCTCTGGGATGATGTGGAGAAACTCAAAACCTCTATAAAAGAAGAAACCAACAGCAAATAGAAAGTTTCTTTTCAGTTCAATTCAAGAATGCATTTGATCCTTCACATTAGGGCTGCACAATGAATTGCCATTTAATAAACTTGTTAACCCTCTAGTTTGCTTTAACCTATTTTCTGACAATTTAGGGTTTGAGTTAGGGTTATGGATATGAGAGCTTACAGCCTATATGCCAGTGTGATACCACATGAATTCCATGACCTTCTTAAAATTTTGCGTGAGTGAACCACAACTTACATCACATTTGCCGTTCCTAACCCTAGCTCAGCAATAACAGGATAGAGATAGAGCACAACCTAAAAATTGCCTTTTAGTAGCATCACATACTTGAGGTTACATGTATAATGAAAATGTTTTTGGATTGTGCGAAGAAGTCTGATGGGATGGCAGGCAGTTTTGATCCGTCATCACTTGTATTAAAATCCATTTGTGTATTGGGATGGATTTTATTGATCAAATAAAGCCCTTGAAGAGAAGAAACCTGACAATACAAAAGCGAAACAGTTTTTGTACCAAATCAAAACATGTGTTGAATCAATAATTTGATCCGTTGTTCTGTTGCATATTAATCTCCAGCTTGTGAAAATACAATTATAAGGATTAGGTAAAAGGGCATAATCTGCTGTCCAATCCTCATTACTGCCATGATTAGTCCGCACTGATTACTTCATTTTAATTAACATAATGAGACGCATTGTGCCAACAGTGTCTGTGATCTTTGAGTGTGTGCCGTGAGCGGGGTCTGGCTTGTACCTGTCTGACAGCGGTCCAAAACCAGATTACTCACTCACAAACGGCCCAATCACAACTCATGCATATTCCATCCCACGCTGCCGTCCATTATGACTTAATTAATTCCCCGCTCTGAAGAGATAGGACAGTGCTAATCCCGCAGTTTCCCCTGGGGTTCCCGGGGACCTGCTATAGATGTCCCGTCCCAGAATGCGCTGCAGCCGAATAAGGGAAACAGTCTGATGTGGGAGAGGACTCGAGCTGCATAATATATTTACTATCTCGACATCAGTCTTTGTTAATGTCAAACCGTTTTAATCACAGTGATGTCAATTACTGGGCAGAGGAGAGTTCAAGGACACAAACAATATTTCTGCGGAGAAAATATCTTTATTGCAATACTCCCAATGAAGACCTATACGACTTTCTTATCTGCACTGTCAGAGTAAAGTCATCAAGGCCTCATTTGAAAATATGCTATGGGAGTTTAACTATAGTCACAAATACAGAACAATAGCTTTAGTTAAAGCAGAACTAAGAAACTCATGCCCCTAGAGGCCATAAACGCCACTGCAGCGTAGCATGTTGCGTTTTTGCACATTTATATGATACGTGAAAGTAAATACTACGCTGACAGAGAAGACAAAGAGACAGAGGGATATTGCGCATTGTGCCACAAACCAATTACACAATGGAGATATATTTTTTTCACTCAGACTTGGCTGTAAACACCGCTAAAGTGGTGCTAACCCGCAGTTAGCTTTGCCCGTTAGCCTGTTAGCTTCTTCTTTGTGATTCCATTAGTGTGTATTGGTGACTCCAACCCGGTGCAGGGAAGTTGCAATTGTGGTTTTCTGGTCAGAGACACCAGGGGGAGATGAAAGACCCTCCAATCATCCCATTAACACTTGTATTACCCCCAGAGGGACTACGAAAAGGATGTATTAAGGTAAACAAGTGACTTAGTTCTTCTTTAAGTCTGGAGCTACTTTTTTGTGTACTCTTTTGGGCGAACAACGTTACATTTATAGATTTTTGTATGCTCACTTAGCGTGCTATCAAAATGCTTAATTTTTTTAAATAAACTTTTAACGAAGAAGCATTTTGGCTACAGCCTTCCACAATTATGCAAGTGTCCTCAAAGCATCCTCTGTGATTGTATTTGTTAAAAGTGTATTGCTCATGGGGCAGGAAAGGTTGCTTGTTGCTATATTTCTGCTTACCTTTACCCTCTGAATTGTAATTAGTAAACAAAATAATGAAGAATAATTGTCGAAATACTCTGCATAATTCTTGAGTACGACCTGCCTCCTGAGGACTATAACCACTGCGCTAAACCTGCTCTGTTCACTTCCCATCTTTTCTCTCTCATTTAGGGTTTCGGTCGGGTTTGAAGTTTTTTCGCGAACCTCCCTGTTGGATCCGCATGCAGTCCCAGAGCACATAACGGAGTGTCACTGATCCGGTGAGTAGGGGAATACTTCATAGGGAAACGCACCTATCTGCATATTTTTATTTTATTTTACAAGCAACAGTCGGCTTTTTGTGACTTCTTCATCCTGTGTTCTTTCGGCAAAGTGATGCGACGTCTAACATGCTGATTTTCAATGAGGGTAGAAAAGGGAACTATAGGGGCCCTTTTCTTCCCTCCCACACACAAGCGGGAAAAGACCAAAGCTAAATAATTTGGGGGAAAAGAGGAGGATTTAGCAAGTTTTATGGCTTGCCTTTAAGAATTAAATTGAGCAGTGCAATTGAGTTCAGGCTGTCAAAACGTAAGTAGTACAGATAGTGTCATAAAGTTGTATATTTACACATTGTTGTGCAACATTAAGCAATTAACATCACTGTTAATACACAAAGAATGCATGATTCAATTGTGTTTTTATTTTGTCTTACAGCAAGAGTGACAATTTTCAGTATCAGTGAGTAAAACTGCATTCATGAAACATTTCTCCCTCTGGATCTTAATCTAAAGTCTAATGACCCAGGCTCGAGGCTCCGCATGGACCGAGCTACTTATCGCTGATGAATGAATATAGCTAGCATCGCAGCTCTTATGTAATCACAGTGTCACATAGTCGTGGTAAATAGCATCTATTACTGCAATTACGCTGACCCAGTACGAGCAAGTGCATACCCTCTGTGTCCCTTATTTGAAGATTTAAATTATTTCTGTGGCGGGCTTAACAAATTAATTGTATGTCCATAGAGGGATGACTGGAGCACAGTGGAGGCAACGTGCCGGTCACCTCCTTCTGCAAAGTATTTTTACTTTTATGACTACAGATCATTGTAGATATACTTTAAACTTCTACAGCTACTATTACAACTTTAACTATTAGTGCGGTCACAAAATCTCAATTTCAAGCTTGCGTTTTACACTGAAGAACAAAGTTAAAGTACTTTATCCTATATCCCTTAACCCTGACCCATTGATCAGACAAAGCTCTAGCCCTTCTGCAATCCCGGCCAATCCCCCTTTTTCAATAAAGATTTGATGTGTCCATGTAGTCGTTCTATACCTCCTCTCTCTTATGATCTTTGTATTCTATTATTTCTAGTGATTGTATCAATAGTTGTAATTGTAATAGCAGTGGTGTGCCGTGCCCACGGGGTCGAGGCCTTCATACTATACTATATAGATACTATATATCTCGTACACTGATGCGTAAAAGATGCCATGGTGGCTTTTCCCTGCCCTGAATCTACCTGTGGAGACGTGCAGAAGACAGCACAAATAGCACCAAGCTTTAATTTCACCATTACACTGCTCATAGAGTTAGACTAGCCAATGCCTCACAGTACAGCACACGCTCATAAACACATTAAAAAGTAACATCACTCCGTTGTACCACTAGTCACCGCCTGACTGTATAGCACCGATATAGATGCAGTCACTTATTGTAGATGCCTGCTGTCATACTATCGCTGACCCCTGCAAACTTCATTCATTCTTTGGTCCTCCAATCTGTACTGTTAGAATCTCCTCAGTCCATGTTCCAGCACTGTGTCCTCAGCATGAAGTCCTTCAGTTTTCAAAGATGTATATTCCAGAGACCGGCCGGTGTTCGTGTGGTTAAGCCCCGGATGATGTGACTGCTTATACTTGTATCAGTTGTTTTAGCAAGCAGCGCGTGCCATTTAAAAAAAAAATCATCATTCATTCGTCATTGTAAAATTGTCCCACCTTTTTGTCTTTGTGTTTTCACTAAATATTTATGGTCATATCATTTTGCATAAACAAAACTTTGGCTTCTACTGATGGACTCTAGCCGGAGTGTTACTACAGAGATAACAGGACATAGAGGAGACCCAGAGAAGGGACACATTTAAAACACTCCAATCAATCAGTGATTTGACTTTGGGCCAAATCCACGGTGATAATTAGCCAATCAGAGCGTCCAGTCGGGGAGAGAGGGGTGGGGGGTACGTGGCAGGTGCCTGGGGGTCCTCAGGGGACCTGCACTGGCTCTTCCCTTCATTAACTCCTGTCGTCCTCTCCCCTTGTGCGCCTGATCCGCGGCAGTCGGCGGGGCTGCTGGGTAATTCAGTACCGGTCTCCGAGGTGACCCCATGCCGCGGGGCTGAGGGAGCGAGGATACGCACTCAGGTTTAACCTCTGCCGCACTCCGCCTTTTTCCCCTGTTTTCCCTCTTGATTGTCGGGCTTATGTGGTATGTTCAAATAGTCGACATGAATGCGCCTCAGGCTTTTCATCACACCAGTTCTAACTTAAGATGCGCAAAGTATTTGGTTTAAAAGATGCGGTTTAGAACAGCACTCGTCTGGAGTAAGATGGAACTAAAAATGTTTCTCACATCCCACAGCAAAAAAGTCTGGGGTTATACTCCTGTGCCGAGTGGGGCCTCCTCCAAACTCCACTCCTGAGTGGAGTTTGCATGTCTGCTCCGGGCCTACCACTAAAACATGTACAACAGACTCCCTTCTGGGGCAAGGACTCCCCCGAAAGTCCTTTGAAATCTCACTGAGACTTAAATAAATAAAAACAGGTCTATGCCAGTATCGGAAGGGACTAAACCTATAGATCATGCCATGATTTTAAAACTGTGTGGAATGAAAAGATGTTTGTTGGTCATTGGTTTTAGATCATCTATATACTAAAACTTCTCTTTTGTTCTGACCTTGTTTATGAGGTCAAATGACAAAAACATTCTATCTTTTTTCGTTCTCCTCCGTCTCCTCTCTGTCCATCTGTCTGTCTCCAAGTGCAAAAATCCAATTTCCTCCGATCCCACTGTTTGCCACTCTTTATGTGATCTTTATTGCCGTTCTTAGCTCATTGCTCATATTTATTTACAACAAATAGTGTTATGGGCCGTGTGTGTGACTGCACTGGGCATATAAATGCAACGCTCGTCTTGCGTTAGCTCATTAGGATGTGGCTCACAGCTGAAGTTTGTTCTCGCTTTTGTCTTCATAACTGCAATTTGCTCTGGATTTCCTCCCCAGATTAAGTCTGTCAAGGAAAAAAAAAATGTAGCTCTGTTTCAGGAAAAAAGGCAAAAACATGCCACGCGAGATGAGATACAGGATGTTTCAGTTTCATAACATCTACCTTTATTAAGAGACAGCACAGATCTTTGCCTCACAGACTCCCCTGCATGCATAACAATGAGTGATCGGATATTATGGTTTAACACACAGCCATTAAAGCCCAGTTACAATGTGATTATTGCCTGTGACAAATGAAGAGGTTATATTCCAACTATGAAACAGCTCATAAATTTTGATGGGCGACATATACGACTGATTGAGGTGCAGGAGCAGGAGAAACGCTGCTACTGTCTTTAGTCATTCTCTGCGTGTTATACCGTTCCACAAGAGTCATTTCAAAAGATTATGTTAATTTGGAGATTTCGAAGTTGGAGAGATGACTGTGACTCACAGTGTTGCAGTTGTTTTGTGCTTTCTACAAACTTATAGGAAAGTGATCTAGTATTTTAGGGTACTGAAATACTTTTTTTTAGATCCTTTTAAAAATCTAATACAATAGGACTGTATGACAATATTCACTCTTCTAGTAAAAGTTCACAAATTGAAAATAACCTAAGCATTTCTTTATTTAAATTGTGGTGATATGTGACTATTACCATAATGCCATCTGAGCTGCATGTGCACCAGTGACATTGAAGGATCAGCTAAACACAAATCACCATTTTTTCCCAGGCTTGGAAGTCGCACAAAGAATTTGAGCATGTGCACTGAATGTGTGTTCAATGTACTATGTTGGTTGCCTTTCGGGAATATAAATATCTATCAATACAAACGCAGGGATGATGACAAGAAAATGAAGGGAGTATTTGAACCTCACTGCGCACACATATCTCTGTGACAGGTGCTGCATGCTTCAGTGAGCAGCTGTGTCTGACAGACTGTGGCAGGTCTGAGCAAAGCAACCACTGTCACCTTTAATCTCCCAAATACACACATGCACACACAGGACGTCCCACCACCACCTCCACTGGGGCTACACACCCCTCTTACCAGCAGGCATGTTGCACTACAATTCTGTCATGAAGGGCAGAGGTGTTATTGACTATCCTCCGTTATACAGGCTACAATGATGTCTTTTGTCTTGACCTCTAAAAGTAGATTTTGTAGATATAATAGAATAATATTTGAAGGAATGGTATACATGCGTTTCCAATGACATCACGCATAGTTCCAGTGGACATTTTGAAAACCAAAGTACAATTATGCAGTACTACAACGTGTAACAATATCTCTACTCAGGATGAAAATGAAAGACAACTGATTGACAGTGACATTTTAATGTAATCGTAATCATTGCTCAAGAAGGTAAATTAAAGACGTGGCAACGATTTACTAAAGATCTGTTGGACTCCTCAGACTAAATTAACACATCAAAGAGGAAACAGATCATTTTTCTCTGTGATTTTTACAGTTTGTCATGTCAACAGAGGCTCAGTCTGAGTCAGTGTGTAAGCTGCTCAAGACGCTAGCATGCTACCGGTTAGCAACTGTCATCAATCAACAATCGCTTCAACACGATAAACACATGTATGGCTCACATCTATGAACATTGAGGAAATACTACAGTATCCCTCAGCTCTGATACCTGTCACATGTTGTATCCGAGGCAAGATGTTTGTGGTTCAGGGCTTTCGCTTGGAGAGGTAGGAGCTGAGCTGTTGAAGCTAAATGCTAACCGGTAGCATGCTAGCATCTTAAACACTGACTCACTGGTTTCTTCAAATAAACATGCGTCTCTGGGGCCATGTTTTAACTGTTATCTTCTTGAGCAATGATTACGATTACATAAAAACACCACTGTCAATCAGTTGTCTTTCATTTTCATCCTGAGAAGAGATATTGTTACATGTTGTAGTACTTTTATCCAGCAAGAGTACTTTTACCCCTTGCACAATTGGGGAAAGGGACTTAGTGTGTGGGACCATGCTGTAGTCCCAAAACCTATCTACTTCTTCTCCCCCAGGAACTCTTTTCTTTGTGCAGTCTCAGTGCGCCCTGTCCCATCTAGTCTATCCCGAGTTAGGATCCCGCAGGGTGAGCTTTAATGACTTCCTCTATCCCTCCTCTCTCCAGCGTTTGAGGTCCAGCGTGGCCATCTAAAGAAGCTCTGATGGGATGAAGCCAGGAGATTAGCATATCACAAGTCAAGATTAGCGCTGCTGTTCTGTGTACGCGTCCTGACAGGGGGTGGTAATGACAAAAATGGACCCCCACCCCCAAGAAAAAGAAGACGGGAATTTCAAACGGGATCAGATACGAGAGAGCGTCTTTATCAGGGACGTACAGGTAGAGCCACTCACTGTGTTGAAATGGTTGTTCAAATATTGGTCAGAGGGTAATGGGAGGGAAATTGACTGCAACCATAAACAAACCTCCACACCAGAATTGGCTCAGTGCAAATAAAAAGCAAACAGGGATGAACATTCATTCATTATCGCAATGTCAGCAAGCTGGACCTCCATGTTGCAAAGATGTACTGGTGTTAGAAATAGCCTTTTTTCCATTTAATGTCTTCTTTTTTTCAATGTTGCACTATGTAACAAGTTGCGCAAGCGATAGAGTAGAGTACAAGCATTATTTCCTTCAGGGTGTTTTATTGGCAGAAAAAGCACTTGCCAATAAAAAGCCTTTCCTCAGATCAGACTCTTTTCTGGAGGTTGGACAGCAGTAGTTAATCCCAATACACATTATTACCAATATTACATTAATATTACATTACCAATATTACATTACATTACATCTTCGACATCTAGAGACCCTTTCTCCCCCTTCCCTATTCTCAGTGTCTTTACTGATCACTAGGGGCACGTTTCGTGTGGCTGGCATGCTTGTTTACTTTTTAGCTTTCTATGAAAGTTTAGTAACTTTTGTGATGTAGCAACATAACTTGGACTGTTCTGCTGTGTTGCTTTAATTTAGCGTAAGACAGTGATGAACAAACTTGCTATAATATTTGTAAGACAATCCAAGAATTAAAAAAAATGTGTCACCAACTTATTGAAAAAGTAACTGGGTAAATATGGCAAAACATATCTGCAACAAGTGATCATTTTAACAAAACAGATGACAAGAGCAAAATAGTACCAAGGTATGATTCGTGATGAACACCATACAATAAACAAACATTCTACACAAGAAAAGGTTCTATTAATCAGACCAACAAGTAGACAATAGAAATCAGGGTGTGCAAAATTATGAACAATTATGTCATTGTTGAACTTGTGGTATCCAAATTTGAGAATCTAATGTATTGTTTTTGGATGAGCTCAATTGTAATCACATGGGGATTTCCATAAGCTGTAGGAGACTGAGTTCCGGGTTATTTGCATTGCAGCTTTTTGCATACAAACTGGACAATGCTCTGTGAAACATGACTGCACTGAAACCAACACTAATGTGTTTTGTTCCTGGATTTACCGGCTCTGATGAACCAAATGGTTGGACATGTTTGATCTTGCATATTCACTGATTTTCTTTCACGCAATTGTCGACCTACTCCACATTGGCTTTATGTCTGTCTCTAACCCTGTTATTGATCTCATCATCATCCCCCTCTGGAGCTCGTCCATTTGAGTCTACAGATGTCATCCTCTCTGCTTGGGTAAAATGTCCTGCTGGTTGCGTTGGTTTTGGCCCCTGTCCCGGAGCGGCTGACCCCCCGCGGCGTGGCCCCTTCTTTCACTGTGTCGAGTGTGTGATACCGGACCCTGACCGCCACTGCCCTGCCTTTGCCGCAGGCCCGAGCAGCTCTTTACCCCCATAGATTTTTCATTTGCGGATCTTGCAGAATCAATGTTCTGTTTTTGCCTTACCAGACAGGAACTATGGATCAGCATTTTCTTCCAGCGCTCCTTATCTCTACATGTGTGTGTGTGTGTGTGTGTGTGTGTGCTTTTAAATCCTTTAACCTTTCTCTGCTATATTTGCCCTTAGCAAACCACATCCCTTTGCCACAACTTCTTCTCTTTCATTTTGTGCTATTTGGAGACACCTTTAATGCATTACTCATTTTACAATCAGCCAAATACCCACTATTTATTCATGGTATAGCTCACCATTCGTTGCACGGATCACTTTGGGCCACACACATTAACCAATTCAATTATTACATGTTTTTGAATAGAGGAACCAGGATGAAGCAACAGTACTACCTGGAGAACACTTAAGAAGAACATAAACTTAATGAATAAAACATACAGTCATTTTGTTTTACTTTATTTATAGTCCCTGGCAAAATACTAAGGGTATAATGACAAAATGTATCTAAAACTAAAATATATCATGCTCTTTTTCCCCCTAATAATCTGTAATTCCATACCACAACCACATCTTAATTTATTTGTGCTATTTGGAGGCAGCAGCAGAGCATTACTCATTTTCTAATCAGAGATCCAACCGTGTATTTGAGCACCCGTGTGTTTATTTATATAGACAAATTTCCGTCTCTGGAGCGGAGGTATGGAGGCAGCGTAGGGAATAGCTGAAGATTCACAGAAAGCTCGGGAAAGTAGGCCACGAGTCCCTCTTTGACAAACTCCTTTGTTTGAACCACCCTTAAAAGCGCAGCAGGGCAGTTCCAGTGGATGCCTCTCCACCTGCGCTCAGTTGGAAGAAAGTAGCGTTTTTTTCAATAGCTACCTGCGGCGTTCGGAGATACTGAGATGGGGGAAATCGTTGTTAGTACAGTGTGTCAACATCAAGAACAAAATATAGACATGCAATGCTAACGTGTGGATTCGAGGAAGCCAATCATCTATTACTGTAGTGTTTCTAAAACTGGTACGCAGACTGCCCCTGGTGAAATGTCGCCCCCTCGTAAGTTTAATTTAGAGTTAATGATGTTCACGTGATTGTCCTCCTTTGTGGTGCTCCCTGTTTAGAACGTCTTTAGTCGAGTCTGATGTAGGTCTGTTATTGCCATATGTAATTTACGTATTGAGAGTGAGCTGATGAGGCTGAAGTGTCTTGAACATTAATGGTGGTCAAAATGTGTAATTTTCTTGCTTGAGTAAAAGTAAAGATACTACAGGTCAAATATTACTCCAGTAAAGGTTGCAAATGTCAACTTACAAAGTACTGAAGTACGTAATACTGCCCATGATGTAGAAATTAAATACTTATTATAATACGAACACTCAGTATTAAAAGATGAAAGTACAAATCTGTGTACCGAGACGTGCATTTGTGTTGTTGACGTACGTCTACACAGAGCGAGCCGCCTCATGGCTCTTTTCAAGGCTTTAACACGAGTGTGTTCAGTGTTATTTCCACGGTCATCACCAATATACTGTAATTCAGTGAGTTATTAATGCAACATAGGGGGAAAATGATCCAGTGCAGCTGTTTTATAAGAGAGAGAAAGACAGATACACTGTAAGTTTCAAACTGCCACATTTGGAGTTCTTTCTTGCCTCTTTACTGCAGCTCTCGTCTCTGTCCTTAAGTTTACAGCGATCCCTGTGTCAGTCCCAGTCCCAGACCGATCTATTATCTGCAGCAATGACCTGTGCTGCTGCGTCTGTACCCATAGGACAGGTTTGCAGACTGGGGTGCGGCGTGGAACATCACCATGCACCCACGTGTGCTCTAGCGCTCTCTCCGAACATAATAACAAAACCAGTGTTGGTCTTTAGTTAGGCAGTTACTGTTGTTGATCCGGGACAGGCTGGGCTAGATTGGGGATTCGGGACAAAAGCCTAGATTTTGGGACTGTCCTGAATTTTTTCCTTGCATTGCCTCGAAACATGGCCAAGCTGTGAAATGTTTATATCAGATATAGATTAACACTTGTATTTGAGTCGTGGCTTGTCTTGACACGTTGATGGTGGGTAATGAAACTGCAGCCATTGACTAGCACTGCTTTATATCACTGACTGTTAAAATCTATATAAATCTATATCTTGTTACGCAAACAAGCAATGCAAAAAGAAGCAGTGCCTGCGATGGCTTTAGTAGTTTAGCTTTGAGAGCATCTTGGCACACATTCAATTAATCCCACTCAATGTATAGCTGCCCAATGGGCATTGAAAACAAATAAACTGGCATTGTTTACCATTTGAAAGTTAAACACTGCCCTATGTTACCCTGCCAATACAAGACCGTAAGTGTCGTTAATATCGTGGCACATTAGCAATGGAAAACCTCCCACATATGTAGCTCTAATTACCAATCTCTGGACACAGTTGTCTAGTAGCGAAGTAAGAATATATTGAGAGCTCTACAACATTTGCAACTGCTGTCTTGTTAAATAAAAAGTTATTTTGTTTCATTAGAACATAGCATCCTACACACTCAATGCAAAGCCAATAGTGCAAGTCTGTATCATCAGTATCCCTGAGTTTCAGGTGAATATGTCATGATTTGAAGGCAGTGAGCAATCCAGTTACAGTGACCTTTCAGAGCACAGTGAGGAGAAATGGTGATACATTTGTGAGGCAAGAAGAGTTTCTTTTCTGATAGAGTCGGGGTTTAGACTTGAAGGAAGATAGCAGTATATTGGAGGAGTTCATTGGACATGCATACAGTGGGGAATACAGAGGTGCAGTGTCTGGGCAGTGCTTCAGAGCCGTAAAAACACGAGTACTTTCATTCCATGGTGAGACCGAGAATCTACTGCTCCTGGACTGGCTTTATTTTAACCATATCTGCAGGTGTACAATAGCCAGTGGTGTCAATAAAATGTTGTGTCGTGTCATTTAGTTACTGCAAACTGTACATCTGGGTCACAACAAGCCAGTGGTACCAGTGAGGGCATCCATCTCCAGATCCTGAACCAGGATCTTGGAGTATCTAGCCTGAGGATTAGCCTACTGTGCATGTTTAGAGACAGAGGATAGATTTAGAGTCAGGTGTTTGTTGAAGAAAACCAGAAGAACTAGCGTGTGTATTTGATATTTTCGACCACAGAGAGAATTCCCGCACTCTGCACTTTTGGTGTTATTGGTATCCACTTTTATTCCTTCACACAAGATATAAAAACATCTCATAAACCGTCATGGGAAAGCTTGAATTTTTATGCCAAATTTGGGTGAACATTTGCGGTGAAACAATGACCTGACTCTGAGACAATGTTTTGCCTTTATTTATACAGTGAACACACTTTAGCTGACATGTTCATATTTTTGTTTTTCCCTGCGGATTGCCCTTTGCACTTTCCTTCACAGTCTCTGCCTTCACCATACGCAGCTTCTGATAATTTGCGCTCCTCCCGTGACCGCTCCATCACATCCCTGACATTATGTGCCACAGTTAGCTACAGCGCTAGTGTCCAGGCATCATTTCTAGCACTCCCTTTCTGTGTATAGCCAAGGGAAGCGTTAGGGCGCCGGCCACAACAGCAGTGCAAGCTCTAGTTTTAGTTTTTACCTCTGTCGTATATTAAAACCCACCCACTCCTTGCAAAAGCGGAGGGCCCATAAAAGGCACCGCGAGAGAGAGGGGAAAAGGAGGAATCATTACGCGCAATTTATAAGCCATTAAGAACCATATTAAAAAGGCTGCAATCTAATTCACCCAGCGGTGGGTACGGGGCGCCAGGAAACTTCATTTAGGGAGTGTGTTCAAGCCTTGTATGAGAAGATGTGATGTTAATAGGATCCTAAGGGTCACCTCTATAGCCAGGGGAGGGTGTTTACCTCTGCACTGCTGCCCAGGACTGTAGTAAGGGAGGAGGGCATAGGGAGGACAAATAGACAGGGATAGGATTGAGGAGGTGGGATGGAAAGATATGGCAATCGGCGGGCATTACAACTGACTCAGCCCGTTGCAAATACTGTAGCTGTGGTGTGCCATCACAGGTGTATACTTGGAAAAGAGGTGAGTAATTAGTTTATGGTGCGCTATTGTTAACACAGTGTTTTTTGTAACATCAGCAAAATTTATTGAAAATAATGAGTAAAGAGGGGGGGGGGGGGAATCAATGTTACTTTTTGGTATGTGGTTTTCACTAATTGCTTGAGGCCAAGAATATGCACAGGAATTGATTGATCCACCTTGAGGTCATTGCGATGTCGGTCACTTGACCATGTAGGCCTATTGTTTGAGATAGCACATTAGACTGAATTAGTTTATTTTATTTATATCAGGACAATGTGCAGTTACATTAAAAAGATGGCTGCACCAGATCTAGCACTATGCTAATTTCCATCTGTCGTCCTACGCAATTAAAATGACATAACAAAAGGCAATTTACACATAAAGATTACATAATGAAAGACAGTTAATACAATATAAAAAGGCAGTGTACAAATAAAGTGCAATATACAAATACAAAGTGCAAATTACCAGTTTGTGTGCAGTGTTATAAAGTGCAAAAAATATATGTAATAGTTTTGTTTTGTAACACATAAAACACAATCACTAATATAAACTTTAAAAATAAAGACAAATGGTTTCTTACATGTGCACACATTGTGGTAGTTTTAGGAAAGTCTGTTTACATTGTACTGTTTCTTTTCCCTCAGGGTTGACATTGTAATTTTTTGCAATTGATCTACATTGACCCTGTTTCTCAGTTGATCCAGGCTTGGAACAGGCATAAAACGATACTGTTGTTGGCCATGTGACCCATCAATGTGTATAAAAAAGAAATCTGTGTACAGTAGTTCATGGCAAAAATCAAACCGGATGTCTGTCCCTCTTATGTGCAAGTTAAAAATGCATTGAGACTGAATTGGTCCTTAAATAGCAGCAATATATGTGGCTGATGTAATGCTCTCCCACTCTAACTATGTGGTGAAAGGTGAACGTTAACCAATCAGAGATGAGGTGTGCGCTGTAATTTTCCTAAAGAATTCAATCCAACATGGATTGTGACTCCACAAAGAGACTCCACAAGAAACTTGATATTCATTTCATTCAACCACGTCTTCTTAAGTGTGTGTGTATCTTAAGTTCACGAGTAAGACCACACTTCACATACGCCCTTTATGGTCTATGTCCTATAAATACCACCCACTCCCTCTCCTCTGCGTTCTCGCCTCCGTTGCTTGCAAATAAATGTATGCTTTACCCTATTTCGAGTTTGCGGCCCGTGTTAGTGAAACAAAGTATCTCAAAACAAACCATTTCAGGCATCTCTGCGTTAGCCTGCATACCACCACTGCTATGCTCTCATTCCTATATGAAATATGGTATGTGCATAGACAGGCCTATATTGTCTTTGCAGAAGGTCAGAGGGTCAATAAGTGTGGTGTGGAGAGCGTCTGCTCGGAGCCCGGAGCCCTCCCTCTCCCGATCACAACAACACCAACATCAATACGCTCCAAATTGAGCTCTCATGCAGAAGACTGAGCAGGTCGATATTTTTAAAAAGGTTACACGTCAAACTATTAAATACTTTATCGACCCAAATGCAATATGTAGAGCTTATATAAAAATCTATAGACATGTTATTCCTGTTCAGTGGGACAGAGGTAAGAAATATCTGCACTATTTTGACTCTCTACAGTATCATATGGCGGAGCGCATGTGTGGGAGAGGGGCTGTAATGCACTTGGCCACACGCCTTAATTGCAGCAGATTTCCTGTCAAACTCAATGCAAAAATATCTATGGCATTTGTATTGTGCAGCTTGACCAAAAAATAAACACTTTTCTTATCGAAAACTCAGCTTATACACAAGCTCCACTAAACATAATTATACCTGAGCCTTTTAGCAAAAACTCTAAATATTTACAATTGTGGAAAATACACATTTTTTGGGTAACTGGAATGATTTACTATTTTGTCACTGTACAGCACTATAGAACCAGATTGATAAGCCAAGGTTAATAAGTGAAATGTTGATCTCATGAACTATATAAGTTATATATGAGTGTGTTTTATTATTAACAAGTAAAATTTAATAAATTTGCCACATGAGCCAGAGCCTCCTGTGCTCATTCCAAGCCTGGAAAATGCTTGTGCTGTTGATCCTATGCCAAGTTAATATGGTAAATTATTTTACAAGCAGATGATTTTTCTAATGAGATCAGAAAAGAGATGTCTTATAAAATATTACCCTCTGCAAAATCTTCTCAAAAACCAAGTTGTTAATCTTAAAAATGGCATTACTTTATGTGACTTCATCATATAGTTCTGGGTCATGCAATAAAATACTATACTGTAAAAAAGACGGGGCACCTCCAGTCGAATCATACTAAAGGCAATGCTCCTGCCACATTCTGTATAATACAAAATGTGAAATTCAAAACAAAAGCAGGTGTCATTGAGGATGGAGATTTAGTTCAGAAGGTGTAAAATGGGTGAGCGAGAAGAGCCGGGGAGAGGGAGATAGATGGATGGAGCGATATTGAGTGTCAAGGTGAAAGGCACAGCATGCGCAAGTACAAAGAATAATGCAAGGCGAGGCGAAAAGTCAAGACTCTGGTGCCGCGGAGAGTCAGCTGATAGGAATGGATGTAGCCACATACTGCATCATAAGTCCACATAACATACAGCCCCATGGTAATGAATGGGAGCCCAGATATACAAAAATGGAAACAGAGAAATAGTAACATCAATCAAAGCGGAAGAAGAAGGTCTGAGCTCTGCCACACATGAGCCGTGAGTGAGAAGAGTGAAAATACACCAGATTTGATCATTTCTACAAGCAAATATTACCAGAGGCAGCTCGACAAGCTACTGAGATAGAACAAACAGATAGAGTTGAGAGAAACGTGTCACATGTTTGTATTTGTATTATCCTGTCCCCTGTTGGTGCTGAAGGACCAAAAGCTCCAATTCTCCATTGAAATAATGTTAGTCGCAAACTAACCAGAAAATGGCAGAATTGGTGGTTTGTTTTGCATAGCGCTTTTGTGTCTTTGGGCTAGACATGTACAACACAGGGTTGAGATGTGAGTGTGACAATGTGTTTGGTGGTGGTTAGGGAGATCATTTGCCTACAATATAATGGTTCCCCAGGGCAACAATCAGGGTGATTTACCATTCAATTTACCATTCAAAAACATACCTGGAGGGGTGTTTTGTTTGTGTGTGTTAGTAATCCTCCACCTTCACTCCGCCTACCTCTTCTGCAATCAAACACCAGCCTGCACTCCAGTGTACGTTACCCAGAGATTTCCATGATGTTTTGTAGTCTATACATCTTCACCAAGGAAGAGCAGCTGGCATATAAATCTTGTTATATCACTGGTTGGCTGTAGCGACCTCGGACAAAGCAGCTGTATAATGATAATAATTTAAAAAAAATAGTATTTCGTGAAACTTTTAGAATCGTCTGAGTAAATGCTCTTTAGCCAGTGCACAAGGATTACAGATGTTCAATAATTGTACCTGGACATGTTTTTTTGTGCATTTTTAATTTAAACAACAAGACAGAACAAAATACCTTGACATGTTTCACAATCTACAAGCCGTCCTCAGAAGTATCACAGGTGTGCAGTGAAGTGTTACTTGTCAGCTGTTTTTTCTTCCAAGCTTACTCAAAGTTATGTTGTGCAAAGTGGAGTCTGAATCCGGAATAGGGCCGATACCTATGTTATTTTAATTGAATTAAAATAATGTGTATAAAAAGTATTGTTCAGGAGAAAGTCCTTAAACGGCACAAGAGAAAGAACACAGGCCGCAGCAGCGTCACCTGTAACTTCATTTTTTGAGCAGAATTCCCACTTAAGCAGCGATAAAAAGAGAGAAAGGACATTATTACCTCCTGAGCTGCAGGGACAGACCAGATCCACGTCAGGACACCGTTTCCTTTCAGCTAAACTATTCGTAATATACTGCACTGTTCATCAAAGTGAAAGCACCTCACACGTCAGAGATCTGTTACATAGTGAGAGCGCCCACTCTGTCACTAAAAAATTACCAACACTGGCTAATGCAGAGTGAGCGCTCACTTTTTCCAGAAACAATCTTATCTCCTCCTCCGGTGCTGCCATTTGGTGCAGCATGGAGTTTAGTAAACAACAGCACATAACTTAAAGCAGTACTAAGTAACGTGTTTACCTTGCTAAATCCTTTCCGTAGTCCCCGTGGGGGTAATACAAGTGTTTATGGGATGCTTGGAGGGTCTTTTATCTCCCCCTGGTGTCTGGCCAGAAAACCATGCTTGCAACTTGACTGCCACCGGACCGGAGCAACCAATACACACTAATAGAATCACGAAGAAGAAGCTAGCATGCT
This sequence comes from Gobius niger, assembly GCF_951799975.1. Classification (NCBI taxonomy): domain Eukaryota; kingdom Metazoa; phylum Chordata; class Actinopteri; order Gobiiformes; family Gobiidae; genus Gobius; species Gobius niger. The sequence goes on from NC_136858.1 coordinate 25,984,604, forward strand.
AACGGGTAAAGCTAACTGCAGGCTAGCGCCACTTAAACAGTATTTACAGCCAATTTTGAGTGAAAAGAATGATTTCCATTCTGTAATTGGATGTACAATATCCCTCTTTCCCTTCGCCTTTTCTGTCTGCGTAGTATTTACTCTCCAAGACAATTTATAAGTTAGGGCAAGAGTTAGTAGTGCTTAGTACTGCTTTAAGGCTCTGTGGCATGGGGCTTCGCTAAAGGTAAATAGCCGATGTGTTTCTTGTTGTCATTACTGTTGTCACTGCTTTTCTCTTTGTCTAAGAGTTTCTTATTCAGTCCTGGTTTAGTCCTGTTTTTTAACCAGTTTTCTCCAAGTCCTGGTTTAGTCCTGGCTCTACCATGCTAATAATGACTAAAGTGTTAGTAAGTTATAGCTTTATAGCTTTTAAGAAAACATCTGCATTTACGCTGAATCTGCTCATGAGTTCAGGTTACTTTTTTAGAATCACTGTGGATCATTTATTGACGTTTGGAGAGAAAAAGTACAGAAAATAAGCACAGAAAAAATATGTTTTTCGATACCGCCTCCTACCCTCAGTACCAAGTAGTAGCCCTAATCCTGAACAACTACCCTTACTTCTCGATGGCATGTTGCTGTAAAACTCGGACTTGATTGAGTTATAAATGCGCTGTCAATAGGCAGACACAGAGCAGTCGGGGGGCAGCGATCGAAAAAGGGCCACTGAGAAGCAGGACAAAGTGAGTAGGATAGAGAGGAAGGACCATGACAATGAAGAATGGAGGCAGTTACAGATATCAGTCGAGCGATCTGTTATTACACAAACCCGTGTATAGGGCCGATACCTATGTTATTTTAATTGAATTAAAATAATGTGTATAAAAAGTATTGTTCAGGAGAAAGTCCTTAAACGGCACAAGAGAAAGAACACAGGCCGCAGCAGCGTCACCTGTAACTTCATTTTTTGAGCAGAATTCCCACTTAAGCAGCGATAAAAAGAGAGAAAGGACATTATTACCTCCTGAGCTGCAGGGACAGACCAGATCCACGTCAGGACACCGTTTCCTTTCAGCTAAACTAAACTTACTTCTCGATGGCATGTTGCTGTAAAACTCGGACTTGATTGAGTTATAAATGCGCTGTCAATAGGCAGACACAGAGCAGTCGGGGGGCAGCGATCGAAAAAGGGCCACTGAGAAGCAGGACAAAGTGAGTAGGATAGAGAGGAAGGACCATGACAATGAAGAATGGAGGCAGTTACAGATATCAGTCGAGCGATCTGTTATTACACAAACCCGTGGACAAAAGAGCCACTCTTTTTTTTTTTACAGCAAAATAAAGACACTCATCAATTTTAATCGGCGGGGTTCCTGGACCTCAGCTCTCCTCTGTCAGGGGCCGCGTGCTGGATGCGTGTTCGTCCACGCCCATGTCCATCCATCACACGGCAGAAGAAACTTCTCCTCCCGGGGCATCCTGGGTAATCTTGCGTGGCCGGAAACGTGGCAATAGCGAACAGGATGTCGGCGGGACCCTTTGTTATTTACTGCTCACTTAGCCCCTTTCCGTACCCCGACACACAGAGAATTTATGAGGACAATCGTGGGCCCGCCGCGCTTCACTGGAGCACTCCCTGATGGATGTCCCGGGAGCGGAGAGGGAAATTCGGAGCGGGACAGACACAGGCAGAAGACAGAGGATTGAGGTCAGGGTGTCACATAGTTTCATTACTGTAAATTAAACTGATGAAGACATTTCAAAACACAAATCAGAGCATGTCATCTGTTGGAATTAAGACGTGAGCCTCTCAATTAGCCCTTATGGATTCCAGAAGAACTGATTGATCAATAGTCATACAGGGATTTTATCTGCTGGCTTACTACGGAGGCAGTTTAATATAGGGCAACCACCTTGTTAGCATTAAATACATTAGCAATGGATTAAGAAATACAGTGAAATGTAATGAAAAAGATAGATTAGGGCAAGGTATCAATGCATACTGGAAGTTTAATTCATTTTTACTCAAAACATCATCGAACGATAACAAACATAAGTAAATTTGCATAATAAGCTTTATAGAATTCTGAAATTTGAGTGTTCAATTCCTAATTTAGATGTTGCCTAAGGCTTAGAGGCATGAGCAGGTCCTGGTTCCCTCCCTGCTGACTTCATAGCCTAAAAGTCTCAGATAAAAAATGAAAGATGGTCTGTATTTTGGCATTTTAGAAGGAAAGCTGCTTGAATTTGCGCGTTGGTCAGCTTTTTTTGTTTTATTTCAACCACAAAATGCCGCATGCTGGTTCATGTATGAAATCTTGTGTTCATCTCATTTTTTATTAATATTGAGTCATTATGCTCCACATGCCCTCAGCTATGTTTTATCCCAGTGCTTATATGAGCGCTGCCACCGGCTCATATGTCTTGTAAAATGCCACTGACGCACCAAATGTCACCAGAATGTCAGCAACTCCACTGCACATGTTTTGCGCTTTTTATTTGAGCGCACTCACCTTTTGCAGACCGGGCTGTTATGTAGTTTGCCTCCATAACGTGCTTCTACTCTCTCTGTGCCTGTCCCGTCGGTGCCAGGCGGGGCAGCTGGTGTGAAAGTGTTGAATGATCATAACAATGCATTAGAATAATCACTGGTAACGCGTCCATTTTCATAAAAGAGGCAGAGAAGGATTAATGGGCTTAACCGTACTTATGCTCCATCCATTCTGTGCAGTAAAATCAATAATCCGGTAATAACACTCTTCAGCCGGGGCAACGGAGGCACCAGCTTCCTCTTTCTTTGTCTCCCTCCCCCTGTATTTCTCTGTTTCTAAATCTTTCCCCCCCATCACTCTCTGTCTATCTACATATCGCTCTATCTGTCGATCTATCTGTCTGTCTGTTTGTCTGCCTTTCTCTGAGTTATTTGAGCCTCGCTTCCATCTCCTTTGTTCTCTATAAAGTCGTCATTTGGGACGACCAGAACCAAGCACATATATTTCTAGCCTTTTCTACACCGTCTGGCGTGAAACAACTCGGGGGACCGGTGCGGCTCTGTGAAGGGGCCCGTTATGGGAGAGTCTCCAGGCGAGGAGCGCTTTCAGGAGCTGGGAATACAAGAGGAGCAAACAATACAAAGTACAACGTTTTACATGAGATCAAAGGGCGGTGATTCTCAGGAGGGCGAGGTGTTATAGCTGTCATTTTCAGCTGGTTCTTCAAAATTGTGGTGTGGACTTGCGCAATATAGCCCTTTGAGTATGGTGGCTCTCGGGCCATGTGATTACTCTCGCAATCGATATAACGTCCAACATTACAACTCAAAAAGGTCTAGTCGTGCTCAGCTTTTAAAAGTTTGTTACACTTCATTCAAAAACGGAAACACATCCTACTTCACAATAAAATGCACTTTTATTTCTACAATAGCAGAAAGATTTTAACCCTTTATAGGGAAAGTACAACTATTTTTGGTAATTTCTTTTCATAAAATGATATGGCTTCCCTGTTGCACATCAGTATACGGTGAAGAAGCATGTAATCCTCACTCAGCCAATCAGAAGAGATCACCCTACATCTGACCAATCAGCAGAGACCGGTAACGCTCTCAACTTCCTGTTTTCTCTGAAGTCTGAAAAAGACCCAAATCGGGCTGAATTCATAGTACATTTCTTTACATAACTTCAAAACTACTCATGGTGAGTTGATGAAACTCACACATTTTACTGGTGAATAATTGATGAATACGTGATGATATATGTGTTGGTTTTGGAGGACGTAGTGAAATAAGTGAATAAGGCAGGCACCATATTTGATCAAACACATTCACTTAAACCTAAAGTTAATTTGTATTGTCCATATTGGAACATGCTCGTTGCACCTTTTATTCATGCTTACGGTATTTTATTGACAAAAAGAACCAATAAACCTTAGAATTGTGTTTTTATGTTGCCAAAGGTTATTTTTAGGCAAACCATATTGGAGGTGACTGACCCCGCCCACTGCACGTAAAGCACAATCACATTACAAAAGCTCTTGCCTGTGACAAGTGTGATCATTCAAACATCAATATCACAAAACAAAACGTCTTCTGAATACCAGCACCCCGAGACCTGCAAGTACTTTTTGTATATTTTATATATAAACCTTTTACCACTTAAGGGCAAGGAACTAATATGGTAACTTCTCTCGCTCGCATTGATTTTCTGCATGATATTGAAAACATTTAAAGAGGGGGTATTATGTTTTATTTAATCACATAGCACCAGTCTATATCACACTACAATGATGATGAAATCTTCTGTTGGTCTGTAAATGCAGTAAATTAGAATAACTGCCTGTATAAAATTGCTCTCTCAAAATGGCTGTAGCGAATGTCTTGAAATAGGCCTCTATCTCTTTAAGAACCTCTGACCCTTTCCGACACACCCCCTCTACACACTGTCTGTGGCATCAGTGGGGAGGGGGTTCTGCTGAGGAGCAGTGGTTGGTTACTCAGCTGGTGACGAAAGCTCGGAGGCGTCTCCAGGAGGTGGGGGCGTTCCTAGGAGGACTCAGGCAAACCTATCCCTAAAATGGCCGCCATCAGAGTTTTTACAGATTACTCAAAAATACGGGAATGTGCCAAGGCAACACTTCAGGCATGTTTTTAATGAGGGAATGACATAATAACATGATGTAAAGCTTGAAAAAGTCTATTTTGCATAATACCCCCCCTTTAAAAAGTGTTAAAACAGAACTGAAGTTGTGTCCCCCAATAACACTCTTAATGAAATTATTTATGTCAAAGTATTTCAATGAGTGCCCTATAAAGGGTTAAAAAATATGAAAAGTCTAGTAGCATTTTTCATAACTTTCCTGCGGCATTGTACGGTTTAGTCATGTCTTCTGGGAGTCAGAGTCAATTGAAAAGTTGTAATTTTATTAATCCCGAAATTGATTGAATGAGCAGCATGCACATAATCAGCTCATTCTCTGTAAATTGAGAATAGCATCGAAGAAAAATATTTTTGACACATCTTTGCTGTTCGGAATACTAAACAATCCCAGTGGCAGAAAGCAGAAAGTCTTCTCTTTGTGTTGGTGAAAGAGATGTGAGTTTAGAATGTAAAGTGTTAAATGTCCTTGTTTTGTCCTATCCTTGATCTTGATGATGATAATTAAGAAAAGTAATTGAAATCGTTGTGGTTTTGTTGTGGATCCAAAATAGGCACAGGATCGCTTTGGGGATTTCTTAATAATTTTCAAACGGCCCTTCCCCAGTTCACAGGGAGCCAGCCACTCAATCAGCCCGAAATGCAATCTGAGCTCGGATAGAAAATAAACATATCCCCATCCTTTATGCATCAGCATTTTGATAGGAAATTGTACTGGACTAAATTGAGGCGATAATTTGCGTGTAACCAGATCATTCTCCCTGCTGCTCGCGGCCCGTCTCTCCTCAACACAAATATTACAAGCAGATTCTTATGCACAACATTTCCCCGACTGTGAAAGCGATTATTGAATTTTTCCACCAGCAAACGTCCAAACAACTGTGTGATAAAAAGCAAATGAGATATCGGGAAAATTGAACTGATGGAGTCCAATCTGTGTACAAGGATTTTTTTTATGATGTCAAAGACGGCAGGCAGGGGTGGCACGTTGTGAGATGAAGATAGCTCGGGCAAAGCGGTGGGGAGGCTGAGGTTACACGGTATTTGTCCTGAAGATTATTATCCTCACACACACACGCCCCGCGGATAAACAGAGCCCTGACAGCCTTCTAATAATGTTTCACTTTTATCAGCAGCTACAAATGCGCACTTTGTGTCCATTTGCTTTGCTCAAGACACACCAAGACAAACATCAAGTGGTGCAGTAAATTGGAAATTCCCTTTCTGTCGTATCTAAATCCTTTGAATTCTCCAGGTCCCCAAAGTAATTAGAGTCTCAGGCGAGTGGGGCTCATAGGGGTCCCCCCCCCCAAACTCAAATAGAGGAAGTGCCCTACGCCCGGCCATAAGAAAATGATGTCCTAGCCTTTTTCTATCAATTACCCCGGTCGGCAAACTCAAATTTACATCAGGGGCTACTTACTGCAGCAAATAGTGCTGTTTGCTTGTGCCTGAAGCGTTTGACCAGCTCAACAAAATTCACAGTTGTGTATTTTTTATTTGAGACTCCAATTTTAACTCAGGCTCAGATTATTAAAGAGGGATTAACAAAATGGACATAAACTGTTCGGAGTCAAGCTGATATAAACCAGTAAATCAGAGCTTAACCAAGAATGTTTTTGAACAAATCAAAGTTGGACTTTACGGAGTCTCTTTGAAGTAAACCAGGTCTGAACTGTATCCAAACCATCTTACCAGGATATCTGTGTAAACCTTTTCGTCCAGGAGTAAGACATATAGTATTTCAAAGGAAGGGAATCTTATTTTATTTCACATGACATCACCCAAAGCGCTTCACAACGCCCAATTATTCATTCACATACTTGGTGGTGGCCAATTATGCAGCCACATTCTCTTGTAGTTGGACGGTTGCTGTGACCTGCTCCACAGGACACTCACTCCGTCAACCACTGGCTCGTACAGGCTACTTGTGATTTCCGGATGCATATTCAGTGCTAACCAGGCCTAGCGCTGCTTACGAGCTCTGATCACAGGTGGTAGCTTATTGCACGGGTTTCACAAACTTTTCAGGAAGCACAAAGATACCATGCAAGCAATTAGCAATTTGAAGGAGCAAAAGTAAAATCTGGTTTATTCTGGTTGGTGTATTCTAACAATTTATGTATCAGACAAAACCAGAACTGCATAGATCGTGTACCTCAGCCCATGCACTGTTGAAGATCCACTTTTTGGATAAGCCACATTGCCCTGTGTCGCGTGAGCAACCCATCGATAAACCTTTCACATTTGTATGTAGGACCCTAAAGCCTGTGGTTATCTCATGGGCAGTGGGTGGGTGATGTAACACAAGGGGAGGGGGGGGGGCACCTTCTCTCACCTGGCCCTGAGGCGCAGTATCAAACTCCCTGTCAGAGAAAGATTAAGTCAGTCCAAACCTGCGTGTCCCGGGTTAATAGCCCTAAAAGTAAGGGTCAGAACTTCCATTATGGACCAGTGCCTTATCAAACTCCACGCAGTCACATGTCAATCACCGGACTTACCTGTGTCACATCGGTCAAAGTCTTCAATTAGGAGTGACAGTGTGTACAAAGGGAGGCGGTATCTTTTTCAATGCACTTGGTCAGTTCTGACACTCGGAGATGTCGTGCTATGGGGACCAGAAAAGTGCGATAAATTGAGAAATGTCCATCAAAGAAATTGTTAGAATAAAAAAAATGGTCAATAAAAGCAGGGCTGATGAACAGTAAAGTTGCACTGTGAGGAGGAGAACAATAAAGGTGTTTGTCAGGCTCAGGGGACTTTTTCTTCTGGCAAGTTCTCAAGTGTGGGGGTCAGCAAATGAATTAAGCCGAAAAGAAAAAAAAAATCTGCCGCATGCAAACAAACAGACCAATGGAAGAGAGTATTTTACTAGATTTTAAACATGTGCTCCTCGCCTGTTTTAGATTCACTTCAAAATGTCCCTTTTTCTCTATTTATGTGAGCATCCACAGGAGTGCCTACTCTTCAACCCTCTCTACGGTCTGTTGTTTCATACACAGCCCATTACCAGCGCATTGTCACCATCTTTTAGTCTCCTATTATCCTGCGCAGGCTTTCTCTCCCAAAAAGCTCAATGCGGGTTCAAGTGGACTCTTTAGCTTTCTCCTCTCTTTACAGCCACATCTCATGCTCTTTGCTTTTGTTCCTTTTTTTTCTCCAATTCTTTCCCCCTTGGCCCCATCCCTCTTTTCCCATTTTTTCCTGTCAATGGACTGATTTCTTTTTATCCAGGAGCACGGCAGATTAACAGATATTGTATCATGGCCAAGACAGGCAAAGCCCCTCTCTGTCCCTGACATCTAATTAATGGTAATCCTTTAATCTGCTGCTTGTAGCCTGGACCCTTTGGTTGGTGTCCCATTTGCAGCAGCGGCAGAAGTGAGTCGAAGGAAAAGGGAAGAGAAAGAATAGGGTTCGAACTATAGCGCCGCACTGGACAAAGAAAGACCCCGATGAGATGTCTTTGTTTCTATGAGAAGGACCTGCTGAAAGTGGTAAAAAAAACGTTGAACACAGTGAGCATGGGATTGATGTTATTTATTTAATTCATGATTGCTTTATCAAAACGTGTCTGCAATAATTTTACATTATTTTGTGGCAGATGCTTGAACTATTTTTAAATTATTTTGATATATTTCTTTTGACTCCAAATAAATTGCATGGTTTCCCTCCAAATTATTATTTCCTCCAAACAAAGTCTTTCTTGCATTATCTTATTGAACTGTTATATCGATATTAACATAGTGATAGGGTAAAAAAGTGTGTGTTTTTTCTGGATTAGTCTGGATTCCTAGACTCTTGAAAGTGTTTGGGTTCATGAATCTATATTTTTTATTTGGCACCATGACCTGAAACTTCTTGCCAGTGTGTAATTTTAACTTTATCACTCTTTCAGTCGGGTTTTTCCTCAAACTTCACAAATCTGGTCCAGACTCGGAAGTGCCGCCATGTTGGAGATACAGCTCACATCAGTTAATGAGACGGATAATCAATTATGTACAAAAACACAAGGTTTCACGATAAACCCTCACAATCTCACACAGTTGACCAGGTGTGCAACAAAAGACTGAATGCAAAAGAAAAAGAAAGTGTTGTTAAAGGGACTATACGGAGTTTAAAAATGTTAAAACTAAGTATTTTCATCCCCCTAAATGTTCCAGCCATGTCCTAATGTGTAGAATGAGCCCCGACCTGTTCACCACAACTGCCTCTAAAATCCTGCACTGTCACTCAAAGCGTTGTTCCTTCGGGTCTGAAGTGCCGTCATGCACGGGCTTAATATAGAAGGTGCAGTTACACATGTGACCTGAGATGGCAATAGTGAGTATATAAAGGCCAACTTGCATCTAGCCCCTTTAAACAATGTTATAGTTTTACAAAAAAAAATATATATATATAAAGTAAACGAACAAAATGAACCAACACACACAAACATAAAATCCACACACCGGCTACAAAACGAGCTTGGATTCGGATGTTATCCAGATTTTTCACATCCAAATTCTGATTGAGCCTTGCAATCCATAATTGTCTCCTTTCTTTAGATAATTGTTCTGTCTGCTCTCCCTTGTTTTGTATAACTCTGGGTAAAAGGTAATTTTTCCTTGTAATTGTTATTTTTCTAGCATTTTCGGACTATTTGTACACCCTGAGTGTTTCTAAGAGCTGAATGTAACAAGTACATTTATCCATTGTGAGATCAATAAAGGCTATCTTATCTTATCTTATCTTATCTTATCTTATCTTATCTTATCTTATCTTATCTTATCTTATCTTAATCTTTATCGCGACAATAATTCACTATTTTGCCGTTTCAAACTTCACGGTACTGTTTGTTTTGATAGATGAGTGCACGTGTGAGTTTCTCCATCATGTCCGACCTCCGGAAAAGTGACGTCACATGAAAACACACTATAATACACCGAGACATCCTAGCTTTTCTCATCTGATTGTCTAATAGTCTTTGAACTGAACCCAAGAAAAAAGAAATGAGCACAATCGCTACATCATTCGTCCTGAGATGACACGTATTTGTTTACACACGTCACCCCTGCATCGCGCACTTACTCGTAATTAACAACAAGGGACGCAAACGCTGCCATCTAAATTCAGTTAATTAATAGTTATAAATAATCAGCTTCAGCCTGTCGTCATTTGTCTGGGAAGAAAAATGTGGTGATAAAAGCTCATCTTGGTTCTGTCACACACAATATGTAGCAGTTCATTCCGGCTCTGACAACACAGATGGTCCTGGGATGTCTTAACCAGTTTAAATCCGCCTGATCGAGGAGGCAGCGGACAGCTTCCAAAAACTCACGATTTTGACAGCCAGGCTTTAAACACAGACTTATGTGCAACCAGACTGCCCCCGACACTCAAAGATTAGTAGAATAAGCCTAAATACCTGTAAAATTAGACTTTTCATAGGTTTAAAGAGTCCAGAGGAGCCCATAGGCCACAATGGTTTGATGTTTTATTATGTGTCAGATTCGATTTATCAATTAGCTCCATAAATGAATGATCACGAGAGACTGGCACATCTGCCCGATCCAAACAAGGTGACCTTTTACCCTTTCCTCTGAGTTGAAAGAAGTCAAAGAGCCTGTTTACTTATAATTGAATGAACATGATTACTAAACTTACACCATAGACAAGAGCACACTTTTCACACCAAGTTCCAACTTATAAGATATTTGACCTTACAAATACCACTAGGACTAGCCTGGCCTTTGCCATCTGGAAACCCCGGTCAATTACAATTTCCCTACATGCACGTCTGAGCTTGATCTCAGTGGCCGCGTTACATCAGTTGACTTTCTGCCTACTTCAGCGAGTGGGGGAGGGGGGTGTTGCAGGTGACGTCAAGCATTTGCGCCGATTTGCGGGTTGTAGTTTGGCAATGGCGGCGGATACAAAAGAAATGGAAGCTCTTCAATCCGTCCTGGCTCGGCTCTCAAATATCCAGAAATTAAAATTGAAGCCTTGGAATGTGTAAGGAATGCCCCCAAGAACATAGCTGATATCTGTTTCACTCACCCGGGCGCATTACATACATCACGACCAAACACAAACAATCAGATCCAATCGTTTCAAAGGAGTCCACCCCTCCCACCTAATAACAGAGCTCAATTGTGAAGGTCTAGACACGCAGTAAGTACGAGGGTCTGGTAGAACCAGGCTACACTAGGACTAGTTCAAGGTAAAATATAAAAGGTTTTCATGAAGCTACCTATTTGATAGACTACTCACATTTTGTGCTGCCAACACCATGGATTATTTCGTTATCGTGTTAACCTCTTAACCCTCACCTGAACCAAGCATATTTTCTTCACCAAAGCATCAAAATAGAGACGAAAATGAGACGAAAACAAGGATGAAAACGCTTCAAAATAGTGTCAAAAAAGCGACAAAAAAGCAACAATGATACAAAAAACAAGCAACAAAAGCACAATTTAAAAAATTCTGAAAAAGCCACAGAAGAGTGACAAAAAAAGTGTTGAAAAAACAACAAAACATGACTAATACACAACGAAAACCATAGCTTTGTTTGTCACTTTTTCACCACCTTTTTGTCTCTTTTTCATCGTTTTTTTGTCACGTTTTTGTCGCTCTTTTGCTGCATTTTCATCTTCGTTTTCGTCTCTATTTTGACGCTTTTTCCAAGAAGCCTTTATATTTGGGTAAAGCCAAGCTGGAGAAAATGTGCTGGGTTCAGGTGGGGGTTAAGAGGTTTCTAAGAGTCAACATTATAAAGAGCATCCAGATGACTTCACAGCATGGCAAGAGGATACAAGCAGAAGCCAAATGAGTGTCAGCATGAAGTTATGAACACTTTATGAATCGTTTAACCCTTAGTCTGGAGGGTTGAAGGTACATATTTCTGCAGACCTTTCTTGACACAGAGGAGCCACAAATTGGTGTGAAACTAGACCCATGCAGCAACAGCAGAAGCGCTAGACCAAGGGCAAACTTGTAAAACAGGAGTTACTGTATTTCCCTAACAAATCCACTCACACCTCCTGTTCAGAGAGAGAGGCGCCGTCTTGTGCTGTGTCGGCACTAACCCACATGGAGCAACAGAGCGTCCCGTCGACAGCCCTGTGATTAATGTCTTCAGTACCACGGCCTGCTGTAGGAGGTGTCTATGTCTTAATCACTCTCCCTGTGTTTTTCATTAGCTCCTGATGCGCTCTGATGTATGGACTGAACCGTGGGCGTCCCGACCACTGCTGCCCCCTCCGTCACCCAATATGCTCCACTCAGATCGATAACAAGACCCCCCCACGCACTCCATCCCACCGGATCCCCCCTCCTGCGGTGGGTCGTTCCTGAGATTGGCAGTTGTGCGTATCAGATTGGACAAGGTATGTTTATGAGCACAGCATGGAATTGTCTTCCTCGTATCATAAGTCCCTGCAATTGTACTTTAGTTTCACAACTTTTGAAAGTAAAAAAACACAATTTGTGATATCTTGCTCCACAGTAAGAGGCTCTGGCTGGCAACAGTTGTATTTTCATTCAGTCATTCATTTATGACTTCATTTAGCCTTCACCAAATGCCTTGTTGTGATTAAAGGGATATATTTTTTTTTTTAATTCATGCAGTCCTTATATTTGAAGAGTTTAGTGGAGCTAGGCTAGTGCTAGGCTAGCGCATTTCTATGGAAACAGCTAGCTTGCTTTAAAAACAGTCTGACACACTCCACAGTGCACCTGAGGCAAATCATTTATAATGCCAGACTACTGCTATAAATGTGTCAATAGAGTAATTTTTGAAACATGAATTACCCCATTTTGAGGGACTACTTTCTAGCAGATCACTCCGCCGCTGCGTAGCAACCACGAAGCTGATGCTGCGCAAATATAAGTTATTTTAAATGCGAAATGGTTAAAATTATTCTATCGACACATTTATATGGGTAGTCTGGTGTTATAAGTGATTTGCCTCAGGTGCACTGTGCTTGGGTCAGACTGTTTTTAATGCAGGCTACTAGTTACCATAGACATGAGCTAGCCTAGCAATAGCCTAGCACCCCTAAACTCTTCTAATATAAAAACTGCATGAATTAAAAAAAAAAAATCTCCAGAAATCAACAACACTCTGGATAACCAAGACATGAGGCCCTATGTCAAAAATCCTGAAATATCCCTTTAAGTCCTAATTTTGCTTTTGTTGCCTTATATTCTTTTTCATCACATTTCTGCCCCTTTTTCTTTTTGTCTCTTTGTATGCAGTGATTTCATCCTCGTTTTCTAGTTCTTGACTCTATTTTGACGCTTTTTTCAAGAAACCTTAGATTCGGGTAAAGCCGAACTAAAAAAAATGTTGCCGGTTCAGGTGGGGGTTAAGAGGTTAATGCATAATTCATGTTGCAATATTTCTGATGACTCTTGCATTTGCAATTCATTTAGTCATAGTGCACATTTCAAGTATGTCCGGGAGTATTAACATTTGAGAAAACACTCAAATATGAACAACTTACACAAAAATCACATAAAGAGAATGTTCATCAAGGTCTAAACTACTGTGTTATAAAACCCCATGGAAACAGGAGACTTCACTGTTTGCAGAAGAGATTATATGACCTAAATATTTGTAGTTTTTCCAATATCTTGACCGGCTCAAACTCATTCAGCATTTCACATCTACTGCCCCCTGACAGTAATTTATAACTCCTTGAAATATCACTCAATTATATGACTCAAAGATCAATCCTGTCTAACCAGGGCCTCCTCCCCCTCCTGCGCGGGGCCGTCCCGTGATTGGCAGGTGTGTCTGTCGGCTCGGAGAAGATGTGACACTCATGAGCACAGCCTGACACTGAATTCATTAACCTACATATGAAGGATAATTCGGGCGCCGCGTGCTGGCCATGTGTGCTTTGATTGCTGGAGTCGTTCCCACTTTCGGGATTTGGGGCCGAGCCGTGGATACTTTGATACTCATGCAGATGGTCCCTAATAATTTTTCTCTTACTGGTTTTATCCCCATTTTCAGGATGAGAATTTGAAACATAGTAAGGCGAAATTACTTTTTTGAGCTCTTAATCAACTTGTGATGTTGTATCCTTATGAAAAACACGTTCAAGCATCCTTTCACATTGTAAACTTAGAATATAACATGGAAAGTCTCCAGTCATGTCCATTTTAAATATGTTTTAATACATTTTACGGTTTGAAAATTGGGTTGCTCAAAGTTATAAAACTACCTTTTGCTCAGGTGTGCAAAAGTATTTTAATAAGCTTACATTATGCATAGAACACGATATTTAAGAATCTTAGTCACCGTTCTTTATACTGCTAATCCCTGCAAATACGGTGCCACTTATTCTAATGAAGACACACTTCCAATTATAAAACGTGTCTTAACTCCTCTGCTGGTCTTGTCATTACGCTGTTTCATAATAAGACTAAATCATAATTACTAATGTCCTTCCCGTGCATATGGAGTCTGGATTATAGTTCCCTGGGATAAATCTGGAGCGCAGTATTTTTATTCCACCTGAGTCGGCGCCTCCATCCCTGTACAATATTGTCTTCTCATCTGCCTGATTGTAAACATGACGCTTGAGGACAGTAAAAGCTACGTCAGCTAAAAACACACGCATGCCCCTTAGAGCTGTAATTGTCTAATAGGTTTCCAGGAGTCTTCAGCAGTGATGTGTTATGATGGGTTCTCAAGGTGTGGTGCATGTGCCATTGCTTGTGTGGAGACTTTTACAGCAATTGTGAAGGGTATAATATATTTTTTATTTTGCTTATTTCCAGTGTAGTGGGCGACTTGTGTGCGTGAAAAGTTTGTGAATCGCTCATTTAGATTGTTTCCAATTTGTGAGAACTGCCATTTGGACTCAGATTTGCCCCTAAAATTTGGATAAATGCATTTCAAGGGCTGTTGAGGACTTTTATCGCCTGTCTAATCGCTGAGATTGCTGCTGATGCAGGCACAGTGCAGCAGACTCTGTGTGTTGGCTCCTGGGCTGTGGAGTGTGCCAGCTCATAGCTCATCATGAGCTCAGAGAGTAACTAGTTTGGGCACTGTTACTTCCAGGTTTCAGTCATCCCTTTTACTGATAACATGAACATGTAAACGATTTTTCTGCACATGTATCGGCTTCATAATAGGCTTTAAAGCAGTACTAAGTAACTCATGCCCCTAGAGGCCATAAGCGCCACTGCAGGTGACGTAGCTTGTTACGTTTTGTTTACTCATTAATTGTTTGTGAGAGTAAATAATACGCTGATAAAAAAGACAAAGGGAGAGAGGGATATTGTACATCCTATTACATAATGGAGAAAAAAAATGTTGCTCAAACTTGACTGTACTGTTTAAGTGGCGCTAGCCTGCAGGTAGCTTTGCCCGTTAGCCTGTTAGCTTCTTCTTTGTGATTCCATTAGTGTGTATTGGTGACCCGGTGCAAGTGTGGTTTTCTGGCCAGAGACAAATCCAGTTTAAATGTGGATTGAAAGTAACGTCTCTACACCTTTCATTATTCCTTGCTTGCCAATACTTAAAGGGACTAGATCCAAGTTGGTCATTTTTACGCAGAACAGGATTGCAGAATTTTAGAGGCAGTTGTGGCCTGGGACTATTCTACACATTAGGATATTGCTGGCACATGTAGGGGGAGGAAAATACTTAATTTTAGCATTTTTAAACTCCATATAGTCCCTTTAAGCCACACAGCGTAATTTTTCACTCAATAAACTAAAATATATAAAAAATGTCTTTAAACTGTGATCACTCACAGGAGAGACAGCCTAAAATAAAAGCCTGCAGAAATAGCATTGTCTGTCTATCTGAGCATTAGAAGGACATTCATCAGCCTTTACATCAGCATTTACTTGCTCATTAACATGCAAAATGCTGTACCTCATGTTTATTTTCCATTAAACCCTAACTTGGATCATGTTTTGCCCTGATTGAGGAGGCTCCCTGGGGACTCGGGAAGGTGCTGTCTAAACAGTTTAAAACATGGCTGCCCAGACAACAAGTCCTCTGAAGCATGAAAATCGCAAACACATTTTGGTTATGAGGTCAACCAACAATAATGGCCTGGCAGGTTGCTCAATTAACACTCTTTCCCCCCACATGTGTTTGGATCCGTACGCGCTCGTTTACACTGCGACTTCAATAGTGCTTTATGAAGGTGCTAATTTCCTTCTATTGGCTGGATTTATACAACACCCTTTGGAGAAATGCAAGTGACAGTATGCTCGGGAAATGAGGACGTGTGTGTGGCAGATTCAGTCTACCGTGGATTAGTACAACAAGCACAAAACCTCTAATATTCAAGTTTTTTTTCCCCCCACAGATTTTATAGTTAGGAATTCATTGGGATTCAGTTGTCATGAGTGGAGAACACGCTTTGCATTTGCACCCAACCATGACCAATGAAATGAGATGGAGAAAAAAGAAACGCTTGTAAACTTTCCATCAATCCCATTATTTCCAATTTACCGAGAGGATGTTTGCCTCACATTCAGAGAGACACACTCCCGTAAACTTTATAGTCAGTAGCTGCAGAAGAGATCTTTGTGTTCATGGGGATGTACGCCAATGTCATGTAGGAAGAAGATGTCACAGAGAAGTTTTCCAAGTGAGCAGACGTATACGTACTTGCTTGTGATTCGGTGTCTGGCTGAATTTTGTTGATTTATAGGAATAGAGACCAACACTGTTATTGTACTTGGACAGATTTCTTCTTCTGAAATACCGAAGAGGCATCAAGAACTGAAACAGGACATAGATCTGGGTGCTTTTAAATTACAGTGTGTTTTAAAAAGTGTGCAGTCTTTTTTGTTTTCCTTTGTGTAATATCAGAATTAATGTTGCTGTAGATGTGTTTTCTGTGTGTATTTGAAAAACCCTTCTTTGCAAATTAGCCTTGGATATAAATGTTAGAGTGTGGTACACGTCGATTTTTCACACTATCAAATAAATACATAAGATAAGAGCCCCCCACACCTGCAGCACAGTGGAGGCGCTACAGGAAGCAAAAAAGGGGTAAACAAGGAGGTGTCCGGGCAAGACATGTGTTCTCTGGAGAAGAAGATGGATTATATTCGTCCGCTATGCTCGTCCCAGACAAAAGCACTTACTTACGAGTTACTTACATAAGCACTTACTTACTTACTTACATGCCGTTTTAAAATAGAGTTTTAGCTCGTGGTGCACAGGTGAACTCACTCAGGAGCATCACCCTTTGAGAGATGGCTGAAACTCATGCTGCTAAACAATCTCAGGCATTTCAGATGACGTTTACAGAAGTCTAAACTACAGTTCAGCCGTTTCAAGCTTCAAGGAGACCGCATGTGTTGTTGCTAACGGGCATTATTCCCTGCTTTCCTGCTTTCTTTGTGATTCGCCAATTGCAGCTGTTGAAATTGTGATGTTGATTCGAATGTGATGTACTGTGCAGCCCAGTATTGCACGTAAATTATATTTCCTGGGCAAACTCAGACAATAAAAAAGTTTCGATGTGCTCTTAAGGTTGGTCCAGCTGCCCACATAATGAAATGTCTAAATGTCAGCTCCGGATAAGGAACAATCTTCAACACCGGCCACAATAATAATGTGGCCTAATGTGAACTTGCTGAGTTCTGAAAACTCAATTGCTTTAGAGAAATTGCCTGATTAAAACTACAGCATATTTTTGCAGTTTCAGTTTTTGTTGAGAACAGCTAATATCCCTCCAATGAACAGAAGTACGACAAAGGATTTAAATATGCTCTATAATTCTTCTAGTCCTCTGAACATAATGTTGCTGAAAGTCTGGCCCCCGATGCATGTTAAGATTTGGTGATGTTTGAGAGTTTATTCCCCTATGTGGCAGTGACAGACAGAATGAGCCCTCTTTACTGAAGGTGCAGTGGACACAATCAATACAACGTCCTGGGACCCCCCAGTGAATGTGCCCTATTCTTCACACAGAGATGGATCCTGCTCCTGTCTGCACTGAGGAAGAGCCAAGGGACTATGGACACATGCCTGAGGGGCCCCTGCTTTGGCCTCTACTGTCGTCTTTATGATACGTGACAAGATAATGAGTCTGTAGCACCCGTGAAAATATCCCCCGTGGGTGCCTTATCTCTCCCTGTTTTTCCTGCCGAGTATAGCCGCTGGATTCTTTTCTTAAGATTCACCGTGAACAATGTGACTTTGTCTATTCAAAGGCACCTCTATTTTGATGATGTCCAAAACCAGGAGAAGCTATTTGTGGATCTGCGCTCTATCCACACACATACACACACTCAAAAGAGAATAAAAAAGTGAAAGTAATACCTACAGCGTACCGTGACATTGTAAAAAATGCCTCTCTACAAAACAATGTGGCCTCTATTTGCCGCCAATAACCAGCATCCCGAAGGTACTTTTGGATTAAATATAACTGAGAAAATAATGGACATATTTTAAAATTTGATAATGCAACACAGTCCTTCTGGGCATCATTTCTTGGACCAGTGCAGTGGGACAGTTCTGTAGTCTCACCTCATCCCCGTCCCTTTTTGTGCGTAATGCCAGAGCGCAGAGCCAAAATGCTGATGCCCCTCATTAGAAAGGCAACGTCCAGGAAATGGTCCAACTACCTTCCACCACATGGACGCTGATGGTGCAGGGCTCACCAGGAGATTTGAAGGTTAACAAGAAAAACAGCTTGTAATGGATAGCAAATAGCAGCCTCTGAAACCTGTCCATTTACAGGGAACACCCAGTGCAGACTGAGTCGGTGCTTGTTAACTGAATGTGATTGCAAACGTATGTAACCTGATGGGGGTATTTGAGTATTGATTGATGAGCAGTCTGTGATTTCCATGCCAACTCATTTGTGCTACACAAAGTCCTGAGTGTTTTTCAGAGATAAGAACAATATGGAGCCTTTCTAACACGGTACCCAAAGCATTTTTATTCACTGAGCTCACAAAAGCCAACATTTATCCAGCCCTTGGGGCGTAGCCTGCAGCTGTGCACCTTCCTCTCTCTACAATGTGAGTTAGCACAGGTCAAATCTGAGCCTCTGTATCCGCAGGCTAAATGTGCTTCCTCTCTTTCAGCTGCTCCACTGTGTCAATTTCAACTTCTTCTCTCTGTGTTTTGTAGTCACTCCCTTGTATATGGGTACAGGACCCACTCCCACAGCGGCACGTCCCCATGAGGGTGTGTGGAAAGCTCTGGGTTGCAGCTGCAGTGAGGGGCCTCTAGATCCAGATAGGCCACAAGGATTACACCGACACTAGATTAAACCAGCCTCACTGCCCGCTGGGATTTCTGACAATTATCAGCTCGTATTTACTCTGGGGACGCGGGTGTGCTGTGGACAGGTCCAGAGGCACAGGAGGGTCCGTCACCACATTATGTCTTCATCTGAAATTGTGCTCTGCCACATTGAGATAAACAGAGCCTGCCAGGCAAATTGTATTACCAAACATTAGATGTCTCAAACATTGTTAAACAGTAAGACATTTTATTTCATATGGCTTAAGAATATCCTGCTGCTTATCTCATTCTGATTCACTCTGTGCCTCGCATTGGTCAGTGAGGCTGATGTTGCAAATGCAAAAGGTAATGTCAGTACAAAAGCAGCCTTTAGTCATTTTGAAAACTATTGTAAAATGTAGGGCCCTTCAGAGGGCATTAGCAGGAGAAAAGGGGTTCTTGTAATGAGAGCATTAAAGCCACGTATGCCGCTACCTCACACCTAGGCACTTAAGACGGGCTTTTATTTCACCCCTCTCCTTCCGCGGCACACTCAAGCCCTCTCTTTCGCAGAATTCCCTTTTGCCTATTTTTGGAAAGTCATTGAGAGTCTTTGACAAAGACGGCTGAAGTGAATGTGAAAGCGTGCCCCTGGCCTTGTCGCCTCATAGTGGAACAGGCCATCTGACCAACAGCAGTAGGTAGGGCCGAGTGGGGCCATTAGAGGAAACCTATGAGACCTGCGCCGCCACCGCTGCCAAGCTGCCATACTCTCCTTCAAGCTCTGCGCCTCTCGTTCAACTCCCCTCTCTCTCTTACCCCGCAGGTGGCTACACTTCTGCTCTGTTCGTCCCAGTGGAGACCAGTGAAAAAAGGGCCCAGTCAAGTCCATTGTCCCCTGCGTGGCCATAGGTGGATCTAAGGCTGATGGCAAAATAGGACTCGTGAGCCGCGGAGTCACAGGAGGTTTAGTCCCGGGAGCTCTCATGTTATATTGTTGTCCGGATGACCTTGGGCTCGCTGCCATGGAAACATTTCTACCTGGTCTTGGTCAGGTGTCTTGCGATCGCGTGGCCGACATAGCCCCCTCACCTCTGAACACGGAGGCGAAAAAGCCCAAAGGCACACGGCTGGAAATAATAGCTCAACCAATTTCGGTGCCAGTGGATGGAGAGTATTAACGGGGAATCTTTTGAGGTGCTGGCATTCATGCACCACGGCTTCTCTTCAGACAAGTAGCTGTTTTTGAAAGCCATTGATGGGCTTGTTCAATCAATGGAACAACAAAGTGCCTTTTCCAAAGTCACTTGGAGAGAAGTGGTGTGAAAATTATTGAGTGAGAGGGTTTACCTGTGTCCTGTTTTGAAGAGGCTTTATTTGTACTTAAAAACAACTCTTGATTTTTACTTATATTTTGAAAAAGATCTGGTAGCCTTTGGCACAGTGGCATAGCTGTTCATACTCTTGCCTCACACAAAGAAAGGTCAGATCAACCTCTTAACCCTCACCTGCACAGAGAACATTTTCTCCAGCTTGGCATTAACCAAATCTAAGAGCAAGACCAAAAAAAGTAACAAAAAACAACAACAGAAGAGCAACAAAAACATGCCCGAAAAGCAACAATAACACAATTAAAAACTGACAAAAACGAGACGAAAACATGACAAAAAAGCATCCAAAAGCAGGGGGGGAAGAAGAAAGCAACAAAAAAATGACAAAAACACAACAAAAATGTGACAACAATGCAACAATAAAGTCTCGATCAGTTTCGGGTAAAGCCGAACCTGAGAAAATGTGCTCAGTTGAGGCGGGAAGGTAAAAAGCTAAATTCTGTTTCGGGTCTTAATTGGTTTATCAGGTCGGGACAGTACATGTTAATGAACATACATGGGTCTCATGCATGTAAACAAGCCATATTGGGCTAACTTACATCCGCCGTCCCCCATGCGCACTCTCAAACACACTCTCATTCATCCAGGTCTATTGTACATGTTTTTAGTGGTTGGTTTAGGGTTGGTTCAATTCAATCATCATTGAAATCTGCTGCAAAGCAATGGTCAGTATCCACATCATGGCTGGATTTGTATTACGCGTTGTTGTCTTAAATACACACATTTTTTCTTCAATGCAAAATAACGAAATTCAATGTTCTCTGCCAAAGAGCCAGCCTAGAAATGCAAAATATCTAACTATACAAGCAAATGTTTGTTCTTAGCCTTCTGAACCATCTCATTTGACTGACTTTGCTGTTAAAGGTTTAGCAGGCGCATACCCAAGATGAGCGATAAAGAGGTTGTGCATAAAGAGCTCCGCCCCCATCCCATCTGCCGCGTCCACACACCTACACTCATCAGCAGACGGGTATTTGCTTAAAATGCGCTCCCTGGCCCATTCATTAGCCAGATGAATGAGTCACTTTAGTCAAAACCAAGATTTAAGAATGCCGTGTGCAATTGGCAGGCTTTCAGATGAACCAAAAGGCAGGCAAATGTGCTTCCGCAAACAGTCTGTGAAGGAGTGGGCTTTCCTCGCTGCTGTCTCTGAAAACACTGAGAATACCAAGTGCTTTTGGGGCAGAATAGAGTAGAATAGGATTGAATGTTTTTTGTGTCATGATAGAAAAAAAGAAACTTTACAGAAGATGTGTTCGCTGGTCTAGATATTCATTGTTTTATCAACCCAGACATCCTTTGTCTCATTTCCAGTGTGCCTGTGTAAATAATTGCAAATTGAATTGAAACTGCAACTAACAAAACACTATATGCCATTAGTACTGCAGCAGAATTAGGTGACGAAATACCCTTATTAAAGCCACTATATATCGCTATATCACTGAACACCAAAACAAAGATGGATACATTTGTTTGGATTGAATAGAATTATATGAAAGTACTGTGTTGAAATGGTTTGGTAAAATGTTGCGATATTGTCATGGGGTATTCGCCAGTTATCCAAATGTCATATTTCACATATCATTTTTTACCGATATTGTGCAGCCCTACTATCTATCTATGTATCCCTTCCTTTATTATTGAATTAAATTAGACCTTCTCATGCACTAGTGACCATTATTTAGACATGTATCCCTTATCTGGCAAGCAGCTTTCTAAACATTGTGTGTAATTGTTTAGTGTTTACATAGACCCGCGCTACCCTGGAGCTGGCATCTCCTGTTATGAAGTGCCCTGGACCAGTCTTTTATATCTCAATTAAAGTGCTTTCCCTGTGCTCTGAGTGCTGCTATTATCACCATGGCTCCCAATAGTATAATTATACCCACTATACCCCCAACCCCCCCCCCCGGACCACTGCCGCGCCCACGCCTAGTCCCCACACCGGACCTGGGCAAACACACCTCCACCACGTGTGTAGCCAATCAGAGAGAAGCATGAGCCTTCGTTACAGGGTCGGGGGTTTGGCTCTGAGTGCTGGGTGTCTCTCTGGGAGGCATTGATGAAACGGCCCTGGGGAGTCTTGGCACAGCGAGGCCCCTGCAAAACCCTGAACCGCTGTCAGCTGCACTTTGTCTGAACATGATAAGTTTGTGTTAAAAGGCAGCGCTGCCATGGCACAGGCTGCGCCCCCTGTGCCGCGCAGCTCAGACACCTACAAAAGCACTCTCATATTTGGGGTTGTAGTGTAAGAACAGGCAGTAATGGTGCTCTTTTTGCTGTAAAGGTTAAGAAAATAACATTTGCTACACCAGAGGAACCTTTGCAGGAGGATGTGTGACTTAATGATGCTATTTTGTCTGTTTTGTGTAAAATGTAGGCGGTGAGAATACAGTGACAAATATTGCATATGATGAGCATTAGTTACATACTAGTCTTTCCTACAATAACCCCTCCCCTAGACAAATCAAGCCTGCAGATCAGGAGAGAAGCGAAACATCCTCAACACTAGAACAAGTACAAATAATGCTTTTTTTCTATGGTAGAAAATGATAGTTTTATGATAGACAAAAACAATGTTCACAAACAGGCATGTTACAAGGCATGCATCCCTTGCCTTGTAACAAATCAATATTTTTTATAAAACAGCTTTCAAGGCCAAGATGCATCAGCTGTTTGCCTACCATTTACCAAAACATCCGGCATACAACAGCATGGTATACAACAGCAACCACACGTATTGCTGAATCCGCAAGTAAGTACATTTCACTAAAACATGTCTGCTTTGAAAGTCTTAATACATTGTCCAGTACAGCTGCACACACAAGGGTTTTAAACTCTTAGTCTATTTTATTAATGTTGGCAAAGGGCATAGACACAATAAAAAGCTGCAACATAATCGCACTGACACATGGAACACCAGAAGAAAATTTGGATATTTAAAGGAACAGGCCAAAAGGCCAAACAAGATGTTGTTAGTATTTAGCCCAGGTGTGCCAAAACTTTTTGTCTCCGATGGCCAAAATGAAAAAGTGCCTGTGAGTCGCAGGCCAAACACGGCGACATCAAGCATGAAACACATTTAACTGCAAATAATAATAGTTACTTTATTTTATTTTTTGGTAAACATTTGCATTTGATTCTATCTATGCAAGTATTATGCTACATTAAAACAAATGTTATCTCTGGCGAAAGCCAAGTTTTAGTAGAACAAAATCAGTATAGTGCAAAATGTAAACAAAACCACCTGTATCTGCAGTGCCTACAGTGACTTTACCTCATTCATTTGTTAACTCAAAGAAAATGCCACATTAGATCATTTTGAAAGTGTCAGTTCAGCATAAATTCTTTTATAAGTACATTTTTAACATGTACCTTTGTTGATGTCAACGATTTTTGCAATATAAGTTGGAAAAATGGGAAGTTGATGCTACAAAGCTCTGTGATAAACACCAAGATACACCGCAACAGTGTTTCCTTAAAGGAATAGGCCACCGTTTTTACATACTGAGATATGTTCTTACCTCACTTTAGCCGAGTTAATATATCCCCGTCTGGTCTTTGTCCGTGCGCTCTGTCACGCAAACGGAGCACATACGCAGCCTCTCCCACATGTCATATAGCTCCAAAAAGCTCACGATAGAAGCTACCAAGCTCTTCCACGTGTTCCCTATTTAAATAAAGTTACGTGAAGTGTTTTCATGCGAAGTATATTTACACAGAAATGTAGCATGTCGATTTTATAAGCAGATAAAAAGGGGTACTATATTGTGAGGCGTAATGATACGAGGAGCAAAACGTCCGCGCAGTTACTCCTAAAGACTTCCCCCGCTGACTTCCGTCAATAACCTTTAGGAGTTACTAGAGCTTGGTAGCTTCTATCATGAGCTTTTTTGGAGCTATATGACATGTGGGAGAGGCAGCGTATGTGCTCCGTTTGCGTGACAGAGCGCACGGACAAAGACCAGACGGGGATATATTAACTCGGCTAAAGTGAGGTAAGAACATATCTCAGTATGTAAAAACGGTGGCCTATTCCTTTAACATTGTGAAAGGAGTGAAACAGCGCCCCCAATTTGACGCTAGTAGCCGAAAGGTGTACTGCATCCATATTTACCATTGAGAATGAATAAGAGAGAGTTAGTATTAACCAGATGCAGCGCAAAAGTAGGTCACTCTCTTGCGGGGCCAAATTTGGCCCCTCTTTGGGCACCCCTGATTTAGCCTCTCCTCCTCTCCTCTATGGGGCCAGACGGGGCTGAAGTTAGAAGCGACCAAGCTCTTCCACGTTTTCCCTATTTTAATATGGTTACATGAATAGTTACACGATCCAAGTATAGTTACACAAAATTAGACATGACGATTTTCTAAGCGGATAAAAGGGGAACTATATTGTAAGACGTAATAACACCTTAGGAGCACTTTGGTGTCCGCGCAGTAATTTCTTCACTTGACTGCGCAGATGCTTCAACTCGTCTAAGCTCAGGTAAGAAAATATCTCAGTATCGAAAAACGGTTGAGTTACTGTTAAACCTCTTACCCCTCCCGCCTAAACTGAGTGCATTTTTCCCTGTTCGGCTTCACCCAAATCTTAAAGCTTCTCAACTGGAGAGCAAAGACCCACAAAAGTGATCATAACTTTTTTTGTCACATTTATTCACATTTTTATCTTTTTTTTGTTGCATTTATTGTCACTTTTTTAATCACGTTTTCATCACATTATTGTCATTTTTTTCTGATGCTTTTTTGAAGAAGCTTTTAGATTTGGGTAAAACCAAACAGGAGAAAATGTGCTAGTTTCAGGCGGGGGTTAAAGGAATAGGCCACCGTTTTTACATACTAAGATATGTTCTTACCTCACTTTAGACGTGTTAATATATCCCCGTCTGGTCTTTGTCCGTGCGCTCTGCCAGGCAAACGGAGCACATACGCAGCCTCTCCCATATGTCACATAGCTCCGAAAAAGCTCACGATAGAAGCTACCAAGCTCTTCCACGTGTTCCCTATTTAAATAAAGTTACGTGAAGTGTTTTCGTGCGAAGTATATTTACACAGAAATGTAGCATGTCGATTTTATAAGCAGATAAAAAGGGGGACTATATTGTGAGGCGTAATGATACGAGGAGTAAAACGTCCGCGCAGTAACTCCTAAAGGTTATTGACGGAAGTGAGCGGGGGAAGTCTTTAGGAGTTACTACGCGGACGCTGTGCTCCTCGTATCATTACGCCTCACAATATAGTCCCCCTTTTTATTTGCTTATAAAGTCGACATGTTACATTTCTGTGTAAATATACTTCGCATGAAAACACTTCACGTAACTTTATTTAAATAGGGAACACGTGGAAGAGCTTGGTAGCTTCTATCGTGAGCTTTTTCGGAGCTATGTGACATGTGGGAGAGGCTGCGTATGTGCTCCGTTTGCGTGACAGAGCGCACGGACAAAGACCAGACGGGGATATATTAACACGTCTAAAGTGAGGTAAGAACATATCTTAGTATGTAAAAACGGTGGCCTATTCCTTTAAGAGGTTAAGTCCATCCCATGTTCCCACGACTGGTCTCACTTTTACTTCTTTAGATCTACACTCAAAGACAGTAACAAGCAGATCCAATTAGATCACCTACTGTCCGGTTAGTAGGAATTTCGCCTGATCTGACATATGCACTTTTATAAGAGAAATATTATTTGATTGATTATTTGATTGATTTGCATGTGTAAGGTGCGTGACTTATTTTTCAGCTGAACTACTATCAATAAAATAAGCTCAACGTTTGAGCTGGAGCCATGTGAACCAAAAGGGAAACTACAATGAAGCCAGTTAATTAAATTTCAGGAATGAATTCTCACTTGAGTAATAGCGGCCAAATTAAACATGAGAAAACAAGTGCATTATATTATAAAAGTGGATCAGCATAAGGCTTCAAAAAGTGGCTGGAGTGGGCGGCGGTGAATGGCATGTCTCTTCATAACGACTGTTTATTTTGTTTAAATCCCACACATCAACCTCCCACTCCGTTAAAAATAGTGGCCAAGAAAAGGTGCAATTTACTTCTCTCCTGCCGCACTGATTTGGCTTGAAACTGACAAAGAAAATATGAAAATGGCAGAGATGTCAAGACGCACAGAGCCAAGCGTATTCGAAAAGGCCACCTTACCTATTAGTCGCGAGTTGGCGCAAATGTTATCGGATCGGACATTCACGCTGAGAATGATTTCGGTCAAGCCGCATTCCAGGTTATATTACAGTCACAGGATAAACTAAACTGCCGCAGAAGATACCAAACTTGCCCCTCATCACGAGTGGTAAGTTGTTACACAGTGTGGCTTTATTAATGGCGTCGGTCGTGCGCTGACTTCTGCGATATCTGCCATCTATGACACAGAGAAAAACAAAAATAGGATTGCATTTGATGATCTACCGCTTTCCATAGGCTCTAATGGTGGTTTAATGGGAAATGTTGAAGTGAATGGGAGTGCCAAGTGACAAGTCTGAGGAAGTATGGAGCCACAAACAAAGCGCACCTGTTCTGCATAGAGAGCACAAATGAAACTTGGCCGTCATAAATCACGCACATATAGCAGACAGGTACCTACTCATATTGGGACTCTAGGGGCGCATGCAGGCTGCAGCACCAGAGCAAGGCTGCTGTTTGTGCAATAGGCTGCCATCATTCAATAACATTACGTCGTCATACAGGATAAAGAGGGAGATTCAATGGAGCTATAAGCCTAAATGGTTTAGTTCTGGAGTGAAGTCTACTGTAGTTCTGAAGTATAAGCCCGGTCCTGTTGAAGCCTGGTTCTGATGGGGTGTGAAATACAATGAATAGAATTGGGAATAACAAAAGTAATACTGAGGGACAAGGCACTCTCTTGACAAGTTAAAAAGCCTTTGCCTGGATTTTCTTGTTCCAGCCTTCCTCAGGGAATGGTCAATGGTCAAGAGGCGACTGTGATGTGTGAGTTAGTGATTAGTTGAGGTTGGACAGGTTGCCACGTGTCTGCCAGTCTACCCCAGGGCAAATGTGACTGTACAGTAGTAGCTTACCTCAAATGGGTGAGGAGTTTGAATAAGTAATATGTTTTGGATAGCCTGTCAATGACTGTTGTTCTTGGATCGGACTGGACAGGTTGAAAGGCCGTGAGGAGCAAGGACATTGGTCCGTGTACGTGCGCAGCCTGCCCACTAGGCCATCAGGGTGTGGAAAAAATGCTTCGCTTCACTTGTAAATCTCGCTATGGTAAGACTATTTGGTGCAAGTAAATGAGCCGCATTCTCCTGACTCCTCCTCAGTCAATGAAGTTATAAAAGTGCTGAATGGCTCTTCCATAAAGGGAGTGAGTCTTCAGAACTGTTGCAGGTTTGTCAGACTACATCCCACACCGTGTGATATTAAACCATTCCTCATCCCGTCTGTGAGGGATGAGCCGGCTCCTACTCGACTTCACACACCACTCTTCAAAAAGACCCCACGAGGACCGCAAAGCACAGAGGTGTAAAATTAAAAGACAAATCGCCCCTTCCCACTGTTCTGAAAATCTATTTTAATACACTTAGCCACAAGAATATTACTGCAGAAGGGCTCATTTCTCTGACTCTTATGCAATGGTGCTGAGCAATGATGAGTGCAAATGATCCTCAGTAGTAGATATCTCCCACTGTCATGAATGTGTTTGAGAGACATCGTGGGCTGACTGCATCATTTGCCTTTCCGCGGTCTGTAAGAAGAGTGAAACACGACAGGATTTGCTTCTCGTTCAAGAAGTTTACCCGGTGTTTTTTGCTTCCCCAACACCCACTGCGCACTGAACATTTTGTGTTTTGTGACAGATTTTCAGGCTCCATTACGGCTGATGGAGTCGAAGAGAGGTTTCAAGGGGCGATTTTACAGAAGCAAACTGTGCGTGGCTTTACAGCAAATTTACTTTTATGTTCTTTCATTTTAATTAAGTCGGCATCTTTTTTGCGCAATAGAGGTAAATCTACATAATGCGTCTTTGTATTAAGTTATGAATTGTGATGAATCCCGCAGACACCTGGATCCAAACATATTTTTTAATATTCCTATTGTTTTTGTACAGGGAGCCAAAGTCATTAAAGCAGTGGATCTCAGTATATAGAAGTGCAATCATATAGATGCAATTATATCTTCACCTTTAACAAATAAAGAAGGCTACAGTGATCTACGTTTTTATTCTGACTCAGATTGCAGTGAGTGCTGGCGAGAGCAAAGCAGCGAGGCGACGTGAGGCAGCACATCATTCAACACACACAGCTTCATTAAAAGCCCATCCATCTGCACTGAGTGGCTCTACTGCCGCTCGACAAGTCCCTGTGATTCACTGCAGACACAGTGCAGGGTCTTTTCACAGAGCACAGGCAGTTAATAGTGGGATTTCTGTTTACAACCTCCTTAGTCCTTACCATAACTCTTAAAATGTTGGTAAAAGAGAGGTTGACCTTTTGTGGTAGGTTGTTGCAGAGGTTTGTAAAAGTAGTTATCTGTGTGGGTTGTTGAGAGGTGAGTTTAGCAAGCCTATGCCATTTTTGGCCGTCTTCTTCCATTTGTATAGAGGCATTTCCAAACATAAGTAAATCAGTCAATCAAAGTTTATTTATATAGCACCTTACAACAACACAAGGAAGACCAAAGTGCTTCACAGAAAGATAAAACAACTTAAAAACCCACACAAAAATCATTACATACTAGATGTAAATAAGTGCGTTCTAAGTATTAAAAGCCAGTTTGAAAAGATGAGTTAAGTCAGGGGTGTCCAAACTTTTTTCATGGGGGGCCGCATACTGAAGCGTACACAGGGTGAAGGGCCATAGATCGATAGTTAGTGCCGCAAAACCTTTGACTAGCGCCCCACACCTTTATTTCTGCTCAAAACCTTCATGCCAGCTCTGTCTCACAGTAAAAGGTTAGTTGTTTGGTTAGAATTGTGTGGAATTATTACATTTCAAATAAAAAGGACTATCTCTGATGATGTGTCCCGATTCAGAAAAAAGGCAGAGGGCCACCAAAAATTGGTCTGAGGGCCGCATTTGGCCCCCGGGCCGCACTTTGGACACCCCTGAGTTAAGCTCATCAGCTAGCTGTGAGTGACAGTGACATGTTCAGGAAATATAGTTAGTGGTCTGCCTTTCTCCCATTAGCCACTTGACATAGCTGTTCTGAAGGTCCAAATTGTCCATATGTCAGTAATCTTTTTTGTTATTTATTTTACCAGTAAAAGTCCCACTGACATTTCAAGCAAAGTAATTACAGAGATCCATACACCAGATCAAAACATTTTGACAGTTCAAAGGCCAATTCTACCAAAGAACTCTGGTCTGTCTTTCATCTCAGCATAAAACTAAAGGCTTGTTTTGAATGTTAGGACGTCAAATGAACCCAAAGCAAATCATCAACAGGCATTTGTCAGGTTGTATCATGTAGTCTTGAGTCTGATGCAGCCTGTGAGGAAATAAAAAACATTATTATTAATGATTTATTAGTGGAAATGTTAGGTTTTTTGGTCCAGCATACTGTGTTAGAGCTGTGGATGTGCATGTCTTTTCTCTAAAATAGCTGGAATACATCGTCATGACCAGTGTCTAAAGTCACAGATGCATTTGTTTTCTGTGTAGGCCAATAATGAAACAGCACCTGGTAAATTGATTTATGTGTCACTTAATATAAAATGTCATAATTTGGCCTTTATTTAATTGTCATGGTTTCAATCACTTTAATAAATGAAAGCGTTGTCACATCCCGAGAGTTGCACGGACAAACAGCCAAACAAGTTGTCGGACAGATACAGAAGTAATTGTTTTTCATTAATATTGAATGGCGTGCTGAGGCGCAGGTGACCATGTGTGGAGGTGGGAGAGAGCGCTCAGAGTGGGCGAACAGAGAGGAGAAAGATTAGACACCCTCGGCTGTTTGTTCGTCTATTGTTGTTTCTGACTAATGATGATTGGGAACAACTCAATAATTACAAATTCATGGAGACACCAG
This sequence comes from Gobius niger, assembly GCF_951799975.1. Taxonomy (NCBI): domain Eukaryota; kingdom Metazoa; phylum Chordata; class Actinopteri; order Gobiiformes; family Gobiidae; genus Gobius; species Gobius niger. Next base: position 26,014,832 of record NC_136858.1, read on the forward strand.
AGCAAACAAACTGTAATAACAAAGCAGTGAGTATCAAGAAATCAACAATTAACGGCACACCGCACTTTGCTTATCGTCGAATTTAACTTGCTGCGAATGCACTACTTCAAATTACGCAGCGGCTGATGAAAATAACTTTGTAGAATGTTTATTGTGACTTCCATATTATAAAGGGTGTGTGATTTATTTTCATTCCTGTTACATTCTTATTGTTTAGTCTGCTTAGCGAGATAACATGTCGAAATGTTCAAATATTCAGGATAGGTTGGTTGTGGTCCTTGAAAAAGTATATTGTTTTGTGTGTGAGTTGGAAACACTTACGAGGTCATCCATCAAGGGCGGCATGTGCTGGCTGAAAAGTAAAATATGCTAATATGTGAGCATGTTGCATCTAATTTTCCATTTGAAATATCCTGTATTGCATCTGAAGTAAATCAGAGAATGCTGATCCACTTTTGCCCATTTGGATTGCTGCGAGACAATGGCAAAAGTAAGGGGTTTTATTTTATGACCTCAGTCTGGTTTATGTAAAAGGAATAGGCCACCGTTTTTCCATACTGAGATATGTTCTTACCTTAGCTTAGACGAGTTGATGCGTACATGTCTTTGTGCGAGCATCTTCCTTTAGCTCTAATCTGGGGTGAAGTTAGAAGCGACCAAGCTCTTCCACGTTTTCCCTATTTAATATAGACTCGTGAAAAGTTACACAATCCAAGTCTAGTTACACAAAATTAAACATGTCGATGTTCTAAGTGGATAAACAGGGGAACTATATTGTAACGTGTAATAATACCTTAGGAGCATTTAGACTTTACTGTGCGGATGTCAAAGTGCTCCTAAGGTATTATTATGCCTTACAATATAGTACCCCTTTTTACTTTTTATCTGCTTAGAAAATTGACATGTTAAATTTTGTGTAGCCGGTGTTGGCCCTTCTGGGGCCTTAAGCAAAAATCCACACGGGGGCTCTACAGTACGCATCCCATGGTTATTCGACGAAGAGCGAACCCATTAATGGTCAAAAACGGTTCCACTGTGCAGTCGAGCAGGCCAGAAGTGGAACTGGCCCTGCCCCTCTGTGTGAGAACCACTAACCACTAAGCAACTGTGAGACTGGGATTTAGGACTACCATAGTCTATTTCCCAACTTTTTACAATGGTAAATGGCAAATGGTCACATTCTCTCACCTCTGGTCCCTGACCCACAGTTTGGGAACCGCTGATTTAAAACTAACACTGCACCTGACAGTTATTTCTGTCTTGCCTCTGAGAATTAGCCTGTGAGTAGCCCAATTCGTTATAGACTGTGCACACTCAGAGAACCAGAGTTACTGTAAGTAACTGCGCACATGAGAACTGTGTGGATTCAACTCAATATTTGAGACAAAAAGGCCCGTAACAACGCGATGTTAATCAGTGAAACAACACTAGTTTGACTGAGATGTGGGGTCCTTGCAGCTGCGGGGGCCCTACACACCTTGCATGGTTGGCCTATAGGAAAAAACGGCTCTGGTGTAACTAGACTTGGATCATGTAAAGCAGGGGTGTCCAAAGTGCGGCCCGGGGGCCAAATCCGGCCCTCAGACCAATTTATGGTGGCCCTCGGCCTCTTGCTGTATCGGTACGCATCACCAGAGATGGACCTTTTTACTTGAAATGTAAATGTAATTCTATACAATTCTAACCTAACAACTAACATTTTATTGTGCGACAGAGCTGGCATGAAGGTTTTAAGCTTAAATAGAGGTATAATTTAAACCTCTGCTAGTTGAAGGTTTTGCGGCACTAACTACTGATCTACGGCCCTTCACCCCGTGTACACTTCAATATGCGGCCCCCCATGAAAAAAGTTTGGACACCCCTGATGTAAAGGCTCCTGTAACTGGATTTAAATAGGGAAAATCTGGAAGAGCTTGGTCGCTTTGGAGCTATCGGAATATGCTAGGAGAGGCTAAATGCTAACAACGTCTTTGGTCTATTTGTGTGACTGAGTGCACGCACAAAGACCAGACCGTTACACATCTACACATATCACAGCATTTAAAAATGGTGGCCTATTCCTTTAAAGGTGCAATATATGAGTATGAGTGGGCAGCATGGTTCCTTTGCTTTCCATCACAGTGGTCTCTAGGATGTTTTCACTGCTGATGGACCCTCTCACCAGAAAACCTAACCAATCATACAGCCGCTGGGTCACTACAAGGTCAAATGCGTACAATTATCAACTTTTTGTTTTTGGTTTTTCGCATAAAAAGTTGTATAGTGCAGCTTTAAGGCACTTTATTTTTCCTGTACAGATTTGCCCTCTGAATTTGATCTACCCTTCAATGCCACTGGGGAAACCTGTAAAAGGAGCAGTGGGCAGCTGCAGTGCAGGGCCTATTGTGCATATTTTGGGTTGATGCAAGAAACCAGAGCACCCAAAGACAAACCACGCAGGGGAGAACATGCAAACTCTACACAGAAAGGCCCACATTTTTTCTGTGAGGCAAAGGCGTTTGTGATGACTGAATTCTGCAAATAAATTTATGGAGACAGTTTCAAGAGAAAACAACATAAAATCACTGGTGTCTTGTAATCGCTGCGCAATGGTTTGTTTATCTCTAAATTCATGTTTCTGGTAAAATAACTCAGTCTCTTTATAATTAAATGAAAAAAGCAAAAATAATAGCATGTTTGCACAGATATTAATGTGCTTAATTTCCTGTGCACCTAATAATTTTATCGCGGCGTATAATTTTGTGATGTATTTTGGGACTCAAGTGCTCCATCTTGTGAGGCCTTGTTTGTCTTTTTGGTTATACAAAATCCAGCAGCCAGGATAGATGATAAGTGTCTACGCATTAATCATATGCATGTGTTTGCAAAGTGCTCCTTTCTGTTGCGCTGATACTGCATTAACATGATTTTCTGCACATCCCAGTACTATTAACTATAAAAACACTCAAGAATCACTCACTGCACATATAATATTTTCAGTCTTATCTTCATCTTTGACACATTATAGATGCATCATTTAGAGCTTTTTTTCTATAGTTTGGTCCAAAAGTGGGTCAGAGGGACCGGAGGGCGGAAAAATATTAAATATGGGTCTACAGGGCTGTAATATAAGTCTTATTGCAATGTTAGATAACACAATATCCATATTGCAAGAAGCCACAATACCCAATAACAGTGAGGTCTTCCAGCTGACTGATTTTCTCATCATTGATTCAGCCAAAAACAACAAATGATTTTGTAAATACTTTACTTATCAGTTTTAATCATAATTGTCAAAATTAGCTTTCCTTCTTGGTCATGCTTTCTTTCAAGCCTTGTTTTCACATAATTTGCTGAAAAAAACTAATTGCTTTAGCAGTATATTACAATAATAAACCTAGATATTCAAGACAGCTTGAGTATCATATCATGCAGCTGTGGTCAATGTGTTGTTTATTAGCATGAAATGAGTTCCCTATGGACACTGTATGCAACCGAGTGATACAATTTAACTTTTCGATGCCGGTTAAGAGTAGAAGTCAAGGCTGAGGAGTCTAATGTGTAGTTGTGCTGCTGCGGTGGAAATGGGTGGATGGGGAGGTAGAGCTGACGAGCCTCGACGAGCGGAGTAGAGATGAGGCCAGGTGGAGGAGGGGCGGAGGAGGGTCGCAGCACACTGTGAAAATGGCGAGGCAGTGACCGAGGGGGCTTAAGAGGGGAATCCTGGGCAATCCTGACTGGTTGAAGCAGGAACGTGCTGCTGCGGCTGTCACGTAGGAGCGGCTTGAGATGAAGTGATGATCGCATGATTGGTGCGTTGTCGTCAGAGATGAGGCAATGAATGGAGTGTCTTCCAGGTTGAATTTACGCTTAAGCTTCATAACAACTAAGGGTTCAAAATGTTGTTATCTTGGCTTAGCTGTTTGCTTAGCTCAGCTTATTAATCCAAAAGACTTAACAACTGGTAAGAGAGTTTAAATATTGGCTCATAAGATCTTTGACCTTGAAAATAAATTCTTTTGGTTTGAAGTGCATAAACGAGAAGGGTCTGAACGCAGCCGATGGAGGGGCTTGTGTTCAGAGGAGCTCACGTGATTCTCTATCGGCTGCGTTCAGACCCTCGAGTAGTGCGGTATCAGATCATTAGCTGCTGGGAAGATAATTACATAAAAAAAACATCTGGTCTGGATTACTAGTATATCTTCTGAAACCTTTTGTTCTTATTGAGAAGATGGAGATATTTATTCTTTCTTTCTTATCTCCCGTACATGGCTGTGTCTGCCCCTGAGTTGAAAACAGGACAGTGTAATCTGCTCCTCTGTTGTTGTTCCCGCTGACCCCCACCTCTGCGCTTTCGGCCCGAGACGCTGCACAGAAGCAGCTTCTAAGCTCTTAATATATGTCCCCACTGCTCCGAATCCATCTTTAAGGATGACCCCAGTGCACAGTGGTCAGCAAAGGCGGGAGGAAATCTCTGCCTGGACTGTTAATGACATGTCTCAGATCAATCCCCTATGGAGCTTTGTATATCTCACTCTGTCGTCCTGTTTGCTGCTACTTCCTAGCCTATTTCCCCCCTATAACGCTGTCTGCCACATCTCTGAAATGTGTTTAGGCTAAAGCCGCAGTTGACCCACGCTGTCTTTTTCACTTCTTTGCCGTTTGCAGTCCCTTACAATTACACTCTGAGGCCAGACAAATCGAATGGGCGGCTGGTCTCTCCGGCACTCTGTGTGGTGCTGTGCAATCAATGGGCATCACAGTTAATGCTCTGTCCCTTGTTTTTCGTAGAATTGTGGAATGTTTGGACACATTCGTTGGCAGCAGGTTTTCTCGTCCGTCTTGTCGATCCAGGCCTGTACAGAGACATGAAAGAAAATGTCCACAAAATCAATGTGGCTTCTCTTTGCTGCTTTAGTGTACTATGGACATTTATAGCGGGTTTTACTGAACAATGTGATTAAAACACCTGGTTAAATTAGGTAAAAATCAAGTAAGGGATAATGCCCGACGAGGTGTCTGATATCAGAATTACCTGGACGCAAAGCCATTCATCTCCCAGGATCCCCTTCTTAAAGGAACAGGCTGAGATATGTTCTTACCTGACCTTAGACAAGTTGATGCGTACCTGTCTGGTCTTTACGTGTGTGCTCAGTCGTGCAAAAAGACCAAAGATGTTGTTAGCATTTAGCCTCTCCTCCTCTCCTCTATGGGACCAAATGGGATGAAGTTAGAAGTGACCAAGCTCTTCCACGTTTTCCCCATTTGAATACAGTTGCAGAGAATTCTATAGGAGTGAAGATATAACTGTGCGGATGCCGAAGTGCTCCTAAGGTGTTATTACGCCTTACAATATATTGCCCCTTTTTATCCACTTAGAAAATTGACATGTTTAACTATACTTGGATTGTGTAACTACTCATGTAACCGTATTTAAATAGGGAAAACGTGGAACAGCTTGGTTGCTTCTAACTACACCCCTGTTTGGCCCGATAGAGGAGAGGAGAAGAGGCTAAACACTATCAACATATTTGGTGTTTTTGCGTGATTGAGCGCATGCGTAAAGACCAGACAGGTATGGCCTCTCCTGGGCTCTCGTCATTGTTGTAAATTGGCCGCCCCGGCTCTCATCCTCTACCACTACCAGTGTCCGGGCTCCTGGGGAAGACTCTGTCAATCATTCATCATTGCCGTGTGTTTCACCTTCCACCGGGGTCTGAGTCCAAATCATGATTCATGTCCAATAAAACTCTCCTGAACGCCACTCTTATTCTGTGACTCTTTTCAGGTTGAATTACCTCGGTACAGGAAGGTCTCCGTCTTTTTTCTGCACTGGGATGTTGTATCATCGATCTAGGCTTGTACAAAGTCAGTCAATATCCCAAAAAATCAATATGGCTTCCCTCACTCCTCCTGATGTGCACTTTGTCCATTTACCGCAAGTTTTAACCAACAGTGTAATGTTAAAAACACATAGGTCAATTCAATAAATCAAAGTTAGCCGCTAGAAGCAAACACAAGGCCCAAGAGCACTGGATGAATGGGACTCCTGGGCCGGGATTTAGTGCGCTGTATTGGGGTTATTAGTGGGAACAAGAGTATAATTATGTAAACAGTTTAAACACTTCAGTTTCACCAACCTCTTTTATACAAATATTGGCCAACCGTGTTTTAATAATGAACAGAAATGGTAAGAACTCCCATATGGCCTAACCGGCGTACAGTGGGTTGTTTAAACATTATAAGCCAATTGTCGTTAATCTTGTTTACCCAATGCCTTTGCACCGATGTGGTTTGAGGCTAAAATAAAATGTTTCATTTTGTTTTAACTCATACCTTTTCTCTCACACCATACAATGTACAAACTGCCCCTTCTATGTGATCAATCCCTATCCATTTCATGCTCTTCATGAAGCAGAAACAATCATCTATGCCTTCTCTATTTTCCTCAATGCCAGGGTTACCACTTGACGCCTTTTAAACACAGTTCTCTTGCTAAATCTTTATCACACAACACACTTGACATCTTTGACTGACTTTTTCTACCTGCTTTCATCTTCACCGTCTTTCCGTGACTGTGTAAAAGCACTTTTGTTGCTTGAAGTGCACACGAATGGTCATTCCTCTGCCATTTTATTGAATCACCTCCATCTGCCTGGTGCAGACAAGGTGTAGACAGGAGGGCAAAAAATGCCAATGTTGTTTAACATAAAGAATTAGCCGAGTGACCGGAGTGTAAATACCCTTTATTGCAGGCTAATAAACATCGCCGTGGGATCTGAGAGCTGCACAATCGATAGAAGAGAGCATTTAAAGAACATTGGTCCTGGCTGGAGTTTAGCGGCCTCTTTGGTTCATACCCTTTAAAGCCACACCGCGTAGAATTTTACTTCTAAATAAAACTCAAATACTAGCATATATTTTATAATAGATCCTTTCATCATTGGAAAAAAATACCTCATAAATGTACAAACAAACGTGTTTTTGCTGTGAGCGGCTCAGCTCTCCTAAGACATGACTGTAACTGTACCCGGGAGTGGGTACGTCTCCAGCTCGTCTCCATGGAGATGATAGCTAAAGTCAGTAGAATTTGAGATCTAAATGGGTTAGGTCCTCATCCAGATCCATTCTTTGATTGTTCTCTGCAGTAATAGTATATTCTGTGTCGATCTGGTCAAATGTTGTTAGCATTTAGCATCTCCCAGCATAGGTATAGCTCAAAACTGGGGTGAAGTTAGAAGCTACCAAGCGTTTTCCCTATAAAAATACAGTTACGTGAAAGTTACACAATCCAAGTCTAGTTACACAAAATTAAACATGTCGATTATCTAAGCGGATAAAAAGGGGAACTATATTAAGTAATATCACCTGAGGAGAACTTCGAAGTCAAAGTGCTCCTAATATTATCATGCAATCATTTTGTGTAACTAGACTTGGATTGTGTAACTTTTCCCGTATCTGTAAATAGGGAAAATGCTTTGTAGCTTCTAACCTCACCCCAGTTTGGAGCTATACCTATGCTGGGAGAGGCTAAATGCGAACAACTTTTGCGTGACTGAGCGCACGCACAAAGACCAGACAGGTGCATATCAAGAAAATATCTCAGCATGTATAAACGGTGGCCTATTCCTTTAAAAGGACAATACGGAGTTTAAAAATGTTAACATTAAGTATTATCCTCCCCCTACATGTTTCAACAATGTCCTAAGGTGTAGAATGAGCCCAGACATATTTACCACAACTGCCTCTAAAATCCTGCAATGTCACTCAAAAAGGTGTTAATTCGGGTCCGAAGTGCCGTCATGCACGGGCTTAATATAGAAGCTGCAGCTACACGTATGACCTGAGGTGGCAGTAGTGAGTATAAAATGGCGAACTTGCATCTAGCCTCTTTAACTTTACTGTATATGATGGAGCAATCTTAGAAAAAATGTACATAAAAAACTTTTGAAGGCTGGTTTATAAAAGTGACAACAATCACACAACTAAACCCGAGTTACCTCTAGTTTTTGGACACACCATTCCATTTGCACTGTTGTATTTGCGCTAAGTGGTTTTCTCCTCACATTCACATCTGCTGCTTATTGTGCAAAATCCACCATAAACACTGTTGTTTGTTTGACAATTGCACCGAGGAAAAAAAAAGTCTATGTTGTGAATGTTCTGCGCTTTCACCGACAATGGCAATAAAACCTATTCTGATTCTGATGCGTCAAGCTTAGAGCATCCAGAATTCAGTTACTGAGCTAAAAAGATATTTCATTCAAACATGTTTATATCTGGGGACACAGATAGACCATGATCATGAAATATTCACCCAAGTTTTACTTTTGCCTTTTAATTGAATACATGTAACAAAGTCGCATTGGTTTTTACATAGTGACTTATCATGAAACCCCATTTGCAGATGACTGACACCGCTCTTCGAATAATTACTCCGCCTGTCACCTTTGACGTTTGTGGGAGCGGTAATGGTCCTGGCATGAGAAACCACACGTCACCAGATGGCCCAGTTAATTATTCATCACTACACATGTATTCAGTCAATTCTTCTCACACCGCTGCCTGTGTAAGGTATAACATGCCCATTAGGCCGTGTCACAAAGGCGCTGCGCTACAGAGGGAATAAATACCACCTCGAAGCTTCATGTTCTTCATTAAATGTCGTTTTTAGCAGTGAGTCACGAGCAGCATTTTTGTATTCTTCTATCAAAATATAATATAAATAACAACAATAAAAATCCATCTCTACCCTGACTTCTCGCCAGATTCGCCTCAATGCAATTAATGCACTGCAGCAAGACGACAGCATTAGCAATCATCTCCAAAATGAAAAGAGAAATCCCTAAAAGGAAATCGAACAACATCCAGTAATTACTTGTACAATCTTAAGTGCAGCACAGATCAGCGTTGTTTGTGCGTTTCGCCGGTGTTGTCCCGTAGCTGTCTCTTGTGTGGTCACCGTCCCCCCTCCCTCCCCTCGACTGGAGCTCAGTGTCAGGGTTGTAGTCTCGCTGGCTACAAGCATCCCGTCGCTGCGGTGGACTTACCGGCATCAACCCCCTCCCCTCCCCTCCCCGGGCCTGCTCTTTAATTACCCTGGCCTATTGATCCTCCGTGGGACGCACACTCTGGAGCCGAGGCCGGGCCCGTACAAGTTAATGACTGATTATTCTGTGGTGGGCCCTTGGGACGGGACAGGCGGCGTGTGGGGGGACAGGAGGAGCCCAGAGCACACTGCAGCACGAGCGTCCACTCCTCTCCCCCGGCTCAGACGGGACTCGAAATAGCACCGGTGTACTCACTGCTCTGCTGAGTCCATTACTTTGAACCGCCGTTTAGCTGAGAGTTTGCAAGAAAGTTTGGGCCATAAAGGTGTCGCAGTTAGGACACTTTGAAATTAGATTAAAAATAGGGCTGCGCCGTATGAGATTTTTTTTTTTATAGTATTTGATAACTGTCTTGAGTAATATATAATACATTTCACTAAGCCATTTCAACTTGCCAATCAGTTTAAAATCACACTCGTATAACTTGGACAATATGGTTTTGTGTGATAACAGTATTTTTTTTTACAATTTGTGCAGCTCTAGTGTTAAAGAATTAAAAAGTAGTCATACATATAGATGAGGTCATTTTGTTAAAGATCGCTTCTTATCCAGGAGCGTTTGTTAGTTCTGAAGTCCTTCTAACTAAAAGGTTAAGGTACTATTGGTGTACAAAAAATAAGCAGGTACCCGAAAAGAAATATAAAATCTTTATATTAAACTTTTGATGCTGTTGGTCATCAAAATGTTAAAGAAAAAAAAAAGTGAAAAAGTGTTGGAAAAATATTCAAATATCGGTAAAATTTGGGGGGAAAATTGAAAAATGTGGGGGGGGAAAAAAAGGAAAATCTTGGGCAAAATCTGGAGAAAATATGAAATATAGAAAAAAATGTGAACAACGTAAGGAAAAAATTGCTACATTGTGTGAACATTTGGGAGGGGGGCATTGGGGGAAAAAAAACATGAAAAAATTGGTTAAAAAAAGGGGAGAAATAAGAAAAACCCAGATAGTGTTTTTTCTGCCCTTTTGTAGTTAAAGGAAGTTTCTTTGTTGTTTGACCTCAAACAAATGATACAAATGCAGTAGAAATTCATTGGAAGGAAAAGGATATTTGTTATGGTTCTTTATGACAAAGAATTTAGCACAAGTATCGAAAAAAAAAAGTATCATTCAGGTATCGGTATCGAAAAAAAACTAACGATACCCAGCCCTGCTTGCTAATTGTTCTCCTTCAGATTTCTCTTACTGTAGGTTCCTTGTACTACGCATTTTTAATAATTTATAGTTTTGCAGTTTAAATTTAGGTTCTTAATTGGGTCACAGACACAGGTAAATCATTCATTCGTTTTAAGCAGTACTAAGTAACTCATGCCCCGAGAGGCCATAAGCACCACTGCAGGTGTCGTAGCATGTTACGGTTTTTTACTCATTAATTGTCCATGAGAATAAATACTACGCTGACAGAAAACACAAAGGGAGAGAGGGATATTGTACATCCAATACACAATGGAGATATTTTTTTCACTCAAACTTGGCTGTAAATACTGTTTAAGTGACCCTAGCCCGTAGTCAGCTTTGCTCGTTAGCCTGTTAGCTTCTTCTTCGTGATTCCATTAGTGTGTATTGGTGGCTCCGACCCGGTGTAGGGAAGTTGCAAGTGTGGTTTTCCGGCCAGAGACACCAGGGGGAGATGAAACTCTTGTATTACCCCCAGAAGGACTACGAAAAGGATTTATTAAGGTAAACAAGTTGCTTAGCTCTGCTTTAAACAAAGAACAGTGTCCTCTTTCTAGCAGCCCTGTTTCCATGCTACCATCAGATAATGAGTTCTAAGCTGAACTAGAGTAGCTCATAATGCTGTGTTCTTTTCTTTGTATTGTCTAGTTATTCTCCCACGCACTTAACAGACGCACTACAGTGTAATTGGCTCTCCTATAGAGAACGCTATTAGAATGAATCAGAGCTATAAGTGGCAGGTTCTGAACTACACAACATAGGGACACTGAAGTCTTCTGAGGAGCTTCTGTTTTCACAATAATTAACACCGTTGACGCTAAGTTGCAAACATCTTCATCTGTCAGGCTCAGGCATAATGCTGATAATTAGCCGTGTGGGTTTTACTTTACGAAGTGTCGAGAGCAACCCCTTGTATTTCAGTTTCACTTAATAACAGTGTACAGTAGCTTATTGGAATTCTTATTGGTTGACAAAATTAAAAAAGTGTTTTTGTTATTAGAACTTCTTTTTCGTGTATGTGACATGCAGCTGCTTAATGCAAACATGTTGGAGCTTTACCTTTATCTGCAGTTGATTTTGGTTAGCAATATCAAACTACAGTTACATAACAGGGAAAATATAAGATGAATAACACCTTGTACTTGTGCTGCATCTTTTAAGGTACGCAAACACATCCATATTGGCATGGTGGGTGATGTTAGTTGCCCGTGGACGTGAAACAACAGACAGACTATATGCTATGCATCAGTGTTCTGGTTGCCAAAATAATCGCTGGATTTAAAACAGAGAAATGGTGAAATCTAAAGCCAAACCGGGATCATCTCAGCTGCTCAGTCCCTCTCCTCCTCTCCAGAGGTTAGAGCAGAGCTGTATTTAGCGCCCGTGCTCTGGAGAAAGGCCATCTTTGGGGAAATAAGTGTGTCCACAGTGATCTTTACGCTGCCTTCCCATGAGGCGGCCTGACATGCACACAATGGCACCGGCGCTAAATATGGCCGGCAATGAGAAACAAGCCTCACCACTTCTGAGATGAGAGACTTTATGATGAACAGTGGAATCCAGTATATTATGAAAAGCGTTTTGGTTTTTCGTTAGTTTATGTTAAAGCAACTGTTGGGATTCTGGACGTTGGGCTTTTGATCCAAGCTCCAGCTCCAGCCAGTGTATGCTGTTATTGTGTCCTTGGGCAAGATACTTCATTTTATTTATTTATTTATTTATTTGACAGGGACATTGCTTAACAAATGTGTTGCACAGACCAGAGATAACTACAAGCTAATTTTCATCTGTAATCCCTGGGCAGAGGCAAAGTGACAGCAGGTTTATACTGTATGAGCATCTTACTTTAGAGTCCATTCAAAATATAAAATACATATAAAGCACCAGCAAAAGGATCACATCAACAAACATTCAAATGCAATATTTAGAATTTTTACACTAGCAATTACAATTATTTATTTTTTTAAACTTGTACCTTCTTATATTTTTAACACTACCCCTGTGCTAATGATCACAAATCTGACCACTTCTTCAATTCAACCACTTCTTCAGGTTAAGTTTAAACTGTTGCTAGGTGATCATCTTGCCTTGTGTCAGTGATATAACTGACAGTGTATAAGGAGCAAAAGTTCAGGACAATACAATTTCTCCAATGGCTACAGTCTTCTGTGTTTACATATGGCTAATCTCCATTAACACGCATTGTGCCTGTTGTTCCTATAATTACATTTCTTCAACCAAAATTTGTTGAGCCACCCTATCGCAAGCAGAGTGCACGAGCGCCAGGGATCTTAGTCTGCTGAAGGATATTAATCCCTTAACCCTGACCTGAAACGAGTACATTTTCTTCAGTTTGCCTTAATCCAAAACAGTTTCTTGAAAAAAACAAAACCCCTAGAAAAAAAACTTGCCAAAAAACGCAATGCAGCAAAACAAAAACACAAAAAAAGACAAAACAAGTGACAAAAGAGCATGACATAGCGAAAAGCATGAAAAACGCATCAAATAATTGCTTTTCACTTTTTGGCAACAACCATCTGTGATCAATTTTGTAGGTCTTAGCTTTCAAATGAGGCATTACACTGGCCTGTAAGAGGCAGGAAACTCGCCAGTCGAGAAGCTTTTAGATTTGTGTAAGGCCGAACTGGGGAAAACGGTTAAAGCGGTTCACCCCAACCTGAATCGAGTACATTTCCTCCAGTTTGCCTTTGATCCAAATCTAAAATAAGAAGAAAGAAAAAAAAAAGAGTCAACATAGTGACAAAAATGAGACCGAAAGGAGGATGAAAATGCAACAAAAGAGAAAAGAGAAGAAAAAGTGGCAAAAATGTCCAAACAGTAACAACAACACGGCAACAACGTGAGGAAAAAGATCAATTTAGATTGAGTCTTAGCTTTCAAATGAGGTGCTACACAGGCCTATAGGCTTATGGATTTGGGTATAAAGCTGAAATAGAGAGTTTATAGTTGGGAGTTAAGAGGTTAATTTCACTACAATAACAATGTCCTACATACAGCTCAACCTGTGGCTCCGTATTTAACCTTTATTTCTAAAATGAAGCATTAAGAGGTTCAGATTAACTTGACTTGTCTCTGCTGGTTGAGGGAAAACCTGAGCTCAGCGCTACCTGATTCTTCTGTGTCATTACAACATGCTCCACTGATCCTTGAATGAATTACCATGATGATTATCCACTTGTAAGTTTTGAACTGACAATGGAGGTGTGTAAAATGCAAATAGGCTTTCAGCTAAAACAGCAATGCAAATACAGGAAGTTTGATCAATGGTTTGTGATTTGAAAAGCCCCAAATATTTTGTATACTCATATTAACATTTCATTCACGGCACTCCCTTTTAACAAGTCTTCATGATATCAGCATCCACAATTTGTCAAACGACCTGGCTTAACACTTACCACATCAGCTCCAAAGCCAATTTACATATCTGGGAAGCGATTGAAATTCATTGCCTCTGAATGGTAGTAATTTCAGCCCAGGTCAGAACGCAGCAATTGTCACACGCTGCAATGGGCATTTCCCAAACCGACTATTAACCAAAGTGCACATAAATCACAGAGCGAGAACACACATCACACCGAGGGCCTTTATAATGGTGGACATGCTCCGATTGATGGAAGTAGTTAATTCAAATTAGGCTGAAATGAGTGACGGATGACATCACAACCCGAATATATAATTATTGATTTGAGATTTTGACCAACCAATTCTTCGCCCCCCCAAGAACCTGGTCTTATGGCAAAATGGTGAGACATGAATCAATAATGCACTAGTTAAAACTACAGTGCAAAACATTTTCAGCCATTCTGTTGCCAGAAAAGCAAAACCAAAATCCTATTGACCAGCTAGACATTGAAAACGCTTTAAGTAGGTAGTGGATAATCAAAGAATGGATTTGGATGAGGACCTAACATATGTAAATCCCATGTTTGGCCGCCATCAGTCAACATTTCCATGGAGACGAGCTGGAGACGTCTGGGCCTGGGGAAAAAATACTTGATCTACTGAAATAATTGTCATATAGAACCATAAAACAGAACAATAATGTCAATTGATTCCATAAAAGACCAATTATTTTCCATTTGCATCATTTATTCGAAGAGAAACAACCAGGTAGCTTCCTTTAATGCTGTCCCTGGACCCAACAACAGTCAAAACTTGATACCTAGTTAAACTTTTTTCTCGATACCATACTAGTATCGTTTAACGGTAACCTGCCCTTCAGCAAACATACTTTTTTTTTAGGTACTTTATGTGAAATGTGATTTCAGGGCTTCAGGCTTTAAGGGGTAAAGACTGATCTGTACTTGCAAAATTATCCAGATAGATACTTCCCTTTGTGGAGTTCTTAGTGGTAATGTTTTTGTAGCAGCAGATAACGCCGAATAGTATGATTGCACACAACAGAGATCTCAACAATTGTTAAAATACTTTATCAATTCCTTATTCCTTAAAAGATTTTCGGGAGAGTGACACCCGAGACCCCACTGTTTAGTTTGTATGAGGAAGCGTATTTCTATCTGTGCGTCGCAAAGCTTGAGTTTGAGCGTGGGAAGACTCTTTTGTGCATCTTTCAACTCGGACAGTAATACACCCAACACCGAAAGCAAACTTGCCTACATCTGCACTATATCTTACAAATCTCTGAAAAGTGAATGCACAGGTAAACCACTGTCAACATCCATCCATCCATCCATCCATCCATCCATCCATCCATCCATTTTCTTCCACTTTTTGCTGCCGGGTCATGGGGGCAGCTGTTGGAGCCGCCCAAATCACATTGCACCAGTCCGTAATGGCTCCCCCTGCAGGTGGGATCAATCATGGGTCCACGGAAAGACGGCCCCATGATTGTAACCGATCCTGTTGGTCTCTCATAAGGCCTCTGAACCGCTCTTTGACCCGTCACCCAGGAACTGTTTGCCATGGGAGACCCAACCAGGGGCACGAAGCCCCCGACAACAGAGCTCCCAGGATTCAGGTGCTCAAACCCCTCCACCATGTTAAGGTGGCGGTTCCAGGAGGGGCCACTGTCAACAGGAAATTGTAAAATAATCATTAAATTAATCTGCTTGTAAAATGCTTGTAAACTAGCACACTCAGACTATAGATTTTTGAACTGAACCACTGATTTGTATTTATTGACTTGTATTTTTTGTCTTGGCTCAGTTGCAACAAAAACACAGCCCAGCCCCTTCGTTTTAAACATGGTAATTACGGCAGATTGGGGGGGATTGTCACATTAATCTCAAACTGCTGACGGGTCGCTGCATTTCTCAGACGAGGTCCAGGAGCAGATTACCCGAACCATCTCTTTATGTTTTATCACTGGGACGCACACGCACGGGACGGGATGGGGGACCGGTCAGGCTACCTTTAAATCACCGAGTCAATTACCTGCGCCATATGGGACAGCAGTGATTTGGATATTAAAGAGGGGCGTAGTGGAGAGTGAAGGAGCTTTATCAAAGGTGTCCCGAGAGCGTATCTTGTGTCCCTTAAGGCAGTACTTATGAACACCTGACTGGCTGCACCGCACTGGGGGGAGCGCGCCTCAATGCGTCTGATAGCTTTTGGCAATCGGAACGGGATGAGATGTGGGATAGAGAATGGAGCACCTGGACCACGAACAACCACTTTTTTTATATCTCTGGAGAGAAGAACGTAATTAGGTTTTGATTTACATCCAAACGGTATAGTCTTGCAGCGCAGTGATATCTATACTAGGCGCTGCAAAATGTTCAATTTCAGATCTGCTTGAAGAACAAAGAAAGGAAAAAAAAACTTACTCCAACCTAAATGTCATTGGCTCGGCTACATTTCTAGTACTGTTACAGTTCATTCATCAACTTTATGTCATGTTGTGGGGTAAGGGGTTTGTTGATTCACCAGGTAGTAGGTTTAAAGCAGGACTAAGTAACTCTTGCCCCTAGAGGCCATAAGCGGCACTGCAGGTGTCGTAGCATGTTACGTTTTTTTTTTCTCATTAATTGTCCGTGAGAGTAAATACTACTCTGATAGAAAAGACTAAGGGAGAGAGGGATATTCTACATCCAATTACACAATGAAGATAATTTTTTTCACTCAAACTTGGCTGTAAAGACTGTTTCAGTGGCGCTAGCCCGCAGTTAGCTTTGCTCGTTAGCCTGTCAGCTTCTTCTTCGTAATTCCATTAGTGTGTATTGGCACCTCCGGGTCGGAGCAGAGAACACACCGGGGGGAGATGAAAGACCCTCCAATCATCCCTTAACACTTATATTACCCACAGAGGAACTACGAAAAGGATTTATTACAGTAAACATGTTACATAGTACTGCTTTAATATTCTGACGCACAACTGGATTTACTTAACCTCTTACCCCTGCCTTAACCGAGCCCATTTTCCCCAGTTCCGCATAACCCAAATCTAAAAGCTTTTCGCCTGGAGCTCACAGCCTGTAAACCAGCGTAACGCCTCATTTGAAAGCTAAGACCTACAAAACGGATAGTGACTTTTTTGTTGCGTTGTCGCCCGTGTTTTTGTCACATTACTGTTGCTTTTCCAGCACATTTTGGTAACTTTTTTGCTGATCTTTTTTGCCCTTTCATCACTTTCTAATCATCGCTTGTTTATTTTATTTTGTTTTTTTTGTTTTGTTTTTTCAGGTGGGGGTTAAGCGGTTAATTAAAACCATGGTACAATGTTACATCCTCGTGAAGTCAATTTATTTTGGCACCATCGATAGTCCACGTGTGCTCTTGTGGTCATTTTTACCAATCGCTAATGCAGAGATAAGAGTCTAACTCGCGTGATCGATAGGGATATGCAGGAGGGTCTGTGAGAGCTAGAAATGCATAGGGTTTCAGCTCAACAATTATATTCTATTATCATCTCTAATTACCCTGAAATAATCAGACACACTTCTCTAAACAATGTGTGAAGCATCTTACAAGCTGGCATTTCCTGGGGGTAAAACTTAAAGCTGATGTTTTTGCTGGGATATGCTCAAACCACACATGAAACAAAAATAGTATCAATGAGAGCTCAACGGTGTGAGGCTCAATTTTAATTCAATGCACAATTAGCTGATGAGTTGTCAGGCACTTATTCCAAGCTGTTGTTTCCAGAATGTGCAAGAGAATCATTGAGAAAGACAATGTTTGTGGTAAATAGATTTGGGAGTTTGTCCAGCTGTTCTCACATCTGAAAACTGAAAATCCAACACATTTATTTGTAGCAGTTTCATTGACAATTGTGCAATAAAATGGCCATTCTATTTGTACAAAAGACGCTTTGTACTCATTTTATGATAATTTTATTACACCATTTTCAAAGGGAGTTGGTCTTTAAATAACTGAGTCGGTTGACACGTTTCTCTCTAAAAGTTCTATTATGATAATTAG
Organism: Gobius niger; assembly: GCF_951799975.1. Taxonomy (NCBI): domain Eukaryota; kingdom Metazoa; phylum Chordata; class Actinopteri; order Gobiiformes; family Gobiidae; genus Gobius; species Gobius niger. The sequence continues at coordinate 26,032,496 of NC_136858.1, forward strand.
TGCTCTCACAGGATTAGTCCAGACACAACCTTCCTTTAAATAACATGTTACACAAGAATATAATTTGCAGAGGTGACAGAGAGCCACAGTGTACAGTAAGTCATTTTACAACCTGATGATGATGAACTGATTTCTCTATTTTCATCACTGTAAAGAGAAGTGACAGCTATAATCAATCTTGCTACTCAGATATAAAGGGAAAAACTGATATGTACTTTAAATAGGCAATTCTCTTGATATATAAGTATAGTAATGCAGTGGAATTAAAATGTGATTTACAAGCTTGACAAGTTTCTCAAAGTGCTCCACAGGAGGTCATTATTCATTCACTTCCTGCATTAGTCCATGGTAGCTACTTTAGCCACATCTCCACCAACAGTATCAATCACTCACACGCCACAGTCATAAGGCGCCCGCTTTACTTCCTGAGCCGCTGTTATTCCAACTTACACATTGTCTGTGCACGCCATTCTTCTCTGAGTGAGTTATTGCATTGTGAACTTGTGTACTTGGACTCTTGATCCGAGTGTCACCAAGCCATTTGTTGTATGTTTCACAAATATTAGTCCTGATATGACGTGTGTAATTTCCTCTCAGCCCCGCGTCTCAAACGGTCTGCGGTCTGGAAAGGTCCCAGACAGGCCGCAGTGATAATCCCAGCGCTCAAAGGCTCTTAGTGCAATATGAGGCTTCGGAAAGGTCAGCTGCAGATGTGCCATTTCTCCTGTAAGTCCTAAACTCTCCCCAGCACCGGTGGACATTGAGGATCATCACAGCTCCGTCCCAAAGTCTTAATATAGAGTGAGCTATTGTGCTTTGAACAATGGCTACACAAGCTGAGGTAGCCTACACACTGTCATAGAAGCTCTGGGTTAAGGAACATTGGAGATAATGAAGTGTCCTTGAGTCACGTTTGCATTAAAAGGTAAAAACCTTATCAGTGGCCTCAATATTTCAGATTTTGTGGACGGCCCTCATCAAAAACTGTTGTTTTTTTGGGGGCCATTCACACATGTTCTTCTTTCTTTGAATCGTCTGCAGCCTGCTCTGTGTGATAAGGTTTTTTTTTTTTTAGATGGGAAGCAAAGGGAGGATGGGCTTAGGGACTGTGCGCATGTCGAACCCAGAGGATGGGCCAAGAGAACCTTTCAAATGTAGAGAGCATTTTCTAACCAGGTGTGAGCTAATGATCAAGATGTGTTGGAATGATTGCCAGACTCAAAAAGCATCATTTCTGGCTTCAAGTAGATGTTTGAGAATTACTCAAAATCTTTCATTTTGGTCTTATTTCTTATGGATGCTGAATGACTTTAGCTCAGTTGGAAACATATTCACCCACTAATATTAAGGTCTTTGGTTTCCGGTTCCACTCGCATCACTGTAGTGTGTCCGTGGGCAAAGATACTTAAAGGAACAGGCCACCGTTTTTCCATACTCAGGTAAGGACATATCTCAGTATTGAAAAAAGTTGGGCTATTCCTTTAACCCTCTCACTTTCTCAAAATTGTGGTTCAGAGCAGCTCTGTCAGTGAAAGCCCTGATGGAGACTGCGTTGAACAATACAGGAGTCAAGTTTTAACTTTTTAACGATAGGTTTCAAGTATGATGTCAGTCTTTGGAACCATAGCAATTAAAAGCACCTTCAATATACAATGAGAGATTCAACTTAAAATGATCCACTTACCGTCTCTGAACTGTATATACTTTAAAGAGACTATACGGAGTTTCAAAATGTTAAAATTAAGTATTTTCCTCCCCTTACATGTTTCAACAATGTCCTAAGGTGTAGAATGAGCCCAGATCTATTCACCACAACTGCCTCGAAAAATCCTGCACTGTCACTCAAAAAGGTGTTAATTCGGGTCCGAAGTGCCGTGCAGTTACACGTATGACCTGAGGTGGCAGTAGTGAGTATAAAATGGCTAACTTGCATCTAGCCCTTTAAAACAAACAGGGGCGGACTGGGATTGAAGAACACCCCTGAACTCTGACCAGCCTGGCCCAAATTAGCGTAAATGTGCACTTACCACCCGGCTTAACGGAGCGCATTTTCTCAAGTTCGGCTTTACCCAAATCTAAAAGCTTCTCGACTGGAGAGCATCAATGTAACGCCTCATTTGAAAGCTAAGACCTGAAAAAGTGATTGTAACATTTTGTCATATTTTTGTTGTTTTTTCATTACTTTTTTGTGGCTTTTTATTGTTGTTTTTGTCACTTTTTTATTGTGTTTTTGTCACATTTTTGTTTGCTTTTTTCCTTGCTTTGTTGTCGTGTTTTTGTTGACTTTTCATCACATTTTTTGTCACTTTTTTTTGTTGCTTTTCCGGCACATTTTTTGTTTTCTTTTCACCCTCTTTTTTGTCGCTATTTTGATGCTTTTCTTTTTAGCTTTTAGATTTGGGTAAAGCTCAGTTAAGGCGGGACCAGTGGCCCTTCTGTGCTCTTCCAAAAAAAATGAACATATGGCCAGTCCGCCCCTGAAAACAAAGTCAGTTCCTGGACATTTCCTCTATGTTCTTACTATGGTGACGAGCACACGGTTTGGTTGCCTTCCTCTTCACTCATCACAAGTGTATTCACAAACAAGTACCATGGCCGAGGATTTTTTTCATTTTTTTTCAAGCACAGAGCTGGTGGAACGGTGTTTGCTCTAATCTGCAAAAACAAAACGAAAGCAGTAAATCTGAGACTTATTTTTGAATTGGAGTGTTTGTGGTATTTTCATCCTGAATGATGCACCAAGGACCAAAGACAGGAAATTGTGGCCTTTACGCAGTTTGGGTACTTTGGGGGGAAAAATTAAATTGGCTTGGAACAAACATCTCTTTTTTTTCCAAGTGTTTCCGCTTGTGAGCAACTATTTAGGGTCTTCCTATTTCTTTTATAATACTAATGGATAATTCCCACAAGTCCTAAATTTTGGCAACAAGTCCATTTCTCTCAATGGCGAAACCGCAGCATTTTATCCAGCGAGGTCTGTCTCTGGCGGAGGAGGCAGATAATTAAAAGTTAAATTAGTTGACTGAATGTGAGGTCCAAAGCCAGCAGCGGTATTGTGGATGCTCAGTCAAGCACAAAGCTAAAGTTATTTGTGTGGTTTACCATTCAAAACACTATCTGATGACCTCCGGCATGCTCTGTATAAGTCAGTTAGTGTTTCAGATATTTTGTGTGGAATTAATTGGGTTCAGAGCTTCAGCAGCAGAAGAAAGCTCTAATTACTGAGTTTTTATCACGTCCAAACATATGTCAATTATTCAACATTTCTCAATTTGTTTGTTAAATATCAGCTATAGGTTTAAGTGTTAAACTCTGCAACAGCACTGCCGAACCAATTCTTCTGTCCAGCCACAAACAAGCACCACATCTACATAAATAGACTTTGTGAGGGGTCTTTTTTTAGAAGTTGGAAGGATGTAGTCTGCTCTTCAACAGGTACAAGCGCTGTACAGTAGGAGAGGAGAAATCAAAGCCAGACCAGTGGCTTATTCACACTGTTGTGGCCTACTATGTGCACTATTTGCATATCAAGGACTTCTCAAGGAACTACGCAAGACTGTTTTTTGTTTATTGGAGTTATGGCTCGAACGACAATGACGACAATGTGAAGATCGAAATCTACCAGTTTCTCAGAAAGACATAAAGAGCAACCCGGCTTGCTCTGAGCACTGCTGCTTATGTTTGAGTGCGTAAGGATAACATCATGTAATTTTACTACTTAATCGAAGAGAAAGATGAGTTTGCTCAGCCCTTCGCATGTGCGTTGTCTTGAAGATCCCCTCGCCAATGTGACGAAAAAACAAACACAGCTGCTGTGAGGAGAAATATTTCAAAATGCGGTTCTGATGCAGCAAAGGTTTAGTTATTTTCGGCTTTATGATGAACAGAATATGGCATGAAGGAAAAATTCTGTGTGTAAAAAAAATAAGGTAATAAAAATGATTTCTTCAATATTGAAAATTAAATATTATTGGATCAATGTGACATTTTAATGAAACTTAATGTTATTTCTTTGTAAATATTTGTAAGGTAGGTAAGGTAACTTATACATGAACTGTACAGCAAAATGTGTCCTCTGCATTTGACCCATCCCTTGACTCCACTGGACCCCCCGTAGGGAACAGTGGGCAGCTAGGGCGCACGGGGACCCATATCCATGATGTGGAGCCAGGCTGGGGGTCAGAAACACCTGGCTGGAGGTGTGTTTTTAAGTAAGTTAAGTTATCCTTTATTAATCTCTGTAGAAAAATTTGTTCTCTGCATTTGACCCATCCTCAATGTCGCAGGGGCGATCTGTAGGAGCAGTGAGCTACTAGCTGCTAGCTCGTGGTCAGTAAACCGGCGTACCCGGAGGAAACTTACACAGAGGAGGAGAACCTGCAAACTCCACACAGAAAGGCCCAGTCCAGATGGGAATTGAACCTGGGACCTTCTAGCTGTGAAGCATGAGAGCTAGCCACTGCGCCACTGTGACCGTAACTATAACCCTAATCAACAACTACCCTTGTGCCCTACAATACAAATCTATAGGTAGATCAGGCCGTGTTGTCCTTAACAGTAGATCGCAACCACAAAAAGGTGAGCACCTCGGATCTGGACAGTGCCCATCCAGATGTGTAGCTCTCGGTTCATGGTCAGCACGTTGAGGATTAGCCCATTGTGCAATGTGCCGGTGTTATTTTGTGTTCTTTTGGTGCCGAAACATTTCTGATGAGGCGCACTGGTTGCTCCATGTTTCACTGAATGACTGTCTGTTCCTTGTTAATAAACCATCTTTTGGGACACTGCAGTTGTTTTGTTGTGCCACACCAGCCACAGCCCTGCCTCTGTCGACTCTCCAGGCACATTTCAAAAGCCTTAATCAGTGCAGTGATGTATGGGCATATTATCAAAACAAAACCTGGATCTGTCATTACTATTTCTACCGTGTTCCTGCCTAATTGCCGACAGCTGCATGTCACAGTGAAAGAGCTTTGAGAAGTGCCTTAAATGAATCGTGGCGCATTGATCTGAACAGCCATGTTTTCCTTACTCCACAGAATTAGCTCTTTTTCAAAACCAGAAATGTTTCCCCTTTTTACTTCTCAATCTGTTCGGAACCAAAACATCAACATCAAGTCTCATTTATTCGAAGCAAAATGAAAAGAAAGTCTTCTTTGCTGCAATGTCTGATCAAGAGAAAAGATTAGATTTGACCATTTCTAGTTCCATTTCTAGGAAGACGGAACTGTGGATACATGTTGGAACAGATATCCAAATACTCTCCTGTCTTATATTTTTGACTTTTAGCTTTTGGTTAAATTAAAGATTTATTCTGTGGCGTGGACTTGGTTGGATTTGAACTCTCAATTCTGCAGTTGGCTCATACACCACAGCCCTGTCACTGAGCCCCGCAGACGTGAAATTGAGTGAATTACTCAAGTTTTCCCTTTTCTAAGCAAATGCCTAATTTTCCTAAATACGTTACAGCAGACATCATTTCAATGTGAACTCATTTAGCCTTGAAGGTCCTTAGTCCAATATGGAATCATCTCATTGGCTGACTTTGATCCCGGCTGTGACCTTGAGGAAGACACTTAACCCGCCCTGTCCCCAGTGTCTGCTCACTGGTGTATGAATGGGTAAATTGTTTCTGATATAAAGTTAAACACCCAATGCTATGTGACCGTTTTAACAGCGAGGGTTTTGTGGCAGTGTGAACAGTGTTGATGTTTTCTATTATAATGCCGCTTTTATGTTATTCATGTGATTCCCGTGCATCACGCTTGTCCTGTGGGGCAACACGCAGTGTAACATGTGTCCACATATTCAAAGGTGAGAGTGAAGGACGTTTCTCGTGGCCGTTTCAGAAGTGGCATGTTGAGTGGTGAATACAAAGGGGGCTGTCAGACGGCGGCAGCAGCAGGACGAGGCTCCTCCAAGGTCACAGGCCCAACATTTATCACCAGAGAGTGTCAGTGATCCTGTGTCTGCACATCTGCCCGCTGTCCTGGGACGGATTCCTCTGTTTCGGCTTCACTGGATGTCTCTGGATGACCTGCCACTCACACAAAGCAACCCCCCTCTGATCCTTATACAGAAACGTGAAAGGATTTTGCTGCAGAGGCGGACAGTCATTTTATACTTTTACTCAAACCATTTTGTAAGTATTTGAAGAATAGTGCCAATTTCTCAGTGGTATCATTCCAAAAATGAAGATTTTTTTGGTCGATAACAGGTCTGTCATGTGCATAATGTTGTGCCCTTTGGCCAGACATCATCACATGCACAATCTGTGAATGTTAGATCGTGTTTGTGATAGATGATGGTTGGATGATGGTTTGTGATGGATGATGGTTGGAGAGGCTGTTGGCACAGATTGGTAGCCACACCTTTGTCAGTCAGGGGCAGCTTTCAGTGTAGCTTGTGTCACAGGTTAAAACTCAGTGGCCGTTTAAATATAGTGAAATCAATAAAAGAGTAAAACGGTTTAAAAAGGAATTAGACACAGTTTGTTAAAGGCCTAGATCAAGTTCGTGTCATGGAGGGACGATTTTCTTCAACGCCAAAACACCAAGGGCATAAACTCACTACTGTTGCCCAAAGTAAAGCACACATTTTTTCTACAAATAACCTAACCAAATGACCTAATGGGGTGTTAGAGTCCTTTTCACGTATTTGGTCTCTGATTTATGAAAACATGTTTCATCAAAATTCTCTTGGGGGCCAAAGGTTTTTTGCTGGAGGGCCCGAAATTGGCCCCCGGCCCTCACGTTACCTACCCCTGGCCTAGATAAAACAATTAAAAACGTCAGGATAAAATGGCTTAGGCTGTGGGTCAATAATCCGATACAGTCCAAACAGTTAAAAAAGGGGTGTGGTCAAAGCCGTCTGCTCCTTGGGCCACCGAGGTGACCAAACGGGGTGGCTCAGGGTTCCTCGGGGCTCTCTCTCTCTCTCTCTCACACTCTCCTCGCGAGGGTGTACACACCTCCTTGTCCTCCTTCCACGAATGCCGAGCCTCCGGCTCCTCTCACCGGGTGCCGCTGCACTCAGGCCCCACACGCAGGCCAGCAACCTCCAGACGATATCGGTTGGCCCCGTCCAACCCCGGTGCCAACAATACTAATGTTGTTGTCTAAGGCTCATAGAAGCAGAGGTAGTCATCTGTGGCCCCACACAGGTATGAACTTATTACATGAATAGATAAATACATTATTTTAAAGTTTTTTAGGTGTCATTAGCAACAGACGTAAATCACCATTCTCTCAAAGAATCAGTACATTTACAAAAACACAATTTCATAGTTTTAGAGTAAAATGATTTGCCTCATTTCTTAAAGTGGAAGGGGTGAGCCGACTGATATAATGATATATGTTGGACGGAGAGATAGAGCCGGTCACAAGACTCTGTTCCCAGTTTTAGCAGTGGAGCAAGGTCAACTATGTTCGGAGAGATTAATATGAGTTACAATTGTTTAAAAGGGTTAAACACTGTTTTCTTTTATCATTCTCTTTTACTGTACAATCCCAGATTTCTGCCATGTCAATTCTGTACAAATCAGTCTGACTTTTTACATTTACTGTATCTGAGTAGCTCTGCTTAGAGGGATAATGTTCCTGAAAACCCCTCTCATTTCTCGTTAACTGACACCTTAATTCGTGCATATTGATCAGGAGGCATTAGTGAAAATCAGTGGAAATGTGCTGAAAGCGGAGATAGAGCATCTCCGGCTGACAATGACGGAAAGACAGTTAGAGACATTTGAATATAAAGTAGCACGCTGACTGATGGCCGATGTAAATAAACCAGCAATCAGGATGCATTAGCTGCTATGAAACACCGCCGTGATGGAGCGTGCAGGGGAAATTAGCTACAGCGTGCCCAGGTGGATGAGTCACCCCACCGGCACTGCCCCTCCACATGGCCCCATTGTCCTCTGTGAAAACATTTTGCAGGTGTATTTATGGAGAGGAGCGATCCACTTCATTGATTTGGTTCATTTTGCCAAATTACCCCCCGAAAAAAGGCATGCCCTCCACTTGGATGTGAGTGCAGCTAATATGATTGATATTATGATGAGTGTAGCGTGGTTAAGACTATCAGTATCCCTCCAACCTGCCCACCAATGTCCTATTTATTCTAGTCCGAGGCAGTTAGGAAGCGTATAATCCGTAATCACAGTAACAATATCGCAGTCATGCTTTCAATAACGCTGGAGGTGAGGAGGGAAGTGGTGGTTGCTAAGCAGGGGGTAAGAACTTGATTTTCTTGATGAATTCTGTTGTGGTCAATTCAGTGTTTTATAAGCCGCTCGTGCTGCTTTATTTCGAACAAAGGATTGAAGAAGTAAGGACATTTGTTGTGGTGCTTTACTCACATAAATCATAGCTCAGATTTTGAACTTTGATGGTTCATGATATACTGACCTAGGTTCAACAAATTAACACGTGGAATATCTCATTGGCACTGTTTGGAAATCTCTACATTTGACCTACTTCAACACAAAGGTTGAGAGAAAAGGTTCTGAAACGGAAACACTGAAATGACCAAGTACAGATGACGGCTTTGTCAATGATAGAAAACTTCTGTTAAACTGAGAGCATACACAAACTTGAGGGATAACTTAATGGGACAACTGAGCAAACACTAGCGACAAATGGAAAGTCAAGGACGACAACTTTTGGGATGCGCTGAAGGTAAGTTCAAAAGCCCATTTATCTGACCTCCTAGACTCGGAAGAATGACGCTGACAAGCTTTCGTTTACACTTTTCTCATTTCCTTCAAGGGCCTATCTCACTGGATAAATTGTGCGCATACTAAGTGCCTATATCACCGGCCTGGAGACTAGTTAGAGACTGGTTGGAGACCCGATATATGCCTCTGGTAATGGAGATGTATCCAAGACGTCCCCTTGAGATAAGGCGAGCCTCCAGGCAGTCTTGGTGAAAACTAATAATTCGATCTTGATTTTCAGTCTCCGCATGGTCTCCGCATGGTCTTCGAGAGGTCTAAGCAGTCTCAAATAGTCGTCACAGGTTTAGGACAACAAATAGTATTCGCGACACAACTGCTTGAGACTGCTTGCACATGGAGGCTGCATGGAGACTTCTTGAAGTCCGCTGAAATCAAACATGATTGTTTTCACCAAGACTGCCTGGAGACTCGCCTTATCTCCAGAGGACGTCTCTGAGACAACTCTGTGACCAGTCAGATAGGCTCTTTACAAACCAAACTTGAGGCATCACTCGGGCCATGAAAACCAGAAGAAGCACATAACCACATTAACAATAGTCTCAATGGCTGCCAAAAAGTAGAGTCTGTGAACAACAGATGCCTCGTCCTTGACTTGTTTAATCAATCCTCTAGTAAACAAAATGTATCCCTTTGAAAAAGCACAGTTCATTGTGAGACAGCAGGTATTTTAGAAAGTGTAGCCATTTGAATAAGTATCATTGTATTTACACTGCCAGGAGAGGATATAGCAGTATGGTCCCATCTGGTCCGTATGCGTTATGACTTCACAGTACCAGCTGCTTCAGTGTGAAAATAAAGCAGTTTTAAACGTACTTCTGAATGGGTTGCATGTATTTTAGGAAATAGCGGCGGGAATATGGTTCTTTTGACATTACGAGGGTTATTACAGTCTCTAAGCTGCTAGCTATAGTGCTTTATACAGAATCTGCAAGTCGTCTAAAGATCTAATGCTCTATTTAAAACGATCTTTTAGCCATTGTCTTTTTACTTCCACACAATGTCATATTCATTCATATCAGAGGCACTTATGAAGCCCATTTTCACTAATCAAAGTAACAGCGCTGAGCTCCAGGTGCACAGTAACCTGATCAATGTTGGTGCATACACTGTGTTAGGGGACAGACAGTGTTTTGCAGCCACACGTTTTTCCTGGAAATCTGTCTCCACATTCCCGACATTCAAAGACACAGCCACCTCTCTGGGTTTCCTGTTGCAATCCGATGTGGCATCTTTAGTTTCCTCCGAGACACGTTATGGCTTTGGAGTCGTGATTATGAGCTAACCACCACCACAGGCAGGAGGTACGGACCACAGGAAACCAAACACCTCAAGTGCACATGAAAAACGGGATCACTAGAGGAGAAGCGGCTCTACTTCTGGAAATGGAGGCATCGCAGTAGCACGACCAAGAGACCAAGATGTTTGACCTGAGGTCCGAGGATATTAAGACGGATGGCAGTTTGATGACTGAACTGTAAAAGACCAAACTAACAACAAAAATATGAAATTGGATATTTTGAAGAGCGTGTTGAGCCCATGGTTGACTGTACATACTTGTAGTTTTATATCCATTAGCTTTATTTCATTTGGTAAATCTCTTAACCTCCACCTGAGCACGATGAAAACGCAATAAAAAAGCGACAAAAAAGTAAACGTTTTCTTGTTGTAACATCAAATTTAATCTTTGAATTAGTTACCAAGATCTTGTGTGGTTGGGTTGTGTGGTCACTGATGGTTTCACATTGTGAATTTTCTTATTTTTTCCCCCCTTTTCCATTGATCTTAGCAGCTCTTACTTACTTACTAAACCATTGGGAGTAGTGATGTGAAGTTCGATTCATTAGCTCGAGTTAAAATGAATCACTTACCAAAGTGAAGCAGGTGTTTTGAGTCAGTGAGTCAGTCATATGTAAACTACTGTTTAAACCAAATCAAATGAAATCCAACCATTGTTATTAATGGCAAATGGTAAATGGTGGTTAATGATTGTAATCTGGTACTATTTTAGAATTATGCAACTGGATAACGTAGCATAATGCACAATATTGGGATTAAATTATATTTATCTATTTTCCCTCATTCTGCCTGGATTGACCACCCTGATTCATTTCCACTTCAGTGTGAGGCTAGCTTAGCCGAGAGTTAGTAGTTGAGTCAATTGATTCATACGTAGGTATCTTTGTTTGACGTGATCCACAGAGTGATTCGTTCTCCCAGTACTAGTAGGCCACTCACTCACACTGAGCCGTATAAGACTTCTGAGTGGCAAGGCAAGTTTATTTGTAGAGCACAATTCATACACAAGGCAATTCAAAGGGCTTCACAGCTGCATAAAATTACAAGAAAAATTAAAATCAATAAAAACATCAACACAAAATTAATCAATTACAGTAAAAGTGCAGATAAAACACTTTCAGTCATATGCATGGGCAAAAAGAACGTTTTTTTGAGAGCAGTAACTCGTTTTGTACAGACATATTCAACCACTTTTACCATAAAGTTGGGTGTAGTATCACTCTTAATGTTGGAGTAACTAATGTGACAAATGAAAAGTAAAATACTGTCTGAATCGCCGCCTAACGCATTAAAACAGCACCAAATGAGTCAATGGAGGAGGTAAAGCATCTTGATTCAGTGAAGTGACTCGCGATCACGATCCCTGGGCACCCATCCCTCTTGGATATGAGTTTGTGATTGGGTCATAAACATTCAGTTGCAGTTCTAGTTCATGTGGAAAAAACGCCATAATTTGCTAATTTTGTCGCTAATGGCAATTTCATTATATAGCAAAAGCGCCGTCCTGTTTTGTTTACAAACACTCCCTGAATCTCTTGCATCAAGTGTGTGGTGCGTGGCTGGCATCTTTACGGACAGGCACCCATCACGTTTCGTCGGTGGCTCCTGGGCATTTATTATTAATAGAGGAAATCATAGGAGGCTTCTAATTGGAGATGCTCTGGTGGGTGTCCCAGAGGTAAGCGGGGTGCTGTCACTGTCGATCTACAGACTTCCTCGGCTCGCTGGAAGACGGCAGGACATCGCACTTTCATGTTCGCCTCCTGTTGACTGTTGAGGATGTAATTTGAAGATGCCCCCTCTCCTCCTCCTCCTCCTCCTCCTCCTCCTCCTCCTCCTCCTCACACCAGCACTCATGACTAGCCGTGCCAACTCCCCAAGCTGGAGCACGGACTAATTCTGGAAAGGCAGACCGGGAATCGCCGCCATTAAGGGAGTAAACGGCACGGCATGCAAATGAATGGCAGGAAGCAGCACCTCTGTCAATCATGGCAGGGAGATGGGAAAGCAAGCATGGTCGCTAATAATGTCTCGCCATAGGGAAGGAGAGGGGGAAGTGAGGAATAAGGAAGTGGGGTGAATGAAAAGGAGAGAGGTATCAAAGCGGCGATGGAGCTCTGATCAGTGCAGGCTTCGGGAGTGAGTGTTAAATGAGCTGAAGGTAATGAGGAGGAGGGGCCCAGCTCCTCAACATCACAGGGATAATATACTGTTTGAAATCATCACAGCGTTCAGTGTGTTGTGGCTTTAGACATACAGTAGATGTAGTGCGAGAGTTGACTTTTACTTTTGCTGCCCTGATGTTCGATTTTTGGTCAACTGTGTTATTTTTAACGCCCCAGAGCCTTATCGCAACATAAAAGTAATGAATACTCCATGACTATTTACAAATGTACAGGTAAAATGCTTGAGGAACATATATATTCCACAAAATGTATATAATTTTCGGAAATTTGCTAAGTTAAGCATTACCCAAATCTAGAGGTTTCTTGACTGGAGAGCAACAGTGTAATGCCTCATTTGAAAGCTCAGACTGTTAGAGGAAAACATTAAATCTCTATTTATCATACTGGGTCAGGCTGTACAGTCGTACTATCTCTGTCATAGCCTTGACTGTGGTGCTCAGGCGCCCACTCTCAGCCACTGAATGCTTGCGTATCAGTATGACGCTCTGAGAGGGTATTTATCCCTTTTCTGTGGAAGCATAGACAGACTTGAATGGTAGGACTAGCGCAATGTCTCGAGTTCATGTCTCCGGGTCCCGCACGATGGTAAATAAACTTCTCCTGTATAAGACATCCAGACTGATGCCTATTCTTCATCTATCCTCTCGAACACCATTGTTAATTCTCTAATAAGACCTACAAAACTGATCTAAATGGATCTTGTTCCTTGCATTGTTCCACTTTTTCTTTTGTCACTTTTTTGTTGCTCTTTCATTATATTTTTGCCACTTTTTAATCATATTTTTGCCACTTTTTAATCATATTTTTGCCACTTTTTAACAACATTTTTGTCACTTTTTAATCACATTTTTGTCACTTTTTAATGACATTTTTGTGACTTTTTAAATCACATTTTTGTCACTTTTTAATCAAATTTTGTCACTTTTTTTATCACATTTTTGCCACTTTTTTCTTTTTACACTTTATTATTGCGTTTTCATCCTCATTTTCATCTCGTTTTGTTGCTATTTTGACGCTTTTTTCAAGTAGCTTTGAGATTTGGGTGATGCCAAACACGCAGAGTTTACAGCCATTTGAAAGCTAAGGCCTACAAAACTAATCAAAGATTTTTCCTTGCCTTGTCGTCACTTTTTTTGCATATTTTCTGCTCTTTTGTCACTTGTTTTGCTGCGTTTTCATCCTCATTCACATCTCATTTTTGTTACTATTTTGACGCTTGTTTTTCAAGAAGCTTTTAGATTTAGGTCAAGTCAAACTGGCGAAAATGTGCTCGGTTAAAGTGGGGGTTAAGAGGCTGGTTTTGTGCCTGTTTGCTAACACTAAATTAATAGTGTCAAGTTTGAAAAATATTGTAACACACTCCCCGTGTATTTTACCTTTGAGAATTTTTAAATTGGATCTCACTTCATCTTTGGGTTATGTACAAACTAACGGCTGCCAACAAGTCCATGATTAATGCGACGCTTCACCACAGGACGCTGCGGCTTCTTTAGAGTCAATACAAACGTGTTCCTCTTTTAAACACAGTAGGAAATTTTGAAGGGTTTTCGAGAATCTAACGCTCATTAAATAGGTTTCCTGCAGGAATTTAGCAAAACTTTGCCATTCAAAACAGTTGAGAAAGTCTTACTGAAAGTCTGAAACTGTTACTTTGAAAATGTGGTCGAGCTAAACTGGTTTGCTAAATATTTATGTATTGAAAGTAGAAAGTTTCTTGACAAATTGGTTTGATGTTGTGAATTTTATAAACACACAAAAGCCACATGAATCTAGGCTTTTGAGAATAAAGTGCATTACTTTACAGTTCATTATTGTAAATAGTAAATTTGTTGAGGAAAGAATAGTTATAATGGCTTGGCTACAGCATACAGCTCCATTGTGATTGTAGATTTAGCCACAACTGCCAGTATTTTAGCCACAATGGATAGTATCTCCAAAAATATACTCTGGTAGTATCTTCTCACTGCTCAGCCTGACACACCGAGCTTAAAAGTCCTTGTGTTTGTCGCCCATTAGCCCGGTTTGTCTGACAGCTCGCGAACTGAAGCCTTCCTCTGTGTGTGTGCGATTGTTGTGTGTTGAGAGAGTGCGTGTGTGTTTACTCAACCTCCAGCGCTCCGTCCCGCGCTCTGCCCCAACCCCACGAGACGTCCCGGACCTCACCTCATTTACACCCATCACTGCGGCTCAGGACAGGCCTGACAGGCTCATTTTCCCCACTCTGCATGGAGCGCCACCGCGGGCATGCCTTTCACCCACCAGCCACATAGAAGCCTTCTATAATTAGCTTTTGCCACTAACGCACGTGGGTCGACTGGTGGAGGGGTTCGCTATACGTGTCCAAGACCGCTGATGATAACATGTTCAAATGTACAAAGGTTTTTGGCTTGTTTTAGTCCTGCTAAGTTTAGTCCTATGCGGTCACTATATTTCCTTCATGAGCAAAGAGGGCTGTCTCAAATGTCTCATGTGGATATTATAGGTGGGAAACAAAAAACATTATATTAATATACAATGTTTACCACCCCCACCACCACCGCCGCCTGAACCGAGCACATTTTCTCCAGTTCGACCATAACCAAATCTAAAAAGGGGGGGGAAAGGGACTATACAGAGTTTAAATATGTTAAAATTACATATTTTCCTCCCCCTACATGCTCCAGCAATGTCCTAATGTGTCGAATGAGCCCAGACCTGTTCACCACAACTGCCTCTAAAATCCTGCACTGTCACTCAAAAAGGTGTTACTTCAGGTCCGAAGTGTCGTCATGCACGAGCTTAATATAGGAGATGCAGTTACATGTATGACCTGAGGTGGCAGTACTGAGCACAAAATGACCAACTTGCATCTAGTCTCTTTAAAAAAAAAATGTAAAGAGTGACAGAAACACAATAAAAACGCAGCAAAACAGGCAACAAAACAGTTGTAGGTCTTTCAAATTAGGCGTCACACTGGCCTATCGGCTGTAAGCTCCAGTCGAGAAGCTTTTAGATTTGGGTAAAGCCGAACTGGAGAAAATGTGCTCGGTTAAGAGAGACTATTTTTCTCGCTGTTTTTAAACCAAGATGATGATTCAGAATTTGAAGTGATGAGAATGGACAATATCTGTGTTTCTTTCAATCATCAGATCAACGTCACAAAATGATGCTGCTCTTTTCAGCACTTTCAGCCAGAACTTAGAACTTGAGATTGCGTCACCAAAACTGCTCAGATTTCTAGTTTTCCTGGCACATTCCATAATAATGTGATTTTAATTGTAAAAAAAAAAAAAGGGGGAGTTATTCTTTGTATAAAAGCATTTAGACACTACTGTGTGCGATATAAAAATAGTGACCAGCAGCTAATGGAACTGATCCATTGCCCCTTATATATAATTTTTGTTAATGTTTATTAGTTTATGGACATACACATACCCCCAATGGTTGATTCCTTTCAGAATTCCTTTCAAAAAATATTTATTACAACATTTACACATTTTCTATGTAAAGAGATTGAAATAATACACAAGTCTGAAATTGAACAGGCAGAAACTAAAACCTAAGACTTATTGAGCCTAACCCAGTGTATTATTATTGGTAACTTCTGTTTAAGCTCTGCAAGCCTTTGATGGTAATAGGCAGGTGTGTTGTATGTTCATAGGGTCATGGGGTTCGTTGAATTGACGCATGCAGAGGCACAGTGGTCACGCGTTGCTTTGTGTCGCCTTCTCACAGCTCAGTAGGTGAGAATCGTACCGGCTGATTGCGGCGATGTGAAATGATTGTGTTTTAAGCGGCTCTGAGGTGCGTGGACCTCAAGTTTCGCTGTCATTATCGGGCGGTAGACGTAGGTTTGTCCACAGCTGTACCCCGGAGAGTCCCCAAGGTCCAGAAACGGGGGCAGCCGCAGAGGTGCAGAGGAACGGCATATGTGGGTGGTGCAGTGTTGTGGGGGAGTGAGAATTTGGTTGTATCTCCAAAGGCCTTGTCCTGGTCCAGAGGTGAAAATGAAACTGGGGGACAAGGTTCTCGCCGAGGGACACAGGGGTACGGCAGCCTCACAGGGACATAAAGAGTTCAACACAAAGTCAGAGTAACTGCAATGACCACAAATAAACTATTGCGGAGCTGGACAAATGAAAGTGATCCGCATAGTTTCTACAACTTTTAAGAGGAATTGACTGGCTGCAAACTTGGAATAGGCTTTAGTCACGGCTTATTGTCAATAAACGTTTTTGAAGCAGTTGAACCGTAGAAGTAAGTAAGTAAGTACTTAACCTGATCAGCATGTTTTTGGAGGTCGAGGAAACCGTAGCACCCGAAGGAAACCTGGTTGGCTGCTTTCAGTGCTCCTCTGATCCTCCTGGGTTTGTTCCTGTTTCAGAGCGTGGTGTCCTGCACTGGTCAGCTCCACACCTCCTCCTTCCTCTTCTTCCTGTGCTGCTCCCCCCGCTCCACAACAGATCTGTTTTATTCTCCAATGAATGTACATTGGCCAGAACAAGGAGGTTGCTGCCATGACAAAGACATTATCAATGTGGGTAAAGTGTCTCGATATTCAGAGGGAAGCCAGCCGCTAACTATCTGGCTGGATCTCAAATAAATTAAGCATAATTATTGGAACACTCTGTGCAGCATACCTCATTATTCAGCCAGTTTATCAGCCCAGTGAATGCTTGGATCCGTCTCTGAGTGGTGCCCAATCCTTTTTGTCTCAAGTGCTCCCTTAAGTCACATTCGTTATTTCCCCAAAACTTAAGCGTGGTGAGATTTGAGAAAGTAGCACTCAACAATGAATTAAGATAAAATATATAGGATGCCATATGACAAAAAAAAACATTAAAAAGCGTCTTAATTATTTTGAGTACAAAATGTTTGAATTATTTGTATGAACTTTAAACAAAAAAAGACTAAATCAAGACTAAAATGGAATTGAATTAGGAGAATAATGACTAAAACTGAACTCTGTCATACAATTAATGTCTACAAAAACTTGGCATCTTCCTCCTACTTCTGCTTCTTCTGTGCTAAGTTCTTGTATACCCTCATGTGTCCCTGTACCAGTTGTTGTGAAACACTGGGTTAGATCAACATAAGTCTATGACTGCATTCACAAAAAGTTTAAATATAGGCAGAGGTGGCCCACATCTAACTGTCCTATAGGAACTACTACACACACACTGTTTCTGTGCTGCTTCTTCCAGAGCGCTGGTGTTTGTAAAATCAGCACAATAATTGCAATAGAAAAACACACACATTTATCCCCATGGGCCATGTAAGTAATATTCGGGATTAAAATGTCTCAGCGTGCACTCTTTTAAACATCTCTCCAACCTCTGTCCACCTCTACAGGACAAACCGCCTCCGTCCGGCCGCGCTCACTCAGCGGACCGAACATCCACGCACTGGAGAGGTGCAAATGGAGCGATCAATTAGATTTTAACAAATGACTTTGGGTATATTAGCCAGCAGCTGTTAAATCGGTCAACCCTGGCCCCCCTCTTCCTCCTCCTCCTCCTCTGAAGGGACAGAGGGGGCTACTCTGCACTGTGCTACATCAGAGAAACTGCAGAGAAAGTCAGCCATGGCCCGGGGCGGCGGTGTGCTGCTGTAGCGTGGCCGTGGACGGAGATGGAGGTGGGTCAGTGCATCTCTAGGGGGCGCCGTGGAGATGATGCAGGTACCGAGGGCCAGGAGATGGGCCTTCTGCTCACGGAGGTCCAAAGCTACCTCAGGCAAAGGCCACCACCGCCATTTGTTCACTACCTGCACTTTGAAATATATAAATAAAGCATATAGTAATACTTTTTCAATATGCACAGTATGTACAAGCTGAAGGCATCCAAAGGCAACTTCACAAAGGACAGACGTGCTTTCATTCTGGATAACCTTTTGTCGTGTGGCAAATATTGTTGTTGTGACTGAGGATGTTTTGCCTCATCCAGGAAGCTTCTTCACCTCTGCTCATTCTCTGGTCAGCAAACTGGATTCATGCACTTTACGGGAGTTAGATCCGCCATAAGCCCTGCTCCGGGCATCACACTAGTTTTGCCATAAACTCTTAACTTCTTAACTCCCACCTGAACCAAGCACATTTTCTCTAGTTTGGCTTTACCCCCCAAAAAAGCTTCTTGTTAATTAATTCTGTTAATTAACGCTTTGAAACGTAAGGTTCTCTTTTGCTAATGAGGCAAATCAAATCTCAGTGCTGCTAATTGTGTAATTGTATGATTGATAATGTAACTTCAATAGGATACGGTTAACTTATAAACATGCACGGTGTGTGTATGTGTGCATGCTGCTGGGGTCGTGCATGCGACTGATGCGGCGCCTCAGGTAGCATTATTGTTTTGTATTCAGGGTTACGCCTTTGTGGAGAATGTATACAGTATATGTGTTTCAGTCATGCAATGCCATCTGTCAACGGCCTTTTACCATGATCGGATTCTGTGGGTGTATATAATCTGTTTTTTGCTGTTGTTTCCTCTGCTGTTTGTTCCTTTTGCACTATGTTCCTTTTGTGCTATGTTCGGCCCACTCCTTTTGAGTAGAGGGTTAACTGCTCAAATAAACAAATAAAATAAATGAAACTAAACATGAAATAAGTGACAAAGTAGCGACAAAAACAAGGATGAAAACAAAACAAAAGAGCGACAGAAGCGTAATAAAAAAACGGCCAAAAATGTGACTAAAATGAAGGTGAAAACACAACAAAAAAGCCACAGAACAGTGACAAAAATGTAATGAAAAAAAAAAAAAAAACATATCAAAGTGAAAACAAAGCAGCAACAACGCAAGGAAAAAGATCAATTTAGATGAGTTTTGTAGCTTTCAAATGAGGTGTTATTTTGGCCTACAAGCCGTGAGCGAATTGAAGAAGATGCGGAGGTCGGTATGAGGTTAATAAAGAACCTATTGTCCTGATCTTGGGAGAAACTAAGATCAAAGGAAAACATCTGGACTGAATTAAAGCAACTTTGGTGGTAAATTGTTTCCTTGTAAGTTGGGAGTTCAATAACCGACGGCTTCTGAAGTTATTATCGCCAAATCTGACTGAGAACTGAACGAGTAGGTAAAGCATCGTTACGCTTTAGGATAGGGTAGGTAACCTGACAAAGGACGTTCTTTCTTTTTCTAACTAGTCACTTCAGTGTGGCCATATTGCTTCCCTAAATGGGGTCGTTTTTCGAGTGAAGTGCCCGTAATGGCTCAGCAGAATGTCTTAAAAGGCCACTTACAGGCAGCGGGCTCATAAACTGTATTCAACTCTGGTATCCAGCAACAAAGCAGGACCGCACAGCTCCCATCTGAGAGAGGAAACACAGGGAGAGAGATGGAAGTTTTACGGGAGAGCGAGGGGGGAAAGGTGCAGTGTGAAAGCTTTGGGAGTCGTGTCTGCCGTGTCTTACCTGCTTCCGTCTGTCACCGCGGCTTCTCCTGAATCTGTTTTCGTAATAGCTATCACGATGGAAATTGGCGCGGCGCCTCTGATGTGTGGGATGATGCAAGAGGATGTTATTCTCACCCAGAGATACCCAAGTCACAGTGCAGCTGCCATCCCTGCAAAAAAAAACAAAAAAAAACAGCCAAATACTTTTCTTTAGAGTTGCACTTTACAGGTAAATAGGGGGAAAAACAGTATCTTTTCAATACCACATCATGGCTCAATCTTGGGCTATAATCGAGCAGCACAAAGGAGCAGAAAGCCTCTACTTAAAGAAAATACCATATAATAACAGGTTAGAGGTGTTCCTACTCTGCCATTAAGTTCTGGTGAGATGGTTGCCATGTGAACCCTCTATACGAAGAAAAGGTAAGAAATAAGTGCACACAACTTGACTGTATACCTCTGTATGTTCCAATGTTGTACTTGTTAAAGAAGCTTGCTTTTAAGGGAAACAACACTGATTTATATTAGATTTGCACTTTATATGGCATAAGGGTATTCGAGCACAGATTACCTTTCTGGTTGGTCTTGTCTGCATACATATATCAAGCTCCTCACTCACTTCTTACAGCTCAGTTTTCTTAATACAAACTAAAATATGTGATTTGCTTTCCTTGTGCTGGCAGTAGACTGAGAGAGATGAGTTTTTCATCCCGGCATTTCCAAAACAGTCAAATTAATAACAGACTGGCAGCAGATTGGATTGTGTCTCTCGCAGTCGCAGCAGATAGAGGACATCAGGACAAACAAACAGCGCTCTGACGCAGACTGATAAAACCCAGTGTAATTCTGTTATAGAAGAGTTACCCTCCGAATTAATTTTCACCGCAATTAATCTTGATGCTTCACCTATTCGATGCATTCCTCTCTTCCGGGAGGCGATAAAATGCTAAATAATTGAATTGATTACTTTTTATATTTTTATAATGACCGCACAGTAATGGTTTCCGCTTTTTAATGGGTTTTTCCTCCTCATTATGAATAGCCCAGGCTGTCATTGCTGCTGGGCTCTGATATAACAAATAACCCTTTATTGTGCTTTGGTCCAACCTACCGCTCAAGTATTGCCTCTCGTGGCAAAAGTAGCTCTGTGATGCTGCCCTCCCCCGTCGCCAGCCCCCGTAGACCTGAGCATCTCTTAATTAAACCTTTATTTATCGACTTGATTGTTGTATGAGGAGGGACAGGGTTAAGTCGTCCCCTCGCTATCTCATATCAGTCTGGTCCCAAAGGGAGCGGGGCTCTTTATTCAACGCCCGAGAGTGCAGCGTTTGCAAAGGGGCTTAATAATATGAAGGTGACGCGGCCGATGCCCCGTGGAGGGATGAAATAATGAGAAATGCGCCATAGAAGTGGGCTTAAAATAATAACTGGTGCTTGATTAAAATGTTCAAATTCATGAACAAAATATAACAAATTATCAGCAGTCTACGATAGTGTTCGACTTCGACTTGTTTATTATTGGCAGTGTTTTTAATTAGTTAATAAGCTTTTATTATTTCTATCACTACTGGTGGCCTTTTACTTTCACAAACAATTTATTGTTTGCATTAACATAATGATATTATTATGTTCAAAGTCTTTTACACTTTCCTCTCATTGGATTAGTTTTGTTTATTTCGAACAACTTAATAAAACAACAATAACAATGGTAAATGGTCTCAACTAATATAGCGCTTTTCCACCTACATTAGGCACTCAAAGCACTTTACAGCAAGGATCCACTCACCCATTCATACTCTCATTCATACAGCAATGCACGCAGACACTGGGGGCAATGTGGGTGAAGTGTCTTGCCCAAGGACACAACGACAGTGTGCACTTTCAGGAGGTGGGATTCGAACCCCTGACCTTCCGATCATGAGACGACCCGCTCTACCATCTGTGCCACTGCCCGATCAGATAACAGAAGCTAAGTGAGTTTGGGCCTGGTTAGTGCCTGGATTAGAGCCCGTGAGGGAACACCAGAAAGCCTGGGTGAATGTGAGTGTGAGCGAGTGGTTGGTGGTCGTCATGGGGCCGATGGCACAGATGGGCAGCCTTGCTTCCATCAGTTTACCCCAGGCCAGCTGAGGCTACGAACGTAGTTTACCCCCATAGTGAATGAATAACCAGTAGCATGGAGTGAATGAATAATGCGCAAAACAGTAAACCAACCTCAAGTGTCTTGCAAGGGAAGTTTATTTATAGCGCACATTTCACACACAAGGCAACTCAAAGCGCTACATAAGAGTTATGCATTTTTAAGATGAGCTTCACCTGGCCATGGGCAGAGCAACACACTTCCTTTCACCGCCTCAGCGTTTCCTTTCTCATGCCATGCACTTGCAGAAGCCACCAATAACCATTCATATTGTTTGTTTATAGATTATTATGATATACTTTTTTTTTTTACCCGTGTAACCATGTTTGGACTCCTTTTGTATGAACCCTGCCCCAGTTTGTGACAAAAGCAAAAGCCATTTCACAAACAGCATGAAAATAATCTATTGAAAGTAAATGTTCATATTGGGATTATTATTATTTTTAGACAAGGTCTGTTGCATCTCTCATCTGAACATTATAGCGACACATACCTGTTTTTTATCAACCTGGTGTTTAGGATTCACCAAAGGTTTGTCCATAAAATATGTATCACAGACCACTGATGTTGAGTTTATTGCATTTTTAACTGGTCCAGCGGCAGCTCTGGGTCATGAGCGACTCCCCCTTCACACCAAGGCTCCGCCGTGAGCTGGACTGAATTTAAAAGACTGAGAGTGAAGCTCGACTGATGGAGAATTTAGAATAGGCCAACTTTCTAAACAAACATTTAAGTTTATAGACTCGTGCTTTGTATGACATTTGCATCGTTCACAGAGACAAAGAGAGACAGTAGATATATGACCATTGTCTGTTTAGAAGAACTGAGGTGGAATGACAAAATAAACTACTGAGATGTATATTAATGAACAAAATTATATCACTAGATCTATGTTTGGAAATATCAGTCACAAACAGCCCTGAGGAAGTGACGTGGTTTCTTGAGAAATGCTGCCTCTTTTTAGTCAGCAGATCCAGCATTACGGACACATTGAATTTTATTATCGTGACGTTTCAGGATTCCTGTTTTTTGTGTGGGTAAGAGCCTGTGTTAACTTGTTTGACCTAAAGTGAGCCATGGCCAAAATGCTACAGCTATAAAGTGGGTTGATGGAGGATTTTCCAGTTCGGTTTCCCTTGTGTAGCTGTAATTCTCTGATGTAATTAGTGGTAAAGATCCATAATAACATTTCCGGATATTGTAGCTTAGGAGGACTGCTGCGAGAGAGGGAATCCGATATCCACACTTTCTTCGCTCTGTTTTCAGACTTCTGGGCATAACTTGTGGGTTGAATGGCTTTTTTAAAATTAAATTAGCCATGAATGTGAACTAATTTATGAAGAAGCTTGAAATAATGATATCAAGTTGAGTCAGAAAATGTATATGATCTGAACATTCTCACTGTGGAGATATTGAAATGTAACAATTGGGCCGGGGAGTGTCTGAACTTTTGTCACTGTGGGCCACATATTGAAGATATTTCAGGTGAAGTTTCTAGCCCAGTGGCACAATGGCTCTTTGGATTTTAGGTGATATTTGAACCACTGCCCATTCAGGCTTTTTTTTTATTTCAAAGCCATTTTATTATGGTCACAAGAGGAGCTACAGGAAACAAGAAAGGGACAAACGAGGAGGTATCCGGGCAAGACTCACAGCTAAGCCACACATGCCTTCTATTGTTCCGGCTAATGGACGTTCACTGGAGAATAAAACAGATTATATCATGGTCTGGGTAAATACTTGATTCTGATTGGCCGGTGGGTGTCAGTGAAAAAGGGATACACCTAGTCCGGCAAGAGTTAAATCACATTCTATATCACTCCACTGCAGCTGTTTCCATAGTATCGATAAACTATTGAGCTGGAACTAGCTTCAGGTTAAAAAGTGAAATAACTCCTGCCCAGGACTTTAAAAAAAAAAAAAAAGCAAACAGCCCCCCAATGAACAGTTTCAGTTTATGGGACCATGGTATAAGCGGGATAACACACTTCGAGGTGTCCATTATCAGAAATAACTGGACTCTGCTTCACGTCGGACGGTTATTTCTGATAATGGACACCTCGTTGTGCAATATCCCTTACTTGACTGCTTCCCAGAAGATGGTGAAAGACTGTTGTAGAGTGGAGGGAGCTGCGTAGGAGGAAGAGAAGAAGATCTCTATTTATATAGATACAGACGGCATCTCTGGATCTATGTTTGAAAACAGTTAAGCGGGAAAACATTTTGGAGAAAAATATAAACTTTCTCTAATCATTCAAAAACTAATTTAACAAATGCTGAATAATCAACATAGTTTAATACTAAATAAAGAGTGGTTCAAAGTGGTTCAACAGCCCATAATTACATAAATAACGGAGAATACTAACATGATGAGATTTTTCACTTCTACTAAACAATCTGCTGTGAATAAACATCTATATGGACTCGATATAGACTTGACTTTATTGTATGTGATAGATAAGTTAATATTTTGCCAGAAAACTGCTAAAAAGTCACTGAAGGCAGCCAGGCAGGCTTCCTCCGGGTGCCGCCGTTCCCCCGACCTCCAAAAACATGCTGGTCAGGTTGGCCCACAGTGGCGGTGCAGCTCAGTCGCAGTGGCTCAGGACTAACACCTGAACACTATTTTCATTGTAGGCTTGTACAATGGTTTAGACAAAGATGACAAATAAAGCCCTTACTTACTTACTTACTTACTTACTTACTTACTTACTTACTTACTTACTTGCCCCAGCACGCCACCATCTGCCCTCTAGAGGCCAGAATGCATAACTACCTCAGTCCTACTAAAAACCATGTAACCTCTTTTCATTAAACATTCCTTCACCCCAACGCCCCCCTCCCCTGCCGCCTACCTCACCCCCCCACCCCCTGCCCCATACCGAGAACAGCTTAGGTCATTACAGTCCGCTGTCAAAACCTGTGACCATTCGGCGTCGGAGCAGCCTGGATTAAGCCCTGTGAAAACAAGAACAAGGGAGAGGAGAGGTGATGTCTGACAGAGAGAGCGAGGGAGAGACGGGGCAGGGAGGAATAAATGTTTCCCTTTTCTTTTCTTTTTTCAGCGTCTTACTTTTGCCACAGTTGACCGCGCACTGATTCCTGAAGCTATACTTTACGGCGCGCTGCACTAATGTGAAGAGATATGGAGTCACCGGGAAAACAACACGACGCAAATAATTTAAGGAAAAGTCAAGAAGCTGCAGATTTTTTGGCTGTGACGTTAACTTTCCACAGCGGAGAGTCTTGTGGGGAGGAAGGGGCATAGGATTCCCCATAAGAGTCTGTCGTTATGTTACAATTTTTCCAGCAGTTGAGTGGTTTGATCTGGACATGGGTCACCAGGTGCTGCCCCCTGAGTCAAATGCAGCAGACACACTTTCCCTATAAACACAAAATTAATATAGGTAGAAGCAAATAGGTGGTATGGTGGAGGACGGATAAGGGGGATGTTTCAGTTTCAGATCTGCTCATTTATTAGTCTATATTGTATACGTAGAAACTGCACTTTTTTTTAATGAATGTGAAGAGAGTATCTTTTTGTGTAAGCATCATCTGGATACCCCTAAGGTGCTTTATTGACATAGACATCACCGCAAACAAAATGAAGCCTAACATAATAATTGTGTTTTTGTTGTGCCCCTTTTAGGAATTGGATTTCTAAATTGAAGTATTTTTATGATGGCACCGCGTAGCCAAAGATAAATCCTATTTTGGTTTTACTCATATTCACAAATTGTCAGCGCTGACAGCCGAGGCAAATTGCGTTGTGAGTCCAGCTCTTGAGAAGTTGAGCGTTCGAGGCAGCGTCCTGTCAGAAGACTGCTTGTAGTTTTCTTTTCTTGACATTATCTGATAGAAAAGAGATGCAGGTTTAACAGGCGCCTGGTGAGTATCTGACTTTATCTCTGTCTCTGCAGTGTTGACACCACTGTATTTTCAATTTTAGTCCCGCATCACCTTGTACCTTTGTGTCTCGTGGGGTAAAGCAATACATTGTTTCCACAGCGGCAAAGCAAAATGGTGAGCACGAAGCTGCTACTTGAGTGTCTGGACCACCTGCCATAACACTTTAAAAGACTTTGTCAGAGAAAGTTGCATGTTTTACTTATGTGCTGGCTTGTGTGTTGTATGTTCTAATGTTCAAAATGATCAATGCATGTTTTCTCTTTGTCACATCAACCTAAATCATGACAATGAGTCCATCTTTCAGCTACAGTATAGATGTACCTGACCAAGGTATTGCTCTAGATCTGCAGACAGAAAGCCCCTGACATTGCAGTTTGGGTGAAGGAGACACTCCCTGCTGAGAGAGAATAGGATACCTACTTTAATTAACTTTAATTTCCTTTTTCAAAGGGTGTAGATGAGTTGGAGTCATACCTAGCACTTAATAATTTATTAGGACCAGCACAGAGTCACACTGTCTGTATTTGTCCTGCATGAATTGTGAATGAGTGTGAAATCATTTGTTTGTTAGAAGCTGCGGTCCTGAGCTGTATTTACCATCAGCTCACTGCACACCTCCTCTGTTAATCCCATGTTTGTGGATAAACACCTTGTGCCGGTTGCTCTGCGTCAGCCTGTCTGCTGCTGGATGCCATTGGGGTTGTCTGGCTACTGTGACTGAGAGGGAGAAGTGGAGAGAAGGATCGGTGCGTCTGCCCCGCTGCCTGGCTCCCAGTGACTGTCTGACTCATTCATAAAAACTTTATATAAGGCATTATGAAGGTGCCAGTCTTCATGTTTGAAACATTTACTCAGAGTTTTATTCAAATACAAGTTCTCAATCAAAGAGCTATGGTTACAAACAAAAAGTGTCTTAGAATTAGAAAAAGTGTCAGTAGAATTTAAAGCAGAATATAAGTTCATACTGATTCAATAGGGCAAGGTCAAGAGTGTCCTTGATCCCGCATACTTTCTTTCAACCATGAGTTTACTGTAAAGGCAGAAGTGCACTTTATTGTATACCTTTGCATTCAACCATCTTCCTGTGACCTCAGATTATGATCTCTGTCAGGGGTGCCACTGTACTATAGATGAGGTTGTTCTATTATGCCCCGGGCCTCAACCCAGCTGGATGGTCCATTTCGGCTTTCTCCCTTCACTTTGTTGGATCAGTGGCTCTACTCTGAGCTCCTGCTTATTTTTTAAGCTTGACAAGTGGAAAATATTATACATTTGAGGAATTTGGCCCACAGCGAGGTAACCACAATTGGAGAATGTATAAAGTCACAATAAAGATCATTGTCCATTTTTGCTTGATAAAAGTAGCTCACAGGTTTTATTGCCTTTAGTTCACATTTAGTTTTCACCTATTGCCCCCTACAGGCCTCTTTCAGAGTGTTAGCCTGCAGCTCTTCACCCATCCCGCTGCTGAACGGTACCCCTGATTATCTCATAGTTTAGCTGGATATTCCTTCATCTCCTCTTTAAAAGGACTGCATTACTTCCAGCTCCGCAAACTTGTCAAAACCAATTTGCTTTCCTATTATTCCCTCAACTGATTTCGCGGTGACCCCTCCTCGTGGCCGAGCCCACCGCAAATCCTCAACCCTGGGCTTCATTCAGATCGAACTCCTGACGCGACCTGTACAACCCCTGTGCAGATCCCCCCTCTCCACCGCCACCACCACCACACACCCCTCCCCTGCCCCAGCAACCTGCACCACCCGGGTATGTGGACTGCTGCTCCGTTCTCCAGCACTGCTATTGACCCTCACTGTTGGCAAAGGAAGGTTTTAGGCAACAAAGCGACTTAAGATCTCACATTGTCATAAAGTTTTCATCTCTATTGTGAGATGAAAAACCTTTGTGACTCAGGAAAGAGCAATTACAGCAAAATAGAAGCTTTTATTTTATATTTCCCTCCAAAGGTCTGTTTGTTGGTTTCAGTTATCTTGTATAGCTGTGGCTCAAACATTGTTTTTGGGCACTTCACCTTCACATTTTACAATCTGGAAAAGACAGTTTTTAAGTGAAGACTTTGATGGTCAGGCTTTCCAATCTGCGAGCTCTCTGCAGGCAGCAGTGGGAGTGAGAAAAAGAAAGTCAAAAAATATACATAACATTGTAATCTAAATAATGAACACATATTGAGTGGGTGCTCAGAATAGGTCAGATGATAATTGATGGACAGTTCAAGGCAAGGCAAGGCAAGGCAAGGCAAGTTTATTTGTAGAGCACAATTCATACACAAGGCAATTCAAAGTGCTTCACAGTTGAAAACAAATAGAATCAATAAAAACATCAACATAAAATTTATTAATTACAGTAAAAGGCGAGAGTGCAGTTCAGAGTTTTAACTATTATTTAAACCAAAAATACAAGTGCAAAACAGCGTACTTCATTCTGTCTATGAGGAATGGTGCTAGTAAACATTATTAGTACAATAAAAAAGTACAATATATTCCCAGTAAAGAATGGATCACTTTTTGCATGTATGGAGTAAAGAAATATGTTACCTTTTATCTACAACCCATATTACAACAGTCACCTCAGCCATAAATAAAAGTCCAACTTTAAAGTAAATGAAAGTATTCAATCAGAAAAGACCATTATGCTACTGTATGTGATAGTTTTGCAAATCTACATCAAAAGGAAGACTTTGCAGGAGGGGGAAATCATGTGAACTAAATAAATCCCAGCGCAGTGAACTCTCTGTGCTGCTGTGGTCACTAGTTTGGGCAGCGCCTCATAATAATATCCTGCACAGCCCTTCCCCTCGTCCCTCACACACATCCATCGCTCTGCCGTCAATTAGCGCCTCGCCAGCAACAACACAGAGGATCTTCATTAGTGGAGAATGCTCAATTATATCAGTGTATTTTCCTTTCCAAAACTAATGATCCCAGTTACAGAGCACGGCTGACTGAGTTGCCCCCGGCCCGGCTACAGCGCCTGCTCCGGGATGGGGCTGCAGGGCACATGGAAACAATCATACTCTCCGCCTCAGCAGTAACTAAGCATAGACTGATACAAGTA
This sequence comes from Gobius niger, assembly GCF_951799975.1. Taxonomy (NCBI): domain Eukaryota; kingdom Metazoa; phylum Chordata; class Actinopteri; order Gobiiformes; family Gobiidae; genus Gobius; species Gobius niger. The sequence goes on from NC_136858.1 coordinate 26,061,208, forward strand.
ATTCATCATCAAAAAACAACTGACACGCAACCCACAACCCCCACTGCAAAATGTAATAACTGAAATTAGTTTAAGGATGGCACGTCAACATGAGCTTGCTTTTTGAGTCATAATATTTGTTTGTTTTGACACAGACGAGACCGTTTAGGGTTTTGTTTTCCATACTGAGGGCCACATGCTGAATTGTATACTGTGTGAAGAGCCAAAGACTTGGTGGTCAGTGCAGTGAAACATTCAACTGAGTGCATTTTGCAGAGGTCTTCACTGTGCACACCTTTATTTGTGCTTTGGAACCTTAAAGCAACTTTGCATCACCCTAAATTTGTAGTGATGGAGGGTATATTTGTGTAGGAATATTCAACTTTCATTAAAAAGTGACATATGTGGTGATGTGAGCCAACTCAGCAAGAAGCCTGAGGGCCAACAGAAGTTGGTCTCAGGGCCGCCTATGGGTATCCCTGATCAACCTCTAAATATGTGCAGTTTTCAGTTTAGAGTTACATTTAAAGGTGCATTATGTACCTTTTATGTAAAAAAGAAAACATGATATTTGTGAGTAATTGTCATTGTAGTGACCGGGTGGTCACCATGGTGCTTTTACTTTTTACTGATGACGGTGGCCTCTAAAATGCTCCAGGATCAATTATTGTGTAGGTTACCTGGTGAGAGGGTTTGTCAGCAATGAAAACCTTCCAGACACTCTGAAAACAATTGAACCTGGAGCATCACAAAGGCCACTGTGATGGCCCTATACTTAAAGTAAGTAGGTAAGTGGGTTTTTTTTTCATTGAGAAAATACTGTTCAGGTGTTAGTCCTGAGCTGCTACGACTGTGCCGCGCCGGCACTGTGGGCCAACCTGACCAGCATGTTTATGAAGGTAGAGGAAACCATAGCACCTGGAGGACACCTGGCTGGCTGCCTTCAATGCCCCTCTGATCCTCTGAAACGGTGCAGCGCCTCCTGGGTTTGTCCCTGTTTCAGAGCGTGGTGTCCTGCACTGGTCAGCTCCTCCACCTCCTGCTTCCTCTTCCTCCTGCGCAGCTCCCTCCACTCCACAACAGTCTTTCACCATCTTCTGAGAAGTTAATCTGTTTTATTCTCCAGTGAACGCCCATCAGCCAGAACAATACCTCCTTGCTTGTCCCTTCCTTGTTTCCTGTTGCTCCTGGAAGCCTCCTCCTTGGTGCCTCTTCAGTGTTTCAGAAGAAGAAATGTGTTGGTCTCAAATGCCTTCAGCTCATAAGCTAGCTGTTCTTTATACAAAGCTGCTTTCTTCAGGACCATTATGGGCTCTTTACAGTAAAAAAAAATCCACCTAACCCCACAAAAACACAGCAAAGACGTAAAAAAGTATCCAGTAAAACAATAGGGAACACAGAAGCAAAGTTGTTGTTTTTTCACCATAAAAAGTTGCCTAGAAAAAAGGCACCTTATTAAAGACAACATTTGTTAATTTTCATTTGTTTGTTAAATATATATCTTGGGACCCTCAGCTCTGTGCCTCGTGACCCCCTACTTTGGGAACTCCTGTTGTAGACAATACACTCTCAAATCGACAGTCTTCCATAATGTAGTCAAGAGTAATGTATCCTTGCTAACCTGCTCAAAATAGTTATTATGAACAATGACAAAGTAAACATCGAGGAAAATGTACAAAATTAGTATCAGTAATTCTCAAAGAGCCGCACATCTTCTCCCAGTGTAATCCCGCTCCCTTTGTTCACTCTACGGGGATTGTAAAAATAGTCAGCTTGCTCCACAGCTATAGCTCAAACAAAAAATATTGTGCAAATGGAGTCCTCTTCTCCGGAGAGGGAAGAGACACAGAGCTGAGGGAACATATGGTGGATACGAGCTGCAGCGCACTGGCTCAAAGCATGTTTAATGAACACCTCAAACACAAGAAAGTGCTCCATTTACTCATTAGGCACTTTTTCCTGAAACGTATTCTTTGGTCGACTGCCTTTCTTTGAGTTAAACTCGTTTGTAAAGATGTAAAGTCAAGTATGATTTTATGCTCTTTGAAAGTGTTCCCCACATACAGTAAAGGAAGCAGGGATTCTGTGATCAAGGAGGTGAAAGAGAGGCTCCTGTAGAGTCAATAAAAGCTGTTTGGCTCGACTAAGTAAATGGTAAATAGCAAATACAGACAGTAAGAAAACATTCGTGGCATTTTAGAAATAGTGGTAAACCTTATACCTGCAGTTTCTTACTCCATGCTAACAATTTTAAGCAAAAAATGTGCTAACTAATTAACTTTTATCATACTGTATGTTTGTGTATCACTACAGTATATATCCTTCAGAGGACAAGCATTTAGTTGTAAATCTTTATACTAATTTAAACTCTTGTTCTTGCTTATGCTTGTCTATAGGCAGACTCGGCCAATATTTGTTTGGAGTCTGTGGTTAGACAAAGCGTCTGCACTGAGCCAATATAAAGTTCAGCAGACAGCAGGACTGACTGTCAGGTTCACTTACACTTCTATAAATAACTTCTCAATTATATCTGAATATGAGTTCAACAGAGGTTTCAGAGGTTACACTTGCCTGTACAGCCCTGTGCAAAAGTCTGAGGCAGGTTTTTAAAGGAAGAAAGATTGTAAATATACATGTTTGGAAAAAATAGAAGTAGAAAGCTAACCTAGATACTAATCTTTGTAATGAGATTACAAGATCTAATCTCATTTTGATTAAGTCTTTCAGTTTAAAAAACTACAAAGACAAAGTTCAAGTTAAAATATGTAATATCCATTTCAAATTGAGTATAACATACAACTAAAACCTAGCAGAATAACCACAAAGTAGTTTAAACATTCCTGACATGTCTAAACCAGAGTGAGCTTCCGGTTCATTTGGCTGGCAGGACCCTCTCTGCCCTCGAGCCGCGGACCGGCCTCACAGAAGGTGGGCTATTTAGTCACATTTCAAAGTAGCTCAGACAGGCAAACACACTCATTACACATAATTCTGCTAAGCCTCAGCCTCCTGTCTCTCCCTCTCCCCTCACCCCCCCCCCCCCCCCCCCCCCCCCCCCCCCCCCCCCTCTCTCTCTCTCCTCTCAAAGGCACTACAGCCCTCATGTACAGTCCCGAGTCCGGAGGTAGATCACTTTAATTCTGCTTCACGGGTCTCTTTCAAAACTGGACTGGAGACCTGCAGACCCCAGAACCAGTGACCGCTGATTGAACCCCGGACGACCAGCCAGGACCCGGCACTTGTAAACACAGCCATCATCTCACACGCCCCCATTACCCACCAGCCCCTTTGTTCCTATCCCACATGAGAATGGCACCAGCGTTTCATGTCAAATACTTTGTGGTGTGTGAGTTAGTGTTTGTTTGTTTTTGATCACCATGTACTTTATATGTGGTGGAAATACGGAACTCAAAATGTAGAGAAAAAATCACAATCGCTTAATCAATCTCATTTCTCAAGTCTTGCATTATGAAAATTATACACGGAGATAAGAATTGAATGTATTCTTGTATATGGCAGCGTTGTTTATTTCCTTAAAAACCTGCATATTAGGCTAAATCTCCAGATAAATAGTCCTGACCCATCCCTTCACGATCCTAGTCACAAATTTCCCTAGGGATAAAAAAGTTAAAATAAGTTAGACTAAGTCAGTTAAATGTAATATTGACTTACTACTGTTTTGAGATAGTCACATTTTTGGAGATTTTGGACTGGCTCTATTTACTGACCTAAGTTATCGTGTCAGGCATCTGCTAATGGTCTCTATACAGCCTTTTTCCACCTTAGGCACTCAAAGCGCTTTACATCAAGGAACCATTCATTTTTCACATTCGTTTTGGACAAGTAATTGGTAAATGGGTGACATATCAACCTATACTTCTCTCCTTGACACAGAAAGGTTTGCTTCATTGTTTTATATTTTAAGGGGCTACAGTTTTATCCCCTGAATAGTTTGACCCACCTTTACACAAATGGTCTTTCTCTGGGGGGGTGGGACTGGCCTACATGGACAGGTTGGCAAATGTGGCCCACCATTGTTCCTTTGGGTCACTAGAAGTTCACTTCACTCTGAAAATTAGTTTTGCTACCAACAAGAGCTGGAATAAATCAACAATGCTTGCAAGGTGTGTGCTGTAGCAACATATTGACCAGTCTAATCACTCTTCTGCCATAGTCTGTTGTTATTACCAACGGGTCAAGCAATCAATGCGGAGGCAAATGAGAACTGCAAAACATACAAATCGGGATCTCTACAAGTTCAACAGAGCACAGGAGTAATTTGAGGCATTGTGTATCTTTGAGGAACAGGCGATATTGATAAATGCCTCTAAAACGGCAGTGCAAAGAGATAAGTCCAGTGATAACTGACTGAGCGAATGTTTGGACCCAGTCATTTGTCGTTACCGAATGTAAGTCTTAAAGAGGGGGTATTATGCTTTTTTCAGCCACATAGCACCAGTCTATATCACACTACAATGATGACGAAACCTTCTGTTGGTCTGTCAATGCAGTAAATTAGAATAACTGCCTTATATAAAATTGCTCTTTCAAAATGGCGTTAGCAAATGACTTGAAATAGGCCTCTGTCTCTTTAAGAACCTCTGACCCTTTCCGACACGCCCCCTCCACACGCTGTCTGTGGCATCACAACAACACTGCGCTCGTCTCAACAGTATTGAAACTACGATCGGTGCATTTTAATTTTTATTGTTGGAAAGGAGCTACTGTTTATCACTTTGTGAACAATGGCCACACAGGATATGATTTGAAGACGAACCTTCCACACCGGACGCTTGGAAGGGGCTCTTGCCTGAAAAATAACTGCTGTTTGGAGGCTTCTCTTTGCATCTGCCATGCCCTATGGATCTCTAACTATACCCCCATGGACGACACCAGGATCTGCAGGAGCCCATACGATTCAAAGACGGACATTATCTGTGCAGGTGGACAGTGGTTTTTCGAGGTTACCCCGTTAGCTTGTTATAATCGACTACAGCTCATTGTTGATGAAAAGTCTGTAATAAACCACAAATGTGTAAAGCCAGGCTCATTGTGTGATCATCGTAAAGGCTGCTTCGAGTAGTTGCCGGCTTTATTGACGTTATTTGTGCATAATATGCTGCCTGTTTTCAATGAATGTTGTGAAGGTGAAGGTTGTTAGCTTGCCGTGGCTAATAGGGCCTTAGCTCCGGGAGAAAACCACTCGGCTACGACTCACTGTAGATGAAATGTGAGCAATAAACTACACAATCAACAAGCCCGGCTCAGTGTGTGATCATCATAAAGGCTGCTTCAAGCAGTTGCCTGTTTTAGTGACGTTTTCAATGCATGATATGCTTGTTTTCATTGAATTTTCCCGTTAGCTTGTCGCGGCTAGCTTGTTAGCTCCGGGAGAAAACCACTTGGCTATGACCCATTGTAGATGAAATGTGAGCAATAAACTTCCAAATCAACAAGCCTGGCTCCGTGTGTGATCATTGTTAAACGGTTCTTTATGTGTGTGGTGGTTTTATTGACTTTATTTGTGCATATTTCTCGTTTTCACGTGATGACTCGAGGTTTAGCTTAGCATTAGCTTTCTCCGGAGGCTCTGTGCATCATCAAGGCCCAGCGCAGAACCAGACACTGAAATAAGCGTTCTTGTCACCGGTTTTAATCCTGGGTGTTTAGGTAACAGAAACACTGATGTGTGTCTTTGTAAAAGTCTGCTGTGGCTCCGGTTCACAACACATGAAGCTAAACCTCCATGATGACTCTGTTTACATCTTAGGGCTAGACACTGCGGGGAGGGGGTTCTGCTGAGGAGCAGTGGTTGGTTACTCGGCTGGTGACGAAAGGTCGGAGGCGTATCCTGGAGGTCGAGGGCGTTTCCTGAAGGAATCAGGCGTTTTATCCCTAAAATGGCCGCCATCAGAGTTTCTACAGATTACTCGAAAATACGTGAATGTGCCAAGGCAACACTTCAGGCATGGTTTTAATGAGGGAATGACTTAATAACATGATGTAAAGCTTGAAAAAGTCGATTTTGCATAATAGGCCCCCTTTAAGCCCTATCTGCAGAGGATGGACAGATCCATAGGAGTGGATCTCTCCATCTCGTGGCTCTCCGCAAGGTTTCTCTTTACTCCCCCTTGAATTGTTCCTTGCCGCAAAGGAGGGTCAAAGGGGCACGTTTCCATCTGCTGTGACTGTTTCCATCTGTTATTTCTGTTATTTGTCCTGTTGTGATATTGGGCTATACAAAAACAACTTAATATTTTGATTGATACTGTATTAGCATATTGTGTGTGTGTGTGGCTATAGCAGTGGGTATAGAAAAGGGGTGCAGGTCTTTCATGGCTCTGATTGACATTGATTGGAGTTAGATTTATTGGTCAAAGATAATGTACTGTAATCCTTTAGTCCCAATTTAGTCATAGATGCATGTTAGTTTGTTTTTTTATCCTCTGCATTTAACCCATCCTTCGATGCCACTGAGGCAACCCGTAAGGAGCAGTGGTCGACGGCAGTGCCGGGCCCGGGGACCAATCTACATGATGTGGAGCCAGGCTGGTGGTCAGAATCACCTGGATGGAGGATTCACCTATTGCACATGTTTTTTGTGGTAGGGGAAACCGGAGTACCTGGAGGAAACCTACGCAGACACGGGGAAAACATGCAAACTCCACACAGAAAGGCCCCGTCCTATTGGGCATCAAATCCAGGGCCTTCTAGCTGCGAAGCGGAGGCGCTAACCGCTGCGCTACCGTGCCCATGAACATCCGTTTTTTGTACAAGGGATTGTTTATGCTCAGTCCTAGCTCTTGTTTTTTTCCTGGTTTAGGCCATAAACCTTGTTAAGGTCCAGAAAGGACAAAAAACACGGTCAATAAAATTATCAGTCAGGACATCATCTGAAAATCATAAAGCTGGGCCAAGGCAAAGTTTACTGTGAAATATGCCAGAAATGTTCGAGATGCAAAGGCAATCTTTTCTTTATAGAGCCATGTAAGGCAAACAGCAGCCAGAGAATATCTATGCGCTGAGCTGGACAGAGACAGTTTGTTATCAGTTTCAGCAGCTTAGCAAGGTCAACTGTATTCAGAGAGTCACCACATAATATATGAGAGTCACCATAAATTGTAGGGATTAAATAGTTTATTTTACCAGTCTTGTTTATGTCTTAAATCTTATAGTCTTGATTATTTCTGTCTAGACTAAGTCATGGCTTTGTTTTCTGTTTCAGTCTGTGGAAGATGGAATGAGAGTGAAATAGTTTTCCGAGTTATTGTAGAAACTTTGAGGCGGAAACTTTGATTTGCTCTGTGGCATTCAACGTATTACAAACTGAACACATTGGTCATTTTTCTTCCTTGGATACCACATATTTTCTGGGCCTGTTACTTTGGCGCGGCGCACTTTAAAGGGCAGCCGGATCGCACCTCCGATGACTGACTGGGATTTGTGGTGATAATGTCTTCAGGTGCCCCAGGATTGGGATTAAGCATACTCCAATTTAAACCCCGAAGTTTCCATGGCGATGACCTTCAGCTTTAAGTTCTTCCTCGCGAGGGCCAAACAAAGACCTGGCATTATTGTCCAGAGATGCTTTGAGTCACCGGAGGCTTTAGTCTTGATTGTGTGATCAAATCCTTCATCAAATTATCAACTCTTGTCCTACAACATGTCGGCTCTGAAATGTCACCAGCAAGTCTAAAGATTGGGATTGTGATGTCATAACTGCACTGGATGCTCATAAGTATGGGCACACTTTCTGACCCAGGCTTTGTCCAACATGTCCGTGTGATTATTGCAGTTGGTCGGGTTTTTTAGCCAGTACGTTTAAGTTAGGTGTCCATTTAGGTGGTTTTCTTTAGAACTGATCTAAAGTCAGGTTTGATTGCGTTGAAATGCAAAACGAGCCCCACGTGGTTCAGGAGCCTTAGTTTGCCCATTTCTGCATTAAAATACAAATGATAGAATCCACCTTTAAGTGCCGTATTCTGATGCTAGAGTGTTGCAAATGTAGTTTTTTTACTCTTCTGTTCCGTCATCCATCCATCCATTTTCTTCCACTTTTCCGTTGCCGGGTCGTGGGGGCAGCCATTGGAGCTGCCCAAATCACATGGCACCAGCCCTTTATGGCTCCTCCTGCAGGTGGCGTCACCTAGGACCTGTTTGCCATGGGAGACCCTACCAGGGGCACAAAACCCCCAACAACATAGCACCCAGGATCATTCGGGCGCTCAAACCCCTCCACCACGTTAAGGTGGTGGTTTCAGGAGGGGCTTCTGTTACCTTCTGTTAACAAAATGGATTTTTTAGCCATAACATTCAATTTACAACATTCAATCTAAATCTTTTCTAACATGGAATTTCAGTGACTGATTTCTTAATGTTGTGTTGTTGTTTCCTTATAGGAAAAACATATTTATTGTACCATACAAATGTTTGGTGTTAGTATGATCAGGTCATCAGTATAATAAAGTTTCATAATTGATTGAAATAGTTGCGTCGTTCAGTGCCAGACAAATCCCATATGCTTTCCTTTGACATTATTTTTGTATTTTCATTTATTTCCGAAGGATTACATTGATGAAAAGAGTTTGCCGTGGTTAAGTGGGTCTAGTTGTTTGTGTTGGAGGAACAAGTACAGTAGAGAGAGGAGAAAAAAGGCGGAAGTCTGTCTAAAGTCGTTTATTTCCAATCAGTGCGAGATCCGGAGACATGAACTCAAGATATTGTGCTATTATTCTGACCATTTAAGTCTGGCCATGACTCTATAAGAAGAGGGTGAAGTACCCTCTGTCAACAATGAGCCAGTCAAAGCATGAGGCGCCTAAGACCCGGCGGGGTCTGGAATTGATGTGGTTTCATTTTATCCTTATAATGCTGATTTGTTCCTATTGTAAATCAAGCTGCAGAGGTGAAAAACTGTCTCAGCCTCAGGTGGCTTAGTTTATCACTGTCCTATATTTGTTGTGTGGCAAAATGTTTCATACTTTTTCCCTTTATTATTTGTATTTATTGTGTGGCTTTTGACAGTTCAAAAGATAGAACATGTCTTGATTTTATTTGGTTAACCGCTTTTCCACTCATGTTATTACTACTTTTTTTTTTCCTTTTTGCTTCATTTCACTTCACTCTTGACCATAACAATGTTGAACGTTTTGAATTGAACCAAAAGACAAACTTTGGACACCCCACCTTACACCTCCTCTCCACCACGACCCGCGCACCCTCACTCAGCAGACCGGGCTTACGCTTACGCACTGAGTACAGAGGGAAAATCTCAGCTCTAATAAAGCTTATGGGTGCTGACATGGGGGCCAGTCTTTTAGCTGTTTGTGTACGGATGAACAGGTCCCGCCTTGTGATGGAGACTCTCGGTTAGGGGTCAGTGTCTATCCCCCGGCGGGGCAGTCCGTTCACAGTCCCACACCTGCCTGTCAAAGGAGCGCGCGGCACAGGAAGAGAGAAACACAGTCAAATCACAGCCCACTACATCATTCTTTTTTTTTTCTTCCGTTTTTAATGAAGTACAAACCCCGGCAGTCTGCTGTAAAATGTTACAATTATTATCCCGATTGACTCCAGCTAATCTCCGCAGCACCCGAGAGGCACAGGTCGATTCCGCTGCAAGCGGCATTGTTTTTAGGATGATTGGTTCAAATGGGTGCGTTTCAGATGTGGTTTGACTGCCTCACAGTGGCCACAATTGTAAATGCAGTCTAACACTTTTAGGTAATTCATTCTCTATCTTTAACGTCTTAACCCCCACCTGAACCGAGCACATTTTCTCCAGTTTGGCTTTACCCAAATCTAAAAGCTTCTTGGAAAAAAAGTGGCGATATAGCAAAAAAAAAGCGACCAACAAAGCGTCACAGCAATAAAGGAGCGAAAATAAGACAAAGAAGTTACTTAATGAACATACATGGGTCTCATGCACGTAAACACACCCCGCCAGATTGGACCCTTGGGCTAATTTCCATCCATCGTCCCCCATGCGCACTCTTAAACATCCTGGCCTATTGTACATGTTTTTAGTGGTAGGGGAATCCGGAGTTCCCGGAGGAAATCTACGCAGACACGGGGAGAACACACAAACTCCACACAGAAAGGCCTGTCCAGGTGGGAATCGAACCCTGGACCATCGAGCTGTGACGCATGAGCACTAACCACTGTGCTGCCGTGCCTGCTGCTGTAGGGGTTAACTTAGCTCAGCAAGAAACTAGAAACAAAAAAAGCTGAACTGGAGAAAAGGCACTCGGTTAAGGTGGGATAAGAGGCTTGTGTGTTTATTGGAATTTCATGGGTAGGCTACATGTTACACGTTTCTTACCATCCAGGACAATTTTCTAAACATTAGTCTCAAAGTGTCCCTGAGTGAATGCAACGGAAGGCCTAATATGTCTTAAAAAAAAAAAAGCCAGAATTTACACCAGGGTTTCCGAGTGAGACCAATTCGAATGCAGTACGGAGGCAAAAGGGAGACAATAAAAAGAGTTCAAAAGTGATGCGTATGCAAAAGTCACACGTAAACCGCTCTCTGAATCCTCTGGACATACACCGTAGATAAGCTGCTGCTATATTTTCCAGAGACATGGGGAATTTTATTGGATGGTGCTGTAGGTAAGTGGGACAGTTGATAGGGACATGTTTTAAAAGGAGCAGGTCCCAGCGCCACTTGCCTTCTGGCTCCGAGCTGCAGCCACTGGACTGAATTATACATGTGCCTGTCGTGTGTTGAGCATAAACTGCAAACTCATTTACATCATCATCATGGCTTATAAGTGGAGAAAAACTTTTTGACTTGGCGACCTATAAAAAGTTGGCGTTAGGAAGTAAACAGTAAAAAAATACATTCAGTCTCATTGCATAAAGAATGTATTATGCATATTTCTATATTGTTAATGTATGTTTTTAGCAGTGATTTTCAAGGGTTAAGGCAGTGCACCTTTTTTATTCAAAATAAAACTACACCAATACTTCAGATAGAATTGTGAGCTATAGATTTCGATACAATGGGGCTATCATTTTTGGAGAATAACTTTGGAGGATGTTAAAATTGACTGGGAAGCCTCCAGAGAGGACCACCAATCTCCACAGTAATATTAGTGCACAGCTGTAAATATATGCTGTGTTCTCAATCGGTTCATGCGCCGCTAATTATCCGGCCCCACTCCAGCTTATTGACTAAATCGCAAGATACTAAAGTAATTTTAATCAATGTGTTTCTGTAGACTTGTTACAGTAATTGTCTGGGCTCAAGTTTCCTCATTATAAACTATTGATTATAATAGAGCAAGATAAAGGCAGGCGATACTAGATGCAAAACGTTACAAAAGGCTTTTATTTCTGGTTTCATTTTCTCTCCCTTTACTGTCACATTTCACAGTGAATAAAAATATTACCCTATCTTCTTACAACAGAACCCATATGCTCAGAAGATTTACCATTCAGCTTTATATAGGCCTACACTGAACAGCAAAAGTCACACTCACATCAAACGGTCTTTGTATTGTAATAGCATGCATGTAGTGAAGAGAATGCAGACCTCTGTTAAGGCACTATACAGTCTGAAAATCGCAATATTCCAGGATATGGATATAGGACTAGTTACTGTATGGTGAACTATAGTGCAAGAGGTGTCTCCAGTGTGCAGTAGTCAGTGTCTAAAACAAGGTACAGAGAAGAGAACATGGTACACTGAAGAAAAGTGACACTACTGAGTTCTAATGGTTAAGGACATACATACTTTTTAAAGAATATGACCCACAAAAGGTTATCTAAGTTCCATATTTCCACAGTAGGTATGATGCACTTTTTTGTTGTCAACAAGGCCTATAACGAAAAGTGCACCACACCTACTGTGAAATATGGAGGTGGTTCGCTGATGCCACCGGCTCCATCATAGTACAGTGAAGTTCCAGTAAGTGACCATCTCAGTCTCCTGAGCTGGGAGAGCTCAAGTGTAAGACAGCCCTGGAATTGACAGGAACTGGAGGCTTTTTGCCAAGAAAAATGGTCCGCTTGACTATGAGAAAAAATAAAGAACCTTATCCACAACTGCCAGAAAAGACTCCAAGCTGTCATTGATGTTAAAGGGGGCAATACTGTACACAGTACTAAAAACTGGGGTATGTAAACTTTTGGTCATTTTGGTACTTTCTTTTTTCATTACGATTTAAAAATAGCAAACTCAATTGTTTCACCCTAAATGGCTTCACATAGCCACTGAATATGAGTGAAAAATATTATTTGAAAAATAGTCAAAAAATCGAAAATTTTGCAAGGATAGCTAAACTTTTGACCACAACTGTAGAAAAAAAAAAAAAAGGAGAAGCGTGTTCGATTCTAACTCATGGGGATAATAGCAAGTAGCAGGCTCGTCCAGGAGACTTTTCAGAGTCCGTTAGCATTAGCCACCAAACATTGCAAATTAAGAACGATCCAGAGGTTTTCAGCTGTTGCCAGCCCATTCACCACATGTAGGTGAGGTCAAAGACTATAGAAATCATTAATGCATGCACATAAAAGACCTTTTGAGATTTTACTTTAGGTACAAATTAGCGTCTAATAGTGTCCTCTGAGCTAAATACTAAACCAAATTCAGTTAAGTTTTTGTGTGTTGGAGACACATCCACTAAACTTAGTTTTATGAGATACACAGATGTTGAATCAATTCAACAGCATAGGCATTTTCATACAAAGTTGCCCGATGTTCCGAGAATCATCCAGTTCTCTTGTAATGTCCCATCAGATGGTAGATTGGGTGGTGACATACTCCAAGAGCACAGGTGTTGTAGATTGCTGAGAGAATTGGATGATTCTCAAAACGTTGGGCAACTATGTATGAAAATGTCCAGTTGAATTGATTTAACCTTTGTGTATTTACCACCCTGGATGATATCAATCTTTTTTAGAACATTTTATTATATGTTAATGATAAAGAATCCACAGATAAATTATATAAATGTAATGAAAAGGACAAAACATACAGTACCTCCCCGTACGTTAGTATTGTGCCTGTCATCCCTTTTCATTTGTATGGGGATGGAACAATTTAAATCAGATTCAACGGTTTTAAATTGGATTTGAAAGCTAACAAAATGTGGGAGGTAGGAACAGGCTCAGATAGATAAATGCATTTCTGTGATTTTTTTTGATTGGGGTTTTGTTTAATTTTGTTTTGTGTTAGGTCCATATTGGTGAAAACGATAAATCATGAAAATAAATCATATACTAATGACACATCTGTGACACCAGTGTGACATATAATAAATGGTATTAGACCCGCCTGCACTTGTACCAGAAGCAATTTGCACATTTCACATACCACAGAAGGCTTTCCTATGGATGGCACAGGCAGAGACCAGTTCCTCTCTCTCTCTCTCTCTCTCTCACTGCATGGAGATTTGTGACAGACACGACCCGAGCTAATGATACAACAACACCCCAGCTGCGTCTGAGCCCGATTTAGCCCCGGTTACATCTGCTGCCACGCTACACAGGCGCGCACCTACAGGCAGGAAGTCAGCCGCTAAAGGAGGCTGCCAAAAACTAACTTGAACGTCAGCAGAGATGGAGGTGGGCTTTTATCATAGAAGCTGTTTGTTCACCGGGGCGAGACAGGTGTGTTTTTAAGGCTTCGGTTGCTGCACCAAAACATGTCGGTGGCTCCTGAAAATCTGGGTGTTTTAAGTTCACGTTACGGCAAGCACATCCATCAAGTTTTAGTTTGTAATATTTACGAAATGGAGAATTTTCAGTACGATCTCTGTGAAAAAGCACTCTCTTCCATGGACTAAAATGTCAGGGTATAGGGAGGCCATGGAAACAAAGACTTAAATAACAATCCTGACCAGTCCATCTCATCAACATAAACATTATCAAAACATTATTTGTATTTCTATAATGGCCTGTTGGCACTTCAAGGGAAAAATATTTTATGAGGTGGTAGCTTGTGTGAAATGTGAAAAACTACTGATCTATACGTGCCTTTCAGTCATGTGACTTTTGTTGTTATGGCCATTTTGAATACCGAAGTAGAATTATGCAGTACTACAACATGTAACAATATCTCTACTCAGTGTTTAAGACGTTAGCATGCTACCGGTTAGCATGCTACCGGTTAGCATGCTACCGGTTAGCATTTAGCTTAAACATATTGTCAACCATTGACAGTTGCTATCCAGTAGCATGCTAACACTTAAACACTGACTCCGACTGAGACTCTGTTGACATGACAAACTAAAAATCACAGAGAAAGGTTTTCTGTTTCCTCTTTGAAGTGTTTAGTCTGAGGAGTGAAGCAGATCTTTAGTAAATCCAGCTGTAGCTCGTCAGACAGAGCTGCTACATCTGCCACATTTGCGAGTTTTCTTCACATAAATGTGCGTCTCTGAGGCCGTGTTTTAACTGTTTTCTTCTTGAGCAATGATTACGAGTATATAAAAATGCCACTGTCAATCAGTTGTCTTTCATTTTCATCCTGAGTAGAGATATTGTTACATGTTGTAGTACTGCATAATGCCATTTCGGTATTCAAAATGAATTCTGCGTGATATCATTGGAAACGCATGTATATAATGATGAATGTGGAAAAATTTGTGACAAACTGTTGGTGTGATGTTTAATGAGGCAACTGCAAAGCACATTGATAAATTATATTGATATTTTGAAATGGGAATACGATCCGGTTATGCTTAAATAACCAAAACAAAAACAGAGAAGGTAGCAGCTCCGATGGGCACAGATGAATTTGAGAAAGGAACAGGCAAGAACAAAGTTAACTCATGTAAGACAGGCTTTGAAACATTATTAGGCAAGTCTTTTGGCATTGTGAGGATGGACGATACAGGTGTAATTGGCAGTTCTGTTTGAGTTCATTGGTCTACTTGAGGAGACACAGCAGAGGTAGTAGCATCAGCAGCAGCACGAGGCGGTGGAGCCGCGGAGGTCCTGGGGAGAGGTTGGTCAGGTTGCAGTCGTTGCTATAGCAGCAGTGCACTTTGACTCCAGGCGCCCGGTAGCCCTGACTGTTGGCCTGACTGCAGAAGGACTTGTATGAGCAGGACTTCATCACCCCACCTGCAGATAAATAAAAGAAAAGAACGTCAGAAAACAGGGGCTCGGGTCACTTCAAGGTCCATGATAACAACAATATTAAAGTTTCATATGAGACTTCCTTTGTGGATAGTGGTATTTTTTACTTTCATGAGGTGCAGGAACAACTTCTTTGCTCTAAATGCATCTATTTATTTGCCCTTCCAGATTGATATTGATTTGTGTATTTGACAGGGACATTGCATATCAACAACATAATAGAAAACGAGTTTGTCGCTGATGCTGTGCAAAAAAAAGTGTACAGTATAGAGCTAATTTTCAACTCCAGTCCCTCGTTCGACCTTTCTACACTAAAATTACATTTGTAGTATATTTTCAGTTTCATTCTAGAAGCCTATATATACAGTACAAATAATTCATTCACACAAACAAAGTAAGTGCTTTTAACAAAAGTCTGGTTCCTTTTCAGCCAAAACTTAACCCAAGGGGTGAGCATTTCAAATTCAGAAATGGCTTGGGGTTCAGTGGGTAATGAGTGCGTAACCGCTCAATTTATCTGGGTTTGTGAATGGCACAAAAGGTTGAATTGTGTCTTCCCATTGAATAGAGATTTTATAGATCTGACAAAAGCGTAAAAAACATCTACGCTTTACTTGCTAGGAATGAATGGCCAATGTCAAGATTCAGTACAATTATTTAACTGGGAAAGTTAAATAACAATACAATAGGTACAATAGGGTCCCCTCCAGTCACTGCCCTGGAGGGGACCCTATTGTACATCTTTTTAGTGGTAGGGAAAAGCATCCGAAGAGGCATGGATACCATGAAAACTCCACATGGAACTTCACCACCTGGTCTGGAAATCACTTTGCAATTGTGCCGCTCAAACAATTTCTACCCCTAAGATAGTAGAACAATAATCACTGAAAAAGCTTCCACATCAAAAATGAAAAGCATCATGGACCAAATTCTTTTCTTTTTTGCCAATTCAATTACCTTTTTATTTGTTATTTAGTCATTTCCTTCATGACACAAGGGATTACGATCTTAAAATAACCGTTTCTGACAAACTTTTTATTGGTGCCGGTTTTTAAGGGGTGTTATCAGGTGTGCAGTTGCCAAAATGATAAATTCCACTTGTGGTGCTGTTTTTAAAGTGGTACGTTGGCGACATTTTGTCGTAATCTGGAGCAGGCGAGCTGTCTGGTTGCTGTGGACACATGGTGGCCTAATTATAGGATATTGACTGAGTAGGAGTTAACAAAGCTCTCCGTTCTCTTAAAAGCACAGCGCGGCCCCCTGTTGGCTGGAAAGTGTCCCCAGACATCAGCCAGGCACTCATTGTGCAGCACAATCATAACATATATTTACAGCTCACGGAGGGCCTGAAATGAACTATGGCGTGGGCAGTGGGAAGAATAAAGAAGTAAGAGCTACTACTGTGGAGGTTGCACTTACTGTCATGGCCCAGCACCACGGCACAGGCGTCGGAGAAACTAGGACACGCTTTGGAGCCTTGCCGGTTACAGTCCTCATTATTGGAGCCCATGCAGGTATAGCACTGGAGAGCCGCACCTGAAAGAGAGGCAAGAAAGTTTGACTTTGGTACAACATAAAAGACAAGCAACATAAAGCCTACCGCAGTTTGGTAGTCTGTTGACTTTCTGAAACTTATTTGAGGGACCAATTAGGAGCACTTAGAGGAGTGTTTCCCAAACTGTGGTAAAGGTGCAGCCCCCTTAGTTCTTGTCTTTGTTTAATGTAGAGACCGTTCTGGAGTTTCCCTTGTTTAGAACTACTACTACTACTACTGCTACTTACAACTTACTACTACTACTTAGAGAGCCAATTGTTTCCTAAGCTTGGTGGGAAAAATTTGCTAATCACTGCTCAAGTGTAATTGGAAGTGGTGTATGGTTATAGTGCCACATCAGTGCTCTTGTTAAAGCCACAGGCAGCTGTGGGACGTTGACGCCACTCAAACCATTGGACAATAAACGGATTTGATAACGGGCAAAGTGCTTTCACACAGAACACTGCTGATCTTCTATATTTTGTACAGTAGACCTGCACCTGACTGACTTTGGCCTTTTGCAGGGCAGATGTGAATAATGGACTACTGGTGAGACATTTAAGGCTCTCTATCTATTTGATAGATAGGGTCAAGGCTTACATTGAAGCCTATGTTCTTGAAGTCACTGTTTAGCAAAGTTTCACACCAAGTAACACCTAAAAGATGGCTGAATATGGCAGGATTAGTGACAAATACACAAGTGAAGTGACTATTCGATTAATTGACAACTAATCGAGTATTGAAAGTAAAGACACTCAAATAGAGCAGATGACATGAACATTTTGGATTTTTGATGAAAACCTACTTTGCTTTTAAAGTTAGGGTATGTACATGTAATGTACCTTGTAAATTTCATAAATATCTGTCTGTGTCTCATCCAGTGTCTCATCATTTGCACTAAGAGCCTCCAACAAACATTCACTTTAAGGTTACTCCATCAACGTGTCCTTTAGCTTTATGTGAGGGAAAGAAAGAAATACTAAAATTTTCATACATCATTCATAGCCAAGCAATTATTCGTAAAACATATTAGATAAATTAATCGATTACCAAAATAATCGTTAGTTGCAGCCCTAAAGTGAAGTCTACAATGTTCTAACCTTAGAGTCAGTGTGAGGCCATACTGAACCTCTTGACTAGTTCAGGGTCAAATGTTCTAAGAGCCGCTACAGCCTTATACGTGTCCACATTGCCCCCTTGTGTTGGAGACAGTAGCTTCTTGTTTCTAAACATTAACAATTACTTCCCTGCCCACCACTGACCTGTTTGAAAGATCCGTCACATCCAACCATCATTTAAACAGACAAACGGAAACATGACCTCTTTACTCTGCCGGACACAATGCAAAGTAAACCAGGCCAAGCTTTCTCTATCTTTTATCTTACTTAATGACTCTGTCTGCACAAGCCTTCAATTTGCTTTCTGTCTGCCTTGTGATAATGGCTCAAAAATGGAGAATGACTCACACACTTCAAACAAAGCCGAAAACTAGAAAAACATTGGTATAACTTTCCGCCCAGCGCTTCGGCATGTCTCCCTTAAATGTCTCGCTCAAGCTCTCCGGAGGGAACGAGAGCAGGTTTTTTGGAGAAGTTGCTGACCTTTGAAATACCACTTCCTTTTGAAAACGCTCATCCGTCTCCTAAAATCTAAAGAGGCTCCTCGGAAACATCCTTTAATGCTGTTCCCTAAGAGGATCAAACCGAGCCAGACTTATAGCAATCACTAAAAGCCTTCAAAGCCCGCAGCACACTACAGTATCTCTTGTCTTCAAAATGCCATTTCGGAAATGTTTTGTCAGGTTTCTCTCTCGCCTTCTCTCTCTCTCTCTGGTCTGGTTATGAAAGGAGAGGAAATGGCAGACTTGAATGCATGTTGAAATGAAAACATTTTAGTGGTGAAAATTCGTGTTACAAAACTCCAAATGGATGCTTGTGGAAAAATGTTTGGGTATGCTCTTATTCAAAGGCTGAATCGACGGAGTAATGGAAGGGTGACCGCTGAGTCGTTGAGGTCATCGAGGTGCAGAAAGGTAAACAAGGACCATGAACCGGGGAGAGGGGGCATGCACCTTATCCCACACTTGAGGATATCATCAGACAATACGGGGTGATATGTCAATGGCAAGATAGATTAACATTCTCAAAGCAATTACAAAAGGTCACATCTGTATAGTTGTATTGTTTTGTTGTATTCACTGCTTTTCTCATCATTCAAGCAGTACAGAGCAGTAGTAGCTTGTTGCGTTTTTTAACTTGTTTATTGTTCGTGAGAGTAAATACTACGCTGACAGAAAAGACAAAGAGAGAGAGGGATATTGTACATCCAATTACACAATGGAGATACATTTTTTTGACTCAAACTTGGCTGTAAATACTGTTTAAGTGGCGCTAGCCCACAGTTAGCTTTGACTGTTAGCATGTTAGCCTCTTCTTCGTGATTCCATTAGTGTGTATTGGTGACTCTGACCCAGTGGCAGCGAAGTTGCAAGTGTGGTTTTCTGGCCAGAGACACCAGGGGGAGGTGAAAGACCCCCCCAATCATCCCATCAACACTTGTGTTACCCCGAGAGGGACTACGGAAAGGATTTATTAAAGGAAAAGTTCACAATTTTTCCATATATGTTTTTACCTAAGCTTAGACGAGTTGACACGTACCTGTCTGGTCTGTGTGTGTGCCCGTGGAAGAACGTGGTCGCTTCCAACTTCACCCCCGTTTGGAGCTATAGTAATACATTGGGAGAGGCCAAATGCTAACAACATCTTTGGTCGCTTTGTGTGACTGAGCGGACGCACAAAGACCAGACAGGTACGCATCAACTCGTCTAAGCTCAGGTAAGAACATATCTCAGTATGTAAAAACGGTGGCCTGTTCCTTTAAGGTTAACAAGATATTTAGTACAGCTTTAATTAAAGCCAACACATTTCAATCAATAAATATGATCAAATTTAAGCATTCATTTCTTCTTTGGTGTTTGTAGGTGAACTTTACCTCAAAATCATCTTTTTAGACCTGACTCATAACTTTGATGAAAGCCAGACATCACAAGACCGTCGTCATGGAGATGTTGCTGCTTTGCTTTAATCACTAGCATCTTCTTATCTATCTTTCCCAAACTATTTTTGAGTATACTGTTAAAAAAGCAATGTTTGTGACTGTAAGATATAATAAGAGGAGTTTTTTGACATTCAGTTGATATTGTGAAACAGTGTGATTAATTAGTGTTTGATTAATTAGCCCTGTTGCTCAGTACGTATTGAACAGTGGCCAGTTAGCAGCAGAGTCAACAGAGAGGTACAATAGACCAGGTGTTTCTCTTGTTGGTGGCTTGATTTGTCTCACCGTAAAATGAAGCTAGATTTGAATCAGAATTGGTTTTATTGCCATTGTTTGGAAACAGGTTCACAAACTAGGATTTTTTCTCGGTGAAGATGTGCAACATTAAACATAAAACCATATAACACAGAGTTTAGATTAAAAAAAAAAAAGCTATAACACTTTAAATGGAATGTCTATGCGGGCATACATAAAGAATATATTAAAAAAAAAAAGGTACAAAAATAAGAATTAAAATATGGCAAGATTGGATTTACATATTGTGTGCTGTGTGGTCAATCATGCAGAAAGTAGTAGTCTCACAGTAATGTTACTGGGCCAATGATGGAATATACGGATATATATTTAAAAAAATATGTTATAACAAACGCAAAACCATCCACTCTGCTATTAGTCCGACCATTTCACCGAACTCATTGATATTCGAGGACAGAGATTCATAAACTATTGAAACAAGTGTTATAAACCAGATTTATTACCTGCAGTGACACAATTTTACAGCGAGGGTTTGCTATTTGTGAGGTCGCCGCCTTTAAAAGTTGTGAAGTCGTGTCTTTGGATGAAATGCAACTTCTTTATTTTGTATTTCAAAGCCTCTATGGTTCAAAAGGAGTCATCTTTTAATAACAAAAGTTTAAGTACAACCAGAGTTTCTTTACATTTTCCTGTGATTTTGCAGTAGTCGGCTTCCCTGTAGCGCCGTGCACACTATACGCCCGCTGTGTTGACATGGCAAAATAAATGCCCCCTCTGGTGCCGCCTGACCCCATTCTATCCCCACAGCAGCAGCCGCTCCACACACGCTTCAGGTATTAGCACTCAGCCCTATTAAAAGATTAGCCGCTGCTGGGCTGGCATACTAACAGTGGAAGATAAAAGACAGCAAAAAGAAACTCAAAACAAATAGGAATGCACCGTTATAAGGCAAAAATATAGATCTGAAATCCACTGGACTGATTATAAGGGGATAGAAGTAGCCTATAATAATTAGATATTTGTGTTTTAATTAGTACCTTATGTTTACAATGCATTTTTAAACAATAGGAATGAGCTGTGTGCCAAAATCAGTCATTTTAACACTTGAATGTTCCCCTGCCAAGGCACTGGTTCCTATCTCGCAATGGTAGCAGCCAGACCTTGGCTCATACTCAAGTTCTGGGGTAAATGCTGTTGCAATATAAACCTTTTTTATTACTATCACGCTCAAAATGTAGATATAAAAGAAGTCTATGTGAGCAGGATTGGGACAGACACAGCCTAGTGCTACAACAAAGCGTTACAAAGGAAACCACCTTAAATAAAACACTATAATGGTCCTTACTGTGTGTTGCCAGCAGTACAGTAGACAGCAGTAGCAGCGGACAGCACAGGGCTCCTCTCATATCGCTGACGGTTATCTGCCTGTAGCCCCTTGCACACAATGAGCGCAGGTTGTTTGCTCCTAAAGCCTCAGGGACATAATCTTGGAGCGATCAGATGAGCTAATATCCTTCTGAGGATTGGCACTTCCTCCAGACGGCTCCGATGAGCTCAACACACAGACTAGGAGGGATGCTCGTGAACTTGCATCTTGAGTCAATGGTCAGCGACAGGTCAGGTGCGGTGTGGCGATACCTGCTGTGTCATGTGGACAGGGCACGGTGTAATATACAAGTGACATGGGAAATATCATGCTAGAGATTAAAACGCTGGATGCAATTATTATTGCACTATCAGGAAAGCACTTTATAGGCTACTAATATGTGCACTTCTGACAATACAATAATTATAATATCAGATAATTAACATCTGCTAAAAGTACACTAGAAAAACCTGCGTCACTGCAGCGGCCCGGAGAGGCACCGGAGCCGACCCATATATGGGCTATATGTTTCAAATTGAGAACTTCACACCAACTTTTTTTTTTTCATTTATTTGGTTGGGACACTCTCTCATTCATCCTGGTCTATTGTACATGTTTTTAGTGGTAGGGGAGACCAGGGTACCCAGAGGAAACCTTCGCAGACACGGGGACAACATGCAAACTCCACACAGAAAGCCCGTCCAGGTGGGAATCGAACCCGTGACCTTCTAGCTGTGAAGCACAAGCACAAACCTCTGCGCCACCAAATTTTGTTAATTTTCACTTTTTTAATGTTTCTTTTTTTTTCCCACCACCCTGCCCAGTGGTCTGGATAGTAAGAGAAAGAGGAGAGAAGAGATAGAGACAAAGAAAAAAAAAAGAAAAGAGACAGACTATGGATCCATAGTCTTCAGGTAAAGTTAAATTCCACTAATAGTTGTTTACAGCCAATTCTATGTGTTGGTTATAGTTTTTTTTAGACATTATAAGTAAAGCTAGTCTTAATTTGTAATTCTCAATATGCTTCATCTGTCCTTCAGAGTGGGACGGCAAGTGCATAGAGCTACAGTTTACTTCAAAGCTTATTTTTGAAACTGCCAGGTAATTTTTATATTGCTTCCCTGACTTTAAAAAACAGTCCGGACAGCACGTGAAATGTAAATGTTTCAATTAACTTTTTAAAAAATGAGCGTAATGATCTGAAGACCATAAAAAGCCCAAACAACAATGACCCACCCACTATAAAAGGATAATTGTAAAACACAAGCACGATTTAAGTGTTGGGCATTATAAACGTTCTGTTGTTTTTCTTGTGAAGTGAAAAATCATTACCTTGAAATGCTTTACCTCCGAAATCATTAAACAAACATAAGGTATTTGTGCAATAAAAGCAAAAGGTCAACCCACGGTGTTGTATTGCCATCTTTTATTGCACATTTGAAGCCGATGCTGTACAGTAGCTGTGCAGAGAGTCAGTGTGACACAACGACCAATGCAGTACGTGGACATCCAAATTAAATTACTCCTGGTCACAACTCAATACACTCACGAGTTTTATACTGTATATATCGTCATATCAAAATAAAGTCCCCAAAAAATAAAGTTAACACATTATCAGAGTATATAGGCTATGACAAATATCTACAAGGTTACATGGAGGAAGCAATTTAACTATCAAAATGCATCTTTTTATACTTTCCTGCAGTATATACAAACACACTTTTCTTACCACATGCAAGAAGTTACAGATATATATATTTCATCGTGGTGTATTAACAAGGTGGGACTCGGTAACTCTCCGATTTGTGTGTCGTATTAAAAGGAGGCAACGACAAGAGCGGGTAAACAGTCTTCTCCCTCAGTGGCCGTCATGGCGTCATCATTATATATAATTTAATCCAGTCAGTCGCAGCAAACACACAGTCTCAACAACATTCGCTCAAAATGAGATATGGTACATTTCTAAAACGTTAAAACAGACCCCAATACAGTACAATATACTTCACTGACACATCAAAATGTACAGATACAGGAAGCCAGTCCGGTGAGTTTCTGTACATATATAAACATACACCCCAGAGAAGCCTTAGTCCATCTGTTTATTATTATTATGGGGATTTCTGATCCAGTTCATTTCCAGGATTCTTCTTTACTGGACGATATGAAGCAGCTAACTCTTCCCCATTTTGGCAATCAGCTCATCGCAGATCTTTGTCAACTCTTCGATCTCCTTGTTCTGTAACACAGAGGTAGATTTTTGTCAATACATTTTGTTTTGGTGAGAGTGGGTACCGAGATATTCAATTTGAAACCAACTGTATTGCTATTGGACTTTCTTTAAAAGGGCTAGATGCACGTTGGCCATTTTATACTACTGCCACCTCAGGTCATACGTGTAACTGAAGCTTCTATATTAAGCTCGTGCATGACGGCAATTCGGACCCGAAGTAACAACTTTTTGAGTGACAGTGCAGGATTTTAGAGGCAGTTGTGGTGAACAGGTCTTAGCTCATTCTACACATTGCTGGAACATGTAGGGGGAGGAAAATACATAATTTTAACTATTTTAAACTTTGTATAGTCCCTTTAACCCTTTAATAGTTTGCTCCACCGTTTGGTAGAACACACTTTATTGAATCATGTGTTGTTTCTAATTCTGCCTCTCTCTACCATTCTCTACCAATTATGTAATACTCAAAACATCCCATGTAGATAAGGGTTAGACTAGTTTGGACTGGTTTATGCTGGCTTGGATTGGTTTGGGTTGGTTAATGCTGGTTTAGCCTGGTTTATATCAAGTTTGACTGGTTTATGCTTCTTTTGACAACTTTCAGACTGGTTTAGACCAGGTACAGACTGGTTTATACTGGTTTAGACCAGTTTTAGATTGATTTAGATCAGGTTTGGACCGGTTTAAAAAAAAAAATTAAAAAAAATGTGTTTGTCTCCCAAATGGTTAGAATTATTATTATTTTTCAATGGCTGTGAAGGTAACATTAAGGGATTAAAGTAATTCAGACAATACATTTCAATCACTTATTTCATTACGCATGTTTTGATTGGTGAAAAGTGTGTCAAAACATGCAAGTTGCTTTGACTACAGGTAGTTGAACTTTAGCTTTGAATAATGATAAGTAGTCCATCCTCTCAAAAGTTGTTCTTGCAAAATATAACCTGGAATATTCCACAGTGCGGCGTTTAACCCAGCGAAACAAATGCGTGGGTATTTTCATTCAGGTCACTAAACAAAAAATGACAGACATAAGAACTTTGTTATTTTTACAAAGAAACTTAGCCATGAACAGCAGACATTGCTCGGAGATGACAGTATTTGACAGTATTTGACAGTATTTGATGCACCAATCTGCAGTGACAGGTGTAGAGCTAATTCCGTGCCATTTTTATTCTTATTCATGAAGCACTGACTGACATCTTGCCTGCTTGATAGGAGTTTACACGGTCTAAAGAACCTAAACATACCGAAATTAGATCCCAGCCTGAGTCCTAGCCTTAAGGAAAAGATAACTGACAGGAAAAAGGGCAGAATATAAAATACGCACTACCATAGCTGACAGGATGAGCTTCAAATCACCATAACGGTTTTACCAACGTAAAATGACACATGATAATTAATTCCCAGTCTTCCCTTGAATAGTTTATTCTGTCTATGAATGACATAGTGTGTGATAATATAAAAAAAGATTTGATTCAAGACCACACTGGGAACATTCCAGGTCATATGCTGCAAGTCACAGGAGCAACTAAACTCAAATCATAAATAAACATGCCAGCGATACCAAACATGCTCCTAATGATCAGCTCAACACCAAATATACAGCTTTTGCAGTGAGTTGTCAAAAAAAAAACTTTGGGGAGAATGTAATGTATTTGGACTTAGTGTTTGACAACCTGCAGTCAAAGCATCTCCATGGAAACGAGCTGATGATGTCTCATAGGAAAGTTATGAGGCAGGTCTGAGAAGAGGCCCGCTCACAGTAATAACACTTTTCACCAGTAATGATAAAAAAACAAACACTTAATTCACCTAGCCCTGATGAAGACGGCTTCAGGTCGAAATGTGTTGGCGTCCCTGTACCAATAAAGGACTTTTAGAGTGCCTGGGACATGCTATTGCCCTCCTGACTGATGTTTGTTACCCGTATAGGGCTTCTTGGAGTTCTGTGTCTTCCACTTAATTCACTTCATTAGGTGAAATGTTGTGCAGTATGACTTCAGTTACATTTTATGTTGTTATTCTAAACTCCAGTCCTGTTTTAAAGGGACGAGACGGAGTTTCAAAATGTTAAAATTGTGTATTTTCTACCCCCTACTTCAGGGGTAGGCAAGTTTTCTTGGCGGAGAGCCGATTTTCTTTATTGTAAACAGACCGAGGGCCACTGATTACTAGCCCAAAGTAAAGCACAACACTGGAAAAATGACCATCTTAAATGAGATAAATGGCTTGAAATTGCTTGAATTAAAGTTGAATTTGAGTCGGTTTGAACTAATCCAAGATACAAATGCAGGCGCCAGTGGAAGAAGAATAAAACCCACTTGAAATCAGACAAATAATTGATTTTCTCGTGGAATGACACAAAATTATCTGAATTAAGAGAATAACTACTGCTAAAGGTTTTATCTCATCTAAGACCAGACCAAATCTACCCTAACCTGAGATTTAATCTGTTAATTCAATAAAACGATTACTCTTTTTCCAGTGCACTTCTTTCAAATGCCAGTGTTGTACATAATATATGACCTCATTGGGTGTATTGACAGTATTTCTACCTTTTTTCTCCCACTTAACTCTAATAGTGTTAAAAATACTCTCTGATTTGTATAATAATGTTTCTCAAAATCATCTTGAGGGCCAGAGGTTCTGTGCCAGAGGGCCGGATTTGTTCCCCGGGCCTGACGTTGCCTACCCCTGCCCTACTTGCTCCAGCAATGTCCTGTTGTGTCGAATGAGCTCAGACCTGCTCACCCCAACTGCCTCTAAAATCTTGCACTGTCACTCAAAAAGTTGTTAATTCGGGTCCGAAATGCCGTCATGCACAAGCTTAAAGGAACAGACCACCGTTTATTCCATACTGAGATATGTTCTTACCTGAGCTTAGACGAGTTGATGTGTACCTGTCTGGTCTTTGTGGGTGCGCTCAGTCACGCAAAAAGACCGAAGACGTTGTTAGCATTTAACCTCTCCTTCGCACAGTAATATCTTCACTTTACTGCGGGAATGTTGAAGTGCTCCTAAGGTGTTCTTACGCCTTACAATATAGTGCCCATTTTTAACCGCTTAGAAAATCGCCATTTTTAATTTTGTGTAACCATACTTAGATCGTGTAACTACTAGCGTAACCGTATTTAAATAGGGAAAACGTGGAAGAGCTTGGTCGCTTCTAACTTCCCGCCCGTTTGGCCCCACAGAGGAGAGGAGAAGAGGCTAAATGCTGACAACATCTTTGATCTTTTTGCGTGACTAAGGGCATGCGTAAAGACCAGACAGACACGTATGAACTCAGGCAAGAACATATCTCAGTATGGAATAAACGGTGGTCTGTTCCTTTAAGCTTGTGCATGACGGCATTTCGGACCCGAATTAACAACTTTTTGAGTGACAGAGCAGGATTTTAGAGGCAGTTGGGGTGAGCAGGTCTGAGCTCAATCGACACAACAGGACATTGCTGGAGCAAATTTTGAAACTGCCGTTACACGTACGACCTGAGGTAGCGAGTATAAAAATGCCGCTATAGTCGCTTTAAAGTTGGGTATTATTCTAGCTGAGCTTGCATACAATTGTCGTTTACACCCATTGTACTTCTCACTTAATCTGTGTTTAGATCAGTTTTTTTTTCCCGGAAAGCCAAAGCCCTTATATGAGGCGATTGTACAAGGTGTGCAAAAGTTTGAGAGCATAAAACATTCTTGTACATTTTAGCCAATGCACAAAGGCCTCAAAGGGACAGAAAAGTTTGTATTCATATTTCTATAGCCTGACCTTCTGCTCCAGTGTCCGCTCCAGAGAGTCCACCTTCATCTGCTCCTTGCGCAGACTGGCCTGGTACGCTGCCTGTTCCTGTTTGGTTTTGACTCGGACTTGCGCTATCTCCGCGTTCGCCCTGAAATAACAAAACAACATAAAGTCCCCCTTTTATAACCCCCACAACACTAATGCAAACACAGCCTGCGTGCATTTGTACAGCTTGTACATAAATAGCCTGTATAAAACCCTTAAATTAAATAGCGACAAGTACAAGTAATCTATAGAAAACGTTAATTAGATTGGCCTTCTTCCAGGCTTACTCCATTATGGTGGAAGCAGTATATTGTTGCACACTTCCTTTGGGGGAAATCTGAATGAACTTGATATAATGAGGGGGTGTATTGACTTACTTGTCGAGCTTCTCCTCCGCGTGAATCTTCAGGGCTTGATAACGCTGCTCCTCTTTGCGAACCCGGGACAAATACTCCTGCGCGCACTTCTTCAAAACCTCTTCATTCTGCGAGCACAATGACATGTAAAGGTTAATTACTGGCCATGACGCAGTTAATGGGGTAAATACACAACAGCTGTAAATGTTGATTATATTGAGATTAATGCTTTGGGTTGGGTTGAAGTGAAGAACATTCAATGGAGCTTCTTTATGGGATTCAGTCGCATTTTGTATGTGCTTTTTTTCCTGGTAGTGTTGCAATTTGCAGGACTTTTGAACATTCAAAAGATACAATATTTTGTTTGGATTGTCAATTCATGAGGCAACAGTCAAGCTGTTTTTACCACTTGAAACAAAGGAAACTCTCAAATGAGGTGAATTTTCAAGTTTTGATCTGGTTTATGGTCAGTATCGGTCATTGCTGGGCCTATAGATTACACAGAGTTTCAAGAAAGGGCTGGTATTATTCATTTATCAGAATAAATTGCCACGATATATGATAAATTTGTTTGTAGGCTCAACCCATAATCAGGATTTCTACATTTATCAATTCTTTTTAATGTAATTCTAATGCCCAAAAACTATATTTTTAATGCCCCAAATGGCAAAAATCTATATAAACATATTATGGATGTGTACTGAATTGTCAAAATGTGCATAACTTAATACAATTTGGACACTCAAAGCATGTTTTGAGCCACAATTTATATAAAATCGAAGGAAAACCAACCAGCTGCATGTTCCCTTGGACAGTACATTTTGTGTTTTCGGAGTAAATAAAGTCGAGCCGTACCAATATTTTCATAGAAATGTAGACTTAATGCCCACTAGAATCAAATGCAATGCTTTTTAATGATTTAAAGCCTTAATTTTGATTAATTCAATGACTTTGATGCTTTTCAATGCCCCACGGAAAACATGCTTAATAAATAGGGGTGGGACATTAACACATTAATTTCGATTAATTAATTACAAAGATTTTAAAGTGTTCATTTTTTAAATGCAATTAATCTTATTTCTCCCGATTCCCCCGAAGCCGGAACTCCTGAGCCGGAACCAGCTGTACTGCTGTGTGCAGGTTGTGCAAAAAAGAGTTCCTTCCACCGTAATTACTCAAGTCTCAATGTAAAACATGTACAATACAAACGCAGAGACGTCCTCGATGCTAATGTTAGCACTAGCTTCAAACAAACGCACCAGCCACGCCACCTCTGAGCCCTAACCCCTGTCAGTATAAGAAAATGCACCTTGATTTCTGTTTACAGCAATTGTTAAACACTTAAAGGCGCTGTTTTATGGCCCTTTTGCTTTATTTTTTACTTTTACTGCTTAATGTACTGTACAAGTTACATGAGTGATCAGAGTTTCCTAAAACACTTGAAAGCTAAATAGCTATAAATGCACTTTGCCTCTGTTACTTGTATAATTGTACAGATTAACAATAATAAATACATTTGTTGTTGAACTCATGTTTCTATCTAATTATTGAATAACTTAGGGGCATATAATTGTTGTTTTTGTTTTTGATAAAAATGCGATTAATTGTGATAAATTAATTACAGACTTGTAATTAACTCGATTAAAAAAGTTTAATCGAGTCCCACCACTATTAAAAAAAACCTCTAATGTTGAATATCTGTGGATTTTCTCTTGGAAATATTTGTCAAAAAACAGTAAATCACCATAAACTAACTCTGCCCTCGATCTGCAAGTCAATCATGAAAGTCTCGCGGATGATACAGTGACAGAAAATGTTTGTAATATTGGGATAATTTGCATGTGTTTGTTCACCTTGCGGAAACCCTCCAGCACGTCTTTCATCTTCTCGTAGCGCCTGAAGAGGTCGGCCAAAGATTTTTCCACAGAGTTGAGGTCTGCGAGCGCCTGGTCTTTCTCTATGATGAGCTGTTGTATCGTGTGGTGGGAGAGCGACTTCTCCTTCTGGTCATCCTCTGGGACACAAGCGTTAGATCAAATCAGTGTTAAATTAAAACGACACAGCGGGCGTCTGAAGTGGACATACGGAGTAACGTTACAGTTATATTCACTTTACCAGATGTGAGGTTAGTGAATGAGGTAGTGTACAATGATTTTATAAATGAAACATGCAAAATAAGTCACAGTACAACACGAAGGTTCAAGAATTTGTTATAAAGATGGTACATCACTAAAGCACATCTTCTTTATTTCATAACAGAAGAGACGATGTTAACGACTGTAATGGGTTTGTTGCCATGGAAATCGGCTTAAAATCTATAATTCTACAGCAACAACTCATTGGTTATAAGTGAATAAAATCATAGGACTAAATAATTCTGTCTTGAAAGAGGCTGAGTGTCCCAGAGTAAAAGCAGTAGCTAAGCCCTGCCTGAGTGAGAGTAATGTTATCTATGGCACATCCCTCTTTGTACCAGGGAAGACACATTTCTGTGTTACTTATGTTAGAATCCAGCTTCAAAATCTGCTCAATGTTACTTAGCTAGAGAATGGTTGCAGAATATGAGAAAGAAGGAATAGTTTACATCTGTCTTGAATAGTCTGTAATATATTCTGTAATATATTATATACATGGCCCTCTCACCAATAATATATGTCAGAATGAGACAAAAAAGTGAATCAGGACCAAAACAAACAGAAATAAATAATGACTAATACATAAACATTTTTGGTTCTAGAGACTGTCATAGGGTCGATATATTGCTTTTTTTGTTAATATATATGTAATATCCGCTATCGGCCGATGTCTCCGGAACTAAAAGTGATAGCTTTAAAATGAGTCCTCCCACAACTTCCTGGGCCTCAGGGGGGCGGAGAAACATCATGGTGAAGTTTGTTCACCTGCTTTATATATTTTATGCTTTCCGTTTTTGCCTTTCCGTTTTTTGTTTTGGACTCCCTCTAAAGTCATAAGTACCTACTAAACTTGAATGTCCTGAATAAATGAGCCCTATGTCCCTCATGCCCCCCCCCCCATATCGGTCGGACCCCACTGTCAGATAGAAGACCTGAGTGACTTCTTGAATATTACATCATCGTATTAAAATAACAATAATTTGGCCATAAATAGAGCAGCCCAATCCAAAGTCAACATAAAAGACAGCTCAGCATAGTCTTCTTTTTGGTCAGGGAATAACACAAGGTGAGTAGCGACAGATGAACAAGCAGCGGCCACAGATGCAGGCAGTGGCTTGTGGCTGTTAGATGGACACACGGAGAAAGGTGACACATTCAGGTGAAGGGCGTCAGTGCTGTACTCACCTGGCATGCCTGTGTCAAAGAGTAAAGGGGCAAAGATGGCAGCAGAACAGAAAAGAAGGGAGTGTGTTATAAGTCAAGCTGTGAGAGCAAGACACGTGACCAAAGCTGAGCGCTACAGCATCTCTTTGTGAAGGGACAGCAGCAAATTGTATCTTGGGTAATGCCAACAGGTGTTGGTTAGAAAATAAAAAGCTGTAAGCAGCAGCAGGAGAAG
The DNA here is from genome assembly GCF_951799975.1 of Gobius niger. Lineage (NCBI taxonomy): Eukaryota > Metazoa > Chordata > Actinopteri > Gobiiformes > Gobiidae > Gobius > Gobius niger. The sequence continues at coordinate 26,092,392 of NC_136858.1, forward strand.
CGGGGATAATGCAGAGCGCGTGCGCCTGCAGTGGTTTTTAATGAGTCCCAAAGAACCAGCGCTACAGCGAGCAAAAAGGTGCTGTCTCTCCTCTCAGAAGGCATCGCGATTCAGGTCAAGTCGGTGAAAAGGCTTTGCAAACAGCGCACCCAGACAGGGAGCGTGTCGCAGGAGGAATAAACTGTTTTTATAACATCTCGCCCAAGTCAGAGTAGTGATGGATTAAGGCATAAGAGAACACATTCCTCTTTCTGTAGAGTGCAAATTAATTGGTGTCGCAACATGAAGTGGCAAGGGTTTTGGGGGCAACTGTTGGCTTAAAATAAATGTATGTTGTGCACCCAATAAAATATGAGCCGTGCGTTTAGTGACTCACCGATCATCTGCGCGATGGTCTTCTCGTACTCGGCAACAATTCGCCTACAAAGAAGAAGAAGGAGATCCTCAATAATACGAAAACAATTGCAGCCTGTACATCACATTTGTACCTGCAGTTCTGAGCACATTGCATTAATAATAGATAATTCAGGCTTATAAGCTTAAACCATTGAGGAGCAAAGCCTATATACCACACCACCAATCATTTGTGAGTGTATCCTCCATCTGTGTCTCAAAATGGTTCAAAATCACTTAAAAATCACTAAAGGGTCTAAATCCAAATCATTTCCATATCAGTCAATTACTAAATATGTACATTATATAAGCTCCCCTCCATAATCGGTTTTATCTGGTAGTATCTCATTCTCCCAGTGCTACAGCAGCTCTGACCAGTGTTTTGGTACAATCAGGTTAGCCGAGGTAAGAGGATTGATTATTAGCCATGCCTCCCCCTTCAGCCTCTTAACCCCACCTTATCCACAACTGAATCAGGCAAATGGACTAAGCCCAGTCTCATCCACACAAACTGGACTGAGACCAGCTGGACACACAACCACCACTGCTGAGTGGAAAATACTACAAACATTTAGGGAAGGCCAGTCTCATTAGTGCTGATTACAAGGTGCAACATTAATACCACTAGTGTCACAGGTTTTCATCATTTAACCTGACAAAGCTCCACCAGCTGCCAGAAACCTTGCAAAGTGCTCAATTAACCAAGTTCAAAACAATTTTAAACTTAAGACAAACTTTTTTTGAGCCACAGGGGACTTTCAACCGCTTTGCTAGTCACAGAAAAAACAAAAAGTATGGAAAAAGATCTTTAAAGGTCATTCTTACAAATAGTTCTACAAATCCCACTTCCACTAATGATCATGACGTTTTGCAAAGTTACTAAGATACTTGATGTATGATAGAGGCTCGGGGCCTTCACAAATCACACATACACAGCCGTATTCCACCTTACCTCATCTCCACCACCTCCACTCGACTCTCTTCATATTTCTTCTGCCACTCCAGAACCTCCTTCTCTTTCGTTACAATCTACAAAAGGAAGATCAGTTGCAGTGAAGCCGCGGGAGTGTTGTATTTTTAGAAATGGGATAAAAATAAGCATTTTTTATCTGCACCTCCTCTCGCGCAATCCCCAGCGAGTGGTCCATGTCGCTGGGGAGATGGGGGCTCTCTCCCTCCATGTAGCTGCTGCTGGTGGTCCGGGCGTACAGGGAATTCTTGGACACCGCGCTGTCATTTGGAGCCGTTTCCTTTCGCTGCTCCCAGGAACCAGGAGAGAAGACAGAAAGAAAGGGGAACATCGTTAGTTACATATACAGGAGGTAGAAACAGGATATCCCAAGCACACACCCATCCTAATCCCTGCATCATCGTATTAGACAATATCGAGTAAGTTCTCAGAAAGCCATGTGTACATTAGCCAGGGGGTAGGGATGCTTCAGAAGACTTGGTCAGCCGCCACATGATTGGATGGAACCGTCTTCATAGGCACAGTATGAACCAAAGGGATTGGATGATGTAGCCTCCAGCTGAGCGATCATGGTTGTTTTCCCAAAGCTTGAATGTGATCAGGTTTAAGCAACAACAACAAAAAAACAAAACAAAAAAAGGGCAAGGGAGCAATGATTTGGTACAATACAAAACTGCATCACATTATGGGACGTTAGAGCAAGGACTGAGCAGCAAAGGGAATAGAAGTTAGTTGTTGTTAATGTATCTCAAATGAGTAAGTCTTACCTGTGTGACTAGAGATGTGAACCAATTCTGCCCCAAATACAAAACCATACATGAGAAAGGTTTTGACGTTTTAAGAGAATATTATGAGTGTTATGTCTTTTCTTAATCATAGTTTAACACCAGTGATTTGGTGAGAAAAAGTTGCAGTTTTATATTCTAACACGTCTGCTTCAAACGTCTGCTTCAGTGTCCAAAAAGGAAATTCCAAAAATGCCAAACCAGGGAAAACTAGATAAAGTTTTCTGAAAGATCTTAAGGTCTTAACTAAAACAAAGATTTGGTCATCCTTCGCAGAGCCGGATTACAAAAGGATTTCATGAAATGGAAGAAGCTCACTGGCGACAATTTAGAATACAGTACATGAAAGGAGTGGGGTCTGGATTGAGCAATTATGTCGGTGTCGCAGAAAAGGTTAGGCCGGAATAATGTCACGGACAAGTGAACATAAGTGACTTTTAACACAATTTACAGAGCTTTCAACAAAAACTCGATTTTCTCTCCTTCATTAGTTTAAAGGTCCCAAGAGACACTCCCACCGTGTTGCCCTCAGTAGCTTTACTTTATCTATAAACTCAACAGAGAATTACAATTTTTCACTAAAACTCTTCAAGAGAATCCAGCAAAAATATCTACAAATAGTGATTTCAGGAAACACTCGACCCCTCTTTATATTCCAATTTATTTGTTGAAGTCTGATACAAAAATGTTCAAATCATCATTAGATTTTATTCTTCAAAAATCTATACTTAAGATTACATAGGGGTTTTCTTTTCTGTATCGTGGGCAATTAATGTAATTTACAACAGACTGAAACAAATACAACTATAACGTTGATCAGGGTCTTAAATATTTGTATGTCACTGTCACACTGATTTTTTTGTCCTCAAATTTAAAAAAATCAGTTTTCAATTATTGTAGAATTTCAATACCAATAGAAAATACATTTTACATGATTTCAGTATCAGACTGCTATGGAATAAAAAAAAATAATCAGAAGAGCATCCTGAACTCACTGCATGTCTTAACTATTGCCAGTTCTAAAGGGTCAGCTACAATCAGGAGAACTACACAGGGTAGTGGCTAATAGGATGTTCTGCACAGTTCATGAGAAAATGATTTCTGTTTTAACTGTTACAAGGTCCAAATACCAATTACAGGCAAAGCGTTATGACCACTTTCCTATTATTTGTGCTTATATTGTTTTCTGGGTGGGGTAAATGGTTAAGGAAGTCCCCTCACAGTCCAGTCCAGTGCTCATAATGTAATGCCTGAATTTGACTGTGCAGTAGTTGGGTTAGGGCGGGTCTGCGGGGTTAAATTTATCTTACTTTGAAAAGGGGTGACCCGTTGATATTCCACCGTCGAGTGCTGGGTTTCTTGGGGCAGGACTGTGAAATGTTCGAGAAATGGCGAGAGAAATGAGCTACATGTCTGCGGGGCGGTCAGCGGACTTAAATCAAGTTTGGATGTTCCAACTTCACGCCACTGCAACTCATCACCTGTGCATCAGTAACCACCAGTGTCTCCAATATGCCTTTTATGGTATACCAAGTCCAAAACAATGTCAACCTCCTGCTTTAGTTAGTGATGTTAGTCTGAAAATGGGGTCAAATCCCAAAAGAGGAACACGACTAAGATTTTAAGGCATGGCAGTAAAGTAGATGATAAATAAACCCAGAGATACTTTTTAAAGCAAATGCACTGGGCCTAGTATGATGCTCCCAGTAACATTCATGCTCATGGAAACCTCATGAACAGGCAACATGCATCGTCCACTTGGCAGTGGACTCTCCCTCCATTCCAAGGAGATCAGCCTTAAAAAAAAAATCGAATAAGATGCTCGTACATGTGCGAACTGGACACGGTTAAAAGCCAAGTTAGATACTGAAGTTGAGCCTGTGGATGCAGGGCAGCAGCAGCATGTCGATAAAGCCGTGGTTTGGGGTTTAAAGGAAGGAGGCCGTCATGCACACACCTCTGCAGCTGCCTCTGCCACACCTGCTTCAAACTCACACAATCACTCTTTCTTCTGGCGATGTTACAGTCGGGCATTATACACACACACACGCACACACACACACAGCGGGGCAGGTGCAGGCTGACTCAGCGCAGTACCTGGGGGGTTACAGTGGAGAGGGAGGGGCACTGAGAGATGTTTTTGGCTACCTGCAGAGCCTCTATCCTCAGGGCAGCAAGCACCAGCTCCTCCTGGGCCGCACACGGGGGAGGGATGGAGGAAGGAGCAAGGGGAGGGTGCGGCCCGAGGATAGAAGAGCAAAGAAAGAGATACAGACACTTCAGTACAGTACCTGCAGCTAGGAGCATTTTTTACATTATAATCTAATAGGACTCAATGGAGTATTTTGAAAAGAAAAACATACACTGCCCTCCAATAGTATTAGCACCCATGGCAAATATCAAAAGGTAAACAAAAAAGCAAGCAATTCCTACAGGAAATTGTTAACAGGTTTCAAATATTAACACAATAATATGCTGCTGGAGAAGTTAGTGGGTGTTGGAAACAGAAAGTATCCAAAACTACCCCAAAGCTTCCCATTTATCAAGGTGCCAATAATAATGGAGAACACATTAGGCAGGATGAAGATGACAGAGGTAAAATAATGGGAAAATGTGCACAAAAACAGACAAACGCCCCAACAGAGACAGGGTGATGAGGTTTATATTGCGGACAGATTTCATCGTTCTGTTTTGTTGTCACACACCTGTAGCTTTTGGGCGAATGCAGTGGGGTTGGTCTCTGCCAGGTCGGGCTCCAGGTACTGCAGGGGGTCGCCACACTCAGAGAGCTGCTCTAAAAGGGGCATGGCCTGGGCTGGAGCAGGGCCCACGACGGGCTGCGGGCACCGGGGGGGGGGAAGCAGAGGGCAGGGAGGGGCAGGGTCAGCAAAGCAAAGCAAGCTCTGAGTGTTTGAGTGGCAGCTTTAGGGACTTATTCATTCAGAAGGGATCTCCTGTCTATAGAGCACGGGAGCCTACGTCAGAAAACCATTGCTCTGGGAATGACTCATCAGTTGGCAGCAATGTTCAGAGTTGCACGAGCTATTAGCCGTTCATTTAACTGCTGTGTCATGTCTGGTAAACATTTATCATTTATACACCATGTTCTACTTTTCCTTTGTGCAATCAACCCTAATGCAACAGAAATACCACTATTGTCTAAGTTTGCATACCAAACTTTAGTGGGCTAAAAGTTTAGTACAAAATACTGTATTAGTGTTAAATATTAGAATACTTTTTAGTGAACATTATCCTTGGCCTCCAAAAATCCCTGTTTACTGTTGTACTATTTCAACACTCGTTTGGCAATCTCTGCGTTTAGTGACAGGGAGATAATGAGAGTATTTCAAATGGGTTCTATATTCCTGGGCCAAATAATTTTCAAAAGCATTTCAACTGTGGGGCTCTGTCTCCCCCTTGTGGCTTCACATATAATGGCATGGTGCAAATGTTTCAAAATAAAAGCACATTTATCTGAATGGAAAAATGGTAGCACACACATTAATGATTTCTGAAAGGTACAAAGTGAGGTTAACATAACAAATATTCAGACGCGGCTCACCTGTTCCTCTCGCTCTGTGCTCTGGGTGCGTGTGAGTGCTTCACTCTCTCTCTTCCTGCCCTTGTCTCCAGCAGAGCCCTCGGGACCAGGCCGTGAGTTCAGCACTGGGGACTTCATGCCCGCTGTGATCTGCGCCTCCATCTCCTCAAAACTCCTGCCGCGAGAGACACGGAAATAACCACCAACGCACACACAATGAGAAGGGCATGTCACATCACGTAGTGAGCCAAGCTGTACTATCTAGGAGCATGGTGTTAATAGAAAGTATTAATAAACCAAGTCTGAAGTACATGGTGTTTTCTCACCACCACAGTACTCTACACTCTGAACCCACCTTGAAACCTGCCCAGGATCCGGAAGTAAATTTCTATTCATTTTCTGCATCGACTTAAATAGTTATAATAATACACAGTTTTAAGGCACGGCAGAGGCTAATCAGCTCTGTGGCAACTACAGACCACAGCATGATTATTTAATATCAAAGACAATGCAAAATTACAACAGTTTTGTGTTATATGTTTTTAATTTGTAAAGCTTATAATTATAATTAATAATTAAAATTGTGTGTTGCAGCAGCTTTACCCTTAAAATATCTTGGCACATTCTTTAAACTCTTTCCTCTAAAGTAATAAGGAAACAGGTAACATGTTAGTCCAACCCTTGACCTTGTAGATTTTTCAACTACAAGGTCATGTGTTGATTCATGGACATTTTTAGGTCACTGGAACCATCAGTGTGTGGGAGTAAGAAAGATCTTTCTAGGTAGATTGAATCAGACTTGATTATATTATTGTCCTGATATTGGAAAGTCCTACAGATGTTACTGGACACTTTGGTTTAAGTAAAATCATTCAATTATTTGGACTCTGATTAATAATTTGACGATGGGTGGCCAAACATAAAGTTTAAATGTAGTTGCTCTTGTGACAAAGAAACACATAATCTGGATCGATAGCGATAAGAATTGGTCGCAAGTGCCCGTATTTCGGGAGCGCCCACTATTAAGGAGACAATGTAGACAAGTTTTGACTTACCCAGTGCAGGGAGAGTTGGGCTCTGAACCGTGTTTGGTGTTGTTTAAGTTGTCAGACACCGAGTCCAGTTTCAGGTACAAAGACGGCTTCTTCGCTGACAATGGCTTAAACACACAAGCAAATATGTAATAATAGATTAGCAACGTCCATGAGGAGCATTCATAAAGATAAAAGAAATATGAAAACGGCATTACTCACAGGTGAAGAAGTGCCGATCTTCTCCATGTATTCAATCTCATAGTCTCCTGAATGGGGAACATGCGTTATAGTAGTTTATTAAAACGTAAACACCACGGCAATGTTAGACATGACACTACGGGCACAACTCAGTGACTCTTCCTGGTTCGTCAACGATCTAGTTTATTACACCGCCCACTGTAAGAGAAGGCTTATCTATGGGGTCGGAGGGCAGTGGGGAAATGGGCCAGGAGACAGTAGGCACATTTCTATTGGTGCAGCTGAATCAATAACACTGACGCACAATTGGATGTAGTTGGCCTCTATACTCTAACATAGAGGCAGCTAGTTTCAGTGGTTTGTGGTTTGCTTTGAAGTCTGTGCGTTGAGTGGGTGTATTTAGTCTGGACAAGTTATAGGAAAAAAAAGATTCTTCAACAAAATTGTCATTTAAGCAAAAACAACATTGTCAATCCATCCCAAAATGATAACTTGATTTACAGACCCCTTGATTTATTCCCTTATTCAAAAACCTGCCTCACCTGACGTCTCCCGGGGAAGATTGCTCTCGTTCACAAACGCCGTGAGGTCGCTGGGCTGAGGGAAGTCCTGTTGCTCCGAGTTTAGATCTACCTCCACACTGTGCAGGGCGCTCCACTTGTGACTGGTGGAGGAGGCCAGCTTCTCCTCGTCTGTGGCGTGGTCGTCCTGTCCGTGATTCGAGGCCGGGTCGTCTGTGGATGAGTCCTGCGGCAAGAGAGCAATACGAGGGATGTGAGAGTGGGAAAAAAACACATACAATAGATGAAAAAAAACAAAACAATACACACCTGAGCTATTTCCGACAGCGGTGATTTCTTTGGTGATCTCTTGACTCTGAAAGTGTTACTGAAGAAATGAAATGAAAGTGAGCTGACAGCTTATAAGATGGGGCAGTTTTGTTTTATTCACAAACACTGGACATTAAAGGCCCAATACCTGATTGTTTTTGTTCCTAGTAGTGGAATAAAATGTGTTTGTCCTTCAGTATACAGTAAAAACTGGCATTTGTGATAATTTTATCAGTTGTGAACTGGCAGTAGTTGTTGTAACATTACTGTGACAGTATTGCTCTCTGAAAATTGTGAAACATGTTTTTAAACTCATCTCTGTGAAGACGCCGAGTGTTGCAAATGGAAATGTGAAATGTTAGGGACAACAAATAACAATTTAGATGTCCATCATCAAATCAGATGTAAGGCCTTTAAACGACATTCGTAATCAATGCAGCAGGTCTCAACATTAACAAGTATAAATCCTCATAAACACTTGGATAAATTCAAATTAAAATGAGGTCAAGGGTGAGTAAGAGTAAGTAGACGTTTTTAGTCTTGTTTTACCCTATATTCTCCTGGTTTGTTGTTTTTTTGTTTTTACCATGGCTCATTTTTTTTATTTCACCTGAATTAACTGATTAAAGGTAGTAACAAAAAACAACCACCAGAGGGAGCACTGCCTCAACTGTAGCCACAAGGTGAGTTTCACAAGTGGTTTCAAGAGTCAGTGTACTTTTTTATGACTTCGGTTCTGTTTTGTACTCTGATTCAATAGATTAGGATGCCCTTTGTTAAAAAATAAATAAAAATAGGGCAGGAACATAAAGACATGTATCTTAGTTAATAAACAGAAGCAATATGTGAGTTTATACACATTATTGACCATTTTGTCCCTGTACTTACAACATACAACACAGTGAGGAGGACACACCTTTGGACTTCCTGTGACATTGAGAACACACAGATACAGGTGACAGACAGACACACGATGGACAAACGAGCTACTCCACTAAAACACTAAGGGAGACCAGGATGTGACGAGAACATGCCAACGCCAAAACACTGAGAAACTTACGATTTAATGGGAGTTTTCTTCTTCTTGGCGGGTTTGTTTTGGTTTTGGTCTTGAAGCTCCCCGATGTTGTCATTGTCGTTTTCGGCATCGTTGTCATTGGCCGACAGCTCGAATGACGCAGAGGCCTTTGGGGGCGAGTTGGCCATTTTATTCGTCGAACTGAAAGGGTCTATGGAGTCGTCAATGTTATTGGGGTCAAAACCGTAACTGGGTCTGGATAATTTGGGGGAGTTATCCATGCCCTTTTTAGGATTGAACGGATTAAAAGAAGGGTCGTCCCACTTGTCTTCGAAGTTATAGGACCCTTTGGGAACTGGGATGTCCTCGTCGTTCCCATTGGTTGAGGGGTTGTTGTCCAGCTCCTCCGTCTGCGCAGGAGGGGCTTTTTTCAGTCCCAGTTTTGGTCTTCGTAGGGGCATCTTGGCACCAGGCTTTTTCCCCAGTTTTTTGGGCGGAGGGGTCGCCTGCTGGGGCGCCTCACCGTTCTCCTCGGCGTAATCAAACTCCAGCCTTACAGCTTGCCGGTGTGGCAAAATGGGCTGCTCCTCAGGGTCAAGAATAGGCTCTTTTGAAGGAGCAGGGTCACTGGGAGGGAGGGGGTTAGATGTTGGGACTGGAGTGCTTTCTATTGGGATAGGTTCAGTGCTACAAATCTCTTTGCGTCCAAGTACAGGAGAATTGGCTATTTTACTACCCCCAGTTTTGAAGGGGTTTACGTTCTCAAAATTGTTTGGGTCCCATTGGTAGGAGGCACTAGGCGGGATGGGCGATTCCTCTTTGAGGTTTGGACTTGTGGACAGAGGGGGCTCCTCTTGACACAGGGGTAAGGCTGAGACAGGCGGATTCTCGTTCGGGTTTACGCTGGTCTCTTCAGCGAGAGGGGGCGGAGTCACCACACAGGTTTTCCTGGTCCGTCGGAGCGTCCCGCCCGGACTTGGGGTTGCAGATCCAGTTTCGGCCTCTTCTTGAGTTTGCAGGGGACTAGACGTATGAGGTTTGGCCCTTTTCAAAATCTCAGGTGTGCTGCTGGACGAGTTGGTGGCTGGCTTTGGGCTTTCTGGATTTGAATTCTGCCTCAAAATCGGCTTCTTCTTCAATGAACCAGATCTGACTTTTTTAGGCCGATGGAGAGTCCCCGGAGCGCTGCCGCTGCTCCCCACGGAGAAGGATTCGGAGTGTGGTCGAAACTGTACGTCCGAGTGATCTAGCTCCCCGCCCTGGAGACTGAGGGAGCGGGTCAGCGCGTGATTGGAGTCTTGCGCTAAAATCTCTATGTTGTAGGATCCACTGGCTGCGATGGGCCTGTCCTCATCGAAAACAGTGATGGGGGAGTTGCAGGACCGTTCTGAAGTCAAGGCAGAGACAGAATTACTGACGGAGCTGTCTGGGACTGACAGACATAACACATACATTCTTGGATTGGATTGGATGATCTACTAAAAGTAATCTAACAGTGTTTAAAGATCATTGGACTAAAGCTATGCAGCGGTCTTCCTTTCTCACACACAGGTAGTTTGGTAGTTTCTGTTTCGAGCCACTAGATGATGCTATGAAACCTGCAGTCAAGACCACAAATTATTCTTATTTTTTGCTTCCACATAACACTGCAATGGCACTGCAATGGCAAAAGGCCTAACAAATATATTGAAGTACAACACCTTTTAATAAACACAGATAGTATATATTAGTGCATGTTTTCAATTTAATTTGCATATTCATTTCCCGGCCTTGGTTAGTAGTTAGCTGTAAGATGTTAGCTTATGCTTTAATAATTGTGAACTTAGCTGCAGCTTGATGAGTGTTTTGTAACCCACTATATAAATACCTTGTTCGGTGGGTGCTGGTTGGAGGCTGGGGCTTTCCGAGGGAGATGCAGCCTTCACCGGAGTGGTCGACTCGGGGGTCTCAAAGGCTCCATCAGAGTCTGAGCTCCTGCAAAACACAACATAAAAAACAAAATGAATGGCCCAATAAAGTGCTGATACGGCATGTGTGATTTGCTCGAGGCAAATCACAAAGTCACTATGGTATGGACTGCAATAACGGACGCCCAGAGGGGGTGATTTCTGACAAACAACAATGGCTTTTAATATTGACGATGTTATGCACAATCCCCTGGGCAATAACCGCACAGATGAGCCTCTAAACCTATAGTAAAACAGCAATAGTACTGCGGATTACTGAAGGCAACAATGGCCAGGCACAAAAAAAAAAAAGCAAATTAAACAGCTTTAATATTTTACAAGAGGACAAGTAGATGTCAAGAGATCTTTGCTTTTACTCCATTGATCACCTGGGAAACAGAGGGCCTTCACATAACCAGGTCAAATAAGTTATTGTTCTTTTAATGTCACAACAACCTTCAGTTTGATATTGAGATGGAGACAGGACAGGATTTTACGGGAGAATCTGGCTTTTGTTTTAACTTTCTTACTGTAGATGTTTTGAGCTTATTCATTCTTAACATCGCCCTAATTTCTGGCCTTTAATTTCAACATTTAAAGCACTGTAATTTCAACATTTAAAGCACATCAACCCTGTGGCAGAAAAAGCCAAATGAGTGTCAAATCTGCATTGTTATTATTATTATCATTTGATTTTGCAGCTCAGTACAAAGCTTTGAGGGTTCAGTTTAGAATGAAAATTGTGTTTGTGCATAGTTTATCATCTATTCTCTCCTCATAGCACAAAAAACTAAGGTGATTGTGGACCCAAGCCCTAACAAAAAACTTGCCCATTTGTAGAACTGTTTTTGTTTACAGATTTCTTTTAAAGATTTGTGCCACTCCCATTGAGTGTCACCTGCCCCTTCGTCTGAGATTTTGACACAATCATATTCTAGAAGATGAGCCAAGCTGTTTTTTGTTTTTTTTTTAAACACAAAACATTCAATGTATTTGACAACGACTGTCGGCATGTGACATCGACATCAAGCTGTGCTGTGCAAGTTATCAGACGGTAGAGAGATAAATGACAAGTCAAATGAATCTAACAAACATCTTGAACATGTCAACAAAATACAGCATCTAAATGTTTTCTTTCTCTTAAGACCAGACCATGGCCAATGCAAGCTCACTCTAAATGCATCATGTGTCAGCTGATCAAATGAACAGGAAAGGAATTGACAACTAATCACCTTTTTTATTTAAATATTTTTTTTTATGTCTGCAGATCAATACATCACCGGACACTCCCTCACCTCTGCCGGACGGGCCCGATGGCAGCCTTGACCATACTGTCATAACTGGAGCCCCATGAGATCCGGCGGAGTATCCCTAGGGAGGGTTCAGGGCCCGGGCTGTCCCCGTCTGGTGAGGTCCCCCCTCCCACCAGCGAGTCCCAGCCCCAGCGCGCCCACTGCAGAGGAGACAGCGCCTGCCACGCACTCACTGCCATGCTGGAACCAGGATGCTGCGCTTCCGCACTACGCTGCTATTGGCCGACGCAAAAGGTAGACGCGCGCTGACTGCCGATGACGCTCCGCTCACTCTGCTGTCTCCAGGAGGCTCTATGGTGTAAAATCCAAATGTTGTTGTTTTGAATCGATCAGGTCCGTCTTGTAAATCAGAAAGCAGCAAGTATCCATCGGTCTTGTTTTCATTCCGTTTAAACACCGCAATTTACAGGAGGTAAAGATTGCAGAAGTCCAGCTGTATTTGGAGGCTCCTCTCTGCTTCTGTTGCATTCTGCCTTACTGCTTCAGCCTTTTTACCTTCCCTCCCTCCCTCCCTCCCTCCCTGTCTCCCTCTCTCTCTGATCACACTGCTGTACCCACAAAGAAGAAAACGCAGGCGATAGCCCACCAATCACACCAGACCTCATTAGGCACGCACTAGTTGAATTCAGTTAAGACTTCACTTACGTACAGCAATTAAAAAATCCACATTCTCCCACCCTTTATTCTTTCAGTGCAGGTGAGGTGCACAAAACACATATTAGAATAGGGCACAGTATATTGAAGTATTTCTTTCCCACTACAAGCAGCACAATGCAGAGAAATAAGTCATATTTATACCTGCAAACCTGAAAATGCCGGTGTGAAAGATTTTGAGCATCTGGTGGTGGAGGCACTTTAAAAAAAAAAAAGAACACAGGGCTGAAATGTAATCCTGTGATTTGTTTTATTATTATTAATTACAATAAAGACATCTCTTGCATTAATGATAAATGCAGCTGATTCCAAAACATGGGGGTTGTAAATCAACAGAGGCTGCTGTCGACATAGATTGCAGACAAAACTCCCAATATCGTCAATGCTTTCATTTATCTTGCCAGCTGGATGCAAATAGACGTGACAGATCAGTGAGTGATGAGTTAGAATTTGCATAAACTACAATAGTAAATTAAAATCTGAAATTACTCAAAAGACACCTGAAAATGTTATCGAGTACAAAATGTAAGATGAAAAAAACTACGACTCATAACCTAGACTAAAAGTAACACTTAGATTCAGGAAGTGCTGATGTGAAACTAATGTTGAAAAGGAAAGGGATCATCTCTGGGAGACATATTGAGCCTGAGGATGAAGCCGTCTGCCACAGAGAGCCCCCTGGATCAGGCATCAAGACGAGAGCACAGACTGTGTCTTTTGCTGCATTTACCACCAGAACAAGACTTCTCCTGACTCCACTTTCAAGCACCTCAGCAATACTGCTATTAATATAGATCCTATATACGGGTTACTGTTAAAGTAAAGACAGTATTAAAAGGCATAGTCTATATTTGTTACTATTGCCCATTACCATTAAAGCTGACCGTTCTTTGCTGTTTCAAAAAATCCGTTCACATCTGTTCAATCTGACCTTTTCTTGTTAATGATGTCTCCATTGGTTCTCATTAATGTTGAGTTAATATTTTCTAAACAAAGCAGTGAAGGGGCAGCAAACAGTGTGTTGCCATGGAAACAAGAGGCTGCTCCCACCATATGTTCAGGACCATAAGGAAACAGCCCTCACAACTACAGCCAATGCAGCAGGGGTAATTTAACGGCACAAAATCAGACTGTAAATGTACTTGGTTTCTATCTTTCTTTCCATTGACTTTTGAAAATTGAAGCTTTACCTGAGAGAGTACACAAGCAATAACAGCCCAAATGTAGGTAGGCATCAAACCAAGTCACAATTCATTCATAAGGCACAAAAAAAAATATCAATAAGCCACGGGCATTCATTTTTGCGCGATTCCTTTTATAACACTCCCTCTACAACTCAGAAAACAACTCCCAACATAAAACACTGCATAATATTCAAAAGCCAGTAATGAATGAATGCAATCAGACCATTCAATAAAACACTTATCTAAAACATCAATAGGACACTTGTGTTAATGCACTGACAGTCTGCATGCCGTGGCTATTTAAGGCACAGAAGAGCTGCTGCAGACAAAACAGAGGAGGAGACGACAGGGCTGTGTGGGTGAGCGGTCGCGTTCGGGGGCACATGGAAACAAAGAGACGCAGACGCTAATAGCAGCCTCTCACAGGGGCTGAGGAGACTACAGCCTGGAGACAGAGACAGCCACGGACAGACGCTTCACTACCGAGAGCAAACAAGAGCAAGGAGTAGCTGTGTAAGAAGCAATAAGATGATCTGCAACATATACTATTTCTGTGGTTGATTTGGTTTTCATTTGTTCTGCCTTTTTAGCATGCGTTTGAAGTAGGCATTTTGATAAAGTGGACTAAAAAGGCATCACAATTGAAAAATCTGGATGCTTGTCATAGCAGTAAAGAATCCAAAACAAAATTACTGATTATTGCATCAATGACTAGAACGCTGCACTAGTAAAAAGATGGTCTTGTTTCCGTCAGCTAAATTTTTTTTTTTAACTTTATCCATGCACAAACAGATAACAATGTGAGCATGTTAAAATTTAAACAAGCATTTTGACTTACATTGAAGACTCGTTGAAAACATGCCGCACAGTACAAAAAGGTCCATTGTTTACATTACGGTTGTTCATTCAAGCTGTGGCCAGCAGAGGGCACCCCTGCGCTTTTCCTCTGGAGATGAATGAACGGGTTGTCATCGCTGCCAATTACATCACCAGGAAACACACACTCTGAGAACCACCACAAGCGAAATTCATTTCACAAAACCTTCTGTATTTCATGTAGAAAGACGTAATCCTAAACTGGAACAAAGCTTTAGGGGCCTATTGTAACGGGGCTCGGGCACAAAGCCTGTCTGTCCTCTGCCAATAATGTTTTACCCAAAGGAAATGAGATGATGTGGAGAATTAGTTGTACCTGTAGGAGGCTTATAAACCAAACCGTGAAAAATCTGACTCACTCAGAGAAGCAGATGTTTTACGCGGTTCAAGTTATTTCCATTAAAACTGTAAATCAATCCCAACGCGAGTCTGGTTTGTCCATGAGGTTCAGCTACTCAGACCAAAACAAAGTCAAGACGACGCACGAGGGCGTATGAAGATAATCCACCCAGACTGTACTTCGTGCGTCCTAATCTGAGAAGCAGATGGCACGTTTAAGGGCAAGAGTCTAGTGTGGGGCAGCAGCAGAGCAACAGTGAGGAGGGGGTTAAAAATGTGCCCCAAACTCATGATGAGATCAGATACTCCGGTAAGAGACACCAGAGCATAACAACCCCCATCGGGACAGACACCACACGACCTGCTCCTGTGAGATTAGGGATGGCATCATAAATTAATATACAATACATAAACAAGGCGTGGATGTTTATTTCTGTGAACACAACTTTGAATCATAATTAAGATTAAATGAGATCAAAAACCTGATCAATAATTCTATTTTATTATTTAAAAGTGGACAAGACACAAAAGAATTCTGTAAACTATGTTGCTCAATAAAATAAAGGGAACACTTGAACAACACAATGTAACTCCAAGTGTTCCCTTTATTTTATATATTAAAATATATATTAATAAATATAAATGTATAATGTAAATATTATGCAATATTATAATGGATAAAATGTATTTGATCCAGGGGTTACAAGTGATGTAAAATAAGAAGAACTGTTGCCAAAGCAAAACAAAGTTCAAAACATCCCTGTTCTATATTTTGAATGGCCAAAAGTCCTCGAAATTGGGTCCATTACAGAAAAAAGAAAATACAGAAAATTATTGTTTTTCCTTTAAATTAACACTATGTCTCTTCTGCTTTTTGCCCTCTGAATTTTGACCCTTGCCTCAATGCTCTGTCCTGGGAAACCTTCTCCAGATCTAGAGCCAGCGTTATGGTCAAAATCACCTAGCTGGGGGATTAACCTATTGTGCATGTTTTGTTTTGATGGGGGAAACCAGTGCCCGGTCCGGAGGAAACCCACCCAGACACGGGGAGAACAAGCAAACTCTAAACAGAAAGGCCTGTAGGAACTGAACCCCCGTCCCTCTTGCTGTTAGACAAGAATGCTAACCAATCAGCTGCCGTGCTTCCATATTGAAAAACACATACATTTTTAGCATTGGGCATTTCTTTTCCAAAACCCAGACATTATTGTGCGCCTACAGTAAGATAAATAACAGTTCTACACTATCTGCTACACATACACTATAGTAACAAGCCTATATTTAGGAACAAGCCCACACTTACTGCCGCTCCACTTGTCCTCTGATTCAACATAAATAAAACACAGCAGACCGTTTTTCTCCTCTCATCTCTATCTTTCCCACTTTAGGTTCCTCCTCCCTCCTCCACACATCACCCCACCAGCCTCATCTGCACTCATTACCTAAATTTGATCCTCAGTGGAATCACACCACTGCTGTTTGAGGTTGGCTACATGGATAGAGCACTATAGACACGTGTTTGCGTATTTCCATCACAAAGGGGTCCAGCAATGCTACGCTCTGTTCGCCACATTGTAGCCCGATGCAAATTTTCAACACGAATGGCATGCGTTTCCCAAGAAGAAAATCATATTACATAAGTGATGGGGCTTTGAAGGCACCTTTGCTACCAGCATCGCTCTGCTCCCAGTGAAAAGAATATGTTTTTTACTTCTCGTTCTTAGATATGAAAAAAAGCGTGGAAGCTTAGCACATGGAAATTGTAAACAAACAACAACAAGTATCAACAAAGTGAAATCAGAAGTCAATTGCTTGGACATTGTTGACACAGGGGTAGATAACTAGTGCAAGGATGTCAACATGACACAAGGAACAATGCTGTAGTCGTGGTTATAAAAAAAAAACTGCTTGAAAATGACCAAATAAATATCTAAAATGGCAGAGTTTGAGCTACAGCAACTCATAATAAGGCATGGCTTCCCTATGTAATAAATAAACAAAAAATGCATGTGTCGGCAAAGACGTAAGTCCCATCACAACCTTTCACATGTGCTAACGTACCCCGACAACAACAAAGCATCCCTTTGTTCACAGTGTTTGATTGAGGATAAGACATTGTGTACCGGTCTGACCATTGCGTACAGGTGACTTACATGTGCTCTAGTGATGGAGAGCGGGTCTGCCCCTGCTCCATGGACTCGTTGGCTCCCATGGTCCCTCTCGGTCAGTCCCCCCGCCCCCTCCTGCCTGCTCCTTATGTCCAGGCACACACCACATCCACCTGCTTCACCTAAAAGCTCCACTGTTATTCTTCCTTTCGCGGCGCTCCGTGCTTCCAGACGGGATTTGAAGGTTTACCGTGCTGCACTGCGGAGGATGTTGCTTGAATCAGGGGTTCAGACCATTAGATGATTAAACCAGCCAATTTATAAACAGCACCCCCCTGCCTGCCTGCCTCACAGTGTGCGCGCTTCTGCTGGAAAGAGTCCGCATCTTTGTTGCCACGCAAAACGATGCAACGCCGACATTGAAAAGTCAAATCAAAACAGGACAACAATCCCATTCAAATCAGCTGAAAAACATGTTTGCTTCCTTGCATGAGCGCATCGTCGCTTGCTGCTTGCCACACTGTGTTGCTGCTCTGGCTGCCTCCTCCCCCCTCGCGCTCTTTCTCTCTCCCCCCCAACACCAGCCTCCTGCCCCTTTAAAAAGACACGCTGCTTGCTCTAATGCGATACCTCCACAGAGCATAGCAGCCAGACAATAGCAGACCCCAAAAGCGCTGTATGGAATAAGTCCTTACTTTGTAAGAATACATTTTTGCCTTTCCTTTTCAACCAATGAAATATTTTTTCGCTCTAGCCAACCAGAGTGAAGCCTTGTGTAAACAATAGGATTTACGTGTGCATAGTATTCTGCAGTGACCTTAAAAAAAGGCATCAAAACATCCAGAATTTACTCAGATTTCACCAATATGCTATTTACTCACCCGTGTTTCTGTAAACTAAATGAAAGTCGATGAATAAATACCCTATGACGGCACATTTACCGCTGTGGGAAAATTAAGATTTATCTATTCGTCTGTCTAGACTCTATATCTATATGTGTCTATGTTTTGTCTTTCAGAACACTATAAAAGTAAACAATTGTGACCTTCTTGCCATATACCTCTAATTATAAAGCTTTGTTATCGTTTGTGATTAAACTTGGCTTGGGATGGGATGTTTGAAATGCGTTAGTACTGATTCTTCAGACAGTAAATTACATATTTGATTGACTGCGGAATTCTTCCGCAGTCAATTATTGGTTTTCATGTTCTTTATTATTATTCCTCTTCCATCTTTTTCCCGATTTTCTAGAGCTTTCAGCACCTTCATGCTTTGTGCAATTTATGCAAGTTATGCATCAAAACGTTCCGCATGTTGAGGAGAAGGGTGCTATTACTTTTGGGACTTCTGCAACTTACGTTTTTTCCGCAATCGGCCGAAATGTCGGAGATTTTTCCCATTGACTTATAATGGGGCTGCCGCAAATCCATGCTTTTCTGCACTTTTTTCTGCATTTTATGCAATTTCTGCACTTTGTGCATGTTCATCTTATGCAACTTGTGGGTTTTGAGAAAAAATTGGCCTTCTGCAGTTTTCCAGTTTTTTTATACGGGTGTGTATGGGAGAATCCAGCCAATGGGGAGACTCCAGGCCTTTCAGCCATTTGTGCAGCTTCTGCCAATCAAGCACCGAGGCCATTTTAACAGTTTGACCAGTTTATGGAATATAAAAGTGTATGCAATATTAACAATTTATGCAAAGTAACCACTTTATGGAATTTAACCACTTTATGCATTTTAAACCGTTTATGCAACTTAAGAGTTTATGCCGTTTAGGATTCATGAATTTTAAAGAGTTTATGCAATTTACATAATTTATGCAAATTAACCCATTCATGCATTTTACCACTTTATGCAGTTTATACAGTTTATGCAACATGACATTTTATGCATTTTACCAGTTTATGCAAATTAGATTATGCAAATTAAGCAATTTATGCAATTTGAAGAGTTTATGCAATTTCTGCATTCGCTTCCCGCAATTCCGCAGTCAATCGCAATGGCGCAGCCATTGCATTTCTAGTTTTATTTGTAACTTAACAAACAAACAAACAAAATCAGGTACAGGACGCCATTGTTCAAAATAATATCGTTTTTGTTTTAAATTGCTAAAAGGTTTTTCAGTTTCTCCCACCACAGTTAACAGGCCTTGGAACCAGCACAGATATGACACTTGTGACTAGACTCTTCAATTCATAAATTAAACACACGTTCAAATTGTGTGCAAAATCAATGGACAGAGGGCAGACTGGCTGATCTAATTTACTGGCACTCAAGCCAAATTGCATTTTGCATTATCACAGACTAACAGTGCAGTTTTCCATCATCTGAAGGAAGGGACAGACTCACCTAAAAACCTATTGACAAAAAAGAACAAGTAGGGTATCTGAAATCTGAGAGAATAAATCTATTGTGAAGCTCCTGGGAAAGAAGGGAATGAGGACTCATGACAAAAGAAATCCAAGCCCGAAGCGCTCCTGACCTCACATCCTGGTTTAAAGGAGGTTTCAAGTGTCTTATCAGCAGCTAAACAACCAAATCAACCTAGAAATCTCCAGTAACAAAGCACATGTGACAAAAGCCGCTGTATGAGTAAGTACAGTATATGCTGCTGTGTGTTTGCATGGACCATAAACATGATCCCCATTAACTCGTGTTGAAAATGAATATTGACCGGATTTAAATCTCACAGGGGGGGATGGCAGTCAATGTTGCACAGCCCGAGGGGACAAGTACAAGAGGCGCCCACTCCCACCAGCAGTCTGCACAAGCCAAATATTGATTGAACTAGACCCCATATCAACTGTAACTTTAGTATGCAACAGGAAACACTAAAAGGATATCGTAAACAACATCTTTATATTGCCGTTTGTGTGTGGTCTTTGACTTTAGCGCGAACTCAACTAAAATATTCAACACTCTCGGGCGGCGGGAGATGTGGCCGCGGTAGCTATTTCTGAAAGATTCATAACTGCACTCCAACTGAATCAGGGTCAGCCCGACTCACACACAGCACTGAACACGCAGAAGGTAAAGAGGAAAAGGCAACGTAAATCGCTATATGAAGTCTTTTTCTCCATATAAAGATGTGGAGGTAATGTAAATGTAAATAGATGGCACACAAACAAGCAGATATTAATGATAAAAGACAAATACATGAATGAATTTATGCTTAGTAATAGTTTTGTGTAGTTGCAGGTGGCGCTGTTCTATGTAAACCAAATGAAATGTCTATTTACTTTAGACAGTTGTTAATCTAGCCACATTGCATCTGGTTTGGTCTGAGGGAATTGCATTCTTAAGATATTTACTGGTCTGTGCTGTATCTTCTCACTAAATGTCTGTCTCTATCAAAGTCAGAGTTTGTGGTGAAATCGGAGCGTCTCAAAGGGAGACCACTGAATCAAAGCCTCAGACAGTCACTGATATATTATCTTAATGGACATGTGCTGTGACCACATGGAAACTCAGGCTTGTCACAACTCCAGGCCCTGACGTGGTTTCGCTGCTGTCGTACAGTACATTGGGATTGTGCTGATAATATAATGAGCAGCGTTTAAGTCAAATGTCTTCCACATTTTCTTGTGTCTAAGTATCAACAGAAATACTCCACAATGCGCAGTGGAGCAGTGAGATGGTAAAAACATGACAAAAATAAACAATAGATATAACTTTTCTTGACTAGAAGTTTAAAAAAAATACAAATACATAAACAAACAAATGCTGATTTGTTCTTGACTCATTTCTATAGTGAACAGATCAAATATTTCAGTAAGCCCTGTTACACTTAAACATAAATTAATTAATTATTCAGTAATTCATTCTCCGGTCTGCACACTTCTGATTGAATTGAATCCAAGATGCCCAAATTTGGACTTTTCTCAACAGTAGCAAATATAATCTGTGGTGTATTTAAAATCCACAACAACGATCAAGTTTCAACATGTTGTATACTGTTCACAACAGGAATGATGCAGCCTTTGTCATCCTGTTCCCGCTCCATTGAAGGAGAGCATTGTTTTTGTAAAGCTCCCTCTGCTGGAATAAAGTTGTACTGCATGTGAAGGGGCTGAGTCATTCCCTTTTCTCAAATAAAGTGTATAAAATACAGCTTTAATCTGACAATCTTGATGCATGCTTTTAATTACATGTATGGAAACTCTCCCAAATGAAATACAAGAATCATAATCTTAATGCCAGTGTCAATAGAATCAGCA
The DNA here is from genome assembly GCF_951799975.1 of Gobius niger. Lineage (NCBI taxonomy): Eukaryota > Metazoa > Chordata > Actinopteri > Gobiiformes > Gobiidae > Gobius > Gobius niger. The sequence continues at coordinate 26,113,797 of NC_136858.1, forward strand.
ATAAGAGTGCAGAAGTACAGAAGTGTCATGAGACATTTAAAAGATGAGGCAGATCGTTAAGCCATAAATATGTCTCTCTCAATATAAATCCCAGTGTATCCAGCGCTGATGCTTTCAGACTTTTATCCATCAAATAACCGCAGCTCTACCACACATGCTTTGGTATACTAATTGAGTTTCCATACCCTTCGATTTCAGACATGAACCACTCGCCTTTCCTGTGACTTCATGTGGTTAAAGCAAAGCAATAATTTCATGTCATAATGTTATATTAGTGGAGGTTGCTGACAAGGCACAGGATTGCAGCGCATGTGACTCGTTCGCTGCATATATTCTCAAACTAGCAAATACAGCAACATCTGGATCATGTAGAAAACATTATTTATCTTGTTAATAATCAAAGTAACTATAACAATGACAAGGATGTAAATGTGTCTGAAAACTAACTAAAATGACTGAACCAGCAAAAATAAAGAAGCCTTAATAAAGTCTTGTAAAGAAATCTAGTAAGTAAATGTATTGCACTCGTTCACAATGTAACACCCTGTTATGACCTGGGAGGCATTGAGAGGATCAGGCGATGTCTACTTGTCGTCAAGTAGGCTAAAGGGACAAGTGTCAGTGGGTAAATCTGCTGTAAAGACTTTAAAGAGACGCTAGAGCCCGTCATGAAAGCAGACACAATTCAATACAGTCCTCATAATGGAAGAATATACACCAAATCGCTGAAATCAAATGAATTGACTTTGTTTTGATGACAAATCTGTTGAACAAATGACAGTGTCCCCAACAGATTTACCTCCTGGACAAACATCATCAGTAAAGGGAAAGATAGAAAAGCATGCAGTTGATCGAGGGAGTGGAGGTGCGTACCTTATGTTGGGATGTTTAGGAGGAGCTGGACGATCTGCGTGCTCAGGGATGGGTTGAAGGTCTAGAGGTGAAGGTGGTGGTGGGAATTGGGGCGATGAGGGGGCGTTCTCAGGTGAGCGAGTCTTTGGGGGTGTGGGGGGAGGAGTGGGGAAGTCGGACGGGACAGGAGCAGCAAGAGGTGAGGGAAGTGCAGGGGCGACAGCAGGAGGACAATCACTGGGTTCTGTGCGGGATGGCCTGCAAGGAGGACAACACGTAATATCAGTTAACTAGTGAAGAGGATAAGAGCACATAGCTGCACAATATACAGAATATAAAATCGAAGGCAAAACTGGAATAAATCAACATGGCAAGATTGTATTTTCATCTGACAAAAAGTCATTTGTTTCCAATATTATGCAGCCCGGTTGAGGCTATGTAAGCGCCGTAAACACACTATAAAAGATACTCACTCAGTATGGTTTGTTCTGCTTTGATTTTAGATCAAATCCAAAAAAGTCTTAATACTCAACTCTCCTGATAACTAGAGACATTTGCTTGTTTCTATCTGATCTATGGTTCCCAGGTCGGCAGTCGTGTGAGAGAGTTAAGCTGCTGTTTGCCGGGTGCCGTCTTCGTCATCATTGGACACCTGGTGGAGTGGATTTGGCCTTGATCCAAGCCTGACTTATCAGGAGTGGAGCAGTCTCTAATCTGACAGGCAACGCGACGGACGCCCAGGCAGCTGTTCTGCACTTGGGGCATTCCTCCTGTTAAACTCTAAAAATAACTCTGTAGGGTTTCTCGGCATAAACGTCTTTACAATGGGCCACCTCTGAACTTTTAGCTTTGAAATTTGTGGGCATTACAGCATAGATGTGGCATGACCCCTCTGTCCTGGATGAGCAACCTATGATATATTAGTAGTAGACTATATTTAAATCCGAATTTGTATCATTTCAGAAAAAGAAACCTGACATTCTCTGATGGGTTGATTTGTTAATTAAAACTATATATTCATAGAAGTGCATTAGTCAACCTCTACTATATAGCCTCTTCCTCAAATCAAGTATGATGACACAGCAGAACCTTACAGCCCCCACATAAACCTTTACTAAGCATCGTGTCCATGTGGCCCTTTGGAAATGCCTTATTACTTTATTGAAACAGAGCTCTGTTATTCTCCATTGCTGCCAGCAGTAAAGTCGACCTTAATAGCATTTAATGAGTTCGGGTGCTTTGCTTAAGGGCGTAGCGAGTTTAAAGTTTATATCCTTGACAGACTCCGGGTCAATTCACTCCATCCAAAACGCTTTTACACTCAAAAATGTCTAATTGCTGCCGCATGTGTGAAGAATGTGTTCAGAATTTGCACTTTTGATTGCGGTACAGTTAGCCTATGACCTACATCAACCATCCAAAGCTTGACTATAACCTCAGCATCTGCTCACGAGATCGCATATGCCGCCTGGAAATAGCACCAACCAAGCCACAACATAGTGACATAGAGCTTAACGCTGCCTCCGAAAATGGACTAATGTCTGACGGAGCAGACACGTGTGATGAGATGAGGAGTATTTTACTTGTTCAGTGCAGGCTGTGCGAGACTCAGGGGCCACAGCTGGGCCTCTATAACTCACTCCCTCTTGTATTGACAACATGTGCTATTTTTCTGGATACCTCTTACATAAATATAATGTTGGCACCAGCACATGGAGGCTGTAGCTTCTCCGCAACACAGTGCACTTTGAGGACACAAGGAATGTTATTACGCAGAGAAAATCCACCTTTAGGGGGTGGTAGTGGACATTGTGTGTAGCTGTGGAAACACTAAATGCACTGCAGTGTCCAAATACTTTTATGTAAACAATAACTCTAGTATATAACCATTTAAAAATCTCTGTTAGTTTATTATTATGGAATCCCAGAAATCTTAGTGATTTTAGCGACGTATCTTCTCACCGAACTGATAAAAGCAGCACTGTAGCCTACAAAGTGCTTCTCACCAATAGCTGGTAGACATTGTTTCCTTCTTTAAAAGGTGCATTATGCAACGTTTTATGTGGAGAAAAGTGAATTTTTTGCTTATTTAACTGGTAGTGACTGTATTGGTTGTATGATTGGTAAGCATGGCGCCTTTACTTTCCATCACAGTGGTCTTTAGGACGCTCCAGGATCAATTGTTTGGAAGGTTTTCACTGCTGACGGGCCCTCTCACTATAAAACAATTGATCCTGGCGTGCCCTAGAGGCTACTGTGATGGAAAATAAAGGTACCATGCTGATCACTCATACAGCTGCTGGGTGCTGCTGCTTTTTTTCTTTTTTTTTTACATAAAAAGTTGCAGAATGCACCTTTAAGATGAGCCCATATGAAGAGTAAAGAACCTTTAAATGAGATCACAACCTCGATCACTATGCACCATTTCCCGCGAGTGAGCAGTAAGTAAACCTGAGTGAAGATTTGTATATTGTACTCAAGCCAGTGCGGACACTTGCATGGTAATGTATTAGAAACAGCTGTGAGTGCGAGGACAGTGGAGTCCATGTGGAGTGCTAAATGATAAACAGCACAGAGTAAATGAAACCAGATGAACGTAAAGAGCTCATTCACACTGTCCAAGCGTATACAGCCCATTAAATAATAATGTCTACGTGGTGCCAATGCATAAAACAGCAACTCCATCCCTACCAAAACAGTCCCTAAACAAATACCAGACGTGGGATTAGGTACTAGGAGAAGCAGAAGTGATTTACTATGGCAACTTTACAGGAAGAGGTAGGACATGGATACATCCCACCTCAATCTATAAAAACACTGAGGTAAATATATAAAATGCGTCATGCTATTAGTATTTATAGCAAGCCAAAAGTATTACATTTTCCATGCTTAGATAGACAGATAACTCTTAAAGCACTGTTCCAACGCAAGCTCGGTAAATCAACATCTTGTCATAATTACCTCTACCGCCACTCATTCACTATAGACCTACCTCTTGCCAACTCACAATCACCCTGCAGCAACACACAGAAGCCAACATGCTACAACCTGTGGCATTTTTAGGATCCATTTTGAAACTTTGCCTCTACTGTTCTGTCTTGCGTGTAACTACTATGTCCCTCCCCTTCTGCCCGTGTGTTTGAGGTCAGCAGAGGCAATTAGTTTTACCTACGGCTGCGGGACATCTGCTGCGTCCACCTGGAAGGACTTGACCCACAGCACATACACGCCAAATAGAACGGGTGTATACTTGCCAAAGCTTACCTAGTTTTTCCCAGCAAAGGAATCCATTATCAAACTCAAAGGTAACTCCTCAAACATCACGTCTCTAGCGCTGTCTCGTGGTCTCTTTAAAATTAAAATGTCCACTTCTCATGCCCCAAGTGAATCCCTGAACTCTGGCTTTTGTCCCGCTGTCTGGCCGATGGAAGTGACTTCAGTGGGGCTGGTTGAGTGCCTGCCCAAAAATTCCTCCCACTACAAGCTTCACAGCCTCACTTCACAAAGCCGTGGCAGACTGAGCGTTACTGACAGCTTTAGGCCAACCTCCGGGGGTGGGGAAAAAACGCACATGTACTCCAGTCACACACACATGCTTTGGCCCAACGCTCTCTGGCCCATTGGTGTAAGTGTAACATCAACTGTAGAGCTTTAGAGACCGCAAAGTTACTAGTCTGACCAGAGTTTTATGTGGACAACAGTGGTGATGGGACAAGTGTTGTGAGTGACAGGCAGCAAGTGCTACTGTGGCATGCGGACGGCTCTTGGGCCTGCAGCACATGTCAGTCCTAAGTGACGAGTGACAAATGAGATAGACTGCTAAAATAAAGCATACAAGCTGCTAATGTCATTTTAATCCATATATCCTGAAGACAGAAGGACGACAATAGCTCAGATCAATATCATACACTATAGGAAACTGATTCTGTTTACACAATTAATCAAATAAAAGTCCATACTGACACATAAATATTAAAATATAACAACAACAATGACTAAATGCATGCATGAAAATCAGGTTGTATGACTGCCCGCCAAAGAGGTCAAGCTAAACGGTACATTGGCTGTTACTATTACTAAGGAGTTTCAGCATGAAGAGTTAATTGCTATGCCATTAGCCAATTCTCAGTCATGCAGCTGACAGTGCAGACTCTGACCGTCTACCAGACGTGTTTTCAAAGCCAAACAAAGCCGCCAGGATACAAGAATTTCAGTTCTAGGGTACATCAACATACATTTTTACCACTTTTTCTACTACCACAACTATATAAATATTTATAAAAAGTGAAAGGATGGTCTTTTTTCGGTTCTTAGCTTTCCCAGTGTCATATATTTTGAGCGTCAGATTCATTCTTCAAGGCTCTTGAGTTGCTGTGCCCTGTAATTATCTTCATTGATCCCTTTTTCTTTCCTTAGTCTTAGCAGCATCAAAGGTAAAACAAAAAACAATCTTAAAAAAAAAAGTAGCTGGCTATGCTAAGCTAGTAATAGGTTTTACTATTTAATAACTATTCTTATTTTACTAGTTAGTTTACTGCTCTCCAAATTGTTTGTTAAAAAACTCTACACATTAAAACTTGGTATTGCAGGTTTTTATATTGAGGAAGGAGTTTAAATTATCTCATCACACCCAAAACTATAGCTTATGGTACTTTCTGTGGAAAACATAATTTTCTTACCACTGCATTGCGAGCATCAAGCTCTTTATGTGAAAGCCATAAATGTTATTATTCCCGCCAAACTCTGTTATGTTGTGTATTGTGCTCAGACTCACCCACTGTATTGCAGCTCAGCGGGGCCCTCTGCCCTTTTCCCCACTGGCTCCTTCTGCGGTTGGCTATCCAAATGTTTTTCCACAGACTCCTCTGGCTTCGGCGCTGGTCCTATGCGTGCGGTTGGGGCCCTGACTTGAGGAGGATCTGGTTGGATCTGGACTTCTTCATTTTTGACTTTTGAGATGTCAACCTTTGGTGGAGCTTCAGTCTTCACTTGTTGAATAGGCAACTGTGTCTCTTCTAATTTGGACTCTTTCACAGCTTCTTCCCTGTTGACTGGTCCAACCTTCTCAATTGGGTCAGGAAGGTCAATACTCAGCTTCTTTTTAAGCGTTGCAATGTCTTCTTTTGGCAGATTAACTTTAGCGTTTGTGGCGTCAGCTAATTTCTCGGAAGTTGGGAATATATTTGATTTCTCTTCTTTCTGTGCCACCGGTGGGGTCTTCGCCGGTGTTTTGGGGGCTACTATGTCCTCAGTTGGAGTATGGAAGTCTTGCAGTGGAGAATCCAGAGAGGGGAGGGGCCTACGGAGAAGACAATAACACACAAGGGAAAGAGGAGGGGGTGGTTAGGGATTAGTTCGAATGGAGGACACTCCACAATTGTGTTAGTGTACAGTAACTTTGTATTGTTCTCGTCTTTGTGCTTTGTGGTGGTGGAGATCAGGGCCGATGGTCACAGCTGAGGTCATCCTTTCACAATGAAGGGCCGCATTACTTCCACTGAACCTCAACACATTGTGATACTCAATGCAACTACTCAGTGCAACTAAATTACCATCTCCTCATTTAGATTCAGAACATCTGTATAGGGCCGAAACAATACAAACAGTTCCTACCATTAACTTTGCCTAATATTTCCTCATTTTCATCCATTCCAGTCAATCATTGTAAATTATGAAGCATACGTTACTTTAACACACAAGGGAGGGAAGTTACATCATTCCATAATTTAAATACAAACTGAGTGGAGTTGGAAAAACATAAGTCAACAAGTCTGAAACAGTTATGCAAATACAGAAATGAAGCCGGGCAGATCCTAGTCATACATTCCTTGTGGTTGTGTAGTTCTACAGCAAGTGAGAGAAAACAAACTAAGCAATTCAAAAGGTGTTGTCTATTCATACCAGAGATCAAATCGCACACATAAACTGAAATGTATCGGTTTGTAGTAAACAGTACTATTGTAAACTGAAAGCATGTGCCTCCCTCAGTGTGATGTAATTGAACAGATGATATGTGACAGCATCTTTAACATGCAACTTTGTGTAACCCATTAGAGGAGGGAGAGTGGGGCGCAGTTTTGTCCTAACCCTTTAGACCATAGTGACCCAGAGCATTCATTCTCTGATCTCGAGTCTGATCTGATCCGAGTCTCGTGTCTCGCTTTGGGGCATTTCTTTTATACTGTTTAGTACAACCCATACTTCATTCATCTTTTATACTATGAAACAAAAAGTACTTCAAACATGCATGTACTCAGCTATTTACCTTGTTGTCTCCACTGTGCTCTGCTGGTCAGACTGAGACTGGGTGGCCGCCTCTCTTAGAGCCCTGATCCAGCTCATTGTGTCCATTTCCAACACGTCAGAAGCGCCTTTATTTTCACTCACGTGGACGTAAGATGTGGCTTTTTCAGGAGATTTCTTTTCAATGTCACTAACCACAACATCATCACTGGGCACTGAACATGTTACATCATGTATTGGCTCTTCTGGCTGGCTAAAAGACATGCTGTTATTGTAGTTTGATGGCATAATGTTGCTAGTCATTTGATCTGCTGTGTCACTGTCTTGCTCAGTCTTGGGTCTTTCCTTTATGACTTTTATTGATCCAGTCTGCTTAAGGTCAGCAAGATTTACAATCTCTTCTCTTTCTTCTGTTCCATGGTTGCCAGGTCTATCGTCATTCAAAGCCCCCTCCATTGTGATCTCTACAGCTTTTATTGGCACTACTTGGCAACTGTGTACGGCAGCAGTTTTATTGGGCAGCATTATATCTTCAATTCTACATTCCTCAGTTGTACTATTTTTGCTCAAAGGCTCATTGACGCTTTCTGGTTGCGTAAGAGAATCAGTGAATATTTTTCCATGAATCTCCTCTGTCTGCTCTTGCACAGTGTCCGTTTGAATGTCACGACAATTGGCATAAACCGGCAATGTATCATGTTCTTGTGATGCGGCCTCGACAGTAGCGCCACTGTTCGATAAGGGCTCCTGTTGATTTTGACAAAGGGATGACGAATTATGGTTTCTTTGACCTTTCCCTCCTTGATCACACACGATGTCTATGCCAGGAAATGAACTTGTCTCAGATTTTGTCTCTGGTGCCACGTCCTCTATGTCAGCTTTCATACCATTGGAACTACTTTCCACTTTGTCACCAAATGCCTTTTTATTATTTGCTTTTTGGTCTTCTTGGTCTTTGTCAGAAACCATTTCTACAACTGCATAAACATCTTTCTTGTCTTTTTCAAAATTCAGCTCATCCTCGATTTCTGATAAGGCCATCCTTTTAACATTTTGTTCTTGGTCATCTTTTGGACAGCCATACTTCACACCCTCTCTGTTTTCTTCTACCTCAGCTTTCATGTTAGCTGAACCACTTTCTCCTTCATCAGTGAAACTGTTTGCCTCATTTGCATTTTGATCTTGATTGCCAATTTTTCCACAAACTGTGCCAAGCTCCGCATCTATTTTTTCTTCCTTGTCTTTTTCGATTTCCTTCTCACATTTGATTTCCGATAGGCCAGTCGTTCCAATATTCTGCACTTGGCCATCCTTTAGAGAGCTATGTTTAAATCCCTCTGTGTTTTGCCCCATTTTGGGCTGCTCCTGTTGCCGGGGAGATAAACATCTGGAAATGGTTGCCTCTGATTGGACAGCTTCATCCAAACTACCATAGGTTTCTTCTGTCACAGGTTTTCTAATGAACTCAGCACTTTGCTTATTCTCGGATGACTCAACAGTATAGGACAAAGGCCGACTATTAACGTCAACGCCACTCCCTTTTGTTCCCTCAATAAGTGAATCAGCCCCTTCTTTATGAGGTAGCCGCAGGTCTCCAATATCCTCCAGAGACTCTTTATCTAACTCATTACTGCCCTGCAGAGCTCTTTCCACTGCTTCTTTTTGATTATTAATAATAGGTTGAGGCTTATTTTCCTCTTCAAGCAGAATAGAAGTCTTTGCATCTTGTTCTTCTTGTTTTATTTGGTAACTGCTGGTAACATTTACACACGTTTCCTTAATGGGCACTTCACATTTAGCTGGTGTATTGGCAACTGCATCCAGAGAATTATCAAAATCAGAAAATAAGGTATTGCCATTTTGATCGCTATCGTCTTTTGAACATATGATATTTGCATTGACATCACTGTCCCGCGTATCTCGTAATAAAGTAAATCGTGTGACCTCCTCCTCCTTGTTAGCATTCAAGTCCCCAGGGCCATTTGTATTGTCTTCTGCAGTTTTGTCATCCATAATGTGCTCGAGAGAAAATACACCACAGTTATTAACTGCATCAAAGTGGCTCAACGATGAACCAATAGGCTGAGAAATAAAGTTGTCTTCCGATGTCGACTGGGTAGTGGCTGTGTCTTCTATATTGGATAATGAAGACTTGGAATCCATTTCAAGATGATTGCTTTTTATTGTTGACTCAGCCCCGTTGCTTATATTGTTTGACTTATGGGTAATTTGTTCAGGAGTCTGAGGCAGGTCTATAGGCTCTTTGTCTGCAAGCTCATTGGCGTTAAACTCCGGGCCAGCAGATAAACATGAAATCTTACTCAGATTCTTGAAGTCCTCAACAATCACTGAACTTGACATGGGTCTTCTGATTTCCGTCTCATCACTTTGCAAACTCGTAATGTTGCTTAGAGCAGTTCCTCGTAAACCATAGGCCTCATCGATCTCCTTTTCCTTTGATAAAGACCCAGCTGGAGCATTATTTTCAGCTACATTTCTTGACACCTGTTGTACGGCTTCTTGATTTGAGTTTTCCCCACCTTTTACAACATTTAGAGTTCCTTCATTGCCATTTTTTTCTACGTGCAGTGCAGAACAAATATTGGACACAGGTTGCAAATCCACATTCTCAGGGGTAACATATTTTGGTGAAATTATAGCTTGATTAGTAACTCCTTCTTCTTCCTCTGCTTTTTGAAGAGAGCTGTGAGTTTCTTCATTATCCTTAGCAACAGTTATTTCTTTGGGGATTTCTGATTTAATTGAACCGAGGAAGCCTTGGAAAATGTAGCTGGCCTCTATAACTGGGTGGTGCAAACTCTCATGCACAGTTATGGGAGGTAAAGAAGCAGATCGTAATGCTATATTTCCCGCTGGCATTGTATCTTTTTCTTGTTTAACTGAATCTGCAAAGTGAACTCGATTCTTGCAAACATTTGTAGGACATGCATTCATATCCGCTCCAGGTATTGCATCCTGGGTTTCATTACTGCTACTTTCTGCTTGGACCTGTTGAGTGCTATCCGATGGTATTTGCTCTAAAGGCAGGAAGACTTTATCGTTGTACTCACATCCCAAAACTTCTTCAGGATCCCGATTGTGTCCGTCAATATTGCTGTCTTGTTCGGTTAAAATAGGTGGATTTGCTTTGCCATGCTTCTCAGGGCAGGGGAGAGAGAGGGAGTCCAGGTCGGTACAAACGCTTTCAGAGCTGGGTGCCCTCGTTTCGCTCCGGTGCTGTGACTTCGACTGTGACTCGGCAACATCGGTGGGCGGACACTCTCCCCTCTCAGCTGACGGCACCCCGCGAGCAGAGCCTTGTGGCCGGACGAATGAACTGTGCTCTCCATCCGACTGCCTTTGTTTCTCTGCCACTTCCTCTCTTTCTCTCCTCTCTCCCTCTTCCTCTGTCCTAGCGGCAGGAACAGGAGCAGGAGAAGAGGCACGGCTATATTGACGAGCGGCACCAGGCAGTGGCCCGTGGAGAGAAGTATTATTATCGACTTCCGAGCAGAGTGGCTCCCTGTCTTTCCCTCCCTCTTCAGACGGGGAAATCTCTGCGTCCGCAATGCAAACTGGCACTGCTTTCACCTCTCTCTCTGCCAAGTTGTGTGGCATATCTTCACCGCTGCTTTTCTCATTTGTAGCCTGTCCCGTAGCCACACAGAATTCTGAATCCCGCACACCTTGTTTGCCTGCGAAACCCTGTCCTGCCCCTCCAAAAGCTTCCTCGAAATCATTAGCAACACTCCCGGTGCTTTCTCCCTTTCCCTTGCTTTCCAGCACTTCTGGCATCGTGGGTGTTGTCAACGGCAACGCAGCACCCAACGCTGAAGCTTTTTCAAGGGCACTATCTACGCAACTCGCTCCCACACAACTTTGGGTGTTGGAGAGGGGCCTCTCATCTACCATACAAAGAGATGATGATTCAGTTGTAACTATATCCCCGGTATTGATAATAGTTTTCAGATCACATGACGAGAGTGTATATCGGTCTTCAATTGCCTGTACGTTGTCGTGATTTGAAACACTGTCCCTATGGTTGTCTGACTGATGACCCGTAACTCTGTCTTTCCCTATGGAGTGAGTAAGATGATCCAGTGGGTCATAGGGGCTCTGCTTTTGTATGAAATCACAGCTGTTATCACCAAAAGCAAGCTCATTACTTGTCTGGAGCACATGCGCAGGTTTATCTTCAGCTATTTTAAGTTCACCTTCTCCATTTTTCGCTGACTTTTTCTTTTTTCTTTGTTTCTTCTTATCCTTTTTCTTTGCCTCTTTCTCCTGTTTGCCTTGTAGGTCATTTTGCAAATTAACCTTGACTGTTTCATCTCCATTATTGCTCTCCTCTGGTACCATGACCTCTGCCAGTGCATTGCTATCACTTAAATGGAGAGATTTGCACTTTCTTTTAAGTGCATCAGTTGTCTCAGCTTTGTTCTCAACTTTATATCCACTAGAATTATACTCTTGTTTATCAGCTTTAATCGTCGTGGACCCTCCAATTACCCCATCATTCTTCTCCGCACTGCCAGTTTCCTCCAATTTTGAATATGCATCAACATTTAGCTGTTCTTTCTCAGGCAAAATAATGCTAATCTCTCGCTCTTGTGTGCTTGGTGGGCCAGAGTGTGTGCTGGACTTGACCCCTTCACTTTGCTTTTTTTCTTCAATCGTTACAATACTACTGGCCTCAGATAAACCAGCGTTTAAAACTTCCTTTGTCTGTCCCCTTTCAACTGAACATTCAGTAAAACTAGCCCCACTGTTCGTTGAATCCTCACCACCTATTGCTTTCTTAACACCTCTCTCTTCAATATTACAATCTTGACTGCCCTTTTCTAAATTCACTTTGAGATGTTCTTGTGATGATTCTAGTAATACAGTTAGTATTTCTTGTTTTAAACTGTCGTCTTTCGTTGCCCCATTCTCTTTGAGTTCACTTTGGACACTAGAGTTGACATATTTACTTGCTTTAACTGCATCCACTGCTTCAGATATTGGATTGGTATCGCTTAAATTACTAATGTCTTTGTTTATATCTATTTCATAAGCTGTCTTTCTAGCTCCAGCTTCTTTAAAACCAGATCTATTCTCTTTATTGTCTTGTTTACTGTTTGAAATCTCTATTTCTCCACCTGTGTTATTACCACCTACAGCGCCTTCTTCAAAATCTTGTACTGAGTCAGCTTCTTTATCATTCAAATAAAGTAGACTCTGGGTTTTGAAATTAGATTTAATGTCCTCCACAGGCTTCACTGGAGTTGGTGTTTTCCGTCTATTTTTCTCTTTCTTCTTACTCTTTTTCCCTTGTCTGGTTTGTGGTTCATTCTGTGTGTTGGGCTTGAGTTTGACATCTATATTTTGTCTTTCTTCTTGCGGCTGTACTCCACCCTTCATTTCAGATAAAGCACTATTATCATTTGAATGACATGTTTTGTCATCTTCTTTTGCAGCATCATATTTATCCATTTCTACAAAACATTTATTTAAACTAGCCCCAGAATCTTGGCAGTCGTTTTCAGATTTTGCAATTCCTGCTATTACCTCTGCACTTATCTCTGTAGAATAACAGGCCGAAGTGCTATTATCCCTAGTTATTATTTCTAGGTGTGCTTTTTCATTCAAAATATCAGCCTCAGCTGTTACATGCTCTTTTGGTTGGATTGAAGGGGACTTTGCCGTATCCTCATTTGGATCTTTTGATGTCTTGGTATCCCTCGCTGCCTTCATAACAGTCTCTTCCCTTGTACTTCCCAGTATGTAGTCTCTGAAGCTAAACACAAGCTTGTCCTGGTTTTCAATCGCCGCCTCACTGTTTCCATGTGTATTCCTGTTGCCGTGAGACCTGTTGCTATGTCCTGACTGGTCGGCTAGTGATGACTCATGACCGGACTCTTTAACCCGAGTTTCTCCTGTCTTTTCCGCTGTTGCATCGTCTGTTTTGGGCTTGGCTGCGCCCAAGGAAGCCATTTGCTCTTCACATTCCTGGAAGGCGTCTAGGAGCTCCCTGTCTATCTCAGAAGGGGGGTAGGCGAGGGGTTTTGAGGGATTTGGGGCTGCAGAAGTGGCAATTTCGGGGCGAGGTATGGACGGGGCATCTGCGAGGAGTTCTGAGGCGCTCTGGTCAGGCCTGGGATAAGGGCGACAGAGTTAAAAGTTGGCACGGGACAGCTGCTCATTCCACAATGCGACAGACTGCTGCTTTTGGCACAAGCCCATGCTGAGACACGGCACTCCAAAAAACGCACACACTTGCCACACAACTGCCTCTGGATGCCTATTTTGAAATGAGCATTCCTCAGAAATAAAAGATGCGCTTTCATGTGAGTGAAGCACAAGCAGGTTTGTTGATAAATACTTAAAGATTTAGGGATTGTGTATTTCACAGTATTGTTGCACAATGACAATAAAAGGTTCCGCAGAGGGCAATAACAAAAATAAAATAAATTCTACCATAATTTTATAATAAACACTTTGTAGAATTTAATGTTAGTTTGAGCCAACATCTGTGTCTGTCATAATGAACTGTGTGGAAACATTTGAGATATTATACTGTATATGAATCAGAACCTATGTAGCGTCATTATATTTTCAGCTACATTTACTTGCCCATACTATACTGCAGTGCAATTTATTAAAATATGTATAATAACACTGAGAGAAACTGTAACACTGTAAAACATAATAATGCAAAGACAAAGTCCCTAAGAGAGACATAAAAGTTCAGCCATTTCATTGTAGTTAACATAATCCTTCAAATGCCCACTGAAAACCTATTTAATGCTTTAATGACTGAATAAGAATACATTTTCAGATACATGCTGTTCACTTAAGGGCAACTAAACGCCACACTTTGCTGGTATGTTGTTTCATTTGACAGCACATAAACCAGTCCAGGGCACACATCAGTCAGAAGTAGTTCACCCAAGCATAAAGAGACAGCCACACCTCAAACCTATTTTAAACACAACACTTCAGTGGAAGCTAAAAGCAATTACTTTCTCTAATGGTTTTCTTCACTCCATGCTTCTCCTCTCTTTAATAAGCTCTGCTTCAGAGCACACTGCACCACAGGCATCATTCCCAGGCACTGAGTACCTCGTATCAACAACCACCATCAGCTGAGGGGCCTCCATGTGATGCTGCAGACCCACCAGCAGGGGGCTCACCCGCTCACATGGGCTCAGGCCTGAACTAGGCTGGTTTCTAAAGGCAAATGTCCAGAACACAGAAACAGAAAACACTATCTGACATAATATGTTTGCCAATATTATTATGGCGTCAACATGTGTGACAATATGACCGTATTTTGAAGGTAACATATGCAATGTTTGAGTTCTTAAAGAATGTGAAAAAAAACCTCTATTCTCTTGTCTGTGAAACTAACTTAAAGTAAAACTGTTAACTCTATACAATAATGAACACCTCAACCTTTTTTTTGGCATGTTGCTTGCATAGTCACTGTAGTGTATAGTCCAATATAGTTTCCACTGAAATTCTAATTTCCTCCTTCTATTCCCTGCAGTCATTTAAGAACCAGTCCTTCTGCTTTTTTATTTATTTTAGCCTTACTAAGAAAATACACTGATATAGTACCCTTATATCCACTGGGATGTGTGTTCAGTATGAAGAGGGCCTCAGGACTTCCTCATGTAGACATCAGCTCCACAGTCTGTGACACTCATGTATTGCATCTGTGTGGTGGTGTAACCCTCACCCCAGTGATGACTCCCAGATGTTGAGCTCGCTGCTGAAGTCGAGACTGGGCAGCAGGTCGTGAGGAAACTCCAGCTCCTCTCTGTCCTCCAGAGAGTCCCCGGGCAAGCTTCTCTGCTCCTCTACCCCGGACACCACCGCGATGTCCGGCAGCAATGACTGGGACAGGGACAGGCTCTGCTGGCTGGACGACGCTCCTCGCAGCAGCGGCTTGTTGTCCCTCTTGGATGTGTCTTCAGCCTGTGGGACAGACACACTGATATGAGCTACACCTGCCGGAGCTCAGCACATGGCGGACGAGTGTGGACTTTGACAAGTGCGAGCCTGTCATAAGCAAACACTGAACACCCACAGTTTAGTGCTTTAAGCCAAACGGAATCAACGAGATGCTCCACCCGAGTGTTTAACACTTCTGCAGAGTTTGTTTAGTCACAGACAGGTCATTGACAATAGCATGACACACTCTAAATAGTTAAAAACAGGATACAATAATTACATGCATGCATTTGCTATGACTGTACTAGATTTTGATTTTGCAATGCAGTTTAAATGTCAACTTTACAACTGTAATCTTTCACAATGAACTCCCCATAAAAGTGAAGACCCATTGCATCTGTAAACAGGATAAAGGATAACTAACAACAACTAGAGCGTCAATCGATAATTATTGCACACAATTATAAAAGTAAAATGTCACGCTGTAATTGACCCACCAGCCTGTGATTGATAGCCGACTGGAATGCCAACTCTAATGCTATGTGCAGTGAGAAGCAGCTGAGATACGTTCATTCATTATTTATGCAGCAGACAGCGCGGCAGCACAAAATCCTAACACTGGTTCAGCTCTAACTTTACTCTCCACAGTTAAGGTGAAATAAAACTGTGGTAGAAGTCAGCGTGACAAAAGTGGCTCTGGTTTGACCTCCATAAAGCATCACTAACTCGCACTGCAAAATTGAGCAAAGGGGATCCTCTGAGCTCACCTCCGCCACAATATGGACCTTTGTGCCTCAGAACAACAGGATCTGTGTCGTCCCTCCCACACAACGCTTTCACATAAATGGGCCAAAACCTGTAAAACTTTAATCCTTGTATAACAAAGCTTCATGAGCATTGCATAATCAGATGTAAAACAAAACATACTAAATGCAGGTTGGACTTAGCCTCACATGTTTTTGACTCAGAAGCCTGGGTTTCCTGTTTCCTGTCAGTGCTCACCTTGTCATTATGACCAGCTACTGTTTAAAATGACACTTTGCAGAAATGTAAAGCCTTCGCACCTGGTTTGTTGCAGCGTGCACCTTTTGTTTGTATTATGCAAGACTGGTTATACATTTGCCTAATCGTAAAAGTACATCCCAGGTCTGTTACTCATTTACCGAAAGCAGAAAGCGCACTGACGTTGCCTGGAGACGTGTCCGATAATAAGCACTACGGTCCATTGAGAAGATGCATGTTATGAACTCAGGCAGCGTAACTTAGGTGTAAACACTAGCAGCAAGTCATTTTATGCAGTACTTTTACATAAATATCATACTTCGGATTGAAACAAGCGGACACAAGTTGATTTGAAAAAGAAAATTGAAAGTATAGAGTATGAAGAAGGTCCTGTTTATTTATAAAGCATATTTAAATCCACAACCACTGCTAAGCAAAGCATAGATAAGACCACTAATGACAATAAATATACTGTGCTGTGAGAGTGCCTTTACTACTGCAACTACTACAGCCACTACAACTATTCCTACTATGCCAACCACTCATCACAGCCCGTGTATCTACAACCTGTCTTAAATAAATGGTACAAGAAGGACATTACAGTCTTACTACAACTGCTTAACAACTTGCTATAACAGTAAAATGCAGGTTCCTTACGCTGTACATTAGACTGGCACAGTATCTCAGCTGCACTTACCCGGCAGAACTCCTGAAGGTGACTCTACAGTGCGGTCCTATGCCTCAGAGCCACTGCGGGTCCGCGTGAGTGTTTTGAAAGGGGGTAGACGATGACACCAACACCATGCTGAAACAACACATGCTGCTGACGCTCCCTCCTGCTCTCCAACTGACTCAGCTAACTTCCTCCACCCTCTTATCTCCGTCCTGCCCGATCTCTCCTGCTTTCTTCTCCTCCCCGCTTAAATTTCCATGAGGTCTGTTTCCTCCAGAAGTGTGCCGAGTGGAGAAACACTACCCTAGCAGAGGCTGACCCAAACAGGCTGGCCGGGAGGGTAATATTGTGACGCCTTTTTCTCCACCCCCTGCACTCTTCGGCTCTTTCAATGCCCTCTTCAGTGTAGTGTGTCCCCCTCCCTCCTCCTTCCTTCTGCAGACCGGAGAAGCTGCAGATGTAGGACTGCAGATTTAGGACCCTTGTTTTATTCTGAAACACTGTTTGTCATCTATCTGCAATTTGGAAAATCATGAGAAATTACTGAATCCTTAGTTCAATAACATGCAATATAATTTTATTTCTTTCCATGTTAGAAATATGAATAATATTGTTCAAGATAACTTCTTGTATAATGTTATTGATATTTATAGTGTCATTACAACTTTTGTTTGACAAGTTTTCTTTCACATAGGCCTGTTCGATTTAATTTCATTCTTTAATTTCTATTTTAAACTATTTTAAACATTTTTCACACCAAGGACCAACTTATTAAAATATTTGACTTTCCATCTACCACCAGGCCTAGGTCAAGATCAAATCAGGACTAAACTTTGTCTTTAAATCGACATAAATTGGACTAAATAATGTCTGAAGTGTGTAGGCATATTGAATTGGATCGTCATGTTTACATACTGTATATTCCTGGTTGCACTATATGACTTCAGTATATTTTGTCTACCTTGTACCTTCTGTGCCATTGCCTGAAATAAATTAAGAAATTAATGAAATGAAAATCATCTGTTACCAAATTACCACAAGTGATAGACGTACCACAGTTATTATGTCATTTCAAATGTATTTACTGGCTTTGGTTTGTATGTATTTTGATAATTATTATTTTTTTGGTTAATGAAGGTCAGGGATTAGCTTGCTACCTGATACTATCCCCGTCCTAGAGCAAAATAAGTTTATTCAATAAACAAAAAGCTAAGGGCCCTAAATCTGCTGTCGTGGACCTGCAGTGTGCTCCAGACTGCACTCCTTCTTTCCTTGAGTGCTTTCCTGTTTACATCCTCAGTCTCCTCCCTCCCTGGTTGCATTGTGTGGCTGTGAATTAACTGACAGTGCCTCTGCAGGTGAATGATGGGAAATAGGCCAAGGGTCTAAAGCAGCACTGACCCCCAGAGGGAAGATCAGGTTTCACTCCGCATAGGCTTTTGTTACATCATGGTCACGCACACAAACAGCGACCTCTGCATTGCTTATAAAGCCTATAACTCTGACTGCTTTGTTCTACTGTTTGACACTGTGACCGTCTGTGACACTGAACTTGACATGAAACATAAGAAGAAGAAGAAGAATGTCTCTCACTAACATACGTATGAGCAAATAGACCTCTTTTGCGCATCAAGCTTCGAAGAGGGTGATTATAATTTTGCCAATAATTCCTTTTTTGTCTTTGTAAATGTGAATTTTATTTGTTGTTTAGTGGGGGGAAAAAACCTTCCTAGATACAAAATAATGTTTTAATTTTTTTTATCACATAAAGCTTAAGTTGCGTCGCTTAAGGACATGTTTGTGGAGTAAACTTAAAGTGGGTGCTTTTGGAGGCTCCTGGGGCCAATTCTGGTTTCTGATTGGATGAGACACAGACAGATATTTATGAAATTTTCAATGTACAAAACACGACATACCCTAACTATAAAAGAAAAGTAGGTTTCCATGCTGCAGTAAAATATTAGATTATATGCTAATAAAAATATGCATATTTTATCCACATGCACTGCAAAAAGAAATTAACTAGATCCGTATAAACATCTCAATTTGAGCATAATAATCCAAATTTTTGTTGTTTTGACTAGTTAAGAAGTTCTTGGGCATTTGTCCTAGATTATTTCACTTGTTCTGAGATGTTTCGTCCTTATTTCAAGTAATTTTCTTTGCCAATGGGGTAAGAAAATTGGTCTTTTCTCATTGGCAATTTACTCTCTTATTTCAAGTGAGATTTACCCTAGAACTGGTCTGAAATGTCCTCAAACAACTTGGTCCGATCAGGAAAAGTGTCTAAATGAGTGAAAACTGCTCAAAACACGATACATTTCCTCAATTCAAGTCATTTAAGCAAATGCTTGATATTTACTTTTTGTAGTGTGATCTGATGACCCCCCCAATTTGTCTTGTGACCCCCAGGTTGAGAACCACTGATCTAGGCTATAGTATAAAATAGTTGATAAATTAATTTCTGACTGTAAAAAACAAAATATATAAAAATATATTTCTAGTGAGGTCTCCACTTGTGACAAGAAAATAAAGACATACAAGGCTGTATCTACCACCAACCACACATGAAGTCATACTTGGCGAAACCCAACCCACATTGCAAAGCTAAAAACAAGCCTCTTACATCCTGGCTGGGACACACACAGCAAACACACAGTCTGTACCTCCAAGGAGCGATTTTCCTCAGGTGGAAACAGAACAACACTCTCAGGGGCGCCCTCTTCTGGCTGAAATCAGGAAATGACAGTCATCAACCTGCAACATCTACAATGCCTTGTTTGTAACCGTGCACGCGATCAACAACGCACAGGAGAACAGTGTAGTAATTCATCATCACACACACACGCAGACATGTCACATACCACACAGCCTTAATAGATCATAAGGCAATATTTAAGTAAATCCTATTAAGATAATCCTAAATACCTTGGAAAAAAACAGTCACATGGCAGACCTGTTGAGCAGTTGCATGGCGTGCTGTGAGAAAAATAATAACACACGGCTAGGCTAAGCTAACAGGTTGCTAACAACGATCCTAGCAACCCTTGACATGCAAAGTTAGCCAAATCAGCACAAATACTCAGCAGGAGTGGAAATACATTTACAACTGCAAAAAAAATATATGTACCCAACTTTCTAAACAAAGCTAAACGACATGCGAGCAGTTGAAACAGTTACATGTGAGTCAATGTTAAAAAATCATGATGCTGTTTTGCGTTAATTTACTCATCTAACGGTGCTACTTTTGTTTAGTTCTTACCAGAGCCTCCTCGGCAGCGCTGTTTTCATTGCCCATGACTGTGACTCTACACCTGCCCCAGTGCACAGTGCTCTCCTCAGATCAGCTGTTCTCCACTGCAGATACACTGAGGGACCACACGTGCAGCCATCTGGGCCCGGGACAGGTCCAGCACTGAGTGAGTGAACAGTCAGACTCAAACTCAGTGGGATTAAACGGGTCTAGGGGGAATGGTATTAGAGAGACCTCCCTCTGAAGCCAAATAGGAGTATATACTAGGTTAGTCTATAGGGGCTACTTAAGCCTATTGTGAATTCTTTTAAGCCTAATGTCTCTGTGCAATTTATTATTATTTCTAAATACCTGCCTGAAGCTGTGTGTTTTCAGCAGAGATACAGTTAGTAATCCAATCTGTCTCCGTCTGCAGAACTCATAACACTTTCACCTCCCCTGTTAAGGTTTTGAGGGTTGATTTTTATGGTCCTGACAGCTTCATTCAACTCGTTCTGACAATCCATTTCAGCCCTCAAATTACCCCCACTACAAAGGATTTCTAAAATTTCACCAGCATATCTATTTCCAGCATCAATTTCATTCGATTCAACGCGTACGATGATGATGAATGATTTCATGGTATAAGAAGATTAAACCATTCCTAAAGAGGAAAAAGAGCTGGGTCGGATCTAAAAAAAAATTAAATTTAGCATTTCTTTATTATGAATGAATTATGAATGTTATGAGATGGTCAAAAGACTAGGGCCAAAATGACTGGGACATTTCCAGTGATTATTGCTTCATTATAGACTAACAAATCTTTACTTTCTTCACTATCAGTCCTCAGTCAGCACAATTCATACACTTACGTATTTCCTTTCTCCCTCTACAAAACACTAAAACTAAAAAAGCCATACCGCCTTTGCTCTGCCCTATCCCGTCAGACTTTGGAAGCTAAGCAGGGAAGGGCCTGGTTGGTATTTGGATGGGAGACTGATTGGAAACACCAGGAAGCCTGGGCGAATGTAGTGAGTGAGGGAGTGAGTGGGTGGTTGGTGGGGGTCGGAGGGGCCGATGGCGCAGACTGGTTGCCTCGCTTCTGTCCAGGGCAGCTGTGGCTACAATAGTAATTTACCACCACCAAGAATGGAATGAATATGCAATGTAAAGCGTCTTTGAGTGTCCAGAAAAGCGCCATATAAAACCGATGCATTATTATTATATTACATATGCTGCGCACCATGATCTTTTCCTTATTTTATGAAACAAATCCTTTGCTACAATCATTTCCCAATGTAGGCAGGACCCACTTTCACTTTTACTTTGGCATTTCATTTGCATTGCTCATAGGACCTCAGGGGATTCATGAGTTTAGTTTAGTCGGAAATCACTGACCTGGATATAGCTGCAGACATATAAATAGAAAAATCTGTCCGGTCTCTCTTTGTTAGATGTTATTCCAGTCTTTTGCACAATTACGCATTAAACAATATCCAAATGCCCACTTTATGTATTACTTTTTTTTAGCTGCATTTGCTACATGGTCATTTCTTGTATCTTCACATGCCTTGGTCTTAGGTCATGCTGTGTCCTGTTCTGTCCACTGGCTATTTGTGTGAATGGGGTGTAATTTCAGTCCCCTCAGTCTGGACGCATGTGCACTTTTACTGGCTGCAGTGTTTACCTGGGATTTTGGCAGCAACATTGATACTTTAGCTAAGCATGTCTCATCACCTCATCTTAGCCTCTCCATCACTGTAGATAAGTAAAGTTTTTATTTTCTGTACTGACCCACTTGACTCAAACATTCTAATATCTACCAAATGTCTTCTAGTATTTCATTATAAACAGCGAATGTTTAATTAGTGGCTTCATAGGAAATGGTGCATGTTTTCATAGTGCTTTATATTACAACAAAAACATAACAATTCCCCCATTGTATGTGTGCAATATCTCAATTACCCCAAAATGCACCAACCATAACATTATCTTAAACTTCTTATCTTGTTTTGATTTGTTATATTCAATCACGTCTTTCTTACTTCTTATCAAGATAGTGTATTTTCAAAAGACTTTCCCAAACACTCTTTTCAAACTACTCACCAAAGCTCTCCACAGACACAACAGGAGCAATCTTTTTATCCAGTGTTTTCCCGTTCAAAACAAGCTCAGCTGTTTCTGCGCTGTCTTTCGAAGTGCCCAAGGTTCTTCCTGGGGCTATTTTCGAAGTGCACACAGTGAGTGAGAGGAAAAGGACACGGGGCTGAAGGGGTGGCGAGGTGGCAAAGTGGTGGGCATGGGACAGGAGGAAACATATTTGAGTGTACAGAACTGGAGCTCGGGAGGCCATGTTTGCTTGACGCAGCAAGTGGGGGAGTTGTGGGGGGTCAGACAGTCAGCTGAAGCGAACACTCTGGCAACACTGTAAACAAATAGGCAAACTAGATGAGGTGAGAGGCCAGTTCAAACCATGAGCAAGCCCTGGGAATGTTTTCATGCAAAGCTGAGTTAAGTTCCGGGCTTTTCCTACAGCTATGGCTATGCCCAAGGAGTCTCCAGACACAATGACAACACTGCCAAACTCAGCAACAAAAATAACAACAGTAGCATCAAGTCTACACAACACACTGAACTCTAAAATGCTGCAGCAGAATGGAAAGAAGAAAACTGGTAGAGACAAAGTGTACTTGTCCGCAGAGGGGACTCAACAGGATCATGTTTACACTTTCACATAGACTGACTGACACATGCTTAGAGCGTGGGCTGCAGATCATTAACAATTAAATATAAATGTGTTTCTCAAACTGTGGTACAGGTCCCACTGGTGGTACGTGGGCAGCTTCGGGTGATGCTCACACTCCTCTGCAGTCCTATAGTCTTTGTTTAAGTTAGAGGTAATTTTACATATTCATTTGTCCTCTTTTGAGGGTGTCACTGAGCTAATTTAGCCATGAGTCCTATTTTAGATCGGCTTTTGCTCTAGACCTGGTAGCACAGGTTTTGTCCTGGTATAGTCCTGCATAGATCAGGTTCAAATCGGGTGGTTTGTTCTTAGGCGGTACTCGGTGTTAAAAGTTTGAGAACCACTGATTAATATACTAATCAACACAGGCAAGTTATCAATTAAAACCTTAGAGAATTACTGCGATGTCATCTTTACCAGTGTTACCACCACTTAAGCATTTTTCCATTCACATTATGTAGCATGAAACCGGATTACAATACTATTCACAGAAGTATAGTCATTTGGATTTTGCCTGATCTTTTCATGCACTGTCACCACATTTTCCCATTTTTGTTTTTGTTTCTTTACACATATCCATCTAATTCTTGTGGTAACCATTTCTGACTCCTCCTTTCCCGTCACTGTGCACAGCTCCTGCTCCCACAGCTGACACCACCCCTCCTCCAACATGAGAGTGCACCTTCCCTCTGTCACTGCCTCAGCTCAGCATCTCTCAGCTTAACGCATTGATTAACACGCATAACACACAGCGCCCCTGCCTTATTTACCTTTCTGTTTGCAATTCCAATGCAGCTGCCCATCTTGTATTCCATGTCCTCCTCGGGTGAAGTGACTCGGGCGCTACACGGCTTGCACAGAACCTTCCGGCAGAACTGCATCCTTACCGATCGCACAGCACAGCATCACCGAGACGGGCAAGATCTATGCAACAGTGAGCGCCTCTGTGTCTCTATCATTGACTAATCTCGCCCTCAAAGCACCACTGACATAGATTTGTCAAGCCATTGTTAAATAAAGTCTACACAGCGGCAGCCTACTCAGATAAGTGTGAGAAATGCGGCTCGTCTTGGCCAGCCAGCCTCATGTGCAGCCTCACATCACTGCATGGGTGAGCACACGCAAGCACCGCTTTGGAGGGAAAACCGCGTAGAGGGAGAGAGGAGAGAGGGAAGCAGGAGCGAGCAGCATCAGTAGTGTCGGCCTGTTTCTTTAAAAACTAGGAAGCGAATGGAATTATCCTACATCATAATCACGGGGAGGAAAAAGCAGTACATTATATTCTATGTCATAAAAATGATTGTCACATCATCCTTGATATGTTGATGAACTTCCGCACCAAAATGTGATCAGGTGAATTCAGCTGACATGATGCTAGTACCATTGTCTTGAGTGTAACCCACTTAACCCAAAATTAACAGAAAAGAACAGTGCACCTGAGCCCTAAACCTTCTATTCAGTGTTGCAAAATAGAATTAACAAGCTCAGACTCACAAAACTATTAATTGACATGCCCATCATGTGTAGACACATGTAGACACATACAGTATAACGGGACTATCACACAGACATTTTAGAACTCAGACACAACACAGGATACACTTAAATTAAATAAAGTATACCTGAAATGTCTTTATTTCTTCTAAACAAAGGAAGGGAAAGGTTATCCCAAACTGGACTTCTTACTATAAGACCAAAAATCAAAACCGCTGCCCTAGACAGGGGAGGCAGCAGAGCCCACCTGCCACTCACTGGATTGGTCGACTCCGCTATTTTTTTTTTCAAGTTTAGGGATTCAGAAATTAGCCCTGTATGAAAACAAGTACTCACACAGCAACAAAGGAAGCTTAGCTTTTATTACAGAACCCACTCACTGTGGTATTTTTGTGTCAAAAGATCCAGTGTTGCATTAATATATTTTTTCACCAAGATGTTGTATGATCATGGGAGTGTGACCACTGCACAAAGTGGCAAGTTTTTCATTTGAGAAGGCAGTGTATATGCACAAATAAGAAAACATTTTCAAGGAATATGATATTAGAGGCTAAATACTTAAATGAGATTAATGAATTTTATCGTATATTTCTATGAATGATGTGGTCAACCCTTCGATGCCCCCAGAGGTTAACTAAAAGTTATAGCTACTGTATGTTTTACTATTACCCCATGCAATGTAAAGCATCTTTGACTGTCCAGAAAAGCGCTATCTAAAACCAATGCATTATTGTTATATAAAAACAACAAAGTTTTTTAAAATAATTTTATTGAAAGTTTTAAACCAGTAAATAAAAGCATTTATGTAACAAATATAAACTCAGTTATGAGGCAGTGGCAATGGCACATCTTTCTTACACATATTAAAAAGCAGTGTTGAGTTTGAACAAAAACTTGCATTTGTCCATCACTCATTCTGTGTGTTCAAAGGTTGGATCATTGTGTCTCTAATTTCGAAAGCATCAATGAGCACCTACAAGGGAATAAATGACAAGTATTTCAAGGTAATGAAAATAATGTGAACATCTATTTTATCACAAATAAAACTGACTTACCCTCCATGTTTTCATGCTTATAGAGGTTACACACTGGTGACGACTGGTTGTTGCTGCACCCTCCATCTCTTCTTCCACAGGAGCTATATTCAAGTGAGTGAAAGTGAGTTTAGTTAAAACAAAAATAGAAGGGTATTATGACAGGCTACATGAATTACAAAAGTCATCTCTATATAAACTAGTGAGTGTAATAGTCAAATAAACAGAAAAAAACTCACCTATACATGGCAATTTGTCATCATCTAGATACATTCGCGCCAAACCATCCTGAGAAACAGGAGACGATTAAAACAACTGCATGTCAGATTCTATTAATTAAAATCCAAACAGGACCTTACCCTGATTAAAAATGACGCATGAAACATGTTTTCTACAGTTCTGGAAAATGAGTTTGGGTCAATGACAAACTCGTAATATGATATTGGCGTTGATGCTGCAAAAACAAACATAAGTCACATTAGAATCTGTATTATAATTTGTTAGTATGTTGCGTTGCAGTGGCTCACTCACGATCATCTTGGTAATAACTCTTTAGGTATCCAAGGATCCTCTCCACTTCTTTCTCTGTTGCTTCTTGATGAGATTCTTCCATTTTCTTTAGCTACAAGCACAATATTAAAGTGTTGTAAGGTATTCTCTTGCAAAGTTGCAGTCACCACTGAGATTTTTATTGATCAAACACTTCATGTGTGTATTTTTTATTTATTTATTTTAATGTATTCTATTATTTTGGTTGTATAACTAAACATAACTAGACAAAATGAAATGAAACACATCTAAAGCCATTCAGGGGGTGTATTTTTGAAAGTATAACAAACAAGCAATTGTGTGTGTGTAAGTTAGCTCTCAGTGTTGAACATAGAAAATGTTTTCATAGAGTAGTCATCTTTAATTCAGTTTTGATACATACCAATAAGAAAGTGCATTTACCTGAGTTGGCATAATTCTTTTTTCTTCTTTGTTTGTTGCTTTCCTTTGCCTCTCAATTTTTTGTTTTGGTGGAGGAGGCTCTGCATGAAATGAACCCATCCTGGTAAGAGAGAAAAGAGCATTTCCTATTCATGAGTATGGTAGGGGTCACCAGTGTAGTCAGTCACTAATAGTGTAGTTAGTCACTACTCACATGTAGTGGAAAGTAGGGGCAGTTCTAAAGCAGCACTCTGCTCTGCGAGCCACTCTGTCCCACGCATCATTGGGCAGGTATCCTTCTTCTCCATTCTCCTCTTCATTGTCACCATTCTCTAACCGGTTTAGACCCATAAAGGATAACTAACAGGAGACACCAGAGGATGCTGGTTTTAATAGTGTGGGTAATACAGCTTATCTTAATATACAATGTTATTACCCAACCACACATTATTTTATTTTATCATTTTAAGCAATACTCACAAGGTGCACAGCAAAAGCAGCAGGATTAAAAGAACTGCCCTCTGCAAACAACTGACTGGCTTTCTCTTTCCCAAGGTCAGTGGCAACAACGAGAAGCTGTGCATCTAGAGCTGCCTCCCTGGGCTGCCGTACTGTGAAGAGACAAAATATTATGTATGTATTCTCCCTACTGTCAGCACATTTTCATACAAAAATTAACAACTTTGTTACATACCATCTTTAAAAAGTTTGTTTGCTTCTTCTAAAACCTCTGTGAGCTTGTTGTTGGAGGGGCTTAGCATGTCTTCTCTATTTTCTGAGAAGCAAGCGTGAGGATATTAGAAATTAGGATAGTTGTGGGTGATTCCAAAGTATAATCCGAGTTAAAGAGTCACTCACGTTGCACTGAGTTGATTAGATCTCTATACTTGCTCCGTATTTCCCTCCTGGTGGCTGGGTCGTTGTCATCGTCCTGCAGGCTTCCAGAACCAAAGCCATCATGGTCTCCCTCACTGTTGCGATCTCCTCTCCTGCGGACAGTGGAGCCATTGTGCCGGCTGGTGTCCTCACCAGCTCCTTTCGATTTTCTCATGGTTGGAGTGTGATTTCACTGGTTTAAAGTGCATATGACACATTAGACACAATGTTTGCTCAAACATAGTTAACACAATTATATTAAGATTTTGCTAAAGATTGTAAGGCAAGGGAAGTTTATTTGTAGAGCACAATTCATGCACAAGGCAAATTTAAAGTGCTTCATAGTTACATAAAATTACAAGAAAACAGATAAAATCATTTAAAAACATCAACATAACATTTATCAATTACAGTAAAAGGCAAGAGTGCAGATAAAATACTTTCAGTCATATGCATGGACACAAAGAACTGATTTGAACATTGTCAGAGTTGAGGCCTGTCTCACATCCTCGTGGAGACTGTTCCAGATTTTAGCTGTGCTAACCGTGTTTATTATTGACTCTAGGAACCACCCCTCCCTGAGGTTCTCAGGGCCCGAGATGGTTCATATGGCTGTAACATGTCAGAGATGTACTTCGGCGCTAAACCATGAAAAGACTTGTACACAAGCAGAGCTGTTTTAAATTCTATTCTCTGAGTGACAGGAAGCCAGTCCAGAGACCGGAGCACTGGACTAATATGGTCGTATTTTGGTTCTCGTCAGGACTCGAGCAGCAGCGTTCTGGATGTACGGCAGCTGTCTGACAGCTCGTTTAGAGAGGCCAGTGAGCAGACGTTACAGTAGTCTAACCTGCTGGAGACAAAAGCATGGATAAGTCTCTCCAAGTCTGGTTTTGACACTATTCCTCTGATCTTAGCTTTTTTTTTCCAGATGGTAAAAAGCTGCTGATGTTATTGCTTTGATGTTGCTGTTTAAGTTCTGAGTCCATGATCACTCCTAGATTTCAAACCTGATTTTTTGGTTTTAGAGAGAGAGAGACCCAGCTTTCTTGAGAAGAAATTACTCATATCAAAACAAGCATTTCAATATAACCCTATTACCTATGTAGCTACAATCTAACAATGGGAACTAACTAACTTAATGTTGGGGAAAACAATAACTATGAGTCGTAAGTGTAGTAAGTAGTAGAAGTATTAGGAAAGTATAGATAGCGTCACGGACCATCAACAAAGGGTTAATTGAATTGTATAACAGCAACTGTAAACAAACAATACACAATCCCACTGGCACATTTCTGCTGGACTCAGGAGAGGAAGTTGTGTGTACATGCTAGCTACCACAACAACGTTAGCTGCGCTAGACTTCAGAGACTTCTTTGAATATCTTCTTGTAACGGACACACTTTAAGCAACCGGATAATTTCTTCATTAACATCCCATTTGAAAGTATTTATACCTAAACTACTTTTGCACCAACACTGTCAAATAAGAAAGTTTACCTCTCGATGGAGTTTGATCAAGAGGCGCGCGCTGGGATGGCAACGGTCGTCGTCGTCTTTTTGTGTTGTGTTTCAACGCTGCTTCCTTTGTAGCAAAAAGTACATTCCTGTTACAATTAATTTTAACGATACATTCAAACTATTAAAAAATATAGGTATGTATTTCTATATTTGGTGCGTTGACTACACAAAACTAGTATCCTGCAGAAACAAGCGGAAGTACATCCGCATCTGGCAGATATGTTTTAGCAGGGGAGATCATCACTGATAGTAAAAGCATAATACAAATATTTTACCCATCCCATAAACACTAGCTGTAATATAAACTGGCTCTTTATGATATGTTGTAGTCTTTTATTTTATCTTATTTTTTTCTTATCTATAACTGTGAAAGAATATGTTTTCCCCGGCTGCTTGAGGAATCTAATCTCCCTTAAAAAATTATATCTGTTTCCGTTTAGGTCTGAAAGATGAACACTAGATGGCGCTGTAACCCACATTTGTATTAGTGAAAGTCCGTCCGTTTGCCGTTACTATGGGAACCTAAAGTGTCCAGCATGTCCCAGACCTGTCATTTACAGCTGCAACTTATGGACTTCACATTAATTTGCGAGGCTACAACAGGAAAAGTGGAGCAGAGAGCCACGGTAATTTACCAGAATACCCTCATACATAAATAACTTTACTGCACATATATTACAATGCATTGATCCTATGAGACTAACTAAATATTGCATCTGTAGGAGAGTTGTTTCTTCGCCCGTGGACACACATTTGCTACGAGGACTGCAACGGGGCCTTTAAATGGCGATTATAAATAACACCCAGGTAATCCTTTCCTGACCTGACCACGCTGCGCCATGGAGGCAGGAGACGGACAGTGAAATCAAATTGGATTTGAACGGTACGCGATTTTGCAGATATGGGAGAAATTAACAGCACCACATCTCCTCTGCTTCACTTGGACTTGAACAACTTTGAGTCTGCGGAAGCCCAAAGGAGTCGCTATGTTTTGACAAGTCCTCGCTCGCTGGAGTCGTGCGAGCGCCTCGGTATTAAACCCGTAGAGCTCCTAATAAAATCTCTGAACCAAATGAAGAGAGAGCGGCGCGACGTGCCCTTTGAGGTCGTAAAAGTTATGCACGAGATGTATGAGATGGAAAGAAAGAGGCTTTTGCGTATGTGCCGCGCAGAGAGGGAGAGACTGGTCCAGGGGTGCAATGGACGCGGCAGGTGGACTGGAGGTCAAAAAACGCCTGAAGTTGGACCCGGGCTTTCAAGAACTCAAAAGGCATCTAATAATGAGTCATATGAATCTCCTGTGGCATATGCAGATTTGTGTTCCAGACAGAAATCCGGGATGACCAACAAAGAACCAGACAGAAGCACCCTCAGCAGCATCAGCCTGGGAGACCTCAGGCAGTCCCCAGCCACAGAGAGGAAGCTGGAGAAAATCACCATGGACATCAATAGGGAAATGCATGTGACAGTGTCTGATGTGGACCGTAAGATTGCTGCATTGATGCTGGTGAGGCACGACAAAGAGCAAAGCAGGCTGGAGCAAAGCTACAAGGAGGACCAGGATAGAGAAGAAGCTCGAAAGAAAGTGGACATGGAAAGGATGGAGTTAGAGAGAAAGCGGCTAAGGGAGCTGAAGGTGAGCATGGAGCGCTGGCACGAGGAGCTAGAGGTTAGGAAACGACTTAGGAACAAGCTGGAAAAGCAAAAATTGGCTCAGCTCCAGCAAGAGGCGCTTTTACATGAAGACAAATGGAACCAGTTGAAATGTGAGGTTGAGGAGCAAAGAAAGGAGAAGCTGAGGGCTGCAGTGAAAGAGGCAGAGGAGAGAAAACGCAACCAGGAAAGGCTTTTAAGAGGCAAGGAGGAGGAGGATAAGAAAGTGCTAGAACAGGAGAGGCTTCTGTCTGTGGAGAGAGAGCAAAGAGCAAAGATGAACAAGGCCCTGCAGGAGTTGAAGGAGAGGAGACGGCTACAGGAGGAGAACAGACAGGAGCTTTTGAGACATGTGCTGATCAAGCAGAGGATCGAGCAGCAAGAGGAAGAGGAAAAAGTGCTGAAGAGACAAGAAATAGAGAGAAAGATGGAGAAGTGTAGTAAGAAATATGCCGATGTTGTAGAGGCACGTTTAAGGGAGCTCAAGGAAAGGGTAGCCCAAGAAGAGGAGCAGATTCACAGGGCAAAGCTGAGGGCCAAGCTGCAGAGCACAGAGCTGCTGATGCACAAACGGGTTTTGCATGACTTGAGCCAGTGCAGGATGGAGAAAGCGGCACAAGATGCCTCACACTTGAACAAGAGTAAAGCTACGGAGGTAAAGCAGAGGAACAGCCAGAGGGAGAAGTGCCACCAGCAGCTGCGAGAGAGGAGGGAGGCACAGGAGGCGGCGATGAGGAAGATGAGGGAGAGTTGTGTGTTGATGAAGGAACGGAGGAGAGAGCGGCTCCAGAGACAGAGGGAGCAGATACAGGAGGAGGCGAACAGACTGGCCCGCGCCTCGTTTCATCTCAGAGACAGAGTCAGACAGCACACCAGCACCCACACCTTTGATCAGATGGTAAAAGAGGCTCAACTCTACGATGCTATGACCCAGATGAAACTGCAGCATTAACCATTCATTTTGTTGCACTAGATCAGGGGTTCCCAAACTTTTCGGGCCCCCAAAATCACCAGACCAACAACTCGGAACCTCCTACTGTAATTAGTAGCTTATTTGTAATAAGTTCGGGGGAACATTTGAAAAATCTGGTTTGTTTTGATAGCAAGTTATTATGTGGCTTGATTTCATTAGGATATACTTTCATTAAAAAATACATCAAATCAACTGTTATGAATAGAAAAACTATTCTATTGAAAACTCTTGTGACCTCAGTGTCTCATGACCTCAGAGGGGTCCTGACCCCCACTTTGAGAACCTCTGCTCTAGACAGTTATAAAAGGGATCTTGCATCAAATGAGAACACAATTGAATATGAATAATTTTATGAGGCCGTGCCACAAAGAAAAGCTGGAACGAATAGAACTCAAAAGGAGAAAAAACAGTATTTGCTCTGAGGAACTGGCTGCTGGATGTATACTTTCACACGATACTTGTACTAGTCCATCTATATATTGTTTAAGATATCATTTGAAATGGCAACAGCTGAAAGTTTTCTGCCTCAATTATGGTGCCTGAAAATATATATTTTGCAGTAAGTTTCTTATCTAAAGATTGCAGTTTGAAGTAAGTTCGTATAGTTTGTGGAAATAAATTATGGGTGTGAGATAAGACGAATAAAAAAAATCTCGCAGTTCTTTTTCTTTTTCCTTATTTAGATTTTAAAAAATGTATTCATATTTTGTAATAGCAAAACAAATGTTGTGTTTGCC
This sequence comes from Gobius niger, assembly GCF_951799975.1. NCBI lineage: Eukaryota > Metazoa > Chordata > Actinopteri > Gobiiformes > Gobiidae > Gobius > Gobius niger. The sequence goes on from NC_136858.1 coordinate 26,145,697, forward strand.
TTTTAGCCAAGACCAGTGCGACGCGACACACACACGCACACACACACACGGAGATCCTGTTCATAGTCCATCCCATTCCTAATCTTAAATTCAACATTCATCCCACCCTTTATTACAACACTGGAGTGCTGCACTATGGGACTTGTTCACTGACACTGTTCAGATCAAAAGACAGGTAAAAAGTAAACATGAATACATACTGTTAGAAACCTACAATATGCTTCTTACCTTTTATCACTTCCCTCGTAGCCGTGACCTGATCCATGATCTGAAAAGTTTGCCCGGTATCAACGTAAGTTAGTAGTTTTCCCTCTTTTTCAGACTCTATAAAGCTATGTAGACGGAGGTAGGGCAGCTGTGCAATTTTGGAAAGATATATTTCTGAAGTCTTTAATTAGCATAATGCGCTTTATGTGTTTAAAAAAAAACAAAGATCAGCCCACTGTGCACATTTTAAACATTAGTATTTTATATTTGACAAGACTGAAATCAGAACTGCTAAACTAAAGAGTTACGTGCATTAAAGAACATGCTTGATGCTTGTAGAGGTATAAAATGCAACATTAGCACATTTAGTAAAATAATAGCTTTGTGTGACAATTGCAAACATTCACACTACAAATTGGTTTGTGACTCATTGTGCAGCCCTTTATGAGTCATAACTTCTATGAGGGCAAAAGAGGACAGACTTTTAAAGTTAGCTACAGTGTTCTCTTATCTCAGAACATTTTTATTACAGCGCTACCATTGTTCATATGCAAAGCGTTCCTAGTGTTTGACTAAATGACAGTTAAAAAAAGAGTGAGGTGAGTTGTATCATAATAGCCATCCATTTCATTTTAATTCACAATCATAGACTAGCCAAAGTAATCATTTTTTAAACAAACTTTTATTACAGTACCAGTTTATATAATTAAATAAATAAAATTACCTTCCTGTATTGCACGGAAAGCTGTAACTTTAAACCATTATTCAAGTATTTGGTATCACCTCGTTCACGTATATAAGGGAAGCTTATGGGTACCTCTGGCCTAGTTTTAATTGTGTAGTGTAGGACATCGGATGTATCAGGTTATTGCCAGTTCCCCCATAACTTATCACGTAACTTCAGTGTGACGTCTGCTGGGTCTCACGGGAGCAGCTGTCTTTTGTCATCCACGGTGAGAAATATTTTGGCACCAAATCAAAGCATTTTGTCTCAGTGACACGGCCTGAAACTCTAAACTTTGGATGACAGCTTCTCCTTTCGAGCACGTGATTTCAGTAACAAAAGGTGGTCCCCTTTGTGAAATGTCTTTCCAGGGAACTACATCACTCTGTTCAGTCGTCATCCAGGCCTAGTGCAAGTATAACAGGAAGTCCCAGCCCAAAAACGAGGGTGAGACTTTCTAGGAGTCCCATGAAACGCTGTTGATGCACGTGACCTTCAGGATTAGGCTGAAGAGTGTCTGCCTCGCCTGCACTGCTCCTGCTGCTGATCTCTGGAAGGACATGCACTGTAGCGACATAAAGAAACGTCCCGCCCGAGAAGAGCATCCCGATGCCAGTGGCGCTGTTTTGGGTCACAGAGGAGCCGCCAGACTGTAAACAGACACAAATCATGCCCTGTTACTGTGCTACTTAATAGAATATACAGTGAACGATGTGAAATTCTTACAGCGTGCAAAATGAAGTAAGTGGCGATAGCAACAATAGGAGCAGCAGCAGAGAAAGCAAGTAAATGCCCCTGTATGTACTTCTTCTCTAAACCTGTGTGCATCAGATATGACACCAGACCAAAAGAAGCAGGAGCCTGCAAAACAAAGAAAATGATGTAGTTTCATGCATTTAAAAAACAGTGATCTAAAGCTAAACAACCGTATTTCTAAAATTCTGGCTCGGTCCCACACTCCAGTGTAACGATGGAAATCAGTCCCAAGAATTCATTATCGAGCACTGTACCAACCAAATACAGCAAAATAACAGCAAATTAAATATGTAGATGGAAACAAAACAATACAATACAATATAATACACAAACAGTGGTATTGTTAAATTGTTTTATTCTCACCACTATCAGACTGTACAATCGAACTTCAAGTTTTTCATGTGCAATCGCGTTTCCAGCTACAATATCACTTTTATGGTGACTTTATCATAATCTTCCACCAAGCCTGACTCCGTAACTATACATATTCCTTTCAGAGCAGTGTTTTTGCTTTAAATTTGTAAAAAAAAATAAAAAAAAATAAAAATAATAATGCATCAGTTTTAACCCCTTAACTCCCACCTGAACCGAGCACATTTTCTCCAGGCTTTACCCCAATCCAAAAGCTTCTGGAAAAAAGGTGTGAAAATAGCGACAGAACTGAGACGAAAACAATGATGGAAATGTGACAAAAAAAGTGAGAAAACAATGACAATAAATGTGACAAAAAATGTGACAAAAAATGACAACAAAATGACAAAAAATGGACAAAAAAATGACAAAAAAATGACACAAAAATGACAAAAAAGTTACAAAAATGAGTTAAATACCCCCCCCCCAAAAAAAGATGGAAAAAAATCTGATGATGTGAGGAAAAAGATCCATTTAGATGAGTTTTGTAGATCTTAGCTTTCAAATGAGGTGTTACACTGGCCTACAGGATTTGGGTAAAGCTGAACTGGAGAAAATGCTCTCGGTTCAGGCGGGAGTTAAGAGGTTAATATAGCGCTTTTCTGGACAGTCAAAGACGCTTTAGCAGTCTGCGCCATCAGCTCACTCACTCACTCACTCACTCACTCACTCACTCACTCACTCACTCACTCACTCACTCACTCACTCACTCACTCACTCACTCACTCACTCACTCACTCACTCACTCACTCACTCACTCACTCACTCACTCACTCACTCACTCACTCACTCACTCACTCACTCACTCACTCACTCACTCACTCACTCACTCACTCACTCACTCACTCACTCACTCACTCTTCCACACGGTCTCCCATCCAAGTACCGACCAGGCCCTTCCCTGCTTAGCTTCCAAGGTCTGACGGGATCGGACAGGGCAAAGGAGGTATGGCCACGAAAAAAAGGGCAGGTACAATATCTGCAATTTTGTTCTGCATTTACATCATTTTCATTCTAAACAGAACCGTCAGCGTTATGGACCGAGTGTCAAAGCAACAGTTTTTATAATTCAACGTTGACACCCATTTGGTTTCTGTTGCTGTGACATCATCTGCATACCCAAGAGTGGTTCTCAAACTTTCAACAATTGAACACAATTATGCCTAAAACTGTTATAAACTATGTCTAAACCAGAAAAAAACACCTAACTTAAAAGTATAAAGTGAATGGAAAAAGGTTTAAAATTGCAAATGACCCCAGTGCCACCTGCAGAAGCCCATTGAAATTGAGGTACTTTATACTGTAGGTTAATGTTCCTAACGGGCAGTAGCGAGTAATTAGATCTCACTGTTGCTTATTGTGCGGTATTTCTGCAAACTCCCAAAACACTATTGTGCATAAGTTCTGCAAGTCTACATTGCCCCGAGAAGGTAAAAAAAAAAAGAGAAAATCAATTGTTGTTGAATGTCGCTGGGCGGTGTATCTCACCTAAGGTTCACAGTTGCTGGAAAAGCAACAGAAATTTAACAAAAGAGTAATTTAATAATGTAATCTCACCTTGTGTAGAATTACAGCCAAAAATATGATGACTTGGACGGTTACTTTAGCTGTGGCCACTGCTGCGCCCAAAGCAAATCCATCCGCTGCGTGTGGGTAAAGAAAACGTTAAAAACAAAGTAAAGCAAAGCAATTAAGACGATACATGAAGTGGATGTGCTGAAATAGACAGTTTCTTAAACCCGTCAGAAACATTTTAAAGTCTGGAAGAGTTTACATCTCAATAGTTACCAGCCCTTTTTGACTTGTATCCTGTAAGCTTTGTGATTTTCATTTGTAAAACAGCAATAATTATGATTTTTTTATTTTTTTTATTGAATCAGGTTTTTTCAAGAGCAACCTGGTCAAAAGACAGTAGCACATAAAAATACAAAGCAAATGTATATATCACATTTTCTTATTTTAATTGTGACGTTCAAATAGTTTTAATCTGAACTATGTCCCCACTGCTACGTGCCCATGTACCCCCTAGGGTCCCCGTACCCCTGGTTGTGTAACACTGGCTTAGATAACCACCGGTTACAACACTAGTTTGTAAATTGCTATCACTGCTCTCATGTCGTCACTAACGAATACAAGCAGTGAAAAACATGTCATTAGTGTCTGTAATATGACGGCACAGAGGGATAATTATGAGCCGAGTCAAACAGTGATCCATATCAGTGGTTAGCGATGAATGTTTATAGTGAAGTTTTCCGTCGCAGTTCAAACACGTATTTACCTGCAGCGTGAATGGTTAGTCCCAGAGTGGCGGTGAGCCCTGTGCTGTTGGACAAACACGCTGTTTTGCCTGGAAGCACAGAACAAAATGAACATGTTTGTTGAGGTTATGCTGACGCGCTATAACATTAGTTGGAACCATCACTAAGCAACAAACTTTCCTGATGTAGTTGTGACAGTACAATTATTTAAAGGAGCCATGCCTGGGCCTTTTGTCCAGTGTGAAGAAAGATGATCAATATTTGGTTAAGATATTATTGTCTGCAGGCAGGAAAGCAATAACAAGAAGATGGCTTAAACCTGAGCCACCCAAGCCATACTCAGTGGATGGACATTGTGCAGGAAATATTCACCATGGAAAGAATTACCGTTATTTTAACATTGAAAGAAGCTGAATTTAAAGAAAAAACAATCTGAAATTTTTACTTTATCATGACAACTGGCTGCAGTCTTATGTTTAATTGTTCATTTTATTTTTACATTTTGTAAACATATGTAAAACTGAGATCATCATGTTATGTGTTATTCTGCAAAAACGATAAATACAAGAATAAAAAAAAAAAAAAAAGGAGCTATACCTGATTGTACAAATTTCAAATTGCTATTTTCTGGTCCAAACTCATCTCAAACTTTCCTAATGCATTTACAACATCAAAATTTGTCACAGGGACTGAGTTTAAACCAGGTTTCACAACTTTCAGGGAAAACTGTCACTTCACTGTGAAAAATGCCTACTAGCCTTACATTTAATGACTGTTTACAAGGCTTTAAAACCAGTGTTTTTTGGACAAATGTCTGCTTTTACCATATACTAAAGAACAAAACAAATTTTATTCCAATACAGAAAATTGAAAAAAATAAAGGATAGCTCCTTTAAGTCTAGAATTCAGCTCAGCAGTCATTTGAATTCCATTTGTAAATAATATTGTTTATCTATTTGTTAATTCAGTCTTAAGTGCAGTATATTGAGGGGATAAAAATGCAATGGGGTCTGTACTAAAATGCCGGTGTGAATAGGGGACAATGAATTATTCAAGAAACCAAAGACGTTTAATATTTGTTTAGCTTTTGCATGCCTAAAATTACTAAATTACTTGTAAATTAAATGTAGTTTGCCCTGTATGCAAATACATTTCGAATCAAATTCAATGACTGTTGTGCGTCAATACTTGACTGTCCTTGCCTTGTAATAGAAGAGTTTTTGTTCGTCCTACGTCTTTATTTATGATATTATAAGCTGATGAAAAGCCACTCTGCCATGTTCACAGGTACGATCAGACTGTTTTCTCCTAATGGATGAACGCTGTCACACTCCTCTCTGATTGTGTATGAAAGACGCAGGTGACATTGTATCAGTTTTGCATATTGGGCTGTAATAATAATAACACTAGTATGATTTAATTGTAAAGAACTTTCCAACAACTAAACTCTCTTCCCTTGGATAAGTAAATCAAATGGCCATCACCTCGTGTAGAGAAGTAGCTCCCGATCTGATCCACAGTGAACATTAGAAGAAAGCCGAACGTGAGCGCTGCTCCGATGATGAATTTGGACGAGGCGGCAGGGTTTGAGGACATTGTGTTGTTCGCCGTCTCATTGAGGTCAGAGGATGCTTTAACAGGGGTGGGGTCTGCAGAAAGAGAAGAGGGAGAGCGCTTTTCATCACATTAACATCACAGACAACAGACCAATGCTTTATACTGTTGACAAAGCAGGATTTACCTCCACTGCAGGTGTTGGTTGAGCAGGTTTACATACGGTTCATTTGATAGGAAAATTAGCGGTCTGTTAAAAGGGCTGGGCAATATACAGTTTCATGATTTTTTTTAGTCAACCTATGGGTTTTGCCACGTGAAATCAACAAAGGAAAATGGTTGCTGTGGAATTAAGTGCCTGCGCGACAATAGTCTCTGAGGATTTTATAGCTTGTTTTCGCTCCAGTGCATTCTTGAAAACAACACTTCCAAGCATATTGTTAATATATCAATTTTCTATTTCATACAATAATAAGAAACAATATATCCATATACTTTGTTTCGAAAACCGAGGGGACAAACTGTATTTTGGATCATCAGGAACATATTTTGTTTTTGAAGCTTTGGTGATGTAGCGACATATAACCTGGATTTTTGCACATTGTAATTTTCAAACAGTTCTTCAGAAGTGTGTCTAGCTTACTATTTGAATACAATGTTACAAAAGATGTTGTGGGAATGAAGTACCAAAGATTATATCAAAGTGATTGCTTTGAAGACATGCAAAATTGTAATAATGATTTTATCTTCCATGACAAGAAGAATAACAAAGAAATTAAAATACTATTAACTTGCTAAAATAAACCTTATAGGCCTATATATAAAAAACACTTAGACATATTCATTTTGTCAGTACCTTCCACCCCTAGTTGAACACCCTATCGTAACTATATTTTATACTGCATGAATCTTGCAGTCGTAGATTGAAAAAGACAAAGTCTGTGCTGTACTTGACAGTCAGAACGCCTTGATTACACATTGCACGGGCTGATTACGGTTGAACGATGATATGTGCAAGTTGTACTTTACCTCCACCCCTGAACGCCTCCTCCAGCAGATCCACTCCCTCGGGGATGGTGATGGCCAGAGCGGTCCCACACAGCAGCCCTGCCCCCAGGATGGAGATAAACTTCAGGCTCCTCTGAGGAAAAACACATGACCACATTCAGCTGATAACAAGTATTCAGGTCTAAAGCATTTGCAAACAAGTTCAGTCTTGGTTTGGCTTACTGCATGTTCTGCTCTTTTGAGTTTGATTAAGTCTCCTACAGGACTGTAAACATGGCTCACCTTATGCATCTATTGGTATCCTGGTTTAGCCAATGTATTCCTCAAACTTTGCATACACATCACCTCCTCATACAACACTTGATCTTTCAAGAAACACTAGGTCTTGAGAAATCAGGACTAAACAAAGTCTGAAAATGGTTTTAAAGACAAAAATCAATGAAATGCAAAATTGAATGCATTACACAAGCATGAATGGGATCATCTGTAACCTCCTACCACCCGCCTAAAACAAATGCATTCTGTCCTCTTTTGGCTGTGTAACACCTCATTTGAAAGCTAAGACCCACAAAACTGATCTTTTTCCTCGCGTTGTTGCTGTGTTGTGTCACCTTTTGTATGTTTTTTCTTTCTTTCTTTTTTTTCATTTTTGTCACATTTTTGTCACATTTTTGTTGAATTTTTGTTACATTTTTGTCACATTTTTGTTGAATTTTTGTCACATTTTTGTTGAATTTTTGTCACATTTTTGTTGCGTTTCCATCCTTGCTTTCTTCTTATTTTTTGTGGCTATTTTGGTGTTTTTTCCCCAAGAAGCTTTTTGATTAGGGTAAAGCCAAACTGGAGAAAATGGGATCCGTTCAGGTGGGAGTTAAGAGGTTAATAAAAATGCCTCAAATTAGATGTAGTTCTTTTCTCAATTAAGTCTTGATGTCCTTTTTCCCCTGGTCGTTCACTTTGACATAGTATTGTCAAAGTGACCATACTATGTCAGAGTCTAAATTCTGTTAAAGTCAGGATTTAGACTTATGTAAGTTAATAGCAGGTTTGCAAAGTGCCATTTTGGAGTGGCCTCAAAAGTTCGGCTACTTTGTCTGCAAAACTTGTGCAACAGCAGCAAACACAGAGCAGCAGCAACAATGCCACTCATCTAACGGTGCTCGCTGTCGGCTGGCGCGTGCCAAAAAAGAATGTGCTCTTACCTGAGAAAGACTGAACAACAGTGGGATGAATCCAAGGAAAAAGCAACCTAAAAACATCGCCACAGAAATTAAAGTTATGGTTAGCCCTCCGTCCATCGCGATGCGCCGCCTTGGTCAACTCCACGGACAGTGAGGCGTTACATTGTACAACCACACAGAGCTGATGCGTAAAATACTGCTGTCCCAAAGAGACGCAGTGTCACGTCTGTTTCGCGGGAGAGGAGACATGAGAGTTTTTCAGACTTAACACGTCGCATACCGCTCCAGCTGCTGCTGCTGCTCACCCCCTCTCTGCTCTCCCCTCCCTTGCAACACCCAGCGTCCGGCGAGGAGAACTGCACCGCCGTCCCAGTAGACCAATAATGGATAGCTGCAGACCCGGAGCAGAGTATTGGTGGGTAGAGTATTGAAGAGTGACGTTACTTCATGATCATTTTACCCACGTTGAAGTAAAAATAATAGCCCAAATAGTTACACAAGTAAGAAGAAAAGGAGGTAGAAATAGTTACTTGTTGATGTAGGACCAACAAAGGAGAAATGAAAATCCTAAGGCGAGACACAGCAGGTGAATATGGATTTTGTATTTATTTAAAGGGGCTAGATGCAAGTTAGCCATTTTATACTCATTACTGCCATCTCAGGTCATACGTGTAACTGCACCTTCTGTATTAAAGACGGGGTATTATGCTTTTTTCAATCACATAGCACCAGTCTATATCACACTACAATGATGACGAAACCTTCTGTTGGTCTGTAAATGCAGTAAATTAAAATAACTGCCTTGTATAAAATGGCTCTCTCAAAATGGCTGTAGTGAATGTCTTGAAATAGGCCTCTGTCTCTTTAAGAACCTCTGACCCTTTCAGACACGCCCCCTCCACACGCTGTCTGTGGCATCAGTGGGGAGGGGGTTCTGCTGAGGAGCAGTGGTTGGTTACTCGGCTGGTGACGAAAGCTCGGAGGCGTCTCCAGGAGGTGGGGGCGTTCCTAGGAGGACTCAGGCAAAGCTATCCCTAAAATGGCTGCCATCAGAGTTTTTACAGATTACTCAAAAATACGTGAATGTGCCAAGGCAACACTTCAGGCATGTTTTTAATGAGGGAGTGACATAATATGATATATGATAAAAAAGTCGATTTTGCATAAAACGTGCAAGACGGCAATTCGGACCCGAAGTGACAGGATTTTGGGGGCAGTTGTGGTGAACAGGTCTCAATAGAACAGGTATCAATTTGAAACTTTGAAACTGCAGTAGATTATTAGCATAAATATGAAGAAAAAATGTATTGCAAGTTTTCTGTCATTTTATATATGGGGCAGGACAACACAACAGGAAGTACATCCTTTGTCGCCCTTTATACATGATACATGATTCCCTTTTTAAAACCTTGGGACTTGGCACTGCAGGTGGACTCTTTTGTGGTTCTGGTTTCGGGAAATCAAACTGGTTTCCACCCACCTCAATACAGACGTGGGTGGAGCAGGCAAGCTTTAACAAATGAGTAACTTTTGAGCTCAAAAGTCTGATTTCTATCTTCTTAGTGTTACGTATGATCCAACCAACAGAACAAACTCTTGCCAACTTATATTTCCAAAGACCATAAAAAAGGAGGACATATTAATTCATATGAATGCATATGAAACAATCTTAAAACAAAGCTTTTGTCCCTTGTGCACTCAATCACAGTGCGAGAGTGACCACAAATTGTTGGAAGAGTATTGATACTTCAAAAATGTTTTCATAAAAGAATGAGTTGGAAGCTTGGGGTTGCACTAGTGACTGTAATAAATCGAGTAATCACGTACCGAGGATACACCCTTTTGGAAATACAGACATTTATGGCATGATTTGTGATTATGATTAGATTTACAGAGTATTGCACATCTCTGCTACCAAAATAAGAGAAACAATACACAATATATAAGCGAGTGTAGATGTCAACATCCTAATCATAAGGCGCAAAGAAAAAACAGTTAAAGATTAAATATTTATTGTGTAAAGAGCTTGGGGGAAGTACAGGTCTGTCAAACAGATGGCCCTTTGGAAAAACTGGAGACAGTCTAGTGTTATTGTTTCTATCTAGCAAAAATGCAAAACTAAAAATTAGACAGAAAGCACACACAACAATACATTCTAACAGTGCACAGTTAAGACAGGCATTTAAACACCCATTGTGAGTACATTGTACAAACTGAGAACTTAATCGAGACTACTCGGCTGCTTAGAGGAAAAAAAAGAAAAGTTAAGTAGAAGAAAAAAAAATAGTCAAAAACAGTCATACCACTGTGCTGTTGCCTCCAAAGGAAAAGCACGGACAGATCTTTGCACAAAATGAAATGCCGTAACAAAAAGGAGGTTTAATAAGAAGCCACATATTTAACACTTCAATGTAACCAGAAATGAGACTCAATCTACATTCAGTGTTTCAGTTTTTTGTATCCATTTGCCGAGAGTATTTCCCTGGAGCTGAACAGTAGGTTATTGTGACACGTCGACACATTCAAGAGGTATAAAACAATTAAGAGGTATAAAAATGAAATTAAAATCACCTCATCATGACCAGAAGAGCAGACCCGATGGTGAAAATATAGAGTACCATATTTTTTACACTATACAAGATGGAGGTATAGCATATGAACAGGTTACGGGCCATTCACCCAAGTCTAAGCTCCTCAAAAATGTGTCAATCATTTGAGTGAAAGTTGGATTAGTGCACATTTCCCAGAATAGTTCTCAAAGCAGCAGTGAGATACTTGGTCACCATTTATCAAATCATGGTCCAACGTCAACTGGTCCACAATGAAAAATAGTAGTGGTACTTTTGACTCTGAAAAGCCATCCTACTATTGGGAATACTCAGTGTTAACTTAAGGTACAGATATCCTGAGTTAGTTCATAATCCTATGGGCTTATATATAAACGGGCATGATTGATTAAGAAACAGCTGATCTTTAGCTTTCGTTGCACAGATTGGCAGGTTTTACCACAGAAATTACCACAGTATTTGTGCGGATACCTTTATCTTATTTTAAAGGACTTTAGAAAAAAGAACAAAAAGCTATATAATTAAAATCAATTATTTGCCCAAGACTCAATCCGTGATGTAACCAATTCACTTTATCGTGCAACTTAGTCTAGAATTTGATATGTTAGCTTAAAAAGTGCGTCATTTTAGCTAGACAATCTAGACAATCTCTAATGGAGGCCACCATGAAGATTTATTTTTTGCTGAACATGATTAAGTGCCTATAAAAACATAATAAGACAGAGGTCTACGTGATAGGCTACACATTACTCATTCAATAAACAATGAGCGACCCCCTTTTAGTCAATGCTAGTTCAAGTGTGCGATTTCTACTTGAAGATGTAAACACACAAACAAATAAAGAGTTGCAATTGGTAACAACTGACCCAGAGAAAAGAGGCCTTTCTCCAGTTCGCAAAGCACCACATGTCCATGGTGTCCTTGTGAGGAGTGCCCCCTACTGGAGGAGCAGTCCAACAGCAGTCCAAAATTAATGTAGTGTGCGAAGATTTTGAAGCATTATACTCCACAGTTTAGGATTGCACCTAGGCTGGTAGCATTTACAACATGCCTACAAATAAATAAGTCAGCAGAGGTTATCTTACAGTGCTCTAGCTGTGCAGGCCCAGGAGTGTTTGTAGCAATCAATCATTTAGTTGAAAGGCCTTAATGAAGCTGGAAGAACCGTTTGGGAGCAATTACACAGACCACAGACTCTGCTGGTGTGGACTCCCCTTGATGAAGCTGCTGAAGCGTCTAGAGCAGTAATAAAGGAAACTGGTCCAGTTTTAGACGAAACGTCGGCATCCCGGACTATTGTATCGCTGTGACACACAAGCTTTTCTAGTGCAACACTAAAGAAATAGATCACTTCCCGAACAGTCAAGGCAACCTTTCTTCATTTGAAGCATAAGTCTCTATCACATCAGAGGGATGTTACCTTTCATAGTCCAGAGTAAACTCCCTAAAACATGATGTGGCTGCGATGAGACCGAGCAGAGACTTTGTCGATTTAGTTCTTAGTAGGCGATGTGCTTCTGTTAGTGTTGTCCCTCGAGCGAGGTTGAGATGCTTTGGAGACCCGGGGGCTCAGTTCAGGTAAAATCATATGATCAGTGCACTCTTGACGTTAACCTTGTGTCCCGGCCGGATCAGTGCCGCACTTCATTGTCGATGAGGCTGTCTTCCCCCGACTGGAAGTCCTCATTCAGGCCGTTCTGGTTAATCAGCTCCTCGTCCTGCGAGGAGCCCTGGCCGTCGTCACCGCTCCCTGAACCGCCCTCCTCTGAATTTGGGTCCTGAAGCACCTGAGCAATGTACATCTGCTGCTGCACGAAAACAAGGGTGAAAAAACGGTTAGATAAAGCACACTACCAGCTCTGAAAACTGTAGCTCAGGAGCACACAGTAGCTCTCCAAACCTTCAAGTAACCAAGTAATGTCTGTTCTCAATTTCTACCAAGCCTTTTATGATCCAAATTTCATTCATATATAGCCGAAACAAATCAATATCACTTTATTTTAGTCCTATTTGGTTAATTGATGGTTAATTAGTTTCCTATTTATTAATTCTTAATTTTATCAGCCCAAAATTAGAACGTTGTTGGACATTAATTATAGTGTTAATATGATTCTGGTTATACGGCCTTATTAGTTGTTAACCTGTTATCTGCCAGCTTAGGGTTATCAATTCTGCATATCCAAATCTCAAAGCGTATTGACCATAGAGTTTACAGCCTATATGCCAGTGTGATACCTCATTTGAAAGCAAAGACCTTCTAGTTTCTAAAACTATGTATAAGATCTGCGTGAGCAAAACACAACAACTTGCATCATACTTGTCGTTCTTAACCCTAAATCTAACCCTCACTCCCTGATTAGGGGTACGGCAAGTGACAGGCTATTACAATAATAACATCTCTCGATAAACATGGACGAAACCTTTAGCAAGGAAATAAATCATACGGCCTAAATTATGTCCAATTACCTCTAAGTATTTGTATCAGAGAATATGTTCCCCATTCTGAAGTAATGTGGAAAGTATTAGTTCGTAGCTAGTAAGATGTTGAATAAGGCCGTGCAAAATAGGTGTTAATAAGTGCTTTACAAATACCAATTAAGAGCTAATTAACCATCATTAGTACCCTAACTAGCACAACTGTTGATAAGTGAGTGCTATGTGTATTAGGTTGCATGTATAGATGCTTTTTCTTTTGTGCCCCAAAGTTATAGCTTGAAAACAATCACAATCACAAATATTTAGTTTAGTCTGGTAAAGTTGTAAGAGGAAACTACATTGTACATTTCCCTCGTTATGTTGAAATATCTTCTTTGCAACCATCCTTATACTTAGTCTTCTAGTCCATCTGTATTTTACTTTAACAAAATGAATGAACACAATACGAGATATCCTGATACTTACCGCTGCCTTCGCCGATTCTGCACTACCCATTGCTCGACCATTCTCCATCCCATCCACCTCCTGCGAGTCGATCTGCAGCGAAAGCATCATCGCGATTAAACATATCACAAATAAAAGCATCGTAGACAAAACTGAGGAGGGCGGTGCTTTTTACCTTGTAGTTGTGGGCACTGAGATATTTGAAGTGTCCAAAACAAACGTGGGAGAGGCAGATGATGATCGTGATGATCAAAACTACAAATGTAAACATGGAAGTCGCTGCTGGAAAACCTAGGGGGGGAAAAAAAAAGGGGGGGGAAAGTGTGACCAAGCAATGATAATAAAACAAGGACTGTACATATATTGGCAAAAAATTACACCATTGCTATATCATATTATCATAAACTTAATATGTAAGCATTTCTGTCATAGATAACAAATACAATTTATCAAATAGGTATTATTCATTTGCTGTTTACAAGCAAGTTTTTGTAGACATGGCAGTAACCAGCAGATGGCGCCCTTGTCTTACCTGAACGAACAGTGGAGAAGAAAAGGAGCCAGAACAGACAGAGGATTGGAGCTGCCACGACTTGGTTAACAGCTCCGGAGTGGATCTTCTTGTCCAGTTTGGAAGGCAAATAGGCGTAATACATGTTGTATCTGTCCGCTAAGTGTTTCAGCAGCATGTACATTAGCCCTGAAACACATACAGTGAATATAATGCCGTTAAGACTACGTGATAAGCATCTCAATGAACCAACAGATGCAACATTTGGCCTTTTGTTCCCAGCCCACTCCTCTTATCAAATTAGGGCACTGGCTTAATATGAAACACTACCCCAGTAATAGACGTCGATAAGAGGCAGCACTCACCGAAGGGCACAATGATTGGGCAGGTGATGCTGTAGGTCATCACCACAGTAAAGACACACATCATCCATGCGTAAGCCGCGCCAAACTGGAACTCATATGCTTGGTGCTGGAAACAGAACAAACAAAAAAGATATAACAAGGAGCGTACAAGCCCTGAATCTGGTGATAGTAGTGACGGATAATAATATTTACGCATTTATATAAATCTATGTAACCTCTTCTGCTGATATCACTCAAAGCCTCCTAACCAAGCTCCTAACCAAGCAGCTGTGCCCACATCGTCATTTGCACAGTTTGGATGATCTGCTAGACTTTCAAAACATTATGAGTGGCTGTACTCTACAAGAATCAAACTATCAAGCACCAACAAACCCACATACAATTACAATTTCTTTTTTTTACTGTGTGTGAGAAATACTTTTTTTTAAATCTCACGTTCCCCTTTTGTTGTTCATTTATACTCCCAGTATCCCATATCTAGGATCTTGCCAATATTATTACAGAGTGACCAAAGATTATTCAGTATTTAGTAGTGCGTTGTGTTCAAAATGCAGCTAAAATATTCTCAAAAACAAACCTTTTGCTGAAAAAAAATAATTTAACCTATCTTTCCTTCCCCCTGCTCAAGTATCCCCATGGGTCCAAGTACCCCTGGCTGGGAAACACTGGCAGGTACAATCTGAACTGTGGAGCTTGAACTGGCCAGAGTCTGTCGGAGCAGACAATAGCCTAATATCTAAATCGCAATCTCTACTTTGGTCAATCTCCATAATCGTCTTTATAAATCGACAGGTTTACAGTCATTTCTTTGGCACAAACCGTACCAAAACAGTGGGAGTTTGGTCGAGACAATGGAAGACTTTTGTGTGTTAAATGAGACTTGATGAAAGCATTTGTTTTTGTTTGAGCTGAGGTTTGAATAAAAGATGTATCTAATTGCATGAATCAGCAAGACGTTTTTAATTTATTATTTAAAAAAAAAAATCGAATCGAAAATCAAGATTGATCAATATGGGGAAAATAATCCTACAATAGCCTCAACTCCTATTTTTAATCGAACAGCAGCAGAATGGCGGACTGGCAAAGCAGCTCTATTTACTGCAGTGTGGGGCAGAGCACGCACACATGATGTGGAATCTGGCCATAACATTCATATATGAACCTAGGGGCTGTAATTGATAAGTAGAAACTGCCATAAATGCTATATGTAGTGTGGAGAAATACACCAACCCGCTTGACGTTTCTCCGTTCAGCCGCGGATCGAGCCAAGCACAGGCGGATCATATACATCAGGAGACCCGGTATCCTCAGCAGGTCCATGGCGTTACCAATGAACGCGGAGGCGATCACATAGTTCACAAAGAAGGCTCCGTTGTCAGGAAGAAACACACATCTGGGGAAAAAGTATAAAAAATTACAGAACTAAAACAAGCTGATATTGTGTAATAAATATGAAATGCTGCAACTTACTCAAATCTGACTTTAGCATCTGCCAAAAAGCGTTTATCAAAGAGCCAGCGAAAGAACACATCCAAGCTGCAAAAAGGGGGGGATTTAGTTATCAACATTTTTTCATGACTGACAAGACCACAGACTGAAAAACCAATGGGAGTAATGGAGTGGTAATGGAGGATGTCATACCTGCTGAGTCCAAGGGAGGGCAGTAACAAAACCATAAAGATGAGGAAAGTGTAGCACTTATGCATGGTGGTCCTGTTCTCCCCAGATCTAAGGTCAAAAAGAGAACATAAAAAACTGAACAAAGCTTTAAAAGCCATAATCAGATAAGGTTTGTTTGTAACGAAGGTCATACCGTGTCCAGTGGGCTTCGAAAAAGGCAGAGTAGTAGACAATAGTAGGAAGTAGAGCCGAGAAGGACCACAGCAGCAGGGTGGGAAAGAACTGGGTGATGATGGGATTCTGAAGGACAAAGCACAGACAAAAGAGAAGGTAATTAAGCGATGAAGCTGGAAAATATACATGACATTTTCAAGTGTCCCCAACAAACCTGTGCCCTTGGATATCGCAGTAAAATATACTAACATGTAATATATGAAGCAGCCAGTATGTGGTGCTTCCTAGTGATTTGTGCCGTACTTACATTGAGGTACTCCACTGGTTTGGTGACGTTAAACTTGTCCATGGTGGAGATGATGATGGCCGGAGTGGTGAGGAAGAACAGGAGCAGGAAGAGCACACAGTTGATGATGAAACAGCGCCCCCACCAGTAGAATCCTCCCATGGACAGATGCTCCCTGTGGATTGAAAAGAAGAAAAAAAATGAATGAAGATGTACAAACAGCTTATGCACAAGCTTGATTATTAAGTTAAGAGTCAAGTGGAAACACTCGGAGTTCTGTGAATTACTGAATGACGTCTCATCTTGTTTGGAAATGGTAATATTAACCCAATTAAATGAAATAATAATACGTGAAATAATATGTCATACTGACTGTCTTGAGGGAAGTGTCACATGAGCGATAAACTAAAAATGTAAGTCATGCATCACAATTTGTTTTAATGTCCATGTTCAAGTCTGGGAAATTTGTGACGTAACAAACAATGTTATAATACAAATTATACAACAAAAACTAAGAACTAGTCAGAACTGTAGAAGAGTAGGTTTGAAATTAATCATCAATTATCATAACAATAAACTTAAAATGTAGCGAGGGTATGTTTAACCTGTTAACCCCATCCTGAACCGAGCACTTTTTCTCCAGTTTGGCATTACCCAAATGTAAAAGCTTCTCAAAAAAACAAAAAAAAACCCATAAAATCGCAACAAGAACAAAAGGAAAATGTGGATGAAAACGCAACAAAAATGTGGCAAAATATTTGACAATAATGCAATAAAAAAGTGACAAATATCCAATGACAACACGGCAACAACAGGAAAAAGATCCATTTAGATCAGTTTAGCAGGTCTTAGGTTTTTGTAGACCAGTCAAACCAGCCAGGGTAAAACTGAACTGAAGAAAATGCACATGGTTAAGGTAAGATGTTAATGTTTTATATGAAAAAACAGAAGAAACAGAAGAAAAACACTGTATCCAAGGTACATAATCACCTGATTATTCCTGTTCAAAATGTGATTTTTTTTAATTCAAACTTGTTTCTATCCTGCACATCCGAATTGTTCAAGCAAATTAATTATATGCACGTTTCGCGCCCGTGAACAACTTTGAGCATTGGCAACGTGAAAAAGTGGAGACCACCACCACAATAAATTACACAAATAAACTCTGCTTCTACAATGCAACGCTTTTTTTGGCTGTGTTTACAACATACTCTGACGTGGCAAAAATATATTTACTCAACAACTAAAAGTCAGGTACCCCAGGTTTAAAACATTTTTTTAATTTGACTTATATTTATTAGTTGTCAAGCTGATAAACTGATCAGAAACTAGAACCATGCTTTGGCCTTATTCAGTAAAGTTAAAAAGGAAGTGTTGTAACTAAACTAACTTTCACTTAACTAAAAGGCTAATTTATTCATTCATATTGTGTGTGTCTATGAGCATTTCCGAGCAGTTGTAAAATAAGCATCTGTGTGGGTCGAGTGCAGACTTTTTTCTCACCAATAAACATTTTGTGGATGTGGGGCGTAAGAAACCGCCCAGTTGTGCGTGTGGAGTTTGCTGCTGAAGTTTGAGCTCTTGGGCTCTCGGCGGCAATAACAGCCGTGGCACTTACAGGCGTTAAAATCCTTTAAGATTCTGAAAAGTAAAAACAAAGACAAAGTTATGTACAGTAAGAAGCTGCAAGACCAATGTAATGATCTTTATATAGTTGTGATGAATGGTTTTAACAAAGTACTTACAGCGCAGTTATGGACTCATTTTGGAAGGTGACAAAAGCCATTCCCAGAGGTTTGCTGTTCACTTTTTCACGCTCCTTTCTGTAGTCCTCCCTCAGATGGGCCTCTAGCTTTGTGTAATAGCCTACTGCTTCTTCCTGTGATCATTCACAATGAACAGATAAGAATCAATACGTACAATATTAGCACAAGCAAAAACTATTCGCCAAAAACAGCTCATACATAAATCAAATAACACAAGGTAAATGGTAACTATTCACAAAACCATGTTTTATAAATTACCATCAAGGGCTGGGATTGTACAAAAAAAAATCAGATGCAGCCTATTTTAAAATATAAAATTCAGGACAAACACAAATTACATTGAACGATAAAAGGTTTCAATTTGTGCATCACAAGATTTAATGTCATCATGGTTTGGAAAATATGTACAAAATGCAATAGTGCACATCACGAGTGACCAATGAGGAATTTATTTAAACAGTTTAAAAGTTGGCAAGGCATTGAGTTGCCTTGTGTATGAAATGTGCGGTATAAATAAAGTTGCCTTGCCTTGCCTAGATGTCTGTTTTTTGAAGTCTATAAAAAGTATGACAAAGCCTGTATTGATTTGCACAAAGCTAAATACTTATTTTTATGGAGTCAAAAAAAATTGACATTTTATTTGGGACCTTTGATCCTGCTATACTCAGGCCAAAATGTGAATGGGCTATAAATGCTCAGCTTTTGAGTAAAACAGCGTCACAACAATATTGTAACTTTCTCTAAACTTGAGTTAAGGATGATCATATTGCTATATTGTATAGCCTCAATGTTTATTGTTTATTGTAAAGCTTTGGTATATTGGAATTAGATATTTTTTTGATGGTATTTGGAAGATTAATATTAGTCTCTTCGATGACAGCTCGCAACGCCATATTGTTTACAGCAGCGAACCCCCCAAGGCGCAATGCATTATGGTATTGCGCAAGTAGCCAGACAAAAAAAAAAAAAGTAGGCTGAAGCAAACAATGCTTATTTACAAACTTTACAGTTGCCGTTTGAAATCAGTTTACATAGTCTTCTGATGTATAGAATCAAAGTCTGCAAGAATGCTGTCCTACAATATATTGCACTGTATATTCTTAAGCATCCAATAGTACTAGGTTAACGCTGCCATCTGATACTGCCCCATGTAGTACCAACATTACCATATTTATACAGGTGCTCGTCATTTAGATAGAACATCATGAAGAAGTGCATCTACTTCTGTTAATTAACTTAAACTGTGAAACTAATAATGATGATAGACTCATTACAAGCAAAGTGAGATATGTAGCGGTTATTTGTTATCATTTTCAGTATTATGGCTCAAAGCTTGTAAAAACCCCAAATTAAAAATCTCAGAAAATTTGCATATTTTCAAAATGGAGCCATAATCATCAAAATAATAACATACAACAAATAGAACAACAGAAGTAAACGCACTTTTTCATGATATTCTAATTATATGACGAGCACCTGCATGTACGCAGACAGTACATGTATAAACACATAGTTTTCTTGTGTGTCTTGCATGTTTTGTCATTTGTGAAATGTGATAACAATGATGCTGGAGATTAACCTTTAGTCTTGCACGTTTTATTTGCATTCCTAAAAAGTATAAAAACCCCAAACAATAAAATGATAAATGATTAATCTGAGCTTTCCATCAAATTGCAGCACAGTTTTACAAAGCCGTTGAGACAGAACCACCTGAACTCTCACTCTGAATAAAGGCTTCTCCTGTATGACGCTGTACTTCCTGCTGTGCTTCCCAGAGCCGCCATCTTGCAACGCTACGTGAGTTTTCGACATAGAAGTTAGGTGTGGTCTGACCTGCTCACAGCCCTTGATGATGCAACAGCAGAGGTGTCCACAGGGCTTGGGGTTGATCATGGTGGCGATGTGCTCCTTGCTCTGCAGGTCAATGAAGAACTTCTTATTGCGTTCAGCTTTCTTCCTGTATACAAAACAAACGCTGTGTCAAGCAAAAAGACGACCACTCCAGTGACGCAAACAGCACGAGATGGAAAAGACTGAGATGTACCTTTCAGTGTTCAAATACATGAGCTTCGCCACGTTGTAACAGATGCGAGCTTCCAAGACGATACAGTTTTCATATGCTTGCCTTAGAAACAAAATAGGAAGGTTTGTGATTTAGCAATAGGTTATTATACAGTTAATAGTTCTACATAAAAGAAATCCATCATATTGTCCCTGCCCCACTGCAACTACCACAACTTTTCATACCAAAACCAAATAAGCATGGAATAAGGCAAAGTATTTTCCACATTATTTAACTACTTAGGGTTTGTCCTTGAAGTCGTGTACAAGACAAAATGTTATAGCCAATAATGGAGCAAAACCAAATATGATTTTAGTTAATACTATTTGAACAAAAAAGAAGAACGTGTCCCATTTATTCATGCGGTCACATGACCTGCATAACCTCCCTCATAGGGTTTGCATTACGGATAATTAAGCATATAGACTCGCCATTGTCCACTGCCACATGGGCCGGGGTGATATAGTGATTTTTAACAGGAAGGGGGATGGCTCATAATGCAGTTACTGACTGGAAAGAGGCTCATTTAATACAACTGTGTAAATATTTAGCAAGACATATTTAGCAAATTCCTTCCCTCTGCAATGTTTTGCATATTGTCTGATGTCAGATTGGTATTTTCCACTTTAAAGCCTCTGCACTAGTTCCTCCTTCTACCAAAAACTCCATAATAATGGCAAGACGTGAGGTCTCACATCCTTGTGTTATTTAGGGATGATTTAATTCTGTGATAAAGTCAATAATACACTTGATAATGATGTTCCACAATTAAAAAGGAAACACACATTCTTAGTACCCCAAGTACCTCTCATCACTGTGTGCGGCTGATTTTCACAAAGTAGTGAACAAAAACAGCTGCATGTCAGTAAAATTTTTAGAGAATATACCAATATTGCATAAATATTTTTTTCTAAATTCCTCTTTACTCATTCAGTGTAGGAATTAGGGCTGCAACTAACGATTATTTTGGTAATCGATTAATCGACCGATTATTTTTACGATTAATCGATTAATCGCTTGGCTGTGAAAGGTGCATGGAAATTGTATTTTTTTTTTTCAATTTTTTTATCACATAAAGCTAAAGTGGCGCCGCTTGAGGACACGTGGATGGAGTAAACTTAAAGTAAACGTTTGTAGGAGGCTCTTTGTGCTAATTCTGCTTTGATTAGACGAGACAAAGACAGATATTTATGAATTTTACGATGTACAAAACACTGCAGACCCTAACTTTAAAAAACAAAGTAGGTTTTCATCCAAAATACATAATTGTCATGTCTTTTTTGCTCAATTTTAGTCTGTGTTTACTAGAAAACGATTAATCGATTACTGGAATAGCTGACAACTATTTTAGTAATCGATTAGTTGTCGATTAATCGATTAGTTGTTTCAGCCCTAGTAGGAATCATACAAAATCTGTTTATTAGCTACCTTACTTCCCCTACATTTATACATTTTACCTCATATAAAACATGATCAACCTTCATTTGAATTTAATATTAAAAAAATATTCACTTTCACCTAAACTGAACATCATTTAAAAAATCCGGCTAAGTAGTAAAAGTATGTAAAAAAAAGTCCTCACTCAAAGTGCTGCTTTATGTCCCACTCTTCGGCGTATTTTGATATTCCATTCACAAATAAAGTGCGTTTCACCTGTGAAAAGGCAACATAAGAAAAAAACGTCTGTTCAATGTTCTCAAAAATAAAAAAAATGCAGTGAAATCGACACGCACCAGGTCGTCCTCTTTGTAGTGCATCTTTGACGTGTGTCGCCTCATGCTGTAGACGGTCAGCAGCAGGTAGAGGAAGGCAAAGGTCGTGTGCAGCCACAACAGTGCATTACTAAAATGGGAAAACGCAGACGTGTGACAAAGGTGGCAGAAATGTGCTGAGAAACTAAACATAATATTTCATAGAAAACACTCACTCTGCATCCAAATTTGCAATAGTGGTTCGCCCAAAACTGTAAGCATTATTTTCTGCGAAGCAAAAAATGTGATTATTTTATGAGATTAAGCAGTTACACAGTTACTCTCCAATGATTTTTGGATAGATGTAGAGCAAGGACATCTGTAAAGCTTTTGTAAAAAAAAACAACTAGAAATTGTGTATATTTCCTTTAATTTATTTGATTTGCAAGCAGGTACATTCTCTATAACAGCCCCAAGCCAATGCAAATGATATGTTGTGACATGTTAACAGAAGCAGGAATCATGTAACATTAAAGGAACAGGCCACCGCTTTTTTCAAACTGAGATATGTTCTTCCCTGAGCTTAGACGAGTTGATGCGTACCTGTCTAGTCTTTGTGCATTTGTCACGCAAAAAGACCAAAGATGTTGTTAGCATTTAGCATTTAGCCTCTCCAATTTCCTCATTTAAATAAGGTCACATAAGTAGTTACACGAGCCAAGTATTGTGACACAAAATTAAAGCAGTACCGAGTAACTCTTGCCCCTAGAGGCCATAAGCGCCAGTGCAGGTGTTGTAGCATGTTGCGTTTTTTTACTCATTAATTGTCCGTGAGAGTAAACACTACGCTGACAGAAAAGACAAAGGGAGAGAGGGATATTGTACATCCAATTACACAATGGAAATATTTTTTTTCACTCAAACTTGGCTGTAATACTGTTTAAGTGGCGCTAGCCCACAGTTAGCTTTACCCGTTAGCTTCTCCTTCGTGATTCCATTAGTGTGTATTGGTGACTTCGACATGGTGGCAGCGAAGTTTCTGGCAAGAGACACCGGGGGGAGATGAAAGACCCCCCAATCATCCCATTAACACTTGAATTACCCCCAGAGGGACTACGAAAAGGATTTATTAAGGAAAACAAGTTACTTAGTACTGCTTTAAACATGTCAACTTTCTAAGCAGAGTACTAAGGGGTACTATATTGTAAGGCTATTTAAATAGGGAAAACGTGGAAGAGCTTGGTTGCTTCTAACTTCACCCCGTTAGGCCCCATAAAGGAGGGAAGGAGAGGCTAAATGCTGACAACATCTTTGCGCTCAGTCAAACAAAAAGACCAAAGACCAGACACGCATCAACTCGTCTAAGCTCAGGTACGAACATATCTCAGTAAGTTCCTTTAAGTATGCAAATGTATGAGATAAGCAAACAAGGTGACCCACTGTGGCGCCCATACGTTCACATTTGAACTCACCAAGTAGATTTCCGGAGAAGTTGACGGGCAGAATGATGCCCACAGACAGCACCCCGACCACGACCAGTAGACCAATGATGTGCCGCTGAAAGGACAGGTAGTGCACGGCATCCTCCCCACACTTCTCCCTGATCTCATCGTCTCTGCAAAATACACGCCCGGAGTTAATATCTCAGTTATAATAGAAAAGGAGAGCATGAGGTGAGAAGTTAAAGCCTTTTGGGTCTGAACAATGTTACTAGGTCAAAAGGGTGAAAACCACATTAATTCTGTTTCATATGGTGCTTGTCAACATTACTGTAGCCAGACATTTGCAAACGGATTCGCCCACACTCCCAGAGACTGCCCGTTCTATTCTAGCACTCAGGTCAGTATTTTAGCACCACCGAGTACAGAGAATGAATGAATAATGCATGAAATTTCAAAGCGACTCTGGAAAAGCGCTGTACAGGACTAATGCATTTACAATATTGACTCACTTGATGCGGAAAATTGCCGTCAGCCATGAGCAGAACCCCTAAAACAGAGGACAAACATGAGTGAAAATGATGTAATATTATAAAAAATATTATAAAAAAAAAACAAACATTAAACCTCTTAACCCCCACCTTAACCAAGAGCATTTTCTCCAGTTCAGCTTTACCCAAATCTAAAAGCTTCTTTTTTGTGTGTTATTTGCTTTTGTTTCCTTTTTTGTACAATTTTCATCACTTTATTTCACTTTTTTGTTGCGTTTGTCAATTTTTTTGTTGATTTTTCATCATTTTTCGTCACTTTTTCCATCACTTTTTTGCTGTGTTTGTCTTTTTTTGTTGCACTTCTGTTGCTTTTTTCATCACTTTTTCATCACTTATTTGTTGCTTTTACTTCACTTTCTTTGCTTCTTTTTCATCACTTTTTCGTTGCTTTTTCATCACTTTTTTTGTTGCTTTTTCATCACTTTGTTGTTGCATTTTTGTACAATTTCAATCACTTGTTCATCACTTTTTTCTTGCTTTTTTCATCACTTTTTTGTACATTTTTCTTGCATTTTTGTTACGGCTTTGTCGCTTTTCGGTACTTTTTTATTGCTTTTTCATCCTTGTTTACGGCTTGTTTTTGATGCTATATTAACCCTTTTATCAAGACGTTTTTAGGGATTGGGTAAAGCCCAACTGGAGAACATGTGCCCTGATCGGATGGGGGTTAAGAAGTCATGCAAAGCTTACCGTGTCTCTCTGGTCGATATCCACTGAGCTCGAGACTGACGTGAGACGCTCGTATCTCTCATTGGCTTCAGGAGTCACTGTTGACGCCACACTAATAATAAAAAAAAACAACATGCCGTCCAAGTTACACAACAACCTTGTATCGGCGTTTAAACAGGAAGGATGTCTCAGCACACAGGAATTAGCATCGACATGGAAAAGACGACAACAATGCACACACATATTTCTGCATACTACGCCCTGGAATCCACTGTAGAGATTCAATGCTGTGTGTCCACTCACTGTTTATTAATTCAATGTCATCAATGGATCTCTACAGTCAGATTCCATGCAACGTTAGGACAGTAGTCATCTAAACTACACCACAAGAAGAAGAGGTCCAGGTTAGAACAGGGGAGAACATTCACAAGAGAAAAAGGTTAACAGGTGATTGTATTACGCTTGTCCAGCAGAGCAACTACCCAAAAACAGAAAAAAGTGGACATACAACCCAACAAGTAGTTACAACAACAACTTACATACTGTATCTTCCGGACTATAAGTTGCACTTTTTTTTTTTCATAGTTTGGCTGGGGGTGCGACTTATACTCAGGTGCGACTTATATATCAAAATATGTAATTTCAGATGTTTGTTATTTTTACACTGACAGCCGCTAGAGCAGGGGTGGGCAGTTCATTTTCATAAGGGGCCACATGAGGAGCCTGAATTGAGTCGGAGGGCCGCACCAACAATAACTCAAACTTATATCGGGATATAAGTATAATATATCGGGAGTGTATCGCCGGGGTCCATAAACAAAAGCTCCAAAATAAAAATAAAATGTTTTGATTGGGAAAATACATTGAGGACTTTTTTTCAATAAATCTATAATGATGAGTCTGGCAGGACTGTAGCCTCATTAAAACGGCTTACACTTTACAAGCCTGTGTCACAAGTCTCTGCTACATTGTAGTCAATATTCATTCACTCCGCACTATGTGGTAGTAAGCTACTATTGTAGCCACAGCTGCCCAGGGGCAGACTGTCCATTTCCCACTTGTCTACAATGTGTTGTTTATATCCTTATATCTTATTATGCCAGTGCCCTTTGCTGGACACCTGTGGAATTCTTTACTTTTAATCTTATTTACTCTGCCCCCTAGTGGCTGGAGTGAGCATTCTGGTAATAAAAAAAAAAATCATAACTCCGCACAGGAATGAGCTAGAGACTTACTTTTTTTTTTGACATGCTTATGATTTTATGTCCTACAAGTTATGGGCCGGACTGAATCATCTCGCGGGCCGGATGTGGCCCGCGGGCCGTACTTTGCCCAGGTCTGCGCTAGAGGGTGCTCTAGGCTTGTGTACCAACATCTGCTACTCCTGTACCGCTGGCGAAAAGCGAAGGTTACTCTAACTGCAATGAAGAAAACAATAAAGCTAATCGCGGGCTAAAAGCTAGATAACCGCAGCTCGAGGAACAAGTTCACAAATGGATGCTTGAACAACGTGCTGGCGGGAGAGGCTTGTCAATGGTGCAGTTACGTCTCCATGCCCGGGTTGGTGCGACTTATACTCTGGAGCGACTTATATATGTTTTTTCTTCTTCACTATGCATTTCTTGGCTGGTGCGACTTATACACCGGAAGTCCGGAAAATAAGGTACTTTGACAAATTACAACTACAGTCTATTACACTACAAGAATTAAACTATTTTAAATGAAGAAGAACGGCAAACTGCTTTTTATAGCCTTGAGTTGAGTCATGAGGGAACAGATAGCTGATTAGCTTATTTTAAATGCTTTTCCCCAAAGAAAAGTGTATGGAAAAAAAGGTTGAATATTTACTTCAAGAACCTGAGCTGAACATTCTTTGCGCTGCACCCAATATGACAAAGACTATAATTTGCATGATACTGTGCATATTAAATTTATGTGCTGACTCACTGGCACAGTACACAGGCTCTGCTTGGATCCCTGTTGCTTAATACTGCTAAGAGGATGACATCACCGTTACTCTAAGACGTCTAGTGGGACGAGGAGTGAGGCAGAGCCCTCCTCTGACACATTCCTATAAGTCAGGAGGGCTAATCTTATCTCTAACACAAGGAGCCTTCTGCACTGTGTCTGCAGTGGGTTCACAAAGTTTTCAAACCTCTTTAAGTTATTTGATATTTATTGTGAAGCATCTGATACTAAAATGACTTAAAATTGTTTTCTAATGGTAAAAAAATATGCACTCATCACTCTAAAAGAAATTCTAACAGAAAGTTCATAGAGTGACACATAAGACTACAGCAACTGCATTGTTTTGCTCTCGATTTGTAATTTGTGTTGAAAAGTTTAAAGTCCATGCAGTACCAAATGATACAAAAAGGTACTGCATCTACAAAAGCCTGAGTGAGTGCAGATTCTTATAAGTTTTAGCATTTTTAGTATCAGACGCCATCATATTAGGAACAAATAGATGGATATGAATACTTCCAGAACCCACTGTATGCAGCGGCACAGATCACGAAAGCTTTACCTCTCCCTGTACACGTCCGGCCTGTGTGGCTCGTGTGGTGCGCTCACACTGAAGAAGCTTCACAAAGAGGTCAATACAGAGATTAGCACACATACAGTAGATCTCATTAAGAAGGTGAGAGGGGACAGAGGCGGCCGGTAGAGGGACAGTGCTGTGGGAAAGAATAGGCCTCCGCTTGGATTTTTTTCCTTTTTTTGTCTATTCGTCACATTATAACCAATGCTTTACTTAGGCAAGACACACATTTCAGTCAGTCTACACCAGTAACTTCAGAAACAGCTGTGAAGACTGACCGTGTGTATGTAAGACTGTAAAGTTGGCTTGTTTTGTGTTTTTATGGCGGCTGTATTGTTTTGTATGGCAACCTGTGTACCCAAGACAAGACAGTATCCACAACTGAAGGTGTAGGAATACATAATCCACGAGAATCTAAATCCAAAAGGCGGCAAATGCTTTTTCGCAGCACGTCTTTAAAAAAAAAAAGGAGGAAAAAAGGAGAAAAGTGAGTAGGTCTGGTACAGCGAAAACACCTTAAGAACAAGGGAGAAAGGTTCAACCAAGTGAGAATAAGAAGAACTAGTCGACACCCACCGCAGCCTGGACAGAGTGGGCAAGAGTTAGGTTTAATGTTACACGATAAAAGAGGCGGAGGGAAAGACGTCGAGAGTTCGTTAAAAATCGACGAAAACATACTATTCCCGATCATCCAGGCGACTGTATCTCTGCTGGTCCATTCGTCTGGAGGAGAGAAAAGCAAACAAAGCCACTCAGCATAATTAGAGGAAATGACCGTTAAGGGCTTTTCTGGTTCAGAGGGAGACTGTAAAGGCAACAAAATGAGCAGATACCAATTGTATAGCCAGTAGTCAGGCAGTGTCATTGTGCAACACTTCAACGCTTTTCTTGCTAGGAGTCTTTATTGTCGTAAGAAAGAAATTGCCTGACTTTACCATACATTAGCACTAATATTTAATGTATAATTTAAGGAAGGTTGTAGGAAGGTTGAAGGAAGGTGCTGTACCCACGTTTCCCTATTTTTAAGCTATTTGTATTGTAGAACAAGGAAATCCATTTTACCCTTCTGCAGTTTATTGTGTTTGCAGACAATGGCCTCTATAGTGTGTGCCTGATTATGAACTATTATTGGCGATTGCAAACCCGGAAGTGGCACTGAGGCCAAAAAAACAAAAAGCCTGGTGCAGTCTGGTTGTTTTGTTGCTCTTTTCCCTGTAGGGTTTGAAACATGCTCATTCCTTGGGTGAGAGAAGAGTTTAGAAATGAGTTAGGAATGAGCTCAGACTAAGTAATTTCTTTTGGGGGGGATTTGACAAGGACAAAATACATGGCTTGCAATCCTGAGCACAAAAGTGGAGTTCCAAACCTTTGATCAACTCTAAATGTAAAACGTTTTTCAAAAAATCCATTTAAAAACGTCCAAAATCTCTCGTATTTTCTCACGACCATGGGATGAACCCTGCCTCTTACAACACAGACATACCACCGTACACATAATCCAGGCATGTACAGCACATCAAAAATCCTCATATCCTATTCCCCTTATAGTTTGAGTGATTCATTCTTTGGCTCAAATTAAGATACTTGAAATGTAGAGAGACAGCAGAGCACATCCGCTCATGAAGTGACATGAGGCCATTTCTAATGTGTGACATAACCATCCCATGCTGTCGCCCACGTCCTCCATGCTGCTCGAATCCAGCTGCAAAAATAGTGGCTTTGGACCGTGCACCAGGACAGCAGGAGATGGAGGTGATCGAGCGCAGTGTCAAGTCTTTTCAGGCCTTAGAGCAGTGGTTCTCAAACAGTGGTGAGAGTCACAGTGTTACATAAGGCTGATTCATTCTGACTAAGACCCTGTTTATTCTTGCCCAGCTTTCTGAAGCAAAAAGTCAAGGCCTGAAATGAGTTAAACCTGCTAGAGTCCTGGTCGGGTCTAGTCACTGGCTTAGGCTTGATATAGTCCTTGATTAAGTTCCTGGATTAGTCATAATGTCCTGAAGAAAAAAATCCCTACCGTGACAATAAAGCACGCATTACCTTTCCCCAATCCTATAATTGACTTATTTTGTTTACACAAGCTTTAAAAATGTGAAAAGCATTAATCGAGCACTTTGCGCATATTGCATTAGTTCCTGTCGACCAGACTGTACAGAAAGCAACAATGTCAGCCGCTTCATGTTTTCGTCATTCACCGGCTGCAGCTGTGAAAAAAACGGACATCACATGAGGATCAGGGACTGAGATGTCAATGAGTGCGTTTGTGAAACTTCTTTTGTGTCGCATACGGTTTATGTACGCTTAAGACCGAGCGGGGAAAGAGAGAAAAAGGTTAATAACGATCCTCACGCTGTTATATCTATGGAGGAAAATAAAATAAAAAGCTTGCAAAACATAACCATTTGTAAGGTGTGAAATCTCAGGTCTTAACAACAAAAGAGGAGATTTTACTATATTTAAAACCGTTTCGGGTGGAATTACAACCTCACAAAATACTAATAAGGCATTACACTACATTTTTCCTAAACATTTGAGATCTGGGTTTAGGTTTAGACTGATGGAAACTGTTTCATGACGCCAATATCTGCACACAAAAAAAGCCTCTACATTCACATCAGTACTGTTGTAGCTCTGTATACGATGCCTCAAAGTGTTTAAACTGCTCTCTTTGCTTTTATTCTACAATGATTGTCAAGTGTGCTGTACAAATAAACTTCCCTTGCCTCGTCTAATGCATAACAACTTCTACATAACATTTGAACAAGGTGAACCTGTTTTGTCCCCCTCTAAATCCAAGACACAATTAAAAATCTAAAAAGGTTTTATGATGTGTCACCTTAAAGCCATGTCAGAGCAGCTTTATTTACCTGTCAGCGTCTGTAACCAGAGCCAGTCGCCCGTAGTCCCATGCAACTTTCCTCAAGAACGAAAACACCACCAGCAGCCCCTAGAAGACGCATAGCAAGAACAATACTTAACACTTGTATACACACACAGCAGCAGCGCATCCCTGAGTGCGGCTTTCATTTACAAAACACTGAACTCCTAAACAAGGGTTGTATAATCTGCTCAGGGGTGGTTTTGTTGCATAAAGTGACCTCAGGAAGGGTAGTAGATACATGCCTTACCTGTAGATATCAACAAACGGTACCTTTATAGTATGCAGTGACAGAGTACATAATTCACTGTGGTGTGTTAGACTTACCAAAAAGCACATGAAGTCGAGGGCGAGGACGGTGGGCACTCCTCCGAAGGGCAGCCCCTGGAGCACAGTGCTGCGGATTCGGGCCGAGTAGCAGTAATCCCTTGACTCTGGCGACGGAGTGGTACAGTTGCCCGTGCTACTGCAGCCCTGTGCCCCCCACGCCGCCATCATGAAGACCAGCACTGGGAGCATCACTTACTGCAGCATGGTGGAGATCTGACAACATGGGCCACGAAATCGATTAGAATGGAGCTTTTAGACAATAATACAAAATACAAATACATTTCAAATGTTAAAATCTCGTCTGTCTCTCCTTCTCACCCTTTGCAACTTGCTATACTAGTTTGAAGAGTAAAGATGCCCCAGCCTCGTCTTTACCCCGTGGAGCTAAACGTAAACAAAACTGCTGACATTGATTAACATGTTTTCCACAGAAATGCCTCGTCATAAGTCACATGTTGGTTTTGCATGTCAAACTCAAGTTTAGGCTTTTGCCCTAAAGTACACTTTCTGTTCCCGTTGGGTTATATGGCTGACAAGAGCCACTCAGTTCCACTTTGGTCTAAATCTAAAAAAAGAAGGGGAAAAAAAGAAGTGCGTCGTCTAGAGTGTTAGTAGCCAAAGATTTACCCTAGGAGCAATTCAACACACAAAATTATAAATAATGCATAAAATTCCTTTTCAACTATGTTATAATTATTAAATAGACAAGCTTAGCAATTTGACATGTCAGATGAAACTTGGACAAAACAAATGGGTATTTCCACAAAAACTGTACTTTACTGCATCATTTTGGAAAAGATATATTGATGTGCACAACATTTCGAAATATCTACTACATGTCTAAACAACAGAATTTGGCGTTTTTATACACAAAACCCCATGGAGACAGAATGTCTTGTGTTTCTCAATTGTACAGCCTAAAATAATTGCAGTCTTTGCGATTTGCCAGTTGCACTTTCAAAATCGATGGTGATAACGTGTGCATGCGTGTGGTGAACCCTCCTTACTCTCCACATGTCGCTTGTGGAGGTAAAGCCCTCTCCCTTTGGCCCTGGAGGTCGCTCTGAAGGCTTGAGCCGTGCCCTTCGCCCCACTTCCAGGGTCCGGCGCGGAGCTGCTCATCTGCCGAACACTGACTCATTTATCTGCTGCCTGGAATGTGTGTGACATCACTGTGGAGGGACGCAGCCGCAGACCAACAATAAGGCGATAGAGCCCGGACCGCACCAGCCTTCAAATGGACCCGTCTGAGCTGCCACAACTCAAATCCCTCTGCTACAAAATATGACTGGATTATACGCAGTTTCTCATTATCAGAGGAGACTATAATAGAGCTCTAGTGGAACAATGAACTGAGATGTGAAATTTACATTTTCACTTCTTTTATCACAAAATTAACTAAACTAGTGTTTCTCAAACTGTGGTTTGGGTATAGATGGTGCACAGGCTGCTTCAGGAGGTACTCGCATAGGTGGTTCCTGTCGTTCTGGTCAGAGTAAAATAATCTTAGAGAGTACAATGACTGACTGATGCTGTCACACAGGTAGCGTCTTTCGCCGATTTCTCAGTTTTAAACAAGAAAATCATTCTTCAGATGCCACGCTCATCCAGGAGCTACAGCTTGTGCCGAGTTCAGCTGAGAGGGTCAATCTCATGGCAAGAGCAGGTGCAGAGCGAGGGGCAGCAGGCCAGCCAATTTGGGGCCCTAGGCAAGATTGAACCAGAAATTAGTAACTGGTGCCAAGATGCGCAAAGTCAAACTATGGGCAGCTCAAACGCACGTCTTCGGAAGAAGATTATAGACCTGGAAATACAGGTCGGACAGAAAACACAATTGCTTCAACAACTGCTGGACCAGAAAACACAGGAGCTGACAGAGAATAGTCTCAGGCTCGAACAGTATGCGCTGCGAGACGAGCAATGCTGCAATGATGGAAGTCCACCAGATGGAGGGGGAAATTAAAACTCTTCTGGAAGATCAGCTGTCCATGAATGCGGTTAATGCCAACACCGCAGAACAGGCTAAGGAGACCATTGAGGAAAGAGTTACAAGACCCCAATAAAGGGGATCTGGACTCACAGCAGAGCACAAATCAGACGCTGCAGCTAAATCTCCTCAATAAAATGGATATAATCAACAACTTGGAAGGCATGAACACTTATCTCGCAGAAGAGTTCAAAAGGTCTTAAACGCAAACATTAGAGACCATTGTACGCCTAGAAACGCAGCTCAAGGAGGCCAAGACAGAGCTGGAAGAATCCGCCCAGAAACTCCAAGAGCAGCTGCAGCAGAAACGGAAACCTGATTCTTAAGAGACTCCACTAGGAGAAGAAGCAGGTGGAGTGAGGAAACAAGCGTTCTTCATGAACAGATGGAGGAACTGTATGAGAATCTGAACCAAAGTGTAAATGTCAGTGTGGATTTCCCGTCCCTTTAGACAAACTCATACAACGCAAGAAGACAGGCGTACAGCAACAGACGGACAAACTGCAAGATCAGCTGAAAATCAAGGGGCCAGAGCAGGGCAAAAAGCACAACGTCTGGAAGGACTGCAGGACTAAGAAAGGCAAGGACAAGAAGATTGAAGCCGTATTTAAGACGGTCAAGATTCAAGGACAGAAAAGGATTTATGCCATAAACAGGAGACTCTCTCTCTCTCTCATGAGGTCTGATGAGGAGTCAGAACTCTTTCTCTAGGTCTGATGAGGACAGATCTCTCACTATATTCTCTTTTCCATCTACTCTTTTTTTCTTTCTCTTTCTCTTTCTTTCTTTCTTTCTTCTCTCTCACTCTTCTTTCTCTTTCTCTCTCCCTTTTCGCCCCGTCTTTCTTTTGTTCTTTTTGGGCAAGACACTTCACCCACCTTGACTCCAGTGTCTGACATTGGTGTATGAATGAGAGTGTGAATGGGTGAGTGGTTCCTGTAAAGCACTTTGAGTGCCTCAAGCAGGTAGAAAAGCGCCACATAAATGTGACCATCTCTTTCTCTTTCTCACATCTCTCTGTTCTAAACTGTTCCTAAACGTACTTAGATTTAGAACATTACTTTTGTTCTTTACCCTCAGAGCAACAGCTTGTCCAGACAAGGGCTTAAATTGATTTCTTGATACCATAAAACAAGGTTGTGCAGGCCTTAACTACAAGCAGAGATGATGAAATACTGCACAAACTTGATGAATACATGCAAGATGGAAACGAACATGAAATGAGTCGGCCACAACCTAAAACAATGTCCTCTTGAAACGCTGGTTTCAGATGGCGAAGATTATTTCTTTGAGACTTTTCATCTCCATGGGTGGTAGATATTTCAGTGTGTAACAATCAAATTTTTATGCTTCAATGTGTCTGTCTGTAAATAAGAATCCTTCAGCTGTGTTAATTCACATAAATTCACATATTTTCCAATTAATTCCCATGTCAAATTTCAAGTGTTGAAAATTCCCGGAAGATATCACATAGATCTGTGTATCATCTTAATCCTAAATGAGATTTGAACTTGGACTTGAGATCTGGTTTCCATGATCAATCGTTCAATAGCCCAAGTTTCTGGTGTTTACCAGCAGCACTCATTATAGCATGACTCAGCAGCTCTGTGCCACATTTCCAAATGATGCTGGTTGCTATGTGAGCAGCAGCTGAGGAGAAGATACCCACCAGTTCACATAAAATCTAAGAGGATTTTAATACATGTCGTTTTAGGTTTGTAGATTATGCTAACGTCACTCACTCATATGGAATAGTACTATTACTGTACTGAATATAGAATTCAGATAAGAAATATCCACAAATGTTGAGCTTGATCTTTTATATTAGAAACATGTAAATAATCCAAATACTGTATTACACCCAAACCACAAAGTCTGCACCAAGGCAATAGTCCTTAAACCCACTGCTTCTTAATTAAATTACACCGACCAATAAAAGGTTGCTGCATCGCCTGAAATACAAGGCTTTATCTTGAACTTTGTAACATGGCTTCTTTAATGCTACAAAGTAACATTACGTCTGCACACACACGCCTCGAGTGGAAAAAGGACCTCATTATGGATTCAAATCTACAGAGGCAGCTGACGGTAACATGACGCCGAGTCCGACATGACTGCAATTAGCTACTAAATATTATCAACAACAGCCAGTTATAGTTGTGGTAGTGTTGTGATGATTTTCTCTGGCTCTTCCCGGCATGTGACAGTTATTTTAATTGTTAATTTGGTCGGGATAGTGCATGTTAATGAACATCCATGTTCATTTATGAGCTTGCAAGTATATTGTATTGCAAGCTCATAAATAATGATCATAAAAGTGTCCGCGCTAATATGTTAGATGTATAAGAAGTTCAACAGATCTGGCAGGAAAACCAATCAACGATAAGTTGGTAAATAGACAGGCCACATTCAATACTGTCCATACTACAGTCACATAGTTTAGTGGTTCTCAATATGTGGCACTTGTACCACTAGAAACACCATGTAATTTATGCCTAAGTCATGCATTGGGTGCTTTTTGCCAAAATAAATATATAGATTAACAAAAGTCAATATTTCTATCATTTAAAATCAATTGAGAAAGAAATACAGTGTATTTTAGCCACTATTGGTCTGAAAACAGTGACGTTGACTGATGAAGCAGATAACGCACATTTGCTTTGCATGTATTAGCCTATTAATTATTGACTAGCAGCAAATTCAACAGGTCTTGAGCTTTGATTACGATAACAGATGGTGATAGCTCTCACCATTGCATAATCAACTACCACTGACTGAAAAATAAATAAAATAAACAAAACAAAATGTCCTTCTGCCTGAGGTTGTAGACATACTAGTGTGTCAGGGACGTTGTGTGCAAAACTACGTACATAAACTCATGCATTGCAGTAAACAAGGATAAACAGAAGTCAAGAGTAAAGACATACAAAATAAATATGGTGTGCAGCTTCAAACAAGACAGACATGTTCCCTCAGGTCACAGAATAAGGATGAACAATAAGATCTTTCTTCTTTTTTTAAAGTGTGCAGCAAACCGAATGATGAGGTTAATACATAAGTTGTAAATTTAACTGCAATACTTGTCAGAAAGAAAACTGTAGCCCTAGAGAACTGTGTATCTGGAATGTAGTTACCGATTAAATGTCTCGGAAAGCTCTTAAAAACGAAAACAAATCCCACAGTCAAATTGATGAAGATATAATTGTCAGGATAAATAGGTACAAGTATTCACATGAGTCGACCATAAATCCAGAAGTATTTGATCATGATTTTGTGGTTGGAATTGAAGACCCAAGAAACAAAAAGGCATCAAGAAACTGAAACTCTAAACGCCTTTGCAACTGATTATTAAAAAGGTAAATGGTCTGGCCTATCATACAAGTATTTTGTCTTGACTCTATCACTTCTACTAGAGTCGAGTGAGACCAACATAAGTTTAGGTAGGATGATACTGTTCTTCTGTTTACACACCAAGTTTCAGTGTGTGAATTGTCCAAGTTACTGTCCATGGTCCAAAGTATGTCAAGTTATCTTTTGGTTTTTCCATTTCAATGTTTTTTGGAATTTTTTTAAACAAGCGATATTCTCTTCTGTTGCAAGATGAAAAATCATTAACTTTATTAACATATTTGTTAACAAAGTATATTATTCATCAGTGTAAACGAAATAAATAAATAAAGTAATCTCCTATACCTAACATTATTGATTTTTTTAAAAAGCCTCTGTTTACAATTTACTATTTATTCTAGTGATAAAATCAATACGTAATTGCTTCATTGTTTACTTTACTAGTTTGGATTTAGGCGTCCATTGCTATCTCCAGAAAATATGTTGCCATTCATAAATGTACCCACCTGTTACTGGCTGGGTATTTTCCATAAACTAGTGCATGATCAGAAAATTAAATAGGGAGCAAATCTTCCCAGGGCAGTAGGTGAAGGCCAATATAAGGACTTAATCCAAGCTTACCGCCACTGCGTTAGACATAAATGAAACCTGATCCTCATGCTAAAACATTGCTATTATTATTTTTTTTATGTTATGATAACTGGTGCGTAAATTGTTCGGCCAAAAGTTAACAACACTCAAATGCTAGCTTAACAAATACACACATCAACACTTTTGTTGATAGACTGTCATGTGTTGAGTCCTTTTTTGTTCTGGGAGCAGTCGTGAAGTAGATTTATAGTTTTATACTACATATGTTGGTCCAAATATTCTTAAAGGCACGGCACAAAACAAACAGTTTTCCTTTGGAGAAGTTAAAACATCAAGTATTCCTACCTTAGTGTGGTCCAAAGGGAGAAACTGTCACAATTGGCTAATAGAGGCTAGCAGCCAAGCGTTGCGTTGTTGTCAGAGCTAGCCCAGTTAGCTCCTTCTGTGTAGCGAATAACAAGTGGAAGCTTTAATCCCAGCTGGACTCAGCCACACCTCGTCCACAGGTCCTGCTAAAAACTAAAGCGATAGAGTCCAGCGATGTTGATCCTGTGATTTCACGGCCAGAAGTGACAAGTGAGTACCCCGGGGATGTAAAAGACTGCGCCTGTCAGACAGACAGCGGCTGAACTGTCGCTAACACAAACCAGTCGGACAGGAGTGGAGAGGAGAGAGGCCGGGAGGGTTTGGAGCATGAAGCCTGACGCACCGCTCAACAGTGCGCATGGATCCGAACTGCGCTAATGGGACAGCGGAAGCTCCACAGTGATCTATGGATATCTATGTGGCGCGTTTTTATGACGCAGGAGAAGTTGCATTACAACAAAAATTAAAATAAAACTTTGCAAAAGATGAAAAAATACCAAATAAAATAGAGAAGGCAATTATACATTCCAGGAGGTGTTAATGTCTTTAAAAATTGTATGTCCATTTATTTATTTTTTATTATTGTTATTTTTTTTAACTTTCACGGTCGAAGATTGTGTCGCAGAACGATGACGACATCATTTTGACATTGCTCATGCTGCGCGTTTACGAAGGTAAAACTGCAATCGCTTTGAATTAACTTATTTATTGCTTTATGTTTGATTAACGTGTTATTAACATTTACGTATTGTCCCTTGTTTTGTATAAACATTATCCAATGAAGACTTATTTGGTTGTAGTTGGTTTGTGGAGTGTTCTTTATGTAAGCCTGCTAATGCTAGCCAAAATAAAATAGCTATGTGTGTCACTTTAAACATTTTAACGTCTTCTCAATGTTTATTCAGGTTAAAACCAATGCTGTAATGGCCCTCTTCAACTTATCAAGATGTCTGGTGGGGCTTCTGGTTGAATCTTCGTCAACAATCCAGCAGAGATCATTTAGGTAAGCTGTTAATAATTTTTTTTAATGATGGGACGGACAATTTAGGGTTAAGAAATGTTTAGTTTGCATTTCGCATAATGATTATTTGATAGTCTAAATTTGCCCGAGTCATACTTGCTGCTCACCTGGCATTGTTAACTGACATTATCTATTGTCTTATTACATATCGTGCTGTAATTTGAATTAAATATTGTATTTTTCTCTCAGAGCATCAGCGGCAGCAGCTGCCATACAGAAAATGTCAAGAGTGCGCGTTGTGGATAACAGCCCTTTAGGGAATACTCCCTATCACCGTGCCCCGAGAGTCATCCATGTGTACACAAAAAATGGCATTGGAAAAGTTGGAGATAAAGTATTACTTGCCATCAAAGGACAGAAAAAGAAGGCTCTAATTGTTGGACATAAAATGCCTGGGGATCGTATGACTCCTCGGTTTGATTCAAACAATGTTGTGTTGATCGAGGAAAATGGAAATCCTACTGGAACAAGAATTAGGGTCCCCATACCTACACAACTACGGCAAATGGAAGGCGATTACACAAAAATATTAGCAATTGCAGGCTCATATGTCTAATAACATTGTTTGCAACATACTTTAATAAACTTTGTACAGTAATGTCGGAATGCTTTGTTGCGATTTACTTTAGGTAAAGAACACATACTGGTTATTTAGGCTTACAGCATTTTAAAGAGGTTATTAGAGCATACACATGTTCCAGACACAGTGTATGAAAACATTGAACCTTAAAAATGGGGCAAAGATTTATTTAAGGCACAACATACATTCACAACACAAAAAACAACTGGCACAATTAAACAGTGTTAAACTGATGTGTGTAAGGCATGTGATCCCTTTAAGAATTATAATAATTAAAAGGGACATTTTACAGCATTTCCTAGAGGTCTGGCGCACATATGCTTAAGCTTATTATTAAAATACGATCTAAGTGCAAAAAAAAATGTGCAAAACCTTGATATCGTTGCTGCCATCTGGAGGTGAAATAACAAAACTGCAAGTGTAACATGTTACAATCCTTCCACAGTGTGATTAGTCAAGTCTTCATGTACTATATAATATGTACACCAGTAATAAAAGGAGCCTAAGGCATCGCTCAAAAACATTTTAGTAACATTCAATGTACTTTTTCATCACAGCTCTGAAATTATTCACATAAATAGACCATTGAATAATCTACTTCATACCCTACGATGCACATTGTTACTTTTCATCATGCTTTGCCTCATGCTGTGACAGTGGCATTGTGCCTGCTTCATATATGATTGCATAGTTTCCCTAGTCAGAAATCAGCTGAAAGCATCTGTAAGAAGCGCTTTGGTGTAGCATTTGCAGCTCTTTTGCTCCTTAATACTGAGGTGGGATGTGTTTGATCATTATTTCTCTAAGGCTGGGGGTCTTCAGAGCTCCTGGGTTATGACGGTCTCCATGGCACTGTACCTCTTTATGCTACTTTCATCAAGCAGGATTGTAATTTATCCACACATGGTCAAGCACAGGAACTAGGAATGAGAAACAGGTTATTGTTAGGAACAAGGTAAACCGATTAATCGTTCATCATGGCCAACAACTGTGGAATGGCCTACCAGAGGACGCTGCAAGTGTCCATATATTTAAGTAAACTTAAAACATCTAGCTTTTAGTTAGCTGTTTTACTAAAAACATTGTTCTATCATTTATTTGTTTTTAACACAATTTAATAGAACATTTTAATATAGGCCTTTATTTATTTATTTTTTTAATTTTTTTAATTTTTAGGACAGCTTTTAAGAGCTTTTCATTCTCATTTAGATTTCAATTTATCTGTAGGACAGCAGCGTTGCTGTTAACTGTTTTGATGTGAAGCACTTTGCACTGCGCTGTATGTTTGTTTTTAAATTAATCAAAAAATACCTCAGTCAGAGACATCTCAGCCTTTCCTGATGCTTCTGTGTCTAACAGCTGGAAAGACCCTGTTGAAATGTTTCCACCATTATTTTAAAGTGTGTGGTAAGAGATTGTATTAGACAAACATTTAAATAGCAACAGCTATACTCACTGAACATTGCTTCAAGTTTCACCAAGCAGCCGATGAAGTTGTCAAAATCAATCATTTCATTCTCTGCATAACGGGCTACTAGGATCTGATTCAGTTTATTGTTCAGTTTAAAACCTAAAATCCAACAATCAGGTTAATAGATTTCATAGGAAGAGTTTCTTAAAATAAAGTGCAGTTTTATTACCTGCTCCTTCCACGGCCAGACGCATCTCATACGAGCTCATGGCACCAGACTTGTCAAGGTCATACTGCCTAAAAATTGTCTGAAAGTTGACAGAGAAAATTAAAATTAATATGAAGTGATTTTTCTCTGGGATCACTGTTTGGACTCACCAGCCATTTCCGGATCTTATTCCAAAGGATCTGAAACTCCACGATGCCCAAGCGCGCACTGCCATCTTTCTGAGAAGCAGTGTTAAGAAGTGAAACCAGACAGTCACATATGCTTTACTATATTCATAATTGAAGGGAATTATGTTGAACGTGTGGATACATCCATGAGGTTAACCATGGTTCGACAGGACTCGATACTGAAGCCGTCTGTTTTCAGATCTTTGTCTGTAACACAATAAGGTTGTCAACAGTGAGGACTGAGGCACTAATAACTGAGAAGAGCCATAAACAGAAACCTGCAATGAACAATGGAATCTCTTGGTACAATGCAAGATCTACGACTTGTATGCAAACTTTCCAGGAGAATCTATTTGTCGCTTAAGCACTCACGTTTACACAGCACTCTATTGAGAATGGTTCTGAGCTCGCGAATGGAAATCTCCATATCCTGTAGATGACAGGAGGTTGTTAAATGAAATGAACATTTAAATCATCAGTCTGATTTTGAACACACACCTCTCCAGCAAGTTGCGCAAACATAGCCTTGAAGGAATCGTCAATATCATCTTCTGTAATCTCCTTTAAAGAAGAACATTAAGTTAAAACAGGCGGTATTTTAGTTGATTTAGAACAATTATGCAAAAAGTGGGCTTACTTCATCTTCCAAATCAGCACAGATTTCGTCATCCAGTTCCCTGTCGTGCACAAAATACTGTATATTAGAAGAAGTTATGAACAAAGAAACAAAAGTCAATCTTAGAAATACACACTCTGTTTCTGATTGTTTCTCAGTGAAGACTCTGAGGACAAAGTCGGCCTCTTGTCCCGCGTCAAAAGTTGAGGGCACGATGAGGTACTCCCCTGGGGGCAGCCGCAGCCGTGTGCTCACCTCGCGCAGGTTTATGAAGGTCTCGGAGCGAGCGCAGGACGAGTGGCTCAAAAAGAAATTCTTCTTCAAGTGCACATTTTGGCAACCTCTATACTATAAGAACAAATTAACAGGTTAATAACACTGTACAACACAAGTTAAGAGAATAATCGGTCTATAATCTACAATCTGTCATATTTACACTGGCTTTGTTAACATGAAGACCAAAATTCTGATTTGTGGTGTTTTCAGATTATTGCAGTGGCATGTAAACGGCATAACCTGATATACATCATCTCATGTAGATGTGATCTGATTTCTTTCAGACCTTTCTTAATTATGCATATGCAAACCAGAACACTAGAGCAAAAAGGCAAAGTAATCTCACAAAGATAAAGACTAAGTGTATCTATTCTAAAGTTATCTATTCAACCCAAATTTGTTGACACAGAAAAAGAGGAAAAGACAAACAAGCAGGATTTTGATTTTACTTACCT
The DNA here is from genome assembly GCF_951799975.1 of Gobius niger. Taxonomy (NCBI): domain Eukaryota; kingdom Metazoa; phylum Chordata; class Actinopteri; order Gobiiformes; family Gobiidae; genus Gobius; species Gobius niger. The sequence goes on from NC_136858.1 coordinate 26,187,174, forward strand.
CTTCAGGAATCTGCCCAAAAGAAAATAAAGGCATATGATTTAATTAGATACAACTGCAAATGTAGCAGAGAAATGATGAAAACGAAAACAGTGACCATTACCTCATAAAGAGCAAATCCGATGGTGTGCATGTCTTGGCCCTGGCGCCTGTACCTGCGACGGTCCTTCTGCATCAGAGCCACCAGGAAACTGCAGGCCACTTCCTCGTCCTCCGGGTCATCGTCCTCCTCCAGTAAAGTGATCTTATACTGGGGGTTGATCCAAAATGTGTCTGAACAAAAAATAATGGTGTGTTAACACTCAACAGCTACACCTAGAAGTCAGAAGCTCTGACATGTAGCTTGTATTGATTTTCTGGTTTGTTTTTGAGCCATGTTTTGTTGAGGCTTAAATTGAACACAATCAAGTTGTTATCATACAGATGTCCTCAAAACTACACTGGAAGCTCTGAATATCAGCAACAGTATATATTTACTAGGGACAACAGGTGGAAATTAACACAAGTGCATCTATTCTTTTGGAGGTCAAAGCAGTACTAAGTAACTTGTTTACCTTAATAAATCCTTTTCCCTCTGGGGGTAATACAAGTGTTAATGGGATGATTGGGGTTCTTTCATCTCCCCCGGTGTCTCTGGCCAGAAAACCACCCTTGCAACATTCCCTGCTCCGACCCAGAGGCGCAATGCACACCAATGGAATCACAAAGAAGAAGCTAACAGGCTAACGGGCAAAGTTAACTGTGGGCTAGGATTACTTTAGGAATGTTTACAGCCAAGTTTGAGTGACAAAAATGATCTCCATTATGCAATTGGGTTGTGGCACAATGTACAATATCCCTCTCTCCATGTCTTTTCTGTCAGCGTAGTATTTACTCTCACAGACAATTAAGAGTAAAAAACGCAACATGCTACGACACCTGCAGTGGCGCTTTCAGCCTCCAGGGGCATGAGTTCTGCTTTAATATATACAGTATTGTAAATTGTCCCAGTTGAAATAAATAAATAAACTAAATTAAACTGAACTACAGAACGCCCACAAAATCAAACAGTGGCTCATGGTGAAATTGTAAGTCCACAGATCCAAAATTCAATAGTTTGCTTCCCTGTGTAGCAGGTCACTTTAACCTCCGCCGTCCTGGGAGATGAATTGACTAAGGCCAAACTATACCCAGGGTATAAAATAGCCTAGTCTTTGGTCCCTTTAACCCCGGGCAAGAAGCTTCAGTCCTCTTGTCTATATGAATGAGGGTGTGGAGGTGGTCAGAGGGGCCACCAACACAATTTAGCTGGAACACTTTCATCAGTCTACCCCAGGGCAGCTGTAGCTCCATACATGGCTTACCACCACCAGATGTGGAGAGTGAATTCATGTCATAATACTGACTGTTGGAGCCATGTGTCACCACTAGGAGGTGCTGTGGGGGTGATCCATAAATGGGGAGCAACACCTTAGGCTCACAGGTGTTGGCAATCCAAAAGACCACACAATTTGTTGACCGCTTCACTGTGTCTGATTTTAGCCCTTTTTATATGGAACTAATTAACTGGATTTTATGATGATTGTTGGAAATTGATATGAATTTGAACTCAATAAAGCAGCTCTTCAGATTTGTATTGAAGTGCACAGTCAGCGTGTCACTTACTTTACCTGGATTTGCTGATTCAAAACGTAATACTGAACTCCACTGTTTGTTAGACCTGTTGGTACTCACTTGGGTTGTTCCTGCAGCCTCCAGCAGTGCTCCCCCTCCTCCACGTGCCGTAAAACTTCATGGTGTTCCAGTGACTGAGACTATCCTCACACAGAGCATCCGGGGTCAGGTTACAAATCTCCAGCCGAGAAAACTGACGCAGGAATTCACTAAATGACATCCTGTGAAAGAGCACAAAGTGTGAGCTGTGTTTCAGAAAACCTCAACAAATCGACATGGTAACATAAAAAACAACAGAGAGATGATTTAAAAAATACAATATACACCCAAATAGGAGCAAACAGAAGTCCTTGGCCAGGATAGATAAGTAAATGTTTGGATTTTGAAAAGATGCACAGAAATGACCAGCGAACAGTTAACCAAATGCAATGAGGCCAAAAATAGACTCACAACATTGTTGCACACAGCTGCCAACGACATGCCAACACAAAAGCACTGCAATAGAAAACGCCTTACCAAAACTCTCCATCCTCCATTTGACAGTTGAGATCTTCTCTCTCAGACTGGTCGATTTGATCCCATTCAGAAGAGCTACACAGAATCAAATACAGCCACACATTGTGACGACAAAATAGAAAAAAAAATATTCATAGAAGATATCCAAAATCTCTTATGGTCTCACCTGTCGCTCCAGGCCCCAGTCCATTCCACTTGGCCCCAAGGATTACGTATCCGGATTAGGCGCTCCATTCGGCCTCGATAATCGACCTGCACAAGAGCACACTCTGACAATACTGTACATTTAACATCATATCACAACAACAAGAATAAAGTGATCTATTTTGACAAACCTCTTTGAGTCCAGTGACAGAGTAAGCGTGACCCTTCACCAGTTTCTTGAATGTGACAGCCTCCATGTCAAAGGCACTGGTAATCTATGGGTGCACAAGTATACTGTAGTTTTTACTGCAATTGATTCATATTCTGTGTATTATTGTGCATAGTGATACATTTGTTTGTGTTGTAGGCGTGTTTTTCTCATTGATTTGTATTATGTTTCTTGACCAGTGTTGGGTGAATGTGCCATTTACATCAATAGAGCAGCCGAGCAGGGACCCTCTGTCCAGTGCCTTCCTGATGATGCGGTACAGATCTCGCGGTGCTTTGCGGAGCTCGTACATCTCAGACACTCCTCCGGTAAAATCCTCAAAGCCTTCTGTGGTGCTGCCTCCAGACAGGGCCTCATAGGACCCATTCAGCCTTAAAACCACGCACAGATAATAACATTAGCCGCAGCATGCCACTGAAAGCCAGTTAGGAATGGACTGACCATTTCCTGTTGTATCCATGAATAATTTATCATAATGGCGGGTTCTTTTATAACCTACTTAGCATAGGCCTTCTCCAGCAGCGCACTCCAGAATTCGTTGCCCTCAGCGGAATGGACAAACATGAGTTCCCCATCTTTGACGGGAAGGCGGTCATCGATCACAATGTCAACCCAGTCGCCAAACTGCCAGAACTGCAACACACACAGCAAATCGATCAGTGGGGGGGAATTCTACTCCTAACACAAATACTCAATGCTATATATATGAAAATGTGCTCTTCCAAAACAGATGCGTGATTCATATTTAGGGCTTAACTTTGTTGCTAACTCTCAAAACAACGCATTTCATTATAAAGTGAATCTCGGGATACCTGGAAATGGAAGATGCCAGCGTAGTCGTCCTGAAAAGACTGCCCGTGAGGAACAACGCGGTGCAGGAGTCGCTCGTTCAAAGTGAGAGAACCGATGGCAGCTAAAAGCCAACAGTCACCTGAAAAGACGACAATTGTGTTTACATCATGCGCTAGAGTAACCTGGTTATTAGGCATATCCTGGTTATGACAGTATTCTGGATACGATGTTTACATGTGTCTGAGAAACCAGGACACTTAAACCCCGGTTACATGAGCAACTACAGCATTCTGGATATTTAGGCTCCACAGAGGGGCGGAGCTAATGACAAATATAGTTAATACTTTATACTAAACACCACGGAGCAAAGAGATTTCAATGTTTTGTTAATGTTAAGAAGATAATCATTTTTAAAAGTACAGGTACCCGATAAAATGGCCGTTGGAAAGTTTTTCCTCCTGCAGTATCTGATTCAAAAGTTCGCACATTCTCAGTTCATCAGCAATGGTGAAAAAACAAGACGCTGTGTTTACATGATACAGTACTCTGGAAACTGTGGGGAAATCCCAGTGCGAGTATCCTGGAAACCAGGAAACTAAAAATCCCCATCAATAACCTGGATACTCAACTGCGTGGAAACACACTCAATGCATTTAGAAATTAAGGACTATGTGTATTTTTAATCTTATTCATACACATCAGCAACCTCCCTTAACCAAATTACTTATTTGAGACTTGTTAATTATTTAGTTTTGTTTGTGGAGACACCTCTACTTTCAGACTGTTGCTTTTTCTATATTTTATAATTGTGAATGTGTAAAAGTGACACATCACGACACTACATAATGAAACGTTTATCATTGGAATAGTGTAAAGTGACCTTACATAAACTACAAGGGAGGCTTTGTTCTTGTATTCACGTGGGCCTAACGTAATAACATTTCAGGTGAGCCTAAGCAGAGGAGCATTTTTAATGTCATCATCTTTAACTTACCCAGTGCTCCCTGACAAATGTCTGTCCTCGTGGCACCTCCCACAATGAACTGCGGATCCCCTGTCAGCTCCTAAAAATACATAAATATTTATCTCTATCCAATTTATCACCACCGTAAACACAAACATTTGATAAATCCGATCTCAGACTGTGTCCCTAATTCAGAGGCATGTTTCAATGCTCCATGTTATCCCCCGGTGTGTGAATGTGGCATGTGTCGTGAGGGAGTGGTCAGTGACAGCTGCGGAGTCCTGCCCCGACTTGTATCATTATGTCTGGACCCGCACGGACAAAATGCGTGACAGTGATAGGTTTGTTTACACGCGGGGCCAAGGGCTCAACAACAGATAAACAACTGGTCAGAAATAGCACACTAGGATATAATGAATCATCTCAAGGTGTAAATTGAGGATAGTGAATTTTCTGTATTCCTAGATTTAGCACAGTAAGTAAGCGATTATTTTATCACAATAAGAGATGAATCCCCTATTCTTCTGCTTGCCTTAACCTTGGTAAAACATTTTAACATTAGATGAGTTGCTCTTCCTGGCACCTCCTTTTTTAAAACCAACAATAAATATAACACAGAACTGAACTAATCTCACTTTTCCACAATACTCAGACAGGACACTGAAAATGCACATTTAAGTATATGATTAAAATCTGTGTGTGTAATCTTTAAACAAAACAATTTCACATCAATTCTATCATTCTCCATCCTCCGTCTCACCGAGGGTCTCATCCACTCCACATCCCTGGTTTTGGCGGAGTGAGGGGCGAGCTCTTTGAATCCGAGGGAGGGAGGTTCAGCCGGGAACAGGGGGTCTTCGAACAGGCTCCCAGACTCCAGACACTCCTGCTTCAGCGCCTCGTAGTCCTGGTTGGAGAACTTGACGGCCTGCTCGTGGGACCCCATGCCTTCTGAGCGGAGTCGTTGTGCATTAATGCTGGCAGAAATCCCCACACTCGAGTACATACTGGCGAAAGATATAAATATGAAGCAGAGTGAGTATGCAACACAGTGCCAGTGGATATTAATAGCACAAGGCTAATCAGGGAGTCAGTGTTACAGCACAGCAATCAGGTTTAGACGGGGAAACGCTGGGTGTGGTAGTCAGAGTAGGACTGGGTAAGACGGGAGATTGCACTTGAAGAGTATATTGTGAGATTTGACTAATATCGATGTTTATTAAGAAGAAAATATAGCAAAAAAATAGTGATGTATGGTATTGTGTAATAACTGAAATCTTTTATTTCCTACAACTTTGAATTATCTCATTTGGAGCAATAGACTAGGGCAGGGGTAAGCAGCCACTATCTGAAGAGCCTCTGTAGTGCAGCTGTTTTGAGCTTTGATCAAAAAATCCTAGATTAAGATTCATTGTCTATATAAAAAAAAGTAAACACATAACATGTATTTATATGAGTGACGATTTGCAATAGTATGAGGCAAAATCTGTGCCAGAACGAAGACTGTGACAAATAATTTTGCAGGGAAGGACCATCCAGATCCACTAATATTTCCGACAATCATTACAGGACCCCAGGAAGGTTAGCCGGCCCAAGGGTGCCGCAAATGGGGATCCTAATAAATAAGCAAATAAAACGTTTCAGACATTTTACATATATTTATTTGTAATTTATTTATTAATTATCGCACTATCGATTAAACAATGTATATGCTTTGTTTTTTGCAGATAAAAATATTTTTGTGGCTCTTTGAAGGATGCAGATGCCTGGACTAGGCCATTGATAAATGAGGCCTTTACAAAGTAAAAACCTGTGCATCTTATTTACAGTTATGACAAAATATTAAGTGGAAAAAGGGTCTTTTTTTATTTATTTATTTATTTATTTTTCAGAGAAACAGGAGAACCAAATGATTCATTATCCGAGTTCCAACGAGTTCCGAATTCCAACAACAAAAGGTAAACTGATAATGAAGTGAATAGGGATGTTTTTTATGTATAAATCTAGTGAAAGCTATGGTTCTCAAACTGTGGTGCTCCAACCATTGCAACCTCTTTTCGGCTGCACTAAGCAGTTCATGTTAAGTTTTGTTTTAGGGATAGTCTTAAATATTTAGGGTTCTTTATTTACTTATTTTTTTAAAATCTTTTTTGTAGTTTTGTCCTTGTTCTGATTTGTTCAGGCTTCATCTTAAACCCCCAATAACCCCCTTAGTGAGTTTTACTTCTGTGGCATTATAGTTTGAGAACCAGTGGCATAAGCAAATTCAAACTGAGCAGCAAAAAATATGGCAGCAAAAATAATAATAAACTAAAGCTTATCTAGTATACGATGGATTAGACATTGCCGTGTGCTGCGGGAACAGTAGTCACCAACGCCCAACGGTGACAGGACAGACACACATAGTGGGTGGGGGAAAGTAGACAGGTACAAGGAAACATTAACCAAGACCAGCATAGCCTCAGGACAACCTAAAACACCACAAGATGACAAAGGGAGTTAGAAATTGGATACCTTCACTGTACAGGCCGGCTGAGAGAGGAGACAAAAAAACAAAATCACACACGAATGTTTGAGTAGTATAATAAGCTGTAGCATGACGTTGCTATACGCAGAGACATAAGCTTTCTCCAGCTGTCAGAGGGCCCCTAATGGCTTTCAGTGATGAGTCTATGCTACATTACAACCACTTACTTTAATTGAGCTACTGATGGTGCAGAGAAAACAAGCTTACAATAGATTTTTTTTAGCTGTGACGACTGTTAAAAGTCATGACATTTTTACACTGAAGTGCTGTGAAAACCATCATGTGGGACGGTCCTTTATGCAGCTCCACTCTAAGGGAATACCAATGAGCCCCTGAGCTGTAAACAACGAGACTTTTCAAAGCTCAGGCTGAAAAGTTGGACAGAGCAGCTGTGACTGTGAATCTATAGGTAACTTTGAAAATGTAGTCCTGCTGCACGTGTGATTGTTGTTTTCATTATTGTTTTTACTCATCAGAGTTGGTTTACTAAGCCATTATGACAGCAGTGCGCAGAAGGAGAAGGAAAGTTTTGCCTAAGGAATGCTAATTGTCAATGCGCAAAAACATGCAATTTTGCCAAACATGAAGAGATAGACACAATGTGAAGACTTCCGAAAAAGCACTGGTTAATGGTAGAGATCAAAAGCATTTTCCATGGGATCGATCTCTCAATGGTGAAGGATGTGCAAGATCATTTCAATTGCTGAAGTTAGTGATACATTCAAAAGCAAAGTATTTTTTTTAAATTCTAGATCAACAAGGGCTCCTCACAGTTAAATTTGTGATATTCCATAAACCAAATCAACGCAGTGCATTCAATTGAATTTAGACAAAAATCATAAGCAATTTGTTCTTTCGTCAAATTGTGTCAAGCCAAGACCTAACAAAAAACAAAAAATATTGTGTACAAAGTTTATGCATAGGCTTTGCACATAATATTTTAGAACATGTATAATAGACTATTTTATAACATGTGTCGTTGGAAAGTACAACATGAATACACTTTGATTGATGGATCACATAATACATTCACTTCATCACTTCACACACTGTTAATAACTTCAAAATAAAAAAGATTTTGGAGAGTGACCATGGTGAGTGATATCATTTACCCCGGAAACAACCCCCCCTCCGCCCCCTCCAGACAGAGACATTGTTTTCATGAACTGTCCCCCACTGTGAGGCCCCCACAGGAATGTCCTGAGGCTGACACATTTTCACAGGATAGATGTTGAATGGACGCAAACAGCATCTTTTTTAGCCCCGGGACCGATGAGCAGAGAAAGGCTGACCGGGGCAAGTCCAGGTTTGATGATATCACCGAATTTGGACTTTAACCTCACGGTGCACTAAATCAAGCACAATGAAGGGCAGATGCCAATGCAAGACATCGAAATGGGTGCCAAAATACAATGTGTATCCAATCAATGATGACGAAGCTAGGAGGGTGTGACCCACAGCATTGTATTCGCAAGCACCTGTTCAGAGGAGCAAAGTGAAAGGTCTATTATTGTCACAACACGCCACTGGGATTTAGTGCAACGATTCACACACGATTTAATATTTAATTTAAAAGCTTAAAAGTACCCATGGTGTTGCACTTAAGCGTCAACATAAACGTATTATTCCAGGAAAGTAGCAGCTCTGTGGCCTACGCTACAATAAACCAAGATAACTGGCTACACCGTTATGTCAAAGGTTCAATCTCAGGATCGGACAAAGAAAGAAAGAAAGAAAGAAAGACCTACCACCGCGCGCAGAACGGGTCTGGGTCACTTCCGGACGAGTGTACAGGGGGAATAATCGGATAAATGAGTGGAAGAGCAAAGATTTACGGTGGTGAAGGAAAGGAGCTGAATCTCACTAACAGCAGAGTGCACTGCAGGCCCTGCCCATGCGGAGACGCGGAGGGAGGGCCCCCTCACGCCCACAGCACGCACGCATGCCACGCACCACCGCTAGAGGTCGCCAAGCCAAAGGGTTGTATCTTATGGAAAGACATCACTTCAGCCCTTTAACGCGTTTACAAAGAGGTGATAATATGATAATACGATTTTAAGATAAGACTCAATGGAGATTTACATTGGAGATATCCATCCATTACAGCAGCTCTGAAAGGTGCAGACAGCTAGAAGAAATGAGTCGGACTGACATTATGCAGCCTATGTCAACCAATCAAAACAACTTTTAGCCTTCATAATCGGCATATGGGTTTTTAGTAGTTCAATAAACCAACCATGCAATTGTAATCAGTAAAACCATAGCCTGATTATAATCTTCATCCAAGGATGTAGCCCAACAACAGGTAAAGGTAGGCTAATAGGCCTATGCCATGGGTGGCTTAAGTGCGGCCCGTAGACCAATTTTTGGTGGCCCTCAGGCTGAGCTGGCACACATCCCCAGAGAAAATACTTTTTTCTGCAAGTTTCATATTTTCACTCAATTAATACCGTAAGAGACTGAGCGGATATTGGTTCCAAGCCTAAATAAAGATGTGGGGCATCTTGAAATAGGCTTCCATCACTTACATGAGAGTCTGTCTTCTCTGAGCTCTATTTAATTCAATACATTTTACATTCGTCTGTCTGTCTGTCCATCTGTCTGTCTAACTTGAACCATGGCTACCTTGCTTAATTACCCACATCTTTTTAGTTCTTCTTGCTCGGCTTATTTTTGCTTTAATCATCTTTTTTATAGCCTACCAAAAAATTGTAAACCTTTTCACTGTTTGTCTTTTATTGATAACACCTACTCAGCTCTTACATTCTCACGTTGTTGTGTAATACAAATACTATTAACTATTAACATCTATTAACAACTATTAACTCTTGTGTTGCGTAATACAACAACTATTAACTATATAACTAGGCCTATTAGTCCACTGTCAATAACATAATTGTAAACCTGTAATGTGGATAATATAAATATTAGTGGTTGTGGTTCTGAATGTAATAAACTGCTTCCTACAAATTGCAAACTGCTGTGCTTCATCCTTCTGTTTTGTTTAACAATCTGTCCCTGTAGTTTTTAAGCTCTCTCTGTTGAAGTATAGCCAGTGTGATCACACAGTAGTACATGAGTGTTCAGTACTACTGTGTGAGTATTCACTAAATGTATTAATTAATTTCCTAACTTTTGACAGGTTGTTGCATAATGCTGTCTTGTTCTTGCATAACAGTCGAAGGTATACACCCCACTTTCTTCAAACACAGGTGAGTGCAGTTCTGTTCATTTCATTATGGAGCTCAAAGTGAAGCAACTAAAAATCGCAGAAACAAAACAGAGACCATTCCTTCATCTTGCACAAAGGGTATGTACTCATATAATGGACACTGTCATCCCATATGCAGGCTTCCCCTGAACACAGTTTTTCCAGGTTCTTGGATCATTGCAGGTCAAAAGTAGAAAGATCAATGCAGACCCAATGAAGATTTTGGACAGACAAATGGCCAGTGTTGTCATTTGCAAACCACACTGCAAACAAGTGACTGAGTAAATAAGTTCATGTGACACAACAAAGAGCCCAGTTTATTATTGAGGAACTACAGTAATTAATAGTGGTTGTTATTCAGTTGATTGTGGACAACTGAAAAAACAACTTATGCCACAAAATGAATATGGCTGGTATGTAAGCTTCAGCATTTATGGTAGCATTTTTGTTCGGAAACTTATTTCTAAAACAGTGAATTGCCTGTAGTGTTAGACCCCTGTCCTCCACATGAATCAATGAAATCAAATTCTAAAACACCATTAACACAAGCTATGATGTTAAAATATTCATATATGCACTGTGCCTACAGTGCCTCTCGAAAGTATTCATACACCTTGAACTTTTGCACATTTTGTCATGTTTACAACCCTAAACATAAAGATTTTATTTTAATTTTTTTACTGAACGTTCACACACAAGAAACCGACAACTGTGAAGCGAAAGCAAAATGATACATGATTCTGTTATTTTTCAAAAAATAGAAAACCGAAAAGTGGGGCGTGCATAAGTATTCATACAGCATGCATGAATACTTTGTGGAACCCCCTTTTGCTGTAATAACAGCACAAGTCTTTTGGGGTTTGACTCTACAAGATTAGCACATGTAGAGACTGACATTTTAGCCCATTCATCTTTACAAAACAACTCCAGCTCTGTCAAATAAGAAGGAGAGCGTTTGTGAACAGCAGTTTTCAGACCTTTCCACAGATTTTCAATAGGATTTAGGTCAGGACTTTGACTGGGCCATTCTAACACATTAATATGTTTTTATTGAACCATTCCATTGTAGATTTAGCTTTGTGTTTAGGGTCATTGTCCTGCTGGAAGGTGAATCTCCGCCCCAGCCTCAGTTCTCTTGCTGACTCCAGCAGGTTTTCCTCCAAAATGTCCCTGTATTTGGCTCCATCCATCTTCCCAACTATTCTTACACTCTCCTCAGTCCCCGCTGAGGAAAAGCAGCCCCACAGCATGATGCTCCCCCCCGTATATTTGACACTGGGGATGGTGCACTCAGGACCATGAGCAGTGTTAGGTTTGCTCCATACATAACGTTTTGCATTTGGGCCAAAAAGTTCAATTTTTGTCTCATCTGACCAAAGCTCCTTCTTCCACATGGAGCTGTGTCCTCCATATGACTTCTAGCAAACTTCAAACGGGATTTCTTATGGCCTCCTTTCAATAATGGCCTTCTTCTTCCACTCGTCCATGAAGGCCAGATTTGTGTAGAGTAAGACTTATACTTGTCCCATGCACAGATTCCCCCAGCTCAGCGGCAGGACTTCACAGCTCCTCCAGAGTTATCTTGGGGCACTTCTTTTTCTTCTTCACAGAGGAAAGGGTTTTGCCAGAGTGTGGTGGTTAACGCTTCAGCAAAGAAGCTTCATGTTCAAGGACTTCCAGTGTACAGCCTGGTTAAGGAGACTAATACAGCCTCCTATGAGCTCTTAACAAGCCTAGGATTGTTAATTGACTGTAACTACCACAGTTGATTCTAAGATGTATGTATGTTTATTATCCTCTCTGAATTGGACCTGTTTCAGCATCAGGAGCAGAGTGCGACCACAGCACAATGTCATGGAACCTAATCTTGAACCAATAAGCCATCGGTTGGATACCCTAAAGTATGTGCATGCTTTTCGCTAAAGCTATGAACAAAGTCAGTGAAATGGTATGTACATATAGATAATATGAATAATAAAGTCATCCACAATGTAATCAAAAATAAAAAGTTCTTGTTCTAACCAGCACTTATGCTACACCACAGATAAAATACAACTCTAGATGGGATGGTGAAATGTTAGTCCTTTGGGTTTAGCTCTGGCTTTACTCAAGAGCTCATTCAACATAAAAGATTCTGCTTATTATTATGATTTGTTTTAATTGTCTTTGTTATTTAAACTTTTAAGCGTGTGTACCCAATCAAACATCCATAATCGGCCATGCTTACTCCATTTAGGGCAGACAATGTAGGTCCATAGATATGTATTTAAGAAATAGATTAATGATACTTGCTCATCATTGATTAACCTTAAATCTGTATAAAACAGGGAGCAGTGGGGTTAATATTCATGTTCTTATTTCAGTGAAACTATGGCCTGACCAGGACAGATGGACTTCCCTGTTATCCCTGCCAAACAGACAATCGTGAGATGGCCACCACATGTGCCGTGGCAGCAGTAGGTATTTCCTGCTGTTTTATTACAGACAAGTGGGCTACAAATGAGTCACAAACGTATCCACTTGCCCCCACCCACTGTCGTCTCAAATTCTGTAAGTCCCTCCCACTCCAACAGGACAATAGGGTTGATTTGTTTAATTCCACATATGAAGAAAAGAAAAGAAAATCCAAAGTCAAACAAAACTTTATGTGCACCTGCTTTGGGTCAGCTGTTGGCTAAGGCGTGTACATATATTGATTCTTGATAAATAAACACTATGACATCACTATGACATTGGTCAGTAAATGATAACCATAAAGGCCTGGCCTGCAATAAGTTCACATAATCATATTTACTATAAAGCTTCGATAAACAAATGTTAAGATTACATTGTGCTGCGATTGGTCAATAACTGCTGCCTCTCGAACTAAATAACTTCATACAATACTCTACTGAAAAATGCTCAGTCATCCATCGTTCCATTTGCTTCCTCTTTGGGGCAGGAGTGTACTATAGGCCAGAATGAATGACAGCGTGTGAGTGAGTGGCTGGTAGTAGGGGGGGGGCGATGGCGCAGATTGGCCGCCTCCCTTTATTACCATCTAGCATATGAAATTGTTAAGTCTGAGACCCAGAAATGATTTATGGACATCAGTCACAAGTCAGAGCCTGGGACGTGAGCGCCACATATCTGGACCTATCAAATGTCTCACGTCAAGTATTATGCACACTCATTAATTTCACATTGAGCAACAGCAGTGGATAAGAGCAGCCTTGTAGGTGTGTCCCTGTTTGTTTTTCAGCTGTGGTCAAGGATGTATCAAGGCAGATTTGCTTAGAACCAGCCACCGTCTGATTTGCAAAGCTCACCTGCCCAATCCAAGCTCCTCCCTTCACCAAACTCCCTTGTCTGCATGTGTACCAGCCCATATAAAAGCCACAGGGCTAGTTCTCGGGTTCAGTTTAACCAAGTACATTATACAGTGACTAGGTAAAAACATGACCTCCATCGCTGATCGACTGGCCAGGGAGAAGGAGAAGGCGGCGGGCGTTGGGACAAACCAGCAGGCAGTGAAGTACTTGAAGCAGGACTATGAGGGGATAAAACAGAAGTGTCTTCAAAGGGGGCGCCTGTTCGAGGATGACAAGTTTCCAGCTGAACGCAGGTCGCTGGGGTTCAATGAGCTGGGGCCGTACTCCTCCAAGACCAGGGATGTGGTGTGGAAAAGGCCAACGGTAAGACATACAAGAATAAGGCCTATCATTGATTCATTATATAAAAGCTTCAAGGATGCCAGGGATAAACGCGTGTATTTGTCTCCTGTGTGTAGCCTATGCATTTGTCTCCTAACCTACTGTATGTGTTTTTATTTTCATAATCCCTGGATTTTCTTTCAGGAGTTGTGCTCACACCCAAAGTTCATTGATGATGGAGCCACAAGAACTGACATTTGCCAAGGAGCTCTGGGTGAGTTAAACACTTCACTGCACACATGTGATTATTTCCCAAATGTGGTTGAAATGGTTAACAAAGTAAAAGGTCAAATTATAATACGAAAAAACGTGCTGTAGGAAAAGTGGGTCACAAACAGCAAATATATCCAGGTATTAAATATTGAGAAAGACTGAATGATAGCCATTGGGAGAGATGACGGATGAGACGTCCTCTTTCCCCATTCCAAACCACTAAACCATAGCATATTGTGTAATTACTATCAAGGTATTGGGCTTGAGCTGGTGTTATTTACGTGGCTCTTGTCGAATAAAGTTGGCTAACCCTGTGGTATTGTGTGCTAATGTTGCACAGGGGACTGCTGGCTGCTGGCAGCCATTGCCTCGCTCACTCTGGACCAGCGGATTTTGTCTCGAGTGGTGCCTCGGGGACAGAGTTTTACTGAAAACTATGCTGGGATCTTCCACTTTCAGGTGTGACATGTACTGGCTCTCGTTGGCCTCCTGTCTATATGTATGTATCCTATGTCAGTCCCGCATGTACCACCTGGAATCGGCCAAATCTCATCCGACAGGTTTGCATGGGAGGAGGGGAGGCCAGTAACAGTGCCAGAGTTGTAGAGCATTGGTCCATGAGAGGTTTGTGTCCATCTTGTGCCTTGCAAGACACTTCAACAACCTTGCCTATATATGAATGTGGTGTGTAAGTGATTGAAGGTGGTGGTTAAAGGGTCCGATGGCGTAGTTTCTTCCAGATCAGCAGCAGTGTGAAGTGCTTTGTGACCATGTTTGTGAGCATTAATCAATTCCCTTCCTTCATAGTTGCTAGGATTGGTTCTGAACAACTGCAACCCCGCAATGGTTAAACATTTACTAATAACTAATCCACTGTTTAATGTGTCTTTTAAGTTTTGGCAGTTTGGTGAATGGGTGGATGTTGTTATTGACGACCGTTTACCCACCAAAGATGGGAAGCTGCTCTTTGTTCACTCTGCGGAGGGGTCAGAGTTTTGGAGCGCACTGCTGGAGAAGGCCTATGCCAAGTATGTATTCTTTTATTACAATTTTACAACTCTATGAATAGAATTTCTATCCTAGCTTTGTCTCAAAACATGCACAAATACGAGGATCGAAATAGTCAATAGGATAAAACTAACTGGCCATAACTACCTCACACTATCCTTCATTAACGTGCTCAGACTGAACGGCAGCTACGAGGCTCTGTCCGGAGGTAATACTATCGAGGGATTTGAGGACTTCACTGGAGGAATCGCAGAAATATATGATCTGCAAAAGGCTCCGCAACATCTTTTTCGAATCATGCAGAAGGCACTGAAGCTTGGCTCGCTCATGGGCTGCTCTATTGATGTGAGTCTTCCATCTTCATTTGCACCATTTCACATAATGGGTGTTTTGCACAGTATGTGATCAAATGCGGTGTCCCCCATCCAGGGGAACAGGGACCCTCAGGGTACATAAGCGCTTAGCAGGGGTAGAATTATTTTAGATGAGAAAAGGAAGGTGGAACTGGATAGTATAGAGAGGACAGTTAACTTTTGATAAAGTGTTTGAGAGTGGGAGTGTTACACCTCTTAACCCCGGCCTGAACCGAGCACACTGTCCCCAGTTTGACATTACCAATCTAAAAGCAACAAAAAAGGGATAAAAAAAAAGGGACAGAAAAGGGACAAAAACATGCCGGAAAAGCAACAATAACAAAACAAAAGAAATCATGAAAAAGCAATGAAAAAAGCCTAAAAAAAGTGACCAAAAAAACAACAAAGCAGCAACAAATGAGCAACAAAACAAGCCAGAAAAGCAAGAATAACACAACAAAAAAGCAACAATAAAGTGATAAAAGAGCAACGAAAAAGGGACAAAACCATGCCAGAAAAAGCAACACTAACAAAATTTAAAAAACACGAAAACACAACAAAAAAGTATTGAAAAGTGACAAAGCAGCAACAAATGAGCAACAAAAACGTGCCAGAAAAGCATAAAAGAATAACACAACAAAAAAATGACCAAAAAAACAAACAAAAAAACTACAAAAACAGTACAGTAATGTGACAAAACCACATCAATAACGCATCAAAAATGTTACAATCAGTTTTCTTTCTAATAGGGCATTACAGTGTTGCTCTAGTCGAGACGCTTTTAGATTTGGGTAAAGCTGAACTGGAGAAATGCGCTCGTTAAGACGGGGGGTAAGGGGTTCGGCATTCATTTGACCATAACACAGTAAAACACATTTCAGGATCGATTTTAAAGTTCTTTTAATGGTTTTTAAATGTCTTAATGGTCTTGGTCCTTCTTATCTCTCAGAACTGCTTTTACCTTACGAACCTTCACGGCCCCTTCGCTCCTCCGGCAGGGGTCTCCTAGTTATTCCTAAAGTCAACAGGAAAACTCACGGTGAGGTGTCTTTCCAGTATTACGGCCCTCGCCTCTGGAACGACCTGCCGGAGGAGCTCAGGGCTGTAGAGAACGTTCAAGTTTTTAAGAGCAGGCTCAAGACCCACCTTTTTAGCTTAGCCTTTAACTGATATTTATTTTTGCTAGGCCTATTTATTATTATTTATCAACACCTTATAATTAATTAAATTGACATTTAATAGTTATTAATCTTTATTTTGTATTTATGTATTTTACCTCTCGGTCTTATTTTTTATTATCCTATTATTCGATTTTACTTACGTACTTTTATTTATTTTAACAATTTTTATGCTCTTCCAGTTTCCTCTGGAGGAGCCCTCTGCCTCGGGAGCGGTGATTGGCTGTGGCTGCTGGGGTGCTGTCTTGTGGGTGTCTGGATGGAGGTGTGGTGTTGTCCGGGCACCCTGTTTTGGTCCCTGTGGCTGCAGCTCCCGATGCAGACGGCTCCTGGATGGTGTTCCCTTACCTGGTTTATCTGCACCCAGCCTTATCTTAGCCTTTTGTCCATAGTCTCCACTGTTTACCTTGAGTGTGTGTTGTGTGCTTGTGTGGTGTGTCTCTGGGGAGGTGGGTGGGGGTTGTGTGAATGCGACAATGTGTCTGTATTTTTGGAAGGAGGTGGGTGTGAGAGAATGTTTTTAAATCTGTAAAGCACTTTGTGTTACATGACATGTATGAAAAGCGCTATACAAATAAAATTGATTTGATTTGATACTAAATGTTAATGAAGGTCATCTCTTTTTTGGCAAGACCCTCGAGATAGGAGGTAAAAAAGGTTGGTAACCACTGATCAAATGTACTGTGTGT
This sequence comes from Gobius niger, assembly GCF_951799975.1. Classification (NCBI taxonomy): domain Eukaryota; kingdom Metazoa; phylum Chordata; class Actinopteri; order Gobiiformes; family Gobiidae; genus Gobius; species Gobius niger. The sequence continues at coordinate 26,204,341 of NC_136858.1, forward strand.
TTCAGATCACTAGCTCATATGAGAGTGAGGCAATAACTTCCCAAAAACTGGTGAAAGGTCATGCATATTCTGTTACTGGTGCAGAAGAGGTAACAAAAACATTTTAAGGGTTTTGTGATTCGTTCGCAGTTTACACACAAGTGACATTGCTGTCGATCACAGGTGGATTGCAGAGGCAGGAAGATTCAACTGATCCGAGTGAGAAACCCCTGGGGACAAGTGGAGTGGACGGGCCCCTGGAGTGATGGGTAAAAATATAATTCAGATGCTTTTAATTAATTGTTGCAAAAATTGTAAATCATTATTATTACTGGCAAATATATTTTCCTTTAGATCGAGGGAGTGGAGTTACATCAATGAAGATGATAAAGCAAAACTGAACCATGTCGCTGATGATGGTGAATTCTGGTAAAGTACAAGTTTAGTTTAGGTTCCTTCTTTTCATTTTGAAGGCGGGATAATGTGCTGCTCTTCAAGATTTCCGCAGTGTGATTTGAAATGTATTATGCAGAGTTTTTGACATGTAGAAAAGTCAAAAGCTTTTTACATTTCTACTTTAGCCCGATTAAAGTCAAATTTGACGAATGTCTGAGCAAAAAATATAACCTCTCATATTAAGTCAAGTATTAGAAGGGAACTAGTTTAACAGTGTAATAACCCCCTAACCCATATAAAGACTGAAATGACCAGGAAACATGGTTATTTTCTTGGTATAATATGGAAACAGAATACACCATGTTATCCAAAGATCCAAGCCTTTTGCCTTGTTATTACTGTGTTTTAAAGTAAAATATAATCTGTGGTCTTTCTTTTGGTTGAAGTATCATCATAGCTCCAAACAGTCCAGTACACCATGAACGTTTCTCTCAAGTATCCCCAAAGATTAGAACTGTCTTAACATAAAGTCTACATTTGAACTTATGTAGTTAATTCATATTGGCCAATTGACAAACAATTTAGCTGAAAACCTATAGCAACACTTGTTCTACTTTTCCCTTTTCGAAAGCTATACACCAGCTGTTCCAACCTCAGAATGACAGATATAGGCTTATTTCTATGAGAGAGGCTCATTTGAGGTTGACATACTTTTACTTCATGGGTCACAGTGAGGCCTTAAGCTGAGAAAGTACTGACATGTTGTACATTTCCTGAATCCTCGGAGTCTAGAGAGTTGCCCAGTATCAGAGATTTGTGTCTGTGATGTTCCTGGAAGAAACAGCGTTAAACGTAGTGAAGCATTTTTTTGTGAAAATTGTGAAAAAAAATTCTCACAATTGAGTCTGAGGAGCGATGGTTACCACGGTAATTGCTACAGAGTAGCACCTTTGGCCTCAAATGATACATGACAATGTCTTCTTTACAATTATACCAAATACATTGGTGTAAATCATTATCTAATGGGCTGGAAATGGCCTAAATCAAAATGTGGACCAGTGTCAAAAGTGACTTTTGACAGTTCTGAGGTTCTGAGTCTGTTGATCACTTATTGGTCTTTAAATCATCACAAATCCAATGATTTTGGTCGGATTTTGATCATTTTTTCTGTGGAATGTATCTACAGTCTGTTTAAAATAATGGCATATTGACTGATGCCATAACTGGGTGGAATAGTTGATTGCCAATGAAGTAAAGATAAAAATATTGGGGAAAAAAGCTATAAAACGCCACATTTTATTGCATTAAATTGATGCAAAAATGTGTAGAAATGTGTTTTAAGAGCGATTTTTTCAGTGGATGTTATCAGCACATGTGTTCTGTGTATCTGGAATGCATTTATTGACAGCCTACTCAACCCACTGAGGATTTGAGGGAAAAAAGTCGTTTTTCACATTTTTCTGATAAAAATACAGGGTACATACACTAAAATGGCCACAATTTTTTTCCGCGATATTTCCAGCAGAGCAGACCCTCCGATTATTGGTCCTTAGGGTCAAAGTTAACAGAAAAAACACAAATAAAACATATAGCAGACCATGTCAGGTTCAACCCAATTTAAAGAGCTTTTGAGAGTTTGGGTCCCTGACTACTACTCACCACGTTATTTCTGAACACATAGCACTGCACACTGATTATATTTCTACCGATGCTTTGTTCCAGGATGTCCTACACGGACTTCATCAGGCATTTTTCGAGATTGGAGATTTGCAATTTGACCCCGGACACTCTGGAGAGCGAAGGGGAGGGTCGCTGGAACCACAACCAGTTTGAGGGGATGTGGAGAGTGGGGTCCACCGCTGGGGGTTGCCGGAACAACGCAGGTATGAGCTGACGGTACATCAGCTGTAGCACGTGTGTGGGAAAAAAGGAGTGTTTGAGGTTTAATGATGCAATTGTTATTTCCAGTGGTGGTATTACCTGACGTGCAATATTTTTTAAAGCTTGGTGGTTTAAATGGGTCATAGGCGCATTAGTGTGTTAGAAAGTGTGGAGTGTATTACATCGTTCTTGAATCAACATTCTCCCTACACTTTACAATGACAGCGAACAAAGTAAACAAAACAAAACAAAAAATCAGGTTGGGCCTTTAACCAGGCTATTGTCCTGAACTGGGGTAAAGCTCAGGGTCATTGGGTCACTTTGGCTGATTAGCAACCACAACTCCAGAGCTGAATAAGCCTTTTGAATGAGAGTCCATAGATTTTCGATTCGACAACTCTGAGAGGACACTCAAATAAAGACTGAAGCATGTTAAATGCTTTGTGCTCCACAGCTACTTTCACCTCCAACCCTCAGTTTATGGTGCGCCTGGATGAAGTGGACGATGACCCTCTGGAAGGGGACGAGAAGAGCTGCACTTTTCTGGTGGGACTGATGCAGAAGGACGGACGGAAACGGAAGGAGCTCAGGAAGGACCTTGAGCCCATTGGGTTTGCAATTTATAAGGTGCACACAATACTCATGCAGCTATACCTCTGGAATAATACACCCAAGTATAGATTTTCAAAAGAAGTGATCTGGACAGGGCTGTTCTGATCAGCTTCTTCATCTCATCTGTTCCTTCAGTGTTCTTCTTATAAGGCCTCCCCATGGATTAATGCTTATTATAACCTCAGAACCAGCGCTTATAACCAGTTTGGAGGCTAGAGGAACAGACACTTCTCATATGAGAATCGAAACATCCTAAAACAACCCTACACAATCCAGGAGACAACTTTTAAAAATTCACAATTTGTATTGATACTTAGATAAGTTTCTATATTATCTTCACTCCTACAGACCAATGTCTGTCACAATAACTAAACTGGAGAGAGGGATATAGTTACCAGAGAATATTGTAAAACTGAATTAGGGGAAATAACATATCTAGGGGAAGTTGCCTGATTAATTTGCAACTGTAATATATTTTTGTCATGACTTTATTAAAATTGTTATGTTCTCCTCTTGCAGGTGCCTGACCAGGTGAGATACATTTGTAATACCTTACACTTAGTCTTTTCCCACATATCTAAAGTATCTAAAAACGTCCCCTCAGCCGGAACCTAACTTTGTATCTTTAGTACAAAGGCTCCAGTCGCTCCAGTCACGTCCATCTGGGTCCGGACGTGCTGCTGCGGGAGAGAGCTGTGGCCATGAGCCACACGTTCGTGAACACCCGTGAGATCTGTGACCGCTTCTCTCTCCCCCCGGGGGAATACGCCGTCATCCCGTCCACCTTCAAACCGCACAAGGACGGCCGCTTTTTACTGCGCGTGTTCACGGAGAAAAAGGCCGAGACCAGGTGAGTTTGGACCAGTGTTAGAGCGCCATCTAGTGCAGCAAATGTTCGCTTACAAAGTCTATTTTCTCTCTGTCCTTTGTTAGTCCTCTGGAGGAGAAAGTTGACGCTCAGGTTGAGGAGGTAATTGTTTCAATAGGAACTTCTACTTGAAGGAAATGATTGTTACTCTATACCCAAGGAAATATTTTTGACTCCTCTACCCACTTTGGTTTTAATTTAAGCAAAATTACATTTGCTACATTTGCTACTACACATTTTGAAACCATTTGCATGTCTCCTTTTCTAGACTTTTAAGTTCATGTTGCTGAAAGACCTATAGGCGACTGTTTTTACACTTTTGACACTGACTTTTTATTTCTTCCTCAGGAGGAGGTTTCAGAAAGCGATATTGACCCTCATTTCAAGGACGTCTTCAAGCAAATTTCAGGAGATGTAAGCAATCAACTAAATAATACTCAAGCAACAAATGTAACTGTTTTAAATAAGTAGGAGCCTGCACTTTGTGTCTTTGTTTACAGGACATGGAGGTGGGGGTCTTTGAGCTACTGAGGATCTTGAACAACATTGTGTCCCATCGTAGGTATCAAGCCTATAAACCCATTTTTACTTTATTTATTTTTTAAAGGTTAATAACTTTAATTCTCTTTTTCCAGGGTCTGACATTAAGACTGATGGTTTCCGCATTGAGACAGGCCGCATGATTATCAGTCTGCTGGACGTATCCTTCAAATCTATATTAAGAGAATGCATTAATTTGAACTCAATGTGGATCTCTAACTTTAATTGACCACCAGTCCTAGATCAAGATCAAATCAGGACTAAACCAGGTCCAAAATTAACCTCAATTGGACTAAATTATGGCCTAGCTGTAATGATACAAGCTTCTATTGTGACCATGCAGCACTGGGGCTGGTTGACATAAACACAAAGTCGCCTGTTAATTTGTTATTGTATTAAACTTAACATTTTATAGAAAGATGAAAGCGACAAATTGGGTCTTTTGGAGTTCCACAAGCTTTGGCTGAAGATCCAGAGATACCTGGTATGATCTGAATAAAAGACACCTATGGAAGTGTCACTGTGAATCTACTAATAGGTTTTATGTTTCAATATTTCCATGATTTAACAGGAAATCTTCAAGAACCACGACTCAGACAACTCCGGCACCATGAGCTCACACGAGATGAGAGACGCTGCCACTGAAGCGGGTGACAATATTTTACTCATCGATGTTTGTGTGGGATCTCAGTCATCCAGGAAAATTTGATTGAATCCGAGTTTTACAAATATTGTCAACTGGACAGGGTTGATTGAGGGGAGCATGTTTCCTTCCGTCTTTCCTTGCTCTTGTAGTAAAACGTATGAATGGTAACGCTCAAGCGAGAGACCTATTTAAAGGTGCACAATGCAACTTTTTATGTTAAAAAAAAAGTTTATATTAGTGACCCAGCTATATGGGTGGTTAGCTTAGCACCTTTACTTTCCTATGATGCTTCAGGATCAATTTTATTTCAGGTTTTTAAGGATTTCTGGTAGGTTTTTGGAATGGAAGGCAGATGTAACCATGGATACGGTTCAATCAGCAGTGAAAACCTAAAAAAAAACAACGGAGCATCCTAGAGGCCATTGGGAGGGAAGGTAAAGGCGATATGTTATTCACCCAAGCACCCACTGGGTCACTGAAAGATCAAATACGCATTAATATCAACCTTTTCCCCCCACATAAATAGTTGCATAGTGCACCTTTAAACTCCATTCACAGTCTAATTGAAGATGTTTGAAAGTCTCTACTACGTTGTAACCATCAGCGATTGGGTGTGTGCCGCAACTAAATTCAGGTTAGACAGGTAAGACAATATCCAAATAAACCAGATGCAGGGTAAGCCGGTACAGTCATGAGAGGAAAATGGCGCATCTTATTTAATTCATTTACATCAATCAATTAAATTTGTATAGCACCTTACAGCAGCCAGAAAGTGCACGAGGCGCTTTCCAGTCAAAGCATCACGAGACAACAGTAAATAAAAACACAAATACACATGTGTTATTGCTTTCAGGTATGGGACATTTATAGGTTAAGTAATGATGCCTTTACAAATCTATCAATATTGGTCTGTTGTTGTTGTTGTTGTTGTTTTGGGGAGTTTTGTGTTTGTAATTTGTGCAGTAATCTCAATAGAGGGCGAAAATATTTTTGATATGTTTACTTAGTATTTTATGAACAAAGTTATTCATATTGCACTAATGCAGGGGTAGGCAATGTCAGGTCCGGGGACCAAATCCGGCCCTCTAGCACAAAACCTCTGCCCCCAAGATGATTCTGAGAAATATTATTAATATGCAAAATAGAGATCAAATACCTGTTTAAGTATGAATGTGACGCCGTCAGTCTACTGCAAAAAGTAATGAACTAGATGTGTTTAAAATTCTCAATTTGAGCATAATAATCCAAATTTTAGTTGTTTTGGCGAGTTAGGATGTAGTTGGGCTTTTGACCTAGATCATTGAGATGATTGATCATTGACTATTCACTTGTTAATTTCAATACATTTAGTCTTTATTTCAATTAATTTTATCTGCCAGTGGGGTAAGAACATTGGTCTTGTCCCACTGGCAGTTCTACTTTCTTATGTCAAGTGAGATTTACCTTAGAACTCGTCTGAAATGTCCTCAAACTAGCAAAGTAACCTTGGTCAGATCAGGGAAAAAGTGAGGAAAAAAACAATTTAAGTCATTTAAGCCAATGCTTAAAGCCAACTACTTATTGTAGTGTATTATATATATTTAATGTAATGAATTGGCATTTGCAGAATATGGTTCTTTACTGTGGGCCACAATGGTGAGGTTCGGCCGAGAAAAATCGGCCCTCAACAATGAAAAGTTGCAGTAATTACTTGAGATCTGAAGCTCGGGCTGAAACAGGTTCAGGTGGTAGAATCTCCGTGGCACTGTCATCAACTGTCTCCTTGTCAAACTGAACCATCCAGTTTTCCTTTGAACAAAACAAACACGGGGGAGGCAATGAAACGTGACCCTTTCAAAGTGACTCACGATCTGCTAATGCATGGAGTTCAGACACCGATTCAGTATCACAAATATAATCTGGTACAATCTCACCTAATCTAACATTCAATCGCAGGGTTCCTGGTGAACAGCGCGGTGCTGCAGGTGATCGTGAGCCGCTACGCCGACGCATGCTTTGCCATTGACTTTGACAGTTTTGTGGGATGCCTCATGAAACTAGAAATGCTGTTCAGTGAGTCTCAAGTCAACAAAACATTCATGTATTTTAAACATGCTTGACCTCAGTGTTGTTTTTATTTAGAAATGTTCAAAACCTTGGACAAGCGTGCGTCCGGGAAGATAGAGCTGGATATACAACAGGTGTGGCATTTAAAAACATTGCATTTCTGCCGTTGTGTCAGTAGGCAAGGCTCTTTACACATATTGTGCTGGTTATGTGTGTTGTTGTTCATGTTTTAGCAAATTATGTCTAACCCCAAGTAAACAAAATACAAACTCAGAGCAAAAAAACACTTCCAGCTACCATGTGGTTTAGCTCTGGCTATCTTTGTCAAATGACCCCATTTATTTTGCGGTATGGTGTTATGTTTTTGTGTACTGATATCAAACATTGCAGTAATGATTGTTGTTATATTCTGCTGCTGTACTTTTTTGATGATTGAGATGCTGCCTATGTGTTGATCTATACTTTTCACTTCTTTTACAGTGGCTGTGCCTGGCTTTATACTAATTAAACACAACCAAGACACAAGATCACAATCTGCATGCTGACAATGCCAGCTATGTACACGAAATATTCATAATAAAGATAATGTGCAGAAGTCAAAAAAATAATAATAAACACCTATGACAGATGAGAAATTGTACGCATGAGTTTTTTCATATGGATTTCCATTGCCATCTGGTCTTGAGTATTTGAATAGGCCGGCTCTGAGGAACAAAACTGGGTGTGGCGTGAGACAGTTGATTCACACGCACGTCGATAAACCTGCTTTCCCATTTCCACTGCTGCTGTCAGGTCTTTGCATTCACCCAGAACCTGCACTTTGCAAAAATGACTGGGGTTGTCCAAAAAATTGTGCACTACCGCAATAAGTCGGCGGGCATCGGAACCAACCAAAAAGCAGTGAAATACCTGAATCAGGATTACGAGGAGCTCAAGAGGAGTTGCCTGGAGAGAAGGAGTCTTTTTGAGGATGATTGTTTTGAAGCTGAGCCCTCTTCTCTGGGATTTAAAGAGCTTGGACCGCACTCTGCCAAAACACGGGACGTAGAGTGGATGAGACCCACGGTAGGGTGATGATTGTGCGCACTTTTGACACAACTGAACAAGCGTTTCTGGCATTGGGAGAGCAGCTTTTGTTATACCTGTCTCAGAAGAATGCATGGACTTCTGTTCAAATTGTACGACAGGTTTTTGAGTTGCAGATTTTATTGTCTCTACAAAGATTGCGAAGTCTGTTTAAATAGTGCCGTGGCTATTGAAGAAATAAAGGTTTCAGAAAAGGTAGCCTATAACTGCAGTGTTTGTGAACAGACAGGCAGAATGATGAAAATCAAACTAATCAATCAAAGTTTATTTATATAGCACTTTACAACAACATCAGGACCAAAGTGCTTCACAGGAATGTAAAAAACAATTTAAAAATTATTGCATCCTAGACATAATTCAGTGCGTTCTAAGTATTAAAAGCCAGTTTGAAAAGATGACTCTTTAATCTGAATTTAAAAAGGGACAGGTCTGTGAGAACCCGTAGACTAATGTTAAAACCTTGTGCAGACCCCAGGACCCTATAAACAGACACAGTTGCCTTGGTAACTGCGTCCAGCTTAAAGTTTTTGCCTAATCATTATGCAAAACATTGCAAATAAGAGACAGTGTACTAGAAAGAGATCACTAAGTTGATCCTTTTTGTACAAAAATGTACCTGGTTATTATTATTCCACATTTTTATGTTAGTTGTAAACTTAACTTATGTTTCATGCTTTAATAAATAAATTCAAGTGATCTCAGTCTATCTTACTTCATATGTTTTATTTTGTCTAATCTTTCACAGGAGTTGCATTCCAGACCACAATTCATTTGTGAAAATGCAACCAGGACGGACATCTGTCAAGGAGCTCTAGGTAAGACCACATACATCTGAGTAATGACAAAGCAGCAACGGCTCCCAGGGTCTTTTGTCACAATGTTAGCGTAGCAGGTCTGGACTGAAGAAACAATGCATGTCAAAAACAACAAAGAATCCACCTGTCTGAGTACACCCAGTCTGAGTCAGCTGCATTCCACATGTCCCACGTATACGCCGCACGACTGGAAGCATAAACAAGACTTTACACAACAGCCATATCTGCAATTACAACTTGTCTGAAAACATGTTTTTTATCTTGCTATGTCTTAACATTCTAATAATAATAAGTTCTACTCAGACTTGTTTTGCGCTTTAGAAGCGTGAGCTGACAAGCTTCTCAAAGCACTATCCTCTTGTTACTATACATTCACTCTGCATTTGGTGGGGATTTGCCAGATTCGAATATAGGCATGGTGGGTGACACAAAGACAGTCTTCCACCAACCTTCCAATTCAAAGACAACTTTAACATTGCTACCACATTTCAACCACAGTCTGGAACAGATGATAAATATGTGTATTTCCTGTGCAGGTGACTGCTGGCTCCTGGCGGCCATAGCTTCTCTAACTCTGAACAAAGAGGTGCTTCACAGAGTTGTACCACACGACCAGAGCTTTGATGACGACTATGCTGGCATCTTTCACTTTGAGGTACACACGGTTTCCTTTGTATAGGTTTGTTTGGCCAAAGTCATGGCAATAGGCAGAGCTACAGACACTATACAATAAAGGCTCGATGAGACAATATTTTATTATCAATATGGGTGGTTTCATAAAAAGATTAATACATGACAGGATGCAAGTAAACCTGTACCTACAAAAATAGAAAAGAAAAAATGTGAAAATGAAGACACTGTTGTTTCTGTGCTTCTCCAGTTCTGGCAGTTCGGTGAGTGGGTGGATGTCGTGGTGGACGATCGTTTACCAACAAAGAACGGCGAGCTGATGTTTGTTCACTCAGAAGAGGGCTGTGAGTTTTGGAGCGCACTGTTGGAGAAGGCCTACGCCAAGTAAATAACCCGAATAATCACCAAACAAGCACAACATGACACACAGTCCAGCACATGAAGAACTTGTGATGCTGTAGTCCGGTGCCAAACAATATATCGGAACCAGCACTAAACTAAACTAACTAAACAGACACCACCACATTAAAAGGTTTATCATGTTGTTTTGCCTGATCAGTGGCACACATTCTCTTCAGGTTGAATGGATGCTACGAGGCTCTGTCTGGAGGCAGCACCACTGAAGGTTTTGAGGACTTCACTGGAGGCATAGCTGAAAGTCACGACATGAAGAACCCCCCCCGGCACATGTTCCACATCATCCAGAAGGCACTGGCCAGAGGATCACTTCTCGGCTGCTCAATTGATGTCGGTTGAAAAAGTTTTTAGTTTTTATTACACACCTATTTTCTTTTAATACTCATTGTTTGCTATTTGTCCAGATTACAAACAGCCATGATAGCGAAGCTGTGACATCGCGCAAACTGGTGAAAGGCCATGCATATTCTGTCACAGGGGCTGAAAAGGTAAAAACTAACTTGTCCACATTACAAACAGCTCTGTCTATTATTGACTTTCAGAATACCGGATTAAAAACTAAGATATACTTTTAAGGATGAAACTTTTAAGAAAAACAGTCATGGGGCTGACAGTGACTAAGATGGTAGAGCAGGTTGTCCAATAGTGGGGACACCTCACCCACCGCCTAGCTTTTTCTGGCTTCCCCAATTTCAAATAATTATGTACAATAGGTTCCCCTCTGGGTTAGGAACCACATTTCAAAGTCATAAGCAATAACAAACAAATAGAGGAACTGTGGTCTATGAAATTTAAACATACACGAAATGAGCGACAGAATGAAGGGATGAACAATGTAGTAAATTGTTCTGTACATGGTAGATGCATGTTTACTGAAGGTGAGTGTTGCAGGTGGAGTGCAAAGGGGACATGGTAGAGCTGATCCGCATCAGAAACCCCTGGGGCCAGGTCGAGTGGAACGGTCCCTGGAGCGACAGGTGAGCGCTCACAGCTTGAAATTTGAATCTTGATCGAAAGGTAGGAAATCTAAGAACAAACAAGATTTAGTCATCGCCAAAACAATACCAGTAGATTCCTGTTTTCAGAGGTATTAACATTGTTGCATCCATTTTTAACCTCTCAACCCCCACAACACATTTACTCCTGTGCAGCTTTACCCAAATGTAAAAGCCACCGTGCGTCTTTTGCTCTTTTGTAACTTTTTTGTCACTTTTTGTCGCACTTTTCTATTGCCTTTTTGTGACTTTTCGTTGTGTTTTCATCACACTTTTTTGTCCCGTTTTTGTCGCTCTTTTGTTGCATTTTTCTCCTCGATTTTTTTGTCTAATTTTTGTTGCTATTTTGACGCTTGAAGCTTTTAGATTTGGGTGAAGCCAAACTAGAGAAACAGTGATCAGTTGAGGTGGGGGCTAAGAGGTTAATACATTCCTAATACTGCAAATTTAAATGAAAAATAATTCTTTTCTCCTTTGTGTGACTTGCCTGTAACAAGTTCAGCTACATTACAGTGAGTAATGGGACACAACATTATTTTATTTGTATTTGTACCACCTGCCCTATAGTCACGGCTAGTGCTGACCGACTTCACCTTTACACCTCTCCAAGCATATGAGTTTAATAAGTTGGGAGTTTGTAGCGATGCCTCCCTGGTCGACAGTTGTGCCTAACAATATAACGCCAGTGTTTGGTAAATAATAACTTTAGAAATCCATAGAGTCTTATATAACAACAAGTCCAACAGGAAAGTCCTTTGTGCGTTTGTGTTATGCCAACGGACCACGCCCACTGCAGGTAAATGAGGGATCAAATTTCCATATGTGGAGATGTGCGAGTTAGTGTGTGACAAAATAACTTTATGTCACTGCAAAGCAACAATGCATTTTAAAGGCCGGAATGAATTGAAAGGATATCCTGAAATGGAGGGCAACACACATTACAAAAAAGAGAGAAATGCTGTTTACAATCTTAAATAATAAACCTAAACGTCATTTACTCTTTCAGTAAAATATAGAGTTTTCAGAAATACTGTCATATTTATGCATTGTGGTTTTTACATGGCATTGTATAATCACTAGTCGTGATAAATGACATTGTAACATCCCTGATTTTGGTGTTGCAGTTCTTACGAGTGGCGATACGTGAGTGACGATGACCGAGAGAGGCTGACCAATCGGAAAGAGGATGGAGAATTCTGGTAAAAAACCCAAACTTCAAAAATAAATACTTAAAACCACTGCTAACGCCCTATTATGCTTATTTCAGGATGTCGTTTTCTGACTTCAAGCGGCACTACTCCCGTGTGGAGATTTGCAACCTGACCCCGGACGCTCTCACCAGCAACGAGTTCAAGAAGTGGGCGGAGACCGAGTTTGAGGAGACCTGGAGGAGGGGCGTGTCCGCGGGAGGCTGCAGGAACTTCCCAAGTATTTAACTGTCACAATGAATCCTTTCAACCGTATTAGTCATTAATGACACTTGAGCTAGACCTCGTCAATCCTGTGTGACTTCAACGCCCATGTAATGTTGTTTCATCTTATAATCTGAAAGTTTAAACGGACTAGATGCAAGTTGGTCATTTTATACTCACTACTGCCACCTCAGGTCATAAGCGTAACTGCAGCTTCTATATTAAACTCGTGCATGACGGCACTTCTGACCCAAATTAACAACTTTTTGAGTGACAGTGCAGGATTTTAGAGGCAGTTGTGGTGAACAGGTCTGGGCTCATTCTACACATTAGGACATGGCTGGAACATGTAGGGGGAGGAAAATACTTAGTTTTAACATTTTTAAAGTCCATGTAGTCCCTTTAACAAAAGTTATTTTTAGACAAACTTATGCCATCATTTTCCAAGAAAGTTTGATTTAATCACTGTTTGATTACTATTATTTCAACCTCTTACTCCCCGCCTGAACCGAGTGCATTTTCTCCAGTTAGGCTTTACCCAAATCTGAAATCTTCTTGACTAGAGTTCAATAGTGTAATACCTCATTTGAAAGCTAAGACCTACAAAAGTGATAATAACTTTGTTGTCACATTGTCGCTGTGTTTTTGTCACATTTTTGTCGTGATTTCGTCTCTTTTCTGTCACGTTTTTGTCACCTTTTCATTGCGTTTTTTTGTTGTTGTTGCATTTTTGTTGCACTTTTGTCACGTTATTGTGTCACTTTTTGTGGAGCTGAGTTAGAAATAGGTCTAAAATTTATGAAAAACATATTATCGTTTGGGTAACACTTTGTTTTACAGTACCCTAGATACATGTACACAAACAAAATTTAGTACAAGGTATGAGCTTTGAAACAATCTGTAATAACCTCTACCTGCGGGTTAGATACACAATGAAAGAATATGTATTTGTAGTTGCATTAGGTACATGATGTAATAAGACACAACCCTCGTGTCCTATTACATTATGTACCTACAAAGTACTAATACAGTTATTCCATTGTGTATCTAACCCATAGGTACAAGTTATTACAGAATGTTACAGAGCACATTCCATTGTACTAAATTTAGTTAGGTTTTAACGTATCGAGGTACTGTAAAATAAAGTGATACCATTATTTGTATGGAGTGAGTAAATATTGTCGTGGGAGCTGGGCTGTGCTGGACTTTGAGGATGACTGTCGTAGACTAAAAATATGATACCTTGTGTAACAGCATGTTAACTGTAGAATAACAAAATATCCACTAACCTCGTTATCTACCGTCTCTCACAGACAGTTTCTGGATGAACCCTCAGTTCGTCATTAAGCTGGAGGACGTGGACGATGAGCCAGACGATGGAGAGGACATGTGCACCATCATCGTGGGCCTGATGCAAAAAAACAAGAGGAAGATGAGGAAGATGGGGCAAGACATGGAAACCATCGGATTCGCCATCTACGAAGTACGCCCCTGCTGCGAAGACAATATTCAATAAATAAACCAAATGTTTTAATATTAACTTATTTTTCTTTGTTGTGTTTGCAGCTGCCTGAACAGGTAAGAGACGTCAACTACTCGTGATGTCGATGAATAGATGAATATTACTGTATTTTGAAAAGAAAAATAACAGCACATTAGTTAATTTGCAAAGACAGAAATGTTGGACTGGCCCAGAGATATTCACCACAAGCCAGGTCAAAACCTTTGTAATTCAACATTAACGAGGCATGATCTTCCATGGATCTCTCACCTGACCTCCATCTCAGTGATGATACAGTCTTTATTTTCTGTTGTAGCACTTTGAGGTTTCGTTGAAATGTAAAGTGCAATATAAATAAAATGTATTATTATTATTATTATTATTATTATTATTATTATGATACAACATGGGCTCTTTAGAACAGGGGGTCTCAACTTGTGGGTCAGTACCCAAAAGTGGGTCGTGAAACTGTTTTTAGCCGGCCCGTGCGGAGGGCGCTTGAGCATCTGCCCCTTTTGCTCCATGTCCCTGAAGTGCCCTTTTCCCTCCATACCTTTTATTTATTTGTATTATATTTTCTTTATCCAAAGCATTGCCATGGTCCTTACCATTGGTTTTGCCCCAATAAGCCTTATTAGCCTATATTAATCATCAAAATTAAAAGGAACATGCCCCTTGCTAGCTCATCATGTTTTCAATGCCCCGCCCACCGGCCCTGCAGCAGGTAGGCACTTCCTCCTCAGAGAGAGAAGGAAGTGAGAGCAAAGGCATCTCCTGCACAGAAGAACGATCTCCACACCTTGTGCTTCAGATCGCGCTTTATTTTTTATCAGTCGGCCTCCTAATTGCGGACCAATGAGGTCAACAAGCCGACATTTCAGCCACAGCCCAGTGAAGAGAGTGAAATGAGGGGGACAGTTCTGTAGGGGGCGCTGCTAAGACCCTTGTGGCCTGGGGCAGATGTAGTGCCCTTTTGATTTTTGAGCCCCTGCCCCTCTGTATCTCTCTGCACGGCCCTGGTTTTCAGTGGATGACGAGCCTTACTTTCAATAATTAGCTTCTGAAAAAGTATAGACACACAAGTCTTTTATAATTACTGTTAACTGATCGTTTTTATCTTCATTTCAGCTTTTAGGCTTAATTAATGCTTATTCAACAATAGTGTATGGGGGAACTACAGTCTTTTACATGTTGTAAAACAAATTCTTAAGGCCTGTTATCCAAGCCTCAGGTCGCTACATCATACCAGTTGATCACCACTGCTTTAGAATATAACGTCCAATGAACACAACCTACACTGCAACTTTTACTGCTTCACGACATACAAGAGAGAAAGAGATTTATGCTTCTGTTTTGATTCAGTCCAATCAGTTTCATTTCGATTCTACTACATGTAAATGCAGATTATCATGTTTCTCTCTATCCATTGATGCAAAGACAATAGTTCACAGAGCAATGACAAATACATTATGTACTGTATACATACTTGACGGTGACTACAAACAAAGTCAAATGCTAACTAATAATATTCTTTTTCATTGTAGTTTTCAGGCCAAAAACAAGTTCATTTGAAGAAAAACTTTTTCTTGTACAATGCGTCGGCGGCCCGCTCTGAGACCTTCATAAACCTCAGAGAAGTGTCCAACCATATCAGCCTGCCCCCGGGAGAGTACCTCATAGTGCCCTCCACATTTGAGCCTCACAAGAATGGAGACTTCTACGTGCGCGTCTTCTCTGAGAAGCCAGCGGACTTCCAGTATGTTTTTGATCCAGTTGGAGTACATTTATCTTAGACACAATGTTTCTAATCACATGTGTCTGTAATGACGGTTTAAACTCTTACCTCCACCTGCACAGGGGACCTTTTCTCCAGTTCGACTTATACTAAAAGTTTCTTGAAAAAAGTGTCAAAATAGCGACCAAAACAAGGATGAAAAAGTCACATACCTCCCCAAAAAACAGAACAAAAAAGCCAAAAAAAGAGCAACAGAAAAGTGAAGAAAAAGTGAAGAAAAAGTGAAGAAAAAGTGATGGAAAAGTGAAGAAAATGTGATGAACAAATGATGAAAAAGTAATGAAAAAGTGATGAGAAAGTGACAAAAAAGTGATGAAAAAGTGACAAAAAAGAGATGAAGAAGTAATGAAAAAGTGACAAAAAAGTGAAGAAAAAGTGATGAAAAAGGGAAGAAAAAGTAATGAAAAAGTGATGAGAAAGTGACAAAAAAGTGAAGAAAAAGTGATGGAAAAGTGAAGAAAATGTGATGAACAAATGATGAAAAAGTGACAAAAAAAGGGATGAAAAAGTCATGAAAAAGGGACAAAAATGTGTGACGAAAGCACAACAAAAATGTCACAAAAACGCAATGCGGCAACAATGCGAGGAAAAAGATGAGGCGCTCTAACTTTTTAGATTTGGGTAAAGCTGAACTGGAGAAAACGCACTTGGTGAAGGTGGGGGTTAAGAGGTTAATTGCATTGATTACCCAGGAAAGTACTTTTACAACCAATCTTGCCCAAGAGATTCCTTGTTCCATTCCCAGACTTGGCCGGGGCTTTTCTGTTGGGGGCTGGCAGGTTCTCAGGGTCTGGGTGGGTTTCTTTTGGGTGCTTCCCCCTGCCAAACTAAGTCATTAAAAATTGACTAATCCTGACAATTCACCGACATTGAAAGAATCATTGCAATTAACAAAACTCTTTCCATGGACAATAATATATACCTTGCATGACTGTTTCAGTGAGATTGATGATCCGGTGGACTGCCACATTGAGCCAGTAAATTTTCTCGATTTTACACAATTATTTGAATGTAATATTTAATCATGCATCTAATTAATTTCTGTACGTGTTTTGATGTCCAGATTGACATTGACGAGGATGATATCTCAGCAAACTTCCAGGATGTTTTTGAACGTCTCGCTGGACATGTAAGCAACTGCAAAACAGCCCGAAGCAAAACTATTGGCCCGAATAGCAATGATAGCAGATTGTCGTTTGCCTCTAACGTATCAACCTTGACAAAATATCCAACTGCCCAGTATAGTGTAGTATATATGACCAGTGCTATGATGAATTTTTAGCATTATTAGCAAAAGATTGCCTCTACAAATAATAGTGTCCTAATTGTCACGACCGGCTCAAGGAAGGGACAGGAACAGATGAGGAAGGCATCAAAAAGGGCAGTTAATGCCAGCTTTTATTAAAGGAATACAATAAATATGTGCAAATGTGCAAAAGGTGCTGTTATGGCTGGAGCAGGGTTGAAAGCTGAGCTGAGACCCAGCCAGGTGCAGCCAATCTTCTTAAGTAGGCCCAACCCAGGGAGGAGCCACACCAAGCAGCGGAGAGGGAGGGGCAAGCCAGGAGAGCACCTGCACACAAAATGAGGGAGGAGCAGCAGCAAGAGCAATATATCCTCCCCACACTCAAACACAGGCCAGGGGCCGTCACATAATACAAATCTCAAACATTTTTGGCCGGGAGACGTAAACACCTTGGGACCTTGGTCACGCAGTTGGTAGAGCGGGTCGTCTCGTGATCGGAAGGCCCGGGGTTCGAATCATGGCTCCCACAGATGCACATTGTCATTGTCCTTGGGCAAGACACCTCCAGTGTGAATGGGAGTGCGAATGGGTGAATGGTTCCTTTCCTGTAAAGCGCTTTGGGCCTGATGAAGGTAGAAAAGTGCTATAGTTTACCATTTACCATTGTTATTGCCTCTTATGCAACTTTAGGGAAGAACAACATTTTAAAAATCAAGTGAATATGTATTTAAACAGTTTATTTTTAATATTTGACTGGATTCCACACAAATGATATGCTGTTTTACACTCAAAAATATATCTTAAAAAAACAGAGCCCCACCTAAGGCCCCACTTTGGGAACCACTGCTCCAACAAACAGTGGATAAAAGGTGTCTCTATTACAAAACTTGAATTACTTAAAGGTAATACGAGTACATTTGACATTTGAGAGAAGATTGAAACATGACCTGCTTCAAGGTGCACTGTTTATGTCTTTGATTTGACCTTAGTGACCCAGCTGCTGTGCGGGTGGTTTGCCTTTGCTTTCCATCACGATGTCCTCTATGACGCTCCAGGATCTAATATTTTTTACAGTTACTTGTAGTTTTTTTTCTCCACCTCCATGGTTACGCCCCCCCCCCCCCCCCCTGCATAAACAGTGCAGCTCGAAGCAGGTCATGTTTCAGTCTTCTCTTAAATGCCATTGCTCCTGGACTTTCTCATAAAGGCACTGTGTTTGAAATTTTGATTTCAAAACATTAATACCGGTAAAGAAGACTTAACATTTTGTTTTCCCCCAAATAATGCATTCCTTGTATGATATGTGTTTTTTTTTTCTTCCAGGATTTTGAGATCTCTGTTTACGAGCTGCAGAAGATCCTTAACAAAGTCATATCAAGGAAAAAGACACGTATGAGCAAAAAAGTCGATATTAATAATCTCACCCCTTGCCTGTGTAATGGTTTTCTTTATTTTTCTATATCCAGAAAATAACGTCAAATTTGATGGCTTCACTCTGGCGACCTGCCACAACATGGTCAACCTGCTGGACGTATCTTTTATAAAAAAAATTCTGCTTATGGAAGTGCATGTGTGAACTGTGTGCCGGGATTGCCTTGACTTTTCAAAGAAAGATGGGACCGGTAAACTGGGATTGGTTGAATTCAAAATCTTATGGACAAAAATAGAAAGGTTCTTGGTAAGTTCATTTACATGACAAAATTATTTACACTAAAAATGACAAATGAATATGACGAGTATGCATTTTCTCACCTTAGTACTATTTCCCCAGTTCGGCCATACCCAAATCTAAAAGCTTACAGCCTATAGGCCAATCCAACGCCTTATTTGTTGCCTTGTGGACATAGTTTTTTTTTGTCACTTTCTTCTGTTTTTTTAGTACATCTTTGTCACATTTTTCATCAGATTTTTGCCACTTTTCATAGTTTTTTTGGGTCACTTTTTTATTGCATTTTTGTAACATTTTTATCAATCAATCAAACTTTATTTATAAAGCGCTTTTCATACCGAAAGGTATCACAAAGTGCTTTACAGATTACAACATTTAAAACAATACGCCTGGCACAACCTCCCATATATATATATTTTATATATTAGGATTATAAATAGATTAGTCAGTTAAAAGCTAATTATAAGTAGATTAGCTAATAGCTAATTATAAATAGATTAGTCAGTTAAAAGCTAAGCTAAAAAGGTGGGCCGTAATATTGGAAAGACGCCTCACCATGAGTCTTTTTGTTGACAAAAGACATGCCTCACTGAGGAGAAAGCTTAATCAAGCATCAAGCATCTCAGCATTAACCAGGACAAAACTGTCTAGTGTTTCCTCTGGAACAAATAGACCATCAGATGTATTTAGAACCGTGTTACTTTGGGGAGATAAAATATTACATCTGATAGCGTCTATCTTTCCTCTGAAGTGGTCTGCAACCACCTCACAGAGGGCATCTGTGGGGTTAAAAGGAGTTTTGTTTAAATTAGGGTTTAAAACATTTTCTATCGTAGAGAATAAGACATCATAAAACATCATAAAACATCATAAAAATAACCCAAAAGATGGAAAAGAATTTGTTTCTTGCATTTCTTATTGCTGTATTGAAGGTCTTTTGTTGGGCACGGAATATTTGATAATTTATCGTTTTCTTGCTTTTCCTCCATCTCCTCTCGGCCTTCCTGCAATTTCTCTTGAGTTGTTTTAGTTCCCCGTTTCTCCAAGGGGTAAGGGGTTTAGGATTAATCTTTTTAAGTTTGAATGGTGCAACTGTATCAAGGGCAATGAGTAGTTAACTGTTAAAGTTGTCAACAATTAAATCACAGTTTGCAGGTAAAGTCACTGGAGGAATTTGTTGTAAAGTGTCAATAAATTTTGGAGCCACTTCAGGGGTGAAATTACGTTTCCTCACAGTTTTTGCTGAGGACTTTCGCTGAATCATTAAAAACATTAAAAAACACGCAGTAATGGTCAGAGACAGCCAAGTCGACGACAGAGGACACAGTAGTGGACAGGCCATATGTGATGACCAGGTCCAGACTGTGTCCTTTCTCGTGAGTTGGCTGCGTGACGTGAAGTCTATAAAATTAAGAACATTCAGAAACTTATAGTGTTTTCCAGTCAATTTTATCGCATTTTTGTCATATTTCTGGTCACTTTTTCATTGCTTTGTTGTCACTTTTTTGTTGAGTTTTCCTTTCAATTTTGTCGAAATTTTGAAACTTCAAGAAGCTTTTAGATTTGGGTAAAGCCAAACTGGGAAAAAATGTGCTTGATTCTGGGGGTTTAACATGTTATTTGACTTATTCATGATATGTTTACCTCTGATCTTAATTCAAGGAACTAGTATAAGCAGGCTTTATTTGCTCCATTGGCAGATAACTTAATGTGAAAGTATTAAGAGCAGTCAGTATAACAGGGCCGTTTGTTCTGTAATGGACAAACTCTGGTAGAAAGATTGACACACAAATTAACCTAATAAAATGGACAGAACAAGAATTACAGTGTGATCAAATTAGGCTAAATCCACTATACATTACTCCAAAAAATGCACCAATTTTTCTCTCGGGTCCCTTGTAATTTGTGAGTAGAAACGACTCTGCTTCAGGATGAAATATAATTCAGATTTTAAGTAATTTAATCTGAATATTTTGGCTGTTTCCAAAACAATGAAGATAAAACTGCTGTTTGCGATTCTTCAGGCGCTGTACCATGAGAGAGACACGGACAACAGTGGGTGCATGAGCAGCTCTGAGATGAGGACGGCAGTGGAGGCAGCAGGTTTGTCCTCACAAAAGTATTCTTTTTTTACACCACAACCTCTCAGGCCTATTTCATGTACTGTTTCTTCTACTGACTACTAAAAATTCTAGTTTTATTTCCAAAGGTGAGAAAGATTTATGTGAAAATAGAATAAAAAACATGGGCTACCTTTACTCAAACAGAGATCAGTACAGAAAGTAAATCAGTACTAAGCGCATTACAAGTGTAAGACATTATTATTATTATTGCTATACCTGAACAAAACCAGGACGATTCCTGGACTGAACAAGGTTTGAACCAAGACTAACCCTAAAAGCAAGTCTGGTTTTGAAAATAGCCTTGTTTTGTCCTGAATGGAGGGAAGAGAAGCACAGATGGTGATAGGAATTATTCTATTCTAAATGTTATCTGTTTTTTCTGTTTTTTTTGCAGGTTTCAATTTAAACAATGCTTTGCACCAGATCATTGTGGCTCGCTACAGTGAACCGTGCCTCAACATCGACTTTGATAATTTTGTCAGCTGTCTTTTCCGACTGGAGTCGCTCTTCAGTAAGATTTACTGCTTATTTGACTGCAGCCTAAGTACAATATATCCTCTTCGTCAGTGGTTCCCTACCTAGGGGGCGGGCCTTATTTGAGCAAATTATATGCTTAAAATTGATCAAATATGACTGAGAAAACACTACAGGTGTGTTAAACTCTCCAATTTCAGTCTGTTTGTATGAAAATAAATACTTATTTATGGGGGCTACAGTTTTGGATGGAGTTGCCTGACTACAGCACATGCAGGGGGGCTTAAAGGAAAAAAGGTTGGGAACCACTGCCTCATATGGATGCTAATAGAGATATAGGCTTCTTGAGATAGTTGATGATAGCAGGAGCCTGACGCTTATTGGTTTACTGTACCTTTTTTAAATATATATACACTACAGTAGAACAATAAAAAGCTGTTATGTCATCTAAAACCTTGCAATAACATCTCCTTTCCTTTATTACCACAGCTACATTCAAATCTTTGGATGAAGATGGATCTGGACACATAGAGTTAGACATGAGACAAGTAAGACCACCTTTTATTCATCATTTAAATCAGTGATTCTCTAGAGTCCCTTTGGGCTGGGACCAAAAGTGAGCTGTAGAGCCATTTTCAGACAATCCCAAAAATTACAATGGATGATTTGTTTTGCTAGTTTTGTGCGGTCAAACAAATTGATTAATGCCTAAAACAACTTAAAAGGTGCATTATGTAACTTTTTATGCATAAAAAAGGTGGAATTTGTGTGTATTTGAACTTGTAGTGCCCCAGCGGCTGTATGAGTGGTCAGCATGGCACCTTTACTGTCGATCACGGTGGTCTCTACAACGCTCCAGGATGAATTGTTTTGAAGGTTTTCTGGTGAGAGGGTCCGTCAGCAGCAAAAACCCTCCAAACAATTGATCCAGGAGCATCCTACACACCACTGTAATGGAAATGAAAGACTCCATGCTGACCACTAATACAGCCGCTGGGTCACTACAAGGTCAAATACGCAAAAAAAATCAACTTATTTTTTCACAAATAATGCACCTTTAACTTTGTAAGGAAATGCTGTATTTTGATAATATAACAGGGTCAAACAGCAAAATGTTTTTATGCCTTTTACTGAGTTGAAATCTACGTACATTACAATTTGGGTTGGGATTCAAAGCGGAGAACCACTAATGCACTTGTTCTGTACTTGTGTTGAGCTTTTACAGTTAATTATACATTATATTTTTTGTCTTTCCGGTGAAGTTCTGTGAATTAACCTGTTTTTTTGCTCTTTGACAGTGGTTGTGCCTGACCATTCTGTAGAGAGGATCCAAATCGCAGCAAAGATCCACTCCATCAATAAATAATTAGGGTTTTTCTTTTAACAGTGATTCCTCCCCCACAATCCAAAAACGATGTATTAGGTAAAGGAAGCGTAAATGATGATATCTGTATGTTTCTGTGCATCTGTGTCCACTGAACTGCCACAGGTCACTAAAACATTATGATGCTTTACATAATGTTCTGTTGGTTGTTTTTCTTTCTTCTTTATAAAGATGATTAAAGGAAGCTTCTAAACTTGGCATTGCTTACGTCTTATCATGAATAAATGCTTTACAGAAAAAATGTTATGATATGAAAAAAAAATCTGTCTGTAGAATGAAGACCAGCAACAAGCTTGTATCCAGTTTATGAGTAATTACTTAAAGGGACTATACAGAGTTTGAAATGATGTATTTTCCTCCCCCTACATTTCCCAGCAATGTCCTAAAGTGTAGAATCGTAGAATGAGCCCAGGCCACAACTGCCTCTAAAATCCTGCACTGTCACTCAAAAAGCCGTCATGCACAAGCTTAATATAGAAGGTGCAGTTACACGTATGACCTGAGATGGCAGTAGTGAGTATAATAATGGCCAACTTGCATCTAGCCCCTTATTTGTCTGCCTACTTCCTAGTAATCATTTTTTAAATCATTAATGTATGAAGGTGAATCAGGGTTTGTCTGGAAGGGACAAGATGAAAAAAATGTTAAGAACCATCAGCCTGCATGAAGACAGTCGATTTAATGATTATGCTTACCACTTTTGTTTAAATTTAAAGGGATATTTCAGGATTTTTGACATAGGGACTCATTTCCTAGTTATCCAGAGTTCCAAACGTTGCCATATCTGATTTGTAGAAAGCTCCTTTGTGAATTCCACGTGTAGTAATGCCGGCCGCAGGTAAACAAACTACTGTAGATCCGGTAACCGAGCGGATCACTCCGCCGCTGCGTAGCTTACAACCAGGAAGCTGATGCTGCTCAAATATAAGTTCTTTTAAATGCAAAATGGTTATATTAAAAAAATTATTCAGTCAGCACAGACATTTATATCGGTAGTCTGGGGTTATAAGTGATTTGCTTCAGGTGCACTGTGCTTGTGTCAGACTGTTTTTAATGCAAGCTACTAGTTACCATAGACATGCACTAGCGTAGCACTAGCCTAGCACCACAAAACTCTTCAAATATAAGGACTGCATCAATTTAAAAATACATATATCTCCAGAAATCAACAACACTCTGGATAACTAGGAAATGAGGCCCTATGTCAAAAACCCTGAAATATCCCTTTAATGGAGCATGCTGTATTGAAATTATTTTAGTAAAGCATCGCAGATTTTTCTATTGCCTCATATAATGCAGCCAAAATTAAAACATGAGGTTGGAGGCAGGTGAGGTTGGGTTCACGTTGATGTTCAAGGATCAGAGAAAGGGCCCCCTCGATGGGAAAGTCACAAACGTTTCCTTGTCTGTTGTGCACTTGCCTCTTGACCTCATTTTCATTTCCCAGTTTGGCTTTACCCATATCTAATATCATCTGGGAACATCGTGACCAAAAAAGTGACAAAAAAAGCCATGAAAATGCAACAAAAACAAGTCAGAAAAAAGCAACAAGAGCATCAGAAAAGTGACAAAAAAATAATGAAAGAAAAAATAAAAGCGATGACCAAGTGATGAAAGAGACAACGCAGAGTTTTGTAGGTCTTAGCTTTCAAATGAGGCATTACACTGGGCTTTAATTAGGCTGTCACCTTTTAGATTTGGGTAATGCTGAACTGGAGAAAATGCCCTTGGTTAAGGTGAAGATTAGGAGGTTAATTGTGACCGTTTTGTGTTTTTTATGGATATAGGTTACTTAAAAAAATACAGTATTAGCCCACTTTTAGCCACCAGGAGTCGTGATTCCCCCCTTTGCTTCATCTCTACTGAAGGGGATGTGGCCAAACCAAACATGCACAAAGCTTGCTGTTTTCTGCAGTTCTGCCTCCACTTCCTGCCCTGTGGCTCGTGGCTTGTTTCCTCTTTTGCTTCTATAAAAGGCTACTTCTTGATGCCAGTGGGGCAGCTCTCTGTAGGTACAATACACAACCTACCAAATACATGTAAACTCACAGCTCATCTTGCAGTGTCCCACAGCAGGGGAAGTTGAGGATTTGAAATGTTTTAGACTATAGTGCTGCTGTGTTGGCATTTTGAGTCAGTGAGCTACAGTATAAATGTTAGTCAGGATGTGGGGCGGGGCTATGACAGCCTGAAATAAACCAACTTAGTGCGAACAAGTCAAGACTGCAGAGGTGCTGTTTACGTCACAGCTGGAGACACACCTAAAGAACAGATCAGACCCCAAACAACCAATAATAATGATGATTTCAGCAAAGTCACATTTACTCCGTTACTTTTAGGCTGCTTGAGCAACTTTGAAAAATAGTAACTTTCAACTTTCAAATTTTTTCTTTTTAAAGAAAAGTAAAAATAAATAAAAAATAAAGAATAGTTTTTTTTTTTTTTTTTTAAAGGAGACCCACTCCTGTGACAGATTAGTTCCACAAATATTAATATTGCAGCTAAACATATCAACTGTCAATTGCAAAGTCAACATTATTGAAGAGTTCCAGACATTCTAATACTATACTAAATTATTAAATCATTTCACTTGATTTAGTTTGTGCTGATAAGACACTGAACTTTTATAAAGTTAGGAGTTATTATTAAAGCAATATTGTCCACAAAACTGGCCTTCAATCACCAGTCTGGCCGAAGGGGGTGACAGGTGGTACGATTAGTACGATCGAGGGTTCGAATCCCGCGTCCCAAGGGTGTACACTGCCGTTGTGTCCTTGGGCAAGACACTTCACCCACCTTGCCTCCAGTGTCTGCGTACATTGGTGAATGAGAATGAGAAAGTTTGAATCTGTGTGATCTTGTGCAGCCACATACTCTGAGGTCTAGTGAGGCTGCACTGCTGGCGGTGCCCAGGGCACAAGAGAAGATCGTGCTTTTTCAGTTCATGCTCCCTCCTTGTGGAACTCGCTCCCGTTTAATATATGGCAAGCTAATGCTAAAGCTAAGCATTCATGTGTTAACTATTTAATTCATTTATTAATTCTGTATTGTTTGATGTTTTTCTGTGAAGCACTGTGTAACTGTTGTTTAAAAAAACGCTATACAAATAAAGTTTATTATTATTATTGTTATTATTATGATTATTGGAGGGAATGGGTGACTGGTTCCTCACTGTAAAAAAGTGTTTGGGCCTGAAGAAGGTAGAAAAGCGCTATATAAGTACTATCTAATTGTTTGCATACTATCTGAGATCAATAAAAGCTTATCTTATCTTCTACAGAATACATTTAAACAGCTTAATCCAGATAAACTTTTTTTTTTAAATACTTAAATTAAGTAGCCTACTGATAGAATGTTTTTGGAAGCCACAGCCACAGGGCACCACCACCGGACACCCAGCGGAGGTGCAGCAGAAACACCACACCTCCATCCGGGCACCCAGAGGACAGTGCCCACACAGCCACAGCCAACCACCACTCCCGGGGCAGAGGGCTCCCTCAGAGGGAACACTGGAAATTCTAAAGATGCAAAAATGCAATATGCAAATAACAACATTAGAATTATAAAAACATTTATATATAAAACTAACTAAAAACTAGTATAATAAGATAATTATAAACATAAATAATAATACAAATAACTGAATAAATAAGTAAATAGAAATCAGCTAAAAGCTAAACTAAAAAGGTGGGTCTTGAGCCTGCTCTTAAAAACATGAACGTTCTCTTTACATAAAATAAAAATAAATCAATACAAATAAAATTAATGAATAAATCAAAAAAAATGCTGTGTCATTAAAACCAACATCAGATTTGGAGAGTGCGTGTCCATGCCACAGTATTTTCCACGTAGGGAAGCTGATAGCTACTTATTTCTAATAATATTTGACAATTCATGGACAAAAGTCACTACTTTTATGCCTTAGTTGTAAATTCCAGCAAAAATAATTGCAATACGTTCAGCCATATTTGTACCTGCGCACACCTATTACCATATAAGGAACTCACTATGAGTTTCAACGGGGACAAGTTTAGTGTCCATATATGGATGAAATTTTCAGTTCCCGCCCATGAGCGTCTGTGGAACACCTTCTTTTTAACAGCGTATGGGAACACCTGACGTTTTAGGCAAATCTCGTGTACAGATTCCAAGTTTCCCTAAGTGGGGAAGTGTACAGAAGAAACTCAAACATGTGAAAATTGTAACTCAGATTTTAGTCTAGCTTTCAAATCGAGCCGAATGATTTGATGCAAATGCTGAGGCTGCAGCTGAAACTGTGGCAGATGGGCCCGGAGGAGGCGTACGATGCGAGAGGGGAGAGATGGAGGTGTGCGCTTTTACGCAGTCTCCTCCCCCAGCACTGAGTCAACCTGCTGCTCTTCCGTATAACTCCTTCCACTGCACGGCTGCTGCCAAACCACCATCAGCTCCTACTTCCTCATCTCCGTCAAGATGGTAAGTCGCTTTTCCCCCCCTCTTCATACCTGTCCGGTGCCTTTGACTTCTGACTGTGGGTGGCTTTCGCGGATAGTGCGTAGCCGTGATGTGCCACATCCTCAAGCTCGATGAGTTTGATGGGCGGTGGCGCCTTACGAAACATCGCTTCCGTGGTGGCCAAAAAGTCGATATTTTCAGTGCTAAATTTCCAGTTTCGTGGGTTATGTAGTGGTGTGATGGGAAGGCGTTTATTCGCACAGGCTGGAAGCACTAGTTGAAAGGTGTGGTTTGTATCCAAAATGGAGGGAGCTTTGTTCGTCTTGCTGCAAACTTGATAGAATCCCTCGGGGCGGTCTTTCTTGTGCGAACTTGTTCCACAGTGACTGGAATGTGACACAGCCAAGTCCACGTATTCATAAACCTGTGGCCCCTCTTAGGCGATTTCGGTTCAAATTTGGCCTATAGTGTTTTCAAAATGGTTCCACCTTAAAACTTCAGCAGCCTGTACAGTTTTGATTTGGCCCTACTTCCTGTTTGTCCTCCTCACCCCCCTCCTTCCACTTTTTAAAAAATTCCATAGCATATGGAAGACTTTTTTTCTTCTTTTTTTTTTTTTACATACACTTCATCATATTAGCTTGAACTTGATGTGTTATTAAACATATTTTTTCAACAGGCTGCTTCTGGAGTAAAAGTGGCGACAAACGTGTTGCCCCTCATCAACAGTATGAGAGTCAAGAGAAATACAGACATTCCCGGTCAGCGCGTCAGGATAATGACCCTATGCATCAACACCGAAATCGAAGTGGATGAACTCTATAAGGAGGACGACCTTGTTGGCAAGGAATGTGTGTATGAAGTAGTTCAGGGATTGATGAAAGAAGAAGATTGCAAATACATTGTGTACGACTGCCACTATGAGGTCGAAGATGGCCCAAAAGAAGAGCTGATTTTCATCATGTGGTAAGTTTATAATGGTGCACTTCCTTGACACATGGCTTTCTAGTTCTAAATGCTCAGAGGTGGGTAGAGTAGAAAAACTTACACAAGTAGTCTGCAATGTTACTCAAGTATAATATTGTGACTCGTACGCAAATGTTGGGATTTTTTTTTTTAGGAATACACCATAACAGACACAACTTTCAAGTCTTATGCCATCAACATGAGCTTACGTTTACTCCCTCATAGTGAGAAGACTATCCCTAATATCCACTTGGGTGATGATATTTAATGTGACGTAGTATAACAATTACTGTGTACCAAAGAGCATAATTCAAGTTAATCTAAACTGGTACCCACCTCTGCACATATTATGATTGTCTGTCATGTAACATTTGTGAACGTTTTGCAGGAGTTCTGACGGTGCGTGCATGAGAAAGAAATTGCCATATGCTGCATCCAAAAGTTGCATCATGAAGGCCTCGGGTGTGTGTTTTTTTTGTTTTTTGTATCATTTTGCTGCTGGACCTCAATCTTTATTTGTATCGTCTCATGATTTGGAGATTAACTGTTGTCTTTTATCTGTAGCTGCCAAACACGAGCTTGAGCTCCATACCCTGGAGGATATCACCTTCCAAGGATTTGCAGAAACCCTTGAGGGCAAGGCAAGAACAAAGGTAAAATGCTTGGAGGGCAGGATGTGTCACTGCTAGAAGAAAAGGGAGTCGGGGATTCAAGATCGATGGTGTTTGGGAAGAGATCTTCAAAAGGACTCTCATTTTTTCAAAACAAATTGCCCTAAGATGCAAAATTTTGTCTTGTTTGTATTCATACAGTAATGTAACTATTAACATTCATTTTGGAGCATACATTTGAACACTGTTTTACTCAGGAGTTGTTTCAATGTAATGCTATAATGTAATGTGGGTGGAGTACAGTGGATCTCCATTAAAAATAAATGCAATTCTCTTATGTTGAGTTTCTTCAATTATTGTGTGGTGCTTAAAATCAGTTTAAGGGTAATGCCAATGTTGGTTTGGTCTTTTCATAAGGCTTTTTTAAATGTATTTTAACCCTAGAACACAATCGCTCAAATTCATAACACCATCAGTAACACCGGGTGATTTTTACCCGAACTGATAAACTACTTGTCATCAAAATCTATCAAAACATGACTATGTGACACATTTGAGTAGTGTTCTTTTATATTAAACTGTCATGTCTAATATAAAATGAAAGAAAAGCGTCATGAGAGGACCATATAAAAATGCTCAATTACTGGAAAAAGAGGAATTTGGGAACTAAAAAAATAAAATGGAAACTTGGTTTTTGGTCCACCCATTCCTGGGATATGTGAGACTTCTCTGGTGAAGGCAGTATCCTTGGCACACAAACAGCCGCAGGAGAGGGAAACAAAATATGCCATATTATGAATGGGTATAAATGACCAGCTGACTATAACTATGTGTTCCTCACTTGCTGGGATGCCAGAGACACCAAACTCTGCGACAGGAGCAAAGCTGTAGTTGAAGTCGGCAAAATAAATGTGGCATCAGTGTTGAGCTCAACTGGAACAGCCTCCGGAGCGAGCGACTGCGTCATGTCGCGTGTCTAATCATATAATAAAATGTCAATCTATGCTTACAGAAACAACTTTTATGAATAACAGAGGCCAGGAAATTAATAATGCATTAGTCTTATATAGCGGTGATGATAAGCGAGGCAACCAGTCTGCGCACATTATAGCCACCACCACCAACCACTCACTCCGTTCGCCAGGCTTCCTGACGTTCCCAAACGGTCTGCCATCCAAGTACTGCCAGGCCCTTCCCTGCTTAGCTTCCGAGGTCTGACGGGATCAAGCAGAAAAGGCGGTCTCACCATAACTGTTTATATATTGGTTTTGGTTGGATGTCTTACTGATTGATTGGCCAGAATAAAATAACACTTCTGTAAGGATTTGCAAGAAATTCACTTCAAATATGAAATAGCCTATATTTGGCCGGTCCAGTTTATCGCTGATCGCCTACAATTGCAGATTTATGTTAACAAGCATAGAGCTATTTCTCAATTATTAGGATTTATTAGGCCTTTCATTAAAGGTACACTGCGTAACATTTTGGAGTTGCCATCAATAAAATACACGCAGCTAATGACCACCTCCACACAGAAAATGCCATTTCTGCAAAGAAGGATCAAAGAAAGGATCTGGATGAGAACGAAACCTATCTAAATCTAAAATTCTGCTGACTTTCGGCTACATGTCCATGGTGACGCACCAGAGGGGTACCCACTCCCGGTAAAGTTAGTCAAGCCTTAGGAGAGGTGAGCGGCTCAATGCACATCTGTTTGTACATTTAAGAGGTATTTTTCCCCATAATGAAAATATCTGTCATAAAATAAATGCTTATGTTTCAATCTTATTTGATGAACTTTAAATACATCTTCACTCACAACACTCCTACAAATGATTTTATTATAATATTTTTTTTGGTACAATCGTGGAACAAAACTTTGTAGTAAGTACAAACTTACAAAGTTTGGGGAGAAAAGGGAAGAAAAAAAATGTTGCATTGCTTCATTGGTAATTTCAGCTCTCCGAGGCAGCGGAGGATCCACAGGTGTACCCTTCGTAAATGAGCCAAACGGAGGAGTCGAGCTGCGAGGGGGCGAGTGGTCTGAATGGAATGAACACCACTCGGCGGCGCCGTGATGACGTAAATTACGTCCGAAGTGGTCGAGACGCAGAGTGCTGAAGCTCTCCATGATGCTCAGATAAACGCAGCATATGAAAAATCACATAAATGTATTTGCTTGCAAGTGCTATAATTGGAATTTTGTCAGCACACTTAAAATCTGACTACTACACAAGTAAATGCGTGCAATTGTATTTACTACTTAGCACAGTGTTTGATATGTGTACCAACATCTAGTGGCACTCTGGGACCTCATATTTAATGTAGAACTTTGTATGTTCATATTAAGGTTCGTTTCAGTCTTGAGCTTGTCCTGTTACTCGGAAATTAAAAAAATGTATGGGGTTGTATTTTGTGAAACATTAGTGCTCCTGGACATTTGCAGTGAACAAAAGCCTACATTACGAAACAAGTGTCTAAATTAGATTATGTGCAGCTGCAATCCGTCAATTGTTAGCATTGGAGTCATAGAGCCACTATGCTTGGAAAAAGACTTCAAGCACCTAGATCTTGTAACGCTTGCACTAAGAGGATATTGCAGATTGACAAGACTTCCTGTAAGTTCCAGTTAAGTGCTCTACCCTGGGTCAGTCATGCTAGAATAATCACATTTTAACATAAAAGTACTATGGTAGTTACAGGTGAACACAACTCAAATGAAGTTACACAGTATTTTATTATAAATGTCAACATATCTTTGGTGGCAAGATACAAGCCACAAGCATGACAGAACCATAAAATGTTCCCATTATTAATTAACATAAAAATACATACAAATTAATTGCACAGGTTGATGTACGTCTGACGCACACTCTTTCCCTTTTAACACTGATCTATGGGAGACTTGTTCATAATAAAAGGCAGGGGGGTAGATAACTTCTGACATAGCCAGAAATGGAATGCAATTCTCAGTATAGATAAGGATTTTCATCTCTCTTGAAATGTTCATGATCACATATCAGATTCCTACAATAAACACATTAACAAAAGTACAGGAAAATAGCTTTGGAATGCATAAACCATTAATAAAAATAAGGCATTTTGGGCAATTTTTGTGTTTTGTCTCTGATGACCATCTTCTCAGACCGATGTTCCTTCTTTCAGCTCCTCACCGTCTCCCTTTAAAACAATAGATTAATAAAAGTTAGTGGATTTTCGAGCATCGATTCTCAAACTGTAATCCATACTAACGGCACGGTGACGCGTTTACATGTTTCTGCATGTGTTTTGTAGTGTACCTTTAAATAAAAACAATTTGGGGGGGAAAAAAGGTCTTCCATCAGTCGAATGGGAGACTGGTGATAGATAACCTGTCCTATTTTTAGCCTAGTAGTTATTTGACTACTGGAAGCACACTAGATACTAAGTGCAAAAAAATCCCTAACTTTAAGCAGGGCATCTGTCAAATATCGCTTTAACTAATTGGTCATGATCTAGAAAAGTCCATTCTGCTTTTCCGAAACTAATACCAACTATACTCTCCTACTGAAAGAAGGTCAGGTTATCCCCACAATCGCTGGTTTTGAGGTGTTTACCGGTGTGCTGTTGTCCAGGTGCTCCTGCAGAGTCCTCACAGTGTCCCTCTCTTTGCAGAGCTGGTCCTGAGTGGCTTTGAGGAGCTGCTGAAGTTTGGTGGCTGCCTGTCCCAGATCTTTAGACAGCTTCTTCTCCTTCTCCAAACGCTCCTGTTACAATAGAACATACAAGCGTTCATCTTAAAAGGGACACTGCGTAACATTTTGGACTATACTGTTGCCATCAGTGCAAAACATGCTCCTATTGACCAGCTCAACACAGAAAATGCTATTACTGCAGGGAATAATCAAAGAATGGATTCAGATGAGGACCTAACCTGTTTTAATCTCAAATTCAACTAACTTTAGTAACATCTCCATGGAGACAAGCTGGAGATGAACCCACTCCTGGTAACGCTACAGTCATGTCTTAGGAGAGCTGAGCCGCTCATAGCAAAAACACACGTTTGTTTGTACATTTATGAGGTATTTTTCCAATGATGAAATGATCTATCATAAAATAAGTGCTAGTATTTCAATTTTATTTATGAGTAA
This sequence comes from Gobius niger, assembly GCF_951799975.1. Taxonomy (NCBI): domain Eukaryota; kingdom Metazoa; phylum Chordata; class Actinopteri; order Gobiiformes; family Gobiidae; genus Gobius; species Gobius niger. The sequence goes on from NC_136858.1 coordinate 26,236,997, forward strand.
AATTCTACGCGGTGTGGCTTTAAGCCCAAAAAATGTATGCTTATAAAAAATATATTTAACATTGACGACATTTGCAGTATATACAATTTTTAAATTGCTTTTGTGGAGAAAACAGCAGTGTTGGGGGTAATGGATTACAAAAGTAACTTTTTTCAGTAACTAAGGAATATAATGTAACAGTACTTACACAACTCGAGTTACAAGAGCATTTAAATGCATTTGCTCTGTGGCATTATTACTATACAAGTAAGTAAGTAAGTAAGTGCTTTATTTGTCATAAAAAAGCACTTGTACAAGCGTACAACAAAAGGGTGTTCAGATGTTAGTCCTGAGCTGCAGTGACTGAGCCGCATGTTCAGTTTACATTTTGCCAAAAGTAACTCAAAGTAGTGTAACTCAGCTACATTTTTGAAACAGTAATATGTAATACAAACACATTACACTTTTAGAGCTGTAATCACTAATATAGAATATATTACAATTTTTAAGTAATTTGCCCAACACTGAAAACAGCACATTGATTGGATACACAGTGCAAAGAGAAGGGCATAATGATCACTTGCAACTATATAATGCACTTTATCCAACCTTGAGTTCATGAACATTGTCCTCTGCAGCCGTTTCAGTCGAATCCTTCAGAAGTTCAAGCTCAGCCTGAAGATCTGTGATAGTCTTCTGCGCCTGTGAAATAGACAAAACGGCTAGTGCATTGAATTTCTTTTTGAATTTTTCTTTGTTTTAATTTGTTGACGATGGCGCACCTGCTCAAACTCCTCCGTTAGCTGCTGTCTTTGGGCCAACTCTTCTTGCAGCTTCTCATTGGTTTGGTTCAAGTCCTGCTGCACCTGTTGAGAACAAAAGGTCGTCAGGGCAGGAGAGACTTAGCTGCAGCGTTTCGGAGCAAACACACAAAGCCGCAGAGTGTCACACAGGAGTCATCAAACCGGTATGCCAGGTTATAGTTGCCGCTATGATCGTGTTAAAAGAATAAGAAGTGTCCATGCCAGGAAATGTGAACTAGGAAGCGCTGGTTAGAGGAGTGAATGTAAAGTCGCACAACATGTTAGCAGAGTCTAAAGAGTACTGGACACTGACTAATAGACCTTTTGAGGCATCTCCTTTAAGGTCACATGACAGGTTTTTGTGTCTAACCACTTTGGTAAGGTAAGTGTGTCTAAAAAGGAAGAAAAAAAAACATCCCAAAATGTTAAAACGGGGGAAATAAGTTAAATTTCTAAACAAACACTCAAATATAATTGCGTTAACCAAGTGTCGGGAATAGGTAGCGCATGTACATTACAGAACAATGCAACTTTATAGTTACATTGTATTACATTTACCCAGTTGGATTAGTAATAGTGACTGCAAGAATGTCTGTAAAAAAATTGTGAAATATTCCTTGGAAGGGACAATGGTGTAAAATTTGTTGCTGCTTTTCATCTTTGGGACATCAAGACACGCAGCCATTATTGTACACTCTATGTTAGTAGATGGTATTGTTAGCATTGCTGAAAATGTTGCAATAGGTCCACTAAATATACAATAAGTCAATGAACACCAAGTACAAATCAATGTACTTCCTTATAATTTAATTCATAATAAATTACAAAGAGAAGCTCAAATATAATTTTTTAGATGTTCCTCTGTTGTTATGGCCTATTGTCCAGGTGCTGTCCAGTACTCTTTATGATACGGGTGCCCAATGATTGCTGCACCCTGACCTGACAATGCTGAACCTCAGATGGCCCATTTTGCTCTTGTTGGGCCCGGACAGCGGCCTCGCCCATCTGCTGTCGTATCTGAAACAGGAAGTCATCGCCGGTTACATAACTTTGATTCTTGAATCGTGAAACCTCACCAAGCAGGTTGTGTGAGTGCAAGAGGGATTTCCACAGAGTCATCTCAGTAAAAAAATGGAGTGCGTAACACAAAGCTAAATGTACAATGGGAAATTAGTCAGAAACGTCACCTGCACCAGCTCCTCCTTGTGAGCCTGGGCGTCCTTCTGGGCGGCTTCTAACTGGCTCTGACACTCCGAAAGCTGCAGTTTCACCTGAGGAAATATAAAGAAAAGGACATGTTTTATAGAATAGAATAGTTAAATATGTACAGTGAGGCTTCAACTTTAATAGCAATCAAACAAAAATTGCAATTTTAATGGTCCCAAGCCAGTTTCAAAGGCTGTGACTATTTGGGTAATGCAATGTCATCCACAAATGTAATTTGACAAAGCAACTTTTACTTTTATTGGAGTAATATTTGATCGGTGATATCTGTGATGTCAAGTACTGTAGCTTTAGCTGGTGTTACAGGTGATACAGGTGACAATAATAACAGAGGCGGCCATCTTTGCCCTGACGAAAGGCCTAGGGCTGAAACGAGTTGGCAGTGTCAATAAAAGCTTTTCCTGTATCGTCTCATTTCTGAACTTTTTGATGAAACCTCTCTTTGAGCAACCAAGAGGGTGTACAGGTCCATGTTCAATAGGATCTAGAACCTCCAATAAACCTCCCATAGTTTAGACCTCTGTGAAGTTACATTTTGGTATTTTTTGTTTGCTCTCAAATGCTCCTGAACAAGTTTCACCTGATCTACACTGTTTTCAAACGTAAGATCTTATTGGAATCCCAACACTAAAACAATAATAATAAAATCCCACATAAACTAACCATTGGGTTAGTATCTTAAAAAGTGTAAGCCATGTTTTTAACACAATATTTTATAGACTTAACTTGTCACCTGCCACTCACCTCTATCTGTGAAAAAAATAATTACACAGGACAAACCAGCTGCTAATTTTATTAGCTAACTGGGCAGCAAAAGAATGCCATCAATCAATGTGCGCTATCCAATAAAACAAGTGAAATTGAATAAATGGGTATCAATTATTAGAGTGCTGATGATTTTCCTAACAATTGTTTAAAAGTTGATAGAAAATGAAAAGGCTTTTTTTCTGTACCTGCTCCACTTCCTCAGAGGCGTCCGGGTTGTCGCTCTGCCGCTCCAGCTGTGCCTCCAGTAGTGCTATCTGCTCCTTCATCTGTGCAGAGGTTCAGTTAGGCCCCAGCTGTTTCTTTTAAACAAATGTTTCAATATATTGTATTTGCACCTGTGAAATACTTTGGTTTTCTGCTTCTAGCACTTGGACTTTTTCTTGTGCCTACAAAAAGAAACAAGTGTCAAGTAAATGTCAATCAGTGTGTACCAACTTTTTGAATGAGGTGCCTCCTGCACTTTTGTCCCCGTTTTTACCCTCAGACAGGCAAGTCACTAGTTTTAATCTCGCCTGAAGTGCATATTGGAGCATCTAAGCACTTGAATCCAACCTCTCACTCATTAAAAAGATGTCGTTCTCCGTCTCAATGTGACCATAATTAAAAATGCTGGAGAAAGCCATCTGTGTGAAGAAAGATTTGCGTGGACACAGAGACCCACCGTCTTCAGCTGTTCCTCTGAAGCCTCCATTTTGGACTTCCACACCAGCTCTTCCTCCTCCACACTCTTCTGCAGATGTTTCAGCATTCCTTCCTGAGAGGAAAAAAACAAAACAAAACAATAGGAGCACGCCCTCTAAATTTGCAATTGTCGGATTAAATTAAAATCATTAGTCTAAAAATAAAGTACCGTTTCAGCCAAGACTGTTCTGTACTGTTCACACTCAGTTTGTAGTGAAGTGTGGCTCTCCTCTGCCTCCTTCAGTTTTCCCAATAACTCCTGAGGAAAAAACAAACATGATCTGATGAGGAAATAACCTCCATATCCATTTCTCTGATAAACCTGCCTGTATAATTCAGTATAAAGACATTTTCTTTAAATGTGTTCAAATATCTTGGCTTCTGACTAAGTCGCATAGTTGCACAAGTATCGACGACTCACAAGTGGCTCACTGCCATTTATGTTACATAAAAGCAGCTCTCGGGCGAAAAAGGTTGGGGATTCCTGGCCGTGTAGTGACTTGTTATACAATTTAAGAAAATGTGCTCGGTTCAGGTGAGGGTTAAGAGGTTAAAATAAAATATTGATCAACATATTTTTAGGTCCTATAATTATCCTATATTTTTTTTGCTGCCCAAATGCTGAAGAAAGAATATATTTAGGTTATTAAACATACTTTTTTTTATTAAAATAAAAAAAAAACATTATTTTCTGTCTGCATTTATCTATTCTTGTATTTATTTATTTATGCATTTATTTATGAATGTATTCCTTTATTTCCACTCTTAATTTTCTTCAATGCTTTATTTTTACACCCTATCATATTCTTTTGATTTCTCTCACCCTATGCAAATTAAGGGGACGGGCTAGCTCCAGTCATTGGTTGATCCTATAAGTGATCCCAGTGCACATGTCTGACTATCTCAAGCCCTATATTTAGACACACACTGTTTACTATGTAGATCTATGGTGCCAAATGAGGTTTACTCTACAACAGGAAAACAATTTGACTACCACAACTTTAAAGGGACTATACAGAGTTTAAAAATGTTAAATTATGCATTTTCCTCCCCATACATGTTACAACAATGTCCTAATGTGTAGAATGAGCCCAGACCTCTTCACCACAACTGCCTCTAAAATCCTGCACTGTCACTCAAAACAGTGTTACTTCGGGTCCAAATTGCCATCATGCACGCACTTAATATAGAAGGTGCAGCTACACGTATGACCTGAGGTGGCAGTAGGGAGTATAAAATGGCGAACTTGCATCTAGCCTCTTTAACTACTCCTTAAAAAGGACAAATTTAAAGAATCACAACCCTTGGAAATCAGTTGTATCTAGTTTAGATACTGGAGTATTGATTAGTATCTAGGCTTTTGACTGAGACGTTGAAGACCGTCATTACCTTCACATGTCAGTGTTCTATAATGTTTTGCCTGATCATTATTGGGTTTCGCACAACAACCACTTACTGGCACTTCCGTGTTTGTCTGAGAGTCCTGGCTTGGCAGGCTGACGACTTCCTTGGCTTTTTGTGCGAAGACCTGCAGCCAGTTTTCCTGCAAAATCACAATCCGCATTAACGTAACAGCAATATTTTTACACCATATAGGAGAGCAATAACATGTGGATTTCTTACTTGCTCCGCCTCTAGAGGTATCTGTGGAAAGAGGGTCTGTAGTGTTTCTTTGGTTTCAGTTTGAAATGTGCTTAGTTGAGACATTGTGCTCTGTTAAAAATGAAAAACAATGTAAATGTCAGAACAGTGGGGGAACCAATAAGAGACAGGGTCAATGTTTACTTCGTCTGTAGTGGCAGCCTTCTCCTCAGCCTCTTTGAGCTTCTCCTGTAGTGTTGTAATAGCCACTTCCTTCTCAGTCAGGCTGCAAATAAAGCACAGAGATGGGAAGATTATTCTGCAAACTCTGTATACACATTTAGGTGCTAAAATTAGTATAGTAAAGTTCTTCAATTAAAAGTGTAAATGCATTTTAAAGTGCATATGGCTTTTGAAAATATGACTTATTTAGAAGGATTATCATTTTATTTCAGCGAAGCAGCAATTTTCATGAAGAAATGTTGGGCAGAAAAGTTATTTTTATTTGAATTTTTAAGCTGCTGACAGGAAGTGACATAGAAGGTAAAATGAAGATTTTTTTATATTTCAAATAAGCCTTCATTGTGTATGGAAAAAAAATAAAATTGGATTTTCATTAGTAATGCTTTTCTGGCATTAATTATTAGAGTAAATGTAATATTTCTTTGTGATCAGATGTTTAAATAGATCCTTGTAGTTGGCTCTACAACTGGTTAAACTCAGCTAAATCCCATCATAGTGAATAGGGCTAAAGTTCCGTTGGACCCAGAAGTAGAGCATCATTAATTAACACAAGTATTGGACTTAACATGGTTGGCACGGCAACAGTTTAAAATTGTTGAACGTCTTCTATGTCACTTCCTGTCAGTGTCCAATAAGGAAGTGAAACTCTAAACATCACAAACTGGTCAAACTTATGAAAGCTGGGCACAATCTTTAGCAAAATCTTGCGTGTGTCATATGTGCTTTAAAGAAAGTCGTTTAATTTTTGACTTAGACAAAGCATATTTAGTTTTCTTACAGTTTTGCTTTTAGTGTAATTTGAAATGTTGTACAGTTCTCAGAATCAAAGCAACCTTTACATTCATTTACCTGGTCTTAAGTGTTTCCAGTTCGGTCGTGAAGGTGTCTGGCTGCTGAAACATAAGAAAATGCTATTTCTTTTTGAAAAAGTAAAAAAAAAAAAAAAAAAAAAGGAAAGGAAAGGAAAGCTACAACTGTTGCATCATTTCCGTACTTGAGTATTCTGTAGTTGTTCTTTGAGGTTTGTAACTTCATCCTGTAGTGTAGCAACGAGTGAGTCATCCTCACTGAAATCACACACGTAAAAAATATACACAATTGTGATTTAACCAAACCTTTCACACCATGTTCAAAATGAGCAAACATTTTGCTTTCGAAATGTAAACCAAGTCTATAAATGGGCTTTACATGAGAATAAACCATTCACCAAAGAACAAAACTAAATTATTACATGGGCCCCACAACTTGATTACACAGGACAGCACAGGGTGAAGGACTGGTTACTGTAAAAAAATTAATAAATTGAATATTACTTGGTTTTTGATACCGATACCTGAACTGAAAAATACTTTTTTTCAATACCTATACTAAATTATTTGTCCTGTAGATGCAAAAAAAACAGATAATATAATGTTAATGTATTCATTTTTCTTCTTCCTTCTTTTCCCAGGTTTTTTTTTCACTTGTTTTTCCCAATTTCTCATTTCTTTTGATGACCAACAGCATCAAAACTTGAATATAAAGATTTTAAATTCCTTTTCGGTACCTGCTTTTGATACTTGTAGTTTTTCGATACCAGCAGTACTTAAACCTTTTTGCTCCCTATACCATACTGGAATCGTATAGCTCAGCTGCCTTACCCAAAAACAGGGCAAATGGACAATACATGCTCTAAATGTGACAGACGAATGCGCAGAGGGGCCTGATTACTGCTTAAAGCTCTCTGTGTGCCATTAATTAAGATAAATACCTTTTACTTTTCTGTAGCTCATTGATAGTGTTCTCCTGGTAAAATAAATACAGACAAGAACATTGTGAGAAATCCACAAAGTGATACTTGTGAGCAGTCATTTCAGCAACACTCACAGTCGTCTCCTGTTTTGACCTCAAGTGCTGCAGCTCCTCCTGAAGCTCATTCAACTGGCCATCTTTCTCTTGAAGACTGTGCAAAGAAAAATGTTAGGAATGCTTTTTGAGTTTTAAAGTAGTAAAAAGCAAGTATGTCTTACCTTTGCCTCAGCTGCTCCAGATCTTCACTGTTGACCTGGAGAGTGAGATTATTGTTGAAATTAAATCGACCATACATGTATTTCTATGTGTGTTTACGTTGTTGCTTCTTATCTATCATGTATCATCTCAATAAGGTTCTAATTATCGATGATGAATTATTATTATGACTTTCAATGAGTCCAGTGCTTGCTACCTGATCGCTCTGCCCCTGCTCCTTGTTTTGAGTGGCCTCCAGCAGCGAGTTGATGGAAGCCACCTGCTGCTCGAGCTGCTCCTTCTCAGACTTCGCCTCATTGAGCTGAGCCCCCAGAGCCTCCACCTGACCGGCCCGATCCCTGTTATCAGACTCCAACTCCCCGATACGCGCTTGTAATTCTGCAAAAACAAACACCAATCAATTTCCACAACAAGATAACAACAAAATAAATGTACTTCAGTTATTCTCATAAGTAAAACCCCAAACAGCTTGATGCACTTTTTGTATTTCACTGACCTGAGATAGCGCCGTTGTCTTGCTGGGATTGCTCCAGTGTGGCCTGCAGGCTGCTGTTCCTGCCCTGTGTGCTTCTCAGCTCCTCGCACACCTCCTCCAGCCTCTTCTGTAGCGCCTGCTCGCTCTCTGCATGAGAAGCCTGCCGAGATAAACAGCAAGAAAGAGTCGTCAAACAACATGGGGCAGCATTGTCTCATGACACCACTATAGCGCTGTATTCAATGCAACACCAACCGGAATGCGTTTAAACCTGCACCCATGAGCTGAAGATTTTATGAAAGATGTTACACTGGCTCAAGCCACTGGTACAATTATTTCCCTCTATGTACGAAGTAGGATTCAAAACTTCTTCTGACCAATGCTTTACACAAGGTGAGTGAAGTTATCCGATGCTAGAGCAATGATTGCGTGCTTTTCTCGTGATTATTGGGTTTGGGAGGGGAGGGAAGTGTTGAAGCTTGCCCGCATTCCTGGTGCTCCTGCTGGGGCACATTTCCCTACGTCCCCTCATTGAACAGCCACATTCCAGACACTAGGCTCTGTCATTACAAGACTATTAAGCTACCTACAGCGTCAGATGAGATATATCCAGACATTTTGAAACCTTAATATCCAAGGGAGTTATATCCCAGTTGTGTCTTGTTAGAAAAGGTATGTGGTAATTCTTAACACTTGCAAATACTTGGCAAAATATATTTGTGTCCTTTATTTTTAGTTTGCATGACTTGTTGTGATGCACTTCAAATCAATGTATGCAACCCTTTACTTTGGCGTGACTACTGCCCACCACTGTGTGAGTTATAAAGAAGTTAGACCAACCTGCGTCACAGCCAGTTGTTTCTCTGTGGCAGAAACCTTGGCCTCCAGGCCTTTCCTGATGTGTTCATCAGCCAACAGACTCTCAGCCTTCTCTCCCAGCTCTTTAGTGAGCTTTGTACATTCCTGACGCAGCTTGGCCAGCTCCGCATTTTGTCTAAGAATAAGATCAGAGAAGCATTTAAAAAACAAAATCTATGTCCCCAGCAGATATGGCAACGGTGTTGATGTGGGTATACACTACAAAAGACAACAAGACATCAGCAATGTTTGTATCACATGTCAAAAAACATTAAAATGCAAACTCTGGCTATTTAAAAAAAAAAGAAGTGTTTTTGTGTATATGCGTTGGTTGTCTATCAAGAGAATACAAAGGGACACAGTGTTAACCCACCTATGATCAAAGTGTGCTCACAGTAAAATGTAAAAAAAGCACTCACTTGCTCTCAGCCTGACTCGTGGCCTGGTTGAGGGCGTCACGGAGAATAGTGTTTTCTTGTTGCAGACGAGCCAGCTGTGCATTGGGGCCTTTATCGAGCTGGTCCTGCAGGCTCAAAACCTAAACAGTACAGTAAGAGTATACATTCATCAGGTGTTTATTATATATTTACCACAACACGGTTTTAGACAGATTTAACGCTATTTTGAGATCGAGACTAACTTTTGCATTGAGACGCTGGGTTTGGGCCAAGTGGTCCTGATAACTGGCCTGCATGCGAGCCTGCAACGCAATCATTTCTTGTTCCCGTTTGCTGAGTTGGGAGCTCAGCCTGGTCTCCACACTGGCCACTTTAGACTTCTCAGCCGACAGTTCCTGGTTCAGACAAAACAGGCACTTAAACAACTGCACCACTATCATATGATCAAGATTCACTTTGGCACTCGATAAGACTAACATGCTGGAACGGGGATGAACTTAACAGACACCAAATTGTAGTTTCAAAGTTTTGTGAGCCGTTTGATTATGCAACAATAATTCAACCAATTGTGTAATAAAAAAAAAACATTGAAGTAAGTTATTTTGAAAAAGATAGGTCACTTCAGGGGAGGAAAAAAAAAAAAAAAAAAAAAAGTGATCCTTGTTTGTCTGTCCTTTAGTGCCACCTGGTGGGCAATGTAAGGAAAGACAATGCAAATGTATATACCCACACCAGTGTCATTCTTTTGCTGCAAAATGATTAAATGCTGATTCTCCATGTTTGGTCTGGTCTTTTGCTCATACTAATATTAAGCCCATTGATCCCTGTTTGGTTCATATAAATTACTTGAACTTTTCATTTGTTCAGTGCAGTGTAAAGTGAACTTTTTATTTCAAGGAAAATCTCAATTGTTTGAACCTTTCAGATTTGGGACTTACCTTATTGAGTTCCCGGAGTCTGTTCTTTGCCGCAGAGGCGTCTTCTTGTTCGGCCGCCAGCTGTTTCTCCCGCTCCTCCAGCTGCTTCTTCAACATCGCCACTGGGTCTCCTTTCTGAGTAGCCTACAATTGCACAGATACAATCACATAAATTAATCTACACAACTGTGCTTTTTTCCCTTCACCGGTACTGCTTCTCACCGTGTGCCATGAGTCCTGAATGATGCCTGCTTTCTCCGACAGGATCTCGATGAGCCTATGGGCCTCTCCTTCACTGAAAACCATGCTGCTGATTGTGGATACGAGAGTCTTGTAGGGCAGGTAGAGAGGCGCATCAGTCGAATCCACAGCTGCAGCTATAAAGACAAAAAAAAACAACCATGAGCTGCTGCAGACAGTTGTTGTGTTAAAAAATTTAATATATACATTTTTTACGTTACCGTGTGTTTTGTTTAAGACTAAAAGAGATTTTTCAATTTATTATGGCTTCTTCAGATATTGTAAATATTGTAAAAGCAGCTGTATTAATGACATTAGTTATGTTTTGTTTCTGTATTCATTTAGTTGGTTCAACATAAGACACTGTATATGGCTGGACACAAGCCAATTCTTTTTGCTACACGATACCTGAACAATACCTATGCTGTGTTCATTCATTTATTTATTCTAAACACACAGGTGCCGTTTAATGACACCCAAGTGGGTAGTACTAAGTTACATTTACTTAAGTGCATGTACTTATAGGACTTTTATAAGTAATTGCACTTTTTCCAAGTAGTTTTTTCATGCAGTACTATTTGAGCAATATCAACATGAAGTATCTGTATCTTCTTACTTAAGTAAAAAAAAAGTTAAAGTTAAGAGTAAATCTAAGTGACAAATCTTCATTTTCACGAGTAAAAAAGTTTTGTTTACTTGTTATTTCCTTGTGATTTCTTATAGGTTTTATGGTAATTTCTTTGAAAATATTGCATTTTCATGTTTTGTTTCTCATGATTTATGTCACAACTGAAACATGAATCAAACTTTTACGCTCGAACAGTTACTGAATACTCACATTACTCAAGTACTTTTTAACTCTTATTTGAGTAGTTATTTGGTCCAGACTACTGTTAACTTCTACTAAATTACATTACTCATTACTCTTACTTGAATAAATATTTGGCTTCTCTACCCTCTGATGATACCCCGCCCAAGGAGAGTGCGCTACTTTTTGTCAAGATTCAAATCCCAAAAAATTATCTGTTCAATCCAAATGATCTGTTCTGTGTTACCGCTCCAATATTGGGAGTCGGGTGAGTACAAGACGGCTGAGAGATACAGCGCTGGCACCAGGCAGAGACAGGCCTTGGGCACAGGACAACTACACCACCCTTCCTATCCATTGTGGGGGCACTAAGAGCCTTTGTCAGCTATCACAACAGGGCAGCCCTGTTTGTACAAAGTGCTCTGCACCCTACCCTCTCAGACAAGTGCCAAACACTGCCCACGTCTGCCCCTGGCACTTCACACAGACATATGTGGGAGAGGGGGACTTAAATGGTGTGTGAAACTATGAGGGTATTTTCCACACAGCTTTATGTATTTGGTGGGAAACCAATTAGAGCAATACAGTTTCAAGGGGTCATATTTTCGCACTTTTGGCTTATTTTAAAATAATCCAGGATTAGTTAAAGGCCCTGATAAATCCTGATATTTTTGACCTGCTACCTAATTTCAGTACAATGCGAGGGCCTTCAGATGATACAACACAAAGTCAAAAATAAATAGTGATTGAATTGACAGGTTTAACAGCTAATCAACAACCACCATGTGATTTAGATGTTTGGACTTTGGAGGATAAAAATAGATTGAGATAGAGTGATAAGCATTAAATTGTAGGAACGTTTGACTGAAAAAGCCTATCCTGACTTTGTTCATAAATCACATAAGAATATAATTACATAACATTGTAAAAAGCCTACGACTACTTAGAACTACTACCAAACTGCTACTTACTACCACTTACCAGGCTCAGACTTCTTCTTGGAGGCCTTCTTCTTTGGTTCCTGTTGTGGTTTTGCATTGGCTGCTGGTGCCGGCTGAGACCCCACCGGAGGTACAGCCATGACCGGGACGTCTTTTGTGACCGTCTCCAGGACCGGGGCGGGTTTGCTTTGAGGGGGGGCAGATTTGGCCGGAGCCGGGGCAGACTTGGTTGCAGCGGGTGCCTGGGACGCCGTGGTTTTAACCGGAGCGGGGGCAGCGGACGCCTTGGTGGGCGCAGCCTGGGCGGGTTTAGCGGCCTCCGGGGCTGGTGTGGACTTAGAGGGGGCCGATTTGGTGGGGGCGGGGGCAGACGCCTGGGCCGGTGCAGGGGCGGAGGTGGGTTTAATCGGAGCAGAGGGCTGAGATGCGGGCTCGACTTTGGCCACTTTCTTCTTCTTCTTGTCTTTGGGAGAGGGGGCGGGCGAGGGCTCTTCCGGGGCAGGTTCGACGACGGCGGCGGCGACTTGGGGCTCAACCTCGGGCTCTGATTCCACAGCAGGAGCCGCAGCAGACTCTGAATCTGCCTCGGACTCCTCCTGACTCTTTTCTGGCTCTGGGATTTTTCCATTGGGCTTCTCTTCCTTCTTTTTTCCACGGCTCTTCTTCTCCGTCGCCTTCTCCTTCTTCTTTTTCTCCGTGCGGGTGGACTGGATCTTGCCCAGCTCTCTGCGCTGCTTGGCCAGTGCTTCTTCGTAAGACGTTTCCTTCATTGAGAAAGTGGACACAAGGGCGATCCCCACAGCGGAGATCACCATGAATCCGCCAAACACCATGATGCCGAGGGTCTGGGGGTCGTAGAGATCCATTTTTTTTCCAAGTTGGGTTTGACCTGAAACATGAAAAAGTGGTACAACACTATAATTTATCTTCAAATGAGACCTAAATTGGACTGAATCATGCCTAATCCGGTAAACACAAATGAAAAGGCATTATAAGAGCATTTAACTAAAAAAAAATCTAAAATTGCAAATGACCCTGAGAACCACTACTGGGAAACACACCTACATTTTGAGAAACACTGAGAGTTATGGGTCTTTTTGTTATGTTTTTGACGCAAGACCCCATTAAGACAGGATATCTTGTTTGCCAAGTATATTGTACTGCCCAAATAACTGCATGCTTTAACAGTTTTCTCATGGCAACCAAAATTTGTATTTTATTGCGATTAATGGTGCAGCCCAAATATTAATCGAAAAAGTGCATCTAATAATGTATCAAACGCAAAAACCCTGTAGTTGAGTCCTCTACAAACAACCCATTTGTTCTTTGATAGTTTAGCAGCTCATATTTCAGTGTATTAAAATGCCCTACTATTACTACTACATGATCACAAATCTTGTAAAATTGTTGTAAATACTACTAAGAAGAGTCCACATTAGGCAGTGTTGCGCTTTCGCCAGTACAGTGTGATAACATTGATATCAAGCTAGAATGTTTATACATGAATGCTATTTAAAATCACTTCAAGTCTTATGGCTTTTACACGGACTGACCTCAGGGTGTCACTGTAACCCCAAAACTTTCATTTTCTTGAGACCAACTATAGGCAGCCCAGCAATCTTATCAGCAAACTGTGAGGTAAACACCAGATGGCCAAAGCTTACTTGCCATATAGATTTGTACCTTATGTAAAACACATGTTCTGTTCACAGTCACCTCTGTACCCTGAGATTAAACGGGCCATATAGCCTTCAGTCAAGTCAGTCAAGTTATGGCTTCAGCAAATGTCATAGATAATCGAAATCAGTGTTTCTCAAACTTTGCACCCAAACCTTCTGAAATATTTGGTTTTCAAAGACCAAAACTGAATCCAGAATCAGCAAGGTCTTAGAGAGTGAAGGCTGACTAAAACTGAGTGGCGACCAGCCTTCAAATGAACTCCAATGCCAATGTCTGATCAAAATGAGAAGCGCAAAGATCCAAAGATAACACCTGCGTACCACCAGTCGCCCCATCCCAGAGGTTAAGAAACAGTGATTTAGACATAGGAGTTTGGCCCATGTGTTGGCTGCTGTTAGGAAATGCAGTCCTAACAGATTTCCAAGTCACACGTGGAAAAAAAGACAACATTCTATAATATACTCATTTGATGCACAAGTATTTGTTAATGTGAACCTTGAACCGTTCTTGAGTGGTGCCTTCGGGGCTTTTATAGACTTATATCACAGCCGAGAATGTTTAGCCGCCCTCTGGGGTAGGAAAATTGGCAGGGGCCAGAGGGGAAGTTAAATACCCCTCTTTGATCTATCCTGCTGCATATTCCTGTTGTGCTGCAGAGGAGAAGTAGACATTAAGAAAACACGGCAGCATTGCAAAGTTTGACACGGAGAGATCACGAAAAGCAAATAAGGGATGGAAAAATGCTGAGCTAATCCACCGCTGGGTCCAGAGTCCCTGCACTCACTTCAGGGAACAGTTTGCACTTTAAAGTCGCGAGGCAGGAGTTCAATATTATCAGCTACCACGGAATTTGTGCATAAAGTTGACATTTTAGAAAAGCGTTTTAATGGATTTTTTGACTAGAAAATGAAAAGGTATTAGTTTATGTGTACATATAGCAGGGGGATGAGAGTAGAAATGCATTTAGCAGGAGATTGGGTCTATTCAACATCAAAGTGGCTGCAGTGAGGTCAGGCACATCTGGAGCTCAGAAAGATGACTGTGGCATTTCATGCAAATCCATCAATAGAAACCGCTATAGTTCAGCTTCTGGCTTGAATGGCCGGTTGGCGACGGTCATATTTAGATTGCCTTGGCTTTAAAATGATTGTAGTTTGCAAAATGATTGTAATTTGAGTCAACATTATGAATCAATGAACTTTGCTAGCATCCCGGGTGGTTACTGTGACCACGTCTGTTGTTACATAATTGCATACTCCACGTAGCAATAATAAAAAAAAAAAGACTTTTCACAATGCCACATGTAACGGGGATTTATTGAACATATCTGATTTTGTTTTATAAAAAGTAGTGAGCTCTAAAGTTAGCATCACTGGCTAAGCTACCATCCCTCTATGAATAAAATTCCACTATTTCTCCACTCACCTCGTTGATGTGGCTACGTCGGCTTCTTCAGAAATGTGATGTGTGGGGAAAGCTTCTGCTGGAGATGCAATGCCTCCCGTTGCCAGCCACCTATCTGCCCGGATATCTAGCTAACTTGCCTTTCAGAGAGGTCCCCCTGCACTCCGCTGGAGAATCCGTGGTCCACTGTGAAGTCGTGGCACTTCGAGCTGGCTAGACGTGTTGGCCCCGTGCCCCAGATAGCGACCATTAATCCAGGAGGCCTCTGATTGGCTGAGAGGCGCTCGGACCGGAAGTGAGCCTGCTGGGAGGTGTAGTTTTTCAGCTAAGGCATGCGTGGTCAAAAGATTTCTGGCCAAACAAAGTTGCTTTGTTTCAAGGAAAAGTTACAAATGGGTAACATTAAAGCCAAAACTACCTTGATATGAAGGTTCCTTCTTGAAGGTTTTAAGTAAACTATATTTTATATATTCTTATTTATCTGTGCCTAAATGCATTGCTCTAGGACAATTTGTCCAGTGAACAACCACTTTCACTCATAGAAGAGATTTATCTATCAACTGTAGACTTAATAAACCATGTAAACCTTGCCAACCACTACTACATTACGTTGCACAAAAAGATTACGTTTTTTCGTATTTTGTAATTTTTTGCCCTTTCCCCCCCTTTTCTTTTCTTTTGGATAGGATATATACAACCCCCAACCAAGAATGTACAAATTTACATCCAATCGGGGCGGATCTAGAAAAAAAATCACAGGGTGGCAAGCAGGGCCAGGGATAATTTCCGTTTAGATGCTGAGCCTCCCAAAATGATATACAAATTGATAATGCTACTAGAATGTAGGTGATTTCTAACTCAGGTAAAAAGCAAACTTTTGTGTAAAAAAAAAGATCATCTTGGAAGCCACAGGAGTTGGCGCCAACTTATTAATCTATAAAGTTGTTCTAATTCTTTGTCCTGTCAAAAAAAAAAAGAGAGTGAGCCTCTTTGAGCACCAAGTAGCTTCTAGAGTAGATGTGAGACGTCGCATGACATCAATGGGGCAGCAGCTGCCCGGTCTAGATCCGCCCCTGCATCCAGTTTTGTAATAATCACATATGTCGGTCCGCTGATTAATTGCTACATTATCAAATGATATTATTAGCATATAAATCTCAAAACCAGTGTACATTTAAACTGTTGTTATTACAATATCGTTTAATTGAGAGAGAGAAGCATATCCAAGCAACTATGTGCCATTGGTAGGACATTTGGTTTTGGTACACCAAATTAAAAAATCAATAGGCAGTAATAATTAACCACATCACTTTGAAAATATTTGCACGTAGTAGGCCTATGACATTGCACCATACTTTTGGCACTTGTCCTCAACTAAGCCCAGAGTTGACTTCCATTAAAGCCTTTTGCTGAATACTTAAGCTTAATATCAACAAGTACAAAAGCAGAGGCCAATAAACAGCAGAAGATGTCGCAGTAATTTGTCTTCCTGCTGTTTCCATTGTGTGACGGGGCTAACCTCATTGTCACCTATGTCAGTCAATTAAAACCTGATCTGACACTCTGTTTGTTCTCGGGGACTATCTGGGCAGGGCAGGGCACGCTAACCTAGAAAAAGTTGCGCTACAGCGTGCAGCTCACAAAACTTTCTGGTCATTTGAGCTCTCCTGTGTTGTGACAGTTAGAAAAAGGACCATTGTCAGCAGCATGTAGTGAGATAGTATCCTGCACTGTACCAGGAGGCTCTGTCCCGGGCATTGTCTAAATTTAGATCTCGCACCATTTTAAATTGAAAGTGTAAATGAGAACTATTGGGAATCCCACGAGCATTGAGTGTCATTTCCTTTTACATGGTTTGTAAAATTGTGGATGCATTCTGTAGCCTACCGTATGTAAAACTGGTGGTACTCGGGGCATTCTGCAATTTTAGACTTTTTCTTTTAATAAGACATGGCCAGGTTATATATGATTTAGAAGAAAATTGTTTAGTGCTTGATTTTGACCCGATGGAACATGTTTTGAGATGTTACTTGGTGTAAAAATCTGACAGCTAGATTAAGGGTGTGACAAAATATTGATAATTTAATTGATGAATGACACCATCCATACTGCCTACTGTATCGATATCAGCATGAATACGTTTTCCAACTAAAATGGACTTTTAAAATGCGATATTTTTTCAACTTTGGAAAACAAAAAACCTGTTTGTACAATGCATTCACATGTAAATGACACTACCATTACAAAAGACGGCCTACTGTACTGTATTATTCAAATTAGGCTTAAAATCATAATGATTAATGTAGATTATAGGCTGTGCAAATCATATTGATGAATGTGAAGGGCTTGTTATTATTACCAGCCTTAAAATGGATTCAACAAAGGCCAGCTCCGCCCTGGGCTGCCCCCTGGACTCTGTGGAGGAGGTGAGGGACAGGAAGGTGTTAGCCAAGCTCACCTCAGTCATGGACAACACCTCCCACCCACTGCACTGTAGAGTGTAGAGGAGTTGAGCAGCTCTTTCAGTGGCAGACTGAGACACTCTCAGTGCAAGAAGGAGCGCAACCGCAAGGCCTTCATCCCCACTGCTGTCAGATTGTACAATCAGACTGTACAGCAACATGTGCAATAACCTCTTTGCAAAACTACATGCAATAATCTCTATCAGCGCCACTTTATTCCCTGTACCAGCAGTTCACTTACTGACAACCTGCACTAAGACTACTTTCTACTTTCCTACTTTTTAAAATCTGTTCACATTTTTATTCTATTTTTATTTATCCTTATTCCCTATTGTTATAACTCCACCCCCTAGGACTTTTTGCTTTTCTTATTGTACACAAGAGACCTCTTTTTAACTGTTTGCACATTTCCTGTATATTTTGCACAATCTGAGTGATCTTATTGAATGCTGAATGTAACAAGGGAATTTCTCCATTGTGAGATCAATAAAGGATTATCTTATCTTAAAGTGAAGAGTATAAGAAATGTTTTATATCCTGCTTTTAGTTTAAAATCTATTCCAACGTAATGTGTTACAACAACTGTCATTTGTGTCAGTTGATTTGTTAGACATTTGTTAAACTACTCAAAAGGCATCTTTGCAGTTTGGTTTATTTCAACAAATCTCAGGCGTACATCTGACACTGTGAAGTGGGTTCATGGCCTCTGGGTCAAATGCACAGTACTTGAGCTTTTAAGAGTTTTCGAAAGCCGTGTAAAGCAGCAGGTCTTAGTGAGTGAACAGAACAAGAGGCTGCCACGTTCACCTCCAAGTGCTTTCAGTTGTTCTGGTATTTTTTTTTTTTACTTCACGTAGCATAGATTAATCTAAATGGATACAAAAATGACACTGGTCAATGGATGTCAAATGAACAGACAAACAAGCAAGCAAAAGGTTTTGTGTAAAAGTAAAAAACCAAAGTTGCATAACTGACATGTGCAGGGCTATATATTTTTGCCTCGTTTGCTAAATCCACGTATAAAAGTGCATTCTGTCTGTGATTCCCTGGAGTATCCTGGCATTTCCTCGAAGCCAACCTAATGTGTATTAGAAGGCCTCGCTTCATGATCCGCGGTGGCCAATGGATTTAACACAACGCTCACAGATACAGCTGTGTCTCACGTCAACCAGCTGCCTGTGGTGAAACACTGCCCTCTAGTGGTTTTATCATTTGTGGACATTCACACAGTTGTCTTCCAAGATTTTTAGATTAAAACTGGCATGTAAATATTTGCCCGAAAGAAGAATAAAGGCTGAAGCAATATAGATGTAGAAATGGCCATGGATATTTAGCCAATTATCCACATTACTCATTGCTGTGAAATAATCTACATGTATATGAAATGTGATATATACAGTTTATATTACTGTTATAGTAGTCCCTTTAATAATCACAACCTTAATCCGCTTGTTTTGTTTGTAATTTACACACATTTAAATTCAGTTTTAAGTGGATATTCTGGTTGATACAAAATGGAAGTAGGGAAAGTAGGATTTATTTATTTTCATTATTACAAATCTAAAAAACACTAATGTTCTCCAATAAAGAATATGTAAAGGCTTGAAAAGAACTGGAATTCACCCGAAATACATTCACTTCTTTATAAAAAACTATAATGCAGTTCGACTCCATCTGATTGCAGTATGTTTTCACCCTTTTAGTGCATCTGTTTAAAAGGTAAACTCTTAGACGAATGGTACATTTTGTGACACAAGCAATTTGACGTAAAATATTGAAAGTAACACAAGGAACACAGTATTTGAAAACACGTTGTGCAGAGGTGTTCAGAATCCTTCCACAAAGGTATTGGGTGTTAACAAACTTAAATAACTTGTTTTGGTAAAGGCACTGATGTCATTGTTTTAGTTCATAATATAAATTGAACTGAGCAAATTATGTGGACATGAGTAACAGTGTTAATGAAGCTCACGCATTGTGGAGTACTTGCATCTATTTTGTATAGAGATTAAGTTGAGTGTGGCCAAATTGAGATTAAGTAACATGGCAATACTGAAACAGAAAGGCAAATGAGGAAAAATCATCACAGACATTGGCAACACATTGGCAGTCTTATTTCGGAAAGCGAAGATTGTACATCCAACACTAATGGATAAAGGATGGAGCAGAGGAGAGTGTAAACATACATGTATTCTGCTTACAAGACACTGGCTCGGTCTTGTGCAGGTTCGTAAAGTGACATAAGGCCCACAGGTAGAAGAGGAGAAGGGTTCATGTCCATCAAAAGCTCTGGAGATTTCCACTGGACATCAGATGGTGATGGCAGAAGCACGTGGACGCATCAGTTGTTGTTGATTAGGTCGATGCACCCTTGCAATAGAGTGGCGTTGTTCTGTGCACAAGGGAGAACAAAGTTAGGCTTATAGCATATATACATAAAGAAAGATGACTGCCATGCCTCTCAAACGGCAGTACAGGTACTACAGGCTCTCTTAATGAAGCCAAGGAGAATTTGAATGAATGAATTTGAACACATTTTTATTTAGACCTTGAAAAACATCCATTGTTCATCCATTATGCCAATGAAAATTGTACATGGAAAGAAAGTACATGTCCGAATGGGAGTGGAAAGAAGCAAGTTTTGTATTAAAGAGGGGGTATTATGCTTTTTTCAATCACATAGCACCAGTCTATAGCACACTACAATGATGACGAAACCTTCTGTTGGTCTGTAAATGCAGTAAATTAGAATAACTGCCTTGTATAAAATTGCTCTCTCTAAATGGCTGTAGCGAATGTCCTGAAATAGGCCTCTGTCTCTTTAAGAACCTCTGACCCTTTCCGACACGCCCCCTCCACACGCTGTCTGTGGCATCAGTGGGGAGGGGGCTCTGCTGAGGAGCAGTGGTTGGTTACTCGGCTGGTGACGAAAGCTCGGAGGCGTCTCCAGGAGGTGGGGGCGTTCCTAGGAGGACTCAGGCAAAGCTATCCCTAAAATGGCTGCCATCAGAGTTTTTACAGATTACTCAAAAATATATGAATGTGCCAAGGCAACACTTCAGGCATGTTTTTAATGAGGGAATGACATAATAACATGATGTAAAGCTTGAAAAAAACGATTTTGCATAATACCCCCCCTTTAAGACAATTTAACTCAAAACGGCTGGTGGTCTCTCCTCACAGCAGGTAGTCTTCTTTTATAATGACCTTTATTTAACAATGACTTAACCACTGACATTAAGAATCTCTTTTTCAGGGGAGCCCTGGAGACCTGAGGACCCGGATGAAACTTAAGCAGACAGGGAGAACATGCAGTCCATTGGAAATTTTGAGAAATCGTAGAATAACATCGGTAATGGTGGTTGGCAATAAAGACATTTTTTTGCTTTAGAAAGGAGAGAGATAAAAGATGGATCTGCACTAACCTTGGCATGCTTTATCTCAAGTTCAGCCATCTCTATGAGGTTTTTCCTGAAGGCCATTACACGCCTGCCCTTAAAATTAGTCAGTTCTAAAGAAAACAACAGAATTTACATACCGTTTGTCCAAGAGCAGAAACAGTTGATGTATTGCACTTGAAGACACACAAACCTTTCTTTCCGGACTCGGAGAGCTTGTCAAACTTCTGCAGACAATGCTGCTGGTTCTCCTCAGCCTGAGGGATGTCCTTACCCTTCAGTCTGGCCTTGTCCAAGGCCTTGTTTGAGTTTTCATAATCGGCCAAAGACCTTGCTCGTCTATACAACAAGTCCTACAAAGAACAAAGA
Source organism: Gobius niger (assembly GCF_951799975.1). Classification (NCBI taxonomy): domain Eukaryota; kingdom Metazoa; phylum Chordata; class Actinopteri; order Gobiiformes; family Gobiidae; genus Gobius; species Gobius niger. The sequence continues at coordinate 26,258,233 of NC_136858.1, forward strand.
GGTACAAAGTTTAATTTAGTATATTACACAGTCCAAGAGTCGCAACAATGTTGATAGTTGATGTTAGTATGATTTACTTAAAACAATACTAAGTAACTCATGCCCCTAGAGGCCGAAAGCGCCACTGCAGGTGTCGTAGCATGTTGCGTTTTTTTACTCATTAATTGTCTGTGAGAGTAAATACTACACTGACAGAAAAGACAAAAGGAGAAAGGGATATTGTACATCCAATTACACAATGGAGATTTTTTTTTTTTTACTCAAACTTGGCTGTAAATACTGTTAAGGGGCGCTAGCCTGCAGTTAGCATTGCCCGTTCCCCTGTTAGCTGCTTCTTCGGGATTCTATTAGTGCGTATTGGTGGCTCCGGAGAGGAAAGACACCCCCCAATCATCCCATTAACACTTGTATTACCCCCAGAGGAACCACGAAAAGGATTTAAGGTAAACAAGTCACTTAGTACAGCTTTTAAAAATATAAATATTTCCCAAGGTATAGAGAAAATACAACAGGATTACATGTGCAACACCATCAACATGATGTGTTTAATACACAGCAATTGCAAAATTACTGTCCACAAGAGCAGCAGCTTTGAACGGCTCACAGCCCTGACAATTGTGTCCTATTACAATAAAGAGATGCATGGTCTGTGTTAACCATAAAGTTAGAGATAGGTTTAGAGCTATAGTTTTTTATATTTTCAGACAAACTAACTAGCACTAACCATAGTGTATGCTTGAACACTGCTGGGCATAAATGTGAATGTTACCGCATGATACACATTGACAATAGCATAAACTATCGAAATGCTGGTCCCGGCTAAACATCAACTGCCGACTTACCAGTTCCCACCAGGCCTAGATCAAGGACAAGTCTGAGAACCATTGGTCTATGTTATTCACTCCATCGGACCTCTGTTTACTGTAATGCATGATCTTTGTTATGGAATAAATACCTCACCTTTGCAGCCTGAATATCTCTCATATAATATCTTAGCAGCTCTGTCAGTTTTAGCTCCTGGTCCGATGCCACTCGTCCCTCCACTTTCTGTAAAAAACATAGAAATCACTATACATAGGAGTACATAGACATAAAAGATTATCAGATTTAGATAGTTTGTACTTACTCTTAGTTTTTCAAATAGGTCAGACAATTTCTCTAAATGCCTGAATAATAAAATGAGACAACTTTATTGCTGTTTTTATTGCTTTCAACAACAACAGACTGTTCAAACTTTTAAACTTACTTTTTATTTGCTGTACCGTCGTCGGCTGAAATGCTGCTTAAAGTTGACGAGATGCGAATATAGTCTTCAGCAATATCTGTTAAAACACACATTAAAACAAATCATATGATTCAACAGAAATACCATTTAGAGACATTTGTGGGTTTTTCAATAATTGTGAGAAGGATGCAATACTTTGGTGTGACCGAGTCATTTTTTCAGCTTTGGCAGTGGAGTCTTTAATTTTGCTGTAGTAGTCGAGGAGGAATGTCTTCTCCTGCTCAAAAAAGTCATCAACTTCCTGGAAGAAACAAAACGATACACAAAGTTACCGAAGGAAAGGAGCTACTGCATCACTTTGTCTTTGTTCCACATGATGTGAGAACCAACCTTTACTCCCGAGATTAAGACTTCATCTGCTGATTTGACCATGTTTTTGAAGAAACCTCCAAACATTTCCTTTGCATTCTTTCTCCTTACACTTAGCTACAGATTCAAAGAAAAAAAAATCACCCGAGTATAAATAATAAATATATGAGTATTACTGTTCACAAATAAATGTCAAGTTTTAGTCAAGTTTGAGCTGCTTTGTAAACAAACACACACACACACACACGCGCGCGCACACACACACACACACACACACACGCACTCTCTACTATTGAACAGGGCCACAAATGCTGACCACAGCAGGACAGAGGGCATGTGTCACAACTCTCCAGTAAACTCCATTTCCTTTGTTTTCAGGGAAATGAAGTCAGCATTAACATGCAGGCACTTACATCCTGGTCGTACTCTAAGAAAATCTGGAAGTTTCTGTCTTTGCTTAGAATGGGATGTGAGGAGACCCTCTGCAGGAAGATTTCATGCACTTGCACGGTTTTCTTGAACACAGCCAAGTATTCCCTAAAACGGACATAAAACCACTTTGAGGAACTTGTTGAATGTAAAATTACATGACAGTGATGCTTGTGTGTACTCACGCTTCCAGTTCCTGTTTCATTTTAGTGTACTCTTCCTTTGTCATAGTGGCCTCGCCTTCTCCAAGTTTATGCATCTTTTCTCGTGGTCCCTCAAAGTCAGGTTTTGGTGGTGAGGGAGGAATCTTTTTGGAGAGATATGGACAACTATGTTAAAATAGAAGGTGAAAAACTACATTTAAAATGACCTGAACATACAATAAGACCGGCATATTCCTCTGTCTCAACCAGAGTGTCATGGAGCCAAATAAAGTCTTCATGCTGCCGGGGGACAGAGAACTCCGGCTTCTGGAAAGAGCTCAGTGTTGTCTAGAAAAAAATATATTTTAAATGTTTAATGACATGAAAATAAATCTACAATTAGTTTACAATAAAAATGTACATACTTTTGTATGAACAGTAAACTTGACTTTGTCCCTCTCACACAACGCATCAGGAATGTCAATCAGAAGTGAAGCGTCATTGTTCAAGTCCACAGACACTGAACGAAGCTGAGAAAGAGAGAAAAGCAACATTTTAGAGCGGCACAATTGTGGAAACCTAATTGCATGTTTTTGTACAAGTTTTGCAAGTATATTTTTTACAATGTATGTTTTAAATGAAAGAGTCAGCACACAGTGGACATTTTACACATGTCCAAGAGTACTACCATTTCAGAGAAGACATATTCTAAACTAAAACAAATAGAAGAATCACATGCATTTCAGAACACATATGCTCTGGCAAAAACTCAAGCAAGATCACCAGGTTTGAAACATTGTAATAAAAACATTAAACGTGAGGCCAGAAAATTGTACTTCCTAAATAATAGCAATTTTGAGTCGTTTTCGATGCGCAGCTCATGCAAGATAATCAGAAAATCCACCGTCTTTAAATATTTTTTGATAGCAGTTAGTCGACCACAAAATGTATAACTTCATCATTGCATCATAAAGCCTCCAGCTGCAACTCAGACGTACCCCATCTTTTTATAAACAAAAAGGCACATCATTTGAAGCCAGCTGATCCAACCAATCTCCTACTAGGCGAAAAATGTCTTTAGCAACAGTGAGTTAGAAAAGCAACAACGTGGCTTTTTATAGCTGTAAGCAGAGTCTACCAATTCATAAATAGCACACAAACCGAGCACTGAACAATCGCATTTGTTTGATTTCCAAAATACGCGTTGAGTGTCTTAGTTTTGAAAGCAACTTCGCGATTGTGTGTAAGTTAGCCCAGCTGCAACAGTGTAGGCTAACTCGGGAGCTACAAGTATCTTTTTTTTGGGTGCAATTTGGCTGAAAAACAAACACACAACTTACTTTTTCCTTATTGCTTTCGTCTAAAGTGGATGTCATGCTGGTACTTAAAAATACGGGGAGTAACTTATGCAGACGGACAGCAGAAATAGCTAAACTAAATCCAGGAAGCTCTCTGCTGTTGGAGAGATGCCTGACGAGGAGCTGTCAACTATTTTTTTTTTTTTTTTTTTCTTTACCCTCATTTCGATGACGATCATGAAAGATAAAGTCCCGCCTTTGGCCTAATCTGACTGGATAGTGACACGTTGAGAAGTCCGGCGATTCGTCTGTATGCAAATCAATCATAATCAATCTTTAACTGCTCGTTTTAAGACCATACGTTCAGAAATAATAAATAATAAGTAATATAGGAGCAAATGTCAGTCACTATTAACAGCAATAATGATTCGGGGGGGGGAGAACAAGATACAAAAAGATGTATTATAATTTTGTGCGCTACGGCTATATTTAAGTGACGGACCATATTCTCTGGGAAATGTAGTCCTTTTACCGTTAGAGTCCTTTTACAAATCCCCCCCGAAAGACTACAAGTCCCACGTAACGGAAACGTGTCCAGCGAAATGAGCGCGTCGTTTGGAAACTGTTGTGCAATCTGACGATTTTGTTCACTGAGACATGCCTGGGCAAGTACTTGAAACGAAACTACCTCAAAACACGTAAATATACCTCAAATCAAGCGGGTTTATGTTCTTGTGTATGAGCCTAAACAGCAATAAAAGAGTCCTCTTGTTGTTTTCGTCCCCCGCGTTGTTGTGTAAAGTTTACCAGCATGTTCGCCCTCAGAAATGCCTCTGTTGTGGGCTTTTTAGTTCAGATGCCTTGTTGTGCCTCCCACCTGGTGACTCATTTGTCGTCGGGTCACGGGATGTTATCCTCAAAGAGACCGAGCCCATACAGCGCAGTGGATACAGAGCGCTACTCTTCTCTCGTGAAGTCTGTCATATCCAGGGTGAGCTCACAGACCCCCACAACTATGCAGGAGGAGGATGAACACATGTATGGACCTATCATCGGTACCCCGCCGCCTACCGCGACCGCTACGGGAGGCGAGAGGAGGAGGTCACCTAAAGTCCTCCATCCTTTTTTACACCCCGAAGAGACCACAGCAGAGGAGGAGGAGGCGGGGGCAGGACCACTGGCTCGGATTCATCTGAGCAGGGGCCAGGGCAGGAGTGCTGTCCCGAGTGTGACCCGCATCCTTCAGCAGACACTGTCCCCGGAGCAGGTCTTCTACCTGGAGAGGTGGAAGAGAAAGATGGTGCAGGAGCTGGGGGAGGAAGGCTTCAAGGAGTATAGTCAAAGTAAGTATTGCAGCACAAACGCCACTACAGCATCGACTTATTCTGTTACTACCAGTGTTAATTTTGACAACATATTTTAATTTAGTTTTAGTCTTAGTCTTTTGACGAAAATGTAATTCGATTTTAGTCTAGTTTTAGTCAAAAAAATATCTTCAATTTTAGTCTAGTTTTAGTCGACTAAAATTTCAAGTAGCCTAAATTTAGTCGACTAAAATTTCAAGTAAATTTAGTCGACTAAATTTAAGACTAATTTAGTCAACTTTGCATTGATAATATTCATTATAATCATATTTAATCTTCATGGAGCTGCTCCACATGAACAAAGCTCAGAGCTGATCCTTTAACAGAGAATTTACATGATCTGAGGCTCTTTCAGACGGTCAATAGAAGTTTGGATTATTTTAGTCTCTCCCTTTCATTTTTATTTAGTCTTATTTTAGTCGACTGAAACATCTGGACATTTTAGTCATAGTTTTAGTCTCATGAAAAACTTTTAATTTAGTTTTAGTCCAATTTTAGTCAACAAAAATATCACTTTGACTAAAATTAAGACTAAATATTTTAGTCGACGAAATTAACACTGGTTACTACCACAGCAGCTCGAAGTGAAGTTGAGCAAGAAAGATGAGTAAGTTCAGAGATGTAATAATAAAAAAGGCACTGAAATAATATGCGTTTTTATCAAAAAGTTAAACTATAGAGTGCAATCATGCCCATCTTTAAATAGAAATAGAATATGTATATAAGAAACTAGTAAAATCACCCGAATAATGGCTGTTACCTTGCCTACTTTAAGAATTGCTCTTGAGTGACTTAGCAAATTCATATCAGTAGAAAACATGCTTATATAAATCAATAGAGTTCGGGAATGTGACGTCATATAGCTAAGCATTATGGGATTAGCAGCAATTGTAAATTAATGGAGATTTTAAAAGTTCAAATACTGGAGTTATTGTTCACATTAAAACACTTGGACACCACAGTGTGTTAGATGGATTTACCAGCAGTAACTCTGCAGCTAACGGAGCTGTTCCACGGCTTTTTTCCTCCACTTTTTATACAGTTTTTAGCTAATGTTAGTCTATGGAAATGTATGCTAACAGCTGCAAAGATGGCGGATCTCCATGGTAACTGTGGACTTTCCCGAACTCTATATGCTTATCAATGTTACATGTTATAATGACTATATCTTAAGAAAACGACTCTATTTTTAATGTTTTTCTTGCAGATCTTTTCAAACAGGGGAGGACGTTTCATTCTGCATTGGAGGACGTTTTCACATCGGGTGTGAAGTGGGAGGCGGGGAGCCCCTCTGAAATGTCCCAGTATTCCCCTGAGGTGCGCGGGTACATGGAGAGCGTCTCGCATGTACTGGAAGATGTCCGAGAAGTGCGAGCCATAGAGAGCACAGTCCAGCACAGTGCTCTGAATTATCTGGGCATTGTGGACTGTGTTGCCCGCTACAGGTAACTGTCCTAATTTACAGACACAATTTAGAATATTGATGGAAAGGTGCATTAGTTTAAAGGAACAGGAAACCGTTTCTCCATACTGTGATGTGTTCTTACCTGAGCTTAGACGAGTTGATATGTACCTGTCTGGTCTTTGTGCCCGTGGAAGAGCGTGGTAGCTTCCAACTTCACCCCCGTTCGGAGCTATAGGAATATGCTGGGAGAGGCCAAATGCTAACAACATCTTTGGTCTTTGTGCGTGACTGAGGGCACACACAAAGACAAGGCAGGTACGCACCAACTCGTCTAAGCTCATGTAAGAACATATCTCAGTATGGAAAAATGGTGGCCTGTTCCTTTAAGTGGTCAAATAAAAATAAAATGTGTATATCGTTTACTTTCATTGATTTGTAGCGCACAATTCATACATAAGGCAATTGTATAGATTTAATACAAGTCTTTTTTTTATTGTAATCGGGCTGGCTTTCATTCTTTCCATCCAAGTACACGAGTCAGTTGAATTGATAAATCAAAAGTACAAAAATATGTATATTAGCTTATAGTAAGTATAAAGCTGCTGTATAAACGTTTATTACAATTTAAGTACGATGAAAGAAGCCTGTATCTCAGTGCTCGTAAGTACTTTTTCTGTTGATGTTTAAGCTGAAATACTTGGCCGCTTTAAACTCAATTCACTTTTTTCCGACAGAGGCGTCTTATGTCTTATTGATTGGAAGACTTCCGAAAAATCGAAGCCATTTTTAAGCAACACATACGACAACCCCATTCAAGTGGCTGCGTACGCTGGAGCGCTCAACACTGACGTCAACTACAAATACCAGGTGCTTTTTTTTGCTCCTTCATTTTTCTTTGGAAAGAAATAAGAAAAAGGCAAATATTACACTTATCAGTCATGAGCCACTAAATGTAACTTTCCCTCTTGCAGGTTGAGAATGGTCTTATAGTTGTCGCCTACAAAGACGGCTCGCCTGCTCACGCTCATAAGATTAATTCAGAGCTGATGTCAGATTATTGGAAAACTTGGCTGCTCCGTCTGGAAGATTATCATGAAAAGAGGTATAGAAATTCAAATCAATGCCAGTCATAATGTTACAACAATTCACAATTATGTCATATTTTCATTTAAGTGCTCAGGCTGTCATTACTACCACTGATATCGTACATTTCTTTTTGTTTAGGTCTGCCCAAGCTTCAAGTGATGTTTCAGAGAAGAGATGAGATGCGGACAAGCTTTTATTAGACGTTTGTGAATGAGGACAGGTCTTATGTTTGTTTGCAAATACACCATTAATTAGCAATTGGTGTAAAGTCAAACCAAGTGTGTCTATACGAGGGGTCTTCTGTAAATCCTAATCTTTTGAACATCTGGAAAGAGACTGTATTTTCCTCTTCAATGAAGCAAAATACTGGGTATCCTTCAGTGTAGAGTCTTTTAGCCAGTGCGCAGACCACCACCCTGGCATAGCCTTTCCCTCTGTGTTCAGGCAGGGTGTACAGCATCCCCATAGCGCAGGATGCATAAGTCAGAACCCAGGACACGGGCCGTCCCTCTGCGTCCAGCACACAACAGGACGGGAAGTATCTCACCATGTTTTGGATCATGCTCACTGCATTATCTTGCCCAAACTTCCACGTCTGCTTGAGCAGTTGGATGTGGGATTCATTCACGGAGCCCAGAGTGATCCCAGAGCTAAAGAAAATCAAAAGAGTGTTTTTAGATGAATTAAAAAACAAAATAAAGAAGAATTTGTGAGAGAATTACCAGTTTACATCAGGGAGGCAGGACAAGTCTTTTAGGATCATCATGTGACACAGTGACAGATGTCTCCATAAACTTTGTTTTTCTGATGCCACTGCTTTAAATATCTCCCTGTTGTCAAGATCAGTGCCTATTTATTACAGCAAAAAAGGTTTGTTAAATCAACTGAAGGTTTTAAAACACTGAAAGAAAATGTATTTCTCTATTAAATAAATGCTTGTCAGATTTATTTTGTAAGTCACAATAGCAATACAGTGTGGTGTTTATTGAAACTAGATCAAAGTGCCATATATATTGTTAAACTTTAACCCAAAGCATAAAAGTAGTTACCCACCTACACACATGGACTGTGTCCAATCAAAAACTTTGCCGTTTCTTATTGTTTTTTCCAAAGCTGCTTTGTCTTTTACAAAAATGTGTATATCTTTAAAAAAGTCAGTTTCCTGAACAAATAAAGAGTTAAAAATCGTGACCAATAATGAATATTGCAACACATTTATTCTCTGTTACCTGTTCACGGGTTGGCTTACAAACGAGAACACTGAAGTCTGGCCAGTTGTCCACAAACACCTTCATTGGATCTGCGTGAACTCTGGACTTCAGCAGCAAAGTTCCGAACACCTTCACAAAGAGGTGTTATTAGAAAGAAAGAAATAATAATTCTAAAATTCCAATATAACTGTACTTGCACAAACCGCTTGAGATAGGGGTAGATAAGTTTGCAGCTCCATTCTCGCACTTTCCTCTTGTTCTGCTGTCAGTTCCATCACGTGACAATGGGTTAGTGAACAAAATTCTACCTGCAAATAAAACTCCGCCACTTGAAAAGAGCGTGCGGGTCTAAATCAAGGCGCGCTTCAGATGCGGCATGCGCTACATGCGCTATCCGGCACTATACTGTACGCGCTGTACCTACAGTAGCACTCCTGAAGAGAAAACTGAAAGCTTGTCATTGGTTGATTCATCGTCGCACTTTCGCCATAAAAAAAATGCAACTTTATAATGTTTTATAGACTTGCTTAAATGTTCAAGTTCAAGTTCATTCTCGTTGTCAAGAATGTTTTTTTTTTTTAATAACTTTTTACAAAACCAAAAGTTTACATACATTTCGCTAACATTTGGTAGCATTGCCTTTAAACTCCATAACTTGGGTAAAATGTTTTGGATATCCTTCCACAAGCTTCTCATAATAGTTCCATTTGTAACTGAGCCACATTTGTAGGCCACCTTGCGTGCACATGCCTTTTCAGCTCTGCCCATACATTTTCACCTGGACTGAGATCAGGACTTTGTGATGACCACTTCAAAACATTGACTTTGTTTTCCTGAAGTCACTTTGTAACCAGTATTGGCCGTATGCATTGGGAATTGTCCATTTGGACCCATCTGCACCCATGCTTTAACTTCCTGGCTGATGTCTTGAGATGTTGTGCCAATATTTCCACATAGTGTTCTTTCTTCATGATGTCATCTATTTTGTGAAGTGCACCAGTCCCTCCTGCAGCAGAAAAACCCCACAGCATGATGCTGCCACCCCCGTATTTCACAGTTGGGATGGTGTTTCTCAGGCTTGCAAGACTCCATCCATTTTCCTCCAAACGTAACGATGGTCATTATGGCCACCATAATGGGTAACACTTTACATTACGAGCCAGTAAGTCCATGGTACTTTCAGTGGTAATTACTAGTAATAACAGTGGTACTTAGTGTGGTACCTAGAGTAGTAAGTACCCAATAGGGTAATTATGGCCACAATATATGTCTCCCAAATTTAAAATATTTATCCTATTTTTATTTGCAAACTCCAAACTGGCTTTTTTCTGTTTCTTTTGGAGTAAGGGCTTCTTCCTGGCAGAGTTCTCTCTCAGCCCATGTTGATACAGGACTTGTTTCACTTACCAGTTTCAGCATCTTCACCAGGTCTTTTGCATTTGGTCTTGGGTTGATATTCACATTTCGAACCACAGCACGGTCATCTCTGAGACACAGAATCCACCTTCTTTCTGTTCTGTATGATGACTGGTTATTTCCATCATTGTTTAAACCAATAAACGTGGCACCTTTAAGTGTTTTGAAATTACACCCAAGGATGAACCAGACTTGTGCTTCCAAGGTCATGACATCGTCATCTGGGCTTCCCCAAATTATTTAAAGGTAGAGTAATCTTAGTGTATGTAAACTTTTGGTTTTGTAAAAAATAATAGAAAAAAAATGTGTAGAAAATTCTATCTCTCATTCTTGCTTTTGACAAATAGAAGTGTTTTTATTTTATTTTAATTGAATTTAAAAAATAAAGTTAATTCTGGTTTCATGTTAGACAGTGAGAAAAAAAATGCAAATGTGTCTTTTTATAAAGTGCATGTAAACATAAGGTAATATTAAGGTACAGTATTTTCTTCATCTTTGTTGTAAAGCACAAATGACAAAGTAAAGGATTTACACTTTATTATAACTACATTAATCATATTTACATGATGAAAGAAAGCCAATAATTCAGCCAGTAAAAGAAATGGTGGAACGAGCAAGATTTAAGTGAAGGAAACAAATGACAGGAGAAATCTTCAAGGTTGCATAAAAGAGAGAAGTCTCCTCCAACAACAAAATACAGTAAGCAGTCATTACATGTGCAATTTGTCCAACATTAATATAGCCATGGGATAGTTACATCAGAACCTTTGCTATATGCCACTTGATTTTTCTTTTCATGCTCGGTTGGATTATTTGGGTTATACCAATAACTGGCAAAAGTTACTGCGAAAAATTACGACATCCAATACTTCGAGTACAGATATTATGCAGCCCACGTGGGCTGTTCACTTTACGCAAGTCACAATAGCAATACAGTGTGATGTTTATTGAAACTAGATCAAAGTGCCATAGATATTGTTAAACTTTAACCCAAAACATAAACCACTCAAGTAGTTAACTTCACAATCCGCCATTCGAAAAGAGCGTGCGGGTCAAAATCAAGGCGCGCTTCAGATGCAGCATGTGCACCACATGGTGCACTACCCGCCACTATCTACTGTCATAGACTGTATATCTACTGTACACTACAAAAGTACCGCTAAAGAGAAAAATAAAAGCTTGTCATTGATTGATTCCTCAACGTACTTTAGACATTAAAAAATATGCAGTGTTATAGACTTGCTCAAAGGTTCAAGTTCAAGTCCATTCTCTTTATCAAAAATATCGGTCGGCTACACATTTCACATAGGACTATATAACCATTGGAGTCTTTTCCACATAAAATTATTTAGGCCACGACAAATTGATTTAGACATTTCTGCAAGGGTAAATCAATGAAACTTGCAAAAACTATTTTACCGCATTATAGGTAACTATTATGCATTCACGTCTCACCTGTCTGGCAAGTTTGGAACTGTATCTTCCAGTCAGTGGAAAAGGAAAAAACAAACTAAGAGACCAAGAGAAGAATACTCCACGTTAAGAAATGCCTCAGAGTCTGATATGAAGGTACAGTATTTTCTTCATCTTTGTTGTAAAGCACAAATGACAAAGTTTAAGATTTACACTTTATTATAGCTATGCATATTTACATGATGAAAGAAAGCTCCGCCAATAATTCAAAAAGAAATGGTTGGAACTGGAGGAAGATTTAGGTGAAGAGAACAAAGTAATGACAGGTGGAATCTTCAAGGTTGCATAAATGAGAGAGTCTCCTCTAACCACAACAAATCATAGCAAGCAGTCATTACATGTACAATTTGTCCAACATTAAAATAGCCATGGGATACTTCAACTACAAAGTACAGAAGATGACTCAAAAACCTTCATTGAAAATGGACAACTACTGTTCGACTGATAGTTACATCAGAACCTTTGCCACATGCCACTTCTTGATTTTTTTTTGGATTACTTCTGTTATAATAACCAATAGCTGGCAAAGGTTATAGAGAAAAAATGATGACATCCAATACTTGAACTGTGAATCATTGGCCAAGAAAACACGCTGGCCTCCAACATTAACATCAGAAAGAACACTTCCCCAGATATACATATCAAATGCTCATTGTTTAAAAGTGTTGTGTATATTTTGACTTGTAAGACATATAGGGTAATATAGGACAGTGTAAAACAGCAACCGAATGTTTATAATCTGGATATTCATATAGTATAATCAAATCATCATCAACAACATAATTTGATTAATCTAAACAATAATTGTGCTGTGGAATTTGCAATTTAATGGAACTTGCCTGAGAAAGTAACACATTGTTGCCTGTCAATTCAACAACAATGCCCAAATGATCAAACACTTACCCAAAACCTGTTCTTTGTCAATCCCAACAAAATGAGTCGCCACATTTTACAAAAACATCACACAAACATCCAATTTTACATACAGAAAGTAGACACCCTGAGGATTTCTGGGATATATCACATATTGGAAAAATGTTATCAACTGTGGACAAGAGCGAGGTCACAAATGAAAATTACGAAACAATTACCCAAGAGTCCACAGGAAGTTTGTTTGTTTTTTCCATCAGGATTGTTAATGTAAATTCCTTCGTTCTATGTTTAAATTTAGCAAAATGTATTAATGTTTATATGTTTTATTTCCTTCACCTTATTCAGTTATTTTTCATGAACAAATGAAATCAATAGCTCGCCATTGTCTTATCTCTTTCCCAGTCTGAGAGTAAGCTTAACATTTTTTTACAGGTTAAAATGTACTTAAAACATTGAGAATTAAGTTTTCTTTTCCTTGTCATTAGCAGCATTTTGTATTAAAGAGGGCAATACTTTGTTCAATTTTCTAACTACACCTGATACTGTTTTGCTGAAAATCGAGCTGTGTAAATAAAGAATCATGATCAAATCCGTGGGAAACACTAACTGAATATTTGGGTAGGATATAGATATGCCAATTGTTTTTTGTCAGAAGTTAACCTCAAACCACGCTGCTCGGTAGGATGGATCCTCAGTGAATCCCAGGCTCTTGAATATTTTGTATGAGACTGTACTGTCCTCTTCTATGAAACAATACACAGGAAAACCCTCAGCATGAAGTCTCTTTGCCAGTGCACTCACCAGGGCTTTGGCATAGCCTTTCCCTCTGTGCTCAGGGAGAGTGTATAGTATCCCTAAGGCACAATAGTCGTAGGTAAGGATCCACGACACCGGCTGGCCCTGCTCATCCTTTATGCAACACGTAGGGAAGTTGGTGATGAGGTTTTTAATGTTTCTGTAGCCTCGGTCGTTTCCACCATATTTCCAAGCGTTATTCACCAAGTCAACGTGGGACAGGTCCAGCGATGTGATCCTTGATTCAAGCTCACTGTGGGGGGGGGGGGGGGGGGGAAGGGTCGTCATTATTTGGAAACTTTACAATAAGTTAATATTGATCTGGGTTTATAAGCACAATGATTCTCAAACTAAGGGTCAAGGCCTAAAAAAAGCAACCCAATACTCTGGGCTTTCTGGTATTGGACAAATCATCACAAATGTTATCAGATAAAAAACATCAATAATTAGTTTGAATATTAAATGTTTGAGAAAAGGCTATAGCCTCATCGCTGCCTCCGGGTCGGAGCCACCAATACACACTAATGTAATCACAAAGAAGCTAACAGGCAAACGGGCAAAGCTAACTGCGGGCTAGCGCCACTTAAACAATATTTACAGCCACGTTTGAGTGAAAAAAACTTATCTCCATTGTGTAATTGGATGTATAATATCCCTCTTTCCCTTTGTCTTTTCTGTCAGCATAGTATTTACTCTCATGGTCAATTAATGAGTAAAAAAACGTAACATGCTACGACACCTGCAGTGGCGCTTATGGCCTCTAGGGGCATGAGTTACTTAGTACTTTAAATATGATAAAATGTTGTAGCCTATTATTTCCCCCATTTATTTAGGGTGTCTTACCGTTACTCAGGTCAGGTAGTTTTATTTTTTGTGAGCTACTTACTTACCTATTAAGGTGTAACCAGTCAAATAAAATATGTCACTTATATTCCCTGTATCTAACTTTTCAACAGTTATCATTGGTCAGTGTAGTATACTTTTATATGTTGAGATAAATGTTGGGAACCACAGCACAATGTAAAATGTTTCCTATTCAAATGGCTGAGAAGAGCGTCCTCACCTGTCGACAGCGGCCGGCCTTAAATGACTAATGTCGGGCAAATACATCAAATGAACTGATATATTTGTAAATGACTTCAGGTTGACACCTTTCATGGCACAAACGTCCTTGATAATGGAGAGATTGGATACGTCAAGGGCTATGAGAGAAAGAAGAGTAGAGGGTAATGTTACGGTGCAATATCACTTTTTCTTTTTTGAAAAATGTAATTGGATTTTATGCTTTTATACTCTTGTTATTTTGTTGACATTACATTGGATCACGTAATGAGTTGTTTGAGTTGTTTCACTGTCACACATGCTTTTTGTACTTATTTGGTGTTACTTAGTTTTGGTATAGCTTCTATGATTAACAAACAATTTATTACATAGGCGTGGGGTGACGGTGGCACAGCAGGTGGAGTGGGTCGTCTCGAGATCGGAAGGTCGTGGGTTCGAATCCCAGCTCCCGCAAATGCCCACTGTTGTCGTGTCCTTGGGCAAAACCCTTCACCCTACCAGTGTCTGTATACATTGGTGTATGAATGAAAGTGTGAATGGGTGACTCGTTACTTACTGCAAAGCGCTTTGGGCGTGATAAAGGTAGCAAAGTGCTATTTATATTACCATAAATGTCATAAGTTTTAATGACTGCATGAATTATCGCAAATGTCTACTACAAGTGTACATGGTATGGCAAGAAGCTCAGAGGGTTCATGACACATAGATACATTTGGGGCCACTAGTTGATCATTAGTAAACTAGCCAAGTTCATCTAAGGACAACACTTTCAGTCACAAACGTGATGCAATCCACTGCAGAGAGAACAGCCCGCCACCAGCTGTCACCAGCCACTAATAACCACAGTTTTTTCCCATCAATGAGGTCAGTATTTTAGACAAAGAGAATAGTTTGAAAGAGAAGTGAAGAAGGCTATGATACTGGACTTGGTACAAATCTACTGGATACTGGAGGTTTGCTTAAATCTAGTGTATGATCAAATATCAAATCAGTATCAAAAATGTACCGCCAAATATGAAGTTATGGCTCCAATCTACACCCTCCTGTGCCAGCATTTCCTTCAAAATGTGCTGATCCATGCTGAAGATTGTCACTTTCAACATGTAATCCATGGCACGCCTATTCTGTGAAATTAAATGCACATTATACTTAAAATGCTCTGGTTTAATAGTTTGAGATTGATCAGATGACTGTGAACTCACCGCAAGGTCAGGTCTGCAAATGATTACTTTAAAATCCGGCCATTTGTCCACCACTACCTCGAGTGTTGTGGGTTTGTCTCTGTTAATGCCGTACAGGAAGCCATAGACCTAAAATAGAATATTTAATCATTTTTTGCGTATTGAAACATCTTGTGTATGTGTATATTTTACATTTACATAACTTTACAAAATCCTAATACAATGTAAATTTTGACCAATTACAGGTTTCTTGAGTTGATTTAATGTAATTACTCCCCTCAAATTCAAATTCACAGCCAGTAGGTTCATGTGTGTGCTCTGTAACCTTTTGGCTTGTTTTTTTTTGGGTTAGTGTGACCAGCTATAACATGAATCATTTAGGCTCCAGTGTGGGTTGTGTAAGAATTAATTTATTTTGGGATATTTGACTTACATTACTTGTGTAATGTTCTATCCACATAAGCAAAAGGGCATGAACATTACATGTCTGGATTTATCTTGAACTAAAAGCATTTTCTCTGTAGATGTATACATCCAAGTTAAAATGTTGGTTGACTGGCAATCTCCCCAATTTCCATATGAACAGCTCCAGCTCAACAAATCCTTCTATTAGGCAACACAGTATTATAATAAGAATCGTATAACTGGTCAAAGAACATATTATCTGTCTATTACAGTAAGAAAGTCTTGTCCATGACTCCCAGTACCTTATAGCTTTTCGGCAGGTGCTTCTTGAGGACTTCTTCAGCCACTTGGAGTTCATACTTATCAAGAGTCTTCATGTCTGAGCACAGGAGTGGTTTGTGAATCAACCTTTACAAAGGTTAATCTGCCAAACATTGATGTTCTCTTCTGATGTTTAGTAAGAGGATATTCATATGTTATATGTTTTGTTCATAAATTTCAGATTATTGAAGTTTGCTTATTAATATTCAAATTTGCCTTATGTCGCTACTAGACAATGCACTTATTATTTTGTGCGTAAACTGTGGCATAATGCACACAATAGTTACAAAAAAATAACGAAACAACAAACAACTGTAACACAGAATTATAGTTTTCTTAAAAACTGCCAATGATATATATGACTATACACACTCAGTAGACTGTATTAAGTTACAAGGCATGGATGAATCATTTGTCACATGAAAAGAAACTAAAGCAAAATAAAGCAGTTTAGATGCATTTAGTGTTGAAGATAATACTTTACCTTGACACACAAACCTGCTAAAGCAGTACTGCACTTCTAACTACTGTAGCAGTCTCTGCACTCGTTTCCTGTTTCTCTTTTCTGCTCTCCCGAATTATCTGTCCACAGCTTGTATAACGTCACTTCAGTGTGCTGGAGTCACATGAGCAAACTCTGCTTTCTGATTGACTGCTGCATTAAGTGTTGGGGCGGGACCATCCCAGGCCTGCTGACAGCTGCTGGTTCAATGATGAATCTGCATTTCCATTGACATTTGATAACACTGTCAGGTGTGAAAACACCTGGCTGGAACATATATGCCAAGTCGAAATACTGACCTAAAGTTGGGAATGGCAGACAATCCAATAAAGTAAGCTAAAGTGTCTGTCACTACTCTTATGTTAAGTAAATCTCAACTTACATGAATAGTTATGAATGGTCATGAAAGCCAAGAGGCGTCTGTCACATAAATGAGTGTCACATGGGAAACAAAAAACTTGGCATTCTGATTATTACCTATGGACATAGTAAAGAGAAAGAAGCTGTGACTGTACTGCATGGTGTGTATATACAATTACACACCATGGGATCAAAATCAGTATCAAGTATTGCGCTATTTTGCATCAAAATCCTGTTTAAAATTTTAACAGCGTTTAATGAGATGAACGTTCCCTCATGATCTCTCCTCCCATCTAATTCATCCCAACACGTGTTATGCTCCATTTTTCGCGACAATCATTGCAACAAGTAAACAGCAGGTTCATTTCATGTACTGCACAACAATAATACACAAACAATAAGTGACTTTTATCGTCAACAACGGACTTTTATTCTAATACTGTTTACAATAAGCAGTGAATTACTATCATTAGATTTAAAATGTTAATAAAATGCATTTCTCTATTCATTTAAAAACACTGGCTTTATGGCTTGATTAAAATAATTGTATTGCTTGTTTTTGATTTGCTATATAAGTGATGCAAAATATGGGTGTAAAATTCTAGGGACATGTCTCTTTCAGCAACTTAATCTCACTCAACCAGGGGCGGCTCCACACAACGAATGTGCACTGGTAATTCTGCAAGAGAAAAAGAGTACCATGCAGTCATTATACAGATAGGGATCATTTGTGAGTATAAACATTCTATAAGCTAATTATGTCATATTTTTAAGAGCAGTCATCAACATCAATGGGGTTACATCAGTC
The DNA here is from genome assembly GCF_951799975.1 of Gobius niger. Taxonomy (NCBI): domain Eukaryota; kingdom Metazoa; phylum Chordata; class Actinopteri; order Gobiiformes; family Gobiidae; genus Gobius; species Gobius niger. The sequence goes on from NC_136858.1 coordinate 26,275,959, forward strand.
AGAGTAGTCAGAAAAAGAGCATTGAAGCAACTGCATGGTTAAAATTGAACACAAAACACACCAACAAAAGCCAAGATTATGTTTGTCAAAATTTGTATTTTCTGTTCTGCAAAATATTTATTCTCTAAACCCAGTAGTTCACAAAGTGGGGTTTGGGGCCCCCTGGGGGGCCACAGAGGCATGACAGGGCCCCGCAAAGTTTGTCTATAAAACAAGTACTTTGAAAAAAAAAAATAATAGTAATAATTTCAAAGGAAAAATACACTTAGTTGCTAAAATGTAGAATTTAAAACCAGTATTAAGCCAATAGTCATTTCTAGATGTTGCTTTTAATGTAATTTTAGCAATAAGATAATAACAAATTCCTTTGAATAGAGTAAATTATTATTGTGTTTCCTCAGGACAATTAAGTATTGGTAAGGGGGCTGCGATGTCTCCGACTTCAGGAATGGCTGTCTTACACCAACTGGTATTCGAGGAAGAGTCTCTATTTAAAATGGCTGTAAATCTAAAATCATGGCAACTATTTTTTGCTACTCTTTACTTCTATTGATCATATTCATATCACAAAATTATATTTGAGGGGCAAAATATAGGCTATTGTTTTATTATTAAAAAATACCTCGGGTGGGTCCCTGTGTCCACAGGCTTCATCGGCCCTGTTCTTTCTGCAGTTGGTCCTGGACATTTGGACAGTGATGTAATACTTCATACCAGACACCACCTGCAAAAAGAGAAAACAGTCAGTAAACCTTGGGTGACTTTTGTTGATCCTCGGAGTGAAAACACATTTTAGCCATAGTATCCTACTACAATACAGAAAGTGATCATACTAATATCTTTGTCTGATAGATAGAACTCCTAAGATTCCAATTTTAGTGTCTTACAATACAAACCTTTGGACACAAATCACTTTTTCAGAATCTGTATTACACTATATTATTGTTTACAGTCTATAGTCGGTACATTGTTGACAAACAATAGAACGGACCATTTGACTGCCAATCCCCTCCCACATGAATCACTGGCGAACACTGAACAGGCTAGGACGAGTATGGCGCATTAACTAAGAGGATTTTACCAATGGCGTCCCTGATTAAACCAACCACATAACGACGCAGTTACAGAAAACAGCACCGGGGTACATATTACTTTAGCTTATTTGATCCACATCAGTGATTTCTCAACGCAAATTCATTTCAGCCACATAGTCGTGTTTTAGCCACGTGACCACGCCTCCTGAAAGGGTTGCCAATGTAAAGACAAAACATAAAATCGCCGAAGGCAACTAAAAGCATAAGTTGTTAAAAAATGTTCAAAAGCTGACCTGGGACTGAGCCTTCAACACTTCCACCATGTCGTTTCTGAACGCGTCGTTTTTGGCGGCGTTGTGTTGGTTGACGGCAAATTGCGCTGCATCCAACACGCTCGTGTCGTTCAAGTCTACGTTTTTAAGCCCACCAGTCATCGTAGACCAAGCACTGGCTATGAAAACCATTGCAAAAACGGCAACAACTTGGGACTTCATTGTGCCTCGTGTGTCGCTGCTGCTGCTGCAAGCCTCAGCAATAACAATGATGGACCAGAGGGGAGAACACAAAAACAACAGCGGTCTGTGCGGAGTTACGTCACGGCGCGCGCGGGGCGTCTCCAGTCACGGTCTATGGTTGCGCCATGGAGTGTTACGGGAAGAGCAGGACTCCAGTTCATTAAACTTTGTTAACCGCTTGACTCCCCCTTGAACAGGGAATGTTTCCTTCAGCATTACCCAAATCTGAAAACTTTAAAATAGCTACGAAAAGAGACACATGAAAATGCAACAAAAAAAAGCATTGAAAAGTAACGACATAGTGTCAAAAAAGCTAAACAAAACGTGATTAAAAAGGGATGAATTTACAAAAAAAAAGAGTTACAAAAGCACAAGTGACAAAAACACAAGAAAGTTACGATAATGACAAAAACACTATAAAACTGTAACAAAAAAGGGTGAAAATATGACAAAAAGTGAACAATGCAACAACACAAGAAAAATCTTTTTCATTTTGAAGGTCTTAGCTTTCAAATGAGGCATTTCACTGGCCTATATAAGCTCTCCAGGTGAGAAGGTGGGGGTTAAAGGGGGGGTATTATGCAAAATCAACTTTTTCAAGCTTTACATCATGTTGTGTCATTCCCTCATTAAAAACATGCCTGAAGTGTTGCCTTGGCACATTCATGTATTTTTGAGTAATCTGTAAAAACTCTAATGGCAGCCATTTTAGGGATAGCTTTGCCTGAGTCCTCCAAGGAACGCCCCCACCTCCTGGAGACGCCTCCGAGCTTTCGTCACCAGCCGAGTAACCAACCACTGCTCCTTAGCAGAGCCCCCTCCCCACTGATGCCACAGACAGCATGTGGAGGGGGCGTGTCAGAAAGGGTCAGAGGTTCTCAAAGAGACAGGCCTATTTCAAGACATTTGCTACAGCCATTTTGAGAGAGCAATTTTATACAAGGCAGTTCTTCTAATTTACTGCATTTACAGACCAACAGAAGGTTTCGTCATCATTGTAGTGTGCTATAGACTGGTGCTATGTGATTGAAAAAAGCATAATACCCCCCCTTTAAGAAGTTAAGGTGTCTCAGGCATGGATCTATTAGTCTTCTTGCCTTCAGGGATTGAGCGGCTTCCAAATAGATTTTTGCATTACTATATGAGGACTGTGTTGCCACAAAGCTAAGATACACAACAATGTACAAAACGATGGTGAGAAGAGTTCACGGAAGGGAGCGGTCCAAGTGTCACAACACACTTCCCCAAACAAGGCCAACACTACAATTACAAAGAACGCATACAAGTGAAAAATCATTCAGGTTATTTGTCCAATCTGTTGAAAAAAGTTGAGAGAATTAAATCTGCACACAAACTTGTGGCCGTCAATCTCATCTCAAAGAGACACACACAGAAAAGACACCATACAGCTGTTCATTTGTAGCAAAAGATAGGTAGATAAGAACTTAGGCTGGTGAAAAAACAATTATCCGTTGAATAGGCTATGTAGGATTTTACAGCAGGCAGTTTCAAAACATCTGAGCAGTCCAATTTGTAAAGATTAGTTCAACTCAACCTCTGCAGGTCGCATATTCTTCTTATGTAGTTATTAATAGTGAAATTGTGCTACAATAGTATGTGTGAGCAATATGTTTTACACTCCCCAACAAACCAAAATGATGCGAGTTTAGTCAGATCAAATATTTGCTCAGAACATTCACACAGTTATGGAGCACACACAATGTTATGAGCAACGCTTGGGAAAAAAAAAAAAAAGGATGCAAGGATTAAGAGATAAGAAACATTGATAAAATAATAACAAAAAAACATTGGCCAAATGACATTAAAAAAAACTTTTATTGTAACAATTTGTGTTTACAGTTCTTAGTTCCATAATGTGAAGAGAATACTTCAAGAATGGCATAATGAAGAATCAAAACGCTTGTGTTACAGATGTTTTTCCAGCAAAATAAGTATTACTGCAAAGAATGAAACTTGCCTGCCTATCAAAAGCATATTTAGTAGATGCATTCTTCTTTGAAAATTCTTGAATTCAACCATGGGCGGCTCCACACAGTAAATTTGCATGTGCGAGTCTGCAAAGACAGGAAAAACACAACAGAAGACAATTACAGGTTGTGCACTAAAAGGCATAATGTTGGTAGATTCACTGTAGAAAAAACATGTGGTTATTTCAGAATGTACTGAGTGATGTTGAGTATTTGTCTTGGGCATTAAAATATGGGACTTAATATGACATAATTTGTACCTGGGCATTCTCGGGCTCCTGCACAATGGTGCACACTTCTTTCTCAGAGTCCTTCGTGCAGTTTGTCTTTGCCATGACTACAGTGAAAATATATCTGATTCCCTGCACCACCTTTATAAAAAATGGACATAAAACAAGCAATAAGATACGTTTTATTGTGGGACTGAAAAATCCATAGCCCTGTTCACGCTAAACATATCTTATCGCATGTAGGCCTTTGTCACCCCTATTTTACCACATCAATGACCCTAACAACCTTTTCCAACAACAACTGTTTTCCATGACAAACAAGTGTATTTTAGGCTAAATGTATAAGGTATAAGTATAGTCAGGGAAGAAAAGTTAAGGTCCTACTGACACCAAAGGTTTATGATGCCTGGTGGGCCCTTTTTTGTGAAGTCACAAACAATGTTACTTTGTAACCCCAACACAAATAAATGTGTTTGTTTTTTTGAAACGTAGGAACAAAAATCATGTTTTGTGGAGATCCTTGGGAGTGAGCAGGCCTCTGCTCAGGACTTTTTATGACTCTGTGGTAGCCTCTGTATGCCACTACGCTGCCGTGTGCTGGGCCCCGGGCAGCACAGAGCAGGACAAGAACAGACTGAACAAACTGGTCAGGAGGGCCAGCTCCGTCCTGGGCTGCCCCCTGGACTCTGGAGGAGGTGAGTGACAGGAGGGTGTTAGCCAAGCTCACCTCCATCATGGACAACACCTCCCACCCACTGCACGGGACTGTAGAGGAGCTGAGCAGCTCTTTCAGTGACAGACTGAGGCACCCTCAGTGCAAGAAGGTGCAGGTCCTTCATCCCCACTGCTGTCAGACTGTACGAGACTGTACAGTGACATGTGCAATAACCCCTTTGCAGTCACTTTATCAACCACTTACACTATGATGTAAACCTATACTGCTAATACTGGCTTTACATTTTTTTGTTATGGTCTGTTTACTTAATTATTTACTGTTTATACTTTTGTCCCCACAACGTCCTTGGTAGTCCTTGTACATAAGAAACCACTATTTTACTATTTAATAGTTTTTTTGTTTATTTTCTCACATTTTCTGCCTATTTGCACACCCTGCGTGTTTCTAAGAGCTTTATGTAACAAGTACATTTCTCAGGCTATCTTATCTTATGTATTAACACCATCATGTTGAAAGATACATATTTGAATTCACTAAGGTGCTAGAATTGTAAACCCAAAGAGGCTGCTTCCTCTGAAAGTAGGAAGTACTTTGTCCAAGAAGAAAAGAAAAGGTACGCAGGAATACTTTTAGGCCTATATTATTTTCAATGGTTAATAAATATAACAGCTTGAAAAAACGCACACAAAAAAAACCAAAAACAAAAAAACTGTTTATCCGAATCATCCAGCTAGATAATCAAGCCTAACGAGCGCTCCAGCTGGAAATGAAATGCTGTATAAATATTGACATTATTTGATACGGAAAAGTCCAATTACTCTTCTGGATAGACCAGTTTTGAAAGAGTCATAGCAAGTCAACAAAGTATTTAATACGAATGTAAGAAAAAGAAGTGTATACCTGGCTCTGCGCATTCAACACCTGTGACACATCACTCCGGTAATTGTCAGTGGTGTTGTCGTTGTGTTCCTGAACGGCGTAGGTCAAGGCCTCTTTCGCGCTTTCGTCTTTATTTATATCAATATCTCGCGGCCCTCCAAGTAAACGCATATGTCCGGTGGCACCGGCACTTGCTACGAACAGCAGCGCGCCGCAACAAAACGCCCAAAATGACTTCGACATGATGTTTGTTTGACGCCGGCTTCACGCGAAGCATTCGACGTCAACGTCACGTTTTGTGCTGGGAGATGCATGTCCTCCAACCAATCAACGATCTTTGTAGCGATTTCCCCAAAGCTCTCATGTTCCTGGAGCAGTCGGGACACAAGCCAGTCCCACTCCGTGAAGTGCGCAGTTTCGGAAAGGCAGGCTATTATTTTCCTCAATAAAAAAACAAAACAGGAATTAAGGTAAATATATAATAATGCAATATCTTGGAATTTGATGAGCCTGGATTATATTGTGCGAGAATAAGACATCAACTTGGTGTCCTTAGTGTGCGGATCTTCATTTACCTGCGCGACACAATGCAGCGCCTACAGGTTCTCAAGTGAGTCATTGCAATTCAGTTACTTTCTATTGAAGCATTAAACTGTCAAAAGCGACTAATCCATTGCTTTGTCTAATCTAAATTCTGCAGGGATAGTTTCTTGGCTTTGGATGTCGTTCAGCAGAGACTTGTGATCGGCTCAGCGCTGGCAGCAGGGGGGATACTGGCTTACTTTGTGCACAAGAAGAGGGAGAGAAAGAGTATCCCTCTTGGTGAAGGATGGTGGGGAGCTGGGGTGAAACCTCTGTCAGAAGACCCCAAAATCTACAGCTTTAAAGTGGAAACGTCAGATGAAGAGATCCAGGTAAATGATCAACCTTTGAGTGAGACTGTGCCAAAGTTAATAGTGTGTAGATAACAAATTGAGTCACTTGTTTTCAGACGTGGATAGAGTAAAAAGTAAAAAGTAGTGGCAAGTAAAGGTAAAAAAAAAAGTACGTACTTGGATAAAATGTTTGAGTCTGATTTATGTTTCAGTTGTGGCATAAATTAGGAGAAACAAAAGTTGGAAAATTATACTATTGCCAAAGAAAATGCCATAAAAATGTACAAATATATTTCTAAAGAAAAAGGGGCACGAAACACAAACTACATGTATTTTAGGTCCACATGAAGCGTTTGTAACTTGAACCTCTTAACCCCCGTCTGAACCAAGCACATTTTCTCCAGTTCGATTTTACCCAAATCTAAAAGCTTCTTGGAAAAAAAAACTCATCAAAATAGCCACAAAAATGAGATGTGAATGAGGCAGAAAATGCAGCAAAACAGGCGACAAAACATGACAAAAAACCATCAAAAATACAACAAAAAAAGTGGCGACAACTTGAGGAGAAGTCTTAGATCAGTTTTGTGGGTCTTAGCTTTCAAATTATGTGTTACACTGGCCTATAAGCTGTCCCAGTCTAGAAGCTTTTAGATTTGGGTAAAGCTGAACTGGAGAAAATGTGCTTGGTTAAGGCGGCGGTTAAGAGGTTAAAATTTACTCACAGTGGCACAAGTAACTATTACTATTAAAGGGGCTAGATGCAAGTTAGCCATTTTATACTCACTACTGCCACCTCAGGTCATACGTGTAACTGCAACCTTTTGGAGCCGCGACCCCCATTATAACAGTTAAAGGGGTTCGTGACCCTCCGCTCGGGTCACACCGTGAGGAATCGGATCATTAGCCTACATAATTCTTAAAAAGCAAATAAAAAATCAAATGGCTAGAATAAAATAAATCAAATAACGAACATATAATGGCACTCTGGTAAAATAGCACACACAAGCGACAGTAAAATATAATATTTTATGCTAAAAAAAGTATGTATATTTTATCTACATGATCTGGCGACCCCCCAAATTTGTCTCGCGACCCCCTTGGGGGTCCCGACCCCCAGGTTGAGAACCACTGAGCTAGTGCATGACGGCAGTTAGGGCTGAAGTAACACCTTTTTGAGTGACAGTGCAGGATTTTAGAGGCAGTTGTGGTGAATAGGTCTGAGCTCATTCTACACAGTAGGACATTGTTGGAACTGGTAGGGGGAGGAAAATACATAATTGTAACATTTTTAAACTCCCTTTAAACTATAGTCCCTTTAAGTAAGTAAATACACTTCATTACAATATTACTAAAGTAGATGTGAAAAGTATTGAATGATATAGCTATTCTAATAAGTGCAGTTTCTCCAAAATGTTGCTGAAGTACTTGAGTAAATGTAACTGAGTACTACCCGCCTCTGCTTGATATTACAGGACCTGTATGAGCGCATTGATAAGGCAAGATACACTGATCCATTAGAGGACAGCGCCTTCCACTACGGCTGCAGCAGCACCCATTTGAAGAAAGTAGTTTCCTATTGGAGACATGAGTTTGACTGGAAGAAGCAAGTGGAGGTGCTGAACAAGTATCCACACTACAAAACCAAAATTGAAGGTAAACAAATACAACAGGAGGTCTTAAAAATGTCCTTCATTTACTAGTCAAAGGTCTGTACGGGGTCAAAATAAGGTCTCAATGTGAGCATGACTATGCCGTGACCAATTAGTATTGAGCATTGAGTTTGAGACCAGACTTGGACCCATGAATGACTAGGGCAGGAAAGGTGGATCTAACCCAGAATTAAACCTTTGGTCTTTAGGGATTGAGAACATAGAGAAGAACTGTGTGCTTAAATAGGCTAGTTTGAGGCTTGTTGTGTGGTAAGTTTGTCATTAACATTCAAGACATTGAGAAGAGTCAGACCTAGAGGGAGCTAGCCTGCAAGACCAGAATGATACTCCTCTGTATTTTGTTTCAAGGAATAGGCCAAGCTCTTCCACGTTTTCCCTATTTTAATATGGTTACACGATCCAGAAAATCGACATGTTACTATACTTGGATTGTGTAACTGTATTTAAATAGGAAAAACGTGGAAGAGCTTGGTCGCCTCTAACTTCACCCCCGTTGGTCCCATAGAGGAGAGGAGGAGAGGCTAAATGCTAACATCTTTGGTCTTTTTGCGTGACTGAGCGCACACGTAAAGGTACGCATCAACTCGTCTAAGCTATGGTAAGAACATATTTCAGTATTGGAAAAACGGTGGCCTGTTCCTTTAAAGGAATAGGCCACCGTTTTTACATACTAAAATATGTTCTTACCTCACTTTAGACGTGTTAATATATCCCCGTCTGGTCTTTGTCCGCGATCTCTGTCGCGCAAACGGAGCACATACGCAGCCTCTCCCACATGTCACATAGCTCCGAAAAAGCTCACGATAGAAGCTACCAAGCTCTTTCACGTGTTCCCTATTTAAATAAAGTTACGTGAAGTGTTTTCATGCGAAGTATATTTACACAGAAATGTAACATGTCGATTTTATAAGCAAATAAAAAGGGGGACTATATTGTGAGGCGTAATGATACGAGGAGTAAAACGTCCGCGCAGTAACTCCTAAAGGTTATTGACGGAAGTGAGCGGTATCATTCACTGGTATAGCGGTGAATCTGGTTTCCAGGCAAGGAAGGAGCAGAGATAATTTGGTGTGACTAGAAAATTGGGGAAAAAAAGTAATCTATATTATCTATTTAATTGAGTACTCTATCTATTTTAGCCAACCCTAAAAAACGACATGTCTAAAACTATTTCCTAAAGCCTTTAACGTGTAACAAAACAAAAAAGTCATGCCTTCTTCTTTCCACACTTGTATCGTAGGTCTGGATGTGCACTTTGTCCATGTGCGGCCACAACACCATGCCCACCAGAGGGTTTTGCCTCTTATGCTTGTTCACGGCTGGCCAGGGTCCTTCTTTGAGTTCTACAAAATCATACCACTCCTCACTGAAAACCACGATGATGTTGCATTTGAAGTGATATGTCCCTCTATCCCTGGATATAGTTTCTCTGAAGCACCGCATAAGAAAGGTTGGTTGTTGTTTGTTCTGACTAAAGTGCTGTTTATTGTTAACTTTTATGTATTGTACTAGCCATGTCATCACTGCTGAGGCTATACTAACACATTATCTGCCTATGACCGTAGGAATAGGAGAATAATTTAGCATTTGATTTATCTTTTCTGTTATTTGACTTTGTGACCTTAGGAGTCTTGTAGGAACCGATAACATAACGGTCGATGACGTAATAACAGCCAATAACGTAATAAATTGGTTGGTGGTCGATCTACCCCAAGTCAGATGGGGCTATAATAGTGGGAATCTTATTTGTGCAGGTCTTGCATGATGTTGGAATTAAATGCTTTAAAATAAGTGTTTTGTTCCCCTAATTAGCATATTGCACAAACCCAAAAGATGTAAGTGAATGTAACCACATTGTGTTAATACATCAAATATTACCTGATTATTGTTACTACATTATTGGCAGCAGGTATTTCATTATCAAAGAATTTTCAGCTTGACATTTTAACATTTTATAAAAACTCTTAATGTACTTTTCAGGTTTTGACAGTCTTGCAGCTTCCCGTATTTTCCTGACCTTGATGGAGCGCCTCGGCTTCTCAGAGTTCTATCTGCAGGGAGGAGACTGGGGCTCCCTCATCACCACCAACATGGCACAGATGAAGCCTGAGTAAGTCCAGAGAAGCAGAGTTACAAGTTGTCCTGTCGATTGGAATGTCTATAAACCAATTTCCAGAAGATGCAATTGTTGCAGTGAAGCTTAACAATGAACACTAACTTCATTGTGTAGCATTTATCTAAAAAGCTGACTCTAGAAAATCATGGAATGCACAAGGAAACTATGCAACTAATCTACATGTTGTTCAGTGTGTGGAGCATCTTTGTTTTGAACGTTTATTTTGATTTTAGGTGTGTAAAAGGACTACATTTGAACATGTTTGTAACACGAAGCGGTTACAAAGAACTCCTTTCCCTGGTAATTGGCCCTTATCTTCCATTCTTGGTTGGATTTACTCGTGAAGATGTCAGACGGCTGTTCCCTTTCTTTGAGAAAAATGTTTGGGAAATATTAAGAGAAACAGGCTACATGCACATTCAAGCAACTAAACCAGACACTACAGGTGGGAAAAATAGCCTTTTGATGCAATACATGTGAAGTTTCATGTGACATTAATCCCTATTGATCCCTGACACAGGGTGTGGAGTGAATGACTCACCTGTTGGCTTGGCTGCATATTTACTGGAGAAGTTCTCAACGTGGACCGACTTAAATAACAGAGGCCTTGAAGACGGTGGTCTGGAGAGGTACTCTTTAAAAACTTATAAAACATGCATGTTCAAATCGAGTGGTTCATTAATTAATAAAATGACTAAGGAGAGAAATGTTCTGATCTTACAGGAAATACACTCTGGATGAACTATTGACAAATATCATGATCTACTGGACCACAGGCTCCATTGTGCCTTCGATGCGATTCTACAAAGAAAACTTGAACACAAACCCTGACAAGAGGATAGATGGCTTGTAAGTATTAATAGTAATTGTACAATATTTCAGTTAAAATAATTTTGAATTGCTTTAATGTGGGTATATTTTGTTTTTGTTCAGAACAAATGTGTTTGTCCCAGCTGGACTGGCTGCATTCCCCAATGAGCTCATGCACTGCCCTGAGTCTTGGGCAAAAAATAAGTATAAGAATGTTTATTCCTACACATTTATGCCTCGAGGTGGGCATTTTGCAGCTTTTGAAGAGCCGCAGTTGCTCGCTGATGACATTTTTCGTTTTGTTAAAAAAGTGGAAAAGTTGTAAAAGATGTATAGTAAAAATGACTTGAGTTGTTATATTTCATCATTGACAGTGGCACTTTATTCATAAAATAAAACATAGCACTATAATTAGTTCATGCATTTGTTGTTTATAGTCCTCTTCCTATTTGTACTTCATAATTTAATAGCCGACAAACCAACAACATTTCCTTGTTTATAGCATTTTATTTTTGTTTCACGTTGTTTAATTTAAATCCTTTAAAATAAAAAATAAAAATAGGTATTTAGTATGTTCACTTATTTTTTCAACCACAACTTAGGGGTTGGCTACATCTCATTCAAGAAAGTTTACGCTTTGTAGTTGCTGAAGCCCTTGATGGTCATTGGAGCCTGAAACCAGATGTAGTCGTCCCAGTCCCACTCATCCCTTTTTAGATCTTTACAGGTGCAAACGTCAGAGCACAGAGCCACGACTTTGCTCTTCACTCGGGTGGGAACTTTAAATTGAAGTTTAGGGCGGAACCAGCCCACGCCACAGTCTCTGTGAGCAAGCACTAACACAGTGGTGGGCATTAAACGGACCGGCTTGGTGTCAGACAAAAGATCAGCCACGAACAGGGTGCGGAAGATCTGCCTTAAACAGGACGAAACACGGAGGCTTTTGTCTCCTGAGGCCAAGACCAGAGCCTCCATGTTGATCTCGTACAGCTCTTTTGGGAGGACCAGTGAGCCGCCCATCAGCAGCAGCACCCGAGGGACTCTGCTCAGTGAAAACAGCACCTCCAGCTGCTGCAGCACCTCTTCCAGCTCCTGTAATGTCTGTTGGCATTTTCTCCTGTCCGTGTCTGCGGAATGCACTGGCCTCCTGCTCACGGTGTCTTTGTCCTGAAAACGCACAATACATGAATGCGTGACCTTTGATGATGAGTAAAACATGTCCTAATTTGTGTTTACCTGAAGCGATGCCTGTTGCTTCTTTTGAGAGTACACGAGCTGGTCATAAGTCATTGGTAGCTGCTGCCTCTGATAGAGAACACACTTGAGGATCTCACTGACAAATCGGCAGCACCCGTCCTGAGTGACAGTCCCAGGAAACACCACATTCACGCAGCCTTCCTCCTGTGCTCTTTTCTGGATCTCAGGGTCCAGAGCTTCATTACTGCTTTGTTGTTCCTTAGTGGCCACATTAGAGTCGTCACTCCTTTGCTCCAGTTTGTGCTCCTCCTTGTTATTGTCTGTCAAAATGAAGTATATGTATTTTCAAAATCTTTGTAAGTGTGGAAACTTGGCTAGTTTAGAAGAATTTGAGCTTTACGAACAAAACATGCTTATGTGTTTCAGATATCTGCTGAGACTACAGGTGAAAAGCCAATCCTCCAATATTCTGATTATTTTCACAGTTACTTTTTTTCATTAGTATAATTATTAGCATGTAAATGAGCACACTTGTATCATTTTTCATATACCGAATTCATTATTATATGCAGCTTATTTTTAGACTACAGGGGCACCATAGTCTCCTCAATTCGAGCCAGTTTAGAGGCTATAATAAAGTTATTTGCAGAATAACACCTCAACAGATGGTAATGTTTTAATGATTAGCTCAATCAAATCTGGATCAAATTCAAATGTAATAGTTTTTTTCCCTTTCACAATTAAATGGTACAAGATGTATTTCAACATTGGTTTCAATATTCACCCAGTGAACTGGTCCCCGGCGTCGGCGACTCGTTGGTGTTTTCTTTATTTTCCGTACAATTTTCATCCAACTGTGCAGCATTTGGACTCGGTTCAGACAAGTCCTTGTCGAAATCGTGATCGTTTTTCGCTTTAAAACAAGGTTTCACAGACTTCTCTGTTACCTCCCCGTTGATTTCTGCGGAGAGTTTGTCTGATGAAAGCGTCTCGTCGGAAACACTTTGTAAAACGACTGGCGGACATTTGTTGCTGTCATTTTCTGATAGGGCCGGTTGTCGCTTTTGTGGCTCATCAACCTCGCTGTCTTCGCCTGGTGAAACTTCGGTATTTTCATGGTTTATTGGAGTTAAAACGCTTATGTTTTCTTCCATATTTTTGAACGTCGGCGCCGGAAGTTTCCCCGCAGTGCATCATGGGAAACGGGAGTGACGTCATGCTGCGTTCGTGAACTGGTACGAAAAAGGCCAACAATTAACAAGAAATTCACAACTCTTGCTTTTGGTATGCATTTCAATGAGGTAAAAATATCTCTGGGCACAGAAACTAACATTCTTTATAATTCTAATTCTAATTCTAATTATAATAATAATAATAATAATAATTATTATTATTATTATTATTATTATTATTATTATTATTATTATTATCATTATTATTATTATTATTATTATTATTATTATTATTATTATTATTATTATTATTATTATTATTATTATTATTATTATTATTATTATTTGGATGCTGCGTTTACGTGCTGTCGGAGTCGAGGGAGCTCTTCACAGGTGCCGATGATTAGATTTCAGTTTCACGCGCCGCGCTGGTGCCTCTGCGACAGAACCTGCGAGATAGTTCAGAAAAGACCACATAAAGCAGATTCTGGCTGTTTTCTGTCCAACAAAGTATGGCCTCAGTGCGTGTGGCAGTGAGAGTCCGCCCCCTGGATGAGAGGTAGCCTTGCAGAAGTTCTTTAAATAATTAAAATAAAGTAATGTGTTGACATTAATGATTTTTATTTCATTAGAGAAAAGAAGCTGTGTTCAAAAGCTGTCGTTGAAGTAAAGGCAGATGCTATAACCATTTATAAGGTAAGGTATAGCTTATTTTTGTAGCCTACGTAATAAACCAAAAATATTTAAAATAATCCAAAAATGTATTGCCATAAAACATAGATGGTAGTAATGTAAAAAGTTTAAATGCATAAATAAAGAATAACTACAACATGCACTGATAAAACAGAGCGCCCTGAGTTGGTGGATGTGACCAGGTAGTGTAAATAGGCTAATCAGTGCAAATAACAGGTGCAGAAAACAAAGTTCACATGATGAGTTAAATAAGTAAGACCTTCTTAGAGTGAAACAAGACAGTAAAATGTTTTATTCAAAGCCCATAGGCAACTCTAATCGAGGAGAAGAGCCCAAGACATTTTCATTTGACCACTCCTATGATTCTATCAATCCACACAGCTCATCATTTGCTTCACAGGAAAAGGTAAACTCAACCCTGACACTGTTTGAGAAAGAGTTCAATATGTCTGCAGTTAATGACACTGTTAATGATGACATCCCTGAATTCCTCCTGTTTGCAGATTTATGATGACTTGGGGTCTGGTGTCATCAAAGCTGCATTTGAGGGTTTCAACACCTGCATATTTGCCTATGGACAAACTGGGTCTGGAAAGTCTTATACTATGATGGGCCATGAGGTAAGCGCGAAGGCATAACCTAGACCAAACATTTTAAGAACTGATTTTTTTGTGTGCAGTGGCTTCAATGCATTGAAACCATAGTTCATCAGCTATCCCTCTTCCGTGTTTATCTCTATGCTGCTCTTTTAAAAGCAGAAAGTGATGAGAACAGCAACCAGCAGCTTTTCTCGACTCTTCCCCTCGTTCGACAGGGGAAATCTCACCCGACCAATAGGGTTTCTTGTTTTTTGCCAGGAGATTTGTACAAGATTAACGCCAGGGCTGTTGTCAATATGCCAGATAATTATATAGGAGTCTTGGCATTTACTATCAGTTTGTTTGTAATTAAAACAAGGGGACATACTGCTCAAAGTGGAATTGCTTTTATGCTCCATTGGCTGCATATGTGATGAGTTGTCGTTCAGCAGCTCAGGGTTGAGCAATGGTCACATCTCTCCAAATTAAAGGGCTTAATATGAATAAATTGAATAGTTATTGAAAGATACTATGCACCCTGAGGGTGTTAATGGTTTAAATGTCTCTTCAGGGAGATAAAGGTCTGATCCCACGGATATGTGATGGCCTGTTTGAGCAGATCTCGGAGAAAAGCAAGAATACAGAGTCCTTTCATACAGAGGTCAGGTAAGACACATTAAGATGTCATAATACCCCAATACTGAATGACT
Organism: Gobius niger; assembly: GCF_951799975.1. NCBI lineage: Eukaryota > Metazoa > Chordata > Actinopteri > Gobiiformes > Gobiidae > Gobius > Gobius niger. The sequence continues at coordinate 26,291,102 of NC_136858.1, forward strand.
ATGTTTCAAAAAATATTATCCAGCTACATGTCACTGTTACACAAAATCAAACGCATTTAATCATACAGAATTATGTTAAATACATAATGCGGGATGATTTGGGAATAGCAGGGCTGTTTCACATCAACATTTCTGTGAAAAATGAAGCAAGGGGAAGATGAAATGAGCTCCAAAAGGCATGAAGTTAGAGATGAGACATTCCCATAACATAACACACAGAAATGCCTTATTTTTTATCTTTTACATCTTCAAAAAAGACATGAAAGTAAAAACTACACAGAAAGCTTAGTAGCCCCAAAGGCCAGTATAACAATGCGCAATATGGTTGTCATATTGTGACTCAGTGTATAAAGAAGATCTATGCTCAAATAGACACTTTTCAGCGTTTACTGCTCCTGCTACTTGGTCTCTTTTAAGATGGGGGATTAAAGCAGTCATTGTGAAGTGTGAACCTTCAGAAGAAGCACAGGGCTACTTGCCTCTAAAAGGCGATATACATATACTCAGTGCACATAAATCATGATGAAATCAAAATTGTGATCTAGGCCAAAGGAAATCATGTCCTCCCATAATTTCTTGGCACAATGGATTCTTTAGCTTTTTATTTTGCTGTGTCCATATGTGACTACTTTCCTTTCCCCTCATTTATAGTGCTGGTTGCCTTACTTCCTGTATCCTGTTATAGACGTTGACTCCTTTCTCTATGAATAATAAATATGCTGCGTTTGACTTAACTGCAGAAATACCACTGTTCAGGAGCATCATCCTTCTCCTGTACTTCTAGTTAGGACCCTTGCCTCCGAGCTCACCCTATTGTGTAGTTCGTCATGGTGCCAAAAATCTCTGGCAGCTGGATACAGTGTGTTCATTCCCATTACTGTCACGCTTTCATAAATCTTAATTGCTCCCTGCCTCGTATTGTCTTTGACTCAGACTACAGTATTTGTCTTTTCACGCTCACACCACGGTATTGATCGACATTTTCTGCCAAAAGCTGCTTTGCATGTTTGTTTTATTCATTGCCAAGGCAAGCAGAACAATGCAGCCACAATAAACTAGCTCTAAAAACCACTGCTCATCTCTCTTCAAAGAGAATTGGGTGCAACTCAAGTTTTTTTCCCTCCAGTTTGACGCAGCGTCAACCACATAAATAGTCAAACGGTTCATTTATTTGTGGCATTTTTTCCACAATATAGGTATCTCATTTGCATTTATTTCTGTCTTTGCTAAAGTTTTATGGAGATCTACAATGAGCGAGTGCAGGATCTTCTCCAAAAGAATACAACATCCACTGACAAAACCCAATTGAAAGTCAGGGAGCACCCAAAGGAGGGGCCCTATGTGCAAAGTAAGACCATTTTTTTATGCAGCTCAAGGGTTACTGTAGAGTATCTCTTTTTAGCCCAATCATTTCCTTTTCTCTGCTTTCTTCCTCTAATCTTAAAACTGAAATCACACATTCACTATCCCTTCTCTGCACTTCTCTCAGACTTTTATCTTCAAAACATCTTGGTGTAACTGAGGTGTAGTGGTAGAGCATTCACCACTAACCTTCACAATTCTGAAGGTTGTTGGTTACTTAAGTCCTTGCTTCCACCAGTGCAAACTGCTGCTTCCCTTGGGCAAGACATTTGGCACATCTTTCCTGTAGGGCTGCATGATGTTAAAATACTTGCTTACATGTAATACAGGTGGGCAATGTTGGACATTGATATTCTTGCCATATTTCTCATTCACCTGAAGAAATGCAATGTTACTGTATTAGTGAAATATGTTCCTCAACATAATAAGAATGTTAAATGTACTACTTGATTAGGTCTAAACCGTGCTGTTTGTTGACCCAATACTTGTAAAATACCTGATGTGTGTGCTGGAAGACTAACCCATTGTTGTTATTGACTTGTCTTGTTTGATTTAGACCTGACCAGACATTTGGTGCAGAGCTACCATGATGTGGAAGAACTGATCTTATTGGGAAATGCAAACCGTACAACTGCGAGCACAGACATGAATGACACCAGCAGCCGCTCTCATGCCATTTTCACCATTCGATTTACTCGAGTAAGTTTAATGTCATCCTTATTATACGCTGTATGGTTTTTATTTTGTTTTTTACTATACACTTCCTGGTCTAGACCTTGAACTGAGCCCAACAAGTTTCATTCTAAGGTGTCCATATAATAATTCTGAGTTGGAGGGCAGGCCACAATTCTTGAACCCGCGCTCTAGACAGAAGCCACTACAAATGTTAAGGTTCATCATCTAGTAGATCCTCTGTTTGGGACATGCCTCATCCATAATGTATATGGGGGTTTCATTCCTTCATCTGAAGTTATTGACGTTCAAGACTTGAGAACGTGAAGCCAATCTTTAGATGGGTTTCTGTCACGTGACTCCTATTGCTGTTTACAATTAAGATTTGATTATATTGTCCTGAATTCTCACATTTGATCTATTTAAATCCATGGATTGTCTGAAAACCATTGTATTATACACATTTATTTTCTCCATTTCTCTGTGTGTTTTTTAAATATAACACACTGTAGTTAGCAAGTAAACATATTTCCATGCTCTAGGCCTGGTTTGAAGACTCGCTTCCCTGTGAGACGGTGAGTAAGATCCACCTGGTCGATCTGGCAGGAAGTGAGAGAGCTGATGCCACTCGCGCCACAGGGGCCCGGTTAAAAGAAGGCGCAAACATCAACAAATCCCTCGTCACTCTGGGCTGTGTGATCTCAACCCTCGGTAAACAAAGGATGAACTGAGGCATCATTTATTATTGACTTAGTGAATGCAACACTGTGCAAGACTAACTGTTGTATTCTTGTCAAAAAGGTGTGAATAATTCAAGGTACTATAGTTGGTATTGTAGTCAAAACTTCTAGTGTGCACAAATATCGCAAACATGAAGAGACGGTGGAGAGCAGATGCTGCATGGTTTAGACTAGAGACTGTGTGACTAAGTTAGAGACAGACTCGAGGGCATGAGAGAGCAGAACTGTTTAGGTTCTTTCTAGTGGAGGGAATGATGAAGGTTAATGTACAGGAAAAAGTAAAAGAAGCCAGATTGAGATGATTTTGGCAAGTACAAAGGAGGGATAGTGAATATATAGTTGAACAGATATTGAAAGTTAACAGGAGATTAGAGACAGATCAATATAAAATAAGAATTTCGAAGGAAAATTGGCCATTAAGCCGGGGATGGGGTAAAATCAAACAATAATCTTAAAGTACCAGTTAAGTTGACTGAGATATTCAGACATGTACGTTATTTTTTTGTCTGGTTCTTAAGCCAACCTACTATCAACAGTCCAATCGTAAATCTCCCAGAACCCCAGAATTTGAGTTGCCAGATACTATATCTGCAACCAGTTGGCAATATACTTAAATATATGACTGGTTAAGGTAACCCGGCTGCCTCTGGTAGTGCCATTTTAAAACGGTAAGGGCCTGATTTACTAAGCCAGATGCTAAACTGCAAGTACTTCTTAAAGTTATTACATGCTATTTAAGATTTATTGCACCTGAAACAGTTAAATCTGATATATTAATGTGGTTGCTCTGCAGCATTTGAGAGAGACTCCATTTATATGTGGTCAGTGTACATGCTGCATACCGTACCTTTTTAAGATTCAGGGAAAACGATGTGGAGGAGATTGTTTGCCTTTTTTTTTTCTGGTGCTTATCTATGTGGACATGAAGGCCCTAAAAGTTAATTATATTTTACATCTTTTCAAAGTCCTGTTTCAAAATATCGTGACAACAAAGAGGAAGAAGCAGATCTTCATTCCCTACAGAGACTCTGTGCTAACATGGCTTCTCAAAGACAGCCTGGGCGGAAACTCCAAGACGACTATGATAGCAAGTATGCATAAAAAAAACTGCTGTTGCATGCACTGCTGAAAGTGTTTTAAGACGCTATATAATCTTATCTCTTCTCACAGTTGTTTTTAATGGGGAAAGACAAAGTTAATCACTTAATCCTCTAATTTCCATATTTTCTTTCTCATTTATGAATCTCTCAACCTTTTTGCTCTGCACCTATTTGACCTTTCTGTGTCTGTAGCCATTTCTCCTGCTGAAGGGAACTACGGAGAGACCCTGAGCACTTTGCACTACGCCAGTCGGGCTAAAAACATTGTCAACTCACCCAAAGTGAATGAAGATAACAGCGTGAAGGTGATCCGAGGGCTTCAGGCCGAGATAGAAAGACTGAGAAAGCTACTGGAGGAAGCCAATCAGGTGCGGCAGTATAATTCATGCTAAAGTGTAAGCCATGGTGCACTGCATTGACTCTTAACAGGCTTTTTACATGCATAGATTCAGCTTCTGTTTTCTCTTGCAGGCTCCCAAAGGAGAGCTGTCTTCCTGTGTTGAAGTTGTGGAAAAGCTGCATGAAAATGAGGCAAAGGTGAGTCATGTTGCCAAATAGACACACTCGAGGTAATTTGCTGCTTTTTCCTTTGTAAATATTACATAAAAACTTTCCATATTTTCCTCAGGTAGCAGCACTTACTAAAGAGTGGGCAAATAAGTGGAATGAATCGCACAGTATTCTGAAGGTAATCAATCCCTTTCTTGTTTTTGTGTGACAATAAATATTACTCCCAAATGATTATGTTCTGGTGCCCTAGCATTGATTAATTCTCTTTCTCCTTCTTAACTAATGGCACAGACAACTGTCAGATGAAGCCAGTGCAGCTTAGTTCATTAATCTAGTCTACTGGACGTGCATTTCATGTTTTTGTGATTATGCCTGTGTTTAATGATATAAATAGGATATGAGTAATATCATGATTAATATTGTCAAATAATTACATTACATTAAAGTGGGATTTTGTGTTAAAGGTATAATTCCATACTGCACTTTCACTGATACGCTGACATTTGTTGCAGTACACACAATTTACCACACTGTGTCACTGTAAGCTTTGCAAACAGACCGTGCTACAGTTTGTGCAAGTCAACCAGGCATTTAAATTGAATTTACGCACAAGTATTATTTTAGAGATGTTTTTAAAAACTGAGTTGTGTTAAAAAAGTGTGACTGTTAGGGCTTGCAGGAAACAGAACAGACATGGCTTTTTTTAACCCAATATGTTTTCCCTAATGCTGTGGAAGGCGTGCAGCAGCCGCGTAAAACCTCAATTGGCCAGAATAATCCCCGTGCTTGCCAACTCGGAGTACACTGAATGCGTTTCCACTGTTGAATTTGTGCCCAATCTCCCAAATAACACCAAATGTCATCTGTTCGAGTGTCATCTTTTCCTGCCAAATCTCAAGGAATATGCGTTAAATTATAAGGCCAGAAAATTATTAGATAGTATTTATTTCACAGTATATTCGTCTGACCCAGAGGTCTCCAACCCAGAGCTCGGGAGCTACCAGTAACAGTCCTGCCCTTCCCAGTAGCCCCCCAAAGGCTTTCTTCATTGCTTCATTAGCTTAATGACTCAAATTTGATTTGTCTTGGCAAAACGACTTTATCAAGGCTCATATATTGAGGCATTTTCTCGTTGTGCCTCAAATTATATGACTGTGAACACATTGGACACAATCTGCAAACCTTTACCCAACTACAAAGTTGTATATTAAGTGAAAATAACCTTAAGTGGCATTGTTTGCTCAAATAAGTAACTCTTTGTCTCATCGTGTTTTCTTTTGGTTATACACATGATAATGAAGGATCTTTTATTGATTTGATAATTACATTTTCTTATCTGTTAAGTTGTTATATTAACATGATGTGTGGATTGTTACGCTTGTGGAGTAATTAACATCTAATTGTGTAAAGTTGTAAATGACATTTCAGGGCTTGGCGGCCTTTATTCATCACGACGTATTGGACTCATTAGCAGATGTCAGAGCTTCTAATTAGGAGGTTGTGATTATTGACACATGGCACTTTAATTTCTGTCTGTCCGGCATAGTAATTGAAATAGCGCTGTTGTAAATTTATTAGCGGGCGGTGATGGCTTTATGTTGAGCCCAGTGTCATTCCTGTCCTCCTCTCTTAGATAAAACGCATCTCTCACTCAGGGCTGTGTGCATCAGAGTGGATACACCTGTTATTAGGCAGATCTGATGTGACAGCCAGACAGTCGACCACTGCGGTGTCCAGCAGGCGCTCGGATACATAGTGTTTGATGGATCACGGTATGCAGTTGACGTTTATCTCCACTACTTTTGATGAGTGTTATTTTTCAGAGATGCTTCACCAGATTTGGATGTGGTACGAGTTTGTGCTTTTCGATCTGAGGCTCGGGAAGTAACACCCATTTACTTTAACGTCTTTTGTTGGCACTAATAACACATATTACTCTTATAACCAGAAAGAAAATGGTTAAATCCCAGCTCAAACTAGTGAATGCTGTCGTTCTGTCCTGTGGCAAGACACTTCCTCCACTTTGTCTGAATTCATGTGGTATGAGAGAGGCTCATCATCTGCCACATTTCCATTTGCCAGCCCCAGGGCAGCAACAACGGTATCACTACAGAGTGTGAAGAGTAAATGAATGTGACTGCAAATGAACACAATACAATGCTAATATTTGTCTGCTTTCTTCACTTTGAAACCCTTTGTTCCCCTCTTTCTTTTAAAAACCTGTTGCATCAAGTTAAGAAAACACTGAGCCAGACCTTCACGTTTCACTGCTTAAAATGCCATCCATAATCTCACACCAGCAGCATCTTGCTTATTTATAATGAATTGCATTGCGTGACCTAAAATACGAGTTGTACTATCAGTGTTGCTGCTGTGTCCCTGATAATGGCACATAATGAAATTAACATTCATGTAACATTCCAGAGTTTCATTGCAATGCTGGCCGAGCGTTGTCCGTCCTTTCTTTTTTTTTTTTCTTGTAGTGGCCATAAGGATGCAAGTTGACAAAGATGCAAAGTTATTCGTCATCTTCCTGGATTGGTTACAGGGCGTGTGGGAGTGAGAAAGTCATTCGTAGGAGTTGGATTCCAGTGCTGCCCCTAACCAGACGGCATTGGCCGATTTTGTGAGGGAAAAAAGGATCGACAAAATAAAACATTTGTTCATATATCCACAGCACAGGCCCACAGACAGCCTTCGAGTCCCTTTGTAAGAATCCAAGGGAGGCGCCTTCTTTTAAAGATGAAATGAACCTGTGCTGCTTTGATGCTTAATTCTTCTATTTTCCTAAAATGCTGCAATCAGCAAAAAGACAAAAGCTCTGCACAGACTCCAAGCCTTGCTCTGTTGAAAGTAATTTGCTTCACACTGTTAGTAGTTATGCATCGTGGATCAGCACTGAGGCACAGCACAAAACCTTTATTAATTCTTGTGGCTTTGATATTTACAGCCAAGTGAAGCTTGTTTAGTGGAACGGAGCTAACTTGTTCCATCTTGGCCGATATCTTGTTTTTGATATGGTTATTTGAGATAGTCATTAATGGGCAATTGCCTAACCCGGGCTGAGTTCAACTCCTTATGTTCTCCCCATATCTGTGTAGGTTTCCTTCTGGTGTTCCAGTTTCCCATACCACTTTAACATGTACAATAGGCTGCCCTCTGGGGCCAGGGCTGTATTATACCTTGTGAGTAAGTTTAAAGGGGCTAGATGCAAGTTAGTCATTTTATGCTCACTACTGCCACCTCAGGTCTTATGCGTAACTGCAGCTTCTATATTAAGCTGGTGCATGACAGCACTTCGACCCGAATTAACACCTTTTTGAATGACAGTGCAGGATTTTAGAGGCAGTTGTAAACAGGTCTGAGCTCATTCTACATATTAGGACATGGCTGGAACATGTAGGGGGATGAAAATACTTAGTTTTAACATTTTTAAACTCTGTATAGTCCCTGTAAGTGGACGGGTCATTGTCGACTTTAGTTAATGGCACTGCCTAAAGCCCATTATAGTTTCCTGTTACATTTTTGCAAATAACTGACTCATTGAATGTCAAACTAAATGAATGCAATGCATAAATATGATTTTACTGAGTTAAATGTCGCAGTGTTTTTATTGACCAATCCGTAAAAATCGGTGTCAAATTTGTTGTTCTGTTCATGGAAATTCCATTTAAAATCCTTCCTGAATGTAGATGATTGCTTTTAATGGATGCTTAAATGCTACAAAATAGCAGTCGCTTGTTGAGGCCACAGCTAATTGCGGCGTGCCTCGAATTTAAAAGCTCACTTTTTGTCCGGAAATGTTCAGACACTGAGAGGTTGGTGTAGGGAATGAGTTGTCCTCGGTTTGCGTGCAGAAAAGAGGAGGATCTCATCTGTTCCTGATGTCTAAGGAAAGTGACACAGTGCATTAATCTGCCAAGTGCCGGGTCCAGCCCTAATGAAGTCTGTGAAGGATTCCTTTTAATTAAGTGCAGCACTGGGGTCGATGCCGCTCCCTCTTCATTAGAAAATAAGGATTTCTACCATTTCACAGCTGCCAATGAGCAAGCCTCTCTGGTGGTGGTCTCATGGTTAAATCTATACTAAGGGGAACAGGGAGGAGGGTCAAAACTACCTCCTAGTTTATGCACCCGACAATGTCTGAATATCTAATGCGAGAGATTTTCCTGCTATGTCTTTTGGGAAGGTGCTTATGATAATCCCAGGGAATAGGAGGCTTTAGGCCACCAGCTTAGCAGAGAAGCACTATGATAGGGCCACTCAAATGTAGGCAGCGTCTGGGTCATGGGGCAGCAGCTTTTGCCCCACAGGAGCAAGAGGTTAAAGCTGCGACGTCTTCATTGATAGTTTTGTTATTAATGAGTTTGTTGGTTGCTTGATTTAAGTGCCTTCGATATTTGCTGATTGTGATGGTTCCTTCTACTAATGACATTTATAACAAATAGAAAAAAGTAAGCAGTAATGCAGTGCGACTCAAGCTTTTATGTCGCCATAACGATTTTTTGAGACAGTGAAGCATTATAGGATTGGTCACAGCTCTAAGTGCAAACATTTTGTGCCTTCAGTGTTAAGTATTGACTTCTCTGTTTGATGAAGCTTTTAAAATCCTTGAAGATTTCTGAAGAGGCTTTTTGACCATTGTTTTCAGTGACAAGCATTAGATGTATTTCGTGCAATTGTCTTTAACTTGGCCTGCTTTACCTAAAAGCAGTACGTGTGAAAGCCTTCCTTCTCCTTTCACAGAGTCCTAGATCATTTAAGGAAATGTGTTAAGTATATGACTCTTCTAGGCACACATTTTATTATGATATAACAGTTGAGTCTTGAGGACCCTGGCTCAAAGCAAAGAAGTTAGAAGGTTACCGCAACTTCTGACACTGATGGATGTAATGCATGCCTGTTCTAAACATGACACTCCGTGGTGTAAGCTGCATTTGAGCTATCGCGGCATATTGGAATAGTCCCGAATAGTCCCAAGGAGGCCCAAGCAAGAAGGTAGAAGAGGAGGCCAACTACGGGAAGGGCTAAAAACGGTACCATATTGATTTGGACTCTTTGGTTATTATGCCATTGTTGCATATTGACAGTTTTGTAAAAGACTTAACAGTTGAATCAAGATGATGCATCAACAGACTTGACCTTTCAAAACAAATGTGTTTGAACACCTTGCAGACGACAAAGGCCACTTTGAACCTTTATATAAACCTGGATGTTTACGAGCTTGAGGCACTATTTTAATATATACATAGTGTTGATAGTCATGTATCAATAAAGCCAGTGGAGCGTGGTATCGGAGGACCTGTGTGGGTGGTGTCTGTGTTTCACTCACTGCTCTCCATGTACAGTTCGCCCCCATAATCTGAATGATTTATAGCCCCTGTTTGCCGTTAGCCACTCTGCCGTTTCCTGGCGACACATGGTTGGATCGCTGCTACTCTGCCTGGCCTTCGGGCGAGGAAGAGCAAGTCATAAAGAATTCAGTTTTCTGCTGGTTGCTATTAAATGTCTATCAGCATTTTAGTTTTATAGTGTGTGCCATTTCAGCTGCTGGATATGTTCATCTTGATGTACTACTTTGTTTCACAGGAGGAGACTGTGGTTCTAAGGAAAAGGAGAAGTGGAGTGGTCTTGGACTGTCAGCTACCTCATCTGATCGGCATCGACGAAGGCCTTCTGGGATCTGGCATCGTCCTCTACTATATTAAAGTAACGCACAGATCAGACTCAACATTAGGACCGCCAGCGCAATCTGCAAACAAACACTTCTACAGTTTAGGCAGCTGTCCTTAACACACTTGAAGCACTCACTTGAAGCCCCAACCTGCTGAAGACTCATTTACACGTACACACTTGAAGGTATGGTGGCTGAAATGTCTTGCCCAAGGACTCAAGGACAGTATGCACTGGTCGGAGCAGGATTTGAATCGCTGACCTTTGTATTCGTGGACCACCTGTAGTACTTGGCCTTCTTCAGATGGTACCCTGGGCCTTTTTTTCATTTTATTCAAATTTCATGTATGCTTTCATATTGCTTTTAAGTTGGATGTTTAAATAGTTTCGGCACAATTTAGTCCCATTTCTGTCTATTTTAGACTTATCTTGGACCTTTCTTAGACCCAGTGTAATGCTGGTTTCATCTAGACATGATGGTATTTCAAGGTCAAATATTTTGTGAGGTGCCTTTTCCTTCTACGATCATTACGGGTTCTTACCTGTGCCCTTTTGCTGGTTAGTGGCCACTAACAAAACAATTTAACTGTTGTCAAACCTGCTAAAATCCTAAAAACTGCAGAGTAGTTTCAGTTTCTAGCGTATTGACAAAACTTGCTTCCTGAACAAATATAACCAATAGGTTTAAAGATTGATAATAACTGAGCTTGGCAAACTAATAATCTTGGAATATAATACGCTTACTTGTGACCTGTGACCAAGAGCATGAACTCTGTTTTTCTACAGGAGGGTCAAACCACAATAGGGAGCAATGAAGCATTATGTGGCCAGGATATCGGTAAGTTGGAGCGGCCGTTACAAATGGTGCCGCTTTGCTTTATTTCCCCTGGTCACTGTAAAAACCCTCTGTGCTTATTGAATAGTGCTGCAAGGGCTTGGGCTCCTCAGTGAACACTGCGAGCTGCAAAACCAAGATGGTGTCGTTACTTTGATTCCCGACGATGGCGCCTTGTGTTTGGTCAATGGATCAGTCGTCACCGCTCCCTGCCAGCTGACTCAGGGCAAGTACTTTGTGGAGGAAAAATTACTGAAAAAGATTTTTTTTTTAATGTTTTATATTTGTCTCTAATATAAGAAAATTGTGGCTCTATCAATTTAGATGAGGAATACATTTATTGAAATAATAGACACTTAAATTATGGTGTAGATATACAGAATTGTAAAAATATAATGAAATAACACACACCGTAATGTATTTACAAATATATATAGTCTTGTTTTGAATCCTAAGAATATCTTCTGTGCGAGTCCTGTTCTGGGAACTTTGTCGCTGTTGCTCAATAGAGGCTTTGCATTGACACTACAGTGAGGCTGCAACGATAATCATGACAATCAGAAATAATCAACCAATAATATAGTAATTTATAATCATCATAGGTTCTATACGCACACCTCAATGCAGGTTTTAACAGTATCAGTTAGCTGGATTTCTTTTTTTTTTCTTAAGTTCTCAAGACTTCCGCAGTAAACTTGTTTTGTCCCTTATTCTGTTTTGAATTTGATTTAAAACAAAATCTCTATTACATTAAAATTGATTAAATTGCTGACTAATCAAATACTGAAACGGGCATTAATTGCTGCCCGACTTAACAAAGGTCTGAGTGTGTGTTTGTTTCTAATGCTGTGTTGTGTATTGGTATAATTCTCTCATCTTTGTCCATAGTTTTTAAAACCCTGTCTAAGAATTCAAACTCAGTATTGTAGTGTATTCTGTTGTGGAAATCGAATGCCTGTACTTCTATAATAGAGTGCTTTCCAAAGCTCACAGTCATTTAGTCGCTGGTATTGCAATAGCGCTTTCCCCTTTTTGAAGAAGTGGTATGAGATCACTGCATTACATCTACAAATGAAATCCATTTTATTCCCGCGGCTCCCCTGCAGCAGCCGAAGTGGACTGTGCACAGTCCGTGGGGCAGATGCCATTTCTCTTACTAAACATTTTGAAGGGCACTGGGGTCCGAACAAAGCCGCAGACAAAGCCCCAGGCCCTTCATTTTAATTGGCAGATGGAGTTGATAGGGCGACAGGTTTGAAGTGGGCCAAAGCTTTAACCTTTTAAAGGACTGAGGCGAGCTGGGCAAAAACTCCCATGGGTCCAGGACTGTCACCATCCAAAACCGCTTTTTCATCAACACATTTTTATGAAATTCACAGGAATGAGTTTATAAGCACGTTTTACACCTTTCAATGGACAAGCGGCAAATAATTTTAACAAGCTACATCAGGGAAAGCAAATCATTTGTTTTTAGCATTAGTGATTCTTCTGAGTTTTTAATTAATAAAAGTAAAAAAAAAAAATGTAAAAAAAAAAAACTCTGGGAGCCTATTTTAGTATTTAAAATTAATGTATAGCCATTTTTTTTTTACTTTTATCAGTGTCGGGGGTAGCGTACTACAAAAGTAACAGGTTACAAAAATATATTTTTTCAGCAAATAAGGAATATAACAGATCACTTAAACAAAATACGGAAATATATTAGTCATTACAGTTCAAGTAGCTCAAGTTACAAGTGCATTTAAATGTATGACCGATAAAAATGCAGCACCAGTTGGACACTGGTGAATAAGATCTGCGTTTGTGTGCAGCTATAATGTAGTCCAAACAAAACACGAAGGAATGCGGGAAAGCGAAAGAAAAGGAAATCTTTGCACTTTTGCCCGGTGGCTTTAACACTATCCGTTTATATTTTGCCAAGAAGTAACTCAAAGTAGTGTAGCTCGGCTACATTTTTTAAATGGTGATATTTAATACAAACATGTTACATTTTTATAACTAACTACTAAAATAGAATATATTACAATTTTAAAGTAACTTGCTCAACACTGTTAATTATAGGACGACGATCTATATTCCTAAATTGTTATCGCAGTATTAGAAGACACATCCATATCAAAAGAATATAGTACACAATATATCTCATATAAGTCACTAAAATCTTCCACTTGTGCAAAAGTTTAATTTTCCATCTTAGCCTTGTTATGCAAATGAGTAACAAGTGTGAAAACAAAGTGCTTGTAATTTATTTTGAGACCTAATGGAGCGTTCTGTTTTTAAATGGTTTAGTAAAATTGCAATAATAATATACTTTTATCATCTACAAACACTCGGTTACACCAGGCAGCTGCACAGTGCTCTACCAGACTATTGTTGCTTTTACCATTTCAATTTATCCCCATATCCCCGACTGAAATTGCTGCATCTGAGGCCATTTTATTGAACAAATGATTGTAATTTTCAGTCACTGCTGCTTGGATCCATCACAAGCTGCCCTCGCCGCTCCTTTGTCACTCGTCAGAAGTCATTAGTGGTTTCTGGATTTGTATCTGCAGCAGAGAGTAGACGAGCAAACTGGAACTCGGGGAGAAAAAAAATCTAGATGGAAGTTTGCGGTATGAAGCATGATTCTGATATAGAAAGTCTAATATAACTTCAATATGATAGCTGCACAAGGCTTCGCAAGTTTGTCCTAAATCCTCACCGTCCAGGTTGGTGCCAATCACTCTGGGAATTGTGTTCTTTGTACCAATTCACTCGCAGAAAAAAACCCTGCTCCAACCTTTGTGCAATTTTTCACGTCTGGACCACAGTAATCCCACACCGACTGGAAAGTCCCCTGTATATATGATAGCCATTGGCTGTCTATTTCACTTGTTACAAAGTAGGGCAAAACTCCTAGAAGTCCATGGATGCTGTTGCTTGTATTTAAGAATGGCTACAGGTCATAGCATTTATTTTATAAGATATTTTTATTTTTGAAAAGAACAAAAAAGAAAAAAATGCAATGACAAAAGGGTATAGCACTTTATTTTATAGTACCCTTGATACATTGCACCCATAGATATAATACAATAAAAATGAGCGGGTCCCATTCAGCCCCATTCATTGAAAAAGATTCCAGAGTCGTGTGTGAACCTTAATGGCCGCTCACCTACGCAGCCTGTTCCTTAAAAGGGCAAAAAGGCGGGAAGCCCTGCACTCACGGGGCGGGCAGAGCCTTCACAGAGCTCCAGAGTTTGATTGACAGGCTCAGGAGCCAGTCACTATACTGAAAATGCTTCCAAGAGTTTTTCTTTGCTTCCAAAGAAAAACTCTTTGGAGACAGGCTTTTAAGCCGTTCTTGGGAGCATTGCTTCTAATGGGACTTCTAACGTCCCAAGTGTCTCTTGGAGTCGCCCCAGCCACCAGGGGGTGTTATTACAGCAATGTCAGCTCCCCACCATAAACACCTTACAGAAGCATGTTCCTCGCTCATTGTTTGCACCAACTAAATTTAGTACAATTTAATGTGGGTTAGATACACAATGAAATCTGTATTTTAGTGTAGTTGTAGTTTGTTGGTACATAATGTAATAAGACATAACCCTAACATTAAGCCCTAACCCTAAGGGTCTCGTGTCCTAATACATTATGTACCTCCAGAGTACTAATACAAGTTATTCCATTGTGTATCTAGCCCATAGGCACAAGTTATTACAGATTGTTACAGAGCACATTTAGCTAGGTACAATGTTTCAAGGTTTTCAAATTTTCTCGGTCTCGCTCTGTTATATCTAACTGAGTTGTTGACCGTACATCGCCCCAGCAGAGCTCTCCGGTCTGCCGATCAAATGGTTCTGGACGTGCCCAGGTCCCGGTACAAACAGTGAGGCGATCGTTCTTTCAGGGTTGTAGCACCAAAACTGTGGAACAGCCTGCCCCTCAGTCTGCGTGTTCTCACAGAACTGTCCCTCTTTAAGTCTATATTGAAGACACATCTCTTCAAACTAGCTTTTAAGACTTAGATCGCACTTATTTGATTGATTGATTTTTTAATTAAGGGACACAAAACTGTGGTGAAAACATGACAAAAGCCACAAAAAAGCAACCAAAAAAAAAAGCTTAAACAACGTGGCAGAGATGAAAAAGTTCTGATCAGTTTTGTAGGTCTTTGTTTTCAAATGAGGCATTACAATGTTGCTTTCCAGTCGAGAAGCTTTTGGATTTGGGTAAAGCCGAACGGGAGACAATGCGCTCGGTTAAGACTGGTAAGAGGTTAAAGGAACAGGCCACCGTTTTTCCATACTGAGACATGTTCTTACCTGAGCTTACACAGGTTGATGTGTACCTGTTTGGTCTGTGTGCGTGCCCGTGGAAGAGCGTGGTCTGGAGCTAGAGGAATATGCTGGGAGAGGCCAAATGCTAACAACATCTTTAGTCACACACAAAGACCAGGATGCCAGGATTGTTTTAAAACCATGTTGTATTTTCACTGTGTAAAACACGGGATGTTTTTAATAAAATGAAACTGGATATACAGTAGATTTACATTAAAGTAAGCTCACTCCTGTTTTATTTGCTTTTTAATGTTTTGAGTAATGCTCTTTCTTGTAATTATAATGTACTTTAACAAACAAAATGGAAAAAGTTGCTTTCTTTTTGCCCCACACCAGAAGATCTATATTTCTTTGAACCATTTATTGTATTTATGTCTGAATTATATGTTGCTTTTGTCTAGGATCCATTATACAGCTAGGAAAAGGCGCCATGTTTCGTTTTAACCACCCGACGGAGGCTGCTCTCCTCAGAGAAACGCAGCAGGTAACAACAGGGCATTATTAATTTAAACAAGCATGACGTCCATTTCCTTTTTAGTAAAAGTCGACATAATGCACTTTGTTTCCATAACTACAGCCCACTCACTCTTTCACACTTCGCTGAACACAGACCCATCGCTGGTTTGAAAACACAAACACCTGCTGCAGCTCTGCCTCTGCCAGTTTTTCTGTTTAGTGCAAAACTCCCTATTCCTATTATAACTGGCTGGTGTGTCATTCAGTCCTGTGTTTCTCGCAGAATTCAGTGGTATATTGTTTTCCATCCAGGTGCACTGCTGTTTTTGCCCATTTGCTAAAACATCTTTTGGCACAGATATTTAGTTGGGTCATGGGAAAAAGACAAAAAAAAACATTGCTGTAAAGTTGCATGTGATTAAGTTCTAAATTCTTAACTTTGTGAGCTTTAACATTGTATTGGGTTTGACAAAACATTTATGTTTTGATTTTCTTAAAGCCTATACCATGATTTTGATTTTATTTAATGAACATAACTAATCAAACATCAATTATTTTAACAGTCAGGCAGTGTTTTTCTATTTTTTTTTTCCCAGCAACAAATTGGGAAAGACATTTCTCTGGGAAAGCCTTGTGACCCACTTCAAATGGTTCTGTGACCCACCAGTTTACAACCTCGGGTATAGAGAATTATTTGTAAAGAGAATTAAATACATGTTGGTGCAGGTTTTTGCTTGGCCAGCCATCCACTCCTGCTTTATGTATCTGTTCAAAAGCAGGTCTTTGTAAAAAAAAAAAAAAAAAAAAAAAAAAAAAAATTGGAAAAGCATGTATTCTTGCTGGCCCGGCTGGTGTTTTGCAGTGTTTATTGCGTTACTAAGTACTGAATTCCAGTGACGGTCAATTATAGTCGCTAGCTTGTATTCCATTTTCTAAGCCACTGCTCTGTACGCTTGTGTTTCAGAGTGGGCTGCTCTCGGCCGTCAGCCTGTCTCTCATGGACATGTCAAAGTCTGCAGAGAGTCTGTCCAAGGTGATGCTGCAGAAACCTGGGTAAAACGATGCTTTCACTCTTGCTTTAGTCCGGGGTTTTCATGGAAATGTTCAGGACCTTGTGTAAAATAACACTGGTATATTTATACTTTCTTAAATCCAGTTCTCCGTACACCGTGGTCAAAAAGGTTGGAGGTCGAGGTCAACTTTATTTCTATTGCACATTTGCATCAACCACGGCTGTCCAAGCGCATAGTTCAAATAAAATAGATGATAAAATCTAGGAATACTAAAGGCATAATAAAACTACAACATCAAGAACAATGAAACAGAAAATACAATGGAGAAACAGCTCTTGTAGTCCGGGCCAAACAGACGCTGAGCTGCCGGGGAGCAGCAGCAGCAGCAAAAGCTCTGTCTCCTCTGGTTTTCATGCACGTTTTGGGCACATCCAGGAGGAGCAGGTCAGCGGAGCGAAGTGCTCTGGACGGGGCATGGATAAACAGAAGCCCTGATACAAAGGTGCCATTTAAACATTTAAAAACGATCAAAAGAATCTTGAAGCTGATTCTGTAGCAGACAGGGAAATGGATGTAAGCCTGTTTATGGACGCTTGGTCCAAACCACAATACAAGTGATGTACTGCTTTTTCAAGTTCGTTTGGGGCAATGTAAGATTAACTTTACTTAAAAGCTGCATCTGGAAAAAGCTAGTTTGGACAACTGTACTGATTTAGAAACCCCCGTTATTCAGGAACACGTGCATTAATTGCACGCTTGAATTGGTTGTGTTTTAAATTACTCTGATCAGGTGGAAACAAGTGATGACCAAAAAAAATGTTTTGTGTTAGTAATTTTCCCAAAATTATTGTCATAAATACCTGCACAAAATATTCCTAAAAACAGTGAAACTGGTTCCGTAAAGGTTTAGTGAGGATAAAGCGAGCCTGGAAAAAGTGCTAAGATTTGTAGCGTATTCCATTATAAACCAATGGAGGTTTAAAAATGTAAAATACTGGATTTATTGGACACTACCTGGAAGCAAAAAGGAGTCGTTTCTTCGCTTTACTTTTCATTGTTTTTAGAGATGTTTTATGGACAGTGTTTGCTAGTATTTATAGTAGTCCATCCCAAAGTTAATATAGTTTTGAGCCAAATAAATCTCATTTGATCCGACCCGATTGTTCAACAGTGGAGAAAAATGTTTTCAAAGCACTATCTTTTCGGTACAGCATATCTGTAGAATCTCTTGCAAGGAGCCATTGTAACCTGATAGTTCTCTTGAATTCTTATCGGGGACTAAACCGAATTATCTGTTTGGCCATTTACAAAGTTATTCCTGTCTGTTACAATGCTCACTGAAGTGTGCAGAGCTCAATGTTAATGTGGCATTTATCTCTCCTCGCGCCAGATTTTAAGAGCAGCTATCGATTTGTCACTTTCTCCTCTCATCAGACAAGTCCCAAAATTCAATCCATTGCTCTCGTTATTTACTGCAGCCTCAAGTGGTGAGCAATTTCAGACCTAGACCCTTGTAGATCTGATAATGTTGTTTTACAGCATGTGTTTGGTGTACAATTTTCTCTCCGGTGGTGCGCTCATTGTGTTGAGGGGATTTGAGACCCCTATCTGGAAATGTCCCCGATTCCCCGACACGGCATAGTCTCAGCACAAAAGTAAATGTATCTGTGCAATGTGTAGGATCAGTGCAAAGATGCTATCTGGAACTAGACTGTTACCGTCTTCATTTTTTCCGTGAGGGGTTGCTTCTTGGGGCTTGGACACAGACCGTTTTAGGGAAGGAAATATTCTGTATTTTTAAGTCATAACACGGTGTAATTTGGAACTGCTTTTTATGCAAGATTTTCTCAAAGGCTTTCTAATTTTTCTAATCTTATTGTATTATTCATCTTTAGGTAGTTTCTCCTGACAAATATCCCGATTGCCCCAGCGACACACGAGTGGATAAAATGCTTGGGTTTATTTGTAATACGGTCCAGAAGTTGTAAACAATTAGGACAGTTGTCATTTGTAATAAACAGTTCATATTAAAATATTCTACTTTGTGAATGGCCAAAAGTCCTTAGTATGTGTCCATAGCACCTATGATTAGGGACATAAAACCATATCTTACCAGGCTGTGGGGAGTGCATGAAATGTATTGGAATTTTTTGTTGGGGGTAAATAGGCTCATCAGGATAATGACTATATCGACTTATCGTTCAATAAATGAGAGATAAACAATAGAATTTTGAAATCATACATTTACATTTTTCCTTTATATATATTTTTAATCCTAATTTCACATTACTTGAACAATTTCACCGTAGAAATTTGTGTTTCATTAAGTTTCATGCTAATTGCAACTCATGTGTTGTTGAATATGTTAAAATGTACTTTTAGAACAAGGTATTTCTGAGATTTCCCTTTTTTCTGTTTCAGTGGCATTAAGTGCTCAATATCGTTTATCGTAATTTTTCAAGCTTTAATATATCGAACTTCAACTACACTAAAGCCTGTCACAATAACAAAATTTGAAGCTTTCCCATGAGGCAACATGGCATGTCCACATTTACAAATGGGGCATATGTATGCATGCTACAAACCCTGCTAGAAAGCAAGAGATTTTGTTCACCTGTATATTTGACAGATTATCTCGTGCCCCCGGTGTTGTGCCTTTCTGGCCACAGGACCCTCTCACGCCACATAAGTCTGCACTTATGTGCTAGTCTCTCCAGGGAGCTCCGCACTAACTCTGACCACAGCCTCACTGCTTCCCAACTCTGAGTGGAGTTTTCATACCAACCCTTTGGCAAAAGCTACAGCCAAAACAAAACATGAATAATTTAAGAAGGTTTCGATGTCGCCATAACCTCACATCTTTTAGAAAGTACTCGAGGGCAATTAAGTAATGTATTTTTTATGAATCTCGCGCTGATCCTATTGGACAGGCAAGGTTTAGATTTAACATCAATGCTCAGATTTGGACATATTTCTGGTGTAATCAAAACTTAAAAAATAAATAAAAAAAAGAATGAATGAGAGTTGAGATTCTTTCCCAACATCTGTTCGTGTTTAGGATGACTGAGGAGAAGAGCAGCCAACAAGAGAAGCAGCTCGAGAGAGAAGTGAGCCAAAACAGCGAGGACAAAGGATTTGTGAGTGAGAACAGCGGGCACCTCCTCCAGTCCACTGCAGAGGAATCACTGGAGGCAGAGGCTGAAGAGACTGGCACTGGGTGAGTGTGAGAGTCCAGTGCCTCTCGGGATTTGATGATGCATTTGTTGTGTATTAACTGTAGTCTTTGCTCAGTGAGAGCTCTATAACCCATAGAGCATAACTGGAACAATTTTAACATGAGGTCAAGGGTGGATAGAGTCGACACAAAAACTATTTTTCCAGTACGAGTTGATGGTCCTATATTAGGCACTTTCTACTTTGTGCTACGGGCTCATTAGAACGTAGGCTATGGTATCCCAAAGTCATGTTGGAAGTAGTTTTATCAAGTTTGGTATTCTGTGGTAATTACTGAGCCCAGTATCAAACAAAAACTCCAAAAATCCACTCATGGCATCAGTTGAAATAACATTTTACGTCAGCAAGGCAGGTTTGTAAGCTGAACATCCCAAATTGGCCATTACCCTTTTAGACAACTGAGCGGACAAACCCTGAGTACGGGACATCCTATTCTAATCCCCTCCATCCTAAAAAAAAAATCCTTTAATCACTACATGGACCTGCGCTGCGTCCCTCTTGTTGACGCTGTAAATGCTTGACTGCCTCGGCTTGTCTCTCTCTCAAACTGCCGCGGCACAAAGCCCTTTTCTAAGCCGCTGTTTACCGTCAGAGATCGCACAATTCGTTTCTGTTCCCTCCACGAGAGTGCTCAGTATTGTATGTAAATCCTCAAATCAACATGCACAGATTCTACTTAATTTCACAGCTAGCCGAGTGGTGCTAATCTCATCCAACTGTTTTGGGGTTCTTGAAACTAATGGCTGCTTTTTTGCTGAAGTTGTGCTGCAGTAAAGTCGTTGGGAAAACTATATCAACTCTAGAGCGAGAATAATTTATTAGAGTTAAGGAAGTATGTAACGCGACGACCTCCCTGCTATTGGTCAAAGTTATAAAATGCATAAGGTTAAGGTATACTTTATTAATCCCCGTAGGGAAATTATTTCTCTGCATTTGACCCATCCTCAATGCCGCTGGAGCGACCTGTAGGTGCAGTGAGCTCGGGGACCCATCTCCATGATGTGCAGCCAGGCTGGTGGTCAGAAACACCTGGCTGGAGGATTCACCTATAGTGCATGTTTTTAGTGGTAGGGGAAACCTACGCAGACACAGGGAGAACATGCAAACTCCACACACTGGTGGGACTCGAACCCGGACCTTCTCGCTGTGAAGCACGAGCGCTAACCGCTTTTAGCCGCCTGTCGTGCTATTAACTATATTAATAACTATTTTTTATCACTGAAATCTTTGTGATCGACTTTGTAAACATGTTTGTGAGATGCAGATGTTTATAGATGTCAAAACAAACTAAACAAGGAAATTATAAATATTACAACATAAGACGCTGCAACCAGAGAATCTAAAGGAAGCTTCTTTCAAGTTCAGAGTTCTTAAGTTAATTATCTATTTATGCAGTTCATCCTCTTTCAGTCTCGGGGTGGATGTAACTTTTTCATGGTAAATATTTCCTACGTAATGTTTATCCACAGTGAATGTTATTGCCTTTTTCGCTCGGCTGTAATATTTTACAAAACATTTACACATCTGTGGGATTGAGAATTCTAAATGATTTTGAAAGGTTAAGAAGAAAGTGATTTTTCTACTGGCTTCCTTGAATAAGAATCCTCATGAACTCCATCCTCCCAGCCCTTTGCAGATGGAATTGAATGAAACCACACCATGTCCTTAGCTTTTGTATCACGTCACCATTCGCCAGCCTTTTTAAAATAATTTCCCGGTCTAACAATACTCATCAACCTGGAAAATATAGAAACGGATGTCTCGGTGAAAAGCCAATAGGTGATATTCCCTTCACTGGCCTCTGGTATTGAAGTTATGTCTGACTGACACCATGTTTTGTGTTTTCAGGCTGGTGAATGTGGCGCCTGTGAAAACCAGCAGTTCAACACAAAGAGCTGTTATCGAAGTATGTACCTTCACTCTTCATGACTGTTTGGGCTGCACAGTGTCTTGAATATCGCAGTAAAAAAATATTACTGCAACTTTTGACACCAAATGTTCTATTTAAACAAAAAACATAATTTGTTTTCTCATTAATAAAAATCTAAATCAGGTCTCGAGGCTGAAATGGACTTAAGAATTAACTGTTGTATACGTTAGTGCACGTTCTCAGTCTGGGCTGTGTTAGCAAACGATGTGTAAATTAGTATCATATTGTACTTTCTCAAATAATGTCGGTGGCTTTTAGATGCATTTGGAGAAGTTGCTAGTCGTTATTATTCCAGATACAAAACTGCCACTCTAGTCTCTCATGTCTTCACAGAAAATGGCAAATGTCAATACATTTCCCTCTTCGAGCCAAGTCCAATACAGATTTTTATGAGCCATGAAATGCTCTTTCCCCTGGCTTATTATGTTTGTTTATTATGCACATATTTAAACTCGGTTATGCTCTCCTGCAGGGGTTTCACTTACGATGACAGACACACGCTATGTGAGCACTTCTAAACTATAACGCTATTTCAATATCTGGCTGCAGTTCTTCCCAGAAATAGCCTTGTTTTTAACCCTTTGGACATGCGCTCGCTTGTCTAAATATCTGGCAAACAAATGTGAGAAGTCGACACTAAATGCATCTGTTTACCACATTTTTTTAAAGAGCCAATTCCAACGGACAATGGGCCACAAACAAGGGGCTGATGTGGAGTTTTCACTGCTTTCTAATTTCTTTTCTTGTTTCTCTTTCTTGCACAATGTTAACTAGGCCACACCTGTAAAAAGTGCTGTCCCTCATTCACTGGATGGAGAGGCGCATCAAGGCGGAGTACGCACCCGGGACGGCCCAGAGCAGGCGGGGGACCGGTGTCATAAATCAGGGCCAGAGCTCACGTCCGAGGTCCCACGGAAGAGAGTGCAAAGTGGGGCTCAAAAAGCAGGCTGCGGGGGAGAGGTGTGGTCAGGGGATGCCAGCCTTCAGCAGACGAGTGTCCCGGGCCGAGGTGATGGATGTGGCATCGGACCAGTAGGGAGCGCTAACGAGATCCAAGAAGTCACGGCTGACTGCAACGAGGGGAGACTCGACTCTGGTGGGAACTCATTATCCAGCGCGTCCCACCTGCAGAGCACTGAAGGAAGCAAGTTTGGATTCATCCCGCAACAGGCCTGCACTCATTCTCAATTCAATAAAACAGCTCTCAGCAGTCGGGCTGTTAGCTGTCCTACCAGGGAGGCTGCCACACGGGAACATTCTTTCTATAGAGAGATGGATGAAGTCGGGGGGTTGGAGAGGGTCCTGGACGTGAGAGCAAAACCTTCCCCAGGATTAGGGTTGGGATCTCTGGTTAATACGATGTCCTGGTTTGTACAAGGCACTGCTCGGCGGATTTTCAACTCCTCTATTGTGTTGCAGAGCCTATATCCTGCCAGTAAGGCCTTGTCTATAGTAAAAAACAGCAAAGTCATTTCTATGGTTAAAAATAGCTACATTACATCTCTGGTCAGTGATATCCACATATTATCATTTGTAAAAGATCTCCCACTTGTGCAACACTTCAAGTTAGAGATGACGCCGCACCTTCAGGCGATGAGCCCGGTGGATACTAATGTAAGCACAAAGAATCGGACTAATCTAGTTTTCGTGACACCAGTAAATGAGGCTGAAAATAAACTGGGCGAATCAAATGAGGTGAAGTCAGAAAGGTCTATCGATTACAGCAGTCGGCTTGATAAAGACCAAACCAGTGACTCAAACTCAATATTGTGGTGCAAAGATGCCAGTTTTTTCTCTCTCTCATTAATAACCTTCCCAGATGCGCTGCTGAAGTTACAGTCCTCTCACTCAGACCTGGGAGCAGCGCTGCAGTCTGTTCTTCCTCCCTCACAGTTCAGTTCACAAAGGGTTGTTGCTCTTTTCTGGCTGAAAGCGGCTAAAACAAGTGAAGCCAAGGCCGTGCCTGCTCTTGTAATTGTGATGGAGTCTGCCGTGTTTGCAGTCACTGAAAACTGTGGAACTCTGGAGGTCTTTTATCATCTGCCTCTGGTTCAGCTGAAGGAGCTGCACATCGGCTTCGCGGGCCACAGTCTGTGTCTCCTGGGACCCACCGAGGAGAGTGTCCTGGGACTCTATACCTACAGTCCGTCTCTGTGCAGGGAGCTGTGTGGGGCAATGCTGGGCCTCCTCTGTCCCGCTGACAGCAGGGTCTGTGAGCACCCCCTGCTGCGTGGTGACTGCCTGGAGCTGTCCCTAAAGCGGCAGGCTCTTTTCTCTGACCTGCTGCTGGACTCTGGGCTGAGGGTGAGCTGTAGTTTTCAAAGCAGCCTGGCAGATCTTTGTAACTTGATTTACTGCAACACGCTTCCTGAGAAGAGCTTCTTGAGAGAGGTGCATCTGCAGCTGTACTGCTGTGTGGGGATATATTTCCCCTCCACACTAAGGCTCATTGGACAGCTTTTTGTCACAGACACACACATTGGGCTTGTTCAAGAGGACATGGTCTTTCCTCCTGTTGGCTCCATCTCCTCTGAGTCGTCCCGACTGCAGTTTCACAGTCTGAGCGTGCGTCCACTCTGTGATGTGCGCGGGGTAGTGGTGCGTGAGGAGAACTCGCGCGGAGCTGTCACTGTGGATGTAATCTTGGCAAATGTGAAGGGCAGAGGTCACCCTGGCTGTGCACATCCATCCTCACATGCACAAGTGTGGAAATTAACTTTCAGCTGCTGTGCAGAGGCCGCCCGCCTGACTAATCACTTGTCAAACGTTTGATCAAGAGCTGAACAGCGGTAATGAAGAGACCGCTGCGAAAACTAAGAGGCCGCTAAAATGCACTTGAACCAGACGGCAGGCCACTGGAAATTATTCTTTCTAATGGTTTTGTTTTCATTTTAGTCAAATGATTATCTTAAAAAGTTTTCAAACAGACTGGACTCAGGTTTAACTTTTTAAAATTATGTCAAAGATCAAAATGTGAGAAAGTATTTTAATTTTGATTTGTTGTGTTAGTTTTGTGTGTAAAATGATAAATTTAAACTAAATTTGACTTCTGTAATTAAATAAAAATGTGATTTGTACATGATTTGCGTTCTGACTGTTGAGCATCTTTGCAATGGTGCAAAGTTTAGTGCTTTGGAGAACTGTCCTTTCCCGGCACTATTCTTTTTCTGAAAAGAGCTTTACTTCTGAGTGTGTTGATGTAATTTGAACCAACTTCTCCGATTCACTCCTTCGGAGTGAGCAGAAGCGAAGGCTGTCTGCTCCCTTTCTTGAATGACTGACCCGTCTCCGCATAGAAAATTACAGGGGCAATGGAGTGCAATCAGTCCTCTTGTCTGCCACGGCTGCTGAAGCATGGGGATTTGGGCTTGAACAGAGAAACACCTCAGGGTTTATTGAAGAGCTTTGAGCCAAGATGAAGGATCAGAATGCAGATTTTTTTTCTATCCAATATACAGTATTTTCTTAACACAGACTAACCCAACTAAATCATCTGCTTATTATAAAGTAACAACAGGTTTGATGAGCCACACCTTGCTTCTACTTCAGGTCATAGTTGGAAGCATTAGATGCAATACAATGGATTTTTGAACAGGAATATTATAAAGTTAGTTCAGCTAGTTGTATCTGAAATGGTGTTAATAGAGAATTCCCAACATTCAGGTGAAGCTTAAGTTCTTATTGCACGTTCTTATATCAGCTATTGCCATATGTGAGACGCCACTTTTTATTTATTTTATTTTACCATTTATATAACCAGGAGTCCCACTGAGATCAAGAATCTCTTTTACAAGGGAGTCCTGGCCCTGAACCTGTTGTACATATTTTTAGTGGTAGGGGAATCCCGAGTACCCGGAGGAAACCTACACAGACACTGGGAGAGCATGTAAACTCCACACAGAAAGGCCCCATCCAGGTGGGAATCAAACCTGGGACCTTCTTGCAGTGAGGCACAAACTAACCACTGTACCACCATGCCGTAGTCCCACACTATAACATAGCGGCCGCTTTGATGGTGAAGTGCTCTTCGAGACACACCCTTGGGTCGCATCACTCTGCCTAATCTTTATGATTTCCCTCCGGGTTTTCTTGGGCTAATGCTCTCAGACATATAACAGGGTAATTTGTTTACCTCCTTCTTTCTCCGCATTCGAACGTGACTTGGACTGTCCTTTGGCTGTTTAGCTGTTGATGGGATAAACCTTTCCTGTTTCTCAGCCTCGAAGGGATTTCCGGGCCAATAACAAAGTCCAATAACAAAGTGTCAGTGTTTCAGTACTAGTATCAAAAATGAAATCAAATTGAATTTTTTTTCTCTGCTTATTTTTTAACTGACTTTGTTTTTAAGAACTACTCCTTTTTATTCACTTTAAGCAGATGAGCATGAAAGAGTTGCTCGGACCATGGCAATTTAAGTTTCATATAATGTAAAACACATTGGTTTTGACATCGGTTTGATATTGTGAAAAAAAAATCAGAGAATTACTTGCGTCACAACTGGTGTCGCTCATCCATAAGACAAGGATTTTATTAGTTCAGTGTATGACTACCAGTGTACACAAACGACTACTACTGTTCTGTTCTTCTAATTCCATTACTTTGCCAATAGTTGGAGGATATAGCAACATAATATTGTGAGAAGAGGAATCTTTCACAGGCACCAGCTTCCCAATTTAACCTGGGATTAATACATGGAGAGCCTTTAGAAAAGAGGCCAGCCGACCAGCGGACCACATAAATAATGTTGAGTTTGGCCTATATTGTAAACCAACTCAAGCGAGTAAAGGCTGGTAAAACAGAGGGACTAAAAGGCACTGAATGTTCCAAGAGATCTGTTTGAGGAAGCCGTGAAATAAATATTTTTTGTCACCTCTTAACAGCTCCAATAAATCGTATTCAAAACATTTTTTAAGATCATGTCGTAAGATGCATTTAAATCCAAAGATCAAAGTCCGTGTCAGTTCTACAATACATGCCGAGTGTTGCTCTCAGATCCTCGGGGGCAAACACTATTGCATTTTAAGTCGATTTTTTTCATTTCCACGGACTACAAAAGCTTGGGCAGAAACCTGAGTGAAGTGTGGGTTGCTCATGGACGTCATACATGCAGCAACAGGAGAGAACAGCAACTCTACAAACTTGGTTCACAAAGTTTGTAAAGCGCGTAGTCATTATGCATTCATAATTGTAGCTGTCTGAGCCATTGTTGAAAACTGTTGAAGGACTACCCAGAGATGACAAAAAACACACATTTCTGCACTTGGGGACCTTCGATACTTGTGTTTGTTTAAAGGAATAGTTCACAGTTCTTCCATCCTGTGATATCTTCTTGCCTGAGCTTAGATGAGTTGAAACATACCTGTCCGGTCTGTGTGCGTGCCCGTGGAAGAGCGTAATAGCTTCCAACTTCACCCCGTTTGGAGCTATAGGAATACATTGGGAGAGGCCAAATGGCAACATCTTTGCACTTTTTGCGTGACTGAGGGCACGCACAATGACCAGACGGGTACGTGCCAACTCGTCTAAGATCAGGTAAGAACATATCTCAGTATTGAAAAACGAGAAGAGAAAAAAAGAGAAGAGGGAGCGATGTCACAGCGTTGTATTTCTTACATAAACAAATTGTCTACCATGCTCGACCCACAGTATGAGAACCACTGGTCAGACATGCACATTTTTGGGGTAGTAGAAATGTAGAAACCTCACAGGAACAGATGAAAACATAGAAACTACTCCACAGATTGTAAATCAGGCGACCCATGGATCAAACTCTATGGGAGGTGAAAGCACTTACAACCCAACAAGAAGAAAAACAGTCTCCTAAAATACAACCGTATTAAAGGATTGGACCAAACTTTACCAAAATAGGTTTTGGAGGGGTGGTACTCGTCACAAAGGCAGGCAACCAAAGTAAAGAAAAAAAAAATTAAGATATTTTGACACTGTTTTGACAGTTATTCAACATGTCCAATCTCAATCAAGTAAAGTAACTCTTTCAGGCCACACAAAGAAGCAGCCTGGAGCGGTCTTAACAGCACCTAATCTCACCAAAGTGGCTGTTGACACATCACTGGTTTAAGTACCGCCTTTTCAGTCCAAGTCAGTGCAAAAGTGCTTTTGAGTGCTGACATCAATATTTTTCTCTTGGGATTTTCATTCAGCGTATTACAGTAAACTGAACCTAGTAAGCTGTGTTGGCACTCAAAAAGCACAGGCTGCACAATAAAGTGTATAGTGATGTAGTCGTTTCTGATACACGTTTTGATCTAAAATACTGCTATGATAATATTATGGAGTGTTTTCCTATATATTCAAAGCTGCTTTACAAATGCGTACATTTTCTCCCTTATCTTTCTCTGTAGGGGTTTGTCACATCTCACCTGGAATAGACAGATGGAAGCATGGCAGCCAATTTGTGGACCTGGCAACCACATTCTTAAGTGGTGAAGTGCCTTGCTCAATGACACAATGACAGTGCTGGTACATTACAGAGACAATAGCCGTCCTTGTTCTTCACAATGTTTCATATCGATGACATTTAATTTCCAGTCCTCTCTCTGTATCCAACTCTGTGTAACTGTTCAATACCTCCTGTTGTTTCCCATCCATCTCAGTCACACGGGCGTCTTAATTACTCCCGTCACTCTATAATGAGGCCTGTGTTTGCCGGCTCGGACACGTTGCTCTCCTCTGAAGGAATGTGCACGGGGACAGTCTCGACGGAGGACACAGTGGCCCTGAATGTCAGCCGTGCCTCATTTATGGACGTCTGTCCCGGGGCGAGACACAGACACCGCGCCCCACAGAAGGACAGCTCTGCCGCACACTGTCATCCTTAAATTGGTCTCCACTCCTTCCCCAATGCTCCCCGCCCGGTCCGCTCGGCTTTGGACCTCACATGAGCTTAATTAACTCTTGCAGGGACTGTGAGTCACTTACCACCACAGGCTGTGACAGAAAGAGAGGAGTTTTTCCGGCTATCCCTGAGGGCTGAAGAGGCAGCGCGGCGCCATCTGTTGATACTGACTGTACTGTTTCCATGTGAGACTAAGTGACTGCCAACGCTGAACGTCCACAGACAATATCGGTGTGTACAAGTTCAAATCTAGCGAGATCTGATTATCCACAAAGTGTTTCTCAGCTAAAGTTTTTCAATGTACAATTATCAGTACAAAAAAAGTTGAGCTGCACCCATTTTGAAGATACACAGGGGTGAGCACTGGCATATTGGCTGTAAACTCTCCTAAGTCTAACCCAGTAAACTGAGATTTGGGTATGCATAATATTACACAGGAACATGAGCTTATAGTGAGGTAAGACATGGTAGTTATTGTGGAGAAACTGGCCCCGTGCTTCATTAACATTGAGCAGCCGGTGACCGCTGTGAAGGACCTGATCTTTCTCTCAACCTTGAGCCTAGTTTGGTCAGGACTACCTAGATTTGTTTTGGGTTGACGAGGAAAACTGGAGCATCTGGGGGAAACGCACAATCTTGGAAGTAACATGCAAACGGCCACAAAGAAATGCCCCACTCAGTCCAACCCTTCGATAGGATGCAACCACCACCCTACCTTCAAGACAACTTAAACATTTGCTTAAAGATGATTGGCTAACACAGACAGACAATGCAGCTGCAGAAGTCATCCAAGGTGAAGCAATACAAAACTTTCATTATTTTGACATTTGTACAGACTTACATAGAGAAAAGCCACAGAAGCCCATTTGCCTTCATTGTGTTTAGCAAACGATTGCTCGGCTTGGTGCATTCAAGCTTAGGGTTCTGCACACCGGTGATTATGCCCTTTGCGCACACAGAGACACCAGCAGCAGGTCGCAAAGATAAAACCGCTGCTGCTCTGAACGAGACCCTGTTTTCTACCTTATAAATATTGGGTAAAAACAAATTGGAATGGATAAAATGTCCAACAGCATGAAATGAAAACCATAAAGACCTTTATGTTGCAGACCTATTGCCAGTGTTGGGCAAGTTTCTTAAAAATTGAAATATTTTCTATTCCAGCTTTAAAAATGTAATATGGGGCTTTTCAAAATGGCGGCGTAGCGAGCGGTCGACTTCGCAGAGCTGCACACCACATCATTTGCATTTGAGCACAAAACTGCGCTTTTATTTCCTCATTTTGCCTACATGTGGTACTATGAGTATCAGTGAGTACTTTTTGACTAAATCCACTGCTATGCCGCCCAAAATCCCAAAGAAAATCGACAAGACTCGTAAAGTGGAGACACCACCGCCTAGCAAAGGTAGCATGGCTAACACGGCAAATACGGAGCTAGCTGACGAGCTGCCAGCAACTAGCAAGACACTTGACCCTGCCCTTCGCCTGGTTATCGAAGAAATCACTGGTAACATTACATCTGTTATTACCCAGAAAGTGGACTCTCTGACTGAAATGATTAAGAGTCAGGCCAACGAAATAAAGGAGCTGGCCCAACGTACTACACACGCAGAGGACAGGATTGCAACCCACGAGGATGGTCTGGACCAAGCTGCGGTTCGTATACTAACACTTGAGAAAGAGGTCCGCACAATGGCACAACGAATCGACGACCTTGAAAATAGGGGCAGGCGAAAGAATATTCGAGTTCTTGGATTGAAAGAGGGCATAGAAGGTGGCACTGGTGCCCTAAAGTTCTTGGAAAAGTGGCTGCCCGAGTTCCTTCACATCGAGACCAAAAGTGGCCGCATTAAGCTTGAGCGGGCGCATCGCACTCTAGCTGCAAAGCCTGGACCTACGCAGCGACCAAGACCAGTGCTGATAAGATTTCACAACTACGTGGACCAACAGCGAGTACTCCAGGCTGCGAGGCGGTTAGGCAGCGGAGACCAGCCCCTGAAGTACCAGGGATCCCAGATTATGTTTTTCCAAGATTTCTCGGCTGAGACTACGCGCAAGCGGAAAGCATTCGACGTGGTCAAGCGGCGTCTGCGGGAGGCAGGTATCCAGTACGCCCTTCTTTACCCCGCTCGGCTGAGGATCATGCAGGACGAGGAGTTCATGTTTTTTGACACGCCGGAGAAAGCAATGGAGTTTGCAGACAACTTGGGCTGAAGGTATTTCAGTCGGAGATATGGGATGCCTCTCTTCAGACTGCATTTTTCAGGACATAATCTTGGTCGATGTTGCCGCTTAAGGACAAGAGACGTGAGTAATTACGGTTCATACTTGCTCAACTTCATTTCACTTTTTACTGCTAGTGGTGTGCAGTAGCGATGGAC
Organism: Gobius niger; assembly: GCF_951799975.1. NCBI lineage: Eukaryota > Metazoa > Chordata > Actinopteri > Gobiiformes > Gobiidae > Gobius > Gobius niger. The sequence goes on from NC_136858.1 coordinate 26,322,184, forward strand.
ATGTGACTTTGGTTAAGCGTGGGATGGCCCTCTGTTTAACAAAGGGGGCAGCGCGCTTGAAAAGCCTTATTTACGTTCTTGTGTTTGTAACCTGTTCGTTTTGGTTTGTTGTTCTTGTTCAGCTCAGCATATTGCAGTTCATACACATTAGCTGCATTGGGGGAGCAGTGCATACTAACTTTGGAGAATATAAATGCTAAGAGTGTGTACATGGAATATTAAGGGAAGTCATTCGCCAGTTAAAAGGAAAAAGGTTCTTTCAGCTCTAAGGAAGGAAGGTGTAGACATAGCGCTGCTTCAGGAGACGCATCTAAACGACGCAGAACATTTAAAGCTGCAACAGTGCGGCTTCGAGCATGCGTTTTTCTCCTCTTTCACAAGCAAAAGCCGTGGAGTTGCTATTCTCGTGAGGAAATCTGTACCCTTTAAAGTTATAGAGTGTATCAAAGATACACATGGGAGATATGTACTAATTAAAGCAACAGTTTGTGGGGAAGAATTTGCCATATTAAATGTCTATTTTCCACCGGGTCACCCTATTACATTCTTAACAGAAGTGATGACAAAACTTACAGGTCTTCCCCTCGAAAATATTATTGTAGGAGGTGACTTTAATTGTCTCAAGAATCCACTTATCGATAGGCTCCCTATTGGTTCCCATCCTGTCTCTAAGAAAACAAAACAGGTGTTTGACCTTTTTGAGGAAGTAGGATTTGTGGATGTCTGGCGAAAGCTCCATCCCGTTGGAAAGGAGTACACTTTCTACTCCAATCCTCACAAATGCCACACACGTATCGATTATTTTTTCCTACCTGCAGTTATTTTAAAACAAGTTGACTCATGCAAAATAGGGCACATTGTCATTTCTGACCATGCTCCAGTTTTTCTTAATTTTTCCCCTAAAAATGCAAGGCTTCAATCAAAACACTGGAGAATTAATCCTATGATTCTGAAGGATGCACATTTCCTGGAATATTTTAGAATGGAATTCAAACAATTCCTTGCTGTCAATTCGCCCACAGCCAGTAGCCCATCTTTGCTTTGGGACACCGCTAAGGCCTTTAGTAGGGGGCTAATAATATCATACACGTCCAGCAAAAAGCGCAAAATTACAGAACAACAAAACATATTAGAAAGAAGGCTTATATCTGCTGAAAAAGAATATATTAAAAAACCATCACAATCTAAACTGGGGGAGCTCAACGCCATACGGTGCTCGCTTAATACTTTACTGACACTGAATGCTACTGACAAAGTCAAATTTGCCAAACAAAGGTTGTTTGAACATGGGGATAAACCAGGCAAATACCTTTCCTACCTAACAAAAGCACGGATAGCTACCCAAACAATTGCTTCAATATCGGATGGGTTTGGCTCTTGTTCTACTGATCCTGAAGTAATAAATAAAACATTTCTTGAATTCTACAGGAATCTATACAAATCTGAACAATGCAATGATGCCCAATCCTTAATGGAAACTTTTTTCGCTCAAATTAAGCTACCCAATTTAACAGAAGATAAAATAAAAGGCCTGAATGCTGAAATATCAGAACTGGAGGTGCAGAGAGCCATCAAATCCCTTCAGAATGGGAAGGCACCAGGTCCGGATGGACTGGTATCCGAATTCTACAAAGAATTTATAGACGTGATATCAAAGCCCTATTTAGATATGATAAAATACTCATTTAGTACTGGCTCCCTCCCCCCCTCTCTCAGGGAAGCTAATATATCCCTAATTCTCAAAAAATCTAAACCTCCGGATAATTGCGGCTCTTATAGACCCATTTCATTACTTAATGTGGATTTGAAAATATTGTCCAAAATACTTGCGACACGTTTGGAAAGCATTCTACCTCATGTGATAAATGCAGACCAAACAGGCTTTATTAAGGGTCGCAACTCATGTAATAACCTCAGACGCCTTCTAAACGTAATTCAGCTGTGTCAGCGGCGGGCAGCGGATGGCCTTGTGGTCTCTCTGGACGCGGAAAAGGCGTTTGACCGCGTCGAGTGGTCTTACCTGATTTACACTCTACAACAGTTTGGGTTGGGTCCCAATTTCATCAGCTGGATTAAGGTCCTTTACAATTGCCCTTTAGCTGCTGTTATTACAAATGGGCTTAGGTCTAGTAATTTTGAGGTGGCAAGGGGAAACAGGCAGGGCTGTCCCCTTTCCCCCCTCTTATTCACCCTCGCAATCGAGCCGCTAGCTGAAGCAATTCGAAGTGACCCCACTATATTTGGAATTGACACTGATCTGAGGACCCATAAAATTTCTCTATATGCTGATGACGTTTTGTTGTTTCTCTCCAAGCCTGCTATTTCAGTACATAGAGCTATCACAGTTATCAATCAATTTGGTTCATTTTCTGGTTATAAAATAAATTTTTCAAAATCTGAGGCCATGCCCTTAGGAAAACAACTCTGCATTCCCAGTTCTCCTTTTAAGTGGTCCCCTGCAGGATTTGTATATCTGGGTATTACGGTCACACCTTGTTTCGATAAAATGTTCAAAGCAAATTTTGTCCCGTTATTTGAGAAAATTAAACTAGACCTTGAGCGTTGGAATTGCCTTCCCATATCCTGGCTAGGCAGAATCTCACTTCTTAAAATGAACATTCTTCCCCGCTTGTTATACCCAATCAGAATGATTCCCATTTTGTTTTCCCATAAATTATTACAAAAAATAAAGGGCTGGTTCAGTTCCTTTATTTGGCGCAAAAAAAGGGTTTTCATAAAAATGTCAACATTACAGCTTCCAAGAGACATGGGAGGCCTAGACCTTCCTGATCTCAAAAAATATCAATTGAGTTCCCTTCTATTATTTGCACGAGAGTGGGCACGTGGAAATTCATCCGCAGTGTGGCTCGATATAGAAGCTTCATTATGTGACTGTCCTCTAAAAAATTTGCTCTTTCTGAAGAAAATGAAAACAATTAATAAATGCTGTAGTAATCCAATTACTGTCAATACAGTTAAGGCGTGGAGGGCAGCTAGACTTACTGAAGGGAGAGCTGGGAAAACATCCCCTTTTACCCCCTTTTTCCAGAATCCTGAATTTTTACCAGGTGTTTTGGATGCAGGTTTTGGGGAATGGGTGACTAAAGGCATCTCCTCATTGGGCTGTCTTTTTAAGGAAGGAATCCTCATGTCATTCAGCCAAATTGTAGAAGCTTACAGAATTGGGAAAAATGATCTTTTTCGTTTTTTCCAGATAAGGGACTTTATTAAAAAAGAAACATCTCTACTTGAGGACACTGGGGTTTCAGATTTGGATAAGCTGCTTTTTGGATCACGCGAAGGGTCAATTAGTTTGTATTACAAGACATTGAAACATAATTGTAAGCCTGGTCTTCCATTGCTGGCTCATGCCTGGGGAAGAGAACTGGACATTGATATCACAGAAGAAATGTGGAGCAGTATTTGGAATGCTGCCAAAAAAATTACTATTTGTAATCGCTCGTGGGCTTTGCAACTGAAATTACTACATCGAGCTCACTTGGCCCCAAACCGGGTGTCCAAATTTAAACCAGGCTCCTCTTCACAGTGCCCTAAATGTAAAATACACGAAGGCAGCCTCACACACTGTCTATGGTCATGTACCAAGATCCAAGGATACTGGGAGTCGGTTATATTAGAAATCAGGAAAATTCTTAAAATTAACATTAATCTTGATCCACTTTCTCTTCTCCTTGGCTTACCAAATCGGCATATCAGCAACAAATATAGTAAAAAACTGTATAACGTTCTAACTTTTTGTGCCCGGAAGAACATTTTATTACAATGGATTTCTCATAAGTCCCCTACTGTTTCTGGATGGAGAAAGCTTATACTGGAGTATATCCCACTTGACTTTCTGACATGCCTGGTTCATGTTAAGACAGATACATTTTATCTCATTTGGAAACCTTTTTTGGACTTTACTAACGAACCTGTGTCCACCATTCTCTCTCGTGCATTAGTCAACCTCTAAATAGACTGTACATGTATGTGTGCGTATGTGTATGCATATGCATATGTATATGTGTGTGTGTATCTGTGCATGTATGTATGTATGTATGTGTATGCATACTTTTTATTTTATTTTTCTTCAATATGTAAGCTCCCCCCTTGCTGTGTTGCTGAGCATCTGTGTGTTGTGTTATGAAAATGAAAATTAATAAAAAATATTTGGAAAAAAAAAAAAAAAAAAAAATGTAATATGTTTGCATTACATGCTGAGTTTCAGTACTTTGAGAACTGTTTTGTTTTGACGACATTAACTACAGACAGCAGATCTTATACACCAACCTCCAACTTGATCATGCTGCATGCTGCATTTTATTTGGGGGGAATTTGGCATTTTTTCATTCATACATTTAAATGCACGTGTAACTCAAGTTAGTTGAAATGTAAGTAATATGTTACACTTCTTAGCTACTACTAAACTACATATTCAAATCTCTAATCCTCTGAAACATGTTTTGTCCTTGCATGGTGAATTGCAAAAAAATCTTCTTATTATCCACTGAAATGTGAGTCTTTTAATTATGTGTGGTAAATAAAAATGGAACAACACCAAGTTGCCCCGTGGCCCCTGACAGCGAAAGCTAAATCACAGAAAGCTAGTGTTAACCAAACAACTGGAGTGTAAGTGTCACTATTGTTAATTACAATGTTTTATAATTTGACGCTGCCCCAGTTCAGGAGGATTTATTCATTGTATCGGTGGCTTGTAGTGGTTTATTTAGACAAATAAAAGGGCCTATAATTACTGCAGACACGAATAAAGCACTTCATTAGAGGTTCGAACAAACAGAGGTAATGTATCACTGCCGCTGTAGTGGAGTTTGTCATGTAGCTCGGATAAATACTGTGGTCTGGGCTGTTTGCTTACACTCGAGCGTGGTCTGCATTGCTAAACAGGTGCTTTCTGAGGGTGTTATTGTTCTATTTGCAACAATTGTAAGAAAGTAAATCATAGAGTAATTAATAATCATTGTTGCTGATGAGTGGTTTTCACCTGGTTTTGTTAGGCCTGATTCTTTCGACTGCACAGCTGTGAGTCTGAGGTGGTCGGCTGCAGCTCTGGGGCACCTCAGGGTATCGTCCTCTCGCCGTTTCTCTTCATCATCTACATGTCAGACTTCACATACAACACGGACAGCTGTCATATGCAGAAGTTCTCCAAAGAACGAACCTGGAGTACTAGTCGATTATCATGGACTTTGTGGACTGGTGTGTGCACAACCACCTGTGCTTAAAAAACAGACAAAGGAGATGGTGATCGACTTCAGGAGGAAGACACAACCGCACACACCGCTGAACATCCAGGGGGAGGGCATTGCGGAGGTGGACAGTTTCAAGTACCTGGGTGTTTACTTCTACAATAAACTGGACTGGTCCCACAACACCAACGCCCTGTACAAGAAGGGCCAAAGTCGCCTCCACCTTCTGAGGAGACTGAGGTCCTTCGGAGTGAGCAGGCCTCTGCTCAGGACTTTTTATGACTCTGTGGTGGCCTCTGCTCCACTACGCTGCCGTGTGCTGGGCCCCGGGCAGCACAGAGCGGGACAAGAACAGACTGAACAAACTGGTCAGGAGGGCCAGCTCCGTCCTGGGCTGCCCCCTGGACTCTGTGGAGGCGGTGAGGGACAGGAGAGTGTTAGCCAAGCTCACCTCCATCATGGACAACACCTCCCACCCACTGCATGGGACTGTAGAGGAGCTGAGTAGCTCTTTCAGGGACAGACTGAGACACCCTCAGTGCAAGAAGGAGCAGGTCCTTCATCCCCACTGCTGTCAGACTGTACAACTCTACAATAAAGTAAATGTGCAATAACCTCTTTAAACTACGTACGATAATCTCTGTATCAGCATCACTTTATCTGTGTCACTTTATCAACTTCCACAATGACTGTAAACCTTACACTGCCAATACTGGCATCTTTTTTATAATCTGTTTATTTTTGATTGTATATACTTTTTGCCCCCTAAAGTTTTTGTAGTCATTGTATATAAGATACCTGTATTTACTATTTAATTGTTTGCACATTTCCTGTCTATTATGCACTATTTTGTTTTCTAGAGAGCTGAATGTAACAAGTGAATTTGTCCATTGTGAGATCTATGAAGGCGTATCTTATCTTATCAAAACCCACTTTAAAAAGCAACAAAGTACATTTCAACTCAACTCATTAATCAATCAATATTTCATTTTAATTTATGACCAACACTATGTTAAAATAGATGTTCAAATGAGCATAAGTGACCCAATGAGAGACCCTAAGTCTCACCCCAGAGGTCGCCATAAAAACACATGAATCTTTAAAGTACTTTTCACCATTGAAATCCCCAATCAATGCTTGTATTTTAGTGAAATGTTGCAGTAGCACCATCTGGCTTTGACCAGACAGTGACTCTGAGCCTCATGACTTTAATGGGTTACTCTGTCTTTCAATCTTCCGCCTACTCAAAATAACATTTCATAGACAACAATCAGACTTTGTATAAAAAGGGGGGGAACGAAATGTCTAGCTGCTCAGACTAACCTTGAATAACAGCAAATGAGATCTTTTGAGCGTCTGGCCATCACAGTCGCAGCTCCATCACTAAAACGGCGAGTCAGACTGTATTTATCTATGATTTATCTATGGCAGCCACAAGTGTGTTTCAAGGCTGCAGAGTTTTTCACCCGAGTGTGGAGAGCGCGGTGACAGAAGGAGCTGGTCCACACTGCTGATGCTAGCATCGTTAGCGTCTCCTCCACACCTCCTATTTCTGGGCCTCCTGCCTCCACCACTGTGTCATATTAATCACGCTCTGTACGTTAAGTGTTGCCGCAGACTTATGCTGTGTTATAAATTACATGAGAAATAAATAATTAATTACAGCCAATCTATTTTACAGTCACACGGTGTATCGGGTTTGTTCTGTTGATAATAATGACTGCGTTGCACATAACGGAGGCTCGGACTCTGGCCCTTCTCAACTTGTGGAGAAAGTAGAGACGCTGATTACTTTTCTTGACCAGTGATGTAGCGTGCATGGTCCAGGAGAGCTTCTCTGTGATGTTCACACCCAGGAACTTAGTGCTGGTCACCCTCTCCACAGCAGCACCATTGATTGTTAGAGGAGCATGCTGGACCCGCGCTCTTCGAAAGTCCACAACAATCTCTTTTGTCTTCTCCGCGTTCATGTAGTCCTCTGGAAATGCCTGTGAATGCTCGCTCAAATGGGGACTAATCAGCTGATTTTTTAGTTTAACACCGCAACTTTTTTGAGCTTAGTGTGAGCTGTCGTTATCCTTGGAGTGACAATGCCCCGACATCAATGCTAGGAAAAAGTGAATTTACCAGACATTCTTTAAACTCACAACAAAAGGTTTCAATGATTAGCTGAGCAAAGCACTAATCAATAAAAAGACATGACATCAATATCCCCACTTTCCCACATAAAAACCACATGAACACAAACCAATGGGGGCACTGATGTCACGTCTCGGGAAAACGAGAAAACTGCTATGGAACTTCTTTGCTATTTCTGCCCAACAAGTCATTAAAATTGCTGCTTCACTGAAATAAAAATGACAATTATGCAACTGATGAACTTCCAGCTGATGTCATCCTTCTAAATAAGTCATATTTTCACAAAAGCACAAACCAATCCCCATCTTACATCTCATGGTCATATTGTTTTGGATGATCTGTGCACGTCCTGCGTTTCCTTGTAACACGAAGCCAGACACCGACTTTACCTCGACTCTCTATAGTCCCCTTTCTTCTTGAAGGCTTATGCACGGCTTTACGAAGTTTTAATCTTTCAATGCCACTTCTTAAAGTTAACTGCTCCACTTTTCACACACACACATCTCTCTCTCTCTCACCTGCTCTGCTTATACCCAACGAATTGCCTGTTTCCTCATTAGCGCCTTCATCCTCAGCCCACCTCAGGACCCTGAAAGCAGACATGTTCGCTGTAATTGATGCGTTTGTTGCTCCTGTTGCTATTCACTATTTTGATATGTCCCGGCTTTCTGGAAGGAACAGGGTGCATCTTGGTCCTCTCTGCAGGCGGCAAATTACTTTCTCCGAACTGCTCTAACACCTTTGAGTGGTACGCGGCGGCTGCTGTAGAGGCAAAACAATTTGTCCAACATGAATGGGCTCCCACGAGACTGTCTTTAAGTGTTAAATGACCCCGCTGAACCCAATACTAATCCGCGCCTGGGTAGCGAGCACTTACACCCTCTGTGCCGCCATTTGAAGACTGTTTATGCAAATTCAAGGTGATCCGATTTTTTCCTCGTGCCTTGGTCTGCCATCTTTGTTGCGGCAGCCTCCGGGGACCCCGAACCCACGCCTCTGCTCGCGAAATGTCTTTCCGTGGATAAAAATATATTGTAACTTTGGCGCTTCACCCGTAATTAAGCGCGTTGTGGCATGGTTTACATTTCAGAAAGAAATGTCAAGCTCTTTCACTGCGACCTGCTTGGATGTGGACAAAAAGAAAGACCCCATCAAATACAATGAACATGCTTATTCGGAATTCATACAGCGGAATATGCAAAGCGTATTGGTTCGGAGAAATTAAAGCTGAGGCCCGAGGCAATAAGAAAACAAAGAAAAACACAACTGAATCAAATCAAGCTTATACCATGAGTGCACTTTTGTGTAATACCTGTTGGGGGCAGCAGTAAGTCGTACACAAAGCTCTTCCTTCTCCACTCATAAACTGCAATGTGTGCCCTCCAGACATCTGCCTGGTTGTAAAGGGAAAGAATAAATAAGAAACAAAGCTCTATGAATGACGCTTCATGAATTTATGTTGTGCGGAAAACATTCTGTTTTGATATTATAATCCTTATTGGTACATTTATTGCTTGGTGTCAGCTTTTATGTTGTAAGTGCATCTGTTTTTCCCAGTTATTGTAAAATCAAAATATTAATGGGAGGGGGAGAAAAACAGCACTCCTTCTCCAGATAGAGAAGTTGAGGAGAGAAAGTGCAGAGTGACTGACGGTGAACAATGGGCGTGAGAGGGTTATAATGGTGTGAAGTGAATCGATTCAGGCCATGAGCACATGCACCTACCGCCCCGTCTATAACTGTCCCATGTCGGGGGGTTTAGGTTTATGTTTAAATCTAAGATGGAGGACAGTATTGGTGATTCACTGAAGAAATCCCTGAATAGAAAGTCCTCAAATGTGTGATGATTTCAAATAGGAAATGTCAGGGAACTAAACTAAATATGTTATGACTTAAAGTCCTTTTCATTTGTAAAGCCTTTTTTATGCTGGGCAGATGAAGCTCAGCGTAATAAATGTAAATAGAGAATTATGATGTGGGAGGAATGCCTTGGTTTTTTGTTTTTCTTTTAAGTCTTAGTTCCCCAAACACCAAAGAGCACCTTCCCCCTATAAACTAATGATGTCATTGGCTTCCTGAGCGCTTTGTCTAGTTCTGTCCTCCTTTTCATTTGTGCTGCGAGAGAATATGTTAGACTTAATGATCATTTTTGTTTCATGTAGATCCAGTCCTGCTACAAGAGATATAAGTAATAATCTGCAACATGACTTTAAATGATGTCATTAAACTTGAAACATTAAACAATGGGCACTTTAGACTGTCATAACATCACATGACAAGTCTACTCTGTAAACATCCAACTGAATGGCAGTACATTCATCCCTTGGTTATTCTCATCAGATTTCTGTGTTTGCATGGGCGTCCCAATTATTTGATGAAACTTCCTTTTTTTGGCTGATATGGCTATAGAAACCGGATTTTGATACCAATATTTTATTTTTTATTAGAGCTTTATCTAACCAGGAAAGTCCCACTGAGATTAAGAATCTCTTTCACAGGGGAGTCCTGGCCCCAGAGGGGAACCTATTGTACATATTTTTAGTGGGGAAACCGAAGTACCTGCATGGAGGAAACCTACGCAGGACCTCCTAGCTGTGAAGCACGAGCACCAACTGATTGATTATTGTTATTGTCATAACTTTAGAATAACTATAAAGATTCATAATGTACTTAATGCAAAGTTCCCGAACTCAGGTGCATATAAATGTTGCACCACAAAAGCTTTACAAAAAAATCTCGCCAAATATATACTTAATATGCAAATTTGAGCAAAAAAAATCCAAATGTCATCAAAATATGATTTCTAAATTATTTATTGGCCTGTTGTTTGTAAAGATATGATATGTGATTGAATAAACTGTGCTGGATTGCTGATTGATAAGAGCAGCTTGTCTAAAGTATTATCCCCAGTGGGCTACATATATATATATATATATATATATATATATATATCTACAGTGGGCGAGTGAACAACATTATACATTCAGGGAAAGGCTGTTAAGATATAATACTATTGGGACCATCTCCAAATGCAACATAGAGTTGCTTTGTAGTTCAAATGGGCCTTTATTTATTATGCTTTTGTGTTCGCTGAGCCCATGTTATCCACCCGCGCTCACGTCAAAGGGGTGACAGCTGGCTCGCTCACAGAAAGGAGCTATAGCTACCGAAGTGTGACCCCCCCTCCCGTTAACTCTCGCCCTTCCACTTAGCCTAGGATCCTCTCTCCTCACTTCCACGCCGCATATGGGCCTGGTCAGCCATGCAAACCTGTCCGGGCCAATTAGAAGGCACCACCAGCTGGGCCCTCCCTTCAATCCCCTCCTCTGCGTCACGGTCTAGTGTCCCACAATCAAACACGCTCTCCCTCGCAGCCGTAATCATGCCAGGCTAATGGGCACAGTCTCCCCGGCGTGTGTCGGCAGAGGCAGCCATATGTGACGTGGATTCTCGATGCTGTCCATGCAGCTGAACGGGCATACCAAGACAGATCGACTGGCGGTGGGTTAGCTCTGACCACATGCTTCGTTTTGAATTAGGATTTATAACGAGAGTAGAAAAGATCAAATAAAAAATAGATACGGCGGATATCCTTGAGTCAGTTCACGCCGCAATCTTCCTCCTGATGAAGAAGCTGGGAGGTTTTTGCCTTGACCATCAAAACTAATATATTTGGTATATTTTAATGTCTCAGTTCAATGTCAGTGCGGTAATAGAGGGTGGAAGAAGCTTATTTAGTGGGTTGATGCACGCTATTGGAAATGGAAACTGGGCAAAGTATAACAAAATGTTCCACCACTAAAAGAGAGCAAGTCATAACCGGATCCTATTGGCTTTCAGAACACATAATGTTCAGAGTGAGAGAGTTATCACAGATTTCAGTCGAAGTAACCTCCTTGCTCATACATTTTCTTTCATACAAGCCAAACATTGCAATTTGCCCTGAAAACTTCACCCATTTCTATTAAAATATTGCTTTTTAATTAGAGCATGAGCTGCAACACTGTGTAATTATTATTTTGTAAAGTTATTTTCCGGGAAACACCAGTTGTTGCGTTTAATTTACAAAAAACTGATTGGTTTCTGGGCGGGTTGCTTCCCTGGAGAACGTAATATTTAGTCAGTCACACACAATGTTTCAATTTTAGTGTGAGACATATTTACCCTCATAAGAACAGCAGCCCTCGAGACTTGAGTAATATCATGTTGTGAATTTGATTAATTGCTCCGCTGCCACCATAGTGCTGCAGTCACTTACTGTTTATGTTAAATGCCATGGTTGCCATTGTAAATAATTAAGAGAAGTTTTTAGTCGGAAGTGACAGCTCACTCACAACATGCATTTGTACTAACTGGATTTGCATTTTGAGCGTCGGGCAAAGCAACATGAATAAATCCATATACCATATTATGCCTACAAATGCTTCACTCATCACTGTTATCATAGAGGTTGTTCAGTAATGGAGGTGCTATTTTTGGACCTGCGTGTCTCTTCAATACAATTTACATCAGCACGCTCGCTCACTGTAAAGGTTAAGACTTTGTTCAACGTATTAATAACCACGTAATGGCGAGAACGGGTCTGTCACATGGGTTGGTTGTTGGCTTTTTATAGCCACGACAAGGGGAAACAGTGACTTGATATTGTTTTTGTTGTTAGTTAAAGCAGTACTTAATAACTTGTTTACCTTAATAAATCCTTTTCGTAGTCCCTCGGGGGGTAATACAAGTGTTGATGGGATGATTAGCGTTTTTTTCTGGCCAGAAAATCACAATTGCAGCTTTCCAGCCTACGGGTCGGATTCACCAATACACACTAATGAAATCACGAAGGAGAAGCTAACAGGCTAATGGGCAAAGCTAACTGCGGGCTAGCACTACTTAAACAGTATTTACAGCCAAGTTTGAGTGGAAAAAATTACCTCCATTGTCTAATTGGTTGTACAATATCCCTCTCTCCCTTTGTCTTTCCTGCCAGCGTAGTATTCACTCACACTGACAATTAATGAGTAAAACAACGTAACATGCCACGACACCTGCAGTGGCGGTTATGGCCTCTAGGGGCATGAGTTACTTAAATTTGCTTTAAGGATTCTGATTCTCCTGCTGTGTTTTTATCCACTCAAAAACATTGCAATGGGGAGATGATTTGTCAGTTTTAGAGGAGTTTGGCCCATTTTTCAACTATTTGATGTTTTGGTTTGAAAAGCCTGTGGGTGAGTAGTTTAGGAAAAATGTTATGTAGCAAACACCTGTAGATGACACCATTCAATTCAAAAGAAATGATTGAGCTTTCAAGCTAAAGCCACGTAAAAACTAGCTCAAACTATTTCTTAGGCGGTGTGTTGGACATCAAGCATTGAATATTTAAAAGCCCATTTCATCTTTTTATCTAAAAAAATATACACTTACATTCCTCAGCAAAAAACAAAACACATCTATATCAATAGGGACAGCCAACCCCACATTATGTGACAAGCTGCTTTTCACATGGGGCACATTGTCACATTTGATTTTCCTGCCTTTGATGGTTAATAACTATTTATGGTAATACGATATATAAAAATGGAGTAATGACAACTTTAGGCCAAGGATTTAACCTTTCAAACAAAAACGTGATCAGCCCCGTTCTCCCCTTGTAATATTTTTTCTCACAAATAAAAGTTGCACCACGGTCAAAATCAAATTGCTGCTTGATAAGTAAAGCAAAGTCATGACTATATTTGATTGCGTCTTTCAGTTGCATGGTTTTTGCTCGTGCTTTTTCATCACTTGTCCAAATGGTCCACTTCTCCTCAGCTGCTTTTCGCCTGTCTCCCCTCTTTCCCCTCTTTGAGCTCATTTATCCCAGATGTAGCCGCAGATTGCACTGGGACTGACCGGGTGTCATTCTGAGCTGTGACAGGACCCTATTTTGTGCCCAGTCGGTGACGGCCGAATGTCAGATCTGAAGACAAGGTGCTCCCCGCCCCGTCTCGTGGGAATAGGGGACTGTTTCGCCGGACCCTTTTGTCCTGTCCTGTCCGCTCTGTGGATTTTGGCTCTTTTTGCTTTTCACTTTGAGCTTGAGGTTGGAAAATTACATATTGGTAAAATTTCACGGCAGTATAAAAAAAAACAACACCAAGCAAAACGGTTTAATAGCCATATAGTATAAGGCCATCCTAAGTTGCGAAATTAAGCCAGAAAGTCTGTCATTCCTAGTGTTTACAGACCTGAAGCGGTGAGCGATGGCCGACCCTTGTGTTATCAGGGTGTCCATAGAAGACTGCGGTGCTGTTTGGCCCATGATTTGCCCTGTGAAAGGATTGGCCATATAATATTAGAGATGGAGTATTGAGCGTGAGCAGTGAGGAGATGGCCGATATTGAGGCTCAGTAGCTGCAGGTGAAGAGAACCTAAGCCCAGATTAAAGCAGGCTACATTTAATAGATCGACCATACGATAGATGTAGCGGAGTAGAAAATAGCCATGAGTACTGCGGCACAGTCCCAGAAACGCCGTTTCTATTTCGACTGCAACTTGTATAAGCGAAGATGCCTTGCTGTTAAAAATTCAGACTTATTTCATTTTTTTTGCCAGAACTGTGGTGGAAGCACAACAGAATTCACCTCAGAGGAATAGTTTCAGGTTATTTTTACTCACCTTTAAGCTTGGCCCTTCAGGGTTGACAAAGAAACAACTTATTTTATCCTTGCTTAGGAGTCACTACCGGCAAGAACTCACAAAAGTGTATTTTATATCTGATGTCAGTCAGACCATGAAACAACAACAACAAATGGACTGATTGGTCTCACATAAAATGAAACCAAAACATAAGATACAGGTGCTCGTCATATAATTAGAATATCATGAAAAAGTTCAGTTATTTATGTAATTCAATTTAAAATTTTCCAAATATTCTAATTCGATGAGACTTTTAATTTGGGTTTTTTACAGGCTGAGTCATAATGATCAAATTGATAACAAACAAACAAACGGCATACGTATCTCACTTTGCATGTAATGAGTCTATAACATATATTAGCTTCACAGTTTAAGTTGAATAACAGAAGTGAATGAACTTTTTCATGATATTCTAATCATATGACGAGCACCTGTACATAAAAAGGACCAAAAAAAAAGAAGACAAGGATTTTTGAGATAAGCAGAGATAAAAGGGAAAAAGACCATGGTGCTTGTAAACCGATGGTAAATTATGGGCTATACGGCTATAAGGTGATACTCCGGTTCTTCCACAGTTGTAGCACTATGTCATTTTATTAGCTTTCTTTTTTCTGGTAAGCTCTATCTTTTAGACCTTGTTTATCCCAGCACTGCTCCAATTCAGTCAAAATTCACACCTGGATCAGGCCATACAAAAAAGCATAATAACAATTAACAAGGGCATTATTTGAATCTAAATCTAACTTTGTATGCATGTTTAGGTAAATAAAGAGCGTTGCATCAGGAAGGTCGTCCAGCGTTATGTCACTGCACTGTTTCATGCAGATAGTTTGCAATGGTGACCCAAAAGGAGCTTCATTTCATTCACACGTGTGCGGACCACGTTATCTCCCAAAGACTGGGCATTGTAATTATTTCGCGGTCAGAAAATATCAATAGAATCAACAGCGCATTCATCATAATCGTGACCTTGTGTCTTCCCGTCTCCGAGACTGACTTAATCAATTGGCCACTTGTCAGTTGTGACAGAGGCGTTTAGCCCGGAGACAACAGACGCGCTGGCAACGCTGGCGAGTGCTTGATCCTGTCTCCGTTTATGTCAGAGAGCATCCAGACAGCTCCCCTCACACGCAAAACTTTGTTCGATGAGTTTAATTTCAGCTCCCCCCCCCCCCCCCCCCCCTCCGTAACTGCTGCAGAGGAATAAATGAGCCAATTAACAGTGAATGTTGAAAATCTCCCGCGCATTGCAGTTTGAGGTGTTTGTTAGCTCCTCTTTGCACTGCGGATTGGAGACACTGTGGCGCTCTGCGACAGAAAACAGTGGAAAGTGGTGTTTGGTGTAATTTTAATCATCCCCCACATGTTGTTTCAACTGTTAGCACCTTGTCACAAAGCGCGGAGAGTTTGACAATGACGCTAAATGAGGCCTTTATTCATTAATGGTGTTCAGATGATACCAAAAATGGCAAAATGATATAAATGTTCATCTGAGACCTGACAAACACTTCACAAAACACTCTAAAAGTACTGAAAATACTGTCAACTAGGGGCGGGCCATATCGCATATCGTTATCGCGATATAATTTTTTGATATCGTTGTGATTTTTGATATCGTTGTGGACACGATATAATTTGTCTTACGCTCAGCTCCATCAGAGCAGCATGAACACTGACTGTAGGATACGGGGACAGGTGCTTAGAAAGCAAAATGAAATTAATCAAATTTGCGAGGAAATGAGTATGCCATTAAAATGAATAAAATATCACTGAATTATCCATCCATCCATTTTCTTCCACTTTATCCGGGGCCGGGTCGCGGAGGCAGCAGTCTCAGCAGAGATGCCCAGACTTCCCGATCCACACATTTCCAGCTGTTCTGAGAGGACCCCGAGATGACACCAGGCCAGCTCGGAGACATAGTCCCACCAGTGTGTCCTGGGCCTTCCATGAGGCCTTGTCCCAATAGGACATGCCCGGAACACCTCCCGCGGGAGGCGACCAGGAGGCATCCGGAACAGATCCCCTTGCCATCTCAGCTGGCTCCTTTCAATGTGAAGGAGCAGCGACTCTACTCCGAGCTCGTCCCGGGTAACTGAGCTCCTCACCCGATCTCATAGGGTGCGCCCAGCCACCCTGCGAAGGAAGCTCATTTTGGCCACTTGTATCCGTGATCTTGTCCTTTCGGTCATTATCCAAATCTCATGACCATAGGTGAGGGTGAGAACGTAGATCGATCGGTAAATCGAGAGCTTTGTCTGACTTGGGAATTAATCTTCCCAATAGGCGTAAAGCTAGGATTTTGAAGTAATTTGTCTATTGTCAATTATATTGTCAAATATATCGCTATCGTGATATTTCTCTTTTATATCATGAGATCGATTGTAGGCCATATCGCTCTGCCCTACAGTCCATACCTTTTGACAATAGCCTATTATTTAATATTTTTTATCATATATTAGCATATGATGATGACATTGCCTATGATTGTGGCTACTTGCACGTATTTCACTTTCTTTGCCCAATTAATCCTTTTCATTCATTTTGATCTCATGATGAGTTTAGAAATACATTTTCTGTCGGATAACTGACAACCGTCTTTAAAAAATACAGAGAGACCACATTTGAATTGAAATAGATTTGCACGAACTGGCCTTTGAGTGAGGTTGTTTCCTCATGTCCCTGCAAGGCCATAGAAGCAAACTGTGCTTTTATAGGCAAACTTTCTTTCTGCAACTCCTGAAATGCTCAGAGGCTAATGAGCAGACATAGCTTCAAACATTTGCAGTAGCTATTCTATACACAACCTCATATGGGCACCTCAAACAACCCTAAGTAAAAAGGCCTTGAAAGTATAGGAACATTTTCTGTGAAGGCACTGATAATGCACAAAACAAAAGCAGAAAAGCTAAATTAAGAGAAGTGAGCTCGGGACATGGACACACAGCGGACCTCTTGTGCGGCTGCGGGGGTGCCTCTCATCACCTTGACTTGCACAGACACGGATGACTCATATCTATCTTCCCCACTCTTCTTCTGAATAATTGCTGGTGAAATGGCATATTTAAATTGCATGCTGAGCTGAAGTGATTTCCTGCCTACCTTGATGCCTATTTTGTTATGGAAATTTCGCGATGCGTTAACATAAGCAGCAGGGGTCCGGGGCTGAAATAACGAACCCTGGCGGGGAGAAGCGGCGCACCCTTACAGTATCGGTGAATTAATAAAAAGCATGTACAGAGTGTTCCTGTGGGTCGCACTCCTCTCCACAGTCGCCCATTGTTAACCGCTGAGCGTCTTAAGGTGCAAATGTAAGCGAGAATGTGTAATTACAGAGGTGCACAATAGTGAACATAGGCCCACCAACTGTTGGCCATCATTACACGGATCAGCAAAAGAGTTAGTGCTCCTTATCTCATTCAACTCTATCAGTGACTCTTTCCAGTCTTTTATGTCCTGAAGTAATAGGCAGAGTTAAGTTGTTCCTCAGGATCAAATTTTTCCAAGTTTAGAGTCCGTCATTTGTTCAACTTGATTATACCCATGTCTTTGTTCCGTTTGGGGAAAGCAAGAAAAATCTGCGTCATAACATCCAACAGTTTTCTTGCCAATTAAAGGTGCTGTATTTGATTTAGCTTGGCCTCCTTTCAGCAGGCCATAATGTGACAGCAACTCTTTAACATGAAAATATGGTTAATTTAGCTCAAATGAAACAATGACCCAACTGTTTTTTTACATTTTTGTCACCGCGTCTTGCTCCTGTTTCTTCACAGTCATTTAGCCAATTTAAAACAAACCAAATGAATGTGAGTGGAATGGGTAAAACAACAGTTCGACAACATAACAATGCAGATGATGAGAGAAAGCAGCTTTATCTGTATTTGTAAGTTGTTTTTGAGGACCCCTTGAATGCACCATTAGACACACGATTCACCTGATTGTGAATGCAAAGGCTGTTCTTCTTACTACAGCCTGTTGCTACGGTAACCGTCTCCCCCAAGGCCCTGACAGACAAATCGGGCTTATCGTCTTTCTGTGACAATGTGATGTGAAAAGTGTAGCAAATTAATATCCCACGCCCTTCACACCGTTACAACTTAGAAATCAGCAACACGGCCGCAGATAGCTTTCAACTCGGAGGATTTCGTTTAGTAATTCAGTTTATTTGTCAGCTTAAGTTTGTGCTAACTTCACTGGCAGCGGTAATTAGCATGCGGCCAGGAAGTTGTCTGGAGAGGTTTAGCTCATCGCCCAGGCAGACGGCGATGCTAGGGCTCATTTGAACGGGTCTTAAGACAGTCATCTTGCAGATTAGTGCACCGAGTTGTCTCTGTGCTACAAAATACATAATAACCACACTGGGAACACACGCAGTCACACCCAGGCCAACGTCGACTGTGCTAAGCGATTAGCACTAGCGCATGGCCTGTGCCTTGTCAATAGAAGGTTTTCACATGCACATTTTCATTCTTCATTGAACTGCCACTGCTCCTCCTGCTACTCCTGTAGCTTTGGAGATTGGGATGGAAAGTTATGAGCAATTGAACATTATAAGTATAGCAGGTAGCAGGTGAGTGAAACACAACTTACGTGATATGTGCCGTTCCTAACCCCAAAACTAAGCCTAACCCCAAACTGAACCATAACCCCAACCCTCCAACTAAATAAAAAATGAACCTGTTACTTGACGTCCCCCCGATCATGGAGTTAGGTTTAGGTTTAGGTTTAGGGACCGGCAAATGTGACATAAGTTGCGTTTTGCTCACACAGACATAGTTTTAGAAACTAGAAATTCATGGCTTTCAAATGAGGCATCACACTGGCACATGGGCTGTGAGCTCTCCGGACAATTTGGATATGCACAATTGCTAACTCTAACTCTAACCCTAACCCTAAGCTGGCAGATAGGGTTAATGCTAAATGTTTGCAATGATAGCTTTGCATTTGCAAAAACTAAAATTTCCTTGTCACATTGCATTCACTATACATCTGCAGAGCGCCACCTACTGTTCTGCAGTGTGCATAATAAGATATACTTTATCACAAGCTTTATGATAAAGTAGACCTGAAAGAGCCATGGAAAACCTCTGCTGGGCCCCAATGAGTAAAATATGACACACTATAGCCTTAGAATTAACTTTTATGAACAGTTTACAATCTTCATTGGTTCAGTCATTGCTGAACAAACCAAGCGTTGATGCAGTATGATGACACAATCCCAGTCTGTGTATGTATGGACTGGGGAGTAGGTATCTGGAAACGTAATGGTTCAATTTGTGTGTTTTTGAAGAAATTTCCCAAACTTCCATGCCTCTAAATCTTGATCTGTAATATCTGAAACACTAATTTATTCACTAAAAGCCACGAGGCACCAAGCATCCAGGTGACATTTTGCCTTAATGAGTTAATCAAAGTTACTGCAAAAATAAGCCAATTCCATTTATTAATGTCCATTTTAATTACACATTTTAGAGCCCCCTGCATTTCATTTGCATCCATTAATCTCCTCAGTCTGATGAACAACAACAGAAATAACACTTTGCTAACAAGGATAGCGAACGTGCATTTCTTAACTTAATTAAAGTTAAAATCTAGAGTTGTAATTTATTGCTACCGAATATATCACACATTAGCTTAAATTTACATAGAGGCTTGTTTATGGAGTAAAAGCTTTGACCTATTGGATAATGGGGACAATTCTGAGTAAATTAACAGTGGCTCGTTGTTGATAGGTCCCCAGTCAAAACACAAATATTAGCCCCCTAGCTGTTAGCCGTCTTGGTGGTTTACAGCGTATACCCATAAAAGTAATTGATTTGTCCACATAGGTTATATTTATAAGGTAATTAAAAAAAAAATCTCCACCCAGAAGAAACCGGCGCAAACACGGGGAGAACATGGAAACTCCACACATAAAGGCCCCGGTGGGGATCAAACCTGGGACCTAGCTGTAAGGCAAGAGTGCTAACCACTTTGGTGCTAGTTCCTGGTTTAATGATGTTTCAGACCTGGTTAGCCCCAGTTTAAACCTGGCATAGGCCTGGTTTAAGTTTCTGGTTCTAGTTGAATCGGGTTGTTTTCTTTCTTTACTTATATATACTTATATTTACTTAATATAAAAAGAAGGTAAATTATACACATTCTCAAAAATGTTTTATACATAGACAGTGCATTATGAGCTTGCTATAAATTCATAATGCACTGTACATAGGGCAGGTCCTGGAAGGTACAATTACATCTAAACTCTGTTACTTCAAAGATGAGATGAGATGAGATGAGATGAGATGAGATGAGATGAGATGAGATGAGATGAGATGAGATGAGATGAGATGAGATGAGATGAGATGAGATGAGATGAGATGAGATGAGATGAGATGAGATGAGATGAGATGAGATGAGATGAGATGAGATGAGATGAGATGAGATGAGATGAGATGAGATGAGATGAGATGAGATGAGATGAGATGAGATGAGACTTTATTGATCTCACAAAGGAGAAATTCACTTGTTACAGTCGGCGTTCAAGAAGATCACTCAGGTTAAAAAGTGCAGCTGATGCAGAGATTATTGCACATGTTACTTTACAGTCTTATTGTACTGTCTGACAGCAGAAAGCAATACTAAGTACTGTAACTTGTTTACCTTAATAAATCCTTTTCGTAGTTCCTCTGGGGGTAACACAAGTGTTAATGGGATGATTGGGGGGTCTTTCATCTCATCTGGTGTCTCTGGCCAGAAAACCACACTTACATCTTGACTGCCATCGGACCGGAGCCACCAATACACACTAATAGAATCACGAAGAAGAAGCTAACAGGCTAACGGGCAAAGCTAACTGCGGGCTAGCACCACTTTAAACAGTATTTACAGCCAAGTTTGAATGGAAAAAAATGATTTCTATTGTGTAATTGAATGAACAATATCCCTCACTCCCTTCGCCTTTTCTTTTGGCGCAGTATTTACTCTCATGGATCAGTTACAAAATCGCAACTAGCTACGACACCTGCAGTTGCACTTATGACCTCTAGGGCAAGAGTTACTTAGTACTGCTTTAAATTTGGCAATTAGTTTTGGTGTAGTTTTGAGAGTGTGTTTAATTTGAATAAGCTTCCCCCTGTACCCTGTTTTTTTTTTTTTTTTTTTGCTCTGGGCACCATCCAACACTTCTGCTTAGTGCACCAAAATGGCTAGCAGCGGCCCTGTCCACACAACCTTCTTGCTGACCCTACTGCTGCTTCGTCTTTCAAAAGATGTTGCAGGTTAAAAATATTGATGTTGTGTTTTATAACCACCTATTTCGATAATCTGCCACATAGCACTGATTTAATTTATAACCCCGGGTGCTAACGTCTTGTTCTTCATAGCTTCTTGATGATCCACATTGAAACAGAACATAATTGATTCTTTGTTTTACGCAATCCCCTTGGTGCCACTTTGGGACCAATATTCTTTTAAGCCAAATCAAAAACGACAGGCCAATAAGTTGAAGGAGGCAATTTGTCTGATTTGCGGCTCCAGTCAATAGAAGCTGCACTGAGGAGAGGCCAGTGGCTATTATGACTATGATTTAGAATTTCAGTGCTTAAATTGATTCTTTCTCGCAACTGTAGCTCATATTTGCTGGCACCTGATTAAGAACATTATCACATTGGGTGATTAAAGAAAAAAACAACAACCAAACAACAGATGTACTGAGATACGATTAGTTAAAAGTTAATCCTTTTTCTTGTGATCTGGTGCCACAAGAGACCAGCAAATTCTTTATTTTTTTTTATTTTTTGTTGCATCTAACAAATGGGATTTGCATGCAATTTGTGTTGGCAGAGTTTTAATCGACACATCATCAGTTGTTCAAAGCGAACTGCTAGTCAATTTCCTTTCAACATTTCAGTGGCGCTGCAGCTTTGAAGACGGGCGTCCATAATGACCAACATCAATTTTCCTACCAATTAGAGTCTTTATCCTGGCTTAGTTCACCTATAGAGTAGCCTATGTTCCTCCTGGGTGGGGGAAATGAATTTTTATGAAGGACATGCACGTTTTTTTTTTGTATATTAAAGGAAAAACAGTTTATCTGGCCTTGGGATTTAACAGTTTAGAGATAGCAATTACTTCTATCCAATTTGCCTTAACAGAGGTTGTAGCACAGGTTGCCAGGTTGGGAACAGTAGCGTGTAGAGTGGAAAAAAAAAAGCGACAATGTCTCAAAAGGGAAAGAAGAAAAAGACAAGGCGAGAGAAGGGGGGAGATAACATGTGATTTGTGTTGGAATAAGAACAGGTCTACAGAGCTTTCATCTGGAAAATGGAATAAACGGAGCGCATCGTATCAGCCGCAAACTGCCTGATGAAAGGTAACAGACAGGAACACGCTTAAACTACACAGGTCAATCAAAGCTAGTGGTGTACACCTAAAGTGTTTATGTTAAAGCCGACATAAAGATGCAAGGGAGACGTTACAAAGCAGTGTTTTCTAACCTCTAGTACAACAAAGGAGTGAACTGTTTCTTGGTGCCCATATAGCAAAGACAAGGCTGTAGTAGCAGATAGGACAGGACTTCTTGCAGGTCACATAGGAACACTTTTTAACCCAATGGCCGAGTTTAATAAATAAATGCAATTTGCAAATAGACAGCAATTGCTCAATGAGCCACATGTCACTCCCAGACCTTTTGGTTTACCTACCCACCTCTGAACTAGAATCTGCATATTTCTCTGTTTATTGTTTTGAATGTATTTCAAATATAAATGTATATGTTTGCATACACATGTTAAACTAGTGCTCTTGCTTCAATGCCACTGGGGCAACCTGTCAAGTGCACAGAGTCTCCATCTCCATCTTCTTGAGCAAGGTTTGATGTGTATTTTTGCCGGTGTTTTGTGCATGTGCTTAAATTTGCTTAAATTTGCTTACATTAATGGTGAGAAATGAGTGGGTATATGAACAAAAACATAATAATATATGACTACACACAGCGACTGCTACCTACAAGAACATGTAAGCCTGAGAAAAGTAACATTGTTGCGTGTAAAGCAGGCTGGCAGGCTGTGACTGAGGACGAGGTGTATTGTGAGAGTGAAACATTTTGTATGCCAAAGAGCTGGTGTAATAGCAGCGAGCCGTCTCTCCCCTGACAGTGCTGGGGACCCTCTGCTGCACATGCAACATTTAAATGAAGCCATTAAAATTTAAAGCCTCTCTATTCCAGGGACAGACTCTCCGGCATGCGCCCAGTGAGCCAGAAGTAAATGGGACATAAACATTGGCACCACTGAAGTTAAATTTAAATTTGTTTTTGACTGATGAAGCTCAACATATTGGACACCTGTTGGTTCGATTCAATCAATTTAGAGCTGGCCACCAGCAGCTGAATGTAAAACTTTAAGATGCATAGGTTCTCACTGCTGATTCAATTGAGGAGTGTGGCGGTGCTCAGGTGCCCAATATTCTTATTCTCATGTTACCCTTGCATACAGCTGATACGCATCACCATTTCACCCTGTGAAAACAGATACCGTATATATCTAAAAGGGCAATACTGACATAAATTTCCCAAGTCAAATAAGCTGGATAATGCCAATACATCAGCTGCTGCACGCTGACCAGCATCCAATGTGGGAGTTTAACTGATCCGCTTAGCAGTGCAGAACCCCGAGATAAGACACAAAGCTGACAGTGTATCGTCCTGGTTACCCTGGTGACGTGCCGAGTCTTTGAACAGAAAATGAACTTTACAGTGAAGATTTAAATCTGCAATTAGAATCACTGAAAGAGAGAAACAACACACTTTCTCATGTTCTATTAAATTCAACGACGCTGTCACAGGTCAAGAACAATACAGTAAGCGCCATTTAAAGAAGAGCTAAGGTGAAAAAGGTGATCCAATGTATCCACAGCTGCTTTCCTTCACAATAGGTGATGGGAGGTGAGGGAAGATTACAAACGATGGTAGAAAGCTGTGTAGCTGAGATGCAACATAGGTCGAAAAAGGGATTTCAGACACTAGACCGTAGAGCCCAAGTGATATATTGATGTTATAGGCACTTACTGAAATAAAATCTATTAGCCAAAATGCTTCTGATAAACTTTGTTCATTGTTCCACTGTTTTCTTACTTTATTAACAGAATGAGCTTATTAACATTTCCACTTAACATTGCTCTACACAATAAAGCAGTGATTGTTTCTTATGTTTTCTCATATATCTGTTCTTAATGGTGGTTGGATCCATTGACGCAGAAAACATGTCTTGTGAAATGCTTGGAGTGCCATGTGAAAAACGGCAATACGCTATATGATAAATAAGACTCCTTTTCTTTGCACTGATCCAACTCGTGTGAAAAGCAATCGCCCCAGTTCACTGTTGTCGACAATGTTTTCAACCAAACACGAGGCAGACTGTTGAGTTTTAATTCCAAGATCATTTCGATCTCTAAACATTCCCCCGCTCAGAATAGAAAAGGTTTTCTGAAGTTGTCTTTTTGGCAGTTACACGTGTGATACCTCCTTCTCTTTTCGTGTTTGTCTTTTTGTCTTTAATCCATGCAGCGTTAATACCAGACTGCTCACGGCGCTGCATACTAATCATTACTTTACCTTTTTGACGATTTTCACTCTTTGTGTTCTATTCTTGTTTGTAATTGTCAGACAAAGTGTTTTTTTTTCTTTCTTCCTTTTTCTTTTGGAGATGAATCAAAAGCAGGAAGCATTTTTAAAGGACAGTAACAGCATGGTAGGTAAAAGTGTAAGGACAAGGCAATTATGGAGATCACATGGAAACAGGACACGCACCAAATGTATTTAACACAGTATAAAGACTTTAAACGCAATAATAATTCATAATAATATATTATAAACCCAAACATGGACAATTGGCTGATACACATGATGTGGAAACTGGCGGCAAAACGCAAAAGTTACCATACAGTTTCAATATTACCATGCCATTACTGTTGGTACAAGCATATTAAACCTGATAAGGACCAGCAGGAGACTTGGTTTTCATCTTAAATCTTTATTAGGTGTTTCTCTTATAGTTTTAGCAAAGCAAACATCAAAGAATGAAGGCATCATTTCATAGAACTGTCATTTATCTGATCTTTATCATGGCACCATTCAAAATGATATAGGAATCGCACCAACGTCTAAAAGAAAAAGAGGTTTAAAATTCAGGGAAAAGCAATCGTTAACAGTAGGTATTAGCCATTATGAGTAAAATTACAAATCATCTGCATGTATCTAAGATTTAGTACGTGGACCACCTCCGTCAATAAGAAATAAGGCAGATTCCTTTTATTGAGACAATCTGGTATAGGACATAGAAGCAGAAAGCAAAGTAATGAATGGGATTGCTGAAGTGAAAAGTAATATTTCGGCATGCACTGGCCCCAATAAGGACGAAGGAAGAGGATAATGGATTGTTAATGGCGCACACACATCCTGGTTCAGCGGTGTGATGATTTGGTGAAGTTATTTAGGCCTGAGTTATGGGACAAAAGAGTTAAAATAGTTATTATTTAATCGGAGCCGGTTGCAGCAGTGTGTGACGAGTGTGGCAGGTGTCTGAGTCATTTCACTGTAAAATACCGTTCACTACATTTACGTGCAAGTCAAGAAAAATACACTTATGCCTTAGTCCAACACATTTTTAGATCAGCGATATCAAGGTACAAGTGACAAGCTAGTTTGTTTGTTGATTATTCTGGTCTATCATAAACCAAAGATTCATAAGCAAATGTTTCGAAGTGGAAGCTTACAGTTCTGACTTTGTTGAGTATTTTCTCTTCTGAAACACAATATTCCAATTCTAATTCTCTCACACGACATTTACCAAATGATTTATTAAATTGAGTTTTGGTAGATGAGAACAAAAATGTGATTGCGACTTGTGATGCAACCACATATGGAGAGAAAATGGTCTCAATTTTCTACTATTCTACGCTAATATCCATGTAAACATAGAGACTATTTTATGTTATTTGCCATAATATTGGAAAGATAAGAACAAAAATGTATGTTAAGTATTACCCAGCCTGCAGTGGAGGGGCTGTTGCCCGATGACAGTGGCCACATTTAAAATAAAAAGGACTTGGTTTCTCTCTCTCAGACACACAGTACTGTAGTAAAATGGCAGATGGCTAACACACAGTGAGGTATGGCTCATCGTCTCGCTGATATGTTCAAGTCCTATAGGTTCAGTATGTACATTAATACATAGGTACATACATACATAGTTCGGGGTGAGTAGTAATGTTTAAACTATAGAGAAAGGGTTAAAAAAAAAAACATTTGGAATGTGAGCGCATGGTGGCGGGTAACTGGTTTAGCCCCAGTCGGGTGGAGAGAGGCCCTCTACTTGGGGCGCTGCGTTGGGGGGGGGGGGGGGTGGTCCGCACAGTTTGCTGGCTGTCAGATGAGGTTGATTGTCTGCCCCTCAGCTGGTCAATCCTTCTTCTCAGGGTCAGTGTCTGAGAAGAAAGGAAACAAACCCTTAACTCAACAAAGACAAAAGCAGAATGAACTTAGTTAAACCTTTTTAGTCCCCATATGCTGTGTTCTTTGCTTGACCAGGAGTAGTTGAAGGGTTAGCCTATTGAACACGTTTTATCTCACACAAGTTATCTGATGCTATAGTGTGTTTGATGCACCCAGCAGTTAAAAGAGTTGTCCGTGACCTTTTGCCTTATACACTGCCTTGACCAAAATCCACCGGGATTTAATGAAGAAGTTTGATCTGGTGTCGCTGCAGTTGGTCAGGTCTAGGTTCAGCAACACTATGTGCCCAAAGAATGAGATCTGCTGACAACCTGAACATCCTGAATGACCAGGCTATTCCATCAATGGATTCCTTCTTCTGGCATATTCCAAGATGACAATACCAGGCGTACACTATGACAGAGTGGTTCAGGGAGCTTGAGACATTATTTTCACACATGGATTGGCCACAGAATCCAGATCTTAAACCCATTTAGAAACTTTGAGATGTGCTGGAGAAGGCTTTGTACAGTGGTCGCACTCTCCCATCATCAGTACAAGATCTTGGTGAAAAATGAATGCAACACTGGATCTTTTGACGTTGCAGAAGCTCATTGAAACAATCGGTCAGGCAGCGTTGAACCACAAACACAGTGACAAGAACATCTGTACAATACGTCACTGATCTCCATAACTAGAATAGCAACAAAAATAACAAAGTTAAGCCTACGGATAGAAGAAGAGCGGTTCGAAAACTTCCCAAGGCCTAAAGTAATAGTAAACAGTCTTGTGTTTCATTTATTTACAAACTTGTGTGCGTCATTTTCAACCAAATGAATTTCTAGCTTAAAGCAGTACTAAGTAACTCTTCCCCCTAGAGGCCATAAGCGCAACTGCAGGTGTAGTAGACAGTTACGATTTTTTAACTTATTAATTGTCTTGGAGAGTAAATACTACGCCGACAGGAAAGGCGAGGGAGAGAGGGTTACTGTGCATCCAATTATACAATGGAAATATTTTTTTTCACTCAAACTTTGCTGTAAATACTGTTTAAAGTGACGTTCGCCCGCAGTTAGCTTTGCCCGTTAGCATGTTAGCTTCTTCTGCGTGATTTCATTAGTGTGTATTGCTTTCTCCGGACCGGTGGCAGTCAAGTTGCAAACATGGTTTTCTGGTCAGAGACACCAGGGGGAGACGAAAGACCCTCCAATCATCCCATAAACACTTGTATTACCCCCCACAGGGACTACGAAAAGGATTTATTAAGGTAAACACGTTACTTAGTACTGCTTTAATTCCTGCAATACTTTAGCACTTAGAAGTGATGGGACAGCGCCTCTCTAATAGCTAAGAGCAAGCCTAACACTTGTGCCGCATTTTGCTATTCCCAGGAACTATTTGTAAAAGGAGATGCCACGGCTCAAGGTAGAACATGTTATTTAAAAAACTGACAGCGCCACTTCGACAAATTTATCACTTACTGAACCAGGCAGTGCTGTGGAGGATGTTTGGCTGTTTATCAACTTCTGAGCGTTATTATGAAAAATTGAGCAAAATCAACTTCGTTTATTGAAAGAAGCCAGCTCCTCTCAATCGTTAATGGCTGCAGTGCCCCCAGAAAGTTTTCAACAAATCAATACTGAAAACAGGGGACTTTTCATAATAATGTGAGATAAACACATAATAAAAAGTGTGTGTTTTGTGATTTCTCAGTGTGAAAAGAAGAGAGGCATTTCGTCTTCTTTACTGCTGATAAAGTCACAAAGCGTCCTGTTAAAAGCGCGCGTAGCTGTGTGTCGAGGTGCCCAGTGTCATGCATTTATGTGATTCACTCACAGCACACAGTGTGCACACTCCTCCACAACATCCTTTTTTCCTTTGCCTCTTTGTCTGTCATTGTTAAAGCTCGCTGCCTTCACCACAAGCCCTTTGTCTCTGCCAACTTATTCACACCCTGCTAGCCTGCTCGATTTATTCAACCCAGACAATCTGTTCACAACTTAATGAATTTTTGCACCTGGGAAAAAGTGGATGCCCAAATGTGAAATTCTATTCTTTAGCCACGCACGCAGATAGAGGCGGGAAGTCCTGCCGGAAATGAACTCCAAACTTCTGTTGCTTCTCTCATGTGTTAGAAAAATTCACCATTAATGTTGTCACTATACAGGAATATATAAACATACACATCAAAAAGAGCAGCCGAACGATGCATTCAAAGTGGACAATTGACCTTATCTGCAAGTGTTGTCGTGAATGTGATGTCTGTAAAATGGTCACATTTATGCAGCGCTTTCTACCTTCGATGGGCTCTCAAGTGCTTTACATCAATGAACCATTCACCCAATGACATTCCTATTCATACAACAGCACACTATACACAGACACTGGGGGCAAGATGGGTTAAAGCCATTGACAGTGGATTAAGCAGGGGTGTCCAAACTGAGGGCCACATACAGAAAAATATACAAACAACTGGGCCGCACTCAGTAGAGGTCAGACATTTAATTTCACCTCTATTGTATTAAAGTTCGCAAATTCATGTTATCTATGCTTTTTAATTGATATTCAGTAAAGTAAAGTAAAAAAGACAGCCTTCGTCACAGTTTCTATTAATGGGTTTTCATTTAGTTTTATATATATTCGATTTGGACACCCCTGGGTTAAAGGAATAGACCACCGTTTTTCTATAGTGTGATATGTTCTTACCTGAGCTTAGACGAGTTGATGCGTACCTGTCTGGTCTTTGTGCGTTCGCTCAGTCACGCAAAAAGACCAAAGATGTTGTTAGCATTTAGCCTCTCCCTGCATATTCCTATGGTCCCAAACGGGGGTGAAGTTAGAAGCGACCAAGCTCTTCCACGTTTTTCCTATTTAAATACGGTTTCATGAGTAGTTACACGATCCAAGTATAGTTAAACACGTCGATTTTCTAAGTGGAGAACTATATTGTAAGGCGTACTAACACCTTAGGAGCACTTCGACGTCTTTATCTTCAGAATTCTTTAGGAGTGAAGATATTACTGCGTGGACGTCGAAGTCCTAACTTGTGTAAGTACTCAGGTAACCGTATTTAAAGCTTGGTCACTTCTAGCTTCACCCCCGTTTCGGGTCCATAGGAATATGCAGGGAGAGGCTAAATGCTAACAACATCTTTGGTCTTTTTGTGTGACTGAGCGCACGCGTAAAGACCAGACAGGTATGCATCAACTCATCTAAGCTCAGGTAAGAACATATCTCAGTACGGAAAAAACAGTGGCTTGTTCCTTTAAGTGTCTTGCCCGAGGACACAACTGCCTTAAAGGAACAGGCCACCGATTTTAAATACTGAGCTTAGACGAGTTGATGCGTACCTCTCTGGTCTTTGTGTGTGCCCCCTCAGCCACGCAAAACGACCAAAGATTTGGCCTCTCCCAACATGTTCCTATAGCTCCAAACGGGGTGAAGTTAGAAGCTACCACGCTCTCCCACGGGCACGCACAAAGACCAGATAGGTACGTATCAACTCGTCTAAGCTCAGGTAAGAACATATCTCAGTATGGAAAAACAGTGGCCTGTTCCCTTTACGCGCTGGTTTGAAGCGGGGATCACACGCAAACCTTTGGAGCAGGGGTTGAATGTATGTTGTATGAGTTGGACCGAAGTGGATGAGCATCAGATCGTAAAACATCTTACAGTACAGAGGAATTACATTAACACAGATGAATCGCATTACTATGTGGCGCAAAAATAACAGCGGGAAGCAAAACAAATGTCAAACCACATCGGTGTGCAGAGGTGACAAAACTAAATGAAGACAGAGAAATCCAGAACACACTCAAGTTGTCTTCGCCGAAATTACACGCCGTCTTATTACCCAAACCTCGCTGGAGCCCCGGAATAACAACAGCGGTGTATCCCCCTCACATATGATTTATTGGCATGATTACTTCCCCTACAGTCCGTGTTAAAATAATATGCATTGCTCGCTTGATTTATTAAACGTCTGATGGTCGAGTTTGTGGGTAATTTATCACACTCAATCTCCAAAGACGCCCACACTGACATGCTCATACCAAAAAAAATCAGGGTCATAGCTGAGGGGTCCCGGGACGTGGTGAGCGAGTTTACAAATGCGTTTGGCCCTGAAGGAGCACTGACTGAGAGTGTCTGCCTGCCTGCCTGCCTGCCTGCCTGCCTGCCCGCCGCTCGACCCAGCTGAGAAAGGCAATAAGACGGAGAGGAGAGAGGAGAGAGGAGACGGGAGCGGATCAGGCTTGGGACAGGGGCGGGCAGGAGGGTTGCGTGAGGCATAAAAATGACTAAAGGCTGGGTAGCACTCAGTGTCTCACCGAGGATTCAAGAGCATTTTAATTCAGCAGCTGCGGTCCCTAATAAGTGCCGGGTTTATAAATAAAGATGGGAGTGATAAGTGCTTCCTCTGTGTCCTTACCTTTGGACTGCGTGTTGTCAGTAGCATTCGAATCGGGTAGACTCTTAACTTCCTCTTTCGCATCTGCAAAATAAATATGGACAAGTGGGTGGTGATTGCATTGAACATTTATAGTCATTTTGAATAATCATCTAATCTGTAGTTCCCAAAGAAGCCCAATACCAAATATCTAGTGTATAAACAATGAAAATCTTTAGTTGTGGTCAGAACACATGGATGGGTTTTGAAAAGCCCATTTTGCAACTTTCAGGAAGCAATACTATCACAGTAATTTAAAGCCACACCCCGTAAAATTTCACCCAATAAACAAAATTGAAATATACGCATTTATTGTATGACAGATATTTTCATCATTGAAAAATAATTTGTAAATGTACAAACAAGTGCTTTTGCTATAAGCGGTTCACCTCTCCTATAAGACACCCCTCCCAAGACACTTTACCAGGAGTGGTTACGTCTCCAGCTCGTCTCCATGGAAATGTAACTAAAGGCCAAATGTGAAATTGAAATAGGTCAGGTCCTCATCCAGATCCATTCTTTCATTACCCACTACAAAAATACCTTTTTTCTGTCATTGGGAGCATGTTTTCTATTGATGGCCACAGTATAGTCCCGAATGTTACGCAGTGTGCCTTTAAACAACAACTCAGATGCTAAAACACGATTGACAAAATGCTTTATAATAGATGAAGAGATCTTTTTGCTTTTATAATATACTGGAAGACTAAACCAATTCTATTCCAGGTTAATCCGGAATAAGTGATTCATTCACATCTTCCATTCCATGTCTCGTTTTACTTTATTTCAGATAACAAGTTATTGCTACTGGCTTTCTTAAGTATTGTAATTTTAATGGAAATAGTTAAGGATTAGCCCATAATGAGCTGCATTTCTGGAGATGCTCTGCAGGACATTTTCAACCTAATACAACCTCAAATCTTGTACCTCCTTTTTCGTGTCAGGATAAACTCCCCCCCCCTCCCAAACCCCCCCAAGAGTCACAATCAAGGTAAAAAAGAAAAGAAAAAAGAAATGTTTTGTTCATTCTTCACAGAGAAGCCAAAATCATCCCAGCTTCTTTGTGCTTTATACTCCGCTGAATATGAGCCTCTCGGAGTCTGATGATAGCTTTTATTCCTTTTGCATCTCCCCGAGCATCTACATAAGAGCGTCTATCTGTCTCGGCGCTGCGGACAGCTAGGTCCTCGGCGTATAATCAAAGAACTGATGTTTAGTGTGATGTTTTATCGATAGCGAGGCAGGTACGCTCAAGGAAAGGCAGCGCTGGAAAACTCAAAAGGAGAAGGCATGTTGCAGTGTTGTGTGAAGTGGCGTGTCGCAGTATGCGGTATAAGGAGACATACAAAAGCAGAGCTCACCTCCGTTGTTGCTGGTGTCGGTTTCATTGATGTCGGACACATCTGGATAACAAAAAGAGAAAAAGAGCACAGAGAGAGAGAGAGAGAGAGAGAGAGAGAGAGAGAGACAGAGATGTTACTTGTTGCAGTCTAACGCAAATATGTCACGTATCGACAAACAGGTTACGCAGAATAACAATTATCCAGAGGCCACAGAAAGCAGCTTCACAACACGGTTCAGAAAAGCTTATAAAAAGAGGAAGGCTTTGCTTTGTTATGGCAAGGAGCCTATTTATGTCTGAGAGCGGCAAGTAAGTAACTGAATATGTTATACGGCTGCTATACAATGTGCACAATTGCATAAGGATCTTCAATGATAAGACTTTGCTTCAAGAGAGTTATCTTCATTCCTTTAATATACTTATAAATGCAAAGTATAAAAGTCTGTAAACGATGGGCTTAAAGGTCGGGACAATCAGGGAAATGTTTTTGTTTGACAAAGCTCCATTCTCCAAACAATTAATTTTCAGACAAGTCATTTGGATAAATCTTTCAAACAGTACAAAAACACACTGTGGGAAAACAACTCAAAAACATAAAGGTTACAAAAAGAGAAGGAAGACAGCGGCGGTTCTCAAACTCCTCACACCAAATACCACCTTAAAAATGTCTCTCCCATTACGACCAGATCAATATCAAATAAAAGGACTATTTCTGGTATAAACTTGGGTTGAATCAAGTACACACAAAGGCCAAGCAATAGGACTAAGCCAGTTCCAATCAGCTCCAGTCACCTGCACAGTGCTTCTCAAACTTTTATCACCAAGACCAGAGAAAATACTTGCTCTATGAACACCACCAGGACTAGCGATCTCAAACTTTAACAGCACTACATCTAAATAAGGGATAACTAGGTATAAAAGAAGAGTGGTTCTAACCAATTACTAACCCAACAGAAGACAATACGTTTAGTAAAGTCCATAGTAGGACTTCACCTGCAGAGGAACCCGAGTATCACCTAAAGCAGTCTGTCGCAGTTTGAGAGACACTGATATAGAGAATACAAAGAGATTTAGTCAGACTACATTTAAGGGTGCAGAAAAAAAGGGAATTCATAAATGTATCCTAAAAAAGATATCCGATAGGACCAACAAGCATAATGTTGTTTTGTGGATGAATACAATTTTTGTGCTTTGAATACGCAGAGATTCCGAGCTTCTCTTTTACAGGCATTAGCTTGTCAACATGGATGGTGCTCAACAGTCCCCCAATCCCTCGAAGTCTGTTGCCATCTCAAAGACTTACTTCAAAAGAACAAAACAAACGCGAGCAGGGAGCAAGATGGATGCAGAATTAATTAGAGTGCCATCCCTGTAAGGCAGCCCCCATCTCCACCTCTGCTCCCCCTCGCTCCCACGGGCTCCGCCCATCGCGCCAACCATCATCCAAAACAAAGCAGCGAGTAAAAATAACAGCCCTCTCCAGGCAGTCTGACAATGATGTAAACAAATACAACTGTTTAGGCAAGACACACGAGCCACTAGTGACCTGGAATGGCTTCTGCGTGAGGCGTTTAACAGCAAGTCTATCGTGGATGGTTAATTTGAATATACAGTACTATGTCTGTAACAAAAACATTAACAACCATAGCATTGTCTTATATAAAGTCCCGTAGCAACAAACTAATTTGTTCAGACAACCAGCAGTCACTTCCTGAGCAACTTTGCTTTCTTGACCATTCAAACCCCCCTGTGTGTTTAATTTCAGTGGCTCAACGCTATTTAATATTTGGACCTGTTGTTCAAAACAGACTAAGATTACCCTACAAAAGATAAAATGTCAGCGTCATTGCTGATCTCCAAACCGTTTCTCTTTGTCAAATCTGCAGTGTTTTGGAAGTCTTGTGAGCCCATGTCTATTGGTGATATTGGGCCACATAAAAACAGATTAATATTAATAAACTCTTGGATTTATATAGCGCTTTCCTATGGTCCGCAACCTGGAGTGGGGAACTGTGAGCTGAGCTGAGGAGGAGCGGAGAGACCGGGAGGGAGTGTAAATGTGGATGAGGTCAGACAGGTACTGAGGGGCCAGGGAGTGGAGGGATTTGTAAGTAAGGAGAAGGACTTTGTACTGAATGCGGTATTTTATAGGAAGCCAGTGTAAATGGATGAGTGTGGGGGTGGTGTGTTGCCAGGGCCTGGTGTGAGTCAGGACCCTGGCAGCAGAATTTTGGATGAATTGGGGCCTGTCCAGGAGCTTTTCAGGGATTCTGGACAGGACCATTGCAATAGTCCAGTTGTGAGGTTATGAAGGATGTATGAGCGTTTCTGCTACTGAGGCTAGAAGTGAGTGGTGGAGGCGTGAGATGTTCCGGAGGTGAAAGAAAGCGGACTTTGTTATTTAGCTCATGTGTGGTTCAAAAGAAACTGTGGAATCCAGGATGACACCGATGGGGACGGGCAGATGTTGTTGGTGAGCACCAGATCCCCAACCTTCCGAAGCAGTTGTCTGGTAGCCACAACCATGAGCTCCGTCTTGTTTCATTTAAGAAAGTTGGATGTGTCCGGAGTCCGGAGTTCTGAAAGGCAGAGGGAGAGGGACTGTGGCGGAAGCTGGGCAGTGGGTTTGGAGGAGCTGTATAACTGTGTGTAATCAGCATATGAGTGAAAATTGAGTCCATATTTCCTCATGATCTGTCCAAGCAGAAGCATATAAATGGTGAATAGAAGTGGTTCGAGAACTGATCCTTGCGGTACACCTTGATGAACATGGGAGGATGGAAAGCGGGATCCAGTGATTGAAATAAACTTGTCTGTTGGTGAGATATGACTGAAACCAGGAGAGAGCAGTACCAGAGAGTCCAATGTATTTGGAGTGGCGGTCAAGGAGGATGGAGTGAGAAATTGTATCAAATGTGGCCGATTGATCGAGGAGGATAAGTATGGTGATTTTTCCAGAGTCAGCAGCACGGAGGAGAAGAGCTGTTTCAGTACTGTGATGTTGTCGAAATCCTGATTGAAACGGTTCAAAGAGCTCATGCTTGGACATGTTGTTGGATTTGACCAGCAACTGCTTTCTCCAGGATCTTACCTAGAAAATGAAGGTTGGAGATCAAGCTATGTTGATAGATATGAGTCTATTTCATTGTATAATCTAAATATATATAAAGCTTCTATTCACATTACCCTTCTATGGAAAATGCATTCAAGAGTCGAGCCAGGACACTGGTAGACTATACGCTTTTCTTATGTCATACAAACATATACAATTTGGGGCTTTATCCTTAGACTCCCAGTTCAAGTGCATGTGATTGACTGGAGAGTATATCATTCAGAGAAACGCACAATCTGTCTGTATCTCAACAAACACGGCGACCAATGAGGGTAAATAAAACACAAGAGCAAATAAAAATCAGACAGAAGAGACTGAGAAGCAACATGTCCTGAATCAACAGTCAACGTGTTCAGGATGTGCTAAAACTAACGGCTATGACTGGATCACTACCAGACTTTAATTTACGGAAACTTTATTGATCGAGGAAAACGGTGAAATCATTTGCTGTGTGCAGGGTCCAAGACGCTCCTGCGTGTAAACAGAAAGTGGCTCAGGAGCGAGGCTATCACTAATAAAATGGAAGTTACACATCTCAACAACTGCAAATTCAATATAGTAAAGTCAGAAAGGATAATAGTTTTGACGCTTCTTACTGTCTCAGGGTTTCGACAGGTGGCAGCAAGTCAAATGTAATGCTTTTTAATGCCATTTTATTGCCTAAATACTATATTTTTAATGCCACAAATGCAAAAAATCTTGGCATTTTGGATGATTTGTGGACATTCAATCACACAAGGGAAACTTTGATGTAATGTGAGTAATGTCATTGAGGGGGTTCTGTCTCGAGGGAAACATGACATTTTGTAAGACATTGAGATTTAATGCCAGTTTGAATCCAATTTCATGCTTTTTAATGACTTTGAAAGCCTTATATTTGACTTTAAATGACTTTTAATGCTTTTAAATGCTCCGCAGAAAACCTGTGTAAAGTACACTGCGTTCCAAATTATTATGCAAATTGGATTTTTGTGTCAAAAAGGTAAAAAAAAAAACAATAATAATGAAACTCGTGGATGGCATCGTGTCTTGGGGCTCTATGAATCACTGACATTAATCTCAGAGACCTGGGATGATTAGTTTTCAGGTTAAGCCCAGTTAAGGGAAAAACTACTGAAAAAGGGTGTTCCACTTTATTATGCAGATCATCCTTTTCAAGCAATATGGGAGAGAAAAAGGGTCTGTCTGCTGATGAAAAGCGTGAAATAGTTGAATGCCTTGGTCTAGGTATGAAAACCTTCGATATTTCATGAAAGATTAAGCGTTATCATCGTACTGATAAGAGATTTGTGGATGATTCAGAGCACACTCCGGTTTGTGCAGATAATGGCACAATATGGACGGTTTCTCCCAGACAAACACATCAGATTAAGAGAACAGCTGCTACAAAGCAGCAAACAGGTATTTGAAGCTGCTGGGGCCTCTGGAGTCCCCCAAACATCAAGGTGTAGGACCCTCCAGAGGCTGCAGTTGTGCATAAACCTTCTATCCGGCCTCCCCTAAACTGTTCATTGAATGTTCATGAACAGAAACAGCTGCAACGGGCTCAGAAATACATGAGGACTCATTTTCAAACAGTCAATGGAGTAGCGGATAGTTGGTGAATAGCCACAATGTCCCAACAAGGCTGCGACGTCAACAAGGAGGTGGCGGAGTCATGTTTTGGACCAAAATCATAAGGAGAGAGCTGGTCGGCCCCTTTAGGCCCTTTTAGGCTCCCTGAAGGTGTGAAAATTACCTTTGAAAAATATGTGGAGTTTCTGACTGACCACTGTCTTCTATGCTACAAAATGACAAGATCCTCTTCATGCATGACAACGCACCATGTCCTGCTGTAAAGAATACCTCTGCATCACTGGCTACCATGGGCATAAAAGGAGAGAAACTCATGATGTGGACCCCCTCCTCCCCTGACCTCAACCCTATTGAGAACCTTTGGAGCCTCAACAAAAACAAACGTCTATGAGGGTGGGAGGCAGTTTTCATCCAAACAGCAGCTCTGGGAGGCTAATCTAACATCCTGCAAAGAAATCCAAGCAGAAACTCTACAAAAACTCACAAGTTTAATGGATTTAATAATTTTGAAGCTGCTATCACACAAGGACTCCTTTGGTAAAATATAACTTGACCGGTTAATATTTTTTTGATTGAAATAGCTTTTGATTTCAGTAAATATGACCTCCTAATGCTACAAATACAACAAATGACCATTTTCAGTTAATTACAAGCTTTAAAATGTATTGAAACGATGAGTTGCATAATAATTTGGAACAGTGGATTTTGAGGTTTTTATTATATATATTTTTGAAAAAAAATACTGTTATCACTAGGAAATTTTTTCCACCACATTTAAATGATCCTCTACCAGTTAAAGACTTGAAAATTATGCTGACTCTCATTTGAGTTGACAATTTAGAAAATCTTAGAAAAACGTCATTTGCATAATAATTTGGAACGCAGTGTATGTGCGGCACTGATGGGTAAAGTTCAAGCGAGAGAGTTACAAGATGGTTCCGTATAAACACAATTTGACTGTGAAAACAATGCGAGCAATTCTAACCAAAAATGAGACAAAATAACAGTAATAACATAAATCTTTAATGTGCTGAGCCTTATTTTGATGGACTGAAACTACAGTGCACCAAATTATTTGAAAGGAAACACACACATTCACACAGAGAGTGAGAGAGCGACGACGGGTTTAGAGTAAGTCCATAAAGTATGCAGCCGTGTGGAACGATATATGGTGACACTTATCCACATAATCATCTTCAGCATATTACGGGAGACATTTGGAGGGAGCCAACACTGTCCAATGGTGTCTTCTACATGTGATCCAGAAACACCAGCCTAATTTTAGAAGCATTTTTATTTCTTTCTAGCGAGGTCATTGATAGATCTCAATTGTCAATTTGTGTATTAGCATTTGCACATTAAATTAGCGTTGTTTTAGTTTTTTGATGTGCTCCATGACATAGCACACTTACATTTCATCTTTGGCAAAAAAAGCATGCATTTTAATGAAGTGTGACCAAGCCTGAAGCTCTTGGGCAGCTGTTGTATTGGGGTGATAATGTAGGAGCTGATGTGAGTGAGCAGCATTGACCTCACAAACAAGTTGAGGGCAGAGGAAAGAGGGCCTCAGTCAAGGTTCCTCTGAAGGAGACGGGGTCCACCGAGGGCTGATAAGGAGCACCAAGACACTGGACTGAACAGGCTTCTCAGCAGGAAACCGGACCGCTTACCTCAGGTCTTCTACAGGACTTAGGTCTATGGCGCATGTGCAGTGCAGGGCCTTATGATTCCCTAGACATCTATTTACACACAGCAGCAGCACAGAGCAGCAGCACAGAGCAGCCTTCTCTACCAGAGATGTTTATGTTTAACAACTGTTTGAGAGCAAGCTGTGCTTGATCGATTACATTTCATTATGTTTTCACAGGAAGCACCTCTAATGCTGTCTTTTTATCCAGCCTCTACCATGGCACTGACTGGCAAACGGATTATCTAAAAATATTATATTTAGTGGACTGTCACTTAGATGTCTGTCTGCCATGTATTAAATGTCTGAAGTGTATTTATAGTTTAACGTATGTAAATCATATTATGAAGAGACACTTTAAATAGAAGAATAGAACTTGATTGTCTACCATAGAAATTAAACTTTGGCTCACCGACACATAAAAACACAAGACTAGGGTCAATACAAACATGTCCTGTAGAAAAATACATAAAAAAAATAAACGTACAAAAATGAAAACAGAAAAAATATTACAGAACTATCTTAAAGAACAGAACATGTTATCTGTTTTTTTTGTGCCACATTTCAGTTGAAGTGGGGGCTTATCCAAGATCTAAATCATCTAAATCAGTGGTTCCCCAAGTGGGGGTCGTGAGGCCTTGGGTCCCCAGATGATTTCAAGATGAAACAAAAAGAAAACTGTATATTGTGTGAAACAGCCAATAACTTGTGAAATCCATTCAGTTATTCAAAAATAAACTGTTTGTACATATGAACTCGATTTGAAAATGTTTGTCTGCCCTAAAGAGGCAATAACTTTACACAATGGGGGAACCTAGTTGTTTACTTTTTTGTACTTTTTTGATGTCCCAGCCAATAACGTTTAGAATCCCTGATCTAAATCATTTACAGTATGAAGTTTTGAAAAATTCCCTGCTCCTTGACTCCTAAAAGCTGCACATCTATAAAGAGACACTCTGTCATCCCAGATGCACTGATCTGCAAAACATCTCAGAGAAAGTCGATAGGTGAGCCGATTTTGTCGCCCCGCAAATAAATAAAAAAATCTGTGTCAATAAAATAAGCCGACCTCAGTGTCCTCCAGAAAAGTGCGGGTCCACAAGTGAATTTGGTCGATTACTTTCAGTGGGTATTTGAAGTGGAGAGAAAAGCTTTTATAAAGAGCAGGAGTCAATAAAACGGTGTTAATAGTGTTACAATGTGCTACAGGAAAGCACTTTGGGAAGAACTTGTCAGTGAAGGGATATTTTCACGCCCCATAATAGATCAATTTCTATCATTTTCTCAAAGCCAAAAATGTGTAACGAGATGAGTCCAGGGAGGGCAGTTTCCTGTAGTTGGCCAAATCCTTCAGCTCATCTTAATTATACGTCTCTATCACATACCATCCTCTGATCCGGTATACGGCCCCCATGCACCTGAGAATTACAAGTATTATTCTGCATCACAAATCACCAAGTAGCAGAAAATGACTGTCAGTGAAGGAACCATCGCTGGAGTTGACAAACAGCAGAGCTCATGGGGGGATGTGGATAACACAACGCAGGCAAGAAAAATACCACAATATTCATAGAAACAAGTAAAAGATCAATTATTTAAATGACTGCAAACGCTGCTTGAACAGACTTTGAACATGTGGTTGCGTTACACGACACCCCTTAAGTGAAACAACTAAATGCTCTTGGTGGTGCGCTACTCAGCAAAGAGCTTTTGGTTTAATCGGTCTTCTACGCAGCCTCCTCCAATCTCACAATCCCATGAATACAAAACAGAATCGGTAAATCAGAATCAGGCTTAATCAATATGAGAGAGAATGGTTGCCTGCCTCAAACCCACAATTATTGTCAGGGATGGCGACGTTTTGTGGGAATAAGTTGATAAAGATAATGCCCCGTTGAGAAAGACGCTGCTTTTTCCCAACAAATAAATTGCGAGGCTTAACTGAGCAAAGGTTTTCAAAAAGTAGTCATCTGCACTTAATTGTCCTGTGTGGAGAAGAACAAAGGAAGTGACTGTATTTTCAGCTTTTACAGAGTACTTTAAGGTACACTGTGTAACATTTTGAACAATACGGTTGCCGGCAAAACAAAACATGCACCTAATGACCAACTAAACACAGAAAATGCTATTACTGCAGTGTGTAATAAAAGGATGTGTTTGGATGAGGACCTAACCTGTTTGAATCTCAAATTCTACTGATTTTCGTTACATCTCCATGGAAACAAGCTGGAGACGTACCCACTCCCGGTAAAGTTTACAGTCATATCTTAGGAGGGGTGAGCCTCATAAATATTTGTTTGTACATTTATGAGGTATTTTTCAATGATGAAAATAACTGTCATAAAATAAATGTTTGTATTTCCATTTTATTTATTGGGTACAATTCTACGCGGTGTGGCTTTAAGAAGGTATTTGATGTAAGAATATTTCTCAAAATCATCCTCAAACCTCCCTGTCTGTTGAGTAAAGGGTTCTCTCTCTTCACACAAATCTTTCCTCCCTTCCCTCCCAAACCATCTTTTCTCTCCTTGGCTAAAATTCTTGTCGTCGTCGTGTGATACTGCGTCTTCAATCACAAAGCTGGTAAAACAAACTGCCTTGTTTACAAAGTTCTACATACACACACGCACCCCCAATGATACCTTTGGATTTGCCGGAAAATAACACCGACTCCATAAAACATGACTTACTAGAATCCCTCAGCTGTTTCCCAGATGCAGTTATATTTGGCTTTCTTTACGCAATCTATAAAACTAGGGCATAAATTTGGTGTTTAGATCGCATCTGTTTTACTACCTGCCCCGTGGAAATAGGCAACAAGAGCGTTAATATCTCATCTGCATCCTTAAATATGAAAACTGCAAACCCCAGCAATACGCAGGAGATCAATGCCTTTGCCTTCGCAGAGAGAGAGAGAGAGAGAGAGAGAGAGAGAGAGAGAGAGAGAGAGAGAGAGAGAGAGAGAGAGAGAGAGAGAGAGAGAGAGAGAGAGAGAGAGAGAGAGAGAGAGA
This sequence comes from Gobius niger, assembly GCF_951799975.1. Taxonomy (NCBI): domain Eukaryota; kingdom Metazoa; phylum Chordata; class Actinopteri; order Gobiiformes; family Gobiidae; genus Gobius; species Gobius niger. The sequence continues at coordinate 26,363,842 of NC_136858.1, forward strand.
GAGAGAGAGAGAGAGAGAGAGAGAGAGAGAGAGAGAGAGGTTTCTGTGCCGCTAATTACAAATAAACAAGACATCAAATGAGCTAAACTACAACTTAAAGAACATTTGGTGGCTTGGGGCTTTTATGCTCGGGAGCATCAATATAGGGGGCGAAATGTGCGTCTTATCAAACCCCACACGCGCACGAGAGGAGACGAGGGGAGAGGAAGGAGTAGGGCGTAAGTCACCCTCTGATGCAGACAAGCAGAAAATTACATCCTCCATCGTCTATGCCTATAAGACAAGGCGTAGTTAGCGTTTTCTTGGTCAGTATTAGCAAAGCGCATCACGGTATTCAGGGCTCTGTAACCTCGCTGCAATTCATCTAGTTCTTAATTCACAATGCTGATAATGCTCTTTACTTTTAGCTGTGGCCAAAAAGTTGAGTTGTTGCCAAGTATGCAGTGGTTTCAACCTCTTAACCCTCACCTGAACCAACTGATTTTTTTCCAGTTCAACTTTATATTGTATTATATTGTCATGGCGATGTGTAAACAGGCAGCAACCTCCCTCCCTCTCTGTACAGCTGCATTTTTTTGTGCCTTTTTCTACAAACTGCATTTGTGGTTTTAGTGTTCCACATTGTTTAACTGTTTTCTTCTTCTGAGACACTGAAGAGACACCTGCAGCACAGTGAAGGCGTCACCTTGAAGGAGCGGAGGGAGCTGCGCAGGAGGAAGAGGAAGCAGGAGGTGGAGCTGTCCAGTGCAGGACACCACGCTCTGAAACAGGGATAAACCCAGAAGGCAGTGCGCCGTTTCAGAGGATCAGAGGTGACTGAAGGCAACCAGCCAGGTTTCCTCCGGGTTATACAGTTTTCTATACCTCCAAAAACATGCTGGTCAGGTTGACCCACAGTGGCGGTGCGGCTTAGTTGCAGTGGCTCAGGACCAACACCTGAACACAACTTCACTGTACGCTTGCACAATGACAAATACAGCACTTACTTAATCAAATCTAAAAGCTTCTAGAAAACCCCTCATCAAAATAGCGACATAAACGAGGCGAGAACGAGGATGAAAAAGTCACAAAACCCCAACAAAAAACGAACAAAAAAAGTGTCAAAAATGTGATGAAAAAGTTCAATGAAAACACAACAAAAATGTGTCAAAAAACGCGACAAAAAGCAATGAAACGAAATGTCAAAAAGTGACAATGCAAAGAAACAAGATCAGTTTTGTAGGTCTTAGCTTTCAAATATGGCGTTACTCTGGCCTATAGGCTGTAAACCTATAGATTTGGTTAAAGCCGAACTGGAGAAAATGCACCCCGTTAAAGTGGAGGTTAAGAGGTTAATATTAAGTTTAGCTTTAGTTAAGGCCAAACGCTATTCCATCCGGATGCTTCAGCATTGATACTGGGCCGATATATTATTTGTGGCTAAAGGAAAGGTGAGTTCAATTTCATATTTCACACGAGAATATCCCTCAAAAAGCAATAAAAAAACAAAGACAAAACGTGGAGATGAAATACGTTCAGTTGTCAAATGCACAGCTAAGTAAGACTGAGATATAGCGCTGATAACAATAGTGGGCTATTCCAGTGCCATAGAGCTGTCATCGCCACAATACCTGGAAGATTGAGGTTCTCTCGGGTGATTTAGAGGGATGTACAATGACAATTTTTACAAGCTGTTACTTTAAGCTCATTTGTCACAACCTGGCCTGTTTTTACACCCCTCTCTGAACTCATCGCTCATAGTTTGGCTGAGGAAGGCTGTCCCCGCGGGTCATCGGCGCCGCAGCATGGGAACAGCCCACTGCCTAATGTTCCAGACAGGAGCTGTGGGTAGAACAGCCGGTTCTCTTTGTCCCCTCCAGCTACAGGCCACATCGTCTTTTTTTCTTCTTCTTCAAACTCCTTTTTGCCTCAAGTGGAGTAAAAAAAATCAATGGGCATGTACAACTGTCTGTTCCCCCCGGGAGGGTTTGGGATTTGGGCAGTTCGTTTGATCCTCGGTCCGTGGCAGGTCGGGCCTCTGCTTTGATCCAGGTGTCCAGCTGCTGCCACTCTCCCACTGTCAAAGACCCCCAGAAACTAACCGACATCTTGGTACAGTTGGCCTACACCGAGGAGAATATTCAGATTTAGATTTAATTTATTCAGATAAAGAGGGGACAAATGTATACATAATGTCTGAAATGGAATAGGAAGAAACTAAAGCTTATAGCGCCTATCCCAGTGTATTTTACAAAACAAAAACAGCTGCCAATGTCATATGCCTGAAGTTTTACTTCTTTTCAACCAGTTCGTCACATCATATTATTTTGTATCCTTAGCTTCCATTCTCAACATAAGTTTTATGATTGATTTCTTGAACATATCAATATTGGGTATAGTCAGATGAATTTACTTTACTTTTTAATACTTTTTATCTGACCATTAGCATCCTGCCTCCATCTTAAGTTTTTTTTATTGATAGGCCAAGCCAAATGTACTGTACTTCGATAAATAGTGTCAGGAATGGTCATATATTATTCAATAATTTCTGCGACAATACTGATAGAAATGTTTGTTTGGCAACAAACAACCATCATGAAAGTCTTCATTGGCCTGGCAAACTATTCTGACTTACTCCTTGGTGAGGTTTGAATTAAAGGTTTATTTTACACTACCTTGATACATTGTGTCAAATTTTGTATAATGTAATGGGCTTTGTAACAATGTGTAAGAACTTGTACCTAAGGGTTAGATACACGATGGAATAATATGTATCTGCAGTTTGGAGGTACATAATGTATAACTCTAAACCTAGCCTTAAGCCCTAACCCTAAGGGTCTTATGTTTTATTACATTATGTACCTGCAAAGTACTAATACACATTATTCCATTGTGTATGTACTACATAGATACACGTTATTACAGATTGTTACATAGCAGATTACATTGTACTAAATTTTGTTAGGCACAATGTATCAAGGTAGTGTAAAATAAAGCGTTGATATCTAAACTGATCATCAACCGGGGGGAAAAACTTATTTGTATTTGACAATTGGTTAATCTCAAGAGTCATTATTTCAAGACTCTTGAAATAAACAAATGTTAAATAATAAAAATGTTTGGCATTCAAAGCTCATTAAATAATAACATGAGTAAAACCATAACCCATGTAATAAAGTTCCTCTTACAAAATGGTCATAAAAGGCACAAAACAAAAATATTTGTTCTAGAATTAAACATTGAGCTCACATCCACTTTTATTTCTAGAGATTTGAGAACAACTTCAATATGCTTTATTCTGTTTCGTAGATGAGGGCAGATCATTTTAATAAGCAAACTCGGTGGCCTGGGAGCAACCTGGCCACGCTCTGCTCTGGGACCATGTATATTAACCAAGTATCAAAGAGCCCCCAGCTGAACTTTGCATGCTCTAATAGCTTTGGGCCCAAAATGCCCAGTGCACAGATAATTAAAGACATCTCCCCACTTACGCAAAACAAGAGCGGGGGGTACACCTCAACAAGTGCCTGACCAAAGGAACTAATGATCTGGTAAATGCAGAAAAGCAGCCTATTTTCATATGGTAATGTTAAGTTTGTAAAGCGGTTCTTGCGGAAATCGCTTTGGCTTCCATTCTGAGCAAGAAGAAAGGGTTTTTTCGAAAGTCTCTTCTATATAAGGATGGAGTGCAGACTGCCAATCTGAGCCAATTAAAGAGCATTGAGCTGTGACCTGCGGGTAAGGGAGCCGAAAACAAGCCTGCTTAGTAAACATTGTCTCCGCCTCTCTGTGTCTCTATGCCACAATCCTCCTCAAACGCTAAGAGTCTCATTAATATTCTACCTTTATTCTGCAGGGTTGTGGACACTGAGTAGCGTTGTGCACCCTTGGTGAGTTTGGGTAACCTTGCGAGGGGTGCAGAGTGGGTCAGGGTCTTTTTAACACTTTGAAAAGAGCTCATTACAAACAAGCTCGAGCCATGCCTGACGAGATGAGAAAACTGAATGTTCTTGGGAGTGAGAGAAGGGGGGGGCAGGATGCCATCTGCTAAGGGCTTCAGACATCGATGATTAGAGATGGCTGCACAACACACCAGAGAAGCATTCAACATATGCCACAAAAACTGAAGGATGTGAACAACGGCCAGGCCTTTGAAAATAAATACGGTCAAGAAGACACAACCTGAGGGCCTGAGGAGGGCTTGTGATACGAGTCCTTGCTTTATTCTACAGTTGTGTCCTCTGGTAACACACGTGTCTTATCTCACCTCTAAGAATGTGTGTATTTGGTGTTTGGTGGTCAAGGTTGTTCAAAGCACATATGGCGACCATGAATTTGACTGTGTCCCAGGGCAGAGAGGGACGCACTTACTGTGAATCATTTCCATTCTTCTCAACTGAACCCCCATCATTCCAGACTGAGCGGCAAAATCAAATAATAATACAGATTTTGCCACTCACTGCACAATGTCATGACATCAAGTTTGCTTGGCGTAGGGCCAGTTTTCTTCATTTGATCTCTGATTAGTCTTATAATATTCCTCAAGGTTTTGGTTCCTGAAAAATACCTGAAAACAAGTAATCCATCTTACAAACAGAGCAGAGTTGTTGTTGGTATGTTCTTACCTGAGCTTAGACGAGGTGATGCGTACCTGTCTGGTCTTTACGTGTGCGCTCAGTACCGCAAAAAGATAAAAAGGGGTACTATATTTATTAGGCGCAATAATACCTTAGAAGCACTTCGACGTCCACGCAGTAACATCTTCACTTTACAGCGTAACCATGTTAAACTCATTGACTGCCAAGTTTTTCAGTGGGAATGGATGCAGTAAAGCCTTGTGCAACTTTCACGCAAAGATCTTACTTGTAGACATTATTTTATTGAGTCAGCAGGTGGCAGCAGTGCTCTTTGGATGCCTGATCACAGGTAGAAGTAGAAACAGCAGCTACTCTCTTTAATGGAACGATGGAAGGACAATGGCTATGAGAGTAGGAGAAGATCGAGGGAGGAAAAATACAGGCAACATATACGTGAACAGGTTTTGGTCAGCGGTGGTTCTCGTAAGAGTAGTGGAGGAGGAGGATCAAGGAAGCAGACAGGTGTTACACCCATTGTTCGACCTAAAAAAGCTGCCGACAAGCATGCTAAGGATGCAAACCCGGACATATCGCTGACGGCAGCGCCTTTCATCGCATCTCACACGAGAGAGAAGCAGTTTTTTGCTGTAGAAGGGAACCACTGTTCAGAAGTTTGAGGTGTCACTAAAGCAATTAATATTAGCGTCCATGTCACTGTCACAAAGTCGCAAAGTCACGGTTCTGCTTGATTTGTTTCTTTTTAAGAAAAAAAGCTGATTTTCTCAGCTTTTTTGGTCAGAAACTCAAACGTCCTAAACCTCACCATATTCAAATGGTGATTATGGAAGAACGAAACAAGCTAGAAACAAACTTTCTTTTACTGATGAAAGTAGACAGTCTATTCTTTCAGAATCTGGTTTTACATAGTCATAGGACACAATATTCTGTGAGTCTTGAAAAATCAGTGAAAATCATCTAAAATGCCTGGCAATATGGGGTTGGCAGTTCTGAAATTGTCTGGCAGCCAATGAGTTAAATAGGGAAAACGTGGAAGAGCTTGGTCGCTTCTAACTTCACCCCCGTTTGGCCCTAGAGGAGAGGAGGAGAAGAGGCTAAATGCTGACAACATCTTTGGTCTTTTTGCGTGACATGAGCACACACACACAAAGACCAGACAGATATGCATCAACTCGTCTAAGCTCAGGTAAGAACATATCTCAGTATGGAAAATGGTTGCCTGTTCCTTTGAAGTACAAATATAAGCACATACAAGCATTTTCCAGTAAAAAAAAAAAAAAGAAAGTCTCATGCTCAATCAATTCATAAGCACCAAAAATCCAATACTAAATTTTTTTTACAACCAACTTCCCATTCAAATCCGTGGCTGCTCTACATTGTCCATTGTCATGAAAACTGCTCATAGCGCGAACGCTGCTTCAGTGCACACGGATAGATTTGAACATTTTTAAAACCCGAGTATTTATTGACTTCGAAACTCGGCAGTTCGGTTTCTCTCCCCTCTATGTCTTTCATTTCTGGCCTTTGCAGACAATCACAGTGGTCTGTCAGGGCATAAAACAGGAAGCAGCGAGAGACAGCCAGATGAAAGGCCTAAGTGAATAACTGATTAAGTGAAGTAGGGAGACAACACAAAAATAGACACGAAGGAGAGGGCTGCAGAGGCGGCCTCCCCCGGTGTGACCCACATACCTGCTAAACCTGCTGTCAGCGCTACTCTCTCATCACTGTGAATTACTTTACATAATCTTTAGAGTCTGCCTGTGCTTTTGGTCCTGCTGAGAGGGGACGCTCCGCACTCCTTTAAGTGCCTTTTGTGGTTTATCAAGGCAGCGACAGGCGGCTCTCGCAAGGGACGGGTGGATTTGACACAGGCGATTTGGCCAACCTTTAAAATAGGCCCTTACTTCTTAAACCTTTTGCATCTTTGGCTTGCAGGTAACGTTATAGTGGGTTACAATAATGCATAGAAGCCAAGGACACCAGGAAAGAGGAAATGAAGACGGGTAAGCATGCAAAACAAGCACATTAAAGTATACGGTCAAATGGGTCAAGTAAAAACTCTGGAACCTTTACCACACTTAAATCAATTTTTTGACAAGCACTTTCACTTTTACGCCACTTCATTTTTGGACCCTGGTGGTGGTGGAATAGGCCCATGCCCATCTGTAAATATGACAGGGATTTCAAGAAAATTCTGACGCAAAACACAAGCGATACTCAATGTGCAAAGGGGCAACAAAAAACATGTGAATATCTCTGCTCTTTGACCTTACCATATACAGTATTGGACACCATTGTACTGCGCAACACTGCGAGTGAAAACAGCAGGATTCAGGCACAAAGGTTGAGCTGTGAGGTTTCTATAGGAGATAATAGATTGAGCAGATTGATGTATAGTGAAATATGTGTATAGGCGAGATTGTGAAGAAAAGCAAGGCCATGGTAGAAGAAGTCTCTGAAACTAAAAGGTCAAAAGAGCAGGATTCGATTGGCAAAGTTCAGTAAAGACAAACTGGAGTTAAGTTAAGTCAAGTTAAGTCGAGATTCAGTGGATGGCGATCAAGGAAAAACTTGCATTGACCATAAATGTGTGACTCCAAAGTGAAACCTATAGCCAAACAAAAATCAGAAAATGATCGCTAATTAATTTCTATGTAAAAAAAAAATTAATAACAGATGGACGGTGATCTGATAATAGAAAAAAAGAAACTTGCAGAGAAAATAGTCCGAAACCCTGCGGTACACAAAGAAACATGTTTCAGAAACCACCAAGTATCTTCTGTTGTCTCTCTGCAACTAACGGACCGAACTGCAAAGAGCACATTGATTTGCCATTTTTGTGAACTAAACAGGGACATGCAGGGTGAAGATGAGAGCGCTGATCAAAAGATGAGCTTCAAAGGGGGCTGTGGAGAGTGTGTCCCTCGTAGCCTATTAGACAAAACCCTCTCTGTGAAACAGGCTCCTGGGCCAGAGGTGACCAGCATCCCACACAGCACCGCGGTCTGTCCGGAGCTATAGCTAACAACTCGTCATGTGCTTCTGGTCAATTATGATTTGGAAAACAGCAACAACAAAGCGAGCTCCCATGAGTGTGTCTTGATTGTGAAGGACTTGGAAGCACCAGCAGGGGCCAGCTTTCAATTATTATTACACACATCCTTTTTGTTCTTGACGCTGTGATGGAATATTTTGAGATTTAGGATTAAAGTTCAATGAAGTAAGTGCAGTGGTAAAGTAATACAAAAAGCTGCATAAGTGGAGATAAAGCTGAGGCCGTGGGTAGTCCCCTTGTATAACAGCACAGCGGGCAGTGATTGCGATATCCACAGCTCCAGGACTTTGAGATTGAAAGTAAAAAGTATAAAACAGCAGCCTAGTCTGTCTTCCACCCCGTACAGCTCTCCCCGAGGAACCACTCAGTGCAACAGTGTACACTGTTATGCCAAAAGTTTAATTGTGTGCTGACAACTCGTAGCCACGGGAAGGAGTGCACTGCCCTCCAAAGTGAGATTTACATCAGCGGTGCCCCGTTGTTCATGAAAGACCAAGACAAAGGGGCGCACAACAACCAATTAAGCAAAGCCTGAAATCCTTTTTTGCTTTTCACAAGGAGCGCGGATGCAAAGTACACTTTATTCACTGCAAATTCAGGGAGGAATAAACCAATGTATTCAGGGTTAAATTATTCAAACAGCCCTCCTCCGGTCTGTGATGGATTACTCAGACATTTGCTCTGTGTCGTGGATTGTGACACATGAAAGAGTGGCCGCTTGGGTCACGCCGATTGTGTTGTACCTCCGCAGTGCCACAGTTAAATCTGGGCCTTAAAAAAAAAAAAAAAGCCATTTGTTTCGCCTTGTTGCTACACTCGCGCCGCACCACTGGGAGCGCAAAAGAAATACACAGAAATCAATAACGTCTCCGAAACAACGCTTGCAAACGCGAGAATAAACCAACACCGGTGACAGTTGTTAAACGCTATTTGTTGTGCGTCTGCTAAATGCTGTTTTTAAACTGAAGATCATGCTGCAAACAGAGGTGAGGACCCACGTGTTTGCCATTGTTAACTCCGCCATATGGCTCTGTGCATATCTTGTTATAGCCTCACAAACACACACAGGCATTTGAGGCAACGTGTTTAATAAAGCAACTGCCTTCATCAATATTTATCATCTCTTATCCAACAGAGAAGACAGGCGAGAAAAACAGGAAGTCCAAGAAAAGAATAGGGCTGCACAAAAACTTGTAGAAAATTAGAAATGATTCGTTAGGTCTCTGAGGACGTCTTTTGTATTTTAAAAACAAAGATCTAAGGCGAGGAGAGCGATAAAATCAGAGAGATAGGAGCGGAAAGGAGCCTGCGGGGCTGATGTAACGCTTGTCTGTGCTGCTCTGGGACGTCCTCTGCTGGGATGGCCCGCTGAGGCTGTCTCCATCACTTCTTTCCTCTGTGTTCTCCCGCCGGGCCCGGGCTTTATACACCATTACGCTGTGGCCCTCCATTCACTATAGGCTTCCATACAGCCGTAAGCCTCCACTGTAAAGCATGGGGGAACGGCTTTTATCGCACCTGCCGCATCAGACAGACTGACGTACGGGCGCGCATTCCGGGTCCTCGCTCCCTGATTGTCGAGCCGTCCACGTTTTAGTGCTCGTCGTATATAGTGAAGCGAAAGCATTGTATTTTTCATGGACGCCTTCGACACACAAGCGGAGCGCCACTGATTGTCGCGTGTAAGACATAATGTTTTGTATCGCATCAGTGCTAATTTGCAGTTTGAACAGACCACAGAATGAGGAGTCTTTTTGAGGCCATTGAGAGGCAGCCGTTAAATCTTACCTTCCCTGATAAGACAATAGCAGCCACCGCCGCATGAAGGAAAAACTATTTCTGCTCACAACTTGGATTTATTTATTCATTGCTTTGGGCAAAATCTGTCTTATTTTAATTTATGGCTGTTGCACGAGTTCAGTGAAGCGCTTGCCCACTCTCTCCCTCTCTCTCTCTCTCTCTCTCTCTCTCACACACACACACATAAGAGACAAAGGCGAGCAGGAGATTTGAATTGCAAGAACAATATATGCAAAATTTACATTTTAAAGTGCGCTATGAATATTCATTAATACGATGATTCAATTTGTTGAACGGTATCGCCCGATCCTTCCAAGTATCACCATCCCACTGCTGGTGCCGACATATCTATATGATTTATATAGTGGAGCGCTCAGGCTGATTTAAAATACAGGGTGCTCCTCTTCTCTGCTGCACATAGATATTGGGGCATAAAATCTCTCCGATGTAATATTTCTGTGGACCGTATGGCTCTCGGTAGGTTGTAATCTCGCATTTTCGAAAGATTAAAGCGCTTTCATGCAAGCTCAAGTGCAGCAAATAGCAGGCGTGGATGTTTTGGCACCGTTGGTACATAGTAAACCTACGGCTTAGAAAACAGTTGTGCGATTTGAATGCAACTAGAATCACTGTTTCTTGTTGTGAATTAATATGTCATAAGCCAGGGTATTCATTTCTACATATGTTCCATGAGTTTGATTACTCTGTGGGGAGGATAAATATGTGAAAGTGAACACTTTGTAAATAATAAGAAAAGCCAAACAAAGTGTGCCATGAATCTAAATACAGAACTGACGCGATGGTTTGAACATTAACGTCAGTGGTAAATGTACTGTAAAAAGTCTACAGCACAGATGTCAAAACAGCTACGTAACACGCTCTAATGTTTGCAAGCAAAACACGAAAGCACATACACGGCAAGCAAGGCAACTTTATTTATACCGCGCATTACGTATACAAGGCATTTCGATGCGCCTTACATAAGAAGATTTGCGAAATAACAATCGAGTTGAGGCAAAGCACATAAAAACATCAGGAGTAAGTAAACTTTATTTTATTTATTTTACTTTATTTATCCCAAGACATGGGAAATACGCAGCACACAAGGTCACGTGCAGAATTTTTTGGGGGACAGGAAGGACAACCAGCCATTGACTGGGGGGTGTGGCTGAGGAAATGTGTTGAGGCAGACGCGGAACGAGGTTAGGGAAGGTGTATGTGTGTGCAGTTTACAATCCTGAAAGTCAGTGTTATGCAAAATATGAGCGAAGGAGCTCAATCCTTACTTAAAAATATATTGTTCAGAGAAATAAAAGTGAGTCCTGTCAACTTAGTGAGACCATTTGTTCTTCATAGTTGAATGCCTTGGGCTAGGTATGAAAACACTTGATAATTCACAAAAGATCAAGCGTAATCATCGTACTGTTGAGAGATTTATGGCTGATTCAGAGCACACATGGGTTTTTGCAGATAAAGGCACAATGAAGACGGTTTCTGCCGGACAAATACATGAGATTAAGAGAACAGCTGCTACAAAGCAGCAAACAGGTATTTGAAGCTGCTGGTGCCTCTGGAGTCTCCCGAACATCAAGGTGTAGGACCCTCCAGAGGCTGCAGTTGTGCATAAACCTTCTATCCGACCTCCCCTAAACTGTTAATTGAATGCTCATGAGCAGAAACGGCTGCCGTGGCTCAGAAATACATGAAGACTCATTTTCAAACAGTCTTGTTCACTGATGAGTGCCGTGTAACCCTGGATGGTCAGATGGATGGCGTAGTGGATGGTTGGTGAATGGAGAATCATCGGGGAGAGAGCTGCTCTGCCCCTTAAGGCAAAAAGAAGATCTGTGCTTTGCCTAACAAAATCATCTTCATGCATGACAACCAATGGCCGCTGGCTGCTCTGCTTTATGCCCACGACACTGGAGGCCGCCATTGCTCCGCTATTGCTGTAGTACCTCCATATCGCCGCTAGTGCCCCATTGAAAAGCATTGGAGTTTAGACACCTTAAAAACAACTTTAACGCCTGGTTTCAATTTTTTCAACACTAGACTAGGCTAGATATTCCTCCTGAGAGAACGCTGGGTTAGTCACAATTTAAGAAACCAGGCTGGTTTTTGTAAGAAGAATTTTAGAAATCTCGTACTTAATGAGGGTCGGACTGTTAGCATTGGAGCAGCGTGAGCTACACGTCACGCAAGGGCAGAGTCTAGAGTGAAGATCCCGCCCGTATGCCCTTTTTAAGAACATGCTTCGTCAGAGCTGGGGAGGGGGAGTCTGTAAATCCGCCATGAATTCCCCCATGACCGTGGTCATTATGGTAAACAGGGAGGAGTGAGCAGAAGCTGTCCATTTATATATACAGTCTATGATGACAACGCACCATGTCATGCTGTAAAGAATACCTCTGCATACCTTCTATGGGCATAAAAGGAGAGACACATATCAACAAGCAAAACATCTATGAGGGGGAGGCAGTTTTCACCCAACAGCAGCTCTTTGAGGCTCCATTAAACTTGTGAGTTTAATGGATTTAAGAATTTTGAAACTTCTATCACAGAAGGAACCTATGTTAAAATATAACTTGGCCTGTTAAGATGTTTCTGATTGAAATAGCTTTTGATCAGTTGATATCAGTAAATATGACCTCCTAATGACCATTTTCAGTTTTCAGTTTTCAGTTGCATAATATTTTGGAACAGTAGATTTTGAGTTTTTTCTTTTTACTACATTTATTTTAGAAACTGACTCTCATTTGAGTTGATAATTTAGAAGATCTTAGAAAAATGTCCTTTGCTTTAGTGTTTATGAAATATAATGTTGTTCCCTAATTAGAGTAAACGTAGAGTCCTTCTTTAGTATAGTATAGTATAGTATTTTAACATGCTGTATTGTGAGCATTCATTTTTGGTCCTCGGGCCTGACACTGTTTACCCATGCCCTACATATAGCCTTTGAAGTTATCCTAATACTTTTCTACCAAGTTAGCGCGATGAGCTAAAGCGGATAGGAAAGCTGTCGTCTCTGGGGCTGCATATTGGAGTGTGACTGTGCTGGGGCTGCGATGTTTGACTGCGACACACAGTTCAAATGTGCAACACCAAGCTACGTGCTAACAACGGGGTGTCAGCAGTGGAAACAAGTGCACTGCGACGTGTCAAAGCAGCAGTATTTGAGAAGACTGCTGAGACATGCCAATAACACATCCGCTAACAGCATTAAATTAACGAGTATAGTGCCATGACCTCTCCTTCAGGGTCACCATCAGGGAACAACGGTTACACTTCTTTGGCTGGTCAGAGCGGCTTTGGAACACATGAACAAAAAGTTGAGCAAAAGATACAAATGTGAGTAAAACTAACTAAATAAAAGATCCATATGCTGATTTATAGTAATGGAACAAAATTTTCATTGTATTGTCCAATTTTATGAACTTGCTGGTTAGTTTTCTAGCCTTTCTGTGAAAGTGACCCTGAAAAGTGACCCTGCAAGTTGTGAAATGTGCCCATAAACTCGTCCCTATGAAGAATTGTTTACTTCGTCCCACCTCTTTTCGAGTTTTTGTACAGCATTATTTATATATAGAGAAGCATGTGGAAATGGCATGAACGCATGTTAAAATTTCATAAAAGCTGCACATGTTCAGCATGTGTGTTTGTTATGTAACTTGAACTCGGAATAAACAATCAATTGGGATGCGACAAAGTTGTTAGAAACATTAGGAATGCGTTTGGACCACAACTAACATTTTTATTGTGAGTCTGCTAAATCTGTTACATGGCCTTTAAAGGGACTAGATGCAAGTTGGTCATTTTAGACTCACTACTGCCACCTCAGGTCTTAAGCGTAACTGCAGCTTCTATATTAAGCTCGTGCATGAGGCACTTCAGACCCGAATGAACAACTTTTTGAGTGACAGTGCAGGATTTTAGAGGCAGTTGTGATGAACAGGTCTGGGCTCATTCTACACATTAGGACATGGCTGGAACCTATAGAGGAGGAAACTACATAACTTTAACATTTTTAAAGTCAGTATAGCCATTTCTGGGCTTGTCAGTTGCTAAAATCATCTATGCAAAGTAAATAAGGACACTGTTCCTGACTCACAGCACCCATTTCTCTAAACGCTGCACAAGCACCGCATTCTTTAGAAGGACAAAAGGGCTGGCAAAACTCACAGTAATTTACAAGTCACAAAGCACTGCATCGTTAAATGCCATCTTGTTTTTGCATCACATGTGCCTTGAATGTTAACGTGTAGAAAGAAAATGTAGACTACGAATAAGAGTCATGCTTTTGAGAAATGAGTTCAAGCAGTTGGAGGTTTTGTCTAGTCAAAGGCATTTCGTTTTCTTTTATTAATTGACCAAAAACTGTAAATGCCGTCATTGGAAGGAGTTCACCTAGAGCTCAAAGCCCGCCAAAGAAAGTGCGACATTCTGATGGGCAATGGACAGCTCCAGTTCCCACAAGAACAAAGGGTTCACGAAAGGACGAGACGTGACCTAGAACCAGGTCATCTGTGGGAACGAGTCTGATCTATCTGGGCCGAACTTTGGAGGACTTAAAGGATCTGAGGCAGACATCTCAGGGGCACACCAGGATCAGTGACAATCGAGCAGCGCTGGAGTGAGGCAAAAAGGAGGACCTAACATTATGGCTTGTAGTCCAATGTTAAGTTTTGTATTTATGCTGCTGTTAATAAGGGATTTCTATTTTTGTATTTCTATCTTGAAGGTCTACACGATAAGTAAAAAACGCATGCACGCAGGTGTGTGTCTCTTCATTTTCAGCTGGTCTTTGATGACTATCCTCCCATTGTTATGAGACGGTTTATTATTACTTCTCACAATGAAGCCGAGTTAACCTTCTGTACGTGCGCCCGCAGCCTGATTACTGTTATTATTTTTAATAAAGGCTACTGGCTCGGGATTTCATTGGGTTTTGTGAATAGCTGGTTACGGATGGCTGAGTTGAGATTCGATATCCGAGACAGTTCGGGGGCCCACAGTCCTCCACGCAAAATCCAATCGGCTCCACGATCACGAGTGACGCCAAGTGTTTACAGCTGACGGGGAAGGCCTGTGGTAACCCGGAGCCAGTGACAGACAGGGGGCAGGCTGCGGCAGGACACAATCAACAGGCTGGAGTGAAGCTTTCCACTGATGGAGGAGCAGCCGCCGCGTCTCGCTCGACGTATTCCAATGGCCACTCAGAGCGGGGCTGGAGCGGCCTATCTCGAGCACATCTATCTGGAATACCGGCTCTCGCGGCTAAATAAATTGAATGTCAGTCAGAGAGAAAGTGAAATGGAGGTGAGAGAGTGACTTAGACCTTTGTGTTCGAGCGGCGTCGGAGAGGCGGCTCACAGATCTACCCTTGACTCCTCCAGAGAGCGCGCTTAATCACTGCCACTGAATAAATGGAGAAAAATAAAGCCCTGTGTGGGTCCCTTGTGGTCAGAGGGAGCGCAAACAGGAGCAGGTCTCGGACAGGGAGGGCTGCGGTGACTAATAGTCGGATTCATTATCGGTCTCATTTGTGAAGAGAGGCTGCTTCAGAATGAGTTTATGGTTAATGTCTAATGTAAGGTGGTTTAGACTCAATTTATCAGTATAACAATCACTACCTTTCTGATTCGCGGCTACAATCGTCTGTCAAACTTTGAGAAGCTAGTCAGAGCGCAATACAAGTCAAAGCGATTATGGAAATGATTGTAAGAGCAGTACATCACATCCTTCAGCCTTTGCATTTACAAGAGCGTTGAGTGCATATATTTTTAACACAATGTAGTGAAAGCGCGATGTACCCGTCTCTTGTAGTTTCACACTCGCTGCATGAACAAAGCCGATAACAATGTCAACAAGGAATGTGTTGACGTTGGCTGTCAATTCAGAAATAACACCGGAATATTTATAATTAATTTACACTGCTGCTTGAAATAAACCGCTGCATTGTTTAACGTGATGTCTGTCCGATAAATGTGACTTGCTGTCTACAATAAGTACTTAATAAAATGATTTCCATCCAAGCACAACTTACCTTCCATCTCCACAAAAGACATCTGTGTGTTGACCTCAGCCTCTCCCTCTTCTTCCTGGTCTGTTTTTGCTTCAGGCTCCTCTTCCTTGGCTGGGAAATGGTGAAAATGGTTTATATTCCATACATACAGGCATATTATATTAGGCTATTATTGAGAGAAGAAGCCTAACATGCCAAGTCGTCATGCTTATTTTAGCTTGGAGGCTGCGTGCTTTGAATTGCAATTCATCAATGATATTACAAGTCTGATATGTTACACGGCTCGCATCACAATCTCCCTTTACTTGACTCGCACATTTGCATAGATTTGAGGTTGGGGAAGAGATGGAAGGAGTCTGACAATGACGAGCTATTGTGAAAAAAAAAAAAAAATGTTGCTATTGTTAGTGATGCTGCATTTATTCAAGTAATATCAAAATCAGAATTATATCAAGCATGTTATTTGCCATTTGTGCATATCTGTGGACCACTATAGAACTGGCAAATTCCACAAGAGCTGCAGTTTTGGAGATGATCTGACCCAGTTGTCTAGTCGTTGTAAATTGTGCTTAGCCTTTTTAAGCCAATTTTACCTGACTTTAACATCAACTTAGGTAGAAATGCTCTATGCATAAAAATATATACGCTCCATCTCACACTTTTGAGTTTTAGAGTAATGTAACTAAACCAATCAAGTTAATTCTGTGAGATTCGTCGGATTATTTGGATCTGCAAAGGAGTGGCTTTCCTTCCAACACAGTCAGGTTTGAAAAAAAAAAAAATCACAAAATCTTGTGTTTCCACAGTTTGCACAGTGTTTGAGTAAGACACACCCAGGTACAGAGTGGAATCATTGCATCACTAAGCAAATGCTCACGGGCAGAGATAGACTCAAATATTGGACAAGAATCTAGAGAAGTATTCACTTACATATAACAGTATATGTATTATAGTAATAATGCCTTACACTTGTATTGCTCCATACTCACTCCATACTCGGCGGTGGTAAGCTACTGTTGTAGCCACATCTGCCCTGGGGTAGACTGACAGAAGCGAGGCAACCAGTCTGTGCTATCGGCCCCTCCGACCACGACTCACTACTCACTTACACACTACATTCACCCAGGCTTCCTGGTTTTACCAAATGGTCTCTCATCCAAGTACCATTCAAGCTCTTCCCTGCTTAGCTTCCGAGATATGACGGGATCAGGCAGAGCAAAGGCCGTATGGCCTTTGTTATACCGGTGAGAATATATGCCATAGGGTGGATCTGCAAAGGGTGTGGCTATCTTCTTGTGGCATCAATATTTGACATGAGGCGTTCATATTTTTGTTAAGTATAAATCTTCAGAAATCTAACAGATATAACAGATAGTGGCTCAGTGGTCGTCCATAGATCCAACACTGTTATTGCGTCACGACCTTCAATCAATCAATCAGTCAATGGTTTTGTATAGCCCAATATCACTACAGGAGGTGCCTCACAGGGCTGCACCAAACATTAAGGCAGTAAAACAGAGCAATGAATATAAAAATATAAAGTTCAGGCGAATGAAGTCTATATATGAATGTCATACATGTGTCACATACAGGAGTCAGTATGTGATTGGTGGTGTAGGTGTAGATTGACAGCCATGCTTCCATCAGTTTACCCTGGGGCAGCTGTGGCCACCACCACCACCGACAGTGGAGAGGCAACAAAAATGGATGAAATTGTGAAGCGACTTTGAATACCTGAAAAAGCCCTACATAAACTACACACAGTTTTTTTGTCATTTAAATCATAATGTAATATCAAATCCGTGTGTCCCATGGAAATCAAAATAAATACCTTTCTCTTCACTGTTAGCAGCGTCTGAGTCTTCATCTTTGTTATTGCCGGCGCTCGTATCCTCGACTTTGCCTTGCTTCTCATCTTGTTTCTCCTTTTCCTCTGGGTTTGGCTCATCAGCGCCCATTTCTTCATCTGTCGGCGGAAAATGTTCAAATCAGGACACGGCGAAGCATTGAAATAGGCGCGGGGAGTCAAAGTTATCACATCAAATTCTCCAAAACATAGTTGAAGTCTAATAGTTCATTACAGCACAGACAGAAAACTCGGGGGAACATTTCCATGCAAACAGGTTGCTCTGTTCGCATTTTGAGAGACAGGCAGTTGACAAGAAGAGAGGGACTAAAATGTTGGAAGTGCCACCTTTCATATACATTTGAAGCTTCACAATGACATAGCAGAGACACGGCAGCTGAAAAGCCATACAACACTGTGGAAAAAGATGGGACAATGTGCAAGCTGCATTTCGTGAACTTATAACCTTATTTAAGAAAAAAAAAATATTGAATCCTAAATGAAAGTGTCAAATCCAAATTTGTCATGTTTGACAGTTTTCAGGGAGCAGCTAGACATCGGTGCTACAATTGCTCATAATACGCTGAAGATGCCACACAGAATTCTCCTTTTTTCACTCCACAGAGGTCTGCAAATATACAATATACTGTTGGTGGGGAAAACAATTTTAACTCTATGACGAGTATGAGAAATACATACAGCCCCTTAAACATTTCTGAAAAACTTACCTCTCCTTGAGTTAGGGGAAACTTATGTCACACACATATTATTAATAGACCATCATATGTTTCACAAAATAACTACGTTCAAGGGGGAAATCATGGCGGATTTACAGACTCGCCCCCCCCCCCCCCTAGCTTTGAGGAAGCATGTTCCAAAAAAGGGCATAAGGGCGGCATCGTCACTGTACGTTCACGCAGCTCCAATGCTAACAGTCCGGCCCCCATTAGCACGAGATTCCAAAAAAAAGTCTTTAATTGGAACTCACCCAGCGTTATCACAGGAGGAATATCTAGCTGTAGAAAGTTTAAGAAAATGAGAAACCAGGCTTTAAAGTTGTTTTTAACGTGTCTAAAGTGGAATGCTTTCCAATGGGTGACTAGCGGCTAGCCTAGCACTAGCCTAGCACCACTAAACTTTTCAAATATAAGGACTGCATGAATAATAAACAAAAAAAAAACATACTAGATAGGTAACTAGCAAATGAGGCCCTATGTCAAAAATCCTGAAATATCCCTTTGAGTGGCAAATACATTCAGCATGTTATATATTGTTCATTGCTACACCCAACATTGTTTTTTGGACGGGCCGTGTCCAGGGCAAACTCATAGGACGAGTATTGTTGTACACTTAACTTTGTTCCAAATAAATTTGAAATGCTGCCTATTATGTTTTGTGTTGATAAATAATAGGTCTCCACATTTGCATTTATAGATTTCAAATATATTAAAGTTCATCCCAGGCCTGAACTTTATCAGAATACTGTAAAATGTACAAATAAGAAACTTGAAGGAAATCGCTGATCTTCACAGAGATTGGATTTAATGCTGCATAATTAAACAACATATTGATCTTTGGCTGTGGCGAGCAAACAGTGCAGACAAGGAAGATAAAAATAAAATCCCAGTCGATTAGGCCGGCAGGTGTTTTTTAAAACTAAATGCATATGCACTTTTACTGGCAGCTATCATTTTGTTTATGTCCTGCGAGAAACAAATTACGCGTGGAGGCTCTGGCCTACATCCCAGCTTTGCATTTTACACAAGTTTAGCACAAAATAACCACCCTAAAGTTCATGCTCTGAGCGTTTCTGGCAAATGGTTGTCAACGGGACGAGATTTGAATAAACAGAAGAGAGAGGCAAGGCGCTGCGCACTGGCAATATGCAAATGTGGAAATCTTAATTATATAGCAGCGGCACGGAGGATACTTGAAAGAGAAAAATGGTGGTAGCTTAAAGTTAATGGCTGGGGCCTTTGTAACACGCGCACACAGTCAACTCACTTAAAACTGACGGCACATTGGAGAATTAAGGTCTTTAGTAGCAGCAGCCTGTACGGATGCATTTGGAGAAGTTAGTTATCCTTGTGCAGGAGATAGGATAATGTCTATTAAGGGGACGCACAGCAAGCCAAACCAACTTTTTTTAAAAATTTTTAGATTTTGGGCCAGTTCTTAACATCTGTCGATTATTATTCAAAATAAGTTGTTTAATGCAGTGATTCAACATTTCTCCATAGATTTATAGGAAATTGTAACTACAAAAGCCATTTTCTCAAAATGCATTTTGACAGTGGCAACGACATCTCCATATAAGTACCACCTAAAAACTTTTTACAGTCTTGTACTTTACAATATATTTTGAAGGTTTTTCAATATCTATTTCATAGCAAGATTTATTTGTCTTTCAACCCTCGAAAAACAGGGCAACATTAGATTTTTATTTACTTTCATCATAACAAATTAATTCAAAGACAAAAGAAGATATTATGAAAAGGTACATTATGGCAGTAATGCACCTTTTTATAATATCTTATGCTATGCTGGAGTGTGGGCCAAAATATGTAGCCTAGCTCTGTCTAAATTATTTTCATATTTCTGTAAAATTTTATGGGTTTGATGGGTTACTGATTAAGTTCAAAGATTCAACCCCAAGTATTACTAATAAAAATACTACTAATAATACTAATAATAACAACAATAAAAAAAAATCATCCTATAAAAGGAAGAAAGACCATTGTCCTTTTTATCATGCAAAGGCAGAATGGAGATGCAGAGAAATGCCACCTCATGCTAGCCTGGCTAACGTCAGACTGCTGTGTGCACTCAAATCATTTCGAACTGCACAGCAGCCTGGGGACCATGGCCGAAATCTTCGCTTGGATTTGGGAACCAATCACAGAAGGAGGAGGGATGGCAAGACCCCTTTACAGTGGGTATGCACTATTCTTTTTTATTTTTATTTTTTTATTTATTTTTTTATTTGAGCAGTTGAAATTCTGCTCAAAAGGAGTGGGCCGAAGGAAAAGCTTATAAACGCCCACCCACGAATTCGACATACAGAAGCTTGTAGTTTGTTTACGGATAGAAACAAAAAGTTTATTTACAGACCTAACATGACAGCAACAGACACGACGCCATCTTTCAATCAAGCTTTAGACTGTGTTTAGACCGTGTTCTAAATAGTTTAGCTTGAAACTTTACAGTGGGTACGTCATTCATCATCTGATGCGATGATACGATTGGCTATGGCTACGTGCAGACGCATATGATAGACATTCGTAGCGCCCAATAAACGGCTACGGACAATCGTAAACCACGCCTCTCCTATGAGAAAATGAATTGGTGGTCCCCAGACTAGATATAACTTATGATTTTAGTCGAAATATCACTAAATATCACTTGTAAAATTAGTATGAAAACGTTAGCCAGGAAAACCTCATGCTTGGACCATGAAGTAAGTGCTTTATTTGTCATTGTACGATTGTACAAGAATTACGTTCAGGTGTTGGGTTAGTCCTAAGCCACTGCGACGCGCGGCCACTACCCTTTTTTGTTTCTCTTTAGTACCCTTGTGACGTCTCCACTGTGCTGCAAGTGCGGGGCTTTTGGTCTCAAATGTCTTAAGCTAAACTAGCTGATTGTTTACTTTAAAAAAAAAAGCTGGGTCCTTCATGGCTATGGACTCTCTGCAGTAAAAATCCACTGAACTTCACAAAAACACAGCAAAGATGTACAAAAGCATCCAGTGAAACAATGTGGAACACAGAAACCACAAATGCAGTTCGCAAAAAACACCGCTGTACCACAGAGAAAGGGAGGTTGCTGTTTGTGTACGCGTCGTCCTGACAAAAACTTTACCCATAAATCCAACACACATGCTTATGTTACTGCCGTCTTTACCTAGAGGTTGACTCATCATGTCCACATCAGCACTGGCCTCAGCATCTGCAAACACACAGACAATTAGTATTAGTATACAGTACAACGCACAAGAGTTCAGTGCAAGTGCCACATTTCAAACAACCCTTTCCTTCTAGTTTTAGGAGTAGCTTTGTCTCTGTAGTGCAGTATGAGAGCAATGGAACCACAAAGCCACGCATAAATTAAACAATAGAAACGAAGAGGGAAAAGAATGTCACTTCTAAAGCCATAGATAATTGAGGGATTTCTTTGTTCCATGTGTCTGAGATAAGAGAAGTTTTTCCTTTTTTTTTTGCTGGTTAGCGACGTACAGACGGAAAGAGAGGGAAGCTTCGTGAACTGGAGCGAATGGAAACTTCAATTTTTCATGACAAATGACATGAAGAAGCAGGGCGAGAGCTGCGGGGCTAAAATTCTTATGCTAATGATGCGTGTATCGAGGGACATTACCATTGGTGTCCTCCTCTTCGTCACCAACATCATCCGCGCCTAAACAAAGATGTCAGAAACAAAGATGTCAAAGATGTATTTATGTGTTACAGTTGAAATGTTCACAGTGAGCTAATTAAGTCTGAGGACTGTCCTTCCTCTATAGGCAACAGAAGCTTCAAGTATAAAGCAAATAAAACAAAAAAGCTGCATTTCCTGTAAAC
Organism: Gobius niger; assembly: GCF_951799975.1. Classification (NCBI taxonomy): domain Eukaryota; kingdom Metazoa; phylum Chordata; class Actinopteri; order Gobiiformes; family Gobiidae; genus Gobius; species Gobius niger. Next base: position 26,385,719 of record NC_136858.1, read on the forward strand.
TGTCTTGTAAATATACCCCCTCCATTTTCATGTTCACCAGAAGCTCCAAACCCGCCTGATAATGGCGACAATTTGACTCATATTATGTGGTCAATTGACACTCTGTAAACATCTGGCAAGTGACAAACGTCAGTCTTACTTTGTACCACCACCGTTCAGCGCCTTATCCTGTTATTCAGCAGGCTTTATATTCTGCCTTCAGTGAAAAACCTCTTAAGAGGCTTAGACATGACACATATCACATAAATGTACACCAAAGTCTCTTAATCAGCCAGGGACTTTGCATTTTGAGTGGCGTGTCCATCTCAGGCAACTTTCGCATTAATTTATCTTGTACCGATGCCATGTTTAAATTGCAACATAAAACCATTCTCATCCATACACCAAATTCATCACTGCGCGCTCTTCTCTATCACACGCACAGACCCACAAACAGCGACATTTAGAACAAATTGACTAAATGAAAGCCATGACACCAATAAGAGAACATGCTCGACAATGGCTATTGTGCAGCTGCTATAATTGCTTTTTTAACAAGTCGCGGAGAGAGGCCATTTTTTCATATCCATGCAATTTTACCCCAGCGCTCAGAACAATAAAAACGCCAGCCTCTATTAACTGGGAAAAAGGCCAGTTGTACCAGTGCAGCGTGTTAGTCTCAAGTAGCGGTGTCCATCAAGCAGACTGCTGGTGACACGCCGTAGATGGCAATTCTTTCAGTATTAATCACGAGTGGCATTTGGAGACGCAGCTGCATACACCGGAGCTGGACAGAATACAGCATTGACAGAAATTGTGCTCATGGGACAAATGTCTCCGGCCACAAGAACGTCCTTTTGACCTTTCCCCTGCACTATGAATTAATGCGCGGCTGGTTGTGTCCATCTAAAGTGATCCTAAACAACAATATATCAGATATGACTACTGGCCGAATGCAATTTCCTCCCTGTTATTTGATCACTTGGTTTTCCAGTATTGAATGAAGGCAGTATTCAATTTGTGATGAAGCATGCACAGGGACCACGCTGGACGTCAGTGGACATGCACGGACAGATGATTTTATGAAAGGGAGAGAAAGGATCGGCTTTGTGCAGAAACAAGCCATGTATAGGCAGAATCCTTCATGTTGTGACCAGCAGGTGGCAGCATGGTCACAGCCGTAATGTAAACTTCTCACTACCACTGTCTTCAATATGAGTCTGACACTTTCAGCCAAAGTCCACATCCCCGGACTCTCACTGCCTGTGCACTGTAAAACCAGACATGAGATATCACTAAGATAAGCTACAGGACAACGCATTTACAGATTTCATTGTTTTAAGACATCCAGGTAGTTACTGACTGCCTGACTATATACGCACACAATAATTTTAGAATGACAAACATATTATTTTATAATCAAATAGTCCTAGACAGAGGTTCATCTGTATCATCTGCATCATCTGTACTTGAAATGAAAACATCAAACAGCGTAAACTGTCAAATAATGTAAAGCCAACTTGACTATATTCCATTAAAATGAGTTATTCTGTGTACTAAATCAATAAAAAAGAATAGTGCTAGAAGTCATTGTGAATATACTATTTTTACCCCAATGATTCTTTTTACATAATGCACGGTGCTTGCCTAATTTGAAGCGAAGTGTTTTTAGTGTTTTTCAGTTTATAGGAAAAGACTGTCTCTGAGTGTTTGTCTGGCCCAGTTTGGAGTTCTTCACATCCTCTCTTGCATAAAAGACGACTATGTCTACACATGTAGTAAATGTTTTATTTATGTCCACAACAAACTCAGGGTTACTGTATCACAAGGGCATAAAGTATTCAGAAGCTGATATATAGCCTTTTTCCTGTGTGTCCATGTTGCGTGATCATGCCCTCACCACAGTGGCGCGTCTTGTTAGATCTTAACAAAGTATGTTTTATTTAGTATATGAAAAAATATAAAAAAAATGGGCAACTTATGAGAAAAAAAGTTGTTTATGTACACATCCAAATTCTAGTGTTCAGTTAATTATTGACCGCTAATAAAAATAACAATAGAAAACACTGAATAATGACATAACCCACACGATACCGTATTTAAAATATAGGGAATATCTGGGATGCATCTTTTATTATGACCTAAAAAGAATGGAAAAATCTTGGTAAAAATAAAATCGTACCACCCTAAAAGATTAATGACGTGCGAAAAGGGGTTTCGGAGACGACCAGGACCTTTTGCCTGTATGATGTGTGCGTCCACAGCCGGTAAATGGTGAGTGATGCATGATGGGAGCCCCAGTTAAAAGCTGGCGTCTGGTGGGGATGGGGCTGCGCATCTGTCCTCGCGCCTTATTATTAATCTGATGCCGTCTCTCAGCAGCCCTGTCCTGTTTTGCTTGGGTCAGTCCCAGAAGCTCATGCCAAGCCCAAAAAACTCCCTTCATCCTCGACATCGATTCTTGGCTTAGGGACATGTAGTTTTTGCAGTGCCCCGTGACATCTCTTAATCTCTCTAATGCCGATCTGATATCAAATAATGGACTATAAGAGCGAATAGGCTGCCAGCTCAGGTGTGCTCCGGCCCGTGCTGCCAAGTTTTCCCCTCTTCTTTTTTGCTTTACCCGTTCAGTCTACAGTCAGGCCCTTTTTTTTTTTTTTTTTTTTCTTTTTTTTTTTTTTTTACAGTGCTGGGAGCACTGCATCTCGACGCTGCGCTTGTGTTTCATCTGGATTACATCACACAACACAAGTCACCCTGTGCAGCTAATCTGACTTTGTGCAAATACAAAATTGGATTAGATGTATTTGAGGAAGAGTGAGGAGTGTTTTGTTGAAATATATTTAAAGGTTTGTGTCGTGGCTGCCTAAAAATATCAAAATCCTTAAACTAAAAATATCAAAATGCGTCGCTACATCACACTTGGATCAATGGGAACATAAATTGAATGAATAATTTAGGTTCTTGCATTGGCTTTCTGACAGGTTACCAATTTCACCGGTGGCCACATTCAGCACTAGCTCAGCAAAATCAATGCTTAATAACATGATTGAGCACATGTTGAACTTTCGATGCGCCGAGATGTTGCTGTTTAATAAGAGCATCCATTTTCAGAAAATGAATGGTCTCGTTTTAAACATTCCCAGAAAAGAGCTGGCACATGGTGTTCATGGTTCAGACAGGTTATTTCAGAGCGATATGTGAAACAATTTAAGGACACATATCTCTGTAGCATTTTGAAAGCGGAGAAGATATTAAACTAGCAATTCGCGTTTCCAAGACTTTCCTTTTCTCAGAGTTTTCACGATCTTGAAACTCCTATTACTAGAAAGATGACGTGTTGTGTGTGCAAAGTACATTCAAGAGACTCACAAACTAAATAAATAGCTTTCCTGTGAAGATAATAAAATGATAATATTCCGTTTTAAAGCAGAACTAAGTAACTCATGTCCCATAAGCGCCCCTGCAGGTGTCGTCGCATGTTGCGTTTTTTTATCATTCTCATTAATTGTCCGTGAGAGTAAATACTACACTGACAGAAAAGAAAAAGGAAGAGCGGGATATTGTACATCCAATTACACAATGAAGATTTCTTTTTTTTCACTCAAACCTGGCTGTAAATACTGTTTAAGTGGCACTAGCCCGCAGTTAGCTTTGCCCGTTAGCCTGTTAGCTTCTTCTTCGTGATTCCATTCGTGTGTATTGGTGACTCCGACCCGGTGCAGGGAAGTTGCAATTGTAGTTTTCTGGCAGAGACACCAGGGGGAGATGAAAGACCCCCCCCAATCATCCCATCAACACTTGTATTACCCCCAGAGGGACTACGAAAAGGATTTATTAAGGTAAACAAGTTATGTAGTGCTGCTTTAAGTTCTAAGTATAGTCAGTGCTGGTTGGAAAACACAATCATTTCATTTCATCATAGCACAACAATTGTATGTATACATTAAATCAAAACAACTATATTGATTTACAAAGAATGGAATATGGATAAGAGCAAATTGTCAAATCAACTGGCGTATCCCACTCACCTTCACACCCATATAAAGGTTCTTTAACACAAAGAACTGCTGCTTTTTTTCTGTGTGAACTTAGAAAACGTAGCTCTATTGCACCAGCTTGAGCTTGTGGTTCAAAGAGTGATCTATGATAATCTAAAACGGGTATGACTGCGCACTGTTTCCACTTCAACTGTACTTAACAACAGCCAAACAACATACAAAAAGCCTTTTACAGAGTCCTGTTTCAGTCCGGGAGCTAAAAGGCCCCGACACAACTTAAGCGAGACGATGGGAGGGAGAGAGCGAGAGAGAGAACACCCCCCTCAGAGAAGCACCGACAGTGATGGATCACACTGAGCCGTATTGACACATACACTCCACTCCACTCATACAAAATCACTTAAATGGTTTTAGTCCAAGTAGGTGACCTAAATTGGAGAGACATGGAGGTTTGTGAAGAGTACTCTAAAGCTGTATACTTCAAAATAGTATTGGTTGAGTCAGGAAGGACATTTGGTAAAAACACCAGCCGAATTGCCCGCCGAAGTGGTATGTGAATCTAGTGCTACTTCCACTACTAGTATCTATTATGCCACTTTTCATACTCTACTTGATAACTATTTCAACTTTAACTTACTCTAGCCACCGCTGTCATGATACGATACTGTTTTTGCATGTAAAAGCACATTTTCTTTGTCCAGATATCTCATTGTGGCGTAACCGCAGCTTGCATTTCCCGTGCGGTCTGATATGTGACATCGGAGAGATTAATCCTTTCTCCATTGCACCAGGCCTAACCTTTACAATACAGCCACCGCTACAAAATCATTTCATTGGTTTCCTGAGAGGGAGGTTGTCTCAAGGACTGGCTGTTCCCATGCTGGAAAGCTGTGCCAAGGCCTTTTGTGAATGGATTAGTTACTATTAAGCTGGCGGGCCTGATAAATTAGGATTTATAAAGATTATTACAAAATACTTAGGCCCTGCTAATGCTGCTGATTGAATTTGTGAATCATATTGAATTATGGCAAAGGATTACTGGAAGGTACTGTACATCGGAAAGGCAGGCGCGGTAAGTTCTTCTGCACTGTATTAAAGAACTACAAGCTAGTTCCTAAACATTTTTCCCATTTGCCACCACTGTAGTGTGTAGAGCAAGCACATATCAGTCAGTTCAAATATGTTTGGACTTATTAATAGTCCAAAATATCATGCTATTAACAGGTTAACACAAATCAATTTTAACGGCGTCAATTGGCCGACACACATTAAAAAGGCGCCGCATGAGCCTCTCTGCTGCCAACTGTCACTCAAACGGGAGTTTACAGGTGAAAAGGTTTGTTTTGCCACGGCACCGCTGAGGACGCCTTTGAAATTGCTTATGGACTTATGAGGAAACAAGCAGCAGAAATGTTCCCACGGCTTCACTTTCACCCCGTCATGGACAACTTTTAAGTCAAACAAAACCAATCTGAGGCTACAAAGCTGCACTCCACAGGTCAGTAAGAAGCTGTCGCCTTGTTATTGTAAGCGGACCTTGCTTCTTGCTGCTGCATTATTTTTCATCACATATGCCTGTCGCGCATTTGCTTGAGCTCACTGCCGTTGTGCCGCATCTGGAGCAGAAGAGCTCTAGGCTACATCTAAACTCCAGAAAACAAAACATGCTGATCACACGTTCACCCCATAAAACTGGACATTCAACAAAACATAGCCTACTTTGAGTGGCATTTATGGAGTGGAGTGGATATTCTAACCCAAGCCGCCTGCACCCGAAGTCATACCGTATATTTGAAATACCTGAGAAGAGTATTAGCGTATTAAAACGATAATTCAAGGGAAATATAGAATAGATGTGTACACTTTCTATCTTCACATGTTATTGGACCAACAAACAAAAAACTATGAGTTGCTCTTGTCATTATGCTAGGAGGATGCTTCTATGTGAAAAATAGTACATCTACTACTATGCTACTGCTGCAACCACTGCGACTATTATTGTTACTATTGAAATTAAAGCTGCTGCAATTGGGGCTACTCTTTCTGCAATTCCATCAACAATTTAACTGAATTCTCCTTCTCTTGTTCCCTCCTTTGTGAAAAAAGAAAACTCCATTATATTACGCGAGATACGAGTCATTTTTTCCTAGGATGACTTCTATTATGTCGTGCTATTGAGTGAATAATTAGTTTTCAATCGAATACAGGGGACCAAAAGCAAGTAGTGCATTTTCTAAGCTCTTGAAGTGACTGTGCTTTCTACCCAGGTACCCAGGACGACGTCCCGGAAGAAAACAACCATGACTGCCATCTTTAAAAAGGCCCCACAACCTTAAGGCTCGGAGACAAATGGATGGTGTAGTATTTTAATTGCCTACCAACAGCCTCCAGTGTAAGAATCTAATTATCTCCGGTCCAAGGTATCGGAGAGGGCTATAATTGTTTCAATATTACACATCCAAGGGGGCTGAAACCGCAGAATGGCCAGATAATGGCTTCTTAAGCAACTTTACCTCCAAGAAAACATTCCTTAAGAAACATCCCGCTTCATCTTGTATTCATTTCCCCACAGACAAGCAAGAGATTAGGCGAAACTCAGAATTTATACTCGAGTAAAAGTAGCCTATACACGACTCAAAATAACCAACAGTGAAAAGAGAAACACTACCATTTCAACAGGTGATGGTTATTTTACTGCTATACCAAGTAAAAATACTCACATTTAGACCATGACCCATCCTTCTATGCAGTAGAAAAACCCTGTCAGCGGGTTTACCTTTGTGGACTAGGACTGCTACTACAAATACAACTACGGGTACTACAAAATCGGATCGTCCACGGATCGTACATACAGTAACTGACCACAAGTCTCTTCATTACCCCAACCACTCCAAATGCGCTTGGCATTTTCAAAACAACTTGTCACGTCGACAATATATAAACACAAAACCACGTACCCCTGTTGGCCTCTTCATCCTCATCTTTAGGTGTAGATGGGGGCGTTGACGGTGTGGTATCTGTAAGCAAACAAACACACTTTATTAAATTAGCCTCACCGTATAAACCATTTAAATTGGATTTAGCACATTTCCCCTCCCCCATCCTCAGAAAATAATGGTTCACTTCTCTTTAATTTGTCACTTCTTGTCTGACCACACACACACTGGACCCAAGCAGTTTTGTTTAGTACCTGTCTGACCAAACCAGTGCAGTGGGGTACAGGGGAAGAATGTGAGCCTTTGAGACAGTCCTGGGACAAAAGGCCTATTTCATGTGTGAGTAGCCTTCATTGGGACGGCTGAATGGTGTCCAGACTGATTCAGAGTCAAGCTGATGGAACAGTATCAAAGGCTGGTCCATAGAAAAAAAGACACCATTAAACTGAGCCAAACTGGGCCCATCCAGCTCTGGGCCATGACAATAGCAAAGACTTTACACAGCCTAGTGTTATAATGTTGGCACATGGACGTCCTCTGATGTTTTTTGCAGTACCAATTTGTATACGTTTTGCTTTTGTTCCAGAAAGTATTTCTAGCTTAGCCAGGGGCAAAAACTGGTTTGGACCTAGATATACAATAGATGAAAGGCCTAAATTCTGGTCTAGTTCTCATGATTCACGGCAGTCATTTTGTACAATTTCAAATAATTTGTTTTAAATGTCGCAAAATGTTAATTTGCTTTAATCAAGATTTTGCCAACTTGATCGAGGGTGTGTTCAAACTTCGTCTGCTTGAAGTTAATTTTGATGTACTTCCAGGGATGGAGCAAAGTGGTTCAAGGCAAATTAATTTTACAGCGCAAATAACAGTAGCGCACTAATTTTTAGCGGAGCAGTTGTTGCTAATTGGATAAGAAACCATGAGCACAACATAACATTATCTATAGTTAAAAAAAAACATTTTAATCATGTTTTTTTGCGCATAGCTGCAACAGGATTCACATCAAGCAGACACAAGTGTATATGCGATGCACCCTAAACCTCAGATACTTGCACACAAACTTAAAAAAATAGGATCTTGTTCCCACTTTCTTCTTTGTTTTCATCAGCAAACGAACATATGGTTGTAGTTTTAGCCCTCATTGATGAATTAGGTGGCGCGGTACTGCTGATTAAATACTGGGAAATAAGGGAAATTTAGTGCATGATTTTAAAATTAGTACACCTATACAAACATATTGCTCTTGTGTTGTACTTATAAATAGAATGTATCATGTTGATGTTTTTGTTCCTCAGTTTAGACCTCAAACTACAGCCCATTTAACCCGGCCCCTGACTTGCAGAGCACAAATCCCTAAGTAAAAAAGTAAGTCTACAGCCCATTCCTCTGCAGAGTAAAGATTTTTTTTTTTTTTTTTTTTTTACTAAATAACCAGTATACTCATTCCAGCCACTAGGGAGCAAACTTAAATAAATAAATAAAATAATTCCACATGTTTCCAGCAAGGCCATTGACAAAAGAAAGCAGGATATAAACAACACATTATAGCCACGTGGTAAATGAAGTTTACCACCACAGAGCTTGGAGTGAAGGAATAATACAGTGTACTTCGAAAAACTTGTGTTACAGGCTTGTAAAGCGCAAAAGTGTTAACAGTTATTACTTTGGTCACATTACTCAATGATGTTTTATTTGAAAAATAAAAACAAATGGAACACCTGTGGTATTTCAAATTAAAACAGTGTGAAGACTTGATTATTAATTTTGCAAACCACTACAGATAAACAAATATGTGCCTGGCATCAAGTGCTGATTTTGTTTGTATAATAGTGGGGATGACTGTGCCAGGCTGGCAATCTCTACTTCAAAATGAGGCCTTTTGGTCTGGGTCATACAACTCTATGTTATTACCAACCTGGCCCGGCCCCCCATCACAGTCAGGAACAATAATGTGGCCCCCAGAGAAAAAAAATTGAGGGCCCCTGGTTTAGACGAACGTTAGTCCTGACATTTAAGTTTATTTCAGGCATTAGTTGGAAAGTTACCTCTTTTCCTTCCTGTGAGAAGCACTGCTGTACCATAAAAAACTGTGCCAACCACAGTAACAGAACAATCTCGAGACGTTGATCGAGGCCTTTATGACTTCACCATTACACACACATTGTTTCACTCGACGGCAACAGATTTTACAGTGCACTTACAAAGCAGCCCCTCTTTTATGTTCACCCTAAAATTGAATCTCATTGAAAACACAGATGCGTGTAATTGGCAAATCATGGGGTGACTTTGAGAAGAAAAAACATTTTGATAGCACCCGCGTCCCACATCAGCGCAGTAATCAGAGCGCTTTCTTCACAAGGCTTGGAGTAAAACTAACATTGAGCGTGGTTTATTTGGTGGCACATGTACAATAGTGTCATTGGGAACATGAGAAAGCGGCATATGCCAGATCCACTCAACAAACACATGAAGATAAGCCGCAGTTGTTTCAGTTCACATTTGAAACAGCTGTCAAATAAAATGGTATTGAAAGGTAATCAGTGTTGTGGCAGTCTTCTAGAAGTGACATTCGGACCATTATCAAGACCATTACCACGGTCAATGCAAAGTGGAAATGTTAAGCGTAAGAAGTTCCCTTGTGGCGTTTGCATGCTCTCCCCGTGTCTCAATGGTTTTCTAAAACATGTACAATAGGCTGCAGTATTCAAGCGCTCTTGACCATGAACCTATAGCTTAAAATCTGGTAATGAGTCCCACAGAGCTGCACTGCGGTCGCGGACAGCTCCTGACAGATTACCTCATCGACACTGAAGTCAAAGACAGAGGACACATTTCTCTACAGGAAGAATAAAGTCCACCAATAGCACTATGGATTACCAGAAACAAAGGATCAACATCTGAAGTGAGCTAGTGCATCCCTGACAATAGCAGTACAAGTTCAGTCTCACCGGATCAAATATTTAATTTTGTGCCACTTATCTTTCCATGCCCAAAGTGAAGTGTTAAAAACTGAACTTATCCAATGCTTTAATTTGTTTAAGTCGAGACAAAATATTTCTTTTCCCATAATGCACCCGCTGGCTCCTGAATGCATTTACCGACAATAAACAGCTTTCCAAATGCCCTGTTCATGCCATTGCTTATTCAGGACATGAGTGCACAGCCTAATGTCAATAGTTGATCGTGATAAGCAGTATCAGGGAGTTTCAGGCCATGTGCCAAGATGGTGTAGTGATAAAGGCATTATGTGCTGACAGTTGTGTTTGTGCCGCGGTAAAGAGAGATGCTGCATGGCTGCTTCTTTAGGAGGGCTGCAGCTATTGTGGCCCAGCAACAGAAGAAAATAGTGTGAGGGAATAAGGAGAAAATGACTATACACTGGACATTTTATGAAGTACACATGCTCTGTTATTTTTAAATTCAAAATAACTAAGTGGGCTATAGTAGACAGTAGGAAGCCTTTTTAAGAATATATTGTAAAGTTGACCAAGAAATTAACAATCATTGTGTTTGTAGAATTAAATTGATGCCATAGGAACACTATTGTATTAGATTGATGGAGGAAACCTACACAGACATTGGGAGAACATGTCTTGCAATGAGGTAAGAGTTGTAGTCACTGAGCAACTGTGCCGCCTATGTCATATTCTGCAGTTGAGTCCTTTAGCAAGACACCTTCAGTGTATTTGACAAATACGAGCAAAGCCATGTATTTTCCTTTAGGCACGATGTGGACAGGATTGTATGGTATTATTCTATGCCATGATATCAGATGTACCCAATTATGTGGCCGATGAGCGCTCAAGCTCCTGAAATGTAATGCACATCAAGTATTTTTAACTGTGACGTGTCTCGGATTCAGCCGCCTTCTGAATAAATAAACATTCAATTTGATCTGCCTGGAGTGAAACGCAGTAAATCCGTGTGGCAGGAGCAGCTTTGCCTCTCACTCAGCCTCTGTGTGCTCTAATGCAGGTGTGAAGGTGAAAAGAAGCCATGAATTCCTCTGCCACTCACCATCCTTCTGCCGCTGCTCTGAAACCTCCATATCATTGTCTGAGGAGAGAGAGAGACGAGAAACAAGTCAAATTATGCAAAATTAATTACAACTTGTCACTCATATAAGTGTGCGAAGTTGAACCTTTGAACCAGTGCAACTATGGCATATACACAACATCTACTTTGTGCTTATAAATGATGAATAAGTAATATGGAATACGCACGTCTTCACATATTTCATAAATAATGACTGAAGTATTGATTAACACTTTACAAGTGCGTTGTGTGGAGCCATGAAGTAACAGTCTAAAAAAGTCATTTAGCTATAAATGTAATTGTTCACTGGACTTTATTGTTTACAAATAAAACTTACAATTTATTCACCAACTAAAATGCTCCTGCATCACTGCCATAAATAATCAATGATTAAGTAATTAATTCCTCCTTTAATTCCTCCTTTAGACCAGAAAGCACTGGGTTAGTCTCATAGACTGTAGAATTAATAGACAGCTTCTACCTCACTCCTCTCCATTTACCATAATGACCATGTTCGAAAGGAAAATCATGGCGGATTTACAGACTCCTCCTACCCTGCTGTGACGGAGCACGTTCCTAAAAAGGGCATAAGGGCGGGATCTTCACTGTAGACACGGCTCTCCCGGGGTAGTTAGGTGGTAGCTGCACCCGTGACATTAGCTCTAATGCTAACGGCCAGTCCATCCAAGTCTGGCCCTCATTAGCATACGAGATTTCTAAAACGTTTCTTAAACTAACCTGCCTGATCCCTTTAATTGTAACTTACCCAGCGCTATCACAGGAGCAATTTCTAGATGTAGAAAGGCTTTAAAAGTTAGGCACCGGGCTTTACAGTTGTTTAGAACGTACCTAAAGTGCAATGGTTTCTAATGGAAAACTAGCTTGTTTTGGCGCTCACATATGGAGGTCAAACAGCGTAAAGCAGTGCCATAAAGCAGTGCAACCAGTGGCCATATGTTGGTCTACTTGTACATGCGAACTACTGTATTCTTGTGTAAGATCTCAGTTGTCCAGCTGTGTTCCATTATAGAAAACGTTTGCAAAGAGCAGTCGTATAAATTTGCTTCTCAAATTCAGAATTGAGAATGCTTCGGGGTGAGACGTAAAACATGCTCTTCTCCGCACAGTTAAAATGTTTGCCCCGACTATTCGCACAGCAATTATAGAGATTATCAACGGACACACATGATAGAAGCCTTATCGAAAAGGCTGAACAGAGACATTACACTAGATTGTTTCCATAGTTAGCTTCAGATTTTTAATGAGGGAAAAAAAAACATCTGGACTAAATGACCCCATTGACACAAAATGTCCCAAAAAACTTTCACAGCCCTCCTTTACTTCCCCTGGCAGTCATTGCAGCATATAGTTATTACATTAAATTATAGGGTGCGTGTATAACAAAGGAGAGGAGGGGTCTGCGCTTTCCTTTTCAATTAAAGCTTCTCTGGTTGACTTGGTGTAAAATTCCCATTTCCCAAATTACTGGGACGGAAGGCTTGGGTGGACCATGTGGCTCAGACAGAGAGAAACAGCCCTTTGATTTGGCCCTTTTTTTCTCTCTTTCTCCAAGCCTATATTGTAAGAGACAGAGAGTGGGGACTGCGGTGGTTCTGGAAGGAGGAGTAGAATCACACTGTGAGAGATGAGATGGCTTTGGCTGCTGCTTCAATAGAGAGAGACAAGGCTTGTAGACATACTGTATACAGAACAATGGTCAAACAGAAGAAAAAATCAATAACCAGCACAACTAAATAGAAACAAATTTGATCCTCTTCTTTACAAAAACTAGTCTGGAACCTTTTCTGACTGACAGGATTATGCAAACAAAGTCATGTTAAACAAATGTGGCGGCTTACATGAGCAAAAACAATGGAAAGAATCCGAGAGAGGAGTGAGAAGCAACATAATCTGCAGCTTAATCGACTGATCTATCTTCCAAACCCCTTACAGTATTTTAACCTTAACCAAAACGCTTTTCCAAGAAGAAGTTAACAGGCTAACGGGCAATGCTAACTGCGGGCTAGCGCCACTTAAACAGTATACAGCTGAGTTTGAAGTAAAAAAAAATATCTCCATTGTTTAATTGGACGCACAATATCCCTCTCTCTGTTTGTCTTTTCTGTCTGCGTAGTATTTACTCTCACGGACAATTAATGAGTAAAAAAAAACGCAACATGCTACGATACCTGCAGTGGCGCGTATGGCCTCTAGGGGCATGAGTTGCTTAGCACTGCTTTAACAGTAAAATGAGTAAAGAGAGCAAACCTAAGTACAAACAAAAAGGACTGTAAAAACCTACTGAAATAAAAGGTCAATAATTTCTTCCAACTACATAATTTATCTATTTCACTGTTTCTTTATTCACCGTATTCAGCCCCGCCCACTCTTGCCGTGCAAACATTTACGCTCAGTCTAAGCACTTCCGGTAAGAAGGGACTTAGCAGAGAGTGACGAAACTAAAATGAGACTGAACGCGAAAAAGGATATGCATTTGCCTGGCCTCATGCTGATCACAGAACAGCATGACAAACTGACCTCACATTATTTTTAGCAATATTTTTGTGTGCTTTCATGTTGTGGGATAGCATTGATGGTTTGGCTGTGAGGATCTGTAAATAACCGAAGCCGAACAATATCTACCCAGCGGTTTGTCAGAAATGCCACATGTTACATCAATATCAGCAAAAGTTAGACCTGCAGTTTAGTCCTGAACACCGCGACCCCCTGAATAAGGTGAATACAATCAAGAAAAATGTTTAAAGCAAATGAACACAAAAGGAAAATCAAGCCATCATTCAGATCTCCACAGCGTTTACGCTTGAGTCATGGCGCCAGTGTGTGCATGTTTCTTCCATACACAGCCCCACCATGATCCCTGCATGCGAGTCTGCTGCAACCATTGCACTGTGGTTAGCGAGTGCGGTTAGCAGGCGTTAGCGTTGATGAAAGGCTGTTGTCATCAGCTCTATGGAAGTGTGAGCAGCGTGGCTCCCGGAGGATTCAGCGACAGGCTTTTCTTTTGTACAACACTGAATGAAAGGGTACAGTGCATTAATCTAACCCTGCTTTGGGGAGACAAAGGAAAGGGTGTAACAATAGGGCACAATCTGAAACATGGACGCTCACGTATCGTCAGATGTTATGGCATTTTTACAGGGCAAGGCGAGCACCTGCAGGAGTGTGGGCATGAGAGAATCCGGGAATAGCAGTGGGACAATAGGGACAAAGGCAAGAAAAGTCATAATATTGAGTATAAACCAGACATACGGACTGAGACTGTGCGACTACATTTATAAACACATCCGTTTCAAGGACTATGCAAATAACTGCACGCATATTCCCTCTCGAGCCACGCCCCAATCCTTCTGCGTCTGTGTTCATGACCTTTTCTCAACTCGTCGGCTATTGGTAAACAGCAATGTCCACTTAAAACAGCAGGATGAGCCATAAGTCAATTCCTTTCAATTGTTTGTATATCTTCCTAATTGTGATTCATCCTGCCAGACATTAGTTCCATTTTTATTGGGCAAGTCAATGTGTTTGGTCGAGCTTAATCTCAGCTACTATCTTTAACAAACTAAACGAAACCTTAATTTAACTTGACTTTATTGTTGCCCATGGGAAAAGACTGGGTAATGGAATCGTAAGGCTCAAACACACATTCAATTAGGCGCCACAATCAAAACGAGTTAAAACGGCACATGCTGCAACATTAGCAAGAAATTAAAGAAGCCTTGTGAGTCGCTGGAATCGCTAAGGCGGTTAGAGGCAAATGTGAGTGATGTTGCTTTTCATTTACTAGCTGCTGAAGTGATCGAGCTGGTTGAGCTTTGGTCAAGGTTTTTCCAAAGAACGTAGTGAGATGTGCCGGAGCATGTCACAGCAGCCACATCCTCCCTCCGCTGCATGTCTTCTATTTACACAGCACGTTCTGACATTGTCACACGTGAAAGTGAATCCATGTTTGAGCCGCAGCCGAATGAGGGACTGGTGATCACATGACTAACACACCGTGCCCTGTTCGCATCCCACTCCTGAGAGATTGCCCCAGCAAACAGACACGGCTCCATTTTCACCCCTCGCACGGTTCCCTGCAATTCTTCGACAAATTACAAGTGTGATACCAGAGCATGTTCATGTCATAGGGAGGTCTGGGAGTCTTCGATTATGGACATTGGAGGACGGTGCGCCAGTGTGAATCGCTGAAAGAGAGTGGGCATGGCTTCTGCTGCATTATTAGTGTCCAGATTTAGCTCCACTCACAAAACATGAGGGAAAAAAACACGCAAACAAAAACAACACAGAATGCCATTTATTGTGAAATGCCCTGGTTTTGAAATAATGGTCTTATTCAAAAATAATAATAATTCTTGGCTGCTTCTGGGTTGCAATAGTGAACTGTCAAACCCTGCTCACTCATCGGTAGGAGATATGGTCCATGATACAGTATTTTTGTCATTATTTTCATACAAACAAAATCTGATTTCAATTTTTCCCATATGTTCTCTATGTATTGGCTTTAAGAGGCAACTAAAACCAAGCAATCTCCATCTGCTGGAATTTCCCTCTTCATTTTGATCAGTTTGTCTCTTACTCAAAGCATGATGAGACTGACCTCCTATACTCGAACAGAGATTTCCTCCAGTTTGGCTTTACCCAAATCGAAAGCTTCTTGAAAAAAGCGTCCAAATAGTGACAAAAACAAGGATGAAAACGCAACAAAACAAATTATTTTAAAAGCGACAACAAATAAATCAAAATCGTGACAAAAAAGCACCAGAAGTGACAAAAAAATTCTAAAAAAAGTGTCAAATAAAGGATCAAAAAAGCGCAAAAAAAAAAAATTGTCAAAAGATTATCAAAAAAAGGTAAAAAAACAACAACAACAACAATACAGACAACACAGCAACAACAAGAGTAAAAGTTGTAGATCAGTTTTGTAGGTCTAATGGCGGGTCTACACTGTGTGATTTTGGCCGCCTACGACGTACGATTACTAGTGGTGAGAAAAATCTTCTGTCGTAGCTGAAAATCGCAGGTCTTAGGTCAGAGAGTGAGACAGGGACAAAGATTTAAAAAAGAACCTTAGTACGACCAAAGACGAGCTACGACCGACATCAGGCAGTGTCTGATATTTTGATCTCTGTCAGTGTCCCGTAAACACATCAGCACACACCACACGCCAACGGAGTCACAGGGAACAGAGGCCAGGCATGAACGGGTCTGACTCAGTTTACAGGACTTTCTTAGGACTTTTCTGTGGATATAAACCCCGCTAGCAAACAAACCTTCGATTGCAGCTACGACTGTCTCTTTGAAAACTTGTGGAGTGCAGCTCATGATTTTACCATCCCCAAGTCGTACAATGTGACATCGAAAAATCTAATAAAACAAAAATAAAATCGTACAGTGTACACCAGCCATTAGTTTTCAAATGTGGAGTTACACTGGCCTATAGGCTGTGAGCTCCACTCAGGAAGCTTTTAGATTTGGATAAAGCCGAACTGGGCAACATGTGCGTGATTAATGTTTATTGTTCCAAGTTGGTTGCTAACCAAAGGGCTCAAATCACAATTTGTTTTTTTTCATCATCCTGTTGCCCAGCCCTGAGTCACAACAGCCACTTTTATAGCTGAACAACCTCTTGCACCATTGTTGCCACTATCATTTTGTAAGCAGTTGTCATGCGGAGAGTGTCCTCAATACCGTCAGAATTTGAGAACAGGAAAGAACAAATTGTTGTCTGGTTATCCACTGGTGAAGAAATGAAATGAAGGTGATGAAATGCGAGGACCATTGTCATTTTTCATTCAAAAGCAAATATTCAATCTCTCGAATGGTGAAAAGTTGAGCTCATAAATGCAATGCTTTTAAAACTCCATCAAACTCCGTACTTTGACACAATCCTGGGACTGGTGCATGACACAGATCACAGGTACAGCAGGTCGATGTGCTTTTGGATATTTAGATGTCTCCTAAACAACATCTATTGGGAAGAGTGGTGAAACAGCATGGTGAGCGTGAGCTGGCCCTGCAGATCTGTGGGCTGTGTTAATACTGTCAGGACTGAGATGGAGCCCGCAGCCTGTGGGCAGTCACCCGGATCATATTAGCCGAGGAGTTGTACTCAGAATCAATTCCAACATGCTTTCGCTCTCCCCCAACCACAGCTGCCTGACTGCCTTCCTGCTCGCAAATAATACGTGCCAAGGCAAGCATGTGGTCAATCAAAATCTATGATCCAATCTGAATACCTAATAGAAGCCTGTCATATGATTAATTGCATTGATTAAGCTCTGCGAGTATTAATAGGGTTTACTCACACATCCGTTTCTCTCTCTCTAATGCGACACTGGAGAAATAGTGGACCGAATCAGTTACTGACAGGGTGACTCTCAAAGTTAAGCTACAATTGATATCCATTGAAAAACCATTGAAAAAAATAATAGTATTTTCTTGGCCTTAGATCGAGCTTATTGTTTTTGAGTTTGAACACGGGCATGACTTTCTCAAGAAAAGAATATGAGACAAACACACCTAGATACAGTTTGATTCAGCGTGAATGATTGAAAGCCAGGTTGCACTTTAAGCTCTCAGTCATCCAGGCGCTTTCCAATTCCATCACACAACACATGTAAATTTAGTTTGAGTCTTTTGATGAAAATATAGTTTACAAATTCTCTTCAATTTTAGTCTTGTTTTAATCGAGTAAAATGACTTTGCATTTATAATATTTATCATAATCATGTTTAATCGAGGTCCTCGCCTTCATGGAGCTTCTCCCACATGAACAAAGCACAGAGATGTTCCTTATTTTAATATTTAAATGACATGAGGCTCTTTCAGGCTGTCATTGGAGGTTTGGAAGATTTTAGTCTCTTCTTTTCATGTTTATAAGTCGATACATTTTCTGCAAAAATATGACTTTGACTAAAATTATGACTAAATATTTTAGTCGATGAAATTAACACTGCAGCACAGGGTGACAGTTGGTGAAGAGAGAAGAGAGTATGTGCAGCAGCTTTAACCACTAGGCTAACTGCACAGAGCTGTCGTAGAGCAGTGCATTATTACACTATTGCTAAACTGTATTTTGTCCAATTCATTTCTTATATTCTTTGCAACATTTCTTCTCTATTCTATTACCAGGCATGTACACGCTTTTACATTCATTGACAACTATCAGAATTTCACCAAAATTCATCACATGATCCATGTTTTTTAATAGTAGGAAGAAACTGGGCTAGTCAAAGATTTACGAGACGCCAAGAAGTGCAAACTACTCTGCCTCTATGTACCGTATTCAAAACAATGTTAACAGTTTCATCGCTAGAAATGATATGGATGTACATTTTTTCATTAATTATTAATAAACCAGGTTGTTGCTTCTGTACACCCATTTGTTGCGGTTATATTCTCCCGTATAGCGACAGCATCTATGACTTGTGGTTTCATAAACACATGAGACACAACAGCTCCTCGTAGCGTCGCTCCTTCAGCAGCTACATATGTTTGCGAACACTTGTGCACTATGATGCAACGCAGCTGCTCCTCTTTGTGAAAAACTGGGACTGTAACAGCACCTCTGAGATGTGGCGAGTTTAAGGCTGCAGTGCATAATGAATATGGTCATTATATCACTGGTTATGAGCGCGGTTGGTGTGGGGGTAGTTGAAGTATTGTAGTATACAAATGGTTTTATGTGTATTTACTGTGTGTCTGCCACTGAATGTGGTTTTATTCACAAACGCACGCCTGCTGCTTGTGTTTAGTTTTAAGCTGCTTTTTGACATCTGGTTAAAGGACTATACTTAAAATAAGTATAAGCGAACACTGTCAAATATTCCACCAAATCCTGTCCTTTGGTTCATCCCCAGACAGCGGGGAACTGAGCGGTGGCTTATGGGATAGCTCTTTATGGCTGGTGGGGAACCTCCTGTGGTCCTTATGCTAAAGGAGCTATGAGAGGAAGCATACAGGCTCCTTTTCCTACTTCCTTCTTCACTGACAGGACGATTCATGGCAAACGGTGATGCACATCCGCTTTTGGCTAAAGGAGCAATGACCCTTTTGATGTATTCTCAACATGCCTGTGCTTGATCAACAAAGAACAACTGCAAAAATGTAAAAAGAGAGTCTGTGTTAAGAAAAGTGTGCAAAGAGAAATGCCTTTTAATCAGACTCTGGTCTCTGGGCCTAAATAGACGCATTGACAACCCTGGGCATTGCTAATTGTTGTCTTTAATTAGCAACGCTCCGGGCTGTCAATCGACAAAGGCACTTAATGCCAAAGTTTTGTGGAGGAAGTTGAAATGAAATCAATCGGGTTTTTTTTCCTACTCATATCAAGAGCTGTATAAAGGTTGAGTGGCACAATGGAGACAGCCCTTACCCCTCAAAACTGTTCTGGACCACGCATCATTAAAATACAGTTAAGGACCAGTGCTATGTCTGATTTTCTTTTATATATATATATATACATTAAAAAAAAAAACATTTTATCTCACAATCAGTGCATCATTCTTCATCGCTTGGGAACAGTTCAGAGACTTTTGGAAATGTGTGCCAAACAAAACAGCTATTTTTCTGCCAGCTCTTGGCGCAAAAAGATGCAGGCGTATTCTCTCATAGTGACAGCTTGTGGGAATGCACATTGTAATAAAGCAATTTCCTGTATGCAAATATCCTGTTTACACATCCCTGCTCCAGTCATTGTCACTTGACAGATTGCCCGAATACAGGGAAAGCAGCTATACAATGAAAAATGAGAATAGTAAGACTTCAATAAAAAAAAATCTATTGTGGCCCGCTCGGGTCCAGACATGCTTAAAACTGATGTCACAGGGAGGATCTTGAGTCTCGGTCGTTCGCTTGCACACAAATACAAATTATACAAAGATCACGGCTACTTTTCACAATGCCTGATAACCGCTGGCAGATGGAGGAGCCACACCGTACCTCCTCCTTGATATAATGAGAAAGAATGATAGAATGTGGAGAGATGAAGTATTGGAAGAATGGCAGAGAAAAAAAATGTTGCAAGCGGGAGCGAGAAAAAGGGAGAAGTGGAGAAAATGGAAAATTCAGCTTATTGAAAGGAGGCAGCAAGGATCCAGCGCTGTGAATGGCCCTCCATGTTTTTATGTGGTATTTTCGGTGAACCTAACTGGCTGTCTGACTTGAGGCGCGAGGATGATGCTGATGGGATGTCCTGAAAGCACTGGAGCAAACCCCCCCGAGCTAATTCACACACTGATTCAGAACATTTGGAGCAGGGGAAGTTGAAGGCTGGAGCCATCATCAATCAGCAGCTCTTCAAAAATGATTCAAGCTATAGTGCAGAACATGCTATAATAATGCTCCATACATGATTCTCATAAAAAGACTAAAGGTTAGTTTATAAATGAACATAACTTGGCCATTGTTAACCCTATTTTATATACTGGAGGCAGCACGTGCTCTCAGGAATACATTTATATCACAACATGTCAGCGCTCCTATATTACAACTTTACTATATTAGTGAGCAAACAAAAGGTATCTTTGGTTCAAATTCTGAATTTTGATGAGTTAAGGCCGACACACACTGAGAAGCTTTAGCAAAACAGCCGCCTCCGTTATTTTCAATGAGAAAACCCTACACCGAGGGGCCTGGGGAGCGCGGCGACACCCGCCCCCCGGCACGATTCAGATGTAATGTATTCAGATGTGGCACGGCAGAGCAAAACACAGCCTTTTGCATTTCTGCAGTGAACACAGACAGGTCTCTAGTCAGTGACAGACAGGGGGACTGCTACAAACTTTCTTGAGAGGGACAAGAAGTGCAGTAACAAAAGGGAAAGTGTCTCCGAAACTCTTGCTTCAGCGCGTGCAGGTAGAATTCTGTCGGTCAACTTGGCGTGTAAAAAAAGAGCCACCACTGCCATGTTTGTGCTGTTTTGACCGGCGTGTCTTGTTTTCTCAATGAAAGACAAACCTTTCATATGTTTTTGTGTCATAATAGTAGCAGCATAAACCTTCTCTAATATGTGTTATGCTTCATTATATGATTTTTAACCACACCTCACCATAATGAATGCTAAAAGTTGAGCACATTCTGGAGGTCAGCTGAGGTAAAAACTAGCCGCCTCTTCAAAAGTGACCCTGAAAGTGAATGTTACTCTTATGCAGCCACTTTGTCTATAATGGGATTAATATCGTTGGCCTCCCACATGTGCGCACAAAGCACTGATACACTGGCCCTGACACGGGGGTCAAAGGGCTCATGACAGCAGCGCTCTGTGATGAGGAAAAGCTATTTGCCTGGCATCGCCGTGTCTGCAGCGTTAGCCTCTGGAACGACCCGCAGTTTAATCAAAAGAATGAGCTCATTAACATTTTATGAATAATAGTTGTTAATGGCCCACCACTCGAGTTATGGTAAAAAAAAAAGAAAGGTCATATTCTAAAATGGCTCTCTAGCTTTTTGATTCACTGGCTTCTGTTTTGTTTTTTTTTAAGTTAGATTTGCTTCCATGTTACTGCTATTAAGTACAGATATACAGAAGCTTGCACTCTGTAGCAATGAGGAGTGTCCCATGATAGAAAAGGGAACGTTTATCTCGGCTGTGTGTGATTGGTCGATTCAGCCCCCTATTCCACTCCTCCCCTATGCAGTCGCCCCACACACAAAGGTTCAACAGTATAAGTCAAAATCACTTTAAAAACTCCCATAGTACAAAACAAACAAACGTACATAAACCACATCATTTTAATTTCAAGATTTATCCAAAATTTTATAAAGTTACATAGGCTTTATGCCATAATAAGTGTTTAGTATTTTCTATCTCCTAATATTAAGGCTTTTGTGTCACTGATCATCATAGCACATATATATTTTTATGTTGTTGTTTTTTCAATAAAGTTGATGGAGATTTTGAATGGCATTTTTACTTGGGGCCATCTATACAGGGAGGGATTTTTACGCAACCAGCCCAGGGTTAAAAGCGGGCAGGACTGTGGAGCTCCATTAAGACAGAGTTGTCACTGACCCGGGTCAGTAAGCCAAGATGACACAGGATAATACACCGCCTGACCACAAATAAAAACTCGCCACAAAAAAGGTCACACGCTTTAATATTTCATTGGACTGCCTTTAGCTTTAGCCAGGCACTCAGATCTTGTATTAGGGCAGGGCGATATGGTCTAAAATCTCTATCACGATATAAAAAGAAATGTAATGCTAACGTTATAATTGACGATATAATTGACAGTGGACAAATTACTTCAAAAGTCCAGCCTTACGCCGATTTGGAAGATTAATGTAAAGCACCATACTAATTTTCTCGCAAATACGATCTACTCAAGCTAGCTTTACATCCTTCATTTCATTTTACTTTTTAAGCACCTGACCCTGTCTCCACATATATATCGTGTCCACAACAATATATAAAATTACATTGCGATAACAATGTGCGATACGATATGGCCCACCCCTATCGTGTATGGATGATGTAAGAGTGTAACTATGGCACAAAGCCTTCTCCAGAACATCTCAAGTGGGTTAAGATCTGGCCAATTAATGTGAAAGCAATGTCTTCTATTGTCTGGACCACTCTTCCATAATGTGAGCCCGATAAATCCTGGCATAGTCATCTTGAAAAATGCCTGTGCCATAAGGGAAGAAGGAATAACCTGGTCATTAAAGATGCTCAGATGGTCAGCTAAACCTAAATCAGTCACCCATTCACACTCTCATTCATACGCCAGTGTACGCAGATACTGGACTGAGACCTGACCAACAGCAGCAACCTCAGATCACACTTAAATCCAGGGGGCGACTTGTTGTTTGGTCAGGCAGTGTAGATTACTTTTACATGCTGTGCTATGAGTGAACAATTACTTTTCTTTGAGTAAAAGGCCATTGCAAGTCGTTTAAAAGTAACATTACGTAAACTTTTATGATCACACTGACAAGCCCATTGCCTATTGTTTTGTCCTGCCACAGTTTCTATCAGAGCTTGTATATGCTGCATTTATCCGGCGGGCCGACAGCACTTGTAAATGCTCGAAGTGATAACTGGAGAACAACAACAGCCCCGGATTCTCATCTCGGAGCACTAATATGATGAGACGGGCGCTGGGTGCACGGGGGCAGCCAATATAATTACGATCTCTCCCTCCACAAAATGTAATCTTTCAGGGAAGAGCCAGATGACTAGGACGGTGGCGGCGCAGGGGGAACAAAACACTCTCCATCTGGGAGCGGTGCAGATGAAGGCCTAAGAGCCGCATATTCCATTGGGGAGGCCGGGGGAGAGAGGGAAAATGGGAGGTAATGCTAGTCTGTCGAAAGCCAAGCCGGCCGCTTTCAGCATCCCAAGCTATTCAACGCAATCCTCCGTGGAGCCCCCATCACAGTCCGGACACCGAGAGAGAAAAAAAAAAGAAAAAAAAAAAAAAAAGATGATGGCATGGGAGAGGGGAGGGAATTGAATGCGGCGCTGAAAGAGAGAGACGGCATGGCAAAGTGGGAGTACAAAGATAATAGCTGTTTGTTTATTTCGCATACTGAATCGAAGGCACCGGGGATGAGGCGGTTGCTATGCATGCCTGGATTTCTGTTGTGCACCGTTAAGACGCCATTATTACAGTCAATCAAATCTAACATCAGAATATTATCAATTATGTAAAATATCAGCCCGCTGCTTCCCTAACAAGTCCTAATCCTATTAAAAGCATCTGCAGAGACTTGTTGTTGCAAACGTGGTAATCTCCCAAATGGCCATTGGTGGTGCATTCAAATTCTTAAACATTTCTAGGTGCCACCCAACCCTGACAAGCTTTTTTCCATTCTGGCGCTTCAGGAGCGAGCTATCTCCTGCTGCAGATGTTTCCCGCGTGCAAGCGATGAGCTGCAGTGCCCTGAGCAGATGGGCACGCGCTATAATAAAGTGTATGAATGAGGGCTTCACACAACGGGCCATTAATCATTAAAGCTTTATTTTAGTATCTCTTATTATTGGAACAAGTTGTCCAGGGACAGGTTTCTGAAGGAAGTTAGGTGGGCTGTGTTGTTAAAAGAATGGAAGAAATCGCACTACTCGTCAAGGCTGTTTTCCTCAAAGTGGGCATTCTTTTGGGTATGCCACATTAATGTTTTACATGTTATCAGTTGGAAGAGTGTTTACAAATGGAAAAGAAGAGATGGTCAGATACATTTCTGGTCATCGTGTGAATGAACTGAAATACTTTATATTGAATACGACATTAAACAATGGTTAAATCTACTAAAAAAAAGTTGTGTTTGTTCTATCAATATTCTGAGTATTTGGAGGCAGATCCCATTACCTTTGTTAACCTCTTAACCCCCGCCTGAACCGGCTATACCCAAATCGAATAGCTTCTTGAAAAAAAGTGTCAAAAAAATGACAAAAATGAGGATGAAAATGTAACAAAAGATTGCCAAAACGCAGTGATAAAGTGAGAAAACTGTGATGAAAAAGTGAAAAGAATGTGACAAAATGCAACAAAAAAAGCCAAAAGAGAGGAAAGCGACAAAAAAGTGACAAAAACAACAACAAAAGAGCAACAAACAAATTGGCAAAATGTAGCAAAAATCAACGCAAAAAATGTCAAAAAATGGGAGGGAAGGTCTTAGCTTTCAAATGAGGCGTTACACTGCAACTGGAGAAAATGCACTTTGTTAAGGCGGGGGTTAAGAGGTTAATAATGCCAGCAGATCGATAATCTTGTGGAAATATTCTCACTAGGTTTATTTTTCAGTCCATAAGGTAAATGTGTGAGTTACACAGGGTAATTTTCCTCAATAGTCCGAGCGTTGGATTGAAGAAAAAGAACTAACCGAGCGGTGGATTAAGCTTTCACCCACTGACCATAGAGCAATAATACTAATACTTTACATCCTGTACTCTCTACTCAGGAATGGCATCAACTACTTACTTGAATGAAAAGTTAATATCAAAATGAGCACTTCCAATTTTGATGTTTGCTGCTTGTCAGCTACAGCGAAGCGTGTATTACAACATGACACGACTCGAAAAACAACGGCCATACCTTGAAAAACGACAGCCATTTTCTTCTTGTAGATGTTGAAGTCTGTCTCCAGGAAGACGCAGAATATGACCCGTGTAATCTGCGGAGGAAAAAAAACACACACGGGAAAGCAATTAGCTCAACATCCTGGTTCATAAAAGGTCTCAATCAGGGGAAGGACATGGAAGAATAAAAGGCCAGGACAAGTAAACATCTGATGACAAGAGCGCACACGAGCGGGAAATAATCAAAGTCATTCCGAAAATCTAATTAGTCAGCCACCCATTCATGGCCACCCGCCATCGTCCCTGCTTTTATCATGTTACTGCACATTACATCAGAATCAGCATCAGGGAGACACGGTGAGTGCACTGGGGAGACTCGTACCGCAGTGTTTAAGAGAGCATGGGCAGATGAGCAAATAGAAATAAAATAAATTACAAACAAAATCAGTCTTTGTGGATATTTGCAGTTTCCCACAAGGAGACCATGGTGGCTCCCCATTGTCTCATTTCTCTTCCCTCCCCCCCCACAGTCAAACAAGCTGCAAAATAAAATGATATGACTAATGGTACTTTTGTTTCTGCCATGATTATAAACACAATGAAACACAACAAGTAACAGCTTTACTCAAAACATATTAAAATTAGGATCTTACACTGCACCAAAAATAACATTCGTTTGAAGACAATTCATGAAGCATTTGCTTACAATGTGCAAACTGCTTTAAAGGGATATTTCAGGATTTTTGACATAGGGCCTCATTTCCTAGTTATCCAGAGTGTTGCTGGTACCTGGAGTTTCGTGGCGCTAGGCTAATGCAAGGCTAGCACATTTCTACGGTATCAGCTAGCCTGCATTAAAAACAGTCTTACGCACTCCACAGAGCACCTGAAGCAAATCACTTATAACGCCAGACTAACCATATAAATGTCTGTGTCGATAGAATAATTTGTGGAATATAACAGACCTTGCATCACATGAATGATCGCATTTTGAGGGACTATTTTCTAGCACATCACTCCGCCGCTGCGTAGCTTATACAAACACGAAGCTGATGCTGCTCAAACATAAGTTATTTTAAAGGCAAAATGGTTAAAATTATTCTATCGACACAGACATTTATATGGTTAGTCTGGCGTTATAAGTGATTTGCCTCAGGTGCACTGTGCAGTGTGTAAGACTGTTTTTAATGCAGGCTAGCTGACATAGAAATGCGCTAGCCTTGCATTAGCCTAGCGCCACGAAACTCTTCAAACATAAGAACTGCATGAATTACAAACAAAAAATATATCCAGGTACCAGCAACACTCTGGATAACTAGGAAATGGGGCCCTGTCAAAAATCCTGAAATATCCCTTTAAGTACTTGGGTAAAAGGTAACAAGCACTTAGAAGGTCCCAGGTTCCATTACCACCTGTTTTTTTGCAGTTTGTTCTCCCCGTGTCTAGGTACTCCGGTTTCCCCTACCACTAAAAACATGTACAGTAGGACAGAATGAGTGTAGTGTAAGTGAGTGGCAGCGACAATAGTAGGCTCACCACCGAGTATGGCGTGAATGAATATTGACTACAGTGTAGCGCTTTGAGAAACTTGTAACACAGGCTTGTAAAGCGCAATACAAGTGTAAGCCATTATCATTATTATAGTTCAAAGGGTGTGAACTTGTTTTACACCATTTAACCAATTTAACAATCCACAAACATAGACCTATTAAATAACAACTTAAAATTGTTTTCACTCAAAATATAAAAGAAACCACATGAAAATATACGAAATACTAATTTAGTTTAGTTTATTTGAGCAGTAAACATTCTGCAAGAGCTTATAAGCACCCATCCCCAAAATCAATACAATGAAAATTCTCATTTCACAAGGAATATAGTCGAACAGCAAAAAAGCAACAAAACAAAAAAAATTATATACACCTGCAGTTTCTGATCATGGCTGAAATTTTTGACCAATTGAATAAATTGAATAAAGACATTTACAGATAATAATAACAAGACCAAAAGCATTTATTTTGTGCTTCACAGAACTAACAAAAGTGTGTGAACAGATATTTTGTGCAAAAAGCCACACACCCTCGCTGTGATAATGTGCTTAAAAGGAGTCAGACTACTCTGACTGACTGCAGAGAAAGAGGTCACCTCTGCACTCTGCTCTGTACAGCTGTGCATTACTCATACTCACACAGAACAGATAATCGCTTCACTGAATAATGGCAATTTTACACAACAGCGTAATGGTAGCTGTTCGCCTCATTCTCCCAGTGCAGGACAGTGATGTTATGGGCCCATTCCTGACCCCTTCAAACGCAAGGACCCCATTCAAAGACTTCCCTCCTGCTGCTTTCACGCACTTTTATTTATTAATACTTTATGAGCTGTTCTTTGCTATAAATGCTAGCAGTGAATACCCAGAATGTGGCATATCATTTCGCCTCTTTGTTCATGTAATATGGACTCACTTTCTCCACCCTTTGCCCCGACACACCATAAAGAATAGCCAAGCATCCTTTGAAGTAGTGGATTCGCTGACAAACAGATAGAGCCAAGATTGTGGATATACCGCTGAGCAGTGAAGGCCACAGGACGCTACAGCTCCCCAGGAATCCCCATTACTCTTTTATGACTGGGTTCAAGCCCACTCTGGACTATGGAGCATGATGAATCAGAAATTACGCTTTGAATAAAACTCAGTGGATGGGCAGGAAAGTCTGCGCGCTCTCATATACCCCATTGATTACATTTCTATTATATGTACAACGGGAAAATTGAGAAATATCGCACTCAGGCTCGACTACAGGGTTAAACCAAATTGAAACTCTCACAGTAGCTGTACGTAAACGCATCTCCGACTCTTTCTCTCAGTCAATCTCTTCCCTTAGTTCATATTCTGCACAAAAGCTCAGCAGTGCTTTTGTTTGGCAGATCAGAAAGCCCTGGTATGGCCTTTGACAGTCGTGAGCAACACCACGATGCCAAAGGAAACCAGAAATGCCAAAGCCACGAATTGACATTCTCTCTGTATCCAAACTTGAACCCTTGAATAAAACAAACAGCACAAGGCAATCTGTGAAGTTTCTCTTGGAAAAAAGGAAGCGCCAGTAGCTGCTTCTTTAGAGTTGGTAACCATATGCAATAACCCAAAACGGTTGGCAAGATATTAAAATAACAAACTGGGTTGCACTTGCTTCATCTACAGTCTTTATACTGGGTTAAGGTTAGAGTTAGGGTTATGACTTATCGGTTTTCTTGGACATTTTATTTCGATCACTGTTTAGTTTAGTGCAGCCCTGAGAGGCAACTCCTGTTGTGTTACTGGACTACAGAAAAACAACTTTATTGATTAATCGTAATTGTACCACACTATACCAAATTATTATACTATTAAGTCCCATGCCATTTCCACCCATATTCCAGCGCTGTAAAGTAAAGTACTAAAAAGAGATGCCTTTACCTCTTACCTTAACCGAGCACATTTTCTTCAGTTTTACCCCAATCTCGACTTACAGCCTATAGGACAGAGTAACTCCTCATTTGAAAAACGTGACAAAAATGCAACAAAAAAGGATGAAAATGTGGCAATCATAACGAGGATGAAGCTTAGAATGAGTTCTGTCGGTTTTAGTTATACTGGCCTACAGGCTGTACGTTCCAGTCGAGAAGCTTTTACATTTGGGTAAGCCCGAACCGGAGAAAAGGCTCTTGGTTAAAGGAACAGGCCACCGTTTTTCCATACTGAAATATGTTCTTACCTGAGCTTAGACAAGTTGATACGTACCTATCTGGTCTTTGTGCGTGCGCTTAGTCATGCAGACCAAGACCAAAGATGTTGTTAGCATTTGGCCTCTCCCAGTGTAATAGCTCCAGACGGGGGTGAAGTTGGAAGCTACCACGCTCTACCACGGGCACGCACAAAGACCAGACAGGTACATATCAACTCGTCTAAGCTCAGGTAAGAACATATCTCAGTATGGAAAAATGGTGGCCTGTTCCTTTAAGGCGGGGGTTAAGAGGTTAGGAAAAGTCAAAAGTAAAGTATAACCTAACAACCTAAGTGGTTTCAGGCTTTCTTGAGGCATACTGCCATTGAACACTTGGGCAATGTGTATGCAATTCAATTATGGAGGACAGACAGGCTAAAAAATGAATGAAAAATGCAAAAATGTATTAAATTAATTTTACAATTGTATAATGGTGTCGTAATTAGCGTCTCGGTGTGGATTTTTGCCTCCAGCTTTTATTGTTTATGCTGCACTATATCATATACAAAGCAACATACAGTTAACAGCACTTTTATTGGCCGCTGAGAGTAATGAATTTGTGCTTGCATTTGAATGTAGGTCACTTCCCCAAAAAGAAGACCAGCTGGGGGCTCTTTGTGCAGCGGTGTGAACATGGCCTCAATAATAATGCCTCTTTGCAAGTGTGAATAACGATTTAAATGAAAACAACTAACTTTTATCCTCTTTGAAGTAAAGGTGGGCTGCGGCGGTGTGTGAGTGCACGCCCGGCTTCCTACTGTACGTGTTGAGTGCGCACCCCGCAGCCATCAAGGTTGAAAAAGTTAATGGAAGACTAATTAGAAAGCTGGGATCACTGCGTGCAGGACTGTCTGGTCATTACTCATGGCTGATTGGGGGCCCTCTGCCAAAGGGTGAGTGCAATATGGTTTGGTCCCCTGGTCGCATCTGGAAAGGCTGGTCGTCTCATCAAAAACGTCTTCCGCACAGTGAGGTCTCCAGCTACTGAAATGGCCCTGTGAGTCATCCTCGTGAAATATATAATTGTAATGAGGGTAGTCAGTTGAAAGTACTTTTAAGATTTCTACGCAATGTAAAGATTTTATGTACAAGAAATGATCCAGCAGAGAACACACCCTTTATGTATTGCATAGAGACAAAAAAAAAAAAACAGACTGGAAATCAGGATATTTTAGTACTGGGGTAAAAGGTAGCGACTGCCACAAAAAACATGTACAATAGGCCAGAGTGAAAGAGAGTGTGTTGGTGGTGATGGTTGGAGCGGCTGTGTTTTACCACCACCGAGTAAGCCATTATCATTATCATATTATTATGATTATAATTAATAAACACAAAACAACAATGGCAGAAAGTTATAGAAATAGGAATAGGAGAGTCAAGGGTAAAGAATTTATGGTGGGCCTGTCATGATAATTACTGTATCGACTTATTGTTCAATAAATAACAGATCTATTTATTGTCTGTACATTTATTAGCATTTTCCCCGTGATGTTTTCTTGTAAAACAAATTGAGTTACATTATATTTCATGTTTGTTGCAGCTTGTGTGGTATATTAGGACATGATTATGAACTTTAAGAATTAGGTTTACTGTCATTTTTATACCTGAGAGTTGACAGTATCCAGCATCGTTAGAGTCAATAATATCGTTTATCGCGATACTCTGTCTCAATATATCGAACTTCAAATTTGTTATCGTGACAGGCCTAAATATAGCCTTCCGCTTCGATTGTTTTTAATAAAATAACGATGACCTTAAAGATATTATTTCTATCAATATCTGTAATGCAAAAGTGATTTGACGCAGGTTAACGTCTCATTTGTTTCGATTGACTCTGTTCATCTCGCTCTGGTTCGTTCTAAACCAAAGGCTGTTTGTTAATTGACACCGGGCTTTGAGATAATTAAAACACAAAGGCACTGGGTGACATTTTAACTCATCTGCACTGAACACATGGAAACAAAATCTGGGCACATAATTATCAGGTGTATGACAAGCGTGCGTGTGCATTCACTTGCATAATATAACTGTTGACTTGCACGTGGCTTCCCCCCCCTCCCAACTCTTTAAGGCATGTCATGGCCGTCCACCCGTCCCAATAATTACATCGGGGGACAGTGCCAGTGGAGCCCGATGTACAGCTGCAGCGCACACGCTTTTCACGACTCGCATTTCCTTCTTGATTCTGTCACAAACGATAACAGGAACAGGTTGCCATAGCATGTCCACCCCAGCTGGAGCAAAGGCCCATGGGAGACGCGTGCCTGTCGTTACCGCGAGGACGCCTGATTCCGAATGTTCCGCGCATGTTTCCAGATGGACAGCAGCGACGGGAGACTGATATACAATATTAACGTGGGCAGCAAAATTCATTCATTTCCTTTATTTGTTATTGCCGAAGGTCGGAGCGAGCAGACGTTATAGGCCCACACAGTCCCGGACGAGGAGTAATGAAATGAATACATCACGTAGCCGTATGCGGAATATTGTGTGTTGTTTTGTTTATGGACTGACATGACGTACTCCGCATGCGAGAGGCCAAATCACGCACTGATAGAACATGTCATTTTTCCAGGCAGATTGAATAAATCCAGCAAATTATTTTTGAGCCAGAAATATCAACCCATAAAATACAGGCTTCGAGCTGGATCATCAAAGCCATAATCAGCCAGCATCAGTCTTCTTTGTTGTCTGTGGCGCTGCCTTGGACAGAGGCTGCACTTTGAAGCAGGTGGAGCGTGTGCAGGGCTTATTACAGATGTAATTACACACACCTGCGCCTCTGACCGCTGCACAGACGACGGGAAAAACCTGAGTGTACAACAGACTGCAGACCACTGATGGTAAATAGTCCCACACAAAGAAACATGGCCGCATTATTAATAAACAGCTCCTCAGTAGCTTTGGCAGTGTGCGTCTTTAGCAGGAGGAGAGATTATGTGGTGACAGCAGCAGTCAGGCAGGTGAACCTGAGCTGCGTCTCCATTTGACTTTGATTGACCCTGTCTGCCAGAGGAGCGCTCCACCTGCAGCAGCAGCAGCCGCGGCAGCAGCAGCCGCGGCACGGGGAATTATAATTTCAAAGAAGTGCCCAGAAAAGGTTATCCCTTTGAACAAAACGTCTCCATCCATACATCAAAAGAGCATTCTGACACTGGGCTTTGAGACGGCACACTTACCTCCGAACACTGAGGGAAAACGCTGAATGCGCTTATTATTGCAGACATGGCAGATCTAGTGAGTATTAGGAGCCAACTGGATCTTGATTACAACAGTCCAACAGTCAATGGAGTGTTGTAAAGCAGACTGAGGATTTTGATGAATGTGTATGTACACAATCATGCCCAAGTGCTCAGTGCTGTGTGACTAAATAGCAGTGATTAAAGACGGGTAACCAGACTGGTTATTTCATCGCCTCATCATCATCACAAGGTTTATACATCCAGACCAAAAGCAGTATATTAAACATTTTGACTGAAAATGCTGCCTTGCTAGATTTAGTAAAGTCCATAAGATAATGCATCAGCAATTTGTATGTTAATTCAACAAATGCAGCTTGCCTCCACGTTTTACACATTAGAGCTGAACAAATAGTTCCAGTGTATTATCCGGCTTCGGCGCGCAGACACAAATGGGAGAACAGAATGCTGCAGGCACACAGCATTTGAGTTCACATTTTCAGAAAGTGTTCTCAGACTGAAAGAGACAGCATTTGACTTTGTGACGCTCTGAGCGGATCCAGCTCGCGCTGCCAGCAGCAGACACTGTGCTATCTGATTTAAAGCCACAGCCGACTGCAAAATGTACAACACATTTTATTCCCCATTATTTTCATATTTTATTCTGCTGAAAGAGAGGCCAGTGTTTATGGATTCAACTACACTGTTGGCAGTAATAAAACTCTGCACAATAGCTGAATGCATAATCATTTTCCTGCTTTACTGTAGTGATGTCTTCCCCTGCAGACTGAAGGAAAATGTCAATAAGTACCCACAGGGATTGTAACAACACTAACTGACAATGGGCTGTAGTAAATGTATGGCCCCACCACATACGACAGACTGAAACAACCTCTTCAGCCCTGCGGCCATTTTAGAGTATTCTTCAGGGACGACGCCTGACCACTGGGTCTCCAGGTATTTGGCATTCACATTAAAACACCATTTGTCATGTGACATGCAGAGCATTAGACTGTCCTGACAAATTTGTCAATTAATACGGATTGTCAAATAATTAGAATGATGGAATACGTGCTGGCAGTTGGTGGGAAGCAGTGGGAGTGTGAAGGATTGGGTCATTTTCAAATCATAAAGAGAAGAGGAGGTGCAGCTGTGGACCCGGTCAGAGGGGAGCGATGAAGGGCGCGCTAATATGAGCCGGTGTCTATGATCCATGACTGCATTGGTAATGAAGTGACCCCTGAACCACCACGGGCACCCTGGCTGATGAAGCAATGCACCTTTGCCAATGACCAGCACATACATGACAAATCTGGCCATGTCAAGAAATACCGCAAGAATCTTAAGAAATTTAAAATCCTTGCATTGATGCAAGTAATATCCTAATATCTCTATTTCTGCTTCTTTCTTCTTTTATCCCCCAACCAATTTAGTAATAGTGGTAAGATAGCTAAAATACAGAGGTTTCACTGAGTCAATATGACTTGGAAAGCAGAGGACACTGCTAATGTTAAGGGCTCTTGTCAAAAGTGGGGTCATGACACCAAATACCAAAGTCTCTTCAGCAAAGGCTATCAGCAAAGCTTTGAGCCAGAGGCTGGTTTTAAATAATGACTGTAAAAACATTAAGATGAAGCCTAATGAAAGGGTGTTTAGGGACAGATAATTAAGCTAATACACAGTTTCCAAGTACTATTACTTCAAAACAACACAAGTTAAAAAAAAAAAAAGGTTAAAAAGTACCTAGGTTCTTCAATCTAATGATAAATTAGGCAAAAGTTCACTATTTACAATCTACTTTCATATCTACTATACAATATTGGAGCGTCTACTGATAATGTGGCTTCTATAACAAAAAGTGATAATGTGTATGAAAAGAGAAAATTAGCAATTATAAAAGAAAGTCAGGTTTCTGTATATAGGCATAAACGTTAAAGGGGGGGTATTATGCAAAATCGACTTTTTCAAGCTTTACATCATGTTATTAAGTCATTCCCTCATTAAAAACATGCCTGAAGTGTTGCCTTGGCACATTCACGTATTTTCGAGTAATCTGTAAAAACTCTGGTGGCAGCCATTTTAGGGATAAAACACCTGATTCCTTCTAGGAACGCCTCGACCGCCTGAGCACCAGCCGAGTAACCAACCACTGCTCCTCAGCAGAACCCCCTCCCCACTGTGTCTAGCCCTAAGATGTAAACAGAACCTCCGGAGAAAGCTAATGCTAAGCTAAACCTCGAGTCATCACGTAAAAACGAGAAATATGCACACATAAAGTCAATAAAAACACCACATACATAAAGAACCGTTTAACAATGATCACACACGGAGCCTGGCTTGTTCATTTGGAAGTTTATTGCTCACATTTCATCTACAATGGGTCATAGCCGAGTGGCTCTCTCCCGGAGCTAACAAGCTAGCCGCGACAAGCTAACGGGAAAATTCACTGAATACAAGCAGCATATTATGCACTAAAAACGTCACTTCCGATGGCATCACCGGTGCCTCTGTCGACGCGGTTGTCACCACTACATCACTGTAACCCATGTAGAATTAACAAAACAGTACTGAAAATGAAAGAATATCTTTGGATTTAATAAAAGGGAAAGAAAGAAAAGGGAAGAGAGAGAAAGGGAAAAGGAAGGGAATGGCTGAGATGTATGTAGATAAGTATGTGGGGGTGTACGTGTGTGTGGGTGCGTATGTGCATGTGTGTACATGTGCACGGGTAGACTTATATATGTGTCTATATGTGCTTGTATGCCTCAGCTATTATTAATATTGGTACTATTATTGTTACTTTTATGTTTATTTTTTATAATTATTATTATTGTTACCATTTATTTGCTGTCTCTGCACTGGGTGTAAAAAAAAAAAAAAAAAAAAATTGTGTTAATTCTGACACGCTAACTGTGTAAATTGTAAAAATGAAACTTATGGCACAATAAAGTAATAAAAAAAAAAAAAAAAAAAAAAAACGTCACTAAAACAGGCAACTGCTTGAAGCAGCCTTTATGATGATCACACACGGAGCCTGGCTTGTTGATTTTGCAGTTTATTGCTCACATTTCATCTACAGTGAGTCGTAGCCGAGTGGTTTTCTCCTGGAGCTAAGGCACTATTAGCCGCGACAAGCTAACAACCTTCACCTTCACAACATTCATTGAAAACAGGCAGCATATTATGCACAAATAACGTCAATAAAGCAGGCAACTACTCGAAGCAGCCTTTACGATGATCACACAATGAGCCTGGCTTTACACATTTGTGGTTTATTGCAGACTTTTCATCAACAATGAGCTGTAGTCGATTATAACAAGGTAACGGGGTAACCTCGAAAAAACATTGTCCACCTTCACAGATAATGTCCGTCTTTTGAATCGTATGGGCTCCTGCAGATCCTGGTGTCGTCCATGGGGGTATAGTTAGAGATCCACAGGGCATGGCAGTTGCAAAGAGATAGCCTCCAAACAGCAGTTATTTTTCAGGCAAGAGCCCCTTCCAAGCGTCCGGTGTGGAAGGTTCGTCTCCAAATAATATCCTGTGTGGCCATTGTTCACAAAGTGATAAACAGTAGCTCCTTTCCAACAATAAAAATTAAAATGCACCGATCGTAGTTTCAATACTTTTGAGACAACCAGCGGAGTGTTGTGATGCCACAGACAGCGTGTGGAGGGGGCGTGTCGGAAAGGGTCAGGGAGCGTCTTAAAGAGACAGGGGCCTATTTCAAGCCATTTGCTACGGCCATTTTGAAAGAGCAATTTTATACAAGGCAGTTATTTTAATTTACTGCAATTACAGACCAACAGAAGGTTTCGTCATCATTGTAGTGTGCTATAGACTGGTGTTATGTGGCTGAAAAAAGCATAATACCCCCTCTTTAATTACATTCAATAGATATCTCTTTACTCCCCACCACTGAGAGGAGTCAAATCAAAACACACTTTTAAGAGATATTCCCCATAATGAAGGAGATTGTAAACTCTTTAGTTGAATCCTGTTAGATGGATTTCTTCTCACAGCGAGTTCATCCCTCCCGTTGAGCCTCTTTAAATCTACAACTAGCCTCCGACTCCTCTGCAGCTGCGCCAATCTCCTCATTGACCCGCTGTAGGTCGGATCTGGCGTCAGGGTGAAGTATTGGCATCTTGCTCGGATATGTCTGGCTTTGTGTCTTCTCCTCTGCTACTCCGGGATCATACAGGCCCGTCAAATCCACTAACATTTCATTTTTCCCATTTCTCCTAGTCAATATCTGCTCAGTGGGTGGGAGCTAAGTCAGCCATCTTGAGAGGGAGGCAGCGCAGGTGTAGATATTTGCCGTAAACCAGAGCTCTGAGCTTATTTTGATGAAGTCATTACTGTGTGCGAGTGCGTGGGTGTGTGCATGTGTGAGTGTGTGTGTTTGGTCAGATAAATGGTTTTCGCACAGTGTGGGAGCAAAGCCCCAAAGAAAAAAAACAGCAGGCGAGATTTATTTATAAGAAAAAATATTGATGTTCATGAAAGATAACACTACAAGCTTCATAGATAACGGAAATGTGCTAACCTAAACAAGGCAGGGCTTGATGTTAACGTTTGCTTGGTGTTGGTCTTTTTCATATGGCCACAATTTGATTGGTTACGATACTTTTTAATATCGTGGTGTTGGAGTTTGAGCACCCAGGAGCTCTGTTGTCAGGGGCTTCGTGCCACATGGCAAACAGGTCCTGGGTGACGGGTCAGACAAAGAGCGGTTCAGAAGCCCCTTATGAGAGACCAGCAGGCCCTGGTTACAATAGTGAGGCTGCCCTTCGGTGGACCCGCCCCCTGCAGGAGGAGCCATAGGGGATGTGGGGATGTGATTTGGGCAGCTTGGATAGCTGCCCCCGACGACCCGGCAACGGACAAGTGGAAAAAAATGGATGGATGAATAAAAGCCTATTGATGATTTGGGATAGATTGCTATTTATTTATTTATTTATTTGAAAAAGAGACTGAACATCAATCAACATGAGAAAAATGTTCCAAAAAAAGCTGAATTTTATTAGCAGTCCCTTTGCCAGATATCAAAAGTCACCCTAAAACTGAACACTTACTTAAAGCTCAGAGAACTGTGTCTCCACCAGACCTTTTTTATTAAGCGTTCCTCTTAAATGAGAGGATTTATGGGAAACAACAGCCAGGCCTAAAATGGTGTATGCTGTATAATTTTCTTAGTACAAAATCAGACCTACTATATATAAATATTATATGCTCTGTGGGGATGAGTCTTTGAAAATCTCAAACTGCCCTTAATTTCCTGAATTTGGAATTCTGTCCAGTGAACCAAAAACAAGCAAGAAAGCATCAATGAAAGAAAATTAGTCCAAAAAGAATTTCAGACATCCAGGAGAATCTGATGAAGCCAGACAGCCGGCTACATCTTGATTCAAACAGCCGACGTTCCATGATTAACTAAATCTCATCCTCAGGGCTTAGGGCGGTGACAGAATCTCCTACTCGATGTCAAAGTGGGCAGAGTCGTTAAGGAGTGTCAAGGAGTCAGGAGTTAAAGATCACGATGTATCCAGCTGCCTGCATTTATCAGACTTTGTTGACAAAAAAGTACATGAGCAATGAATTTGGATGGTTCATGAGGCATTTCTCAACAAACTGGGAACACTAAAGGACATCTGTATTTGGTGTGAGGAAAATAAGTCAAGGCATTTTTCTGTTTCGGTCAGTGGCAAGGACGGGTCAAATCGAAAGAATTTCCCCATCAGCATAAAAGTAGGTCTTACTTGGTTTAAAGCATCAAATGATGTGTCCAAAAGCAAAGAGGGGGTATGATTGAATTGAACAAGTTGAAGAATTAATGGCCACGTTTACTTTTTCTTCCCGCGCAGTCGGGTGTTTCACTTCGTCTTTATGCAGCACATGAAGCGAGAGGCTTGGAAATGATTCTTTAACATGTCTCTGCTCTCCTTTCAGCCGTCTATTTGTGCAGTCCTGGTCCGGGCCGGTTCTGAGGAGGAAATATGCGGATCCATCGTTGGTCCTTGCGAGTAACACAAAGCTGCCAGACAAATGGGAATCAAATCACTGCCATTCGTGTCAAGGAAGCCTGAAATGTATCCAACCCGGGACTCGACAGGCGCCTGGACAGCAAGACCGAGTCACTGACCTGTGCTTTACCACCATCCGCATGTTAGTCAAAGGACGACAAAGGATGTAACAAAGATAAGCGAGACTATCTTCTAGTTCAGAGGTAAATGCTGTGTCAAGTGCCCAGTCTGTCTCTATAAAAGATGCATATTTCATGTCCAATATTCTTAATCACAGTTATTTAAATACAAAACATACACTTGGCCATTAAACAGCATCTTTCACACCTGCCGAGAGGTTTTATGCCAAGAACTATGACTATATTTACTGTATTGTGGATCATGGATATCAAATTGCGCTTTTGTCTTGGCTGCATTATCATAATCTCGCGTTCTATATGACCTGGCCATTACTTGTCAAGACCAGAAAAAGAACGCGTGGGTTGCCGTATCCCACGCTACCTGGAAAATGCTAACAGTCCTCTCTCAGGCGCTAGCCATGTGCCGCGTATTTCCTGTGAAGCGAAATGCCACGAGGTCGCAGGGAACACTCATTAGAAAGCACTCCTGCTCACAAACAACTTCGACGCGCTGCCGCTATTACCCCTTTGTTACTTCCCGAACACACAGATACCAGCGGCACGTTCAGATGTTCTTGTTTCTTTGCTCATCCACCGTGTGCCGCAGCGGCGAAACCCTCAAAAGCAAAGATTCATTAAAGTCGGTGTTGCTTTCATATGGAAAAGGCGACGCCGTTACAAGTGTAGTATTCATTATTTCATCTCAGAGATAGCCGGCATTTGTGGCACAAACGCTGCAGCTCATTATGCTGCAACATCAGCCTTTTGATACTTTTGGCTTTTAGACGCACATTTACTTCTTAGAGCACACACGGGGGCATGCGGTGTATTTCCCGCTGTTAGTCTATTTGTGGAGAAGTTAGGAGCATGTGAGGGGACTCTGCATCGTCTACTACGGACATGTGTTTTCAGAATGTGTTTGGGTTTAATATTTAAAGGTATTTCTTCAAAGTTATGCATAGTTCAATCACCAGTTTCCATACGGTGTTGCTCAGCCTGAAGCATGGGTATCCCTGTGGGCCAATAAGCACTTCAGGCTTAGAATGGTTTCATATCAAAAAGAAAGATTTTTTGTTTTATTTGTAAACTGAGTACTAATAGAACGTTATTGTCAAATGGAAGGGAGGCAG
This sequence comes from Gobius niger, assembly GCF_951799975.1. Taxonomy (NCBI): domain Eukaryota; kingdom Metazoa; phylum Chordata; class Actinopteri; order Gobiiformes; family Gobiidae; genus Gobius; species Gobius niger. The sequence goes on from NC_136858.1 coordinate 26,424,932, forward strand.
TAAAAGTGAGAGTAAAAGTGGCTCAAAGCGACTAAAGTGGTTGTGAACCACAGGCTTAGGCTTCTCAACTGATGAAAAACAATGACTAATTTGACAGCAATTAACAGTTCAAAACAAAATGTTTAATCTTAAATGTCCATAACAGGATAAAGTCACGCAACTTAGACCTGAGCATAGAATGAAAGTGGCCTTTCTGGCTTAGCTTTTCCATTTAGTGAAACACTGAACTCAGAGGCTTGGTTGTAAGATTAGAGAAGCAAATCATACAAAATGAACATGCTATCACAATTTATGTTTATTTTTTTTTATAAACCAGGGAAGTCCTACTGAGATTAAGAATCTTTTTTCAGGGTAGTCCTGGCACTAGAGGAGAACCTATTGTACATGTTTTTTGTGATGGGGAAACTGGGGTACCTGGAGGAAACCTACGCAGATACGGGGAGAACATGCAAACTCCACACAGAAAGGCCCCGTCCAGGTGGGAATTGAACCCGGGACCTTCTTGCTGTCAGTGTTGGATAGTAAAGGAATACAGTTACTTAAATTACTACTTACTTCAAATCAAGGGGAGACATTATGGTACTGAATAATTACATTTTTGTTTCATGTTGCATGATATTGAGAGGAAAATGATTAAAATGACCAGGGAAAAGTTTAGTGATCCCTGCTGCATCCCTGATGTGCTATTGCAAAGAGCTTTCTTGCCTTCCTAATCAATGGCAAATAAATTCACACCAGGCTGAGCAACAAGCTTAAGCATACACTGATTTATGCATGAACATAATGCAAATGAATTCATGCTTTTCATCGTAGATACGCTACATCTGTGCATGGATATAAGCAAAGAAATGTGAAAGTATTCAGAATACAGTACTCTGATTGGACGAAGTAACGGAATATGTTACAGAATGCATTTTCAGTGTCCTGTAACTAAATGCAATTTCAAAGTATGAAAGGAAACGCGCTAAAAACAAATGCGGACTGCTTATAGAACTCATGTCTAACTTGTCAAAGCAGGTTCAGTCAGACTATCACACTGCTGAGCGCAACACGAGAGACGCGTAATAGCAGGAAATAAAGAACAGTCGAAGGAGTCGCTGAGAGCTCCACCATATGGCCGTGTGGGCGACTTCAAACGCGAAACTCAAGCCTTAAAGCTGAGGTGCGGCTCGACAAAACGTACAAAGTGTGTAAAGATCTGATGTGGACTGTGTCAAACGCATCACGCAAATTTACAACCTCTCCCTCCCCATCAGTCTGCGAGCTGTTTATTCAGAGTGACAGCTCAGCAGACGGTAAAACGATTCGTGAACGGCCAGAGGACTTGGATTACCATCAAAAAGAGCAAAACGTAGGTGAGGTCCACAAAGGCAATAAGTCACTGGAAACTTTGAACAAGATCATAACTTCAAAACATTTCAAGGATAAATAAAAGGAGACAACAAGGACGCTGGCAATATATCCACTGTGACTGGCAGGTAAATACACATATTGCTTTCAAAAAGTGAGAAGAATGGAGTATTTGAAAGTGGCAGTAAAGACAAAATGATCTGGTCTGAGTTTCCCATGTGCAGAAACTGGCGCAGTAACAATACCGGGGCGACAGAGGCTCAGTTGGAAGAACAGGCTTGATGAACAGATTTGTACAGAGCAATTCAAGCCATTATTGTGCCTGGAGACCGATCACATCACGAGACGCAAAAAATCTGAGTTTGTTCGGGCAATGCATACAATTAATAGAAATGAAACAAACTAGGAATATTGTATATCTGCAGGTCTACTTCAGACTGCCTAATGAACTGTTTTGGGCCAACTTTTGTTCAAAAACATTGCCAGTATATCCTCAGGCCACCTCATAACAGCCTGGAGTTACGCGCAAGAAACAATAACAATATGGAGATGGCCAGTGGCATTCCTGAATAAAAGTAATATGAATTAACTTAAGAAAAGAGAAATATATTTAGATGGAACACACACACCTTATTATATTAGTATATAGTTTTAAAGGCACGCTTCAGTCTAGGAATGCTTCACCATCTAGGTGCATCGTTGAAGGGGTAGAACATGTATTTCGGGCGTGATCCCACAGAGCATCAACTCTATGTGGACAGACAGATATCAAAAAGCTTTTAATTAGAGAAGGTAAAGTTTTAAATCCCAGTGACAATTGAGGAAAAACACACACCTTTTCACTTGAATACAGTAAAAACTTCCATGGGTGAATAAATAATGAGACTTAGCCCCTGTTCTATTCTCTCATCCGGCTGTTATCTTCATAAGTACATTTAAAATCCGACAGAGATTTCACATTATACAAAGCTGTTATATTAATATGAATCTCTTAGGTGTCACTTATTCCAAAATAGCTCTTAAAATGTGTCCCTGTAAAACTATTTTCACCTCTTCCATGGATGGAGATTACAGATCCTCGTCAGCCACGCTCAGGTGTGTCACACAGCGGCCTAATTTCCAGCCGGCTTAGGCGTGTCTCCGTGTTATCCAAATATAATGTGATTAGCCTCGGAGAGATACAATGTCAAACGAGGAACATGATCGAAATCAGGATTAGGGCTTGAAGTGATGCATACAGTTTTTCCAATTAGCAGAGACAGCAACTGTTTAGCATTTTACGGGCCGAGAATAACGCTGAGTTTGGTTACGCCATTTTGAATCGTAAGTGTGAGCTTGGTCAAAACTTCAAACTAGGGCTGGGACTTTATAAAGATTTTTGAACGTGTTAACATTTTGAATGCAGTTAATCGCATTTTCCCCCATATACAAAAGTCCAGAGCCGGAACTTTCTATTTGTATGTTTCTGGCGCGCCCGTAAATCTGACACCCGCACTACATCCGCTCACGTGATGGATGAAGACGCTTCACTTGGCGACTGGGGACTAATTTTTGCTTTAAGAATACTGTTGTGTTCGGCAAATGTCAAACTTTTTAAGGCAATGCTTCATGGCCTTTTTGCTTTACTACTTTTTAATATATGCAATGGAAAACGATCCACACGATCCACTTACGGTTAACAAGTTACATGAACAATCAGAGTTGCTGAAACACTTATTATAGCTATAACATCACTTTGCACCAATCTGTCTGTTGAATACAGAAAACAGATTAACAACAATATATTTGTTGTTGAGCTCATGGGTCTGTCTATTTATTCACAAATTTAGTTGCAAACAGGGAAATTTAATTGAACTGAAAGTGTTGTTTTTGGTTTTCGATTATAATGTAATTTATTAAAGCAGTACTAAGTAACTTGTTAACCTTAATAAATCCTATCCGTAGTCCCTCTGGGGGTAATACAAGTGTTCATGAGATGATTGGGGTGTCTTTCATCTCCCCCTGGTGTGTCTGTCCAAAAAAACATCCTTGCAGCTTTCCCTGCACCGACCCAGAGCCACCAATACACACTAATGGAAACACGAAGAAGAAGCTAAGAGGCTAACAAGCAAAGCTAACTGTGGGCTAGCATTGGTTAAACAGTATTTACAGCCAAGTTTGAGTGAAAAAAAGTATCTCCATTGTATAATTGGATGAACAATATCCCTCTCTCCCTTTGTCTTTTCTGTCAGCGTAGTATTTACTCTCACAGACAATTAATGAGTAAAAAACGCAACATGCTACAACACCTGGCGCAGTGGCGCTTATGGCCTCTAGGAGCATGAGTTACTTAGTTCTGCTTTAATTACAGACTGTCATTAACTCAATGAAATTTTCATGGAGTCCAACCACTACATCAAACATGTATGTACTATTTTCAGTATTTCATATAACTATTATCAAAACTATTGTGATTTTACTATACAGAATAAGAAATCAGGAAAACAATACTTTGGTGTAAGTGAATGTCACACGATCCAGAAAACATACTCTCTTGACGATCAAGCAGCATACTGTTGCCGAGCGCTAGAGCAAGATGCTTCAGCCACTTTGCCAGTGTGAAAAAGGTGATGTGATGTAATTGGTGGTGACTTTAGTTGCAGCATAACAGTCTCCTATCACCATCAAGCGTGTGGAGAGAGTAATGGATTCTGTAAGGTGCAATTTAAATCCTAGCCATTATTATTATTCTTGTGTTCAGTCTTTTTAGTGTAGCGATTTGCAGAGGAATCCATAAATGCGTACTCTCGTGGGATGAGGATAACATAAGGCCTGTAAGAATAATGAAGAGCGATGTATAAGTCAATCCGTAAACACGTGAAATTAAGTCTAAAAGTTTCTCCTTATCTCCGTCCGACTCAGCTACAGCTCTGGAGTGGGGGAGTGTGATTCCCTCCGGTGTCTCTGATTGGATCTCTGCAGAAGTAACCGTTATATAGCTGCCTGAGCCGTATGCTTCAACCCACGGGCTGCGCTTATGTGTTGCTAAAAACAGGCAGCAGAGCACGTTTTAAATAAACCAATTCTCGCAACAACAAAACAATTCGAGAGATCCCCCTGAGAAACAATGAAATGGCTAAAGTGGATCTAATTAGCGTTCTGAGCGGAGGAAAGCGCGCCGTCCTACTCTTGGATACAGACCAAACTATTTCACTCCGCTGGCAGATCAAATACAAACAATCCCCAAATGCTGAAATATCTCCTGACATGTTGACTTAAGTGGGATATCTGTGGGCTAATATGTGATCCAAGCTGTGAAAATGGAAATGGGCTGCATTTTTAATAGCGCTCCAGAACAATGTGGTGGGTTTTTCACAAACAAACAGCAGCTGCAGACGGAGGGGCTCAGCTTGTAGCCTGGGGATATTTCAGACATTTCAAAAAGAGAAACCGAGGCATCGAGCGGTCAGAGCTGAAGCTTGTGAATGACCAGACATACTTCCGGAAACAAAGTTAACGAAGAAAGGAGAAACAGAACGCAGGGGGTTTTGAGGGAAGGCTGTTGTGTTGCCCTTACACAAGCTAACACAGCGTTCTTCTCGGAGTCAATCATTTGTTTCCATCTAAACCAGCGGTGTCAAACTCATTTTGGGCCACGGGCTGAAATTCAGCTCCCACGGCGGGTCACGGGCCGCATATAATAGAGAACATTTTTTCCAATAAATGAATAATAATAAGCTGTGATTTGGTTAAAGCCCCAACTTGACCGTAGCTTCATTAAAAACAATGGCTTATACGTGTATTGCACTTTACAAGCTAGTGTCACAAGTTCCTCAAAGTACTACATAGTCCTTATTCATTCACTCCACACTTGGTGGTGGTAAGCTGGGGCAGACAGTACATTAAGATAAGATGATACTTTATTGATCTCACAGATGGAGAAATTGCATTCGATGAGAGAGCATCCGGCAGCAGCACCCATTCAGTGCGCACCACTCTTTTTTCTTTTTTTTTTTTTTTTTCTTTGGTGAAAGATCGTGTCGCGGCCGCCATCTTCACTGTTTTGGTCACAGGAGGAGCCACATGGCTGTATAATGTGTTGTTCATATCCTGAGCTCTTATTATGTCAGTGCCCTCTGCTGGACACGTTTGGAACTCTTTCCATCCATCCATCCATCCATCCATTTTCTTCCGCTTTATCCGGGGCCGGGTCGCGGGGGCAGCAGTCTCAGCAGAGATGCCCAAACTTCCCGATCCACACACACCTCCTCCAGCTGTTCTGGGGGGACCCCGAGGCGACACCAGGCCAGCTCGGAGACATAGTCCCACCACCGTGTCCTGGGCCTTCCACGAGGCCTTGTCCCACTAGGACATGCCTGGAACACCTCCCGCGGGAGGCGACCAGGAGGCATCCGAAACAGATGCCCGAGCCACCTCAGCTGGCTCCTTTCGACGTGAAGGAGCAGCGACTCTACTCCGAGCTCCTCCCGGGTAACTGAGCTCCTCACCCGATCTCGGAGGGTGCGCCCAGCCACCCTGCGAAGGAAACTCATTTCGGCCGCTTGTATTCGCGATCTTGTCCTTTCGGTCATGACCCAAATCTCATGACCATAGGTGAGGGTGGGAACGTAGATCGATCGGTAAATCGAGAGCTTTGCCCTCCGACTCAGCTCCCTCTTCACCACGACAGACCGATACAGCGACCGCATCACTGCTGACGCCGCACCGATCCGTCTATCGATCTCACGCTCCATCCGTCCCCCACTCGTGAACAAGACCCCGAGATACTTGAACTCCTCCACTTGAGGCAAGGACTCCCCACCGACCTGAAGAGGGGAAGCCACCTTTTTCCGGTGGAGAACCATGGCCTCGGATTTGGAGGTGCTGATCCTCATCCCGGCCGCTACACACTCGGCTGCAAACCGCCCCAGTGCGTGCTGGAGGTCCTGGTTCGTTGAAGCCATCAGAACAACATCGTCCGCAAACAGCAGAGATGAGACTCTGAGGCTCCCAAACCGGACACCCTCCGGCCCCTGGCTGCGCCTAGAAATTCTGTCCATAAAAGTAATGAACAGAACCGGTGACAAAGGGCAGCCCTGGCGGAGACCAACACGCACCGGGAACAGGTCTGACTTACTGCCGGCAATGCGAACCAAGCTCCTGCTGCGGTCATACAGGGAACGGACAGCCCTTAACAGAGGGCCCCGGACCCCATACTCCCGGAGCACCCCCCACAGGGCACCACGAGGGACGCGGTCGAACGCTTTCTCCAGATCCACAAAACACATGTGGACTGGTTGGGCGAACTCCCACGAACCCTCGAGTACCCGATGAAGGGTATAGAGTTGGTCCAGTGTGCCACGACCAGGACGAAAACCGCATTGTTCCTCCTGGATCCGAGGTTCAACTATCGGCCGGATCCTCCTCTCCAGCACCCCGGAATAGACCTTACCGGGGAGGCTAAGGAGGGTGATTCCTCTGTAATTGGAACACACCCTCCGATCCCCCTTTTTAAAGAGAGGGACCACCACCCCAGTCTGCCAATCCAGGGGCACTGTCCCCGACCGCCACGCGATGTTGCAGAGACGTGTCAGCCAAGACAGTCCTACAACATCCAGAGACTTAAGGTACTCAGGGCGAATCTCATCCACCCCCGGAGCCTTGCCACCAAGGAGCTTTCTCACCACCTTGGTGACTTCAGCCCCGGTGATGGGCGAGCCCACCTCCGAGTCCTCAGCCTCTGCTTCCTCATTGGAAGACGTGACGACGGGATTGAGGAGGTCCTCGAAGTACTCCTTCCACCGCCCGACGACATCCCCAGTCGAGGTCAGCAGCCCCCCACCCGCACTGTACACAGTGTTGGTGAAGCACTGCTTCCCCCTCCTGAGGCGCCGGATGGTTTGCCAGAATCTCTTCGAGGCCGACCGATAGTCTTCCTCCATGGCCTCCCCGAACTCCTCCCAGACCCGAGTTTTAGCCTCCGCGACCGCACGAGCTGCAGCACGCTTGGCCTGCCGGTACCTCTCAGCTGCCTCAGGAGTCCCACAAGCCAACAAGGCCAGGTAGGACTCCTTCTTCAGCTTGACGGCATCCCTTACTTCCGGGCGCCACCACCGGGTTCGGGGATTGCCGCCGCGACAGGCACCAGAGACCTTACGGCCACAGCTACGAGCAGCCGCATCGACAATGGAGGAGGAGAACAGAGTCCACTCTGACTCCATGTCCCCCGCCTCCCCCGGAATCTGGGTGAAGCTCTTCCGGAGGTGGGAGTTGAAGACCCCACTGACAGAGGGATCCACCAGACGTTCCCAGCAGACCCTCACAACACGCTTGGGCCTGCCAGGTTTGACCGGCTTCCTCCCCTGCCACCGGATCCAGCTCACCACCAGGTGGTGATCGGTTGACAGCTCAGCCCCTCTCTTCACCCGAGTGTCCGAGACACGCGGCCGGAGGTCAGACGACACAACTACAAAGTCGATCATCGACCTCCTGCCTAGGGTGTCCTGGTGCCACGTGCACTTATGGACACCCTTGTGCTCGAACATGGTGTTCGTTATGGACAAACTGTGACTAGCACAGAAGTCCAATAACAGCACACCACTCGGGTTCAGATCGGGGAGGCCGTTCTTCCCAATCACCCCCTCCCAGGTCTCACTGTCGTTACCCACGTGGGCGTTGAAGTCCCCCAGCAGAACAATGGAGTCCCCAGTCGGAGCACCATCTAGTACCCCTCCCAGGGACTCCAAGAAGGCCGGGTACTCTGCACCGATGTTGGGCCCGTAGGCCGAGACAACGGTGAGAGACCTGTCCCCGACCCGAAGGCGTAGGGACGCGACCCTCTCGTCCACCGGGGTGAACTCTTTCCTTATTCTTTAAAAAAAAATCATAACTCCACACAGTAATGGGCTAGAGACGTACTTTTTCTTTTTACATACTCTGGAATCTTTGCTCCTCAGGGCAGGGGCCGACTTAAATCCTCTCATCAGCAAAGTTCACTCAGTACTAAAGGCCTTCTGCATTGGATTGCTCAATTCACACATTGCCATTTATCAGCATCTAAGCCCAAAAGTATCTGAAAAAAACGATCAAAACCCGCAGACATACGGCACAGCTGGAATTCCCAATGTATTTTATCAGTTCACAGAGCCTCCGATGATGCTTCTTGTCCCTCTCTCACTGAAAGAGCAGCTCTGTTGGCCGTGGATTTGAGGTTTTGTCATTCGAGATGCTGATTTCTATCGAGAAAATACGCTAAATATAACCTATTTTACATAGAAATCACCCTGATTCATACTCACTATCTCCTCTGTACTGTTCAAGCCATCTGAATCCAGCTGTAATCTCCAACCACTATCCAACAAGAAATGGTTATTACATTTATTCATTCCTTATCCTCCCCAGACTATTTAGGAATGCATAAATAAATAGCTTTACACACCATTATTTCCTGTTTGTTTCCACACTTTTGCAACTTTCAAAGAATTCTTTAATCAGTACGACATAATCAAATGCGTCTTTTGGTCTGACTTGGACTTAGCTTAGCCAGTGACCCCGTCATTTCTACAATGCTTCCTACAGTGTTCCGGATTGCCTCTTCAAGCCCTCCCAAAGTCGACTCTGCAAGTGGCTGACACTTTGCTAATGCGACCATGTTGTTGGACCGGGCACTGAGGTCTACCGTAATTAATAATGCTAATAGGACATCACTATGTATGTCTGCACTTATAAGACAAACAAGGATAAGTAGGAGAGCAGCTATATGACGAATGAGTGGACTTACTAAGTGACTAATGCCAGGGGATAAGAGACAGAATTTCCCCCCTGTTGTTAATACGTTAATAAACAAGGACAGTCGCTAGTTTCAAAGTAATACATCCAGTCTGCAACTAATTAATGCGCGTGATAAATACGGCCCGTTAAGGAGGTGTCGAGGGACTAATTACATCAGAGGAACAAGAGTCACTAAGCATGCAGAAGATCTCACATGGGAGCGAACAGGAGAAAAAACCTCAGCACCCACTCAGTCATGTGCCAGAGACCCTGCTGGCTCCGACTTAAGGAAATCCTCCCCGCCCCATTAGGATGGATGAGGAGCCTAATGCATGGCCAAAGAATACAGCTAACATATCTACCGCTAATAACCAGAGGAGGAAGTTGACGTCGCTAGAAGATCACAACAGCAAAATCCCATAGTTGTTTTGGTATCCGATGTGTTGAAATGGCTTATTAAAATATTGCAATAAGATACTGCAATGTTCATGAGAGTTATCTAATATTGTGCAGGCCTAGAGCAAATGAATGAAAGGTTTGTATCAAAATACGTTCCTGCAGCCTCACAAAACATCAGCTCAGATCAGATGCCAGGTTCAGCCATTTTGCTCTCAACTCCATCAAAGGGAGTCATGTATATAGATATCAAAGACATAAGTAAGAGCTACCTCAGGCAACTCTATGTTTTCCAAACTTGATTTGTGCGTAGGTTTGTTTACTTGTTGGCAAGACAACCAAAAAGTTGTATCTTTCTTTTGATTAAACTTTTTTTTTTTTGCTTTTTCACTGCTATCTCTGTCCGGATCCAGGAATGGAAAGGACTAGTCTCATAGTGACAACATGTTTAAAGAATTAGACTGAAATTTTAGTAAGAATGTATACTCACAGGGTCAAGTTGCCAAATGTTTTTTTTAATAAAGGTCATAATTAATGTTTTTGTTTGGGTCACAGCTGTTCATTATATGTGGAAAATGGGTCCAAAAGCAAACCACAGCCATTGCTTTGGATTACATACTTGTACTCACGTCACAGGATCCACCAGGTATGTAAAAATGCCAGTGAGCTCTGTAGGTCATTTAATATTCTGTACGTATACGCTCAAGACAAAAGTAAATTTCCGGAGATATTGCAAGCCTCACAATAAAACCAGGAGTCGCCAGCAGGCAGCTATACAATAAGAAACGTAATAATCAAAGACGTGCTGTTATGTAATAGACCTTCATAAAGATAGTGCTAAACAGGAGCGTTTAAGCCCTTTGGATATCCATCTCTCCTGAAGCCACTATAGAAAAGTAAAGCCCAGTTTGACCCGCTGACCCCAGCTAGCATAGCTCCTATATTACCATTCTGCATGCCTCTGCCGCAACCTTTTCAAATCCCTCTTTAAAGGTTGCGTGTTCCTGCGTCTGTGGGCTGCGCTGGGTTTGCCGTTGCAGCACACCTCTCTCTTCCAACACAGAGTGACCTACAAAGCTATTGTATTAAAAGAACCATATTTATCACCACTCTCCACACCCACTCCAGCTCTACTCGCCGCACAAGGGATCGAGTCTCTTCCACCAGAAAAGCTTTTCAGGAGCCTTGTGCGGGAGGGTTCACTGGTCCAGAACTGTGATATGTTGGAGTGGTATCCGAAAGCATGTAAAAGTTTAATCAGTGTCGAGTGTGGATGTATGTGGGGAGGGATGTTTGAAACACAAGGATGAGCTGGTAAAGACCAAAAGCATCTAGATTAGTCTGCAGAAAGAAAGAATGTGCAAAGGAATAATCTGTATAAATCTGTTTAAATAAGGATTGAGAGATGCCTAGCATAGAATAGCATTGGGATTTTTCTTTTAATGCCTCAGATTTGGTATTGCAATCACAAATGGAATTGAATATAATCATACCGTAAGCGGTACATAAGCTTAATTAGATTTATTGTTCCTGCAAAGGATGTTCATTCATCAGCTGACCCTTTCTTCAGTAAGATTACTTATTTTGTTGATACAATAGCATTAACCATGCCGCCTTAATTAATTAAACGCTATTCACATACTTTCATTCATTCTGCGCTAGTGTCCCTCTGAGGTACTCCATGCACATAGAGGATATATAATACATGTTTTAATGGTAAAGGAAACTCAAATAGAACCCATGAGAAACTAACACAGACATGAAGAAAACCTATAGGCCCCTCTGGCCAAGTTAGCAGCAGCAGCAGCAATCCATGTTGTTTGTTCAGTGATAAGATGTGAATATATATAAATATATATTAATTGTTAAATCACATACATTTCTTTACAGTTCAGTCTCACCACTGAGCACTTACAGAGCAATTAATAAACCATTAAGTAACAGAACTTTGCATGTAATGAGCTAAATTACCATCAACAGAATGACTCGCATCCAGATGGTCACGAAGAAAGTACATTTTGGACTGGGAACTTTTTGTTTGTTGTTTGCCAATTTTATCTTCGCCAATTCTACACTAGAAAAAACTAACATTAGGCTGGAGAAGATTGCTCAAGGGCTCTCTTTGAAAGACCAAGCTCTTTTCCCATACCCTCGTTTCACGTTTTAGCTTTGCACATTACACGGGAGCTGTCAAGACTTCGAATGATGAGAGCTTTCTGAGAAAAAGAGGTTTTTTTCAAAAAGAGACACCAAATTGTGGATCAAGCAGACTTATCTTCCCTAGTGCATGTAGTAATCATTTCGAGTAGCGCTCGAAATGAGCAGAGCAAGCTGCTATACGATAAAGGGTCAAAACTATTTGAGTTGTCTCACTTTAACGAAAAATTACAAGAACCAAAAAACTAAAAATATATTGTAATTAGGAATTGGAGTGAAAGCATCTACTAATTAATATCTGTAGACTTTCGAAATGTGTTGTTGGTTCACCTTTATCGCATCACCTGTGCAAACACTTAAAGCTTTGCAGGTAAGCTTTACAATGCAATGCTAAAGATTAAAAAAGGAGGCTGTTAAAATCTTAGATAAAGAGAAGAAATAGGTAATGGCTACTAAATGTACTATTACAAAAACATGGGAAATTAAAGAGGCATGTAAACAACATTACAACAATATTCAAGTGAAAACACAAAAATCTTTACGGTGGATAAACCGCCATTTTCTGCCATTGCACTCTTCTTCGTGACAATTAAAAACTAATACTTTAAAGACTTTAAGTTCTGAAAAGTTCTTTACAAAATACTGGGTTCACTAAGGTTTGTCCTTTGAGCTCAGCGCCATTTCAGATCTTAGGATGTGTTACTCACATATTTGGCTTTGCATGTTCAGGCACTACATATGTTCTGCGTGTTGGAAGATCAATGTACACGAGAGCTGAAGGTCTCATTGAACTCCCACATATAAAGATTTTCAACAGTTTACTTGCGCATGAGAAATATTATTATATAATCTGACAGATATGAGCGCTGCTTTACTCAAACATGCAACGGCTTTCTAAATATGGCCCTGGATCAAATCAATCAGACAGATTTACGTCGGCTTTAGGATAAGAAAATCCATCGATTTACGGGACTTATAGTGAACTCAATCATACAGCAAAGCATCAAAGTTAGTGGTGGTTGTATTCAAAACTGGTCGAACATGTTGGTCAGTCTTGCGTACTTGGCGGCCTTAGTTTGCCTTCCTCTGTTCTTGGCACATACTGTACATTATTTGAAGTTAAATTACAAAAAAAAAAAAAGTCCCTTTTTCCTGACCGCTATCTGTGAGTCTGACACACAGTAACACGACATGGTGGCACTGATATACGATGCTCAAGAGATTTCCTCATAGGGTTAGTTAGGTTACACAGGAAAGCCATGGCAGATGGGAGAATGTGAGAATCTCAAACAGAGCCTTCACTTCCTGCTTTTGTGGCAGAAGGAGGTCATCGGGGGTCAATGTGCAGCCTCGCCTGGACGGCCCACGCTGCGCTCACAGGAATACGCAGGGTCGAGCTTTTATCACCGGGACACAGCGGAAACGTAGCTGAGGAAAAGATCAGAGCAGCACGCAGGGGAGTAGCGTATATCTGCGCCGCCTTCACTTACTGTGATAAGAGGCGAGTCGCTGACAGCCTGTCATCCCTGCCGCCGATGCACGTGATTGAGCTTTAATGGGTTTTCTGTGGATGACACGGCTTTGTTTTCACTGTATTTTTCTAATTAGGAGTCGGTCTGACATGTCGAGGTCCTCTTGTTTTTGTAGTGCGAGTCGATACAGCAAAGAGAAGACTGCGAAATGAGTTTAGGTTGTATTGAATTGTCAAACAAAAAAACAACAATCTAATGTACAGCTGTAGCAATTTAATGAGCAGCTTGTTATATTTTCTGATAGGGCCAAAACTGGACAATGGACAACCAGGCAAAAGCCACTGCACTTTTACCTTTAAGCCATACAGTACACACATATTTTTCTACACAAGACTGCATGAAATAATTTCACTTGTACATATATTCAAATGGTTAATTCCCTTTAGATCTAAGGAGTGTGCCGACAAGTATTCTGGATTAGTTTACCATAATAAATCCTTTCCGTAGTCCCTCTGGGGGTAATACAAGTGTTGATGGGATGATTGGAGGGTCTTTCATCTCCCCCTGGTGTCTCTGGCCAGAAAACCACACTTGTAGCTTTCCCTGCTCCGACCCAGAGGCGCAATACACACTAATGGAGTCACAAAGAAGAAGCTAGCAGGCTAACGGGCAAAGCTAACTGCGGGCTAGCGCCACTTAAACAGTATTTACAGCCAAGTTTGAGTCAAAAAAATGATCTCCATTGTGTAATTGGATGCACAATATCCCTCTCTCCCTTTGTAGTGTTTACTCTCATGGACAATGAATGAGTAAAAAATGTAACATGCTACAACACCTGCAGTGGCGCTTATGGCCTCCAGGGGCATGGGCTACTTAGTACTGCTTTAAAATGTTTTTTGTTTAGAGATCGCAAGATGATTTCAGGACACTGTTTTTATTAGTTGTATCAATTTATAAAATGTACAGTACCTTGCTCTGGAAATTATACATTTTAGAGTATGGGGCTCAAGGTCTTGGTCTGATGATTTTGAGGATCGTGGCCAAAAACTTAATATCTTTTTTACTTTTTCAAAATGTTTTGTCTAATCGATGGACGCTTACAACAACAAACAGAGCATTTAGGCCTTAACGGTATTTCATTTATAACTCTTGATCCTAAACTCAATATGATCTGAATCTGATCTAATGCAGACCAATCTCACAAGTGGTTACTGGAGGGACACGTGATTATTTTTGCTTATTACTTTACTATTGTAGGGTTTTGTTCGTCAGTCGATTCACCCTTGAACTAGCTGCTTCAGTCTGGGTGCTGGATTTCTATCACTAAAGCATTATTCCCCCCCACAGGTTGAAGCACACTAGCTTCTTTGTGAAGAGAAATTGTTGTCATTAGGAGCCAATTTTAGTCTTATTGATCTTCAAAATTACACAGGCAGTATTCAGTCTACTGGTGCAAATCTTCAAAAAAAAAAAGAGTACAAAAAAAACATTGTATTATTCATTCGTTGAAACACAATTTAATGCACCAAGATGAGAGGGAAGAGGTAGTATTTGCATAATCAAAAAGAAATGGATAAAAGTAACCTGTGCCATGTCACAACTGCACTGCGGGAGGCTAGAGTGCTCCAAAAGAAAAAGAAACCTGCCGTAATTAACATGAGAATGCATTTGTGCTGAACCAGGAGAAACAGCATTACCTTGAAGTGCAATTTACATTTCTTCTTATTAAAATTCATCTTTCCTCACAATAGTTCTGCTGTAATTGGCACATTTTAGTAATATGTGGCGACGATGAATATGAATGAACAAAGGGACCAGTGGATTTACTGTATTTCCAATCAACGGCACATCTATCTTTCGGTGCTCCAATTAAATTTGACATTCAGCGAGAGCCTGCGTTGAGTCAGGCAGAGCAGCGTGTTTATGAATATGGATCCTTTTTACGCTGTCAATTAAGTCGCGGATAAACGGCCATGATGTGCATTTTGCCATCTTTAAGTGCAGTTAAAGTCACTGTAATTAGCCGCTTTCAAATGAAAGGCTCGGATTCAACACACAGAGCCATGAATGTCCCAGCGGTCCAAGGCTACAAGGCTACACCAGACTGTGTGTTTTTAAGAAATGATATATCGTTTCACACGGTTAACACTTTCAGATTGGTTTAGCCTTGGCACCTATGGGTCATGTGTTGCCTATAATTTCCTTGAAACAGCAGACATCTGGAAGACATTTGAATGAACTGAGTTAGCCAGTGGTTCTTTAGGGTCCTACATTAAGCTTTATCCACGCAATTAAACTACTTTCGGACATCTTTGCCAAGGAGTTTTAGTGTAAGTTATAATAATTGAGTCTGGAAAATACCTAGTAGTTAAGAGGCTATAAATGTAGATAGACTGTGCCGGCACAGAGGACACACCGCACTCTACTACTGCAGTGAAGGGGGATGTGTTTGGATGGAAAGTTTCCGCAATGTTAGTAAGAAGCAAACATGCTAATCTGCGAGGGGAAGGGAGTTTGGTGAAGGTGTCGAAAACAGAGGAGGTTCATGGATTTGTCCATGTGATGTTTACCAAGGTGTGGGTTTGGTTTGGAAGAGGGAGGATGACTATGTACAGATAACAAAAATGTGTGGGGATGAAATAACACAGCAGTCCAGGTATGTTTTTTATGGGAATATATAGTATTATAACATGTTTAAAAGCACAAAAGGTTGATTTGCATGATGTTGGCCCCTGCACTACGCAACTTTCTAAAAAAAAAAGATAAAGAATTGACCTTGTAGTGACCAAGCGGCTGTATGAGTGGTCAGCATGGCGCCTTTACTTTCCATCACTGTGGTCTCTAGGACGCTCCTGGATCAACTGATTGGAAAGTTTTCACCACTGACAGATACTCTCACCTGAAAACCTACAAAACAATTGATCCTGGAGCGTTGTAGAGATCACCGCGATGGAAAATACAGGCATCATGCAGACCACTCATACAGCTGCTTGGTCACTATAAGGTCAAATGCTCACAAATATCAACTTGCATAGTTAAAAATGCACCTTTAACATTTTTAATACTTTAAAAAATAATACATAATAAAGTAGTCACCATAATATTTGCTCAACATAACGCTTTTGAAACCACTGACATGCAATGAATAGAGCAAAGTTAAGAAGATAATTCAGAAAAATACATCAACTAATTGTGTGAAATTTGCTGCAATTAAATGCTTAAAACTGGTTGCTCAAAAGATTTAGTAAAATAAATGAATACATTCGCAAAGATTAAAAGCAGGGGATTGGCCAAATAAACAAGCGTGAATAAACAGTACATCAGTGTATGACAGATTCATTATAAAATAATCCTTGGTATTTGAAACAATCTCTTCCTCATGTCAGACACCGTGCATTTCTATTAAAAGTATTACATTTTTTGTAATGGTGCGTTAAGCTGAATAATTACTTGTTAACATTATTTTGTTTTTGCATTCACGCCACTTGGTTCCCTGTCTGGGTTTTTGCAAGAATAATTACTCAGTCAACAGATTAAGATGATGGAAGTCAAAAAATAAAAAAGTGAATCAACAGAGTGAGAACTAGAGCAAGGGTGTTTTGACGGACATTTTCATTGGTTGAGTCTGAGTTTCTCTGGTCAGTCATGACCCACACTTTTATCTACTCGGGAACATTGTCTCGCAGAGGTACGATGGGGATGACAATTAATCAATCAGAGAAATGCAAACTCCACCACGTATCAAAACACTTTAACATCTGCCAAATCAACAGGTGAAGCACTAAACACACAAGAGGAGTCACAAAGCTCACTTTGAAAGAGAGGAACTGTCTACTCTTTAGAGTGATGCGCTACAAGTGTGTTTGGACCGTTTTTGCAATAGAAGTGATTATCTGTGCAGGGCCCTTGCTTTAATAAAGCAGGGCTGGTTGGCTCAGGTAAATAAAATGCATTCTGTATATCGCATTTTCCGGACTATAAGTCACACTTATTTTCGTAATTTGGCTGAGGGTGCAACTTATACTCAGGTGCAACTTATGTATAAAAATATATAATTTCACATGTTTGTTATTTTCATACAGCTGTGAGAGGGCGCTCTAGGCTTGTGTACCAGTATCTGCTACTCCTGTACCAGCGACATTTAAAAAACAGTAATTGAGCTGTAGAAAGAAAGTTTGGAGTGAGTGAGAAACTTGTGAGGCGAATGAACTGCAATGAAGAAAACAATAAAAGCTAATCATGGGCTAAAGGCTCGATGGCCACAGCTAGAGGAAAGAGTTTGCAAATGGGTGCTTGAACAACGTGATGCCGGGAGAGGCTTGTCAACAGTGTAGTTACGCCTCCATGCCCAGGTAGTTGCCACGGCTAGTGCGACTTCTACTCCGACTTATATACATTTTTTGGATGGTGTGACTTATACTCTGGAGCGACTTATAGTCCAGAAAATAAAGTACACAAATACAAAATATTTCTGACAGCAGGTCTTTACGATTGCAGAAATGACATGAAGGAGACATTGTGATGCCAAAATAACCATTTGGAGGAGCATAAGAGTGAGGCTCGTTTGAACCCTTGAACACACATCTGTTACTTATTTCAAAGTCAAAGTTTAACATTGGACAGAGTCATTACCACAGCCCGGGCTACAGCCCGTTACTAAATTGCCCCGAACTCGGGCGTCAAGGGGCATTTACTTGACTCGAGAAAGGAAAAGCCACATTTCCAGTTATTCACTTCAAAACCTATCTTCTTGTACTTAAATTAAGGTTTGACTTGCATCGACATGACAGACAGAGCAGCACTTTGCACACAATTATAAGCCGTTAAAAGCTAATAAAAGCTGTAGCATGCAGTTTGAGAACAGGGTGAGAAGGGCAGTGGGGGGAAGATGCCAGGCCTGCTCTGATTGGCTGAGGGCTGATGAGGGAGTTGTCCTATCTTACAGCTGCAGTCCCAACAACAGCCGCGGGCTTAAGAGGCCAGGGTGCAGAGCTGGGGTCACATCAATCATATACCCCAGCCGTGAACACTACACAAGTTAATACGGGAACTAATTTTTCTGTGCTGTGAATGGTCTCATATCAGTTTATAAGCCTTGTGGGTGCAACACAGGTCTTTGCTGTATGCTGCTTCTTAAAATAGAAATGTGCCTATGTGTACAGTAACTATAACTGAGTGTACAGAGACACAGATTGAGAAACAACACTTCATAATTTAAAGGGTCCTCTGAATTTATATCAGTGCTGCAAACGCAACATTATCAGGAGCATGTGGGCGACTGATGTGCGCCGCAGCCGAGCATGCAATAATATACAGCCTTCATTGTCGATTTCCAGCGAGGTGAAACCAGTTCATGCTTAGCAGGGCGCCCCCTAAACTAGCTCTGTGATTCTGACCATGAGCCTTGCAGAAGATCCCGGGTACGGCAATGCAAATGCGAACTGCTCCTTTTTGGTAGTGAAGCCCCTTAGCTGCATCAAATACAGAGGACAAATACAGTATAGTATATCCTAACCTACCTTAACCTTGCCTTAAAGGGATATTTCAGGATTTTTGACATAGGGCCTCATTTCCTAGTTATCCAGAGTGTTGATAATTTCTGGAGATTTATATATATATTTTTATTCATGCCGTATTTGAAGAGTTAGTTAGTGGTGCATGGCTAGTGCTAGGCTAGTGCATGTCTATGGTAACTAGTAGCGTGCACTAAAAACAGTCTGACCCAAGCACAGTGCACCTGAGGCAGATCACTTATACCATCCAACTGCCGATGTTGACTGAATCATTTTTTAAAAATATAACCATTATGCATTAAAAGAACTTATATGTGAGCAGCATCAGCTTCCTGGTTGTAAGCTACGCAGCAGCGGAGTGATCTGCTAGGTTACTGGATAGTAGTTTATTTACCTGCGGCATTTCTACACATGGAATTCACACAGGAACTTTCAACAAATCGGATATGGCAAGGTTTTGAGGACTACCTGATGATTTTGAAGAGGTTTTTAATGAAGGCTACTAGTTACCATAGACGTGTGCTAGCCTAGCACCACTAAACTCTTCAAATATAAGGACTGCATGAATACATTTTTTTTATAAAATCTCCAGAAATCAACAACACTCTGGATAACTAGGAAATCCTGAAACATCCCTTTAAGATTTGGTGCTGTTATGATTAGTCAACATAGAAAACAGAATTTGAGAGGAGGACGACGTTCCATTTTAGTGCATCCATGATATTGTAACTGTGGGCTCGAGTTGTTATACTGTATTTTCAGCATCATCTTGGTTATATTGGCAAAAGCTGAATCTACTAGTGATGGTAGGTTTCTGCTCAAAATGGTTCTCAGAGAGTCAAATTTGAATTGAGCCTCTAAAGTGTTGAACTTACATGTCTAATGTCCCTGAGTGTCAAATTATCCTTTCATCGTAACTCAGACGGTAAAGGACCAAGTCTAGACCAAAGTAAAAAAAAAAAACATTCCTATTCAGAATTTCACTCAGCGCAAGACGGCCTCTTCATGTCATTACTTTCATGCAGTGTCCATCGCCAGGGAGCTCATCAGGACCGCTCATTTCTAACCTAGAAAAATCAAGGTGAATATTTCTAAGCCAGTAAAGCATGTGTGATCTATGGGTTGTCCTCCACTTTATACTTGTCCTTAAGAACACCCCGAGGTTAGTAGGTTAATGCTATCCATGACTTCGTGAAATTTAATCTACCGCCATGTAAAAATGATGAACTGGCTACTTCTGTTCTTTAATCCTGCTAAAATTCGCATGAGGCGCAGTAAGTCAATTTCCCCTCTATAATTTAAACGAGAGGGGCAAAAATAGAAAGAAGAGTTGAAAGCCGAAGGTGCAGTGGTCCTGGGGGCATATTGGGAACACAACTATAAAACACCTCCATAACCATGAATAATGCTGAGGGGTAAACTGAAATAAGACGCCTTATCGCTATTCTCCAGTGAGCGACGCGGACGACCACAACGAGTCAAAGGTTCAAGATGCATTTAAAAAGTGCGGTGTCGGGTTATTATTATCACTTAGCATCCATAAAGCTATCGCCAGTGTTCGAGCTTTATCTCCGCAGCCTGGATATATACATTTGAGCTTTGACGATAAAATATTTATTCTGGTGCTAGCGACGGATAATAGGTTTTTGCCCTTGAGCTACTGGGCTACCAGACAAAGTGCAGAGAGACATACAGGGGAAATAAACGGGCAGTGACAACAGAATGGGTCAGATGGAGCATCAGGGCACAGCTTTTGAAGTATTAAAGACGTGAAGTAATGGCTCTTTAGAGAAGAGGATCGAGAGGTGAGCTTTGCTAGTAATTACACAGTAGGAAAGTATATTTAGATGAAAAAACAGCTATACCGCATATATATAGCAATAAAGACTTGATTTATAACACCATGTTGGGTGGGAAAAGACAAACATTGTGACTACCTTACAATATGAAACAGTGTTGCATTCATTTTCATCAAGATCTTGTATTGATGATGGGAGAGTGTGACCACTGCACAAAGCCTTCTCCAGCACATCCCAAAGATTGTCAATGGGGTTAAGATCTGGACTCTGTGGTGGCGAATCCATGTGTGAAAATGATATCTCATGCTCCCTTAACTTTTTTTTTTTTTTTTTGGGGGGGGGGGGGGCAGGCTACTACATTTCTGCTATTGGGAAATTAATAATATTTCTGCTTGTGACATATATTATTTATTTTTAAGTGGGAGTAATATGCTTTTTTACAGGTATGATTACTTTCTTCCATTTTGTGCAAATGGCCTGTCCTCTCGCTCCCCATCAAAACAAAACTCCATTGCATCTAACATCTCGTGGATGTAGTTTACTGTAGGACATCAGAGTGAGCATAAGGAGGGGGTGGAGTGTGCCGTTTTGTAGCAAAGCTCTGGTGATACTTTTGCCTCTCGGAAGCTGGGCGAGAGGAAAGGACAGTGCTTCCCGTTTACAATAGGATGAAGTTCGGGGGTAAATGGAGGAGCGATGTGAGATCGGGCGGCGCAGCACTTGGAATAGTTGCCTCAAGATATTAAAAGATTCTCAAACATGCCGTGAATGTCTGAAAACGCCGCTTCTTTTTGATTGCAATACCACGAAAACTCCAATTGTGCATGTCCATATTCACCTTTTTCTCCCATTACAGCTATGTCTAAACCGAAATGTCGATGATAACCGCTCAATACCGACTGAAGGTCAGACAAAATGGCCTCTTCACTTCACTCCTCCTTCAGATGGTGTGCTCAGATCCTCACTGTAAGCCAAGGGATAATGGCTCGGGTCCTCGGTACATGGCCGTGAGCGCCGTCTTTAGAAGTGGATCTTTGAGTAATGTAAACATTTGCAGATGGCAGCTCATGTGGTTCCTGTTCATACGTGGCTACAGTATTCACTTCTATTAAAAGCAGAAAACCTCCACATCTGAAAAGCATTTGTGCTCTCCTTGTGAACCCCATAGCACTCCGCGCACACTGCCCGAACGCGGCGTCGTAATAAATATGTTATTCTCGATCTTCAATGCAGCACTTGATTGGATTGTACCAGGCAATGTAGACCACTTAAACATTTGCCGAGCAGCTGCAATAAAAAGCCACATTCCATCGAGACGGAATCCGGAGTATCACTGGCTTGAAGTGGCAATTTAAAAATAACAAATACAGACACCCGTAAGCCCACAGGGACGCCGAACGGTAACTGTACAATGTACCAAGTCAGAGCCGCAATATCACCGGGTTGATAGATGCGTTCAAATGGGATACCAGACACACAGTTCCTCAGCGGTTCACCCTCATCGTGTTTGTATTACTGCGGCCTGATGACATTGCTGCTTATTGTGTCAGATGTGATGTTGATAAATGTCAAATAAACGGCGAAGAATATAATGTCTGCTGTCACTCAGGCTTTTACTACAGCGGTGACAAAAATGCTACAGGCATCAGGAGCCAAAAATAGCATTGAGGACCTTTTGATTTCCCAAATACAATATCACCGCATAGAAGAAAAAAAAGATTATTCTCAAACGAATGGGCAGAGCACTGTGTGTTATTTTGACAATCAGGAAAAACAATCTTCTCTTGTGAGTAGACCAACAACAACCACTCATTTTGATTTTCTTTATCTCCCCTCAAACACATTGGACCAAAACTACATATTATTATTACACATTTACCAAAAAATTACACAATTCCTAAATGTACTCATGTAGTCATTATTACCCACCTCTGGCTACAAGGTCATTTTACTCCCACATCACCAAATATGAATAATTCAACTGAAAATATTGTCTTTTCTATCTGCGCTTGATTTGGACCGCTCACCTCATTTTCCAGACAGTGTTGAAAACCCCCGTCATATCCGGCCTACTCAGCCCACTTTATGTGCTGTTGAAATGACATTAACCTTTTTCGACACGATTTCAGAGTTTTTTTTTGAATGAGGCCGAGTATTGCATCACTAATTGACTGCTTAGTGGAGGAAATGTGCTGTAAAATGACAAGATTATTAGATACAGAGAGGGAACGTAATGGAGCTGCTGAAGGAAGGGGCTGCCTAATAGCTCTCGATGTGTACTTTAAGGGTAAAAATACTCCCTTTTCAAAATTGTATTATTAAAAACGCACAGAGAATTGTTACTTTGATACATGCACTATGTCTGAAGATGATTTACATTAGGCAACAAATGACTAAACAAGCAACATTTTGGTTTTATGCAAGTCAAATCTGAAATAGCCTTTGGAGCGGAACTAAGTAGGCTAACTCATGCCCCTAGAGGCCATAAGCGCCACTGCGGGTGTTGTAGCATGCTACGTTTTTTTACTCATTAATTGTCCGTGAGAGGAAATACTACGTCGACAGAAAAGACAAAGGGAGAGAGGGATATTTTACATTCAATAACACAATGGAGATAATTTTTTTTCCACACAAATTTGTTTGTAAATACTGTTTAAGTGGCGCTAGCTCGCAGCTAGCTTCGCCTGGTAGCTTCTTCTTCGTGATTCTATTAGTGTGTATTGGGCCTCCGAGCCGATGCAGGGAAAGTTGCAATGTGGTTTTCTGGCCAGAGATACCAGGGGGAGATGAAAGACCCCCAATCATCCCAATAACACTTGTATTACCCCCAGAGGGACTACGAAAAGGATTTATAAAGGTAAACAAGTTACTTAGGTCGTCTTGAAGTAGATACATGAAAGTTCAGGCTGAAAATGCTTTATACGCTTTTTAAATTAAATTCTATTCTATTAATTATTTTAAAAGCCTTCTTATAATTTCATGTAGCCCATCTTTAATACATCGTTATAAAGCAGTGAATAACTTTGTATACAAATCGCGCTCTTCTAACTTGCCTTGCCCTACATGTATATCTGCTGGTTGTCACGTCTGCAAACCGTCTCTTTAGCGTGTACTGTGAAAAAATAAAAACATATGTGACATATTTACAGGCAGAGACAGGGCTAAATCCACACTCAAAGTTATACAGCCTTTACCATAAACATGCTAAATTCAATATAGCTTGATACGATTTTAATAAAGCAAAGGAAATACAGGGAAAGGCTTGGGGGCTTAAATAACTTTGTTTTTCTTCCATAGAGCCCCATATCACATTTCTGTGCTGCTGCCTTATCCCAATATCCCCCATTCCCTGCAGGAACACTTGTATGGGTTCACCGCTATAACAGCTACCATATGCTCTGTAACCAAGGCCACATATTGTACATCAGATAAAACCTCTCTACCAAAAAAAGACTGGGGCCTCTGTCTCCTCCTTCAGTTCTCACAATTATTATCAAATAAAGGATCAATCTGAAGTGGACAAGCTGAGCGCCTGGCTTGACACAACATACTCCTGTGACTCTAAATCAATTAAGATGAAGTTTGATAAGGATTTTTTTTTTTTTTTTGGGAAGAAAGAGGATAAAAAGTAGAGCCAGAAAAAAAAATACACTTTCATCTGCAGACACAAAGGAATCTGAAAAAGTCTGAAAGAAAGATCCAAACACGGCAGTGGGATTCCTTATGAGAAATTAATTGCTTTTGTCTTGGCGGCTCATCCCTCTGTGCATCGCAGAGTTATTCACTTTTTACATCAATCATAATTGCAGTGAAATGTAGCGCCCGCGTTAAAGACCTTCTCGATAATTTACGATTTCTCCCCCTCCGTCTTTCCACCCCAGCTTCATGCAATATTACTGAAGCTAATGTTACACAATAAAAGGACAGGGAATGATTACGATGGGCTCCTGCTTTATTGTTTTACATGGCGCGCTGCACAGAAACACAAGGCTGAGCGTGGATGGGCTTCTGAAGATGTTCTATAATTCCGAAATGGTCCATGAAATACGCGGGATTATTGCTGGGTACTGAGTGGAGGCTAATATGCATGCCAAATGAAGGACTGGGGAGGGCTCAGGAGTAGGGATGGAGCTGGGGTGGGGGGTGGCTCTAAAATTAATCGTAACCGAGTAAAATTTAGGACTTGTAATATGCACAATTATGTAATGGGGGAATGTTTACCGACCAGGGTTTACACAGGAGATCAATTTCAAGGCGTTTTAATACCATTTTAATATCCAAATACTATAATTTAATACCATGAATGCAATAAAAAATCTTAGCATATTTAGTTTATTAAGATTTACGATATTTCAAACAGAGGAATGAGGGGGAAATTCGATATTCAAAAGGAAATTGGACACAACGGGAAACCTTTGAGCGAAAAAAATGTGCACTATTTCAGCCAAAACTGCAGCTGAATGAGTTTTGAGCTACGATTTTTTTTTTCTTTTTTTTATGCAGTGATGCGGTAAAAGTTATTATTTCCCAAGGAATTTACATTGAATTCAGTTTGAATCCAATTAAATGCTAAAGTATTGAATGAAATTAACCTCTTAAAGCAGTACTTAGTAACTTGTTTACCTAATAAATCCTTTTCGTAGTCCCTCTTGGGGGTAATACAAGTGTTGATGGGATGATTGGGGGGGTCTTTCATCTCCTCCTGGTGTCTCTGGCCAGAAAACTACAATTGCCACCGAACCGGAGTCACCAATACACACTAATAGAATCACGAAGAAGAACAGGCTAACGGGCAAAGCTAACTTTATTTCCATTATGTAATTGGATATACAATATCCCCTCTCTCGCTTCGCCTTTTCTGTCAGCAAAATATTTATTCTCACAGACAATTAATAAGTAAAAAAAATCGCAACTTGCTACAACTCCTGCTGTTGTGCTTATGGCCTCCAGGAGCATGAGATACTTAGTACTGCTTTAACCCTCGCCTGAACCAAGCACATTTTCTCCAGTTCCGCTTTACCCGAACTCTTGAAAAAAGCGTCAAAACAGTGAGGAAAACGAGGGTGAATACGCAACAAAAATGCAAAATAAATAGACAAAAGAGTGACAAAAAACATGGCAGAAAAGCAACAATAACAGAATTAACAAGTGGCAAAAAAGCAAGGAAAAAAGTGACAAAAACGCGGTAGTCTTTAGCTTTCAAATGAGGCCTTACACTGTTGCTCTGTAGTCGAAAAGCTTTTAGATTTGGGTAAAGTCGAACTAGAGAAAATGCCAAGGCAGAAGGTAAGAGGTTAAGGCCTTCATTTTGGCACAGTTATTACAGACCCTGCCTACATTACATAGAATAGTCAGTGACTTATAATGGGATTATACAGACCTCCAATGGTTCAAAATTAAATTGTTAAACCGGTTACGCTTCATAATAAGAATCTTGTGAACATCAGTAATTGTACCTGACCTACACTTCGTGACTTGAGTATTATTTGTTCCAGCTTGAAGTACGTTTACTTAAAAACAGATTTCCGGCCCCACCCCTTCCCACCTCTATTAGTCATCTTGCCAAATGAACGGCTCGCGGTGCATTTCCCATTATGCGGCGCCCTGCTGAGAGGCTACCTGGCGTGAACACAGAGAAGCACGGCGCTGCAGCAGTGGCCAGTGACTCACGCTGGGCGCCCCACTCTCAGCCGATAATTGGTAGCGCCTGCGTGCCAAAAAGGGACCCAAACACGAAACTTCGGCATATGGTGCGTCTGATGAGCAAAACAGCATGGCGACAAAGAGGCTGAGGTGTAGATATAAGGAATCGGGACGATCTCTAAATAGTTCTAGTATAAATATATCTATGTCACTTTTTGACTGACATGAAGCGCAACAAAGATGGGAAAGATCTAAGGCGTATCAGAGCGGGTTTGCTCATTTTGTCGGTACACTTTTTTTATTCCAGTGTTGGCGAACAATTCCAGGTGTCAGGGAATCAAAAGACAGCGGAGCAGCCCAGCAAACAGGAAAAAAGGTGTCACAGTAATGACAAAAAAGGAAGAAATCCTATTTTAGATGGTATCACAGTCGACAAATAAACTGGTCCGACATTTTTACAATGCACTTGTAATCTCTGGTGGAATTTAAGCACAAAGAGCACAATTCATCAAAACAGAAATCCAAAGATAATAGAATTGATGTTTTAAAGTAATCAAATTGAACTCACGGATTGAGTGAAATTCGACTTACGATTGACACTACATGCAATACAATTTACTTTACGGAATTTAATTCAAAACTTTATTCTCCATTTTAAACTTTTATGCATGCACTGATTTTTTTTTTCTATCATGACAGTTTGGTTTGGCCTCAAAATGAGGAGTACAATGTAACAGCAGTGAAAGTGATCGGGCCTTTGTTCCTGCAGATTGGGTCGGAAGAAGCCCAGTCTGAGAGCTGAATCAATGTGACAGGGTTAATGACTGTTTCTCTGCTCTAAAGTGCGACAGAGGAGCAGCTGGGCCTCAGGGAGAACAGGTGACACCTCTTCTCTCTGTCATATCCGCACAGTCACACTCCGCTTCCTCACCTTACATCAGTCCCATGTCCCATAGCGCTGGGACGAGACCGACGCAGCCCGGCTCTTTCACCTGAGGGCCTCATGGGGATCCAGCCGTAACATGAACTGACTAACATTTAAACTAAAACAAGTCGAGATTTTTTTGTTTTCAAATTAGTTTCTGTACTGTATCTCAGGAAAAAATCCAAACTAAACCTGTCTTGATCCTGGATACAATAGCAATATGCAACCGTATGATATTAATATACTGTATATAATTTGCATGGGTGTATCTGTGTGAACTTCAAAGTTCTCCCCAATGTTTGAGCTTGTGTTTCCCCTACCACTAAAACATGTACAATAAGGTCCACTGTAAAACAACTACAATACAAAAATCTAAGTCTGCTTAATCCGATAGACGTAAATGTAGCATACAGAGGTGAAATTGCATTACTCTCAAACCCTCGGTGCAAACAATGAGTCTTTGTTGGTCGCCAGGTGATTATCAACTTACAATCACTTTGATTTGAAAAAACAGAGAATAATGCCAAGATACACAGGCCCATTTAGACAAATGAAGCCTAGGCATAAATTCTACCTGGAGACCAATTTAGCATCACCTACTGTACCTCTAGCCAATGATCGTGTCTGCTTGGGTCACGCCTACACCTCAGCCTATCACCGATTGGTTCATAGCAACCAATCATCGCCCTCAGTTCTGCTTTTAAGCCTCTTGCATTCATAACCGTTCGTTTCCCAGCTGTGCTGCGACCCACTTCCTCCCCGTCTCTGCCTCTTCAATCTACGGCTCTCCCTGCTGTATCCTCTCCGGCCTCCCATCCTACCGCCAGTGTCCAGGCTCCGGGGGAAGACATCTCCAACTCTAACCTGCCCATCCATTCTAAATTCAATTACTATAGCTGATGTCTACTGCCGGGGTCTGATCGCCAAAAATGTCAATAAATCTTTCTTATCGTTGCTTTTGTCTGTTTGAGTCTATCCAGGTTGTATTGGTGTCCAGCTTTAGTGCAGAGGGATGTGTGCATCCAAGGCTCTACATGATGGTGGAAACTGGTGGGTTAGTGTGAGAACTAGCTTCATGTGTCTGAAAAAGAAAAAAAAGTAGCTGATTTAGAGCCAGAAGCCACCTGTGCCATTCTCCCTGACCTTCATGAGGACGTGACAGCGAGCACTTCTCCCCCTATAGGAAGGCTGTTTTAACACGTCAGGGCATGTGGAAATAAATCTGTGCAGACACGAGATATATGGGAAGAGTAGACTTTTTTCATTATGTCCTGTCTGTAAGATGGGAAGAAACAAACAGGTCTTGGTTGAATTATTGTCGAGAGCATGCATGGAACCACTCTCACCTCTGAGTGCGGCTTGACCCGCTGATTTATACCTTTTTGCACTGGTCGCAGGGGCCTTGTCAGTACAGCTCCCACCGTACAGGAACACATCAACACCAAGGACAGTGTGCTCCTGACTGGTTTGAACCAAATCCAAACAAATAACCCCCGAGCACCGCCAGATTTATCGCCTGCGACCAGCGGGGGCGCAAGAGGATGACACCAGCAATGCACCGCCGGCATCCATCATCTGCGCTTCTGCCTCTTTAGCACTCAATCAGTTTAGCATCACAATATGAGAGATGAGATGGGCCGTTCCTTAGAAGAGGCGGTCGGGAGGGTGAATTTGGAAATGAACACGGTGCACCTGCCATTTGATTTACCGGAAGTCGGGCTGACCGGAGAGGCGCTGCAGCAGAGGACTCACTTGACAAATTATGAGGCAGCCATTCCTCCAGATGTGACCAAGCTGTCCCACTTTCTGCCACATGCTCCGCGCAGCCGTCCCGCCCGAGGACCCCCCCCTTCTCCCCCCCTTCTCCTCTCTCTTTCTGAACAGGGGAAGGGCAGGGCAGCGGAGTGGACAGAGAGCGGGGGACAGTGGCACACCGGTCCCCAGCTGCGGCCGCTGCTGTAGGGGGTGTCTTCAGTGCCATCTTGCCCAGGGCTTTGCAGCAGGAGCGCTGGTTTTGGTCCCTTGATCGCACTGGTGAGACTTTCATCTGTAGCTGTGGAACTGTGCTGGGCCCAAAGAGGCGACTGATGCCTGACAGCGAACAGGGAAGCAGGCCAGAGCAGGCTGATAATAGACGGAGGAACGAGGCAAATTCAAACAAGCCGCTTACTCACTTTTCACCTTTGCCTTTCACTTTGCAAATGTGCATTAGTTTAAAACATTTAAACAGCATGCTGCTCATGTTCAGTGCGCCTCTGCTTTTATGATCCTTGGGCGACAAACACACGACATTTGAAAAGCCACTTTTTTGTACAGGGCAGATAACGTTCAAAAGCATTTAGAGACAACACTGATGGAATTTGCAAGTGACTCGGCAGCAAACTCTATTATTTATATCAAAGTAAATATTCCATCCTGGACTCTATCTAACAGGTCATACACAAATATTTTGGCTAGACTTTCCAAACGACTTTCCACTTAGGTGCCAATTGAAACGCAATGGTGGAAAATGTAGTTACAGTAAATACAATATTTATATATTTTTATAGGGGGAGCTTTATGTCTTTGTTTGAGCTGCATACATTTAACAGCTAGACTCACCTTGACAATTTGATTGTGAGCAAAGAAATAAAAGCTTGCCATCTTTTAGTCTTCAATAGTAGCCTTGCCATTTAAAGTTGTTCAAGTGACTCAGTTTCGAACACTTGCAGCACTCGTCATTCATTGTCGAAGGTGGAACAACGCATTGCTCTTACCACTTTGCTCTCACAAATGACTGACAAATGCCTGCCACTCTCTGATACCAGGTGACTCTTTTACAATCTTATCAATGGTGTAATGGCATATAAGCTTCGCGCTGAACAGTGCTCCAGTCCTGAAGGGCTGACGGAGATGCTTGGCTCAATTTTCAGAAATAATGGAGCACTGCGCCATATAAGAACTTCAACAATAGCAGAAATTAATGATTTCAGTGGAGCCACACTGTGTTAAAGTATGGAGGAAATTAAATACCACTCGGAGTAAATTAACCATTGAAATGACTGCGCAATGAGAGGCTTGCATTGAAGTAATAACTTGGTAAGGAAAGTTAAACATAATACAATACAGAATGCACATATGAAAAAAGTGTAACATTAACATGACCGCCTATACTGATATACTCTGTTTTCTTTTATCATCATCTCACAGGGTCACCTTGTTCTTAGCATACATCCATGTGTTAGTTTTTAAGCCTATGTTCGATCTTTTCTTCTTTTATGTGACAATGCACTTAAGCTTATTTATTGCAATGTGGTTTAATACGGCAAACGGCAAATAAACTGAACTGAGCTGGTCATATCCAGGGCTTAAAATGATAATGACATGGGCACAATTGCATAAAACAACAGCACTGTGTTTATTATTTGGTTAACCTAAAAAAATATATATACCAAAACGTTTTCCTGACATTAGGAGTATGTCCTCATATTAAACATGCATTAAGTAAAGGTTGTGAGTAAAGGTGTTAGATGCTGAGTTACATAGGCTCTACTCTGTCCTGGCACGGCCTATACCTTTGGGCTTTAGCTGATGTTATTTAGGCCCCTGCTTGGGACAGGGTAAGAGTAACAGTTTGAGGACGATAGCCAAGCTGCAGGCAGGACCTGCTGTCATGGCCGCCGCCCCTCTCTTTATCTCAGTCTCACCTGGGTCTGGGACACTCCAATTCATCCCGCTCCGTGTGGTGGCTTTCCAAAGTGACATTCGATTAGTGGCCCATTTAGGACCAGCTCTAGCTTTAAGGCCTCTCTTTTACCCAATGTGTCAGGGTGGGAGCAAGATGTAGTCCACAGAAGTTTTAGTTCAATGGAAAGGCAACTAGCCGAAATGTTCATGCCAGCTTTACAAGCTTAATCAATGGACACTTTCACACTTTAGTTGTGGCTTTTAGATTCCTCTATCAGCACTTTGGCCTTTAGGTTAATTAATGTTGCTACTACAATAGCCAACTCCCAAATGCAAACCGATTCTTCCAACAGGTATAAATAAAGTTACCGCGACCAATGGGAGAATAAAGAGGATACCATGGGACAACAAAGCACAGTTTCAAACAACTTCGTGAAAGATATAACTTATAAGCCATGAAAAATGCATTTGAAGGTTTGTTCAAAGAAAACAGCATCATCTTTTGTATTCATTGGTTGTACGGGGATCCTCTGTTCCATTCTACAAAAGTGCTATGGTAAGTTTTCCTCGCCACATGGGGTGTGAAGTGCCCTACACAAGGGAGGACTTAGAAACGAGATGTGGAAAGAGAAAAACAACAAAGCAGAGCAATGACTTTTGTTGTTATTTTCCTTAAATACAGCGCGTTTTTATTTGAATCATATTCCAAAACGGTGCTACAGAGAGTTACATGGAGGCAAGTTTCAGTTAGATGTATAGGTATTTGAATATTAAAGCACCTATGGGTTTTGATTGGGGCATATGGACTGTGGCTACAGACGGAGAACTATTTACTTTCATTCACAGAACTAAGAGCAGTATACAGTAGTTCCTGTGGGGAAGCTGTCATGAAGCATTGAGCTGTGGGTCCCAAGAGGATTTGAAGATTCTATTTTACTATGTAAAAAGAACAACACCATATTTATAATATTCTAAAAGCACTACTTTTTTCAAGAAACTGGTAGTAAATTAGTCATTAACAGCTGTTGTTTAGTCCTGTGTGGCTCTTCACTAAAGGCCAGGGCTGAAAAAGCTGATGCCACACTATTGAAGACAGCCATGTTTGCTTTAACCTATTTCCTCTTGGAGTGATATGGATTTTCTTCAAAGAGGGGTTAATGCTCATGTTGGCTGCCTTCTTGACTTTTAACAACGCAATTAGTGCTAGGGAAAACTACCAACAAATCACTTTCATTTGCACTAATTGATTTCAAGCCATTGTAATTATAACTGAGTTGCATCCAGGCAGCGGCACACTCCGAGGCAGCTAATTCAGTCAGCTTCATGAGTGAGTCTGTCTCTTTGTGTACAGGGACCAATCCCAAAAAACCCGTCCTTCCCGACTCCATATTGGTTTAGTTTCTCACCAAATTTGCACAGATCTAATTTGGCATATGCTCGCGTAATGGCCATGCTCGAGAACAGGTGGAGCGGAAAAGATGGTGAGAATGTCCAGAAACGCAGCGAGACACGGGAAGTGCCGTCTGTCACCATCTTGCGAGAGGAGGCCCAGGAGCGCGCACTGACTCGTGGGTCGTGCCGCGGTGCTGGTAGGATTAGTTCATCACACTCTGTTATCACGGACAGCTTGAGTTTGCCGGATCCGTTTTTTTTGTTTTTTTTTGTCGCTGCGAGGCTTTGTCATTTGAGGTGTAAAAAGCTAAGCGGCTAATGTCATGCTAATGCTGTGATTCAACTGGGAAAAACTGCACGTCTTAGCTCCGTCTTTCTTTTGACAATTGTGGATTAACACTTCAAATTCTCCAATAGGTTTTTGCAACTAAAGTTATTTGTACTTTCACTTTTTTTCTAGTCTCTCTAACCCAGTGCTTCTCAATTATTTTCTGTTGCGTGAACGAGTACAAGACAAGGCAGGATGCTAAAGTATTGATCCTGCCTGCGCTGTGATCGCCGTTTAATGACCATACCTGCGTGAGTATTTGACCAATCTTCACCAAATAAACACCCATTTAAAGCATGCAAGCAGGGGCACAGCACTGTGGGATCTCTAAACAGTTAAATGCAGACAGTTTATGTGCATTATTTCCCCTAAATTACCGTGGATCCCCTCTACTTTGAGGTGCGCGCTGCAGCTGGCACTGACGCCCGTGTACACTTACACTCAAGGCCGGATTTATGCAGGGGCTTACGGTGGCTAAGCCCAGGGCCCCAGCAGGTTGAAGGGCCCATGGGCATAAGGAGAGTTCCCTCTCTCTTTGCAGACTCCCTCACATGTAAGACTGAATCAGATGACTTTGTACCCGAGACTAAACCAGGTCCAAACCAGGAATAAACCAGGTCTAAATCAGTTCGAGGTTTGCACCATTTTCACTGAGTTGACACTGGGAAAAAAATATGTACCTGTTGGTCTGTTAAAATGCATGAGAATGCACCAAATTGTGGGAGGACCCCCAGAACGCACTTTTAAATATGTCCCCCCACCAGTCTGGCAGTAGCAAAGGTTCTTCCACGAGGGCCATGGAGCTCAAATTGGGGTCATTATGTCATTTTTTAAACTAGTACTATGTTTAAGATGTTACTTCTGCATGCTCAAATAAAAAAAAAAACTGCATTCATTTATCTTTTCATTGTAGAGAGAGAGAGAGAGAGAAATCCGACAGACAGGCATACGGGGAGCCCTGAAAAAACCTTTAGCCTCGGAGCCCATTTTACTTATATCCGGCCCTGCTGAGGCTTTCACAAAGCAAAAGTGAAGCCTTAATTTATCTGGCTTCATGCTGTCCACTGCATAGTAGTCACAGTGAAGCCAAGCGCTACATACTCTTCCTCATATTTCCTCATCGGGAGACTTTCGTTTGTCTCATTATCTCCGTCTCTCTCTGCCTTTCTTTTCGTCACTATTAAATATTTTTCCATGGTGTCTCCTGAGGGTTTGTTTACTGCACTTCATATCTCCTGCTCTGTGCTGTGTGCGCACATACTCGCTGTAAAAACCCTGCCACCTGCTATAGTGGGTGTACAGTAAAATCAGCATGTTCCTCGGGTCACACGCGCCTCCCCCCCCCAACCTGCTATAGTGGGCGTACGGCAAAAACAGCATGTTCCATGGGGTCTCACACGCCCCCCCTACCCCCACCTGCTATATAGGGTGTACGGTAAAAACAGCATGTTCCATTAGGGTCACACGTGCCCCCCCCCCCCCTTTACAGCACTGTCTAAATGTTCACGAAACAAGACATTCATGCTTTTACCCTTATGTAAAAAAATAAATAAAAAAAGGATTTCAAAATAATAAATAGGCAATATAATCTTATTATTAGCTCCGAGGAAGCAAATTGGTGAGGATGTTTTTAGATAATATTCTATAATAAGATATGTTCTCTCTGATCTGCTGTCTCATGAATAGACTATAGCCAAATTCACACATGAGCCCCCAGCAGGCTAAAGTCAGTGTTTTGGTCCAAAAATCCTGACTTTAGCAGGACTTTAGCCTTTGCATGTGTGAATTTGGCTTATAAATACAAAAGAGTAACCATAACAAACACAGCTGCACGTGGTTCTTTTGGGACTCTTCCTTTGGCGATATTATGCAATTATCAAGCAAAAATGGATACGATTTGTGAGGACACGGTTAACAGAGTGCATTCTTACTACTGCCAAATGTCAAGTCACATGACTGAAATGGACCAGCTTCCTTTCTAAAATGGGAGGACATTTTGTTTTTAACCAAATGACGAAACAGTTGCCGTACAGTTTGTAATATTAAGCAATAGGCCCTAAGCATTATCCTTTCAGAACCATAGGAATACATTCTGATCTGTGGGTGTAAGTATTAAGTATTCTCGATGCAGAGAGGACCTGGAAGCAGCGAGGGAATTGATCTTTTCCTTCCTTGGGCAACACACGCCAGCTCTAATTGTCGAGCAGCCAGTAGAAGAAGGCCCTTGCAGAGCGAGAGAGAGATTGCCCTGGGAGGTCCCGGCGTGCTCGGAGCTCTGCTGGAGTGACAGGAGCTAACGCACTGATGCCCTGGACGCTGAATAATGCAAATCATGTCAGGCCCCACACCAGCCACATAACAAGACTCAGGCGGCCACTCGGTGCATCATCTGTAACAGTGACAAATCCCAGCATGATGCAAATTAAAACAGTGGAGGAGATGATTCGCGCTACAGTGGCCCACCTCCCGTGAATTATGAACCAATAAATTAAACTTAACAGAAATGGCTGCGAGCTACAGTACAGATAGATGCGTGCTGAGACACCTTTTAATTGGATTGTTGGGCCAACAGCAAACATTAGTGTGCGCAATCCATCATGCAAAAACGACACCAGCTCCACAAGACGCTTCAATGACAGTTTGAGTTTACCAAGAAGTATTATATTACACTATTTTACATTTGCTTTTGCTAGCTGCACCCACAGGATCATTTATTTGCACTGCTGTACTATATTTACCTATCAGTGGTTTTACAACATTATAAAAGAAAAGAAAACTTGAAATATGTTTCAAATTCTTTCATAGAATTAAAAATGATTGAGGCTTTTCACTGATTGCTGATGACCCAACTTGCTTTCAGACGTTACATTGGCACTGTCTGTTCAAGTATGTCCAAATATGACCCTCAGATCTATGGTTAAATAGATGGATATTTTAGTATTGTTGCACTGATTTGCTCCTAGAGAATGTGAACCATGTGAACTGTACATCTACAATACAACAGCTACCTTTATTTTCCAGTGCATTTCCTTTAGATTGTGTTACCTACATTTCACTTCAGTCTGAGCAAAAGTAAGCCGTTAAGAAAACCTGTTTCTCGAGTCCTCCACTCCACCACTCCACTGCTTGTTATTCCTGCTGAGCGCATGGATCCCTGCAGCGAGTCCACAGCTACATCTCAGTCTTGGTCACTTCAGAGGCCTTCAGCCCCAGGCCTCATTCATCACATCTGCTTCTGTCCGCGAGCTAAGGATCACAGAGCGCTTCTCTTTCTGCAAACTTTGCATTTCAGGACACCCCAAAGGGAGGAGGAGGAAGGCCATGATGGACGCACCGCTCAGGGCATGTGCAGCCAACATTGCCAGTCATCCACCCAGATTTAGCCTGGACTTCACTGACAACTCCCTCTTTGAAACACACACACACACACACACACACACACACACACACACACACACACACACACACACACACACACACACACACACACACCACACACTGATGGCGGCGCGATGCCCATCTGGTTGGAGTCAGGAGCAGAGCGGTGCCACGAGGGCTAGTCACATTCTCTCCTCCAAGACTGATATATGTGTACCAGCAGCATTGTTCTTGCCAGGGAAAAAGATTAGCTTGGCTGTCGCTGTCAAATAAATATTGTGAGTGTAATGCCATCTGGTAAAAAAGAGCACTTGTAGACATATTTTCTTCACAGTGACAGATATGTCCAAGACTCTCCCCATTAGACCTTTGGATGAGATGCCGACTTGTCCTTAGAGTTGCGGGTGATAGGTAAACATAACAAGATGATGTATTGTGTTGGACAGTGAGCAAGTTCCTCTGGCTTTCCCCTGGGGCGGATAGGAAGCCTCAGCCCGGTGCAGTGACTCACCTAAGGTCATTTTTTACACCTTGACGCCTTGGTCTGAGAACTGACCAGGGATGATAATTGTGTGTGACTTGACAGTCAGCGGGACATTTACATGTAGACATGTGAGTGTGCTCAACGGCTTATTAAGTCCACAGTGGATTTCTTACATAGAAAAGGCTGAGCTCCCATATGGCTCCCATATGGACTATAAAATATATACTGGATTTAATACTTTGTGACAACTAAACAAACAGCAACAGCAAGAAAAAAATGCAGATTTGGTGGCATTCAGGTGTGTAAAAATGATCCAGGTGGTAATTCAATGATTATTTTTGGTTTGTAAAACTGTAGCATATCTGTTAGGCTTAGAAAAGCACTTCCACTTGTCAACGTATCCTTCAATTATTCCGACACCGACATGTTTGACCCCTGAAATAACCATAGCAATGACAAAGTGTAGCAACGGTAATAACACAAAGTCTGAAAATGGAAACTAATTATTACTCTAATGCATTTGATATGATCGGTGATGGGAAAATCATCTCCTGTAAAATTCCACACTGATAATTACAATAACATTAACCTTTGCCATGTCAACTCAAGCTCTGCATAGCAATCCACTTTAGGTCGCAACCCATTTCTTCCACTCTAGTTTTGCGAGGGGCAAGGGCAGAGAGAAATCTGGCTAACAAGCACATGCTCTTTAAGATGAATAAATGCATGGATTCGTATTTGCAGCCTGCTGGTGCACGTCCCCTTGTTACTCTTGTCAAATGAGCGGCTTCTGTCTGCAGCTTTTGGTAATTGGAATACCTCTATGGCAGGGAGAAATGACTCAATAATCCATTCATGTCTGCCACTTAATGACGGTCTGTTTGGCGCTCATGTTGTGTTATTTGGATGCCTCTAATGATGTGTGAGCAGACACTTGCAAAAATACACACAACTGTTTTTGCCCAGACACACACTTGATCGCAAATGAGCCGCGGCGACACAAATCCCAAAATTAATACCGCCATGACAGAGAGTAAACACTCGATAAGGCAAATACAAACAGATAACACCGAGAAGACATGCTGAAGACGCACAAGTTGTATTTTATTTTGACATGTTTCCGCTATGCAGAGATAAAAAAAAAAAAAAGAATGTTTTCAGTGATTGGTCGGTGTCTGCTCTCTATATCATCACAAGGTTTTGAGTAATGCATTTCTTTATCATAAGAAAAAATATAATGGAACAACAGGGCTCCTTTCATGGACCGTGTTGGGCAAGTTACATAAAAATTGTAATATATTGTATATTAGTAATTACAGTTCTAAAAATGTAATATGTTTGTATTAAACATAACTGTTTCAAAAATGAAGCTGAGTAACAGTACTTCCAGTTGCTTTGGGCAAAATATACACTGAAAATAGTAATAAAGCCACCGAGAAAAAGTGCAGTCAGAGATTTCCTTTTCCTTTCTCTTTCCCCCGTTCTCTTGCTTTTTGTTTTTAGGACATTAACTACATGCAACTGCAGATCTTATACATCAGTGTCCAACTTGATTTGGCATGCTGCATTTTATTTGGGGGGAGTTCATATATTTAAATTCACTTGAAATGTAATGACTAATATATTCCAGTATTTTGTCTAAGTAATATGTTATATTCCTTAGTTACTGAAAAAAGTAATAGATTTTTGCAACTCGTAAAGATCCAGCTTAGATATTTAAAGGAATAGGCCACCATTTTTACATACTAAGATATGTTCTTACCTCACTTTAGACGTGTTAATATATCCCCGTCTGGTCTTTGTCCGTGCGCTCTGCCAGGCAAACGGAGCACATACGCAGCCTCTCCCATATGTCACATAGCTCCGAAAAAGCTCACGATAGAAGCTACCAAGCTCTTCCACGTGTTCCCTATTTAAATAAAGTTACGTGAAGTGTTTTCATGCGAAGTATATTTACACAGAAATGTAACATGTCGATTTTATAAGCAAATAAAAAGGGGGACTATATTGTGAGGCGTAATGATACGAGGAGCACAGCGTCCGCGTAGTAACTCCTAAAGACTTCCCCCGCTCACTTCCGTCAATAACCTTTAGGAGTTACTGCGCGGACGTTTTACTCCTCGTATCATTACGCCTCACAATATAGTCCCCCTTTTTATCTGCTTATAAAATCGACATGCTACATTTCTGTGTAAATATACTTCGCATGAAAACACTTCACGTAACTTTATTTAAATAGGGAACACGTGGAAGAGCTTGGTTGCTTCTATCGTGAGCTTTTTCGGAGCTATGTGACATATGGGAGAGGCTGCGTATGTGCTCCGTTTGCGTGACAGAGCGCACGGACAAAGACCAGACGGGGATATATTAACACGTCTAAAGTGAGGTAAGAACATATCTTAGTATGTAAAAACGGTGGCCTATTCCTTTAAATGTGAGTAATCACAGTTCCTACACTAACCACCAGGTTGATCTCGAGAGCCTCATCATTAACTTATTTGAGTCACAAATACAGTACGTCAATATGTTGATTACAGTTTCTAAAAGAGAGACCACTCTTGTAATGAAAATCCACTGGGATCCACCAAAACATATATCTGATGACTCAAACAATTCATTTAATGGTAATACTTTGCACAACTTTAAAATTGGCTCTTGATGCAAAATGAGGAATTGAAAACAGTATGTAGTTTATCTTTGGAATGGTGAAAAGTCCTAAAATGACACCCATTGCAGGAAAAGTCATGTGATTGAAACCCATCTTGAAGCAATGACATAAAGAAGTAATAGCAACTGCATGACAACAGAAGGAAAATGAGTGTCAAATGTCCATTTCCTTGTTTTGACAGGTGTTCTGCTTCAAATGAAAATAATGGAAGTGAAAACCATTTATTCCTTTTTTATTCCATCCATCCTTTTAGAATAAACACGCTAAAACTCAATCTCCTTATCTTTCAATAATGGTAATCACTGCTACTTTACCAAGTTCCCTTTTACTTTAATGTTATCTTCAGAAAGTTGCATAAAATATGTTCAAGATAGCGACCGATATTTCAACAAACCGCTTCCCATCGACATCTCAACCCTTCCCATGTAACTCACTGGGGCAT
Organism: Gobius niger; assembly: GCF_951799975.1. Lineage (NCBI taxonomy): Eukaryota > Metazoa > Chordata > Actinopteri > Gobiiformes > Gobiidae > Gobius > Gobius niger. The sequence goes on from NC_136858.1 coordinate 26,464,294, forward strand.
AAACTGAAGACGTGTCCGTCAGCGCGCCACACATAACTGAAACGGCATCTGCTGTCATGTGAGAAATACAGGCCCAAACAGAGCCAGAGTCAAAACAGCAGAGAGTACAGCATGTGTCTCATTATCCGTCAGGCAGGTAGAAAATGGCGGGTGTGAAGCGACAGGGAGAGGATGCACTTGTCAGAATTATCAATCATGTCGGCGCCGGACACAGTTGCTTGGCTCGCCACGTGAAGTTATTACTTGCCAATCATACTCGGTTAGCTCGTGTGCTATGTTCATTCTTCAGTGCACCGAGCAATCTGCCATCGCTAAACGGAAAAAGCGCTTTTCCTGTCTTTCATGTGCGCAGGTTTACAGCTCGTCTCTCCTCAGCAGACAGTAATGAAGTCTGTATTTAGTTTGCATGAGCTGTCAGTCACTCTGGTAACAAAACAAAAAAAGAGAGATTATGTCTACAAATACAAAAAGAAAGACATCTGATGCATGCAATACAGTAAAGTAAATAAGACAATGGAAGTTGTATCAATGCGAAATGGAGTGTAGATCAAAGGTGCTAATGTTTTATCAGTGCATTTCAGAAGTGGAACATTTCATATAAGTACAGTATAATTCATTTGACAAGAGTGACGGCAACACAGATATTTATAGAGTAGAACTTGTAGTAGTCGTAGTATCAAAGTAACATTATCAACAGTACATCAGTAATATAGACAGGTTAAGGGTCAAGTTTAACGATAAAGCACATTTAACACAACCAATATCTTTAAGGAACCAGTTGGGAACAAAATAACAAACAAAGTCCTGCTTAGTTTATGTTGAAAGCCAGTGCAAACAAGTGAGTTTTCAGAAAAGACTTACAATTGTCTTAAAGGAACAGGCCACCGTTTTTCCATACTGAGATATGTTCTTAGCTGAGCTTAGACGAGTTGATACGTACCTGTCTGGTCTTTGTGCAGACCCTCAGTCACGCACAAAGACCAAAGATGACAAAGACAAAGATGTTGTTAGCAAATGGACTCTCCAAGCACACTCCTATAGCTCCAAACGGGGTGAAGTTAGAAGCGACCTCGCTCTTCCATGGTACGTACAAAGCCCAGACAGGTGCGTATCAACTCATCTAAGCTCAGGTAAGAACATATCCCAGTATGGAAAAACGGTGGCCTGTTCCTTTAAGACTGGGCAGCCCTAACATGGAGGGGTAGACTGTTCCAAAGTCTAAGAGCCGCTACGACAAAAGCCCGGTCTCCTCTAGATGCCAGCCGTGATCTTGGGACACCTAACAATAGTTTGTGAATCAACCCCATTGTTCTGCTCGGAGTAAGAACAGACAGAAGCTAAGAGAGGTAGGAGACATATAAGAGAGCACTGGCAAAGTTATGCTTGTGTTGGAGCATTTCTTCGTCACACTTCGTCAACCTCACTTGCCTCTTTGACCGACCATTTAAAAAATGGTGGCAACTGTGAGCTTATTGCTATGTCTGAAAATAGTGTTTAAGTGCCAGGTAAAATAAAATGAAAGTGTGGCTCTTCTTGATTGGGGTTTTCCTTGAGAATTACTGAGCTTCCGGCAACTTTATCCCCTCTATCTGATGCTGTTGAAGCGTATTCTGAGCTGCTGACTGGTTTAATTGTGCTGTCGAAAGTTGTTACAAAAACAAAGGAGACATTTGTAGGAGGAGGAATAGGTCGAGAGCAGAGGACTGGCTTTGCAATCGAAATCAGTTCTTATTACAGGAACATATGGTAAATGCAGTTCCCTTATGGAATAATGTACCAGCGAAAGATTCTATTCATAGACAGATATCAACTCATTAACGACTACTCCTCATTAGTAAGTTGAAGTTTTACTCTCACCATAGACTTTAATTCTTAGGAATTGTTACTCATTATAAACTTATTGTAATAAATGCATGTCATTTAATGAGAAAAGTGCCCCTTGGTGGTGAACGGGCCAATGGAGATGCACACATTGTCATTTTTCCACACAGCACAGTTCAACCCAGCTCTGTTTGGCCACAGTACATGCCACGGGATGTTTTTTTTACTTAAATGCTTAACGTGGCCAGCCCACGCTAGAATACACATTACTGAAAGAACAACAGCTTTGTGAGCTGCGATGCCTTTGGATGGCCAAGGCAAATACTAGAGGAAAGAAGCAGCTAAAAGACGAACTATGAAGGTAAGCTACATGCAGATAATATGCTAACAACAGTGTTGGGGAGAATACTTCTGAAATTGTATTTACTGAATACTGAATACTTGCCTGAAAATTTATTTTGTAACCTATTCTGTTACTTTGTCTAATCAGAGTGCTGTATTCTGAGTACTTTGGATACTTTTAGGATACTTTCACATTGATTGTCATTACAGTAATGTATGAAAAATGGCGTATAATTACAAAAACGAAGACTACGAGTGTTGGAACTCCTCTTACAAAATCACTTATTATTAATTAGGAACTCAAAACCTCAGGTGCAGCAGATACATTATCATGAGACACATGTGCAGTGTTTGTATGAACTGTGGCGTTTTAAATCTTTAGGAGGAGGAAAAACAGGTCAACATTTAAAGTTCTTTCTTAATAATGTTGTGCTATATGGAGCTAAAATTTCATGATTGATATTGGGATATATTCCCTTGATGTCTCTCTGAACTCTGGCCACTTTCAAAGCACGTTTTAAACTGTGGCTAGAGGAAAACCAGGCCTGTGAACACTTTTAATTGTTACTGCATGTATTGTTGTCACATTATGTAATTGTAAATTGTAAATTGTGTATGTGCTGCCTGCCTAGGGACTACAGATGGAAACTAGCATCCCCGCTATAATCTGGCATATTTACAGTGGTCATGTGCAACTGTTCATCAATATGCATTGTCCCTATCAAATAAATAAATAAATTAAAACAAAAAAATTGAAAGGTAACTGTACTCTAAATATTCTCATATGAAAGAGTGACTTAACCAGAATACAGTTACTCGAAATGAGTATTCTAAATATGTATTCTAAATACATGTATTCAGTTACTCCCCAACACTGGCTAACAAACACTAGCTAAATGCTATCATCGGCAAAATCACCTTTTGAAATAACGGTATGATGTTGTGAAATCTTAAATCTGCATGTTTAAGTGAGGGCCGTCCTCTCTCCTCTAGCCAATCAGAGGCCAGCAATCTGTTCCCGTCCCGTTACTATCAGTTCAGCGCGCTTTGGCCCTGGCCTGAGGTCGGTCCCAAAACTTGTACCTGGCTGACTCTGTTTGACCCTGGTCTGACCGGTGGAGACACTTGACTACACGGAAAGGCCTGGCACTGGGCTGGGTAGGAACTGTCAGAGGAAAAGCAGCACATGTTCCTGACTGTAGACTAGAAACCGCATCCTTTCGTTCCATACTGGGCTATTACATGATACACAAAAAGCCATAACATTTCACATTATGATCACTGATAAGCCAATGGATGGTTAGTGTTAAGGTTGTTGGACTATCAGGTAAATGTATCACAGAATCACAGTATTCCTTTGTTCCATATGTTGCCTAATTGTAATTACACACAGTACACTTACTTATGTACATTCAGTCACAGCCTCATAAATAATTTCCCATCCAACAGTGCTTCATGTGAGGTATGATTATTTTCTTGTGTGCAGAAAGAAAAACTAATATTGATAATTTTAGAAGTATTTAGCGGCAAACACCGGAAACCCTTTGGAAACAGTTGACACATTAGTAAGTTAATGCTTAAACTAACACCACTTAAGATGGAAATGGTGAAGAAAAACACAGCATTAGCATAAAATGATAATCACATTAACATTTTCAATTTACATTAAAACTTAATCAGTGCCACCATTGTTTGATCTCTTGACAATGCGCTAAATGGGCTGTCTGTGCAGCTGTCGCGTTGTACGGCTATGTTTGGAAGTGAACATTTTAAAATGTTTTGCATCCATCTACGGGGAGACCAAGACATGCATTTCAAAACAACATACGCCTTCTGACTTGCATGTGGACGGCTTTAATTATGAATAAATGCCAAGTCACAGGATTGGATGGAATGGTGGAGAATCGATTGGGGAGCATGGGTAATGAGAGAAAGCGTTGCGCTCTCTGTTATTACAGTGCTAAACAACCTTATCAGTCTCTGCATGTTGAATGGACAAACGTGCTGCATACAAAGGTCAGTCATATCATGAACACTGAGAGAAGAAGTGAAAAGCAAAAGAAGCATTAACATTAATAAGTAAAGTCCAGCCTCCCCTGATTGGTGTGCATTATGGCCTTGCCCCACATTAATAGCAAAAGGGCATGGGGTGGCCTTGCCTCACAGAAAAAAATCTTGGGTTTGATCGGACAGGATGAACAAGGAAGAATGCCTTGGGTCTTGTTGTCTATGTGAATATTTAGTAGCTTAGTTTTAGTAGTTTTAGTAGCCTGTATGAGTGGACTTTGCCTTCAAAATAATGTTTCTCCAAAACTTTAAAACGAAACAAGTCCCCTGTAAGTTCCCCTGTAAAAGAGATTCAGCTGAAATTTCCCGGTTTGATCAAATTAATGTTTTATCTCTCAGGCTTATATGAGAAACCACGAATGGAGCCATTCATTTTACAACATCTCCTATAACAAGACCCAAACCCCCGTAAACCGTTATTGTTTACTAGCTGAGACCCGGCCTTCGGCCGGGCCTCGCTAGTCTCCACATTTGATATTCTGAGATTATGAGTGATTACAAAGAAATGTCCAACCCGTCACACAGTGCAGCTGTAGACCAGTGGTTCCCAACCCATGCCAAAAACTATGGCCACTACAAATGAGTAAAAGAATGAATGCAAAAAAAAATGTCAAACAAACTGCAATTGGAGTGTTTGATGCACCCGTGCTCCTTTCTTATAAACTACAACGACAATATTTTCGCTCAACTCAGGGAATAGAATTCAAGAGACAGTGGAATAATTATGGATAAATATTAGGGGTTCAGCTGTAACGCTTTGGTTCAAAGTGCAGGACCCGTGGTTTGGTGCATCACGGTAGTTTACAATCCAAAAAATAAAGAGTAGGTTTAGAAATGAAATAGCCTAATTATCGTTGTTAGACAGTATTTATAACCTTACAATAAAATTGGCAATGCTTTCCAAGCTGCTTTAGAATAAAATGTACCTCTGGGCTCAATACGTGAAAGCAAAATAGAAAACAAATGGTACAGCAGCAAAGTAAAAAAAAAGATAAAAAGAAAAAAAACTACGCAGTGCAGGCCATGCGCTCGTTAAGTTGTAGTGTCATTTTCGCTTTTACGCACACGGAGGATAAATCAGTCGGAGCAGCGCGTGTGATTAGAGGCTCGTGTTTGAGGAGGTTTTGGGCACGCACGCACACGCACACACATACGCACACGCACACACACGCACACATGGCCCTGTTTGGATGCGCACGCGCACACATACATACACACACACGCACACACACATCGCCCTGTTTGTACGCGCGCACACGCACGGCAGTCAGATCTCGTGCACTCGCGTTTTTGTGACGGCGGGTTGTCCTCGGACAGCAGCACCGCGGTCCATATGGACCCGTGGCCAATGCCCGCGAGCGGTGGGACTCGTCACGTGGGGGCCGGCCGCGGATGTAATAACACCAACCACGCACACACTCAGTACTGTCGCCAGGCTTCCTGGTGTTCCCAAACGGTCTCCCATCCCAGTCCTAACCAGGCCTTTCCCTGCTTAGCATCGGAGGAACGGTCTCCCATCCCAGTTCTAACCAGGCACTTTCCTGCTTAGCTTCAAAGTCGGTATGGGAAATAAACATGGCGGCGCCCAGGCGGCGGCCATTGAGATAGCGTTTTCTATAATAGATTGACCAGAGTGCTAATTTGCAATTATACACCAAGTAATTTATTATTAAAAGGCCAGAATATTCCCCTTTGGTCTAATTTAATTCATGATCAAGCCCGTTCAGTGCTCATATCTTATACAATAGACCACCCACAACGGACATAATGTATACAGTACAGTTTTATTATTATGCTGCTGCTGGTCATGAGGGTGCAACATTTGCTCCAAAGCAGACTGCTGCCTCTTTTCATGTATGCCCAAGCTTTTTTTTACAAACAACCTCTTAATTATGCAGCGCTGCGAGCAAAAAAAAAAAAAAGCAACAAACAAACACTGGACCTGGCTCAAGCTAACAACACAGTGTGCACCAAACAAAGCCTTTTGAAGTTTGCCATTGGAGCTAGCGGAAGCAAGAATGGTGAATGCCCTGCCAGCAATTTGTACCTAAATTCACAGTTAGGTGGACTGGCCTAACAAGCACTGGATATATAAAACAAAGTAGCGTTAAGCTTGTTACTGCACAGTTGCTCCAATTTGTACCACAGGTCACAGTAGGGAAATACTAAGACCAAGACAACAACAGCATTATACTGTGCAATGCGGAAATGGAGACAATCAGCTCCAAAATAAACAAAATGTGTTGTTTGATGTCTTCACTAAACCTGCCTTGCTGTTTCTGTATGCTCGATTGTTTATCATACTATTCCCAGCCCACTCAATCATGATCCGGATGTACATGGCAACAAGTGAGGAAATTCTCATACACATTGGTAGAAATGTGGAGGTGGGTAAAACAGCACTATAAGGACCTAACCTATTTGAATCTCATATTTGGCTGCCTTTAGTCAGCATCTCCATGGAGACGAGCTGGAGATGTAAAATTACAGTCAGGTCTCAGGAGAGGTGAGTATTTTTAAATAAAAAGACCTGTAATCATTTAACTCTATTTATTGGGTGAAATGCTAGATGGTGTGGTTTTAAAAGTACGATTTTTACAAGCTTCATAATGAAGTGATATAATACTTTAACTTTCAATGGTTAATTCTTATCTTTCCGCTGAGATGCCGTCTTTTGTTGATCAATTGTTTGGCACTATCACAATAATGTGAGCCCCTGACCCATGCTACTGAAAGGCCATGTCAGTCCATGTAATAGAGTGTTTCTTGTGCTTCCTGTTGCAGATTTCTGACCCTCCCCAGACATACTGGGTGGTGTGAGACTCATTTTTCTCTGTCTATAACTGGGCCGCGGCATCATCACTGGGGCCTGATTGTGCTTTGATTGTTTCCAGCCCACTTCTTGGGCGCACGGTGTGGCAGCCCGTCCTAGTGGACTGAATCAGGACATAATGGGTTCATTAAAACCGGCCAGGACCACTGGCATTGGGAGGAATGATTAGTGAGATAAGCAGGGGATATGAGCTTAATGGAACAAGAGGTGCCGTGCTAAGATTAAAAGCCTTTTCCACATCACTGCCATTTTCCCTCCAATTCAGCAAATCGCCTAATTGAAATTCTTTTAATTTTCTTTTTAATTTTCTTCTCAAAACCCCTCCTGGAATTGCAAAACCATGATGAATGGGAGACAAAGGAAGCACTGTGAGGAGTTTTATTACACTTAAGTTGGCAATGTTTTAGCACATTGGACCTCCTTAGTCTGTTATAGATGGATTGTCCAAGACTTAGCACAGATCAACTTTAGCCTGAGATTTGACACTTCAATCAATATTAATGATAACAAAGAAAAGCATTGCGTTTAATAAAAGCAGCATCAAATTCCTCACAAAGACAGACATGGCTGCATAAAACCCTGGAATCAGGAATGTCAATGGAGGAAGAAACATGGGACTGGGAGGTTCAGGCATCTGTCAGTCAAATGTGAGGGTCCTTTGTAGTGTTATCCCTGTCAGAAGTGGAGCATCTCTGTGGTTTGCAGCATCAGAACCAGAGACAGAACAAGAAGACGAGTGAGGGAAAGAAAGAGAGAAAGTTTTTGTTGGGATGAGAGACGTTAATAAGTCTACACTGTGAAGAGAAACCAAAGACCACTCAGACCCATACTTCTCAAGTCAACAATAGGCCTCAGTGCTTCAAGAACATAATACTGTATGTTACTTTATCATGGTTCCACATTCTTATTCACAACTATGGCAATGAAAAATCAAGCTGAGACATGTCAGCTCTGAAAGCAGCTCTTTATGAGCCCCATTTGAAAAGCGCCTTCTCTCAAAGTCAGGCCATGCGTTCTCATTGAAGCCTCTGTCAGCGGCACTTTACGCCAGGCACGTCTGACGCTCTGTGATGATGTGACGGCTCCTGTCTGGTTGGGGCGGGACCTCCGTCTGGTCCATGACGGTACCAAAGATGAATAGGGGTTCGCACCAGGTCACAAAAGAGAAAAGTGTAAAAATCTGCCTGTCATGAAGCAGATGAAAAGAGCCTCATTCCAGCTTTAATGCCATTCAGTTTGGCATTGCAGCGGCGGACACAAAAGTGGGTAATTATTTTTGGATTATAGTATTTCAAACAGGGCTTGTGTAAAGAGCTCCTCAGTCTGAAGCTAGAGCTAACACAAACTGTGCTAACGAAGAACCAAGTGGGCAGACTTCTGAAAGACTGTGGAGACAAGTGAATTTAAGTGATCAGATCATGGAAGTCAAAGATCACACTGCGCACTGAGGAGGACAAATAGAGTGGGCCTCAAAAGGCTTTGAATGATTCACAGTAGTGACAAAACCTAACTAGACTGTAAAAGGTTCAGTGTTAAAGGTTGAGAACATGGCAGAGATTCATACCCTTGTCATCGGGTTCTATCAGTGGGTTTCCCAAAACATCTGCAAAAAGAGGTCCAAGCTAATGGAATAATAATTAATAGATGGCACTTTAAAAAAATGTCTATATTGTTATTGTCCTCTCGAATAAATTATTTGGGGCAGGTACAGGTACATTCCCATTACACACTGTTATATCATATCAGATATTCATACTTTACCCTCAGAAATTGAAAGAAAGGGGAGAGCGCTTCACCAGGGCTGGCCATCGGGATTTCCGGTGGGCCGATGTACTTTGGGCCTGGTCTAACCTGATGATAGGTTGCACCATACTGGCCCACAAGAGATACTGCGTATTCGATTGACGTGCTGCTCACTATATGGGCCCAATTTCATGATATATCCACTATATACTTTATACCCCTCTGTTGGCATGCTTTCTTGAGTTATGGTTCCCAGATAATCTGGTATATAATAAGCAATGGGCCTCTCGGATATAACATTACTCCTGCCGCTCACATCATATTTGCCAAGTGAATATAGGTCATTGTAACACCCTGCAGGACCAACAGAACCTTGTGTTTTCGGGGCAGTTCCTAAAATTTACGTGTGGCAACGGATAATGCTCTGCTTGTAGAACGCCGGGCTCATAACCACGAGTTTGAAAAATCAATCCAGACCCCCATCCACAGGGAAGAACATAAATCACCGTCTATGGTATAAAAAAATCAAACAAACCGTCTATGGTATGACTGATTTTATAGAGTCTTGACCCAAAAGTCCCGGGCCGATCTCTTCTGCCACTCCAGCCCTGCGCTCCACCAAATGAGGATCAAATTAAACACTGAATAAGGTGTTAAAAAGGTCATCCATGCAATCTTCAATCTGAGCATTGTGTCTCAAAATAAAAGAAATCCATGTGAAACTTGTGCTTGGTCAGTGCTATAATAGAGCAATGAAAAAGTGCTTCTTCACTTGGATTGCGTTTGTCCATCGATATGGGATAAACAGTATTATGATGCGGTAACGTGAAGACTACTGATGGTTTTTCATAAAAGCTTTGATGGACCTCAAATCTAATCTTCAAGGATACAGAGCCGAAGTATTTCAGGAAAATCTAGCAGCCGTCTTTGCCTTTGATGCGCAGTAATACCGTTCTCTCATCTGAAGAGGGCAAACCTGGAGCTGAGCACACAAGATTTTCTCCCAGAATGAGGTTAGGCAGCGGACATTCCCTCGCCAATGGTAGATATTGATTATTTCGCAGCTGTCTAACGGTGGGGATTTTCAGCACTTTGTGTCAGATTCTGGTCATTACTCCCCAAAACAAGTTCATACAGGCTGAATGTCAACTGTCAGCTGCAATGTTTTGGAAGGTAATTATTGCAGCGTAGCATGTTTTGGTCCAAAAATCTCAGTTTCTGAAAATGCCACAAAAAGGGAAAATGCAAATGGGATTAATTTCCCACAGCCGAGTAAGACAATAAAAAGCAGTTTAAATATGAGAAGCCCAAGCTGCTTTGAAGAACGTGCGCTCCGTTAATTGCATTGGGCGAGTGGTTTTGAAGTCTGACTGTGGGCTCATTTACATACGTCCCATCAGAATTTCTTTGTGTAAAATTGTGCGCCTTGATCATATGCTTAACCAGATTATGAATTGAAGTGAGAAAGTCATGCAAATGACCTTGAAAAAAAAGGTAAAAGTAAGAAGTAAAATGTGCTTTGTAATTGTTGCGTGGTACAAATCAGATAACTAAAGTGGGATCATACTCAATTTTGAGTTTGTGAAACTAATGAAAACAGAATTAAAAGTTGTCCTAAATGTTTTTATTTTATTCTATTACTTTATTTGACAGGGACAGTACAATTAATGAACATTTCTGTAAATGTGTCTGTATTAGCTGCAAAGCTAGTTTTCAACTGTTGTACCTGGGCAAGGTGCATAATGCCAACAACAAGCACTTTGAAGGCAGTGATAATGGCAACTCTTCTGGTGATTTGTAAGATAAAATTGGATAAACATGGTCACAGAAAAACAAACAGCATTTGTTGTTATTTTTTTTAGGTATTTAAAAAGGATGACAATAATCTTTCCAGATAGGCGCACTGAGTTGCCTTGTGTACAAAATACGCGGTATAAGTAAAGCTGCCTGGCCTTGCCATAGTAAACCGTTGCATTCAGAAGAAGTCGTGAACGTCAAAAATCACCTCCAATGTTAGTCATTGTTGCTCATATAATTTTATCCATCCATCCATCCATTTTCTTCCACTTTTCCGTTTCCGGGTCGTGGGGGCAGCTGTTGGAGCTGACCAAATCACATTGCACCAGCCCCTTATGGCTCCTCCTGCAGGTGATGGGTCCACAGAAGGACGGCCTCATGGTTCTAAACGGGCCTGTTGGTCTGTCATAAGGCCTCTGAACCGCTCTTTGTCTGACCCGTCACCTAGGACCTGTTTGCCATGGGAGACCCTACCAGGGGCACAAAGCCCCCGACAACAGAGCCCCCAGGATCATTCAGGTGCTCAAACCCCTCCACCATGTTAAGGTGGCGGTTCCAGGAGGGGCATATAATTTTAATCAAACTAATAATTTATTTAAAAAAAATAAGATCTCTATGTCGTCATTCTCCTGGTTCAACATTGGTTCAACATTACCCAGTGAAATCTCCACACTTTCTGTGTGGAGTTAGCATGTTCTCCCGTGTCTGCGTAGGTTTCCTCAGCTCACAGGTTACATCATATTATGAATGAACAACAGGAAACTATGTAAAATAAGATTGTTTATAGACATTGACTCCAATAGATTGATACACATCTCGTCTTTTTACCTTATTCAACTCCTGTCCACCTTTAGCTCTGCCAAAGGAAGTCATAAAAGCCAGAGAGGAGTAAAACTTCAGAGCTGCTCTCCTTTAGCAGGCCTGGATGAGCGGGGACTGGCTCTAGTGTGGAGTTCAGCACATAAATAGTAATTCGTAGCTTGAGGCGAAGAGAACACAGCGGTGGACTGGGACCACTCGACAGGACGACTGCCTTTTAACAGCCTTCTCTGAATAAAACACTGGAAATACAGGCACAGACACAGGGAAGAACGCGTTTGGTCGCATCAACCGCACTGTTTAATAAGTTCTGGGCAGAGCAGGAGGAAACCATTATTATCGGATCATTATGAAAAAGAAAAATTCAGGCGCTTGCCGAATGAGAGCCGACTTTGGAGTTAGTTGGTGAGCGCTGGATTTATGTACATTATTGATTTCCAAATTGAAATGTAGTTTATTACAACAATGAATTTTGGTGATGAGTTGGTGTGCTATTTCCAATGCAATAAACAGATACTAATTTACTAGACATAAACAAATGAACATGGAATTTAATGACACTTGTTGTCGTCTCAAGTCATTACTTCACAAACTTAGTCATTCACATCATCCTTGCAGTAACAATGTAATTACGCGAAAACTACCTGTGCATATTACAACCACTTTCCCTCTGATTAGGGCCCAAATGAGAGTGCAAACCGTTGAAATAAACAGCGTCACGCCGGTGCAATGGGGGTAATATTGGAGATTGGCCTGAGCGAGCGTAATGGAAAAGGACTTGTTCTGTCAGTGGCTCTCATGGTGATCGAATGCCACGCGCTCCCTCCTGACAGTGTGATATTGGCTTGGCACCAGCATGATGAATGCACCAGCCATAAGTCAGACAGCCCAGTGCCCTTCCCCACGTGAGATGTTTATATCACAGTATAGACAGGCGCTGTGCCATCGGACCATTGACTGAAATAGGTTTATGGAATAAGCAGGGATTGACCAAAGACGTGCACGTGTAAGGTAACTCTAAAGCAGGGGTCAGGAGCTGAAATTTACCTTGGTCCAATTGGCTTGTGCATAATTTCAAATCACCGCCCAAGAAGTGACTTCCTGTTTCGATCCAGCACACCAAAATAAAAGCACACAGCTTTGGTCCAGCAGGTGCTTGCAACATTACAAGAATATAATATAAAGAACTGCTTTATGGTGCTTTTATTTCGGTGTGCTGGAACGAAACAGGAAGTCACTTCTTGGGCGATATGATTTGAAGTTATGCACAACAAAGAGTCAATTTGAGGAAACAAAATGTACAGGGTAAATTTACTTCATTCGAGTGATAGATTGACTTGTACCGAAGAACTTTACAATGTTCAGATCCAAGGTCTGGGTCTGGACAGGTCAGCATTTGCATCTGGATCCAAAACAGAGTTTGCTTAATTGTGACCTGTGCTCTTCTGTAAGTCCAGTGAGGCTCCGGTCACCTGCAGTCCTGGAAAAATAATAGACGATGATGGGGGAATAGGGGGAAAAACTCAACAAGAATTCGACATAATGCAATATAGTCAAGCATTGTGTAAAGCAATAATAGGGACTAGGAATAGATTTTTTTGGCAAGAGTTTTAGGGAACGGAAGGCCAAATTCAAATTCTCGAAACTAAAAAGAGCTTGGGAATGAAGGTGCACATTTGGCCGGGGTGACTTTGCTGTTGAACTCTGAAGAGCTAACCAGAACTTCTCGGTGTGTTGTTGAGGCAGAAGGTTAAGAAAACACAGGAGCGGACTGTGCGAGCTGAGCAGGAGGAGGGGGGGGGCAGACCTTTCCTGAGGCGGGTGACGACCCTCCTCGGACCACCTGGCTTTGTGCCGCGGTCAGGCAATTAAAGCCACCCCCCCCTTTGATTAGCTCAGACAGGTCAAGCAGCACTGTCCAGACTGGAAAGACTCTCAAGGCAGCACGGACACAGGTTAACTACTCTCAACAGAACCATATTGAACGGAAAACCTCCAAAAATTTAATTATTACATTTAAAAGGCATAACATTTGTGGTATTCCTGGGTACAGACCATTTGTGTTTTACCTCCAGCAATACGCCTTGATGCTCCTAACCTCACTGCAATTGTGCCATTGACATAAAAATCTCACCATAAAACTGTTCATCCTACAAAAAGAAACATGTGCTTTCGCGAACCGAGCCTCGGATAACCTTCACACCGACTTCAAGCGAACCATCAGTTGCCACAGAGTGACGTGTCCCAGTTCTCTCCTGATTGGCTCTTCACTGGCTGCGTCCCGTTCATCCATCACTCGGCTCTGCCACACAGTAGACCTGAGCATGGTCTTATCTGTGAACCCGGGTGAGTTACAGCATGTACCACTCCTCCCGCTGCAGCCTCTGTGCCTCTGTCCCATTGAGACGCACGCCCCTGTCAATCAACGCATCCGGCATCATCTATCAGAGCAGCTGGAGCAGAAACAGAGACGGGTGAGCGAGGGGAAAGGCTGCACAGTTTCACTGGCAATCTTTGTGCCTCTCCCAAGCCTAGACGAAATAAAAAGCAGTAGCAGGAAGGGAAACTTGCTGCGTCCTGCTGTTTATCCTAAATCTAGACTAGGTTGCAGGGTAAAAAGTATGGAAAATCTAGCTCCTCACAACCAAAGGGTCATCAAAAGTTTGCCTCTTAGATCAGAGTACTTTTTGAGAACTTTTGCTCGGATGTTCTGCAGGTCCAAAACTGTCATGGCTGTTGAGTGCCCCCTGGACGGTAGAGTAACTGTCAAAACCATAGCAGCTAGAGGCAATAGCGACATAATGATGAAGACCGGCTGGCAGCTCAGAAGAAGAAAGTGAAACAACAACAAAGGCTGTACAAGATCATTTGACTCACATTTTGCCAAGATCACAACTTGTAATGACACACACAGCGTTTCATATTTTCCATTCAGTGGCTCAATACAAAGCAGTCTAAAAGGAGCGCGGCGAGGGGGGATAGTGCTTTAGAACTCAGCATGACTCAAGCGCTGCCGCAACCTTTTGCTCGACTTTGAAGAGCGTTTACATCCTTTTAAAGTTCAGCAGATCAATTGGACATAAGGGAGAAGTATGACCGTCTTCCCCCACCTCAGAAGAACGCCTCTCCTGGCAGCGGTAGGTACGGCACGAACGCATTTTAACACAGTTTCTAGGGGTAATGGAGAAGGGTATGAGCGGAATTTAGATGTGGAAATGATTTCCCAACGGCTTCCATTTTATACCGTAAACCTCTCGAATTGATGAGGACGTAACATATGTAAACATCACCTCCAAACCATGGCAGAGCTTCCTTTTGGATATAACCTTGGGCAAAAAACTCGCCTGATCAAGTAATTTATGCTCAGAAATAAAACATTGACTTTCAAATGCACCAGTGCCCGGAGCCAGGCTTTGAGGCTGATTTGATCCCCCTTTGAGATGGCGAGAGATACGGCCCATTCCCCCTAATCACATGCCAGAGACCCTGCAATCACACAGCAACAAGCAAAGTAATCACACCAAAGGTCTCCTCCCATTCAGGGACCATAAGCCAGCTATACCTTTATAGATCCAGCCAAGGTATAAAGAATCATAACTAATTAGTCCGATTCACATTAGTCATTTTCTCTTACATATTAATGCAGCAAGTACAACCCTGTATTGGACAGTAAGGGTTAATAGTAAATGGTCATAACCATTTCAAGTAAAACATCGTAAACTTCAACAAACTGACATTCTAAAATGGTCCGAGCAGCCATTCCCATATTAACAATGTTTGTGAATATGAGAATGTCTTTAAGCATCCAAGGCGCATTTCCCACATGGCCCCGCGAAGTGTTCAGTCTACTGAAACAGTTGTACTTTTTCTCATAAGTTAACTTACAGGGTATATACACATGCATAATTCTCTACTGAGGGCAAAATCAAACGATGACAATGCTGGAGCCTGTGTATCATCTGTGAGGACCCCAGACCCCATTTTGGAAAACACTGGATAAGAGGTGAACAAATGTCTCGCAATAGCACACGTTTAAACATGTATAATTTAAATGAGACACTGCAGGCAAAAACAAAAACATTTTTGGAAGGTCGGGTTTGAATGCCGGCTCCTGAGGGGTGCACACGGTCATTGTGTCCTCGGGCAAGACACTTCACCCACGTTGCTTCCAGGTGTCTGTGTACATTGGTGTATGACTGAAAGTGTGAAGGGGTGAGTGGTTCCTTACTGTAAAGCTCTAATGGTGGAAAAGTATATAACTATATAAGTTGAGACCATTGAGGGACAATTCACTCTCTTAACATGTAAACCTTCACCTGAAAACAAGTAAATGGACTACTCTTCACAATAAGGTGTTTAATTGTTTCACTGCTTCCGCATTTCTCCACAGATATAAGATAGATAAGACATCCAAAATCCCATTAGAGAAAATCTGTGTAACTACAACATCAACAGAATGAAACCATAAACCTTGTCATTGAAAATATAGGCAATTTCTGCCATTCTTATGCATAGAAAACTTTAGATTTGTCTGAAAACTTTAAATGACAGAAAACTTGCAATGCATTTTTTCCTTGTATTTATGTCATTGACAGCAAAACTTTCAAATTGATATCTGTACTTTATTCCCTCCTATTCACCTGCAATGTGTTGCCTTTAGACAAACACTTGAAAATTGGATCCTTTCATCATGTTAATGTTTAAATTATTCAACCTTTCTATTTCTGGGCTTCTTGACCTCATGACTGACCACAAGGACAGTGGAGCGCTTATGTTTTCGTCTCTATCTGGATTTTACTCCCCAATAATAATTACAAAGTGGTGTTTTTTTTCCGAGTCAACACTCAAAGAGATTATACCTAAAATTAGCAACGTATTCTCACACAGAGCTTAGTACACAGACACACCTCCGCAGCACAAGTGGGCCGCGCGATAAAAAAAATGTGTTCATATAACAAATGGAGGACCTAAGTTTGATGAGTCTCCTCTAAAGCAAAAGCTCGACCTACTCTCAGTTTATCACGGTGTGGCAGCCTACTGCTATCTGCACTGCACTAAATCAATTAGCATGTCATTAAGATAGCTCGTTCCAGCTCGTAAGCTTGAGGGAGGGGCTTTAAGTATTAACAGAGGACACCAAGCCACCCCAATGCTGATGGGTACAGTACAGTGGACCCAGGTGAACCCATAGGTGTTAAATAATCAAAAATCATGTTTTGTTCAGCCTATTCATCCCAACAGTGACCAACCACCCTTTGTTCATTTTCCTCATTGACTTTTTTGTCGAAAACACTGTCATTTTTCATGTTCTACTTCAGAAAAGCTTTTAATACTAATAACCCTTCACCCACTGCTACAAAATGCGCAAACTAGACATTGGTTCCCGGAGATCTGACCTAACAAAAAATCTGAAAACTTAACCTAATACAACTTTTACTGTTTAACTCAGATGTCACTTTTACACATTAAAGTAGAACTAAGTAATTTGTTTAAATCCTTTCCACAGTCCCTCTTGGGGTAATACAAGCGTTAATGGGATGACTGGGGAGTCTTTCATCTCCCTCTGGTGTCTCTCGCCAGAAAACCACAATTGCAACTTCCCTGCCACTGGGTAGGAGTTTGCTTGGCATAAAGCCAGACTGACTTTATTCATGTATTCATAAATACATATAAAGATAGTCTGGAATTGTGGTAATAGGACGCAATTTCCAAATCGAGACTCGAGGCGATCGCAGTTTGAACGAGAGCAAACCAATCAAACGCAAAGCAGCTTACGCTTTGCATTTACGTCCTCCGCCATGATTCTCGTACTCCACACGTGCAGTCGACTAAATGTTCTGGTGAAAGCCCTCAGAGCAGCTTCTTGCTGTTGCTTTAAGGACAAGTTCAGCTAATTTAAAACAGACAAAAGGGCACGGGTAGAAGATCGTTGTGTCGCAGCCGCCATCTTCTGGAGGAGCACTGGTTGATGGGAAATCCTAGCGCGAAAGATGACGCACCATTAACTCCCGCCTCCTGTGCTATGATTGGCTCGTCTTGGTTTTGCCGGTCATCAAGATTCAAATCGCACAATTCCAGACTGTATCCCCATGTATCTCTTAACATGGAGGATCAGTCTGGCTCGTGCCAGGCTAGGTAGGAGTCACCAATACACACTAATGGAATCATGAAGAAGAAGCTAACAGGCTAATGGGCAAAGCTAACTGCGGGCTAGCACCACTTAAACAGTATTTACAGCCAAGTTTGAATGAAAAAATGATCTCCACTGTGTCATTGGATGTACAATATCCCTCTCTCCCGTTGTCTTTTCTGTCAGCGTAGTATTTACTCTCACGGACAAGTAATGAATAAAAAACAGCAACATGCTACAACACCTATTTGCTACACAATTAATTATTTTGTTTTTTAAATACAATGAACAGTTCACAGAATTTAGCATTTGCATGCATTGTTTTCTTCGATTTGTCATTTTGCTTTATTAGATTTACCCAAAAAAAAAAAAAATAGAGACCGATGCAACAGCAATCCGAAGAAACATGGTGTGTTTGAGAATTAATCTGATGCAACCCTTACGGTCCAATAGAAATTTGGAGAACAAAGGTTAGAAACGTTTGCCCCAGACAAAGAAGTCCCAAAAGACAAGATACCAGACATGAAACATTATTGAATATTTGTGTTTTATGGTTATGTTCATCCTGATTGGCAGCAGCAGCATTGCATCAACACCAACCAGCCAAACACTGGAAGATTTCTAATTTGGCTTTTAATTTTTTTACTCTCACTTTGGCATGTTGCTTTTCCACAGTGAAATCAACAAGGAACTTGGCATTAAATATTCTACATTTTAGGTTTGTTCAATGCATTTGCCAACATGATCTTTATTTCCAATCACATTTAACCTATCAGTCAACTAAACAAATGTGTTTTATCGCACAAACATGAAGCAAGACTTTCCCTTTCAATCAAAGCCCTGCATCCACACTCAAACATTTCATATATTTTCACTCTGCTCCACTCTGGTCTTTGATAGGCTTAATCTTCATTAGCGCAGCAGCGGGGATATCTCTAAAGGATACAACATTTGCTGATAAACACGGAAAGTACTGCAGCTTTAGTCTTTTACGGCAAACTTTGGTTCATCTTTAGAAACCACAAATGTTGTAGATTAGTCTAAAAAGATCCAACATTTATGAAATGACTTGTGCTCATTCCAAATTGGATATCCATCTTTCCAAATCTACTCGCGCTGAAAGAAGTGGTTTTAGACTGAATCTGCCAAAGGTCAGAGGAATCAAAGAGCACACATCATATTATCCAGAGAAAGCCAGATAATAAAATGCTCAGATCATAAAAAGCCATAAAATCCCCACTCGGCTGCCCTGGGCATAATGGCTGCCACTAATGTATTAGGATACAATTCATGTATTAGCACCAGAGCTAGAAAAGTAATTCAGTGACTGAGAAAACTAATAGATTCATACACACTTGTCAAAGTGAGTCGACAGCCAAAAGTTCCATCAAACAATATTATTAGGCTATATTTGAATTACAGTGGATTATATTATGTAGATTGGACCTGCTTCTTTCAAAAGGACTCTGATGAGGTCCTATCATGGATGTTCTGGCTATAGCGAACCATCCCCTCAGAGCACCCTCCAGTCAGAGGCTGTTCTGTGGTCTGCAACAGTAAATCCCCTTGGGCTCAGAAAGGATTTTAATCATAGAGCGTCTGTGTGAAGGCAAACTGCTCTTATTCTTATTCCGACAGCTTTCACAAAAGGTCAGATTTTGTGGCAATTATTAGTTATTTTAACATCATAGAGATTTTCAACTCAGTCTAGCATAGCTCTGAACCAGCCCGCTCTAGCCCTCCACCAGGCTGGTTGGTCAGATTGGTCAAATTGGATCACGTAGTGCTGGCTGTGGTGGGCATGCGTCAGCTCTCACACAAGGGACAACAGAGAGCACGCTCATTGGCCAATAGCATGGAAACAAACATGGACGTTTCGAATAGCTCGAGCTTGAGTCATATACACACATTCTTAGAATAGATAGTTAGATATTCTGACATGAAGATGATAATTAAATAGTTTGGATCTGGGTTTTACATTTTAAACATTTTATAGGCAAAAAGGTAAGGGTGTACATTTTTTTTGGCAGTAAACAGGCTTTTCTAAACAGGACTCAGACATCCCTTATGCTAAATTTGGCACTTGTAACTCAAAGTGAACATTTTTTGTCCTGATCTGCTCTGCTATCATCTGTATTGGTTATAGCAGAGGGCGGAATATACAGATTAGGAGAGAAGGGTTCGGTCTGCTCTTCAGACGCTCTCAGTCACAGTGATATTCCAAGGGTCTAGACAGTGACATCAAAAAAATCACTGCTGCTTTGAAAAGTATCCATGTGGCACACACAGTGGCATCAGCCGACATCAGCCTCCTCCTACAGGCATCGACCGCACAAATGTTGGCCTCTCAAGACCCACAGACGCAGCGCCTGGCACCGTGCTTTCACTGGTTACAAGACAATCAAAACCTACACAGCCGGAACAAAACTGAGCGCCTCCTCACTTAGCACCCATGTCTGTTCCAAGAGTTCTGCTCTCAGCATATGTTCCAATTGTACAGCCATTTCATGGCTTAGCACGAAGAGTTGGGTCTTTGTGAATTGTTTTTAGGTAATGCTTTACCAGATTTGTTGGATAAAGGAGGCAAGAGGTTCAGCAGTGAAGTAATTCCATCTTCACCCAGTGAATGCTCTTACTGATTAGAATTTACATCTTATGCCCCGAGCTCAACCCCAAAGTCAGGCCAGGTCGGGCCGAGATATCACGCATGACAGTCGGGAAAGCTGGGGCTTTTTAAAAATTACTATTATCATATAAATATCATTATTATCTCTAATAAAAATATAAACTATAAGCTTTATCTACAGCATACAAAATGTGATTATATTTATCATAAAATAGAGGAGGCCTTTTTACTCCTATGACCGGTACATTTTTAATTTACTCTAATATTTAAACTGTGTGTTTGTCAGTCCGTGTATTGTACAGGAGGCTGTATTGTTGCAGATGCACATATGGTAGCGGCTCATCAATTATTGTGTGTCAGACTGATTAGTTTGATGAAGGCAGAACATCAGGTTCTTTCATTTACAGACTATTCACAAGGATTTAGGAACACACAAAAAAAGCAGAAGTGTAGAGACGCCTCTGTCAATAGACTTCTGTAGAAATATTTGATCCTATTTAGAAAAGAACACACTTTGATGGAACAGATGCAACGATGAAGGGGGAATTGTATGTGAGGCAATTCATCATAATTTCAACCCCAATGTACAGTAGCTGATAAATAAGCACTTATTTAGAGAGCATGTATGAAAGTGATATAAAGTGGGTCAAAGCACAAAAATATTCTTTTGTCAAGGTGGCAATGCTGCTGATAACGGTGGTCATCCATCTTACTCACTGAGCGACAAAGAAGGCTTCAATGTGTCATTCACCGAGCCCCAGACAGCCTTTAAACCGATATGTCTTCACATAAAACACATTGTAGTGTTTATTTCTCATATAGTTTTCCTTGATATTTTGTCACCAATGACTTTTATGTTGTGTGCCGCTGGGGACAAGAGGTAATATCAGGTGTCCACAGTGACACATGCTACAAGGTAAACAGATCTTTCAGATCAGGAAACGGATGTAAACACCTGCTTCGGGAGCACTTATGGTACAGTGCAGTGTTTAATACTAAAGCCCTGCTGGTGAGAGGTGAAATCTCTACACATCAATTTGTCCTGTGGCATTTCAGCCGAGCTTATTACAAACTCCCAATCTGTCTCCAGTATTGAGACTGTGTCACTAATGCCGGGCGGCCGCCCTCGAAACGCTTCATTAAGAGGCTTGGCCATCCACAGCACATTTGAGAGAGCCAAATAAAGTGTCAGAGCACATTATTCAAGTGTAGATTAAACCAATGTAGGCCCGAATTAATCCAAATTACATCTGAAAATGGAGGCAAACCAGAGCCAGATGAGAGGTGGGAGAGTGTGCTGCCACAGGAAGGAAAGGCTCCAATGCCATATGGACACACTGGACAGTCACGCTGAGGCTGGAGCTGAATATATGTGTGCAATAAAGTCTAGCATTTATTGTAAATCATTCAACACAAGGCTTCACTTACAACACAACTAGTCCAAGTGGTTGATAAGGCACTATTACATAAACTACACTTGAATATCGATTTATAATCTGAAAACTAATCAGTAATAAAGATTAAATGGTTGTTTCTTCTGCATCTTGGTAAGGCACCAGTCGTCTATCTCAAATTATTACAGGCTCGAGTTCTATTGTTTACAAATACCCACATATTCCATTCCTTTCAGTGGTCTAGAGGGGACAGCGAAGCAGAGGCGGATGTGACTTATTCTTTCATCTATTGTGATCTGAAGGACCATTGGCATCTGTGTAGATTAAAGGATGTGCTCTGCCTGACCATAACCAGGCTGTTTACTGCTCAAAATGAAAGTGGAGGTGCTTTTATGAGATTCATGCTGGCACCAGGGGTCTTTGTACACCGGGGAGAGCATCAGGGCCACAAAGGGTTGGCTTTAGAGATAAACTCACTGCTAATTCATTTAACATTACTCTTAAAAAAAAGGGTAGCACATCAATCAATATGTTTTATAAATGACTATCCAGACAAAAATACTTGCATAGCTGTTTATTTGGCTACAGCATATTTTGGGTTAATGATTCAGTTTCTCATGACTTGTGTATGTATAAAGTGCACGATGATGATTGCTTTACCTTTTCCTAGACGCCTAAAGGCCTATTCACACTTCATAAGATGCAAGACGTTTGTTCTTGTTCTTGAGGCAATAAGAAGTTCATTTTGGCTCTGTCATTTCATACTTTAAAAGACAACGACGTCTTTTCATCCTGCTCAGAGGGGGATGTCAGGGTGTGGTGGTCGCTGGTGTCAGTATCACGAGGACTAGAGTTGTTCTGAAACGGACCAGGAGGCTGTTAATCTAAATCTTGGCCCAGATATGCAGCCCGACATCTGTGTGGAGCGCTACACATATTCTATGTAAGCTACAATAGGCCATCTCACAGCCCTGCCGAACAAGTTCTGCTCAGCTGAGGTGCTCAGAACAAGCTGCATGAACAGCTGAAGAGGGTGCAAGAACAAAGTTCTTGCATCTTATGAAGCATGAATGAGGCACAGAAGGCTTTGCCTGTGGACGGTCTTATGACCCTAGAATAGTTTAAGGATTTACCATGAATGTTCTTGTTTTTAAGCATTATGTTAATGCTGTTGTAATTGACTTAATTTCTATGTTGTTATTGTTGTCTCTACTCTGTAGAGAAGGAGACAGCCTATAGCACGTGTACATAGAGTTTAGTAGTCTGTATTAGGATCATTTACGAGTCTATGCATATTTTGTTGAGATGAAGTGTTTAGTACGCAGGTGCACTTGACTCCTTAAATATCATAAATTGCAGAGCTTAAAATAATGCTTTAGTAGATACATTCAACACTGTTGAGCCCAAAATCCTTCTATGTGAAGGATGACTCCTGTATTGTACATCGTACAATCTCCATTTGGTTTATTATTACAGAATGCACAATATCCTAGAAATCTTATCAGGAAAATGCACAGCTTGGGATAAGTTATAATGCACTACAGTATTATACTATTTATTATGTTTTAAACACTAGTGACAGTCCCACTGGAAGGTTGAGTCAGAAAGGGCATCTTGCTAGAAATCTGTGTCAAATAAATGTGCACCAAAGACCTATATCCAAACTAAAGCATACTATGTGAGTTCAAACTCTAAAACTTTATTAACAAAGCCCTCACTTACAATACTGACTAAGCCATCCACATTTGATCAGCGGCGAGTTACAGGGCAGAAACTTTCTCATCTCTGGAGAGGACATCACATCGTGTACACACTCATCACTGCCATGGCATCAGGAGGTCCGGAGAGGCCAGCGCTGATGAGCAGTGGCCCGCGCTGAGCCTTAGATCATTGGCCAGTCCATTGTGCAGACATGCAGCTACAATGGCCCTGTATCTTCCCCAAAGCAGGCCCTTATCATGGCCCCGAACCAGCTCGGTCTCAGCGGATGCCCCAGCACACAGAGTGTCTGCGTAGAGCTTCACAGAGCTGGAGGTGGACGCGCACTGCAATCTCCTGCCATTGTTCCAGATAAAAGCCTCTGTATCTGCGGAGTCTGTGTAATCTGTGATAGTGTTGAAGTACTGAGAGGCACGAGAGGCGCTTCTCACGAGGCTTTGTCTTGTTGTTTCAGACGGGGCGGAGAGAATAAATAAAGCAAAATGTGTACAATAACCTGCAGCGCTCGTCTTATTATTATGTGCGTCCTCACTGTGACAACTAAACTCAGCAGTATTCTCAGAGCTGATATTTTGATTAGACGAGACAGAGAGTTATCTATCAAGTTGACACGTGTGTAGGAGTAAGTCCTGACAATTGGCCTAAACACACATCTTCATTCATCATCATTGTTCTCCAAAGTGCATCATTAAACACCTTCAGGCATACATGTATCAATCTCTATCAACCTTTATAACATTACAGTAAACACATTTGGAAAATATTGTATAAAGAGAGGGCATCAACATACAAAAACACACACACACACACACTTGATAAAAAAAATAAAAAATAAAAATCACTCCACTGAGACTGCTGTTATCTAGCAATGGCAAAGACAAATAGAACCAGAGCTGGCCACAAGCTCTTAGATGTAACCCACTAAATATTTGTGTTAGCTCTACAGAAATATTCCATCATAGTAAAAGCTATCGGCTACTTTATTTCATGTTTAAGTGAGTAAAGAACTAGGTAAGAACGCTCCAACCAGCTGAGATACTGTCTCGCCAGTATCTTACTATACAGCACTGGAACAGCATGGTACCAGAATAGTAGCGTAATACCTCATAATTATAGAACAACAACCCTCATTCAGTTATCATGCTCTTTAGATCGTATTACCATGTCATTGTTGTGACCAGAACCTTTGACACATTGAACCCAATTGCCTCTCAGCTTATTTTGTGTTATCACATTGTTTTACGTTTCATTCTCTTATCTTGCTCGAAGCTTCACTTGCACTTGCCTTTAAGAATCCAACGCATGTGGACGAGGAGCTTTGCCAACCAGTGCTCAGGCAAAAGCCTTTGTAGACACTTCTCTGTCATCGTGAATAGTCGTATTTTCCACTTGATCTCCCCATGCATCCTCCAAAACAGCGAGTAGCAAATACGGGATAGTGATGCAGCTCCGATCACAAAAGTCAGCACGGAACATTAGCGCGTTATTTACAGTCGGCAATAAGCTCCATAAAACCTTCCTGATGCCGCCGTGTTGATGGATTCCCTGAGTGCATGTTACAGCAATCATCAGGCCGAGAACAAGAGCCGCAAACGGAGGACATCAACAGCAAAGTAATCCTGCACCGCGCTGTCATTTGGCGAGGGCCCGTTCGCTACATTCATAACACTACAGAGCAGGCGAGGCGGCAGCAGCACCTATAAAACACCTCGGTCTACAGCGAGAAATAAAAAAAAAAACACACACACACATGCAACGCTGTAAACAAATATGACCTGTAACAGATCCAATCATAGTCTTACACTTTCATGGTCCCACAAAACTGCTTTATACAACAAACAGGGCGAGTAAGGTCAAGTACACAGTAATGCAGCACACATGCAGGTGCAGGTGCTTGAACATGTATCATTCAACAATTGCCTTGAACGAAGAGTTTTGCCACTTGAAAATGCGGTATTCTTCATAATCTTAAGCATGCCTTCAAACGTCAGTGTGAAGTGGTCTTTTCCTTCATTTTTTCGCCCACCAGGATAATGAGGTAGTAATGCCGGCGACATTGCGGCAAAGTCCTTGAAAGCAGCAAGTGGCTCAATCTTTAGTCCAATGGGTTTGAAATAAAACTGTCCACATTTGAGTTTCCACGGGGGAGGGAAATTGAGACATTTCGTGGCTTTGTAGTGGTCAATTCAAAAAAATAATATTAAAAGCCTAATAATTACAATTCAGCATAATTGGCCATTTGTTTGCTTTTTGTCGTTTGCGCTTACACTTTGAGGGGCCAATAAATTCAATCCAAATGAGAGGCTCTTAAAGGGATTTGGCATCAATCTCTTTTGTTGTTCTGTAATTAGGTGCTATGCTCCAGTGCTTTAAAACTGCTCATTATGAAACAGCACCTAATTTTAGAGCATTTGACTATAAATCATGTTTATAGGGAGTTGGACAGAAAAAATATAAAATTGTCGACATCTCAATCTCTTAAAGCAGAACTAAGTAACTCATGCCCCTAGAGGCCATAAACGCCACTGCAGGCGGCGTAGCATGTTGCGTTTTTTGTTTAACTAATTAATTGTCCGTGAGAGTAAATACTCTGACAGAAAAGACAAAGGGAGACAGGAATAATGTACATTGTGCCACAACTTAAAGACACAATAGAGATTTTTTGTCACCCAAACCTGGCTGTAAATACTGCTAAAGTGGTGCTAGCCCGCAGCTAGCTTTGCCCGTTAGCTTCTTCTTTGTGATTCTATTAGTGTGTATTGGGCCTCTGACCCAGTGCAGGGAGAGTTGCAAGCGGGGTTTTCTGGACAGAGACAACAGGGGGAGATGAAAGACCTCAATCATCCTATCAACACTTGTACCACCCCCAGAGGGACTACGAAAAGGACTTATTAAAGACGCATTATGCAACCTTTTGTGTGAAAAGTTGATATTTGTGCGTATTTGACCATGTGCCACACCCAGTGGCTGTATGACTGGTCAGCATGGCGCCTTTACTCTCCGTAACAATGGTCCCTATGATGCCCCTGGATCAATTGTTTTGTAAGTGTGAGGGTCCATCCTTTGTGAAAACCTTCCAAACAATTGATTCTGGAGCGTCCTAGAGACCGCTGTGATGGAAAGTAAAGGCACCATGCTGACCACTCACACAGCCGCTGGGTCACTACATGGTCAAATATGCACAAATGTCAACTTTATTTTTCACATAAAAGTTGCATAATGCACCTTTAAGGTTAACAAGTTACTTAGTTCTTCTTTAAGCTTGGTTGTTGTAAATCATAAGATGTCTCTACACTGATATCTTGAGTCAACATACTGTGCACAAACACAAAATAAAAAATCTTGTTAATTTTATGGCATGCATGACATGGCATGTGGAAAATAATTTGAACATTTTTTAATTCAGTCTAGTCCCTTTAAAGAACAGAACACAAACTAGCTGAGCAGTAATGTTGAGTTCATGAACACCGTCATGAAATCACCACTTCTAATCTTCTCATCTCTAATACACAAATAATTTCAAGTTAATTTTGAATGGATGAAGGCCCTAATTTGGATGTTGTGATGCATGTTCACGTTCTAGTGCATCTAATAGCTCTGCATGGACCAATTAACCAGTCTACAGACTATTTAAGCCCCGATTAGTCACAGCCGAGCTTTTAATTTGACATGCATGCTCTACACAGGCCAAACGGCTGATCAAGCGGAGCAGGTGAATCCCATGTCGGTTATGGCCAATAAGCGGCACAGCAGCATCAATGAACGCCTGCCTCAGTGATCCTCAAACATAGTACAACCTCTGAAAATCATTCAGTAAAATAGACAGGCTTAATCACGAAGACAACAGCAACAAAACTGTACTGTACCAATTATAAAAATCCAGCAAACACTCCAGCAAACTAAGACTTTACCAAGGCAAAAACAGCTCAAGCAGAATTGAATCAGCAAGATCTAATCGAGGAACTGAGAAGAAGAAGCCTGGACTCAATCAAAAGCAAACCACAAGTGATTTCAATCTAACATGGGCCTAAAAACTACTCTTAAAAGAGCAAAAAGCAGCTCTAACTGAGAACTGGACTAGGGCCTGAAATTAACCCGATCTACATCAATAATTACATCATGACAAGCCACAATAAAGATGGGGTCTCCAACTTGCAGCTTCGGAGTAATCGAAAGGGCTTCAAACTCATACAATGTTTGTACAAGATCTCATTTTCGTATAGGTGCAAACACAAAGGTTTTGTCAAAGCTCACAAGGGTCAAACATATCTACGGAATAAAACTAATCAATATGCTAAAGTTCCACAAGTTCCAGCAATCTCGTTTCCTACCTTATCAGGATTCTGTTCGATCCAGGTCTTGACTGTGTTCAGGGCTATGTCGGCGGCGGGCTCATTGGGAAAACCTGGCAAAGAAACACGTATAAAAAAAATCAGTGTCAATAACAGGAGGATGCAACATGCACAGAGAAGATAAAGCACACAAGCAAACCCATATCTCCACAGGTAAGAGCGTTATCTACTAAATCAATGGAAAGCAGCTGTCTGCCGGAACCAGCTGTCTGATAAATACGGAGAGATTTGTGGTGCCAGATGCACAAAGATGGAAAACATTTCAGTAAATACAAAGAGCACATAGAACAAGCACATCTGTAGCAGAGAGACTCATTACCATCTCCTGAGCTGCTGCTGTGGTTCACAGGTCACAACTTTTACACAGGTGATAATAGACTCTAGTGGGAGGAGGTTGTGGAAAGTCACGACAGCAGTGATGGCTGATATACATTCATTTTTATCAAATTCAGCATTCATTATTACAGTTCTCTGGCTTTTTATTATACATAAAAAGGTTGTATGTTCCCATTTTTAAAGCCATATTTAAAACATTCCACTCTGTAAAAATACATATATATATAATATATATTATATATATAATATATAGAAATATGTAATGGCACTAAAAAGATGATATATTGTCTTCTTGAGGTAAACAATTATGCACATTCTAAATGAGACTAATTAGTGCAACTGTCTTTTACTTATAGGATAACGGATTACGGATAATCTGCCAACAGGTTCAAAGACAGAATATTATTGTTGATAAAATTTCCAAGCCAATGATCGTGATCACAAACTCATAACTCATTATTTCAGTCTATGAAATGTACCTCTTATTTTTGTCTTTTGTTTGTTGTTGTTTGTATTTTTCTTTGAAGTTCAACAATTTCATTTGCAGTTTATTGCTTCCTTTCTGCTGAATCCAGATTCACAGCAGAGCTGCGCAATCACACTGATTATAATCAATGAGGAAAAACACAAACTACGGAGCAGCTTCAGTGCTCGCAGGTGCCCTGTCACTCAACATAACAGACATCTGAAAATTCATGCAAATGCACTTGGAGCACCTTGCACTCTTTCAAGTGTCAAACGTGTTAAACAATTGATTTATTGTTAGTTTCTTTGTTTCCCAAAGATCATTCCAGAGCCAGCCTAGTTGAAAAGAGCGTTTGCTCATGTCCTGTAGCTTTGTCCTTGTGCAAGACACTTAATGTTCAATGTCACTGTCTATGAAAGTGTGTGTGTGGGTTCTTTGATGTAAAGTGTTTAGAGAGTTTGAGAAGGGTGACACAGCACTTCACCAGATCAATAGTTTAATGTGGTGCTATAAAGTTGAATAGAACGCCACTCTTTTTGTAAGATTGGCATAGCTTACAAGAGTAGTGCCAACTCAGGGGCTTTAACACAGAGTTACCACGACGTATTGATCTCCAGAGCACAGATTGCACTTGTATTAATTTTTAATAAGGCCAGCATAAGGAGAACTCTGCTGATCTCGAGATCATTTGCTGCCACTGTAGAGAAGTTCCCAGGCCTGACACTTAGAGTGAGCTATTGACTTAAAAAGCCCTTGGGGTCGGCCCTGCCTTTGCGCCAGTACAGTATATGTGCCATTACCAAAAGCGCTGACAATCTGCTCCCTGTCAGAGTGTAGTGTTTCAGTTGTCTTCATTTAAGAGTAATTATAGTTGAGTGTGGTCTTTTAACCCTTCGCAAAACTTGAGTATTCCACTTACTTACAAAACTTAAAACGCCCCCTCTTCTCAGAGTCCAGACCAGTCATGCTATTTACTGGGAACCGAATCTTTGGGTTCTGTTCATTTCAAAGAGTTGTTCAACGACTGTCTCATTTTTATATCGATTGATTTTAAGAAGCCAGCCCGATGAATCACATTCTCTGAAAACTAACCACCGCGGCAGAAGTTTTAATTAAAATTGTCCAACCTTATAGTGGGACTATTTTTACTTTTAAATACTTATGTGAAAAATAAACACAGATATCATAGTTCAGAAAGTTTAAACATTGGGTTTTAACGAATGAGGCCATCGTTTTTCCATACTGAGATATGTTCTTACCTGAGCTTAGACGAGTTGATGTGTACCTGTCTGGTCTTTACGCGTGTGCTCAGTCACGCAAAACGACCAAAGATGTTGTTAGCATTTAACCTATCCTCCTCTCCTCTATGGGGCCAAACAGGGTGAAGTTAGCGACCAAGCTAGTAGAGGCTAAATGCTAACATCTTTGGTCCTTTTGCCTGACTGAGCGCACACACAAAGACCAGACAGTTACGCATCAACTCGTCTAAGCTCAGGTAAAAACATATCTCAGTTGTATCTAAGGTCATACTGTATATCAGGCATTCCGGCGTTTCAAAAGATATGATTTGGTCATGACTGTCTCGACTTCAGAATGCCATTTTTCAGACTTCAGGCGAGGTGACAAATACACACTTTAACCACTGCACCTTTTTACCCCTTAGAGAACTGACTTGAAAGTTATCCTTTGTTTGTATCATAACCTGTGACCCCATAAGGCACTAGAGGACAGAGTTCATAACCTCAATTTCAACTCCCATCAGCTCACACTGTATACGCGTCATACCACCAATGCAAGTTGTTGGTCAAAGCAAACATTTCCTTTTTTTTCCCCCTTTTCTTTGGGTCACTGCCACTGCTCAAACGCTCTGAGACCTATCAAACAGGCTTACAAGCGCCGCGCAGCCACCTCTCACCCTCGCGTTGGATGTAAAAGGGGAAATATGAAAAGAAAAAAAAAAAAAAGCACAGAGAGACGTAGCCAAATTATTTCATCACACAATCGGGCCGCGCTGTCAAAGCCTCCCCGACTGAAAATGTGCTAAATCAACAGGCTCCTCCATCAAGATGTGTCTCCGCTTTCATCCTAGCGCTACCTGCAGCTTTCAGAGAGCATTTGATGTCTCTGTCTCATGTTTAACTTCTCCTCCTGCCTGGTGTCTGACAGGAGAGGTAAAGTAAGTCAGGAGTGGCTGGAGCACTGCTGAGCCCTCCCTGAGCTGCTCTCAAGAGTCGTGGGTGAAGCTCGCGGTGTGAGATGAATACGGCGCCGCGCTGTGACAGCCGAGTCGAGCTTTGTACCCTCTGCCTAAGTTTGGTAGTGTGTCAAAAGAAAGTGGGTTCCCCAAACTAGGGAGCAGGAACTGTGGTGGTAAGGAGGGTTCTGCCAGAGGTTTTTTTTTGCAGTCAAAATGTATTTATAAAGCACAGGGAAAAAAAACTAAAAAAAGTTGATTTGCTTAAAAAGCAAATAAATGACGATACAATAAAATAAAAGCTGTATTAACCTCTTCCCTGAACTGATCAATTTGTCACGATGTCGCCGTGTTTTTGTCACATTTTTGGCATGTTTTGGTCTTTTTTTGTTCATCTATTTGTCGGTTTATGCTGCTTTTTTGCTGTGTTTTTGTCACTTTTTGTGTCACTTTTTATGTCTTGTTTTCATCACATTTTTTGACGGGTTTTTGGTGTGTTTCTGTTGTGTTTTTTTTAAATGTGTTTTTAACATGTTTTTGTTTCTTGGGGGTGTTTTTGTGTGTTTTTGTGTGTTTTTGTCATGTTTTTGACGTGTTTTTTGTTGTGTTTTTTGTGTGTTTTTGTCAAGTTTTTGTCGTGTTTTTGTCATGTTTTGTCGTGTTTTTGACGTGTTTTTGACATGTTTTTGTCAAATTTTTGTCAAATTTTTGTCGTGTTTTGGTCTCTTTGTTGGTCATTTGTCGGTTTATGCTGCTTTTTCATTGCTTTTTTGCTGTGTTTTTGTTGTGATTTTGTCACTTTTTTGTCACTGTTTTCTTCACGTTACGTCATGTTTTTATGTTGTGTTTTTGTCACATTTTTGTCGTGTTTTCATCACGTTTTTGTCATGTTTTTATGTCGTGTCTTTGTCATATTTTTGACGTGTTTTTGTCATGTTTTCGTCACATTTTTGTCGCTTTTTTGACGTGTTTTTGATGTGTTTTTGACGTGTTTTTGACGTGTTTTTGACATGTTTTTGACATGTTTTGTTGTGTTTTTGTCACTTTGTTGTTGCGATTTCATCCTCCTTTTCGTCTCTATTTTGATGCTTATAGATTTGGTTTATGCCAAACTAGAGAAAATGTGCCCAGTTGAGGTGGGGGTTAACAGGTTAAGTTCTTATACTGATAGTCCGTTTTAGCCTAGGCTTAGCCAAAGTAAAAAACCCTCCAGCTCCTCTCGCAGTGAAGGAGCGGCGGCTCTACTCCGTGCTCCCCCAGGGTAACTGAACTCATTTCACACACTTGTATCTGCATCTTGTTCTTTCCGTCATGAACCAGATCTCATGACTGCAGGTGAGAACATGGATAATAAACAAAACATAGAAGGTGAAATGCTAATTATGCCTGTGCAATTGAATTCAGACACCTCTAACACGTGTCAAAATTCGCCTCTACATGAACTCGGTTAGATGCATTCAGTCTGAACGTACCAAGATTCTTGTTTACAGCTTCCTGCCCTTCAAATAGCTGCTCCCAAGAGCTGCAGCCTCCCCAACGCAATCTGGGATGCCAAGCCTCTCCGTTGGTCAGCCCAAACCTCCACCGAACGCATTTAACCTTTACCGTTCTCACTTAAGACTTTCCGAAGGTTTATTTTATGAAGCATCCACACATTTGCAGGTGCACCAACACTCCTACTCGCACTTCAGCTAACACGGGCCAACAGATGTGCGGCTGCCGAGAAAGCTGACACAAAAAAGGCTCGACGGAGACGGGGCCAGCTGTTTCAGAGGAGCCGACACGTGGGAGAGGTGTCACAGAGGTATGCATAAGCAAATGGTAATTACAAGTTTTTTTTGCTGTTGCTTGAATTTATAGAAGGAGAGACAAATTTGAGGGGGTGATATAGAATGAAAGATTAAGATGAAACAGGAAATGAAACAAAAGTCACTGGGCTGGAAAAATATTTTATCTTGTCTGTTTTCAAATGTTACTTTTCTTTTGCCTTCCTAAAGTTGCAAAAAAAAGCTACCTGCCAGCCTTGAATCATTTTGCGGTTGTTTATTTGGCAGAGGCTGCACAACTCACTTGTGATACACTTTGCTGAAATCCCTGTCCTTTTGACTGTATTGACTGTTTTCAGTAATTAGAGGGCATCAGCATACAATCCGCCCAAAGCAGGTAATCTATGCATTTTCTTTTACATTTTTAAATGACCCCTCAGAAAGTCTTAAAGGAATAGGCCATCGTTTTTACATACTGAGATATGTTCTTACCTAACCTTAGTCGAGTTAATATATACCCGTCTGGTCTTTCTCCGTGCGCTCTGTCACGCAAACGGAGCACATACGCAGCCTCTCCACATGTCATATAGCTCCAAAAAAGCTCACGATAGAAGCTACCAAGCTCTTCCACGTGTTCCCTATTTAAATAAAGTTATGTGAAGTGTTTTCATGCGAAGTATATTTACACAGAAATGTAGCATGTCGATTTTATAAGCAGATAAAAAGGGGTACTATATTGTGAGGCGTAATGATACAGGAGCACAACGTCCGCGCAGTAACTCCTAAAGACTTCCCCCGCTCACTTCCGTCAATAGAAGCTGCGTGACTTGTAGAGAGCTCGCAGAGAACAGTTGAAGCGTCGATAACTTGTGAACAATGCCTTTTACGTGCATCGTGCCGGGCTGTGATAACAAGCAGAAAGTATATAGTGTAGTAATGTTTCACAGATTTCCAACTCACCCCGGACAACGACACAGGACTCAGGACCTCGACCATGAGGTAGGAATGCGCGAGCACTTTCCGAAAATATATTTTCTGCTTGTTGTAAAAGGCTCTGTTCAAGTCACGCAGCTTCTATTGACGGAAGTGAGCGGGGGAAGTCTTTAGGAGTTACTGCGCGGACGTTTTGCTCCTCGTATCATTACGCCTCACAATATAGTACCCTTTTTATCTGCTTATAAAATCGACATGTTACATTTCTGTGTAAATATACTTCGCATGAAAACACTTCACGTAACTTTATTTAAATAGGGAACACGTGGAAGAGCTTGGTAGCTTCTATCGTGAGCTTTTTTGGAGCTATATGACATGTGGGAGAGGCTGCGTATGTGCTCCGTTTGCGTGACAGAGCGCACAGAGAAAAAACAGACGGGTATATATTAACTCGACTAAGGTTAGGTAAGAACATATCTTAGTATATAAAAACGGTGGCTTATTCCTTTAAGTATAGAATGTGTCCATTTAGTCATAGTATAGTCTTTAACAAAGACTTGTTTAAAGGAGCACTATACAACTTTTTCAGTGGAAAAAAACAACTTAATATTTGTGTATATTTGACCTTGCAGTGACTCAGTGGCTTTATGGGTGCAGCATGGCACCTTTGCTTTCCCTCACAGTGGTCTTTATGACACTCCAGGATCAGTTGTTTTTATGGGTTTGTACCAGAAACTGTCCAGAAACCCAAAAACAATAGATTCTGGAGCATCACAGACGCCAATGTGAGGGAAAGCAAAGGTGCCCTGCTGCACCCTTAAAGCCACTACAAGGTCAAATATACACAAATTATTAAGATGATTAAATTTTCACTTCAAAAGTTGCATAGTGCACTTTTAAAGATCAAATCAAGGCAAGCACTGAGTTAAAGTATCATGCAGTTTGTTTTAGAAAGAAAGTGTAAATCCCTGTCAGATGTCATCATAATTTAGGAATATATTATGCAGCTCTAGCAATTGATTTTACTTTAATTTCGTGGTGTGGTAGAAGAAAAAACAGGGCCAAAGCATTGCAATGATGGATGTAAACAAACTGTGGAAAAAGTCTGACTATAAACTCCACTGAACATCAACAGCCCAAGGTCAACTGCATCACTTCCAGTGCTCATCATCTGTCTCTTTGACAACATCCAGAGTCCTCACCTCTCCTCCCCTCTCCTCCCCTCTCCCCTGTTTCTCACCGTGTCCTGGTCATACATTCCTCCTCTGTGGTACTCTGATAAAACACCTTCAGTCATCACTTCTGTAACCTTGCCTGGGCATACACTACGACGACAATTGATGATGCAAAAGGCTGACGGAGTGAACTTCCAAAAAACAGAGAGCCTCTTCTCCCCCTGTGCACCTCCCCCTAAATCTGGTGTGCTTCGCTGGCCGTGGAGGCCTCATCCTTCAGGGCCAGAGAGGTGGAGAGGCGCTGATATTTCGTCAACTCGAAGAAAACAAAAACTATATAAAAAAGTATGAAGGATAAAACTAGGGCTTAATCACAATCAATTGTCAACAAAATATCCTGTGTTCTTGTTGTAACAAATGTCCAGTTGAATTTATTGAACTTCTGTGTGTTTACCACCCTGGATTACATCAATCTTTGTTGGAAGGCCTGTGATTGTTGTATTAGTTTCTACATTTCTCTCAAATGCCGACACCCTAAACTCTTGGACATGTTGAAGGTGAGACACTGCAGGTACAATTCAAGAAATCCGTGGCAAAAAAAAAACAATGACCAAATAAAAAAAAAGAACCTTTGAACAATCTACAAAATCACACAAAAACTACAATGAATTTATCCTAGAAATGAAACAGCATTTTAAATGTTCCTTGTACTTACTGAAGTTGACTTCGACATACTTTATATTACATGTATTTAGCACACATACAGGTAGAACTCGGAAAATGACAATATCGTTAAAAAGTGCATTCATTTCTGTAATTCAACTTAAAGTGCCAAACTAATATATGCTATAGACTCAGTGAGATATGTGCAGCCTTTATTTGTTATCATTTTGATTATTATGGCTCAGCTTGTAAAAACCCCAAATTAACAATCTCATAAAATTTGAAAATATTTTGAAAATGGACTGTAAAATTCTAACAAATTAAGGCATAACATATGTCACTTTGCATGTAATGAGTGTATCATATAAGTTTCACATTTTAAGTAGAATTATAGAAATAAATGAACTTTTGAACGATATTCTAATTTTCTGAGTTTCATCTGTACGACCTGCTTTGTTTTATGCTTTACATGCTTTACGTACTTTATGTGCTTTATGTGTTGTATAAATTGTTGGCTCAGGGACTGCAGATGGAAATATCTGGTCAAATAGACACACATTTTCTTTCATTTATGCTTCCATGCAACATCAGGCACTGCATGCATTAAAAAAGGGATAAATGGACTATATTTTCAGCGATATAATATCATTTTTTGATTATCTTGATTATTAAGTAAAAACATTTCCTAAGTAACACTAAAATCTAAATAAGAACATGGTATCTGGAGTTGGGGAGCTGGCACGAGGCGCGATGGCGGTGAAGCTGCGCCCCCCGAGGGAGCCGCCGCTGCTTGCTTGGCTCGCCTCGCCTGCGTGGCTGTATGCTGGGAATATGGCCGGCTCAGGGAGATTTGTCTTAGTGAGCTGCACTGATGGGATGTGTGCACGCGGTGCCGCTGATGAGGACTCAGGTGGTGCAGTGTTATTTCTGCTGAAGGCCCCTGTACTTTATCACCAAGTAGAGCGCAGCATCACCCACCCACCAGAGAGAGAGAGAGACAGAGAGAGAGAGAGGACAGAGGTGGGAACAAAGGATGTCTCGCAGCACATGCTTTTGGTATCTCCGGATCTTAGCCAGTGGTTATGTGGTCAGTGTACCAAAAAGTTCATCCGCTCTCCCCCCGAGTTTGCTACCGTTTCACTGCTATTTTTGAACACAGGACTATCAGGACACCAGAACAATAGAATCTCTATCTGGGAAAAAAGCAAAAAAGTTACAGGGTAATTCTGCCTTTTTTGTTTAGACTCACTGGAGAATATTTCTTACCGGTGATTTGAAACATGTGGACAGGTTGATGTTCCAAATCAAATGTGTGATTAAGTTATTTGAGAAAGATGGATTCATTTCCCCAATTATGAAGGTACATTTTTCATCACTGCCCCGTGTCAGATGAGGGAGTTGCTCCGAAAGGGAAGATTTCTCTTGAAACAGAATCCACATTTTTTATTCCTATGATCTCGGGCATGTAGGACCTTTGTTAATAAGAAGAAAAAAAAGTGAACCCTGGAATCTCTGATGCAACGCGCCGACACCAGCCCGGGCCTCTGTTAGGCTAATGCAAAACACCTTTAAGAACACTTGAAGGCGACCCTGGGTGACTTTAAGGATTTTTACACTGAACTGCAGGGCGAGCTCTTTGGATGTTCAACCTCAAAAGGATATGCCTTGATGATGTAAAGCTGTGCAAATTTTTTGTGATGTTTAATAAATTATGTTAACAGCGTCTGAATAAGAGCATGATCTTCTTTCTTTTATTTTTATAATTTTAGGTGATAATATTATTAAAGGCTTTTTAATGATCTACCGACATTTGCAGAGTACATTTCAGGCAAACACGTTGTCCAGTGCCAAACCCGAACTTCTCACTATCTCAAGTCTTCAAATCCTCAAAGTTAACTTTCACAACAAACTGTGTAGCTAAGGGTTTTTTTCCACTGTGCAGACATTACAGCTTCACCTGGCAACACGAGGAAAAGTCAACAACATGTCTGTGCCATGATGCATTCCTATTCTTTGTTTGCAAATAAATGGCCAGGAACACATTCTGCCGACCACACCACTTCTGTTTCCCTCCGAGTGCGCTGGAATCGTGGCCACCACATCTCCAAGTTATTTTTAGGTTTATATTTTAATGTGTTTTTTCCCTCGGACTTGTCCTGGCGCTGGGTCTTGAATTTCGAAATATGGAAATCGGGAACAAATATCCTGTTAATATAAAAAGGTCCAGCCTATGTCGAGCAGAGGTAGGAATTGTATAGTTAGCTGTATTTGGTCATGGTTCCATCTGTACCCAGAGCTGCCTGCCATACTGCTGCCTCTTCCAGCCTGGGGCTATGTGTTTGGTATTTGTACATTCACAGCATGTGTTCCAGTCACTTGCAGTCAACATGGGAAGTGAAAAGAAAAGAAGAAGCTAAATAGAAAACAAAACGTTCTGTTATTCTAAGGGGGAGGGTTTGGGTGTCATGCAAAATACAAGGGCATGTTACAATGTTGTTTCCTCATCAAAACTTTCTCTCATTTGTGTTTTTGAACCTCCATGTTTGGGAAATATTTGGATCTTCCCAGTAATACCTAGATCTGTTTTTTTGTATTGGTGCCTATATAGTGGCTATGTTGAAGGACTGGGCGAGAGGAGAAAAACCATTAGGAGCTTCCACAGCTGAGGGCTGTTGGAGCGGAGGGCACCAGTGCAGTGTGGCGATCTGGAAAGGGGAGAAGGGGTAAGGGACTCGTCACCTCCATCAGAGCCCAGAGAGAGGTGAGCCGGCCCGGGGTGGAGGACACAGCAGCGCCCCGAGGACTCCAGGCTCCGGCGTGTGGGTGTCAAATGGCCCGGACACACTGGGACAAGTCGGGGCTGTGACCATGACCGAGTTTGCAGCCACAGAAGGAGACAGTAGGGAGAGATGAAGGGGAAGGAGGAGTGAAAGGAAGGCTTACGAGGGAGGGAGGGCGAGAGCAGGCTCCGTGGCTTCGACGACCTTCACTGGAACCAGCGCATTTCAGGTGGTGCCGTGGCTTTGGCCTGATTGCTAAAATGAACAACTTTTACTTCTTTGTTCTACATGCTAATAATATCCAGGCATGGCTAAGTTGGCAGAGCGTGTGCCATAAAACGATTACTCAATAAAATGAGAACAATCTAGTTTCCCCCAATATTTGAGGAAATGATTCAGTTCATACAGCACAGCAAAACAGAGGTCAGCATGAGAAAAGAGAGAAAAAAAAGATCTCATGACCGCTTCATTTGACCAATCATGGTCAGAGCACATTTTTACCCACATTTAAAAGCTACTTGAGCAACAAAAATGGGAGTAAATGAATATAAAATACAACAAAAAAGTGTCAAAAATGTGTGATGAAAACGCAACAAAAAAGCAACAGAAAAGTGACAAAGCATGATGAAAATGTGGCAAAAAGTGTGACGAAAAAGTGATGAAAAAATTACAAAAAATGTGGACGAAAACTCAAGAAAAAAGTGACAAAAAGGTGACAAAACAAGATATGAAAAAGTGACAAAAAGTTGACAAAATGGGACGAAAACACCAGAAAAAAGCGAGAATAGAGTGATAAAAAATTATGAAAATGTGACAAATGCAACAAAATTGTTGTAGATGAGTTTTGTAGGTCTTAGCTTTCAAATGAGGCCCATAGGCTGTAAGCTTTTAGATTTGGGTAAAAACTGGAGAACATGCACTTGGTTAAGGCAGTTAACTTTGTTTTGTAAGAGGTTACAAAACAAAGTTAAGAGCAAGTATAGGCTACAGCTTTATCATTATTTGATCTATTTTTTTTTTTGATTGAATGCATTGATTTATTTGTATTAGCATGTTATTTATTTCTTATTTATCTGCAGGAACAGACTTTGGTCAAAAACATTCTCCTCAAGAATGGTCTATTTCTGTTGTACTGCAGGCGTTAAGCATTTTCACACCACATAAAGCCAAGCATGTCCCCATTTACTGCTACAAGTGTCTAACTTTGTCTAAGCTCCCTCTGCTCCCCACTGATACACCACACTGCACCACCAAATACGCAGTCCAGCCAGGCTAAGCCCTCACTTGAAAACCCCTGGATTTTTTTCCCTTTTTTTTTTTCTTTTAAAGGGAAGGGGGTGACTTGCCGAGCTAACAGCAAGCCATAACTGCGGCGCGATAACGTGCCATGGAAGTCTCCCACCTGTAATCCTCAGCAGGGATGAGGGGAGCAGTAGCGGGATGCCGTATAGTGTGTAAAAAAATAAATAAAAAATAAGTGCTAGCAGCTTGAAACCTTTGATCTGGACAGTGCAGGAGAACAGCAGCATGGACACACCAGTGGAGCTGTGGGGATTACCGACATATCTCCCCGCACGAGCTGAAAGTCCAGCGTCAACACTTCTCGATCCGTGACAGAGACAGAGGAGGCAGAGGGGCACAAGAGGGGCACTAAACAGAACGAGATCAGGCACTTGTGTTTAAGGACTGGGCAGCTTTTACTCCTTGGGTTATGGTTTCTGTAGATTTGCTTGGTAAACTGCACTTCCAGGAGTATATTTTTAGCTCTCAACACCATCATCCATAAGAGGTCTTTAACTGTTTATCTGTTATACTTACTTTGCTTACAGCAATATATAGTAATTATTGTCTTTCTGATTTCATACATATCACAACAAACAACAAATCAGACATACCTTTTGACAATAAGCGATTTCACATGTGTCACCTTATATTCCTTTCCTTAAGCGGGAAGATATTTCTGCCCACACTGATGCTGTATGTATATAATAACAGTCTTACAGTAGACACTTAGCTTCTCTATTATTGGCAAATGACATCTGTCCTCAGAGAAGCTGTGCTTGAGGTTCTGATAGGTTCATAAAGACCTGTGTGGGATAGCAGGTGTCAGTTAAATAGGAGATTTAATGCTCACGTAGTTGCTCCACGCTCGGAGCTCGGGGCCTGTGTGGTTTTAAATCGATCTCATGTGATGCGTCCTAAACTGTACGGATCATTACAGAGCGGCGGGAGGATGTTCTTCAAACCACTATTATGTTCACGTTCTAAAAATGTGTTCTTGGTATCTACCGGAACAAAATGTCTGACAGCATGGGCTTTTTTTTCTTTCTTTTTTGCCAAATCAGATTATATTATCAAAACACATAACAACATATGGAGCCAGATTGTATGAAACTCCTTTGCTATTATGTCATTGCCTGGGTACACTTTTCTATTTACTAATCCAAGTCTCCTCATGATAGGTTCAGCCTGGCATGAACTTATTTAACCTCTTAACCCCCACCTGTACCGAGCACATTCCCTCCAGTTTGGCTTTACCCAAATCCCAAAGCTTCTTGAGAAAAGCATCAAAACAGGGACAAAACCGAGACGAAAATGTGACAAAAACACAACCAAGATAGCGATTACAAAGTGACAAAAAAGTGTCAAAAAGGCAACAATAAAGTGACATAAAAATCTAAGAAAAAGTGAAAAAAAAAAAAAAAGGGACAATGCGACGAAAAAGATCAGTTTAGGTCCATTTTGTAGCTTTCAACTCTCTTGTACAGTGATTTTATCTGTGAAAAGTGCATAGAAATA
This sequence comes from Gobius niger, assembly GCF_951799975.1. Taxonomy (NCBI): domain Eukaryota; kingdom Metazoa; phylum Chordata; class Actinopteri; order Gobiiformes; family Gobiidae; genus Gobius; species Gobius niger. Next base: position 26,505,049 of record NC_136858.1, read on the forward strand.
AACTTTACTTACTAACTTGCTTACAAATGAGGCTTTGCACTGGCGTATAGGCTGTATCCTCCAGTAAAGAAGGTTTTAGTTTTGGGTAAAGCCAAACTGGAGAAAATGTGATCGGTGAAGGTGGGGGGTAAGAGGCTCTGGTTCTCTGCATTTGATCCTTCAAGGCTGCTAGAAAACGTGTCCGGGGCGGATAATCTCGGTCATCATAACGTGGAGCATCCCCGATTTTGCCCAATTCAAAAAAAATGAAATCCTTTCCATGAATTGTCATACTTTTTGGGCCACTGCTGCATGTGTGAGAGAGACATATGAGGCAGAGTGTTCGGGAGAGCGCGCGCCACGCAGAACATGACCTGCCTAAGTCGCGGTACTTGGACTCTTGGCACTGATCCTCTGAGACATCCGCGGTTGTCTCCTCTTTGGTTGGAATAATCCATTTTAACCCGAGTCACTCAGCGGTGATGGATGCGCGAACACCAACAACACTTAATAACCTCCATCACGCTGGGTGACCCGGTGCACCGCAGTGGGCACCGGTTTGTTTACGAGGGGTACCTCCGGACACACTATCCGGGCTGAAATTCTGCTGTGGCTAATGGACCGGACTGAGGGATTGGACTGTCAGTGCGCTGTGAGGCCTCATTTTTCTTTGGGAGCGTCTGAGGTAGCCCCCCGCGCACCTCTGCAACCCAACCTCCATTTGTGCCATCATCTGTCAGGGCTGACGGAGTTTCCCCCCAAACAGAGAGGCGTGAGAGAGAGTGTCAATTAGCATTAGCTTTTCTGACAAATCTGTTTTCCTCAGCACAAAGGCGGAGGATAACTTGTTCCTGATTCCTCTCTGTCACGCCGCTGCGAGGAGGGGATTTGTTTTTGTACTACACTTTAAGCCGGGAAATGGGTCAAGTACATTCAGGTATTAATAGATGCATGACAGCGGTGACAATAAAAACAATGGGGCGGGAGACAGCAGTCAATCTAACGTGCAAAAGAAGAGAAGCGGCGCGGCGGTTTAGGCCTGTGAATACTTATGCTGCATTAGAGTTTAACCTCTTAACCCCCACCTGAACCAAGCACATTTTCTCCAGTTAAGCTCTAGCCAAATCTAAAAGCTAAAAAGAAAAGCATCACAATAGCGAGGAAAACGAGGATGAAACCGCAACAAAGAATGTGCCGGAAAAGTGTCCAAAACACTTCAAAAACAAGGTGACAATGTGACAAAAAAAGCTACAATCACTTTTGGAGGTCTTAGCTTTCAAATGAGGCATTACACTGCTGCTCTCCAGTCAAGAAGCCTATATATTTGGGTCATACCGAACTGGAGAATATGTCCTTGGTGAAGGCGGTTAAAGGCCACTCATGTAAACATGTTTGGATGTTCATTTCGTACAATTATTCCCCAAACATGTGATCGATTTAAAAAACTGACTCATGCCCCTATCTGGAAATATGGGCTTCTATCTGTTTGGGGTTTCTTTTAAAGGGACTAGACGGAGTTTAAAAATGTTCAAATCAAGTACTTTCTACCCCCTACTTGCTCCAGCAATGTCCTAATGTGTAGAATAAGCCCAAACCAATTCAACCCAACTGTCGTTAAAATCCTGCACTGTCACTCAAAAAGTTGTTAAAGCAGTACTAAGTAACTTGTTTACCTTAATAAATCCTTTTCGTAGTCTCTCTGGGGGTAATACAAGTGTTAATGGGATGATTGGGGGGTGTTTCATCTCCCCCGGTGTCTCAAAGAAGAATCACAAAGAAGAAAGGGCTAACGGGCAAAGCTAACTGTGGGCTAGCGCCACTTCAACAGTATTTATTTATTTTACCACTAGCGGAGACCCGGCCTTCGGCCGGGCCTCGCTAGTCTCCACATTTGATATTCTGAGATTATGAGTGATTACAAAGAAATGTCCAACCCGTCACACAGTGCAGCTGTAGACCAGTGGTTCCCAACCCATTCCAAAAACTATGGCCACTACAAATGTGTAAAATAATGAATGCTCAAAATAATTTCAAACAAACTGCAATTGGAGTGTTTGATGCACCCGTACTCCTTTCTTATAAACTACAACGACAATATGTTCGCTAAACTCAGGGAATAGAATTCAAGAGACAGTGGAATAATTATGGATAAATATTAGGGGTTCAGCTCTAACGGTTTGGTTCACGGTGCAGGACCCGTGGTTTGGTCCATCACGGTAGTGTGCAATCCAAAAAATAATAAGTTGGTTTTGAAATGAAATAGCCTAATGATCGTTGTTAGACAGTATTCATAACCGTAGAATAGAATGGGCAATGCTTTCAAAGCTGCTTTAGAATAAAATGTACCTCTGGGCTCACAATACGTGAAAGCAAAAATAGAAAACAAATGGTACAGCAGCAAAGTAAAAAAAAAAAAAAAAAAAGTACGCAGTGCAGGCCATGCGCTCGTTAACTGGTAGTTTCAATTTCGCTTTGACTCACACGGAGGATAAATCAGTCGGAGCAGCGCGTTTGATTAGAGGCTCGTGTTTGAGCAGGTTGTGCGTGTACTTTTTTTTCGGAGACAAAGCTTTGGAGACGGATATGGCCAGGATTGGATCTTACGCATACACACTAGAGTGCGGATCGGGCTGATTTTTTCTGTCCGAGCCCGGCCCTCGTCCGACAGAGCAGTGATCAAATCCGAACCGAGCCCGACAGGCATTAAGATATTTGTGTCCGAGTCCGACCGAGCCCGACACATTTAAAATCACAATATTTCCATAAGCCTAATGACACAGTAGGATACGATATTGTTTGTGTGGAAAAAGTCAGATTTTATCCATCAAAAGGCATTCGGAACGTCAACACAGATGAGCGGAGCACGCACGGCCACACGCACGCACGTACGCGGAGCAACAGTTTTACCTGTGCGGTCACTACACGTGTTTCGTTGTCACAGCAGTTCACAACTTCTTAAAAGCATTACTGCGTGCGCACTGCGCAGTGCATAAGCGGGTTTAAATGCCGCATCTTCTATTTATTTATTTATTTATTTAGTTTTTTGACAAATGAACGCTTGCTATGCATGAAATGAAACAGACCCATTTTATTTTCATGTTTTATTATCGTGCTGATGTGTCCGAGTCCGATCCGAGCCCGAAAATAAGTTCTAAATATTTGTCCGAGTCCGACCGAGCCCGTCGGGTTCCGACGGGTCCCGTCAGACGTCGGACGGGTTGCAGCACTCTAATACACACGCACACACACACTCACACATCGTCCTGTTTGGATGCGCGCGTGCACACATACATACGCACGCACACACACGCACACAGCGCCCTGTGTGGATGCGGGCGCACACATACATACACACACGCACGCGCGCACACACACATCGCCCTGTGTGGATGCGCGCACACGGACGGCAGTCAGATCTCGTGCACGCGCGTTTTTGTGACGGCGGGGTGTCCTCGGACAGCAGCACCGTGGTCCATATGGACCCGTGGCCGATGTAATAACATCAGCCCCCAACACCAACCACGCACACACTCAGTACTGTCGCCAGGCTTCCTGGTGTTCCCAAACGGTCTCCCATCCCAGTCCTAACCAGGCCCTTCCCTGCTTAGCGTCTGAGGAACGGTCTCCCATCCCAGTTCTAACCAGGCACTTCCCTGCTTAGCTTCAAAGCCGGTATGGGAAATAAACATGGCGGCGCCCAGGCGGCGGCCATTGAGATAGCGTTTTCTATAATAGATTCTACGACACCTGCAGTGGCGCTTATGGCCTCTAGGGGCATGAGTTACGTAGTTCTGCTTTAATTTGGGTCCGAAGTACCGTCATGCACGAGCTTAATATAGATATTGCAGTTACGCGCAAGACCTGAGGTGGCAGTAGCGAGTATAAAAATGACAACGCCCATCAACGTCCCTTTAAATACTCAATTGCAATGGCATTTCCTCACTTTGGATTCATGCAAAGGCACAGAAAGGGATGACACAAAAAAGCAGTGAACATCCACAAGAGTGCAATACTGATACATAAAGTATTGGCTTGTTTGTTATACATAGTTTTGTTGTTTCGATATAAAGGAAATATGCCATAGGCTGAAGTGTGTTTATATTAACTCTAGGTCTCATTTATTCACTTTTATTATAATAATCTATACAATGCTGAAAATAGCAGGCTTTGATATGCTAGCAGTGTGGATCTGTATTCTCAGACACAGCCTTATCTCGCTCTGTATGTCGCTTTGTTTTATACAGCAATGGGCAGAAAGTGAGAGATCAAGAAGATGTGCCGCTCACACTAAAAAGCCTTTGTTTACATTGCTGAGATGGCGGCTGACCTTAAAGGTTATCTTAAATGTACAGGAAACGTCAAAATGGCTGACAAGAGAAGCGGGTCTTTCCAGATCCGCGTTACTCCGGGGGCCACGCTGGGAATACGATCACGGCACTGTACGTCCCTCTGAAAAGCTCTCCTCTGTTGCCCTGTGCTGAGGGGAGATCTCCAATCCTAATCAGCCGCATTGTTCTGTGCAGTGCCGTTGTGAGGAGCGCTAAGCTGTTTATTTATTGAAGACTTGTTTAATTCGCCCCTCCGCTGCGTCGAAGCATGCCTTTGATGCTGCTGGAGAACTATGACAAGCTCCCACTGGCGAAAACACCAATAAGTGGTGGCCCAGTCAGCACTCTACATAATACAGTGATCTCTGCTGCCCCTGCGCTGGCTGCCGTTGTGTCTGGCACTGAAATAATTGCATAGGCATATTTGAGGGAATAGCAAGGGGAATTGTATTGACATTTTTGTTTGCGTAAGCTCTCAGTCGTACAGGAGTTGTCCATTGTGTTGTCCACTTACAGAGTACATATGACGGCTGAAGAAGATTTAACTCAGTGAAACCATTGAGGGTCCCAGGAGAGCATTGTAAATTATTAACTGTGTGACTGCCATTGATGAGAATTGCTGTCATAAAAATGGCAACTGTTGCTTGCCATGATGGTAATTCTCGTCAATCGTCATTTATTCTCGCGCCGGTACCAGCCACTTGTGTAAACAAGCCTTGAAATGCATCACACCAGGGAAAAGTATGCGAAATTGGGCAGAGGAATACCTGAGAACAACATTAAAATGAAAGAAAATGAATGAGAAATGGGTGCCTGTGTGGCAGAACAATAGATTTTTCTGATGTTTTTTACAGTTTCACAGTTAAATTTATGAAGCGGGATGTCGCAATTCATTCATGGGATGTTTTAAACACTTCAAAATGTTGCTTAAAGGCACACTGCGCAAGATTTTGGACTACACTTTTGCCATCAGAACAAACCTTGATCTTAATGACCAGTTCAACCCAGAAAATGCTGTTTTTGCAGTGGTAATCAAAGAATGGATTTATATGAGGGACTAACCTGTTTAAATCTCAAATTCTACTGACTTTAGTCACATCTCCATGGAGACGAGCTGGAGACGTGCCCACTCCTGGTAAAGCTACAGTCATGTCTGAGGAGAGCTGAGCCGCTCACAGCAAAATGACTTTATTTTATGAGGTATTTTTCAATGATGAAAATATGTGTCAGAAAATAAATGCTTGTGCTTCAATTTTATTCACTGGGTAAAATTCTACACAGTGTGGCTTTAAAAGATCTATTTTACAAAAGTGTGATTTTCAGTTCTTGCCAAAACAGGACTACCGTATCCGATAAACAGTGTTGGGCAAGTTACATTCAAGTTGTAATATATTCTACGTATATTAGTAGAATTACAGTTTTTAAAATGTAATATGTTTGTATTACACGCTCCTGTTTCAAATAGCTGAGTTACTTTGAGTTGCCTCTGAGTTACTTTTGGCAAAATATAAACCGTCTGATATAGTAATAATGCCACCGAGCAAAAGTGCAGTCACGGATTTCCCTTTCCTTTGTTACCTCCATTTTTCATTCATGCATGTGACTTAAGTTGGTTAAATTGTAATAACTAATATATTACTGTATTCTGTGTGAGTGATGTGTTATGTTCCTTAGTTACTGGAAAAAGTTGCATATTTTTGTAACATTACACCCAACACTGCAGATAAAACTATAATAAGACGCTTTAAAAAAAATGAATGTAGACTTAGATCTTTGTTTTGGTATAGCATGTGGTTATCAGAGTGCTGCATAATTTGAAAATGAGCAGACTGCTGGGTTGATTTTGAGAAAAGTGCTGGCAGGCAAAGAGTCACATTTTCTTATGGCAAAAATCCCACACACTTGGTTGTAGAAAATGTCAACATGCACATGTGTTCAAATCTTTAGCATTACAAAACAGGTACTCACCATAGATGCCGGTGGATATACACGGAAAGGCCTGCGAAATGAGAAAACATATTAGGGCACAGTGATATGAATATACATAAACCATAAGGGATGTTTCAGCAAAATTTCAGACAAGATCTGCTGCTGTTGTGACATTTTTAAATTGAATGTCACATTTTATTCATCTCCGAAATTAAGGCAATAGCAACAGAAATCCAATTTTAGTGGGTTCACCGTCTTAAGAAAATTGGCCATTTCGGTAGATGGATGTTTTTTCTCCCACATTAATAAAACAAACAACTCAACAGCTTCAAAAACGTACGTCTGGTGGTTTTGCAATATCACAGTGCTTCATCAACATCATTTACTTTTTTTTTTTTACTTGTTCATTTAAAGAGTTGGTTCATGCTGTTGCTCCAGGGAGGTGCAATTTTCCCCTGTTTTTTACCCCAGTTCCATTGCATAAAACGTAGCCTGAGCTTTTACGGCTGCTCCCAAATATACCGCGCATTTTTCTGCCTTCTCCCTGTCCCTGATGTTGTGACACATTACTGCAATTAAAGGGCTCTGTTTAACTGGGCTCAGGACAATATGGAGCGAGGTCCATACTTCACAGCTTGCATTTCGTTGCCGGAGGGAGAAGTCAATTAGTCTCATGAGGCTCGAGGTATACGCGGCTCGCTGTAATATCCACATGAATATCCAAATGAGCTTGATTGATCCAGTCTTTGGCCTCCAGGCAAACTTATAAAACACACAGCTCACCTTATTCCATTATTGAAATACATTTCAAGCCGGAACAAATGTTGTTTGTGTTTGTGTGTGTTCTCTCACGCCACACTCACCGGCTAACACGACTACTGCGTTTTTTATATTTCTACACTACTACACTTCCTACTGCTACTAGAACAGCATCTGCTACTTCTATTTCTACTATTACTTCACTTCATCTGCTTGAACTCTTGCAGCTTCAACTATTAACACTACAATGATTACTACTACTTCAGCTTCAACGTCATTGTCGTCTACCATTACTATTACTACTACTACTACTACTACAACTACAACAACTACAACTACAACAACTAAAACAACTACAACTACTACCTATTACTATTACTATTACTATTACTATTACTATTACTATTACTATTACTACTACAACTACGACTACTACTACCAAGACTTCTATCACTGTTTGACCATTTCTATCTTACTGCTATTCACTGATGAGCACAGGCTTGAACTACAGCCCTTTTTACTTGACCAAAGTTAAACAACTTTCTAATATGAAGCCCACATTTTCTCCAGATTTCAAAAAAAAAAAAAAGGTGCTGTCAATCAATTTAAAAATATAAAAAACATTAATCTCTTACCCCCCGCTTTAATCGAGTGCATTTTCTCCAATTAAGCTATACCCAAATCTAGAAGTTTACAGCCTATAAGGCTGCAGTAACGCCTCATTTGAAAGCTAAGACCAACTAAACTGCTCTCAATGGATCTTCTTCCTTGCGTTACTGCCATTTTGTCATCGGATTATTGCCAATTGCCAATTTTTTTTGTCAGCCTTTGTTGCTTTTTTGGGGCTCTTTAAATTGCGCTTTGGACCCATTTTTAGTTTTTTATGTCACTTTTGTGTTGTTGTTTCATTATGCAGCTTTTTTAATTGCATATTTGTAAATTTTCTATGGCTTTTTCACCTCGTTTTCCTTTAGTTTATGTCGCGATTTTGACACTTTTTTCACGAAGCTTTTTGATTTAGGTAATGCCAAATTGGAGAAAATGTTCTCGGAATTAATTGAATTGAATTATTATATTCACACCAATCCAACATAAAATGCTCTAACTTAAAGCATTTGCTCACATTTCATTCAGAAACTGGTAACTATATCATAAATCTATGTTTACAATTTGTAGTTTGTAGTTTAATGTCAGTGCTCCGTCCTTCAGGAAACATGTGCTCGAGATACAAAACATCTTATTCATTTGTGATTAATCCATGATTAATTAACTTTCATTTGATTAATTGTGAGCTAACTTTGACAGCCCTTTTTCACTAGGATAATAATAAATAAATAAATAAATAAATATAATGCAAATCTAAAGTCCAGAGTGGAATGTACAATAAGATTGTAGGGAATAAAAATGGAGCAGCCTCTGTTTCAGAAGCCCAAAGAACGCTTAAATACAGTCTGTAATTTGTAATGGCTTTTGATAAATCCCTTGCAGTTTGCTACAGTACACACTGTGACAAACACAAGCAAATAAAAGTAAATGTTACAAATGTTAACATTTCCAAGAGCTTAAGAGCAAAATTGTGCATATATTTATGGCTGTCTATTCCAAAAAGATTATAAAAAGTAACCACCTTGTAATAGTCCTGGCTTTGTAGCACTTTGCGGCAGACGTATTATTCAGGCATGGCTTTATAGCTGAAAATAGTTTCATTATTCTTCACTTCTGTGAGCAAATATATTATGATGCATAGGCCTCGCTGTAAGCTCTCCCATTTCGCATTCATCTTTTTAAGTATATTAATAAACAGTAAAGTGAAACGGATTTTTTTCAAAGGTCCCATTTGTCCAGGAAAGCAGCTGAATACGGGTTTTGGTTTGGTGCATTCATCACGAGGCGTGGCCGAGGCTGCGTTAATATAATCACATGACAAATGAAAAAAAAAGAAAAAAAAAAGGAAACATTTGCATGGGACGCTCACGAACAGATGAATATGGAGCATCTAAATACTACAAAATATTCATCACAAGAGCAACAGTCGTGTGTTACCATCCCACACAGCCAAAACTCACCCCAACTGTTTGTTTTGCCACAGCGACCCTGTCAAGCCCGATTTAGAAACACGCCACGGCTTTATTACTGAACCAACACACAATTAATCGAACTGAAGGGGGGAAATTAAGAGTAGAAGCACAAATATATCATAATGAGGATACAACAGCAGGGCTCTGTGTGAAACAAACTAAAATAAATCCACACATTAGCAAATAATACACCATTATGTCAATTTATCAGAGGTGGATTTGGCATTTTTTATTTTACTTTTCATGCTAATCCCTTTGTGACAACATGATCTCAACTTTACTTCCTTACTTCTTGAACACAACTTTTCCACGATACTCAATTCAAAGCGATGAATGGTAATGATTCTCTGATGGCAGGACTCTTCACAGCAGACAAAGCATCTTCGAACCCACGCATTAGCAAAATAAAAGGATTTCTTTCCCGAAGCCTGTGCGCGCGGTGCTTTGGAGACGCGGGCCCGTTTGTCCTTGCTCACAGCGCAGCGGAGTATGAGTCGGTTTGTATTCTTATTTACCAGTTTCCCGGTTCCGCCTGTCAGGGGGAATCTTTCTTCTGTGGCTGATTTAAATCTTTTACCGGAGCTCTGACCTTTCCAGATGAATGTCTCCCTCTGACACAAACCACACACGATGAAGGGAGGAGACGCACGGCCATTTTCGGGCTGCGCCGAAGCCATCGATGGGGCCCGGCAGGAAGAGGGGGTTTGTAAATGAAACTCAACCGACATTAACTGTAATTTACTTAGACATTCATTAGATATTCAATAAAGGGAAGTTCAAGAGTTAAACTAGGTACTTGATCAAATCTCTCCACATATTTGAGCAATAATTGATTTCTGTGTTTGGCAGTCAGTCTTGCATCATCTTATGGCTGGTTTGTCGTAGCAGTTTCAGGCTTCAGAAGGCGTGTCTTTAGCTGAGGCGTGCTAGCATGCTAGCAGGGTTTATTTCCGCGGAAAAGTCCTAAGAAAGTCCTGTAAAGTGCAGAGTCAGACTCGTTCATGCCTGGCCTCTGTTGTGACTCTGGCGGCAGTGCGGTCTGTGCTGATGTGTCAAGGTGTCACTGCCTGATGTCGGTCGTAGCTCGTCTTTGGTTGTACGACGGTTCTATTTTAAAGGGGGGGTATTATGCAAAATCGACTTTTACAAGCTTTACATCATGTTATTATGTCACTCCCTCATTAAAAACATGCCTGAAGTGTTGCCTTGGCACATTCACGTATTTTTGAGTAATCTGTAAAAACTCTGATGGCAGCCATTTTAGGGATAGGTTTGCCTGAGTCCTCCTAGGAACGCCCCCACCTCCTGGAGACGCCTCAGAGCTTTCGTCACCAGCCGAGTAACCAACCACTGCTCCTCAGCAGTGCCCCCTCCCCACTGATGCCACAGACAGTGTGTAGAGGGGGCGTGTCGGAAAGGGTCAGAGGTTCTTAAAGAGACAGAGGCCTATTTCAAGACATTTGCTACAGCCATTTTGAGAGAGCCATTTTATACAAGGCAGTTATTCTAATTGACTGCATTTACAGACCAACATAAGGTTTCATCATCATTGTAGTGTGCTATAGACTGGTGCTATGTGATTGAAAAAAGCATAATACCCCTTTTTAAATCTTTGTCCCTGTCTCACCGTCAGACTTGCGATTTTTAGCTACGACCTAAGATTTTTTCACCACTAGTGATCGTACGTCGCAGACGACCAAAATCGCTCAGAGCCATGGAGACTTCCCGCTCTATCAAAATGTAAACTGGATGAACACACACGCGGGACGTCCATTCAGACTCTGCCCTGGGTAAATACAGGGTGAATTAACCTCTTCACCCCCACCTGAACCTGAACATTTTCTCCAGCTTGTCTTTACCCAAGTGACAAAAATGAGATGAAAAAGGTGATGAAAAGGTGATGCAAATGTGGCAAAAATGTGACCTACAAAACTGATTGCAACTTTATTGTCGCATTGTCGTCACACTTATTGAAGCGTTTTTGTCTCTTTTTTTCATCGTGCTTTTGTATTTTTTTTTTGGCAGTGTTTTAGTCCTGTTTTTGTCGTTTGTTTATTGTGCTATTGTGGCTTTTCCGGCACATTTGTGTCGCTATTTTTACGTTGTTGTTTTTTCAAGAAGCTTTTAGATTTGGGTAATGCCAAACTGGAGTCAATGTGCTCGGTTCAGGCGCGGGTTAAGAGGTTAAAAAGGAAGTTATAATGGACCTCTGAGGACCCCGAGAGGCACAACAGGGAGCCCCCAAAAGCTTGTCTACAAAACAAGCACATTGAAAAAAGATTTTGAAAGGAAATGTAAATTTATCTACTAAAATGTACGACTTTAAACTTCTTTTAAACCCAAAGTCATTGCTTGATGTTATTTCCTATGTCATTTTTGATGTAACATAATATAAAATACCTTTGAATGGAGCAAATTATAAACATTGGGGCCCTGTGAGAGTTCTTGTAATGATAAAAAAATGATGATTAAAAACAAAATAAAGAACATAACTGAAATAAATCGATTTAATTCATCCTTACTGTATTCTCGAGTGCACATTGTTACATAGATCATACGCACACTCAGCACAGTATAACATTACAGCTGTATTCAGTGCCATTTTGCCTGGAGTCAAAGGGAGCCGCTGCCAACCCTGTCCCGAGCCAACGGCCTCGTCAGCTACAGGCCAAAATGTCAACAGACTCTACTAAAACTTGTGCTCCATAACTTCACCACTTCTGAGAGTTCGGCAAAGACGAGCACCACATCGGGCACGATCGCTTTTACTGCTGCTCCGCTTGATCCAATTTGATCCATTGATTTGTGCTGTATTACATTACGCCAGCACTTAACGGGACGTTTTAAAGATGACATGTACAGGATTTTGGCTCGTCGCGGATGCAAATGTCATTAAGACGCTTAAAAAGACAGTTATTGCCAAAAGGGAAGATAGGCAATAATTGTAAACGGCGGAGCGTCTTGGCAGAGGATTCTCGTATATATAAATTACAACAACACACTCAGCAGTAGTCTCTGCATTTAAATTCATGCATTGCTTTAACCTTGCTTAAACCTAACACTGAAAACATTTGCAAAGTTTAAGTATGTTTCACTGATCAAGGTAAACCGCTAAAGTCTTCCCTCCCTTTCATCCTGAACTGATCAAAATGAAGCCTACACGGGAAACAAAAAAAAGGAATAGCAATGCCTGTATTGCGTATACACATGCAAACTAGATGGTGCCTGTCAGCTCCAATAAATCTCCTCATTGTGGAGCAGATCTGTGACATGATGTTCAGTCTTCCGCATTTTTCATGACAAGGCGTGCACCAAAAATACACCACTGTGGGGGACGCTATAAGTAGGGCCCATCTTTCATTTGCTTTGAAGATCAAGGCTGGGCCACCGAAGTAGGGAGCAGTTTTGACAGTTGTTAGCGCACCCTGCCTTGCACACGTGCTAACTTTGCATGAGGCCCCCGTGTTAATTAGGACATCCAGCAGTATCTCCGCTGCCATGACCTATGATTTCTGGTTTTAGGTTATTATTCCCGTCTCTGAGTGCTCATTAGGAGTGAGTCAGCAATGTCCGCAGCATTGCGAGCACGGGCCCCACACCTGACATGTTGGCTTGTTGCTGATTTTCTTTGCTTAGGGAGAGTTCAGAAATTGGTCACAAGGGAAATTATTCTGTTGCCGGAACTCCTCCCTAATCTATCACATCACTTTAAAAGTAGAGCACCTTTCCACTCAGCCTCTCTGCGTGTTGAGCTCACAGGACTAAATATACTGCGAGCTGGTGCATGGGATAAAGTCTGGCAACTGTCTGTTTATGCTCAGTTAATGGAGCTGTTAATTGAGCTCAAACATATGGAATTTCCTTTAATATCTTCTTACTTGCACTTCTTGCAGCTTATTAAAGCAATGATTTAAAGACTTCAATGTGAGAATGAAGACAGTGCTCATGAAATGAAGTCCACAGAGAGGCTGACAGCCTGCAGGTTTCACTCATTTGTAAAGCAGCGGGATGTGGCACAGTAAAGATGGCTCAACCTGTGGCTGAATGGGCCTGTCCCACCGCAGCTGCACAGATGGAAACAGGGGTATACCCGCCCCTCAGTGCTCTGCTGCAGGACGCTGTCGGAGGCACATGGATGTGACTACCTGAGTAAATAGCAGCAGACCCGGGGTGGTGCCCTATAGCTTCAAGCCCCTGGCCTGTTTGCGGATGGGAATTATGCTTATAAATCACATCAGTGAGTGGAGACCTTGTGCAAATGCAACTACAAGTATGTTATTATAAAACAGTGTTACACAGTGAGGCCACATACGAATCCGCTATGGTGACTGCTGTAATGCTATAAGCATGCAGGTCATGCTTTCTCTTCACATCAGCTGCTGTCGGGGAAAGCACACAGCGCATGCAGATCCGGCTACTCAAATATTGCACATTATCACTTTTTTTTTTTACTTTGCATAATACCACACTCCATATTTGAATACGGCTGCTGATTGTTTGAGTGTCATTATGGCAAATGGAGGATGAAAAAAATGCAGCGAACGAGAAACCTGAAACCTAATGGTCCAAGCTAATGGCTCAAGGGCCATGTATTTTATATGTGCTGTGATCAAGTGGAACTATTTTGCAAATACAGCCGTCCATTAGGGCAGGGTGCCGGGGTTTTCACCAGCTTCACTCAGTGGCTAAGACATTAAGAAAAGCAGCTTATTTATGCGTACACAGTTCACACCACAGCCCTGTCTTTAATGGATAAATGTTATTATGCAGCCAGAGGTTTATGGATATCCAAGGAATCTCACACTGACAAAGGAACCACAAGTTAAATTTGATGCATGCACAAACATTATGTATTGCTTTGAAACCAAATAAACGTATTCAACTACTTGCATATTGTTGAAATTGCACAAAATAATCAGTGCACGCAAGGAAGGGGTTTGCGTGGGCATGACAGTAACACCAAAAGTCGTTTCTCTCGTCCAAAAGCACCTCATGTTAAAGGTTAGAAGACATAAAGGAATTGCCTGATGAAATGATAGAGCAGAGATATTTGATAATAACACAAATGACAGCTTGAATGTTACACAATATTGCATAAACATGTATGAATGCAGCAAAAAGCGATATAGGATATACTTTCTTTCAAGAACATTACAACAAGCTTGATCACTCCAAAAGGTAATTTAAGCCTCAAAAAGACCCTTTAGAGTGTAACGTATGAGCTATATTTAAATGTAATTCACACATATAAAATCCAGATCAAACATTAAAAGCTTCCCCTTTTATTATTCATGCCACATGGAGTTCCGGTGGTCTACAGTGACACTGATTTCCCAAGTGTTAAAGGGAAGCAGCTAAAAATTTCATGATACCATAATATGTTGAACTAAGGACACGTGACCGCTCAAACCTACAGATTAATCTCTACTTAACATGGCATAGACATTAAAGCAATAAAGTATGGATGGAGTGGATGACAGACAGGTTTCACACGAGTGGGGGAGGGACAGCAGCTAAATCTCGTCGAATAAAAAGTACCTTGGAAATTATGTATTTGTGAAGTTAATCTGTTCTGCCGCAGGTGCAGCCCTTGTCGTGGATTTCTGTTTTGAAAATGTATTGAATTGATTTGGAGAATAAGATCAAGGCCGTCTTCGTGTCCTGATCCGACATCACACATCGCGGAATCAACATCCGACGAATAAGACGGCTGATCAAAGGCAAACACACTTCTTTTTTTAGGCTTTTTGCTTAAATGTTTTAATATTTTCCAATCATATAATAATGTATGTTCTCCGTGGTGAAAGAATGTATGTAAATGATAGATTAAGGCCAACCTTTTATAGCGCCCATAGCTTCCCTATAACCTTATTCCAAGATGCAGGAAATCAGGCAACATTTTACAAGTAAAGTGCTTGTACATTTGTGATGTACTTTTTTTTTTTTCATTCTTCACTCTGCCTCTGAGCCTTCAAAGAAAATACTTCTTTTTTTTTTTTTTTAAATGCAGAGGCTATGTGCATGGTGCATTAGGACTCACTTGCATTTGTAAGTTACAGGTGGGCAATAAGACAAGATCAAAGCAAGATTCTGTGTGAAAGCATCAAAACTCTTTTATGAGGAAGTGAAAGAAACACCATGTACCATATTTGCTTCTAAGAATTCAAACGGAGGCATATGCAAATTCCCAATGTCCATGTCAAAAAGGAGATTAGCAGCATATGGAGCTAGAGGAATCCTTAAACATGTCCTCAGATTTGTAACATAAGGACGGATAATTCCGAGTAGATCTTTCGTGTAAATGTTAAAATTATGACCAAACTTACTTAATTTGCCACAATATACAAAAGTCTGTTATGTGCCCCAATACAGGGACATGCACTAGAGAGCAGATTTTTGAGCTCGCAAAACTACATTTCTGACTGTAAACAAAGTGCTGAAAAGCTTTTTTACTGGAACTTTGCTCTAGACCTTAAAGGTCCTATATCATGCAAAATCGACTTTTTGGAGCTTTTAGCCATGTTGTTATGCTATTTCCTTATCAAAAACACCCTCAGAGTGGTTTGTGGCTTCATTCACGCAGCTCTCAGTAATCCTCCTGAATCATGCTCTCTGAGCAGCTGCTCCTCTCTCTCCTGGTGAATGGCTGAGTGTTCAGTTGTGTCGTAACAACGGAACGGAAGTGCTCGACGTCTGTAATGTAATGTCTTAATTCTATGCTTACGGCCTGATTTTAATTTGTAAAACAGCTTTTTCATTATTTCTGTCGTAAGAGAGAAACAAAGAGTAAAAAAAAAAAAAAAAAAAAAAAAAAAAAAAAAAAAAGGATGTGCCCGAAGTGCTTCCAGGTCAGCTGTGGCCAAAACAAACACATCGCGTCTGAACAGATCAGTCATGTTTGCGCTGCAGCTGTGAAGATGGAGCTCGTTACCTACTCTGGACACCTGTGTTTTATTCTTAACTAACGATAATGTCACGGACGGAGAAAAAGAAGCGCGTTTGGCTACGAGGACGAGGAGTTTATATTCAACCCTTTTCAGGAAGAGGCCACTCAGCTGTTTTTTTCTCCGGGATTCAGCGACTATCAGCCATAATGGTGTTTTTCTGTGATTGTCACTGATGGATGTTTGGGGAACCTTCGCCAGAATCAAAGTGGATTAACTTTTATAACCAACGCGAGTCCCATAATGTAAACAACGATGGAGCAGAGCGGTGAGTCAATCCAAACGCGGGTTAGCTTGTGTGTTAGCATATTAGCATGTGTGTTAGCCATTTATGAAGCTGTGTTGCAGATGTCAACTCCATATAACTGCATCGTGAAGTAACTTCACTTATTGTTGTTTATTTATATTACGGTAAAGTTGTATGAGCGGAGAGAGGGGGCGGAGTTAACTGAATCGAAGCGTTGTGTCTTCCGGGTTTGAAAAATACCTCCAGAAAACACTTATATTTATCACAAAAATGAGTGCTCCATAATGGTAGAGGTACAATATATCATATAAATGCCTATACTTAACTTTGGAATGGCTAAAATAGCATGATATAGCCCCTTTAACAAGGAAATCCAAACTAAAGCAGCAGCAAAGTCGCACACACTGCCTGTTCCTTCTTATAGAGGCCATTGTTCGTTCTTTTAATGTTATTTTTTTAAATATCGAGCTGGACTAGGCCCTCCTCATTGTGCAGGACTGTAGTATTTATGGCTAAACAATGATATAGACGGGGCCCGTTCAAACTGCTTTCCTGTGATGACGTGGACAGGGTTTTCTAAGAGGGAGACAGCTATGACGACAGTCCAGCATCAGGAACAAGAAACCAGCGGGACCTGATCCTGCGGGACCTGATCCTTTGGGATCAGGCCGAATTGATGTGGCCATGGGTGGAAGAGTGTGGTCAGAACAAACACCTCAGGTGCCGACAGCACAGTCTCTAGTTTAGAGCAGAACACCTGGAATTTATTCAACCCCAACCAGAGCAATGCACTGGCTCTTGTCAGACAGAAGATCCAAGTGACAAGGACAGCTTCTTCCTCCAGGTTCTTCCCTCCCACTGCCTCCTAGTGTGTGCAGAGATTGTCCTGTATATAGTGGTAACTATTATCTTTCTATATATACTGTATAATGATTCTCTGTATGTTCTTTACATGAGGTAGAATTGACAATAAAGCTAACAGAACAACACAAACTAAATAACAAAATATATAAATAAATATTAGCAGCTGCAATGCCAGAGTTGAACAGTGAAAACTGATTTAGAAGGAACCACCGTGCATCATTACTTTTTACACCCGCTGGCAGCAAACACACAACAATGTGTCTAATCGGAAAAGAGAAAAAAGGAATTTTTGGTGTTGGCAGACATGAAAGTTGGCGGATGGTTCCCGTCCAAAGCTAGGCCGCTAATTAAACATTTTTTTGCTTTCAAGGCGCCCTTCAACATTTCAAAAGTGCCACATGAAAAGCACTTCAAAGTTAAATCGTGGAGGTGACAGAGCAGTATATAAGGCGAGCGACTGTTGCATACAGTAATGGAATCAGCATTGGCACAGCTGAGGTTAAAGTTAAATGTTTTTAGTTAAATGGCAAATGCAAATAACCATGATTGAAGATAAATGAACTGTGAGCACAGGACAGGCCAAACGTGTTAGAACTTTTGCAGACAGCTGCGAAACATTTACAACCATATAATTAAAAATATTGTTTAGGGAAAGTATCATGCATGTACCGGCTATATAATGTTGGTATATTGGTACTTTGCCGCACTAATTCTCTCCGCACTGGGACGCAGAGGGACATCCGTTATTGTGAAAGGGTTAGCTCCGAGTCAGTGCTGCAGAAAAGGCATTAACATGTGGTCAGTGGGGTGCAGAAGGGAATAAATATGGCTCCTGTAGTAGATTATTCTTAGCCGCAGCCCGCTGGTCACTGAAGCATATTTCTCAGCAGTGTCAGGACTTTGGATATGAAATGGCCCAATCCCAAAAGAGATAGACTCCCCGGCCTCCAGGCAATTGCCAGCCTTTGAAGGTTGACAGACTGCACAGTGACAAAGTCATTATTCGCCAGCACAACAACCATATAAAAGAGCGTTACACTCGGACGATCGCACTGCAGACATATGGCTCACTGTTTTCTGCTTCCCTCCTCCTTTCTATGGTGAATGTGGGTTTGTATGATACTGTACAATTCTAAAAAAGCACCCAAAATACCTCATTTTGTGAAATAAAATGAGTTTTGCTGTTAAGCATATTGTAACGGCAGACATTAGTAAAATATAAAAAAAAGACCTCTCTGCACTGTGCATCAAATTAGATAGCCTTTTTATGGATGGTGTACTGGTTGTTTTTATTAGTTCAGTTTAGTTTAGTTCATTTATTTATTTGAAAGGGATTGTGCGCAATTATAACATAAATGTTGCAATTTGATGCAGAGTAAGTCTGAAACAAGACAAAATTCACAAGACAAAGACGTTGACCACAAAAAGACCAACACACACTTCACAAATAAAAATAAAAATAAAAATACTCCTCTTACATACAGGACAACCAGACAAGACACATCAATGACACAAATACAAACACCAGAGCAGAATCAGCACCATGGGAGAGATCTTTTTTTAAGTTCAGTTTTAAAACTCTTGATGAAACTTGCTTAGTCATCACATGGAATAATGAAGGTGCTAGAAATGCTTTAGGTTTGTTTTTATAATAGTATGCTAAGGTTTTTATATTACAGATTCCAATATACAGTGTGATTTTCATGTTATTCTTGCTTCATGTATGCCTTTGACTCATTACTTTGGAAACCAGCCCTCGGTGAAGGGTAAGAGTTAAAGATTTAGACTTAGAAGCACATCAGCTTTTCAAACCTCATTTCAGTCAAGTGCATTGTGCTCATAGTGTTAGTAACCTGCTTTACTTCTTGTATTTGGAGTCACTTAACTGTGTCTATAAAAGCTAATATGGTAAAAAAAAAAAAAAAAAAAAATCTGCAGTCAAAACTAGGCCATAACTGTGTATGTCCCAAAGCGCAGCACGGCAAATAAACACTAACATTGCTCTACAGGCACAACCTCATTAACTGCAAATCGAAGCATGCTCTGTACTTGTGCGCCATTGACCCTTGGAAGAATGGCAAATACATAATTATTATTGAATCAAAACAACGTTTTCTCCAATTAAAGAGATTCCCTTTTCAATGGGACAGCACACACAATTACAGAAGTTCTGTTTCTTCTTCTCACACACTCACTGGTTTGAGGAAAAACACAAACATTTTAAAACAAGGATGATGTGTTGACTTAGGAATTAGGATGCTTTGTCATTGCCTCCACAACGCGAAAGAGAGAACAGTGTCCTATTTGAACAGCTTTGGATCGCACTTGTGCGCGTGCAAGACAGTGATGCAACATCGTGCAGAATAGTTGCATCTATGAACTCTTGGAAATTTGACAGAGCATAAAAGTGTCTAGACTGCAAAAACAGCACTGCAGCTGACCACAAAACATCTGATCATTTATAGTTTTGAAGCATTAATATTACAATTTAGGTTAGACTTTAACTGCTTTTACAATAGAAAGATAGAAAGCTTGTAGAGTATAAATAAGCACACAATCCAAGAATGCAAAGCGGTGTGTGCCTTCAAATGTCAGGAATTTGCACAGAAAAGTCGCTTTCACCATGTAAGTGAATCCTAGCCTTCCGTTTTGACAGCTTATTTACCCGCAGGGATCAAACGTTGGCACTTAGTGTCCGTGACAGATCTAAATCAATGCAAATGATCTTTATCTTACTGTCTGAATACAAATAATGATTAAAAAAAAAACTTCAATTATACTTGTCAGAAAAGATTGTCAAGGCCACATAACCCCTGCTGGCCTAAAATGGCTAGTCTGACCATTGTCAGCACTGCTCAAAATGATTCCCTAGTTCTCTACATACATCACACGCATGCGTCTCAGCCTTGACGCATGCGTCAAGGCTGAGCATATCGGGAGAACGCCAGACGCGGACAAAACACGAAAATACTGTGGTAATTAAAGATCTTTCTGATTTATAATGACGGCCAGTCAAGTATGAAGGTGGACTTGATCTGGTGAGCGAGCTGTGATATGTCTAAGAAGAAAACAAGGTCGCAAACAAAGCAAATTGGACTCGGCCTCGCTGAACAGGTGCCTGAGATTGACATGGCAGGAAAGGATATCAACACGCAGGAGCTGTCTGAGCTGATCCGAACCATAATTAGGGAAGAAATCAATGCAGCGGTTGATAAACTCCAACCGCAACTTGATGTCGTTAAAAAAGATTTGACTGAGTGTTCCATCAAAGTTGCCGCTATGGAGGAAGCACTGAACTGCATGGAGATCAGAGTTACGGCGCTGGAGTCTGCAAACGAAAGTCTGCGTAAAGAGAACACGGACTTGAAAGAGAAAGCCGATCGCTTGGAGAATCACAGTCGGAAATATAACATCCGTATTCTCGGCTTGGTTCGAGATACCGAGAAGGGAAATCCAACAAGTTTCGTGTCCGCTTTGCTCAACGAGCTGTTCCAGGACAAACTCCCTCGCGCACCTGAAGTGGAAAATGCCCACCGCATCGGACCCGTGGCTAAATCTGGACAGCGCGCAATGATTGCAAGAATGCACAGGCTTGAAACGAGGGATGCGATTCTACGTTTAGCCAAGAAGGAAAAGCTGTTTGAAATTCGTGGAATGAAGCTGCGCATTTTCCCCGACCTCACTGCGGAGACGGCGAGGGCCAGGGCGCGTTTCCGTGAGGTGAGGAACAAACTGTGGAGCGCAGGAGTGAAGCACGGGATCATTCACCCAGCTACTTTGATTTTGACTTTTAAAGAAGAGACCATGAAGTTTACTGACCACCGAGCTGCAGAGACATTCTATAAGACTGTGGTTGAACCTGAGATGCAAAGCACGAACTGATGGCAAAGCACAGGTATGGACTTTGCGCATGTAGCCTAGTCTACGGATATATTTAAGACTGCTTCTGAAGCTCGAAATACAACGTACATGCTTTCAGTATCCCTGTTTAAATTATTATTGAATTATCAGTTCAAATGCTAATAGTGGGACTAAGTGGTTGGCTTGATTTATGATTATGATTTAATGACCACAGAAGTTATGTGTAAAATATAAGTTTGTCTGAGTTGGCGTAACATCCTATTAGTTGTCGTTGACAAATGTTGGCAAAATGGGGGTGCATATGTGTGAATGTGTGTGTATGTATGTCTTTGTGTGTTGTGTGTCTTTTTTGTCTAATTTGTTTATTTGATAGCTCTTCAATGTGTTTAATCAGAAGTTACTATCTGTGTAAAATAAAAAATGGTGATGGATAAAATACTCTCAAATAAAGGACTAAAAATAGCTCATTTGAATGTCTGTAGTTTGCGAAATAAGATTCAGGATATTACTGGGATTCTAGGAAATAATTTGCACATTTTGGCAATATCTGAAACGCATTTAGATGCAACTATAGACGACTCCCTTTTGCACGTAAATGGTTACCTATTATATAGATGTGACAGAAATATAAATGGTGGAGGAGTGGCTTTTTATGTTCAGGATCAAATACCAGTGAAGATTAGACAGGACCTGGGTTGTATTGGGGTTGAGGCGCTGTGGTTGGAAGTGCAGTTATCACACTTAAAGCCGATTCTTGTTGGTTGCTGCTATCGGCCACCCAATGCACCAATAGTCTATTTAGATCGAATCTGTTATATGTTGGATAAAGTCTGTGATTTAAATAAGGAGATTTATTTTCTAGGTGACCTAAATATTGATTGGAGTTTGAACAATGGTTCAATGAAAAATAAGTTGCAATCTATAGCTGACACTTGCAATCTATCACAAGTGGTCACAAATCCAACAAGAATTGTTTATAATGATGTTGGGACAAAAACGGAAACATGCATAGATCTAATTTTTACCAATGCAACTGACTTGTGTTCAAAAGCAATTTCAATTTGTGTTGGCTTTAGTGATCATAATTTAATCGCAATTAACAGAAAAACTAAAGTCCCCAAACCGGGCCAGAAGATAATAATAAAACGGATTTTTAAACATTTCAATGAGACTAGTTTTTGTAGCGATATAAGAAATATTGACTGGTCGCAGGTACTACGGGAAGTAGATCCTGATCTTGCTTTGGAAGTTTTTACAAACCTATTAATGCCAATTGTTGACAAACATGCCCCATTAAGACGAATGACAGTGAGAAACATTGCTTCTCCATGGTTAGATGCTGAACTTAAAGAATATATGAGGGAAAGAAATAAATTAAAGTCAGAAGCAATCTCCTCAGGGGATAACGCATTATGGGAAAGGTACAAACAACTTAGAAATCTTGTTACAAAATTAAACAGAACAAAAAAGAGAAGCTATTATGAATATAAATTTGAGAACGTAAAATTAGACAAGAATAAATTATGGAATACATTAAACCAATTAACAGGGCGGAGAGATAAATCTGTACCGACATTTTTAGATGTAGGTGACACTTTTTTGACTAAACCTGCTGATATAGCGAATTATTTAGGAGATTACTTCACTAAGAAAGTTCTGAATTTACAAAAAGACATGATTTCACAGTCAAACCCTGATTTATCTTTCAATACAATTAAAAACACAATTATGCTGAATAAATCGTGTACATTTAAATTTGATAAAGTAAGTCTGACTACAGTAAAAAACATATTACAGTCAATGAAAGATAAACCTTCTGGTTCTGATGAGCTTGATGTCAAGTTCTTAAAGATTGTTGCTGATGTGATTACTATGCCTATATGCTATATTATTAATTTAAGTTTAGAAAAATGTGTTTTTCCTGCTATCTGGAAAAAAGCTAAAATTGTGCCTCTTCCTAAAAACAAAAAGGATAACTTCTCTGGGAAAAATAGCAGACCTATAAGTATTCTGCCAATTTTGAGTAAGATCACAGAGAAAATAGTTTATGATCAAATTAATCTGTATTTCTCTAAAAATGGCTTGAATTCACCCTATCAACATGCTTATAAGAAAGGACATTCCACAATGACAGCCTTAGTTCAAATGACGGATGATTGGTTGCATGAAATTGATGATAGAAAATTAGTTGGAGCTGCAATGCTAGATCTGAGTGCAGCATTTGATTTAATTGATTATGATTTATTATTGGGAAAACTTAGTTGTTATGGATTTCAGAAGGGTGCAATACAATGGATCTACAGCTATCTTACTAACAGGGAGTTTAATGTACTGTTTAATGGTAGTTATTCTGAGACAAAGGTTCTGTGTTGTGGGGTGCCTCAAGGGAGTTGCCTTGGACCACTGTTATTTTCTATTTTTACTAACGATTTGTCTTTTATTTTGGAGTGTGCCACTATTGCCCTATATGCAGATGACTTAACTGTTTATGTGTCGGATTATGACTCTACCAGACTTAATACTTCATTAAATAATGAACTAAAACTAATTGAAAATTGGATCAAAGAAAATAAGTTAATTATTAATGTTGCGAAAAGCAAATGTATGATATTGGGATCTAATCATCTTTTAAAAGAGTCCCCTGTTCTGAATTTGTTTGTTGGTGGGTCGATCATTGAACAAGTGGCTGAGGTCAAACTGCTTGGTGTGACTCTGGACAGCAGGCTGAACTGGAACGCTCACATAAAACAATTAGTGAATAAAATGGGTAGGAGTATGGCCGCAGTTCGGCATTGCAGAAAATGCATACCGACTCGCATACGGAAAACTTTGGTGGAATCAATAGTTTTATGTCATCTGGATTATTGTCCCATCATTTGGGCAACAACTACAGAGAATAATTTAAACAGATTACAGATTGCACAAAATAAAGCGGCTCGGCTTGTGCTTAACTGTTCTTTCAGAACAAGCATTACAGACATGCACAATCAGTTAGCATGGCTTCAAGTAAGAAGTAGAATCAATTATTGTCTTATTAAATTTCTAAAAAATATAATTATCACAAAAGCACCTGAAATTATTTATAATAGACTGACTCTCTTCAGTGATGTTCATACTTATTCCACTCGCCAATCAAGTGAAGGGCGTTTTCTGCTACCTGCCTGTCGAACAAATCAACTTCAGAGAACATCGTGTTATAGAGCAATGGTGGCATGGAATTCACTCCCACAATTCCTGGTTTCTGGGATTCACAATGTTAGTTTTTCCAAACGACTTAGATTGTATGCACTTACTTTGGAGTAACTGGATCATCTATGTAATGACTTTACAATGAGCTATGTCAGCTGATATGTTTTTGTTATATTTGATATGATACCCCGAGTGTGGTAATATTTGTTTTCATAGAAGAGCTTATGTTGTTATATTGTCATGTTCAGTAGGGCTGAAACAGTTAATCGATCGGTCGACTAATAATCGATTATTGAAATAGGTGACAACTACTGTTAAAAATTTGTAAAAAAAAAAAGGGAAGAGAAAAGAAGGAAAAATGAAAGAAAATTAACTAAAAAGGAAAGAAAAAGAAGAGAGAAAAAAAGAAAAAGGAAAAGAAAAAGAAGAAAAAGAAAAGAGAGAGAGAAAAAAAAGAAAAAACATTTACCATCCTAATACTCTATTTACAGCCAGTCAATTAGTTGTGTAAATAACTGATGGATTGATCGACTATCAAAATGACCGTTAGTTGCAGCCCTAATGTTCAGTATATATGTGTTATGTTTCGTTGTGTTTCGCTGTGTGTGTGTGTGTGTGTGTGGGGGGGGGTATGTGTTTTGTGTGCACTTCTGTATTTGTCTTCATTGTTGCACAGCCTTGATGTTAATATTTGTTTAAAATTGTTAAGACCCCAGGAAGAATAGCTGCTTTATTTAGTAGCTAATGGGGATCTAAATAAATAAACAAATAAACAATAAACACATGACTGTAGCTTATAGACCTGCTATTTGTGTGTCATGTTTTATACTGTACGGCTGTAGAATCTGGCCAACAGTCAAATACGTGTGACCTATCATGGCACATGGTAAAAAAGGAGAGTCATACCTGGTCGTGATGAATTTGAAATTCCTGTTTTATCCCTGTGTGTGCTGCTGCTGTACGCTTTTACTTTAAACCTGCGCGCTACATAAAGCCATAAATCTAAGCATGCCCAGAGGTAGGAGCAAACCAGCGCTAATTAACAGGAGCGGGACGAGGGGTCAAGGCTTGTGTCGTATTAGCGTGAGAAAACACTATTTTTCAATTTACAGAATACCGTCCGCCACATGGAAATAGAAATCTGTATTACCATGGGCACAATTATAAACACATACACTGGACAAATGATGAGTTGTGTTGGGAAAAGCGTAACGTGTAACACTGGTGCTTTTGCATATAACAACAAACTAATAGGGTGACCACAAAGCAAGGGCATTGATCTGAGCGGAGACTATGCGCAGTGTTAAAAAGGACTTTGGTGCAAGGACGTGGTAAGCCGTGCGGAGGTCAGTCCTGCTCGTACAGAGACCTAGGGGCCGCTGTGATGATGGCGTGGCAGCCGCGCACTCGGGAGAGGAGGGATTACAGACATGAAGACTGACAGCTCCCTTTGTATTCATTTGATCCTCATTTTCTGCATAATAGCACTCGGCGCTCAGGCCAGCGGCTCCTTCAAGGTGCTCTCACAGGTTGGAACTCATCAAGATATGCAAAACACAGCGCTGCATTACAGTCCTTCTGACGCCGGTGTGACCACTTTGCAGGTTTCAAATCAAATGGTTGAACTTTCTTATATAGTACAGCGATATAGTGGAATGAACTTTCTGAAACATTGTTCCTCTTCTTTGTAAATATTCTTCCAAACACCATGCCCCCCGAAAAAGTCTAATATTTAGCCATGTTTTCACCATACTGGATATTTTTGTCCGATACCTCTTTTGGCCCGACACATGCTCTTTGGGCTGCGAGCCAGATCAAATCATAGTCTCTCGTCCTTATTTGCATGAGGAGACTGTGCCAGGGTCTGAAATGACCTTCTCTTTTAGTTCACTTGACTCTTGATGATGCTTTTAAAGAGTCAATTAAAAAATGTTGCTCTAACTGTTCAAACTGGAGAAGATTAAGGGTTTCCATACTATCGATCATTTTATCAACATTGTAAATGTTTTGTCCACTTTCAAATGTATTTTATTGTTCTTTTAAGAAGCATTTTGTGGCTTCTCCTGTCCGTGAAAGGTGCTGCATGAATAAATTCACTTGCTGCTTTTTCCCCCCTTGAGATCAGAAGCCTCATTGATACCAACATAATGCTTTGCTACAGAGAAGCGATTCCTGAACGCAGTTCAAACACTGGTCTATTAGTCATGCTGCCGGCTCGTTTCCACATGTGTTTTTACTGTCTCCCGGGCAAAGGCAGCAGCACCCACTCACGTTTACAGCACTAACACTCCATCTCATCACATTCACACCTACGGCAAAATAAAGCCTGTGCATCGCGTCTGCAGAGAAAAGGAAGCTAAGAGGTGAATACACACTATACAGACTTCACTAATCCACTTTCACACTCCGTAAATGTACAACACATGTATTATACATGTGTATAAGTACATTATAACCTCTAAATGTGGCATGTAGAAAATGGTGAAAGTAATGGGCAACAAAAAAAAAATCACAAATACAAAGGACAAAAAAATAGAGTTGTTGTAATCGCATTAATGTTGTCAGACTGAGGTAAAAGGCGGCAGAGTTTTACAACAACAAGGTCTGTGTTCTCGCGGTGTCTGGCTTGGTTTCCTTCAGGTGCTCCAGCTTTTCCTTTAGACAAAACAACAGGCTTATCCTCCAAACAAACGTGACCAAACCCAGTTCTGAGTCTGGAGAAAAGTCCTCCAGTGCAGCACTGAGGTCATGTGTTTCTCCTGACTGGCAGACATTATCTCAAATGCAGAGGGTTCATTTCTTTATGGGAACAATTTCATAAGCTTAATCAGAAGACATTCTTACAAAAAGACTTTTTCAATTTATGTGGCATTAAACTTTGGTTTTAAACAACTGGGGCTTTGACATTCGAAAAAGTAAATACTGTTTTTATAAGAGCAACTAGTCTACATAGTGATCCACTGCACTACAGGCAACTTCTAGTGAAGCAGCGGGATTCTTGTTGTAGTGTAGCATGCAATCTTAAGAATGAAGAATAAAAACTTGTTTCTCAGAATCAACTACAAAAACAAAGCCAGGTTGTAAAACAACAGCATTTCCTGTTCACAACGGTTTGCATCGACACATGAATTTCACACCTCACAACATGATTTGGAAATTTGGAAACAACTCCAACCTTGCGCCCTCACCCGTCCTGCTTGAGGACTCCTGATGATCTCTGGATAAAAACACAACACTGAGGTAATAACAATGTCAGCCCTGGACGCCCAACTGTGATCCCCCAATAACCTCTGTACACTCCTTCTCATGTACCACAGCTATCCCACAGGCCTGAACTCTCTGCTCATGTCAACCTCAAGGAGAGCGCTTTAAAAAAGTTCCTGTCACGTAGTAAACTTCCTCTATTCATGGCAGGTCGAGGGATATGAGGGATCAACAGATGTGAAAGTGTTTGCTGCCATCTTTAAGCAGTCCTGTCACTTCTAGTCCTGCGCTCAGAGGGACAGGGTATAAAGTATGGGGCTGTAAAAGCAGTGTTTTGAAACATTGGGCGTTAGTGGATTTATTGAGTGTAAAACTCTCTCCTCTTCTCACTATCCACCTTTAAATCCCCAAAGAGATTTATTCCACCAAGTGTCCGGGCCTAATAAGAGGCTCACAGACAGTCTGGGGACAATGTTTTCTTCTGCATACAAAGACACAGGAGAGCAAAACAAACGCACTTTAATGAAGCAACAGTGGCTCCACGGTTAGAGCCTAAAGTTGGAGGTTCAATTCCAGCTCTACTTAAAACATTTTACCTTTTTTCCAATAGGTACAAATAACAGCTAGCCCAGTCAGAAGAATTGAGTGTCAGTGAAGTATATTGTGCAAGTTCCAAACCTGGAGAAATGGTGAAGTCCAAGCAATCAAGGTTTTACGCCCGATGCCCTTCCATAACACAGCCTTACTCTTCTATTCATAGGTGTGATGATATGTGACAAAATGTGGCTTGACACTTTCGAACTATACAAAACACGCCTCAGCCTGCATCTCCATATGCTGTATATAGACAGGGTTATTTGGGGGTGCATAGGGCTGCTGTTATCATCAAGATGCTAAATAACCCCGTTTCCAGTGGGACCTGACAGGCGAGTGGGGCTGATCCAGAGAGGGTCACCTTCATGTGGGGACAGCAGTGTCACCGAAGGGGCCACAAATAACGCCACTTCCACCGGAGCCTATAGCGCAGACACCTCCAGTCATCCAAGCAGAACAACAACTCTGCAGCCTTCTCCATGAAAACAAACACGGCTGATGTGAGAGGTGGGCAGAAATACAACGGCCACTGGGGGAAAGTAGACGGACATTCAATTGTTCGTTTATTTCCCACACAACCTACACATGGAAGTGGAGAATCAATGTTAGTCTGTGGATCAATGAAGATAAGGGAGCACATATTTAGCATAAGTTGAGCGAATGGCATGTGAATAACAGACAGAGGGCCAGATCTTGTGGCGGCGCACGGGGCGGCGCAGGCTCTTGGGGAATTATTTTCCGAGTGGCGGCGCTATATGTGCTATTCGCCTCCGCCACCTGTGAGGGGGCGTCACAAGAGGAGGTGACTGCACTGATGGAAACACGGCTGACATTCACTTCCTCGTTTACATTGTGCTGTCTTGCGTTCTTTCTTAAGCCTTAGGCTCTCACAGGTCAAACTAAAAACTTTATTTACCCCATCGTGAGCTAAACGATGTTCACGTCTCGAGAGCGCAAAGCAAAACAAAAGCACATGTTCACCCCACACAACCACTCTCCTGGACGGGGAGTCGATCTGGTTGGAGGAAAATGTGTGTGTCTCCACCCACTTAAATGCGCTAAGTCTGGAGTGGCAAGATCACAAAGTGCACTCCGACTGAGCGCAAAATGTCACGCTATCGTCTCCGTTTTGATGCACAAGATCGGGCCCAGAATGTTGTTAAAAAATGCCAAAAATGCCACAGTTCGTATTGGAATCACTTTGTATCGGATTGGATTCAAAATGTTAACGTAGCATAGATATTAAACAATGCTTCAAAAATA
Organism: Gobius niger; assembly: GCF_951799975.1. NCBI lineage: Eukaryota > Metazoa > Chordata > Actinopteri > Gobiiformes > Gobiidae > Gobius > Gobius niger. The sequence continues at coordinate 26,534,288 of NC_136858.1, forward strand.
ATTTCTGGTGTTGTTTACATTAGATGTGTTATGGTAGAGCTTTTGAGGTCATTTTTTAGGCTTCCCTACTGGTGTTGTGTTCAAGTGTCTATGTACATTGGTGTATAGGAGCAAATGCAGAGAAATTCAAATGATCCCAATTGACGCACTGTGCATTGTCCCGATCCAAATTCCAAATTCAATTAAAGGAAGAACAATTGGTACCAGTATATCTCAAGAGATATTTTGTTAAATGTTGTTAAATAAAGTATGATCAACTAAAGAGTTAAAGACACACAACGGGCTCGATCTTCAGCCTGGTGCCTGGTACTCTAGACAGCACCAGTGGAGCACCAGTGCTTTCGCCGGTAGCCTGAGGGCTGAGGGCATCACTTAGAAATAACAAGGGGTCGCAGGTCAACTTACTAAGTATTTCTACCACTGTGAGTGAAACACTGTGAGAGAGAGAGAAAATATTGATGATCCCACTAGTATTGAAGACCGCGGGGAAAACTCCATGAAACCGCAAAACAAAACATCAGCAGGTGAAGAAGATATCACAGAGCTATATCTATATCTATATCTATATCTATATCTATATCTATATCTATATCTATATCTATATCTATATCTATATCTATCGATCTATATCAATATCTATTTATATATGGCTCCTTTTGAACTCCTCGACAACGCCTATTATGCCACATACCCGGACATATTATTAACAATTATTTCAAGACTGTTGGGCCATTTGTTGTTTTGGAGCACAGCTGGTGTCCTAAATGAGGGGGGACTTAAAGACCAGCACCATGTCCCCAACCTGAGATTTGGGGCAGTGCAGTGAAGGTCAGAGGCAAACAGTGTAGACAGCATCAGACTGATTGGGAGCGCAGGGAGCAGCTGGCTGAGTCCAATCCGAAAAGTGACAGTGAGACTCTCCAGGTAGCTTGTGAATTATGGCACTGTCCAATGGATCCTTTCTGCCTCCATACGCAAACTAAGTGTTGCTTTGAAGTGCCCCGTCATTTACGCCTGGGGACCCATATCCGATTTCTGGCTAATTTCTGAATTGTGCATGCACCGTTTGGTCAGAAACTAGAACTGTTGCCATAGCAGATTTCAACTACGCTGGTAACTTTTTTAAATTTATTTTTTTCCAAATGGCCCTGGGGATAAAACGGCTAATTATGCTCTTCCAAATGAGGAGTTCATCATGAATATTGATAAAGCATTAATTAGTTGCTAAAAGTAGAAAATCATTTTCTCTGTGCCCAATATATCACATGTTTTTGGGGCAAAAATGTACAGAGTCTCAAAGGATAGTTTTTCTTCTTTAAAACAACGTTGCATGATATGGATTCCTTACATCCCTGTATTTCAATCAAAGGGGCACTCTTGTCATTTGTGACTGGCTGGAGGATTGGTTGCACCTATTTTTATTCTTTTTTTTATTACATTTTGCCAGAATGCCAGATGCCCTTCCTGGTGCAGCCTAAAGGTGACCGCTTTCCCTGCTATCCCTATGGTAACAAGCCATTTTCTATGGACCAATTCAGGATTATAGACTGCAATCTTACTAATTACTGTTAAGCAGTATTTTTTATGTGCAGTGCTGAATTGTGTTTACATTTACAACAGCTGTGATTGCATACTTTCTTAAGAGAGGTGAAAATTGTATTATGCCCTATTATCAACTGTCAAGCGCAAACTAAACTCTGTTGTTCTCAGACTGTGGAATGAGCCGCCCCGTACATTGATTCCCTTCTTGTTTTAGATCCTGCCTTAAGACTTGCTCTTCTTGATGTTGTGAAATCTTGACGGTTAACACTGTTTTTTTGCCACTATGTTGTGTTCTATTGTATATACTTTAACATTTTCTCTGTTGTTTGGTCAACTTGTTGTTTTTAGTGCTTTATAAATAAACTGGGTTGGATTATAGTATATAGCATTATAGGACCATTCTATACCAGATGTGACCCATCACTCCAGCACATGCTTTTATATAAGGATTTAATGAAAAAAATCATACAAAATCTCAAAGACATAAGGGTGACACATGTACACTGTCTCCTCAAAGCAGCATAAAAGACTTCATGTAGGCCACAGTCATTACATCCAATAGCCTCCTCTTAAGAGTGTGAAGACGCAGACAGAGGACTAATGTCATACTGGGCTCAGGTGGGGCGCTAATCATTTCTCACATTAGGTGTCCAAAACCATCATGGCCCTGATTAAGCCAAAGAGATCCGCTATACTTCTCAGAAAAAAATATCTTCTTTCTTTCATAACCTTCGCTCTATAGAAGGGAGTATGATTGGAGTCTGACTTCTCCTGCCTCGAAAAGCAACAGTAAAAAAGTATTTATGCAATATAGTCTAAATGAATGCTATATAGTCCAAATAGTCTGGTGACTCACGAGTACAAAGAACCTGGGGTTGGAAGGTTATATGTTTAACATTACCATAGAAAGCTTCTATTTAAGGGGGAACTGGCAAACATTGGGGGTCATTTCCCCAAGCGTATCCTAATGTGTAAAACAAGTGCCACGTGCAAAAGTGGATCAGCAGTAAAGCATTAATCATGTAACATTCTCTCATTTACATATCAGTTTTGGGGTCCTAATACTGTTACAGGCTGTTCATAAACAAAATGAGTGTGCACAAAAACTCCAGTATCAATCCCGAACTCTATAGACTCTAAGTCTTTTTCCTCAAGTCAAGAATGAAAGGTGTGTAGTAATAGATAAAGGAATAACAGTGGTCATGATTACACAACCTATGCCTTGTTTACCATGAAAAAATGGTATTACAGGCAGCAGCGGAGTACTGTGTTAGCTGGTTTAATACAGTAGAAGATGTACAACTTTAGAAGTAGCCAAGTCAAAGTGGTATTGATAGTATTGGCAGCAGTAAGGAAGTGACTGAATGCACCGTACGTAGACTCAACACTTGATAATAAACACTGTGTTCATTTCTAGATTTTTCTTATTTTGAATTAACCAGCACATATTTATACCTCTTTGTCCTCTGCCTGTAAAGGATGGGACTGGCGTGTTAAGGATTTCCAGCAAATAGCAACAACCTCAGGTATCAGCGACTTCTGGCATTTCCTGTAGATATGGTAATTGTAGAGGGCCTGGACCTTGAAGATACATCAAGCCCCACATTTCATACCGTGCATATTGTCATTACTAAAGGTTTATGGATGTGACATTAGATATTAGGCCGACGGAGATTTGGAGGTTATCTGGCATTTGAAGATGTGTGCGAAAAGTCAAGCCGTGAAAAAGGATTCACCCTGCTGTTCGCTCCGCCAGCACATCACTCACAGCACTCCGCAGCTCTGACTAAATCTTTGACTTGTCTGGATCCATGCATGGGAAATGAAAAAGGTGGCTATAGCTAACCTTAATGCCAGCCTTCAATTTATATCTTTTTCTATGGTTATTGCAGTCACGCCAGCGCTGAAAGCAATGTGACTTTTAGTATAGTAGGGGCACTGGTTGAAAACGAGAGAAACGTTGAATGAGCTGAGTTGCCTCATAAAAGGATTTTTTTTTTATGCTAATAGATCCATCTATTTAATTAGCTTGGATGTTAAGGTTTTGAGTCAAGGACTAGAAAGATGCGCTAACAACAAATTCAATAGATAAATGCTCACTATATCGGAAATGAAAAAAAAAAAAAAAAAACATATATAAAAGAGTAGTTATTCCTGTGGTCACAACATTTTTTAGCCACGAAATAATATGAAAAGGACGACACAGTATGAAAACTGGCAAAACCTTTGAAGTCAAGGTCTGCTTGTTGGATTAGACCATATACCCAGAGAGACAATGGCTCAGAGCGGGTCATCCAATAACCAAGAGGTTAGCAGTTCAACTCCGGGCTCCAGCAGGTGCAGATTGTCGTTGTGTCCTTGGGTAAGACGCCCATTACCTGAATGAATCTTGTGGGTGAGCTAGTGGTTGGTGGTGGTTGTAGAAGGCACAGATTGGCAGCCTCACTTCCGTCAGTCCAGCCCATGGCAGAGTATGGCGTGAATGCATAATGACTACAGTGAGTGCTTTGAAAAACCTTGAAACACAAGGTTGTAGAGCGAAATACAAGAGTAAGCCAATATTATTAATCAGTTACTGTAAAAATGTACCAAAAGTCCACGCAATTGGGTTTCCGTGTCCTGACAAAGGAACAGCCGAATGACAAAAACGTGCTTTTCATATGAAGGCCTTATTCTACATATAGATCACAGTAACTAAATTTGACTGCAAATCAAACACTATGCCAGGTGTGTTGCCTATTTCAGGACAAAGGTGGGACATTATGCTATAATTGTGTACGTGGGTGTCTAAAGGACAGACACACTCAGCAGTAGGCGGTATAAAGGCAGCAGATATTGCAGCAAGAAGCCTCCTGAATTGCTGAGTAGGCCTGGTTCAAACCTGACTCAATCAGAGCTGGGTGGGCCGTATGGCAACCCCTGTTAACTACGACCTTGGAAGATAATAATGTCTCCAAACTGCTGTATGCGTGAGGTAATGGCTGTTGATTAAAGCATTATACAAGCCGGAATATCAGCGAGTTTATACAAAGAGCTGGACGCAAAATTCACCTTGAAATGCGCGGTGTCGAGCCAAACAGCGTTGAAGATTTTGTATTTAAATTGATGGAGTTATTGACATAAATATGCATGAACCGGCCACCTGGATAGCACAATGAACTACTCGCACATCACTGTCAAAAGCATAATGGGTCTGAACAATGCAATTTTACCTTCGATCTAGCTGTGAGGCAGGTTTTTTGAGAGTCTGCAGCCTTCCCTGATGTAGACACGGAGTTGCATGCTCGAGAAGAAAGCAGTACAAACATTCCCAGGGCTCTGAATACCTGTCAGCTCCTGCCTTATGCATTCTCTTTGATACACCGCACGGGAACGGATGCATTAACAAAACACAGGAGGGAACCGGTGAGCTCAGCGTGTGCAAAGTTTACAGGGATCTGAACGGAAAATGTTCACAACAGAGAAGATATGTTCAGGACAACAGCTACTTGAGAAAATGAGGATGTGATGAATAAGGCTACTTCTGTTGGGTTCATTCACGGTAGCCACATCCACTTTGTCCAAGAAGAGAAACAACTTGGACGGGACTATTCTCTGATCAACAGAAGAGCAGTATAGTTTACAACCAAAGCTCCATTTAATGATACATGAAATAACTCCGTGCAAAGTAACTGCTACTAAAAAATTACTCATAAACATTTCCTTTGGGGATTTATCTTTTTTGGTGGATTGAAACCTTCACTGATACATGCAGTGTCCTTCGTGTCAGACCACAGTGAAAGACCTTGCGCATTGACCAAACACATCTGTAAGAGCTGGCTACAGTGATTGAAGGATAATTGGGTGCAAGCTTGTTGAAATGGAGCCCTGTGACAGACCGGGAAATTCCAGCTTCATGGTCAATGCCGGCAAGGTCGACACAGGGTTTGGCACCTACCCTCACAGAAAAAAAGCGAAAAATCCTTAGCAGTAGCTACATCTGAAAACAACTTGCAACAAGCACAGTAATGAGATTAGTCCTAATATTTTTCATGTTTACTGTTTATCTACTTCCTGCTTAACATGCAACAGGTTTTTTTTTCTTCTTTTCACAACGGTGTGTCTCGTTTTAATTAAGTGCAACGGCAAGCGACGCAAGAAATCCACTGCTCTCATCACTTTTCACGCAATAATAATTAAAATATTCATCTGCAAGGAGTAAATTGAAAATGTTGCCATGCGTATCACGGTGTCACCGAGATCTGTGGACCAGTAGGACATAAAAGATAGCTGGTTGTTTGACGAGAAACAATTGGCAATTAAGACTTTAATCGCGGGTCTGCTTTGAAATGCGGCGCAGTGTTTCTTAAGCACAAAGGAGCTAAAGCTGAGATAAATGAGAGACAAATGAATACGTATTAAATAGGCTTTGGGCACTTGGGGGGGGGGGGGAGCGAAGACCTGTGGGCCAGTATACAAAAAATAATCTCCCAAACGTTCTGTTGAAAGGTAGCATGCAGAATTCTAATAAGTGTAGGGGTGAAGAGCGTGGAGAGAGCCAGGACTCAAACCCATAACAGGGACAGAACAGTGTTTTGTCATACGTGCAGCCGCCTTAACCACCATAAGTTTGAAGTGTGATGGTCTAGTCATAACTGTATATTGACCACTGCAATCCAGGCCCATTGCCCTTTAAAGAGGGGGTATTATGCTTTTTTCAGCCACATAGCACCAGTTTATAGCACACTACAATGATGACGAAACCTTCTGTTGGTCTGTCAATGCAGTAAATTAGAATAACTGCCTTGTATAAAATTACTCTTTCAAAATGGCAGTAGCAAATGACTTGAAATAGGCCCCTGTCTCTTTAAGAACCTCTGACCCTTTCAGACACGCCCCCTCCACACGCTGTCTGTGGCATCACAACAACTATGCGCTCGTTGTCTCAACAGTATTGAAACTACGATCGGTGCATTTTAATGTTTATTGTTGGAAAGGACCTACTGTTTATCACTTTGTGAACAATGGCCACACAGGATATTATTTGGAAACGAACCTTCCACACCGGACGCTTGGTAGGGGCTCTTGCCTGAAAAATAACTGCTGTTTGGAGGCTATCTCTTTGCATCTGCCATGCCCTATGGATCTCTAACTATACCACCGTGGACAACACCAGGATCTGCAGGAGCCCATACGATTCAAAGACGGACATTATCTGTGCAGGTGGACAATGTTTTTTCGAGGTTACCCGTTAGCTTGTTATAATCGACTACAGCTCATTGTTGATGAAAAGTCTGTAATAAACCACAAATGTGTAAAGCCAGGCTCATTGTGTGATCATCGTAAAGGCTGCTTCGAGTAGTTGCCTGCTTTATTGACGTTATTTGTGCATAATATGCTGCCTGTTTTCAATGAATGTTGTGAAGGTGAAGGTTGTTAGCTTGTCGCGGCTAATAGTGCCTTAGCTCCGGGAGAAAACCACTCGGCTACGACTCACTGTATATGAAATGTGAGCAATAAACTACGAAATCAACAAGCCCGGCTCAGTGTGTGATCATCATAAAGGCTGCTTCAAGCAGTTGCCTGTTTTAGTGACGTTTTCAATGCATAATATGCTTGTATTCAGTGAATTTTCCCGTTAGCTTGTCGCGGCTAGCTTGTTAGCTCCGGGAGAAAACCACTCGGCTATGACCCATTGTAGATGAAATGTGAGCAATAAACTTCCAAATCAACAAGCCTGGCTCCGTGTGTGATCATTGTTAAACGGTTCTTTATGTGTGTGGTGGTTTTATTGACTTTATTTGTGCATAAGTCTCGTTTTCACGTGATGACTCGAGGTTTAGCTTAGCATTAGCTTTCTCCGGAGGCTCTGTGCATCATCAAGGCCCAGCGCAGAACCAGACACTGAAATAAGTGTTCTTGTCACCGGTTTTAATCCTGGGTGTTTCGGTAACAGAAACACTGATGTGTGTCTTTGTAAAAGTCTGCTGTGGCTCCGGTTCACAACACATGAAGCTAAACCTCCATGATGACTCTGTTTACATCTTAGGGCTAGACACTGCGGGGAGGGGGTTCTGCTGAAGAGCAGTGGTTGGTTACTCGGCTGGTGACGAAAGGTCGGAGGCGTATCCTGGAGGTCGAGGGCGTTTCCTGAAGGAATCAGGCGTTTTATCCCTAAAATGGCCGCCATCAGAGTTTCTACAGATTACTCGAAAATACGTGAATGTGCCAAGGCAACACTTCAGGCATGGTTTTAATGAGGGAATGACTTAATAACATGATGTAAAGCTTGAAAAAGTAGATTTTGCATAATAGGCCCCCTTTAAGATGTTCTCCACATACTCTTTTATATTTCTTTTTTATAGTTATTTTTGCAAAAAGCTTTACCAACCACCATGGACTTGTTCTGCCACACTGCTTCTATAACCTTTAATTGTAAGGGTGTCGAACTTGTTTGGGTAGTGGGCCGAAATTCAGCCCTAACAGCAGGTCACGGGCCTAATAAATAAGAATGGCTTCCATACACTTATTGTGCTTTATCAGTGCTACATATAGGGATTATTCATTCACTCCACACTCAATGGCAGTAAGTTACTATTGTAGCCAAAGCCGCCCTGGGGCAGACTGACCATTTACCACATGGCTATAATATGCTGTTTATCTTCTGATCTCTTATTACGTCTGTGCCCTCTCCTGGACATGTGTGGATTTTTTTCCTTTTTCTAGTGGCTGGCGTGAGCATTCTAGCTATTTCTTTAAAAATGCATAAAGGCCTCTGCATAGTCCACAAGACGCGAGAACTTTGTTCTTGTTCTTGAAGCAAAAAGAACGAGAACAAAGTTCGTCTGAGCTCTGACATTTCATACTCCACAAGACGTGTTGCTGCCGAACTGCCACGCCCCCTTTTTCCGCATCCAAAACAAACAAGGAATGACCGAAATAAAACAAGCCATTTGACTTCAAACTATTATAAAATGTATCAGTCACGATATTGAAAACATTTTGAAGTTGACTTCATGTTTAGCCACATCTCACGCTGGTTTATTATGTTAGAAAACGTTAACGTTAAAAGCTTACCTCCGTGTAACTCGGTAAAACCATGTTGTTTCATTTCATTTCATTTTATTTATTTCATTCAAAAGTAATGTTGTGCAATCACAATAAATAAAACGGCCAAGCCAACACGGCATGAATGAAACGGAGCAGAGGAGAACAAGTCTTATAATATCTAATAGTTTCACGTCTGTGTCGCTCAGTACAGGTTTTGTCCATCCAAGAACCTTCACTGAACATGTTGGTGATGTTTCCCGGTGTTTGATGAAAGGGTATGAGATGTACAAGCTTGGTATTCCTCCGTCCACAAGCCTGAACCACTTTTTTTTTTCTTTATCACTCGCCTCTTTTACGCAGGTAGCGCCAGGCTCTTCTGTTTCGTCCTCGCCCAAAACGTCCGCGTGTTTCTCCCCAGGACTTTTTTGCCATTTGCATGTCCTTGTAATCCTACAACGAAGTATTTTACTGCTGCGAGCGGTGCCGCAAAACTATCCATGTTGTCTCCGTTTTCCGCACCGGTGTTAGGACGTAAACATTGGATTCTCGCTTCCCGCTTCCGCTAAAATAACCCCGCCCACTAAAAATCCAGCCAATCACAGACAGAGTTCTCGCAGCCCTGCCGAACAAAGTTCTGCTGAGCTGATGCGTCAGCCAGACCTGCCGAACAGGAGCTGCGAGAACAAAATGACGTCATTTTGTTCTCGCAGCTCTGGGTGCGAGAACAAAGTTCTCGCATCTTGTGGAGTATGAATAGGCCTTAACTCCGCACAGGAACGGGCTAGAGCAGGGGCCCCCAACTAAATCAGCTCGAGGTCTGCAAACCTTTCTTTCGTAACTTTCGTCATATGTCCGGGGTCCGGACGATTTGCAGTCATAGCTCTTGAAAAAGTTAAAACATGAACACAGGTTGTCTATTTACAAATCAGAACTGATTAATGAATAAAAAAATGTCGCCATCTTATTTCAATGTTATTCTAATTGTTTAGATTATTTTTAATTCAGCCTTAGAAAATGAGTATATTGAGAGGATGAAAAGACTTTGGGGTCCGGACTAAAGCCTCTGGAGGACCCCAGGGCTAGAGACTTATTTTTGACATACTCAGAAATTCATGCTCTGCAAAGGGCCATATTAAATAATCTCGCTGGCCACATCTAGCCCGCGGGCCTTGTGTTTGACAAATGTGTTTATTGTATAATGATTATAATGCCCTTAAATCAAGATACTCATTTTGCCTGGAGTAACATCTTTTCAAATACTGTTATGAGTTCATTTAAAATTGATATTTTTTTTAAAGCATAGGCTGCCAACAAAGTAAACAGCTGCATAGACCTAACCTCTCTGGCAGAGGCAATAACATGAAGAAGCTCATTCCATTGAGATTGACTGTAAGCCATCAGTATTTGAAGATCGCTGGTTTGAAGATTGCCGTTTCGTTTTAAGAACAAGTGCCAAGTTGTGAGACATCCTCCTCCTTAGCGCAGCTTCTTTGATCAGAGAAGAAACATTATGAGGTTGTGCTGGAGCCGTTTGATGGCTGAAGAGTTTTAAGTTTTAAGTGAAACTCTGAACAGATGGTGGCGAACGGGAGAGAGACTGTTCCACGCCAATAGCCCCGCGCGCTGGTTTGGTTAAGAAGGCTTCAAAGCAGAACGCTGCCCGTGTCCATGTGCCGTCTCCTTCCTGAGATTTCCTCTTGTCGAGTGATGTGACTGAGAAGTGCCTGCCTCGGGGCTCCCGACTTCAAAACTCAGCCTGAACAGCAGTGTTGTCCAAATCTCAGCAGCGTACACAAGCAGAAACTATCTAATCACTATAAAGCTAAAAAATCCGCACAAAATCTGTTGCCTATAATGTCCCGTATCCCATGACTCACCAAAAACAGCAGCAGTGCAGGTAACTCAAAGTAAAATGAACACTAATTTCAAAGATTTCTCCTGATATCTGTTAAGGAAGTAAGGAAGTACACGGAGAAATTTGAACATCTGTTAATGCAGAATGAATGATAGGAATAGGAGTGGAGTCCGAGAGTTGTAAATTAGAGACAGGAGACTCTTACTGAAAAGTTTATCAGTACAGGACCTGGAGACATAAACACTCATACATTGTGGTAGTATTGACAAGTCAGGCTTTGCTGTGGGGGTTTATATAGTCCAAAATGAGACAGGGGATTGATTTATCCACACCTCGAAAAAAAACAAAAAACACACAGACACAAAAAACAAGGACAGGCCTCGACATTTCCACAACAATGAATTCACCGATAACGGATGATTGTTGGCATTGTTTACAGGAGGTCAGCCTTAGTTATGTACTTGAACATTGAAAAGGTTTTCTCAAATAAAGGAAAGAGAACACATACGCTACTGACTATCCACTCAATGCATTGCTTGGGATTTATTCAACCATATTGTGTAAAAAAAGAACTGTCTTTGTTGTTCTTATGCATATCTAACTTTCTTCAGGTGCACTTAATTAATTCATGCTCATGTTTTTTTGTCTTGCGGTGTGCGGCAGGAGCGACATCTGTTTAATCAACGGCTTCCTGTGACAGTCCCTCAGTCGGGCGCAGGCTGTTGCTGCTATTCTCAGACGGTGCCACGGAGGGAAGTGCGCCTCATCGAAATTCACAAATCCTCCATCTCCGAGCCCCTCACAGCCAGATACAGCTGCAGAGAGGAGAGGAAGACAAACCAGAGAGCAAACCCAGAGCTGTACCTGTGACTGTGTAGTGCTGGAGAATAACGTACCATTTGCTGGTGAGAAAATTAGGCTGTTTATTTAATTCCGTCGAATTCTGTCAATAGCTTTACACCGGAATTCACAAGGTAGCATTGCCACTATAGTGTTTGTTCTAAGTATTTGTTAACATGCCTTTCCAATGGCAGTGCAGTAGCTGAGTGGTTTATATGCATTTTATCTGCAGGAAACTGCTCCACCTGGGGATCAACACATCACTGTGCAACTGGCTGCTGGACTTTCTGGCGGGGAGACCACAGGCTGTACGTGTCGGCGGCAAGTCCTCCAGAACCATCACACTGAACACAGGGGCTCCCCAAGGCTGTGTGCTGAGCCCCCTCCTGTTCACTCTGCTGACTCCATGACTGTACTTCAAAGTACGACTCAGACCTCTTCTGCAGACGACACAACTGTGGTGGGTCTCATCAGCAACAGAGACAAGTCAAACTACAGGAGTGAGTGAGCAGTCTGGCCATGTGGTTCACTCACATAACAATCTCTCTCTGAAAGTTCACAAGAATCTCTTATGTCTGCTCCACATTTAAAGAGTGCGAGTCCAGCATGCTCCTCTAACAATCAATGGTGCTGCAGTGGAGAGGGTGACCAGCACTAAGTTCCTGGGTGAGCACATCACAGAGAAGCTCTCCTGGACCATGCACGCTACATCACTGGTCAAGAAAAGTAATCAGCGTCTCTACTTTCTCCACAAGTTAAGAAGAACCAGAGTCCCAGCCTCCAATATGTGCAACTGAAGCCTCTCTCCCCTCCATTAAGCACATGTACTCCACCCGTCTCACCCGCAAAGCCGTCAGAATCACCAGGGACCTACGCACCCATCACACAGTCTCTTCAAAGTAATGCCTTCAGGGAGGAGACTGCGGAATCCACGGGCCAGTTCCAGTTGACTGAAGAAAGTTTCATACACCGGGCTTTCAGGAAGCTAATTGTAATTTCAAATCATTCACAAATGGTTTGACAAATAAAACAATCTTTGAGAATGTCTGTTATGGAGTCAAATGGGGAGGAAAGTGTACCTTTACCATGATTTATTTTAAAAAATATATATAAATATATTTTATAGAGTGGGACGAACCCCATGTGATAAGCACTTAGTGTCAATAAGCTCAAGTCGCTTCCAATCCCTAACAAGTGCAATATGTACTAATACAATCATCTACACTTTCAAAACATCGGCTGTAATGTGCTGTAATGTTTCAACCTTTTTGTCTGCATCGTCTCACCCTCTATTTTTAATAGCCTTTGATATTCGCCGTAAACATCCGTCTTCGGTGGACCTGCTGCCATTTCACATCACATAACACTGGCCTCATCGGGGAGAAACGTTTTTCGTGATAGGCTTCTTGTGCTTGTAATCAAGACACTAGCATCCAGCCCCACTCCACGCGGGCACTCCTGAGATTACCTCTTCAATCCCCATCAACCGTGATTACCCCTCTCGAGGTGTGTGCGGAAATGTCAAATTTTACATATCATAATATTTCACCTCTCATAAACTTCCACCGTCTTCCCAGGAGGAGTCAGGAATAAAGTCAGGGGAAGATGATTTGTGAAGGCCGTCATATCTTTAAGACCAGAAGCCCCACCTCTCGGCAACTTTTGGATCAAGGCGCAGGAGCATAAATGGGGTTTCATTGGTCATTACCTTAAACTAGGCAGCGACACTGGCACACGCGCGCTGAGTGCAATTGAAGTTAATTGGCCCAGTGTTGCCAATGATTTGGATCAGACTAACAGCAGTGACTAATTTAAATGGCGACGTGACCTTTTGGAAAGCTTCAGTCTAATTAACCTTTCTCTGGTCGATGCAGGTACTGTATGTAGAATTAGGCCACGAGAAACAACCGTGAGGGCTAATCATGTGCGGAGCGCGAGCTAAACTCAAATGCTTTCTCCAGAAACAACGGCAAACTATGAAACGACACAATTTGTATGGAGGGCCAACGAGAAAAGAAAAACAAAATAGACAAATTACTATGCAATATTTCATTGTCGACACTGAACAAAATCAGTCAAAAAGAGTTTAAAGGGATGTTTCAGGATTTTTGACAAAGGGCCTCATTTTCCTACTTATCCAGTGTTATCCAGTGTTACTTATCCAGAGTGATGCTGGATAACTTGTCTACAAAACAAGTACAACAAAAATTTATATTTTTAAAGGAAATGTAGATTTATTTGCTACATTATACTACTTTAAACCAGTATTTAGCCTACAGTCAAGGATAAATGTTGCTTTTCATGTTATTCTACCTAAAAAATAATCAGAATAGTGTAAATATATTATTATTGGGGCCCCCAACAGATTTTCGGATCGATAAGGGGGCCGTGATGTCCCGTACTTTGGGAACGATATAAATGTCTGTGTCGATCATTTTAACCATTTTGCATTTAAAATAACTTATATTTGAGCAGCATCAGCTTCGTGCTTGTAAGCTACGCAGCGGCGGAGTGATCTGCTAGAAAATAGTCCCACATAATGCGATCATTCACGTGATGCAAGGTCAGTTCTACTCCAAAAATTATTTTAACGACACAGACATTTATACGGTTAGTCTGGCGTCATAAGTGATTTGCCTCAGGTGCTCTGTGGAGTGTGTCAGACTGTTTTTAATGCAGGCTAGCTGATACCGTAGAAATGCGCTAGCCTTGCATTAGCCTAGCGCCACGTAACTCTTCAAATATAAGAACTGCATGAATTACAAAAAGATATCTCCAGAAATTAACAACACACTGGATAACTAGGAAATGAGGCCCTTTGTCAAAAATCCTGAAATATCCCTTTAAGGTGCACAATAGCCCTAAAAATTATGTTGTATTTTGGTTTAGACTTACAGAAGGCGCAAAATTCTTATACTGCAGACATGGTCATCTTGCCCATGGAATCACAAACAGCTGTCCAATGCCAGCCAATGCCGGCTAAACTCAAAATCCCTCCAACACACACACGTACACACACGCACACACACACAATTAATTCATATTCAGACAAGATCACGCAACCTTTTCAGAAGCGGTCGCGTTTTGTAAGCAGATCAGTCAACGCTTTCCAATGCTCTGTCCCAATTAGTGGCATACATTCTGATCAGAGAGCTGGTCTAAGTGTCAAAACTCTGTCCTCCTCCAGCCATTATATAATTGAATCCGGAATCAGCTGCACTAAAGGACAATAATTCACGAGAGAAAGAGGGAGGGAGAGAAAGAGCAGAGGGATAAAGGGAAAGTTTGGGCACGATGTGTTCAGTACATAAATGAGAATTAATTAATCACTTGGGGAGTCGGCACAATACCAAAATGGAGTAGGTTGGAGAACAAAGTCATTAAGTTTGATATTGTAGTATTTGGGAACATAAATAATGACAAAGTGCCTTCAGGGTGCTCAAGTACAGCAATAAAAACACATTTCCCAATATTACCACTGACCTACATTAATCGAGGCGCGATAGTAAAAGTTATTTGCACATTGGGAGGCGGGCCAATGAATCAGAGCAGATTTGTCAGCTTGGAAATTTAACTACGGTAAATTAACTAAGGTGTACGCAATGCAAAGAAAGGAAAAGACGTATGTTTGGTCTGATGGGCTGAGGCAGTGTGGGTGCCTTGGTGGAGGTCTGGTGTCGCAATGCTACTCCCATTGCAGATGGTTCTTGTAATGTTGTTCATCTGTACTCAGCCTCACGTTAATTTTATTAGTAATGTGAGTGGGTGCATATGCGAGCGTGATCATTATCCGTGAACATTGTTTGTGCAATGGGTCAGTCACGCTACATTTATACAAAAAGTGCTTTATGAATAAAGTTTGATTGGATATGATACACTCACAGGGCCAATACTACCAGTGGTCGGGTTGCAGAGTAGCAGGACAGAAAAAAGTGGTAAAACATGAGTGTACTCTTCATATTTTGGCAGTATTTTCTGAGGAGCACAAAACCAAACATCCCTAATTACATTCATTTCACAGTGTTTACTTGAAGTCCAATGGCACTGCATGAATACAATGCGGTCCCACTGCTCATACTTGCTCCCATGTGCTGCACCCGTCGTGCTAACCAGATTACCTAGTAGGAGCTTTCACCTTGCCTCGTGTGAATATGCATGTGTCACTAGCAGATATCATTGCAGGAAAACGTTTTGGGTGCAATATGAGCAAAATGAAAGCTTCTAGCCGCCTTGGAATGAACCCGCTGAGAAGGGTAGCTAATCCTATCATTCTACACCATTCATCTCCAATCCACTTGGCTTTTGGCATTTTTTCTCAACGGGCAATTTGTGGCTTCCCCACTGGATCTCTTCAAAGCCAGTGTGTTATGACTACAAAACACTCGCAGTGCCGCCTGGGAGCCACAGACAAGGCACTAAGCGCAGTGTCCGACCCTGTCAGGGCCTGTAGTGACAGCTGCCAGCCCACCGCACACACAGACAGCCCCAATGACAGATATGTGAAGAAATGGAGGCCTGTCCACCTCAACCAAAGACTAATAGAGGCTGTTCAACCCCGAATCATTAGTCAACAATTACTGTGCTGTCTGAGCATTACAATAACAACCGCCTGAAAGGTTCAAGCCTGCTTTTAAGATGTCAATAATCTGCCCACCAAGTTCTTTAGAGCTGATGAAATGAGTGAATGAGATCAACAAAGTTCTATCTTATATAAAACTTATTGATGCATTATTCAATGATTTACATTCTAGAATATATCCATTCAGAGGTGTAGGCTATTAACATTAGTTTTTGTTTTGTTTTGAGTAATAATTTTCTGCATTTTTCACTTTTTAACCATAATTTGGAGAAACATCTGCTCCACTGGCTGCTCCAATCACTTGGTAGTTTTATTGAAATCAATAAAGCAATATATATTTTTTTTATTTCATGTTATTTGAAAGTTTGGACTGGAGTAAGTGTCTGTGAATATCAGTGAATATCTACAGGTGGTGTGTCTGAACAGTCTGTGGCAGATGCTACAGTGGGCTCCAGCAGCCATCCATGACACACAGAGACAGGGGACTGTGGCTCGGCTCTGTGCTCAGCTCCTCGGATCAGCTCTGTGCATCCTCAGTCTGCAGAGGAGAGCCACCGCTGGCTTCTTTCTACTCGTCACATTAGCACAAACACAGGTGAGCGGTTTGCCTTTCACACATGGAAACACACGGTATGGCACACAAGCGCATCATAAGAAACTTTTAAACTGAAACTATGTGAATTTAGCACTATGTTTGATTATGTTATGTTATGTTAATTTTATTTGATCCAATCTATTTAAGAACCTTGTATGACCTGGTTTGATGTTGATCTAGGTGGTAGAGGTTAAATATGGTACTTTGTGAAAAGTTTGTGAAAACTGCTCCAATATGTTCTGCTCTGCTAAATACTGAAAGTCGGCATTTGCATCAGGTTTGATATTGATCAAGAAGCCAGTGTTATTATTACAACTTGTGTCAATAATCAACTCATCATGAATCCATATTCGTGACCACATTTCCCCTTCACCTGAGCTAGCCCTGGAGACAACTGTAACAGGCTGTGAGCAGAGGAGGGGGCTGTTTGACAATGAGACGCAGAGTCCTGGGGTTTACTCCTCTGCCTCTCCTCTGGGAAGGTAAAACTCTTTTTAAATCTCATCGCACTTTCTTAAACACATTGGTGAAATGTGTTGTGGCCATACCACCTTTGCTCTGCCCAATCCCGTCAGACCTTGGAAGCTAAGCAGGGAAGGGCCTGGTCGGTACATGGATGGGAGACTGTTTGAGAACACAAGGAAGCCTAGCGAATGTAGTGAGTGCATGAGTGGTTGGTGGTGGTCGGAGGGGTAGACTGGTTGCCTCGCTTCCGTCAGTTTACCCCAGGGCAGCTGTGGCTACAATAGTAGCTTACCACTACCAAGTATGGAGTGAATGAATAATAAAATAGTGTCTTTGATTTTCCATAAATACGCTATATAAAACCGATATATATATATTTTGTAATGTATTTTCTGCCATGTTTTATGGTGTAAACAATCTCTCAACATTACTGTATGAAGCATGCTCTTATTTCAAATTGTATTTTATTTTTTTGCTTATGTATTAAACAAAATGATATTACTATTAAATCCCATTGTTGTTGTAAAAATCGATAGTTTTCACAAAGCCTACATTGCTCACTTATTGCTGTCCTATTACGTCCTCAACAATCCATATAGTCCATGGGCCAAACCCCAAAATCTGGCATATCGGTACCGAAAAGGTGGCAAAGGCTATCGTTGATTTTTAAGTAGGTCCATGTCTGAGGTTTATATTTTTGTATGATAGCCTTTTCAGAGTCACAGCTTTATCATAGTTTTCAGCTGTTGAAGTGAACCACCCCCATGTCAAAAAAGTCGCTTTTGACACTGGTCCATAGTTTGGTTTAGGCCATTTCCAGCCCATTAGATACTGATTTACACCATTGTATTTGGTATCATTGTAAAGAAGACATTTTCATGTTTCATTTGAGCCCAAATGTACTACGCTGTGACTATTACCGTGGTAACCAACGCTCCTCAAACACAAACCTGAGGACGTTTTTTCACCATTTTCACAAAAACAGTTTTACTATGTTTAACGCTGTTTCTTCAAGGAACATCACAGAGACAAATGTTTGATACTGGGAAACTCTCTAGACTCTGAGGATTCAGGAAATGTATAACATGTCAGTACTTTTTCAACTTAAGGCCTCACTGTGGGCCACGAAGAAAAAGAATGTCCACCTCACATGAGCCTCTCCCATTGAAATAAGCCTATATCTGCCATTCTAAGGTTGGAACCGCTGGTGAGACTTTCTGTCCAGGACAGGCTTGAAAATGCATTTAAAAAAATTACAATTATTCTGTATAATATAAACTGTATCCTAAATTGTAAAAAAATATCCATATTATGTAGCCTACACAATGCACTCACTGACAGTCTCATTCACTTTCACTCATTCACTACTCAAACCACATCATTTTACATTTGTATTTGGTAAATAAATAACATTTCTAGCGATATAACATTGCAGACACCATTATCTTTTGCTTCTAGAGAGTTGTGCAGTCGAATGGCCAAAAAGACAAAAGGGGGTTAACTATCACTAGATTTTGAGCCAAAAGCTAGGTTAGAAGTACCAAGGTGTTCTACCATACTAGAACTGGATTCTACAGAAAATTAACTCAGGGACATGAAACGAAAAGAACAACATGCAAACTCTACACAGAAAGGTCCCACATGGCCTGGGATATCAAACCCAGGAACGTCTTGCTGTAAGGTGACAGCTAGACATTCAGTCACTCTTGAATCCCCTTGTACAAAAAACATTATGCTGATAGAAAAGGGTGAAGGGAATACCTTTATGTCCAAGAAGACACACAAACTGCAGTTGGTTAGACAGTTGGTTATCCAAGAACCAAGCTTTTCCTGCAACAGTTGACAATCGCGACTCGTGACCAATGGCAATGTTCTTCCAACCAGACTCCGCGACCAGGAAGGGGCGAGGGAGAAAGGTGGTGTAAGAGTGGGGGTGAATAACGGCTGAGTACAGACTGGAAACATAGCAGGACCGGCTTCACATCTTTTTCTCTCAGATACGGACAGTGGTTAACTCAAGTTTTTAGTTTGACCTGATTATAGAAGCCCATAACACTAAAGGAAGAACATGAGGCAGCACGATGTAACCTAGGAAAAGAATGTGGGTCTTGTCTTGTTTGGAGCAGCGCTGTCCTTGCGCCAGGTGGAAGATCTGGCCCAAAAAGTGTTGAATGCACAGGAGAGATTGCAGGCCCTCAGTGGTTAGTCTTAGTGCTTAGCGTTCTCTTGCCTTTCAGCATGAAGTTCAATTTAGGTGTTTTTGTGTGGAGTTTACATCCTATGTCTGTGTCTGGACAGATTTTTTTGGGGTGCTTTGGTTTCTTCCATCAACGTAAAAGATGCACAGGAGGACAATCCTCTAACTTGGTGATTCTGAACATGAGCATGGCTGTCCACTGCTCCTGACATGTTCCAGGGGCAGATGGATGGGTTAAATGGTTAATTATTGTAAACAATAACGTACAGCTTCGATCTGTGGCTCCAATTGAAATGCATTATCTGAATTACAGTTCACAAACAGTTGTAAAAGTTCGGAATATCCATAAATCTTCACTTCGTTGTCTTCTTCTGGACCTCGATCCCTACTCTGTGCATGTCCAAATCTAGAATCAATCGGCCTCAGACCCTTGTTCTTCTGCATTGTCCTCACCACTTCCCAATGCATACTTGCTGTTTTTCATCTCCTCATACAACATTCATGTGCAACTTGTTGAGTCCAGTCTAAGCATATGAAGTATCTTCAAAAACACAAATTTCAACAAAAGGACTCTTGTGATACATTCCTTGTGCTGAATAAAGCATTCTCATTCTAGAATTTGCATGTTCTTTTTTCACTCTACACTTGTTGAGGTGTTGAGATAAAATGTGCACAAGAGGCAACAAGAGACGATCCCAAACAGGAATGGTTTCAGAGGTGGAGCCTGCTGAGCTTCCGAGAGACAGTTTTCTAGTTGCATTTGACTGGGCTCGATATAACTATTGTCAGCCTGAGGTGACACTGAACCCTGCAGAGGTGGCACAGTCCAGGATGACAACTCAATAAGTGCCATCGCCAAAAGATTTGTTTTCAGCATATTCTGAAGAGCATGAAGAATAATTCAGGATATGGGCACAACTCTACATTTAAACCTTCACAATCATCAACAGGTTTGTTATCTGCTAAGTTATGATGGGAATGAGCAGCGGCTCTACTCCAAGCTCCACTTAGTTGACTGAGGAAGCTCCTTTCGGCCGCCTGTATCTACGATCTTGTCCTTTTGGTCATTACCCAGATCTGCCTGGGAAGAAAATAAATAAATTACACAACATAAAGAAATAAAAAATAAACTCATATACGTTAATACAGCACATACACATACACACAAAAAAAATAAAATAATCCATGTACAAAGAACTTAAAATAATTTCAGAAAAGCTGGAGAAATTGTTTAATCAAATAAAAATATGGACTGTTTTGCTTAGTCGACTGCCTCTGTGATTTAGTTCTGGATGAGGCTAAGCTGTAGTTTTGTGTTGACTCTTCATGTCCTGGTTTTAACACCTCACACCTCACCATCTTTATACTACTATATTTGATTTATTAGTAATGAAATAAAACAACCTTACTGAAATGACCTTACACAATTATTATCAGTAAAAAAGGGTGATGTTCAACTTGCTGTTTATGGCAAATTCAGCTTCAGAACAGAGCACAGTTTTCTACAGCAAACACATTAACAACTGTGTAAAACAAATACATATGGTATTTTTGGCATAACCATGTGGTGTCTACAAAGACAAACCTTTGGAATTATCTTGGATTATTGAGACATTTTAGACAAATGTACAGGACTACGTATAGTAGTAAAAGAAACAGAATGACATTGTGTGTATGGCATAGTATATGATAAATAGCTATAATATATATAATATATGAACAACTTTTTGGTGAAAATACAGAACTGTTCTTCTCCACAAATGTAATTTCAAGTTGCATTGGCCTGTCCTGGACAGAAAGTCTCACCAGCGGTTCCAACCTTAGAATGGCAGATATAGGCTTATTTCAATGGGAGAGGCTCATGTGAGGTGGACATTCTTTTACTTCGTGGCTCACAGTGAGGCCTTAAGCTGAGAAGTACTGACATGTTATACATTTCCTGAATCCTCAGAGTCTAGAGAGTTTCCCAGTATCAAACATTTGTCTCTGTGATGTTCCTTGAAGAAACAGCGTTAAACATAGTAAAACTGTTTTTGTGAAAATGGTGAAAAAACGTCCTCAGGTTTGTGTTTGAGGAGCGTTGGTTACCACGGTAATAGTCACAGCGTAGTACATTTGGGCTCAAATGAAACATGAAAATGTCTTCTTTACAATGATACCAAATACAATGGTGTAAATCAGTATCTAATGGGCTGGAAATGGCCTAAACCAAAATATGGACCAGTGTCAAAAGCGACTTTTTTGACATGGGGGTGGTTCACTTCAACAGCTGAAAACTATGATAAAGCTGTGACTCTGAAAAGGCTATCATACAAAAATAAAAACCTCAGACATGGACCTACTTAAAAATCAACGATAGCCTTTGCCACCTTTTCGGTACCGATATTTGGTCTGGCCCATGGACTAATATTGTATACGATGCAAATTGTGTTAAATGAAACACTATAACCCTGACTCCTCTGCAGTGGTCAGCTGTGGCCAGAGCTGTGAGAGGCCGCTGCTCTTTCAGCCGCAGCAGAGAAAAAGAGGAGAAAAGCAGTGGAGCAGAAAAGACCTGAGGCAGAAGAACATCTGCACAAAGCCACATTCACTGGAGCCTCAGGAAAGTCACAAATCAACGGCAGGCCAAAATACACAGTATCACTGACAAACAGTGCAGGCAAATGATTTGGAAAATGCAACTCAATAGGCCATTCATCCATCCGAAATGAATCCAGGACACAGAGGAGACCTCTTCTGTATGTCTGAGCTGCACTGCAGATTCAGACAGTGACAATTAAATAATATACTTGAACACTTCTTGTATGTTGTCATTTAGCATCCTTCATTTAACTGTAAACACTGCTGCTACTGTATGGCTTCAGCTAATTACAAGGCCTCATAAAATAACAAAAGACATAAGTCATATTACAGTATGAAATGTATGGATGATTAGTCCACACTGTGCCACAGTTTAGCACTGTAGTGACACTGAGGAAAAATATCAACCCTGGAACATTGAAGTTAGGGGTGCACCAACACCACTTTTTCTTAAACCGATACGAGTATTCGGATTTCAGCACTTGCCGATGCTGAATACCAATACCAGTACAAGGGATTACATACTTTTGAAGTACGTATATAGACGGTTTATAGACAGACTTTAGCAGATTGGTTAGTAGTAATTGTAACTAATCGTTTACATTTACTTCAGTATCGGTATTCCCTAATCAGTACAGAAGATGACTCAAGAACCTTCATCAAAGATCCCTGTAATATGTGACAGTAAAAAAAAGCGCAAAATATAGATATATGCCTTTAACTTTCCTTTTGCATCAAATAAAAAATAAGGCACTGGGCACTGGGCACTGGGCAGTGTGGGCACGTTGTATTGGTTCTAACAAAAAATAGCATGTGTTTTCATCTGAGATTGCAAACCAGTGTCTTGTCAGGTAGGCTTTTCTATTATAGTCTCTCTATTGAAATAAACATCTTTCCAGCCATGTGGATTTTTCTTTCTCTCATTCTGAAGTTCATTTTGCCTTTGTTTGGACTATTTCATTGTAATTCACTGGAACCTTCATTGATAGATGCCCAGCAATGGTTCCCAGGCACTCCTCATTCTGCCCAGTAGTAGTGAGTAGAGACCCACTTGGCCGTTGGTCGTTAGTGGATCCTTTTCCGCGTATTACTGTACGGCTCTGGCCTATTCACACAAGAGGGATTGAGCTTAGTGCTGATCTGCTAAGCAGGAACTTTGCACGTTTTTGTTCTTCTGCAAGAGGCTGCTTTAAGACTCGTGGTTAACAAAGAATTAGGTCTTGAGAACCCTTGGAATCACTCATGAACTAAGGAAGTATGTCAAAGCTGAATAAAGCTTAGTTCAATGAGATCCCAGCTCTTGGAAAGCACAAAGTATTGTTCATGAATGGTTTGGAAACTGCAGCACAAGCACAACAGGTGGTATTTTCATTTATAGCTATAATTGTATCTATGGTTTGGACTATATTTGTGTTCTCGTTTAGTATTTTTTATAGCCTTCTTCAAGCAATAACACCGTGTTTAGGCCTGGTTTAGTATTGCAGTTTAGACTTGGTTCAGATTCATTTCCTTATCTAACCTGACTTAATTTCTTATCGCAGTCAATGGTTAGTCTAAACAGGCAAGTGGTGACAGTTAGTAACAGTGGTAACAGCATTTAGTGCAGTATAACTGTGCTAGATACTGTAATGGTCGTCATAATGCTGGTAGCAATTTCATTATGCCTCGCATTGAACTCCCCCAGACCCCACTCTCATCTCTTTCCATGAGGCTGAAGGGCCTTATTGTTTTGGGAAGTAAGTCAGAACATTAGATGATTGGCTAGAAGACAGAAACTGACATTTCATTGGTAGCACCACGCGTGGCAGCAGTCTCTGTTTTGCAGGCATATGTTTTACTTTTAATGGCTTGTTTTGTTGGGATATAAAGCTAGTGACGCAAATTGAATAGGAAAGCTCTTAAAGACTCATGCTCAGAATCTGAAACTATATAGGTGTGCATTCAGTGGACAAATAAGGCTCATCTCTCACTCAAACAAGAAGCTATGACTGCTTTTGTCATTACATTGTCCAGTAATGCATTACTTTCATCATACAGTAATGCAGTTACTTTTGAGGAGTAATCATTACTATAAAGTAACGGTCCAACACTGTGATGGGGATCCAAACAATTTCTCGAAAGGTGCATTCAAAATCCGAGGTGAAGCGATTTTGACTTATTCTGGCTGCAATGAGTCTAAGACTGAAATAAGTAAGAGCCAGCTGATCCATAGGGCCAGTCAGTCACAAAATGAATGTTTATGTGGAAAGCCTCCTGAACACGGAGCAGCTGTACAAATATATTAAGCAGGATCTGGCAAGCTCCTAGTAAAACAAAAACTCACAGTCTTGTAAATATATGGGCTTTTGAGCAAATAAATTATGGGATAGATAAACAAGGTGGAATGCGGTGGAAACGTTTTGTTATGTTTTTGAACAAAAGCGAGTGAGATCCAGGGATTAGGCCCAAGGGCAAGGTGCAGTTGGTCAGACACACTCATAACAAGGGTCGATCTGCTTTAAAACGGTGTCAGGGACTTTTGAGACAAACTGAAATGAAATCTTCTGAAAAACGCAGGTCCCTAAAATACAGGAAAAAAAACTTTAAAGCATTGCTGTTTTTTTCAAACAGCTCTTGATGAACCAAAACCTGCAGAGTAAAAGGATGTATATGTTAATGCTAGCTTTCTGCTGAGAAATACTATGTGGGGTGACTTTTACCACAACAATGTAGATTCAAAGATTGTTTAGATTATTTAGAAATTCGCAAGCCAAATGTTGATTTAGTCGAGTCCAGGGAGAGCACTACAGAAAATTACATGGTTGTTTTAGTTTACATAAATAATACACATTTAAAAGAATAGACTTTATGGGATAAATTAACATTATTGCTTTGTTTTATGGTTTTAGATGACAAATATTTTATTATATATATCGAGTAAGTAAACCAAATAAACCAAATACATGATTTTATTACTAAAATACAAGGGTGTGACCACATATGTGATGTTTATGTATGTGTTAAAGTCTACATGCAATATATTTATTATACAGGTGAAACTCAGAAAATTAGAATATCGTTTAAAAAGTGCATTCACTTCTGTGATTCAACCTAACATGTGAAACTAATATATGATAGACTCATTACATGCAAAGTGAGATATGTAGCCTTAATTTGTATAATAATTTAATTATTATTTTTGATAAAAAATTATCAAAATTATAACAAATAAAGGCTTGACATAATGTCACTTTGCATGTAGTGAGTCTATATCATATATTAGTTTCACATTTTAAGTTGAACTGCAGAATAAATGAATATTCTAAGTTTCCAAGTTTCACCTATATATCATGTAAAATTATTGACAATCATTTTACATGATTGTCAATCATTATAAGTCCATTTCAATAGTCAATTCTTCTGCCTATATAGAGACTTTTAGACAGTGTATTTGGTTTTGTCAAATGGGGACATCTTTCCATAAACTTACCCCTCAAACTGTGACAAACATGAGCAGAGTCCATAGCACAACAACTGTTATTAGCGTCTTTAGATTAGCGCCTAGATTAGCCTCATGCCTCTGATTCTGTTATGTGCCCAAAACACTCATCACCGCAGACTCAACTTCACAATCTATTTAATTGCTACCCAGAGGTGTCTGCAGCTCTCACAATAAGTCATCAACAGCACTGAGATATGTTCCAATCACGTTTAATGAAACTGGCACTTGTCTGTGTCTGTGCGCCCTGGTGGGAAACACTTGCATTGATTGGTCTCTGATGAGGTTGGAGGGCAGCGGGATGGTGTTTGAAAATGTGATTTGTGGCGATCGGGCCCAGCGCTGAGTTGTTTACCCTCCGTGGGCTGCCGAAATCCATATATCACGTGGACTACAGACCACGACACGCCGGCAGAGTGGGCAGCTAGTGAGAGAAGGATTGGACACTTCCAGCTACCAACTGTGGGGGCTTAAGTCTTGGAGTTTTGGAGTTATAAGTTAGTCATGGTTGTCAGAACTGAAACTAAAGACATGGGAAGTAGAATGTTTGGGGAGAATCAATCAATCAAGCCGAAAGAACATGCATGCCAGAACACTACAGTATGAAGTCCTGTCCAACAAAGGCAAAAGGGACCAAAATGTTTAGAGGTCTGGTCATATTCTGTGTCTTTTACAAACTCCAAAAGCTAAAAACTACACCTCCCCCACACTGACCACTTCCATTCAAGCACCAATCCTCTGTTAGATCAGAACACAAAAATGAGCACGCTCCCCCCATGGTCATCGTCATGTTCGTTTAAATGTCCCTTTGTTTCCTATTTGAGTTTGGGCGTGCAGTGGCTTTTCTTCAAGCCCCTCAATCTCCTCGCCAGCTCCACAGTGCTGCCTCGCTTGGCCGAGACTTCTGCCATCACATGTCTCCATCTTTTCGTTGGTCTCCCAGGTGGTTGTTGTCCCTCCATCCCATAGTTCAAAGCAGCTTTGAGCACACCACAAGAGGAGCCGTTATGCCAATCCCTCTAGAATATCCTTCAGCCTGTTCCTTGGCCTTTCGCTTCTGCCATGTGGAGTGCAATCCCGGCCACAGCAACTCTCTTCAAATCACATTTTGGCCCTTATAAAAGGCTTAGCAGCCACACTCTTGTAAAAAAGAACTTTTAAATAGATTCGGATTCACAATTTCACATTTACTTCGGGGCCATCAAAAGACAATACGCCAGAGCACATAGAGCAATGTGGTCCAAGTGAGTAATAAGCAAAGATGAAAAACCTCTCAGTTATTTCTTCACTGTAGACCACCTGAGTTCTAGTTCTTTAGCCTTCGATACAAAGGATTTCTCTTAATTTAGTCAACCCCCGCAGTGTTCATGAAAACCTCTCATTTAACAAACATAAAACAGTACAATTCCCTCTGTATGTCGAAAATAAAAGGAAGATTAAGTCTTTTCAAAACTGTATCTGAAACAAAAGATTCTAAACCCTTTCGTTCTTGTACCTTTTCCAAAATGTTCAGACACTTCTGCCTGAATGCTTTTTTGCTGTCAGATGAAAACAAAGGCACATAATTTAGCTCTTAAGCAGCACAGGGAAGGTGGATTTTCCTCTCTTAAGAATAATACAGCACAGTTCCAAATCAATGAAGAATGAGCACATGATGGAAAGAATTGCATCATTGGCAGTTGTTAATATTTCAGCAGCTAAACAATTCTGAACAGCAACTGAAACATACATTTCTCAGTGGAATAGTCGTAGTAGTAGTAGTAGAAGAAGAACAAAAATAAAACCCACCATTTGGTTGAACCAATGTTACTGCATGAGTTTGTGGATGGAAACTAACAAGGAACCATGCTGAAAATACCTACATTGCAACCTGACCTGGGGCAACTACTCCTTGGTTGCTTTCTGTAGATATTTCCCTATGCTCATTCTTCTGAGTTGTTTTTTTTCTTTGCCAGAGCAGCTGATTCAACGTGAGGCCAAGTGCTGTCGGTGAAATTCTATAAGGGTCGCTCCCCTCATTTTGGGCTTTATATCTAGAAGCTCGTGCTAGCGTGTCCGCCATTTAACACGGAAGCAAGGCAGGAAACTCTGGCAAATGGAGTCAACAGAAAGGCAAAGCTTTTTTTTTTTCCTCACTGGGATACTCAAGGTGCGATCTTAAAGATGAATATCGTAGAAGTGGTAATAGTGCGAGGCTGTAGAAGACATTGGGATAATAGTGTGTTAGTCTCTCCCAGGATGAAAGCAACTCATCAATATCAATGCATGGGAGCACTTTCTTCATAAAGCAGGAGTTTGGGAAACACGTAGACATTTTGGTGGTGCAATACAGAACAGTCGCTCAGTGCCTACAATTGCATCTCATCTACATCCACCTTCCCCCAAGAGTGTACACGTACACTGGTGTGTAGAGGAGAGGGCGTCTGAGAGTGCAAATGCAGGACTAAAGTAAGTTCATATCTTCATGAACAGGGTTTCCCCCAGGACATTTGGAAGTTATGGTGGTGTCTGTCGATTTGTTCAATGTATACAACATTGAACAATTATTTATTAACAAAATAAATAGAAAGAGGTTTTTTGAAAAAGTTAGTGAAAGGTCCTATATCATGCTAAATCGACTTTTTGGAGCTTTTAACCATGTTGTAATGCTATTTCCTTATCAAAAACACCCCAGAGTGGTTTTTGGCTTAATTCACGCAGTTCTAAGCAATCCTCCTGAATCCTGCTCCGCCCTCTCTCATCTGATGTCAGATAGGAACAAGGAAGTGCTCAACGTCTGTAATGCAATGCCTTACGGCCTGATTTAATTTGTAAAACAGCTTTTTCAGTCTTTCTGTCTTAAGAAAGAAAGAAAGAAGGTGGAAAGGAAGTGCCCGAGGTGTCCGCGCCACCTCTGTGAAAACAAACCTGAAAACCTGAGCGTCCGAACAGATGTCCTGTTTCTAAACTACTCTCAACACCTATTCTTTTTTCTTACCTAACGATAATGTCTCCGCGAAAATGCGCGTTTGGCTACAAGAGGACAGGACTTTATTCAACCTTCCTATAGAAGAGGACACTCGCCAGAAGTTGGAATATCTTTCCCGGATTCAGCGACTCTCAGCCAAAACAAGGTTTGTCTGTGACCCTCACTTCATGATATGATGATCAATAATAAACAAGAAGTGGGACCAAAGGAAAATGTCTTGTGCAATGTTCAGTTATGGTTAGTGTTGTCTGAATAGCTCAAATTAGGCAGTGTCATGCTCCTTCAAATTACGCACGGGAACTTGGAAATGCAATAATATAAATCATTATTGTCAGCATTACAGTATGTAGCAGTGCAGCAGTAGAAACGAACTGTACTCACCACAGTGCTGAGGCCGTGCTCCTTCAGCAGCCGGAGGGAGTTCTGGTAGCACGAGGTGAGGTCGCTGGTCTCGCCGGGGCCCACATGACCTCTGGCCACGGGGCCTACAGTGTGGATCACATCTAAAAAGGGGACAGCACACACTGCTCAGTCACACTACTACAAGGTTATACAGGCTCTCCGTGCATGTGGGGTGAGGATAAGGACAAGTGTTTCAGTGGCACAACACTGAGCTTTCACCATGCGCAAAGTCATTGTCGAATACACACTGCGATAAAGTCTGTCCTCACAATGAGACAATGGAAAAAGCATGAGCATTCCTCTGTCTGAAATGAATGCATTTATTCACTAAATGAAACGGCAGCTTAGATAGAAAATCAATTACAAGATTCTTTTATGCCATCTACTCACATATTCATATCTCTCCTCGTCCTGCCTTTGCCCACGCATAGTAATGCCTCTGCCTGTCAATCTGTGCTCTCTGCAGGCTAGCCCAGACGGAGGAATGCAGCGTCTTAATTGAATTATAGCAGCGTTGACAGGAAAATAAGAGAATCTGGGCAGTGACTTGACAGAAACAAAATCGGGCAGATTCTGCCCGAATAACCTTGGCCTTCTCAGCGTCCGACAGCACAGGTCAGCATCATTATACTAGTGGTATCGTTGTATTCACAGAGGCAACAAGTACAGGCCTCACAAAACACATAAAAAACTTTATCCGGGAAGATCCTCTGGAACTACTTTTTGGTTCAGTTATCACTAGATCAGAATTGTATTTATTGCCATTGTTTGAGAACAGGTTCACAGACTAGGAATTTTCTCGGTGCACTCGTGGAACATAAAACATGTAACACAGAATTTCAATAAAAAATAAGCTATGAAAACTATGACTAAGACTGTAAGGGTATGCATCAAGATTATCCATCCATCCATCCATTTTCTTCCGCTTTATCCGGGGCCGGGTCGCGGGGGCAGCAGTCTCAGCCGAGAGGGCCAAACTTCCCGGTCCACACACACTTCCTCCAGCTGTTCTGGGGGGACCCCGAGGCGACACCAGGCCAGCTCAGAGACATAGTCCCACCACCGTGTCCTGGGCCTTCCACGAGGCCTTGTCCCACTAGGACATGCCTGGAACACCTCCCGCGAGAGGCAACCAGGAAGCATCCGAAACAGATGCCCTAGCCACCTCAGCTGGCTCCTTTCGACGTGAAGGAGCAGCGACTCTACTCCGAGCTCCTCCCGGGTAACTGAGCTTCTCACCCGATCTCGAAGGGTGCGCCCAGCCACCCTGCGAAGGAAACTCATTTCCGCCGCTTGTATTCGTGATCTTGTCCTCAAGATTATTAAAACAAAAAAATATATAGAAAATAAAAACAGGAAAAACATGATAGGACAACAACAATTTGACATAGAACAACAGTGGTATTGTATTCACAGATGGGCAAGTGTATTAAGTGATAGCAGCAAACAGTAAATAAAATGTCACATTTATATATCGCCTTTCTCCTTGCTTTAGGCACTCAAAGCGTTTCAATCAATCAAAACTTTATTTCTAGAGCGCTTTTCATACAAGGTTGTAGTGTAATGTGCTTTACAGATTAAAAACAATTCCCAACCACCCACCTGTGCAAATAGAAGCAGACAAAAACACTCACATTCACCCCTCTCCCTTTCAAATAGCCAAATACATACACATACACACACAATCTTGTACTTCTATCTTAGTGAGGACACTCATAGACATAACGTATTACCCAGACCCTAACCCCTAACCCTAAGCCCATAACCCTAATCTTAACCCAATTCTAACCCTAACCCTAAAACCACATCTTGACCCTCAAACAGTCCTTCAAATAAGTGAGGACCACCCAAAATGTCCTCACTTTTCAAAAATGTCCTCACTCTGCTGGTTCAAAACTAAAACTGGTCCTCACAATGTCGTAAGTACAAGAACACACACACACACTGGCAGTCCCCTCACGATATGATAATGGACATAGGGCTGAGTCTGGGTACAGATGAACCAGGTAAGGAAACACCAGCAGGGGAGCCGTCTGCACCGGGAGCAGCACATCAGCCACAGGGCTCCGCCACAGGGCGCCAAGAAGAGGCGCAGTAAAAAACACCACACCTCCATCAGGCACCCACCGGACAGCACCCACACACAGCCGCAACCAATCACTGTTTGAAATCGAGGAACCACTCACCCATTCATACACCAGTGTCAGGCACCGGAGGCGAGGTGAAGTGCCTTGCCCAAGGACACAACGACAGTGTGACACCTGCGGGGTTCAAACCGCCGACCCTCCACTCTACTCTCTGCAGTCTGCTGCTCTGTGCATGTTAACAGTGGTTTATTTTATCCACGAGAATAAACACACAGCAGTTGGTGGAAGTGTATAAATCTACAGTAAGAGGTGCAAGTAAAGGTACAGCATCACAGGGTTAGCTTCTTGAGACGGAGTTGTGTTTCCAGTCAAAGGGTTAAATGGATTTTTACAGATGATTGACATTGCACACATTTCCTCACAGTTATCAACTGATCGTTACTGCAATAGCTGTGTCGTATAGAACAAACAAAGCAGTTTTCCCCTCTGGTTGATCAGTTGCCATTCATTTAGTTGCTGTGATAATCATCATGTAACAAATCAATCAAGTGTGTGTCCTATTAAAGTTGCAGCGCATTAATAAGCACGCAGGTTCATTATTCCACATGCTTGTCTACTGCGTGTGAGGAGCAAAAAAAAGCAATATCAGCTTCAGGGATACATTTAATAACACTGTAGAAAAGAAATACGCCGTTGCTCTGTAATTTTTACCGCCAAAGCTACAGACTTGTATTGATACATGCTTTCCACCGTTCGCTCAAAGCAAAAAAAATGTCTCAAAGTTACTTTTCCGTCCATTAGTCACTATTGGCACATCTCAACTCATGCCTCATTAAATATAGATCAAGGCTGTCTCATACATTTGCTACATTTAAGGCATCCATCTCCCCTTTCCCTGCATTCCCACGCTCAAAAGGATGTATCCGGAAAAAAAACCAAAAAAAAAACATCACATCCGCTCGAGACTAGACACAAGAAAAACATACCCCAGTGTGTAATATGCATCCTCTCTTGTGTTTTCTCACATCTAACCGCTGCCTTTACTTTAATACGAAAAACACTTAGCCTTGCGTTCCAGTTGAATAAATGTAAGCTTTATTATCCACCATAAATCATTCATGGATTATATTTAGATGTGTCTTAATAGGCTAGCATAGTAAATAAATCCTGCTGTGTAGAAAGTTAAAGCTATACTTCCTCTCCTTCGTTGAGTTCAGGACGGCCTGTAATGAAAATGTCTCTTTCCTCGACTCCTGAAGCAAGGCAGAAAAGTGTGGTGCGCAATAAGGTTATAATAGTGACACGTGGTCCTGTTGTTTTTGTTGCATAATTCATTCGCTCCTTTCACTACAAGAGCAGCAACGTGCCAATTAGGAACACGGGCAAGCGCCAAAACCCCCGACTGCTACTGGTGAATCCATGAAAGTTTAAACAGGCCTCA
The DNA here is from genome assembly GCF_951799975.1 of Gobius niger. Taxonomy (NCBI): domain Eukaryota; kingdom Metazoa; phylum Chordata; class Actinopteri; order Gobiiformes; family Gobiidae; genus Gobius; species Gobius niger. The sequence continues at coordinate 26,566,346 of NC_136858.1, forward strand.
TCTCACTAGCACCCACTAGTATCTGCACGCCCCGAGTATCTCCAGCACTTCCACATCGGATAAATATTTATACAGCTGTGGCTCCGTAAAGGTGAGAGACACATTTTACTTTGTAACTAAGGAAAGGGGGGGAAATTACAGCAGAGAACGGTTAGCGGCTGCAGCGCTCTGAAAACACTCTGACAGCAGCTGTGGGATCGAGCGTAAGTTAAACACAAATAACCTCATACCCTTGGTGTGGTACAACTGGGACTGTTTACTTTGTGCAGAGAATTTGAATATACATGAAAAAGTAATTATGCTGAGCAGATCCGGAAAAAGAATAACATGCATTTTTTTCTCATGCATATTTTATAGAGTGACATTTATTGGGCGTTTCGTCCTTATAGAGAAATGGTTTGTTGCTGTTAATCCACCTGTTAGCCTGTGCTGCTCCATCTGTTCAGCTGCACTAGGAGGCAGCAAACTATATCCACTTCAAGAAATATCAGACAAACTAAACATTTTTAGAATCAATATTTATTGTCTGTGCATTGTTTCCCTATTTTTTCCTAAGTAAATTGGGTTACATTATATCTATGGTTTTTGCAGCCTTTGTGGTTTTTAGGTCATGATTATTGGACTTTTAGAAACAAAGGTTTACATGTTTTTATTCTTAAGGCGAGACACTGCATGTGAATAGGGGGAAAAAATAAGTGTAGAGATATCAATTTGAAACCTTTGCTGAACATTACTGATATAAATATGAGAAATGGCCAAAATTGCCTATATTTTGGGCAACGAAATGTAAACAATGGATTGAGCCAGATTAAAATGTATGGCTTCATTTTATTGACGTATTAGTAGCTAAGATTTTTTCAGAGGGGATTTTGGATATATTGTTTAGTTTTTCAATAAACTAATCATGAGTGAAAAAATCTGTAAAACCTCAAATTCCGCCTGTTTTTTTTGGGGTTCAAAACTGAATAAATCAGGTTTGGAATTAGATATTAAAAAATCCCTCTGAAAAACCTTCAAAATATTGTTAAGTCCAAGACTGGAAAGTTTGGAGTCTGTTGGAGCTACTGTAAGCACTCAGACGCTGCTCGAGTGTGGCCTTCTCTCATTCAGAGAAAACCAGCCCTGAAGTTTTGTTCTTCTTTTGTTCTGCCCATTCTTCTACTTTTTCCGCACCAGCGTCTCGTAGGAGGTAAAATACCATATTTGGGTGAAAGCGTCATCACGGGCACCCTTCACAGCACACGTGGATGTAAAATCTGTCAATATTTGTGAATGAATACCCGCGGGAAAGACGGCCTTTTGACGCGCCGCAGCAGCTACTTCCGGGTTGTTGCCACCTCGCAGGCGAGAAAACAGCATAAAATAAACATCATGCGGGTGAGTTTTGTCATTTTCATACCCTGACATGAAAACTAAGATGTAAAGGGAGGAAAATAGATAAAAATCTCCACTTCGACCACTGCGTGAAAAATCAATACTTTCACCTGCCGTGTATCGCCTTGACTCACCTCGCAGTGAGTCAAAAATGTAGAAATATCAATTTGAAACTTTTACTGAACATTACTGTTGCATGAGTGGAGGAAAATCCTCATTTAGAGAAGGTGTGTATCAATCTGTTGGATTCCAGAAGTAAAAATATCATATTTGGGTAATAGCCTCATTGCAGGCACCCGTCATTATGTCAATATGTCAAAATTTGTGAATGAATACCTGTGTGAAAGACGGCTTTTCGAAGCGGCGAAAAAAAGGTTGCAGTCTAAAGATCAATGTAACAAGTGTGTTTTCTTCACACTTATTTGCCATTTCCTGTTGCTCTTTTATGTCACTTTTTTTTTTTGGTCACGATTTTGTCGGTCTTTAGTTGCATTTTCATCCTCGCTTTGATCTTATTTCTGTTACTATTTGACACTTTTTTCAAGAACCTTTTAGATTTGAGTAAAGCCAGACCGGAGAAAATGTGCTCAGTTCAGGTAGAGGTTAAGAGGTTCAGGCCATCCTTAAATTAAGTAAGGATTAAACAACTCGGAGCCGTGCATTAGACGGTTATAATGCACGACGCGGAGTCAAGAACATTTTTATGTGGGTTATTAGCCGGTCACTGAAGGCTCGTCTCAGAGCGAGTCATTCTCCGCAGCTATTATGAGGATCTCAGTCAGACGCAACCAAACAACATAAGCACAGAATCACAACACAACAAGACTAACCCGGCACTTTTCCGTGGAAGTAAACACCGATGTGCGGCACTCGTGGGCAGGAGTTATTTCACTTTTACGCTGTTTAACCTGGAGCTAGCTAGCTAGCTCAACGAGCTCAACTGTTTATGGAAACAGCTGCGGTGGAGTCCGCTTATACCTGGGCCCCACGAACTGAAACTTTTATGTTTCACTTTACTAATCCAGCCAAATATGTTTAAATGCAGGATCATGTTATGTACGCCTGAAAATCATGAATAGTGCCTTAACCGTTTTCAATAGAAATGTAAAGCTCATATTTTATTAACAGTAGGCTAACCTAGCTGCTCACTCTCCTCTACTTCCCATTTATCAAACATTTTGTTTTGGCCAAAAACGTTGAAATTAAACAAAATCCATCTCATACGTTCCTGTCAGTCACTAATTACGTGTTTATCTGATTCAGCTGTGTCATGCGTTGCTATGGCGATGCCCACAGCGGAGTGATATCCCAGTGATTTAACTACCGGACTACATGTGCGGTTATACCAAAATAATGCACGCTTGTTAGCACCCACCAGCCAATCAGAATCGAGTATTCACCCAGACCATGGTATAATCAAAGTGAATGTAGAATTATGGGTTGAACCTTTACTTCTAGAGCAGTGGACTTTGATTCAAAGTCCACCGCTTTTTTTGTTGTTGTTTGCATTAGAAAAGCATCTTAAAAACCTTGTCTGAAGTATTAATCTCTAAATCAGACTGGGGAAGTGCACTTGAGATTCCAGGCGGCACTTCTGTTCTGATTGCACTTGATGAGTAAACATTTAAGTGCATCCTGTTTTAAATTTGCCCAATTATCCTCCACAGCCACACTCTCAGTCTCAAACATTTTATAGCAATTTTCCTTTTACGACCACAAGTGCCGTCATCAACATCTGAAATGCCAATGGGTATTTTTTATCTGATAATTAACAAATAAATCATGCATACAGTTCTCCGGGAGGATGGCGTCGGTGGATTTGGGCTGGCACTTCTTCAAGCTTCTTCGAGCTTTTTCAAATATCACCGCTGCTACACTGCAAATGTACATACTGTATTTTGTTTCACGTTTGTGATGTTGTTTTCTGTTATATATTTTATTATAGTGTAGCTTTGGCCTGTTTAGATATTCGGCCTTTTAGTTCAATCATGTTGAGAACCTTTTAACCCCGAGGCAGAGAGCAATGTTTAAACACTGGAAAGAGCACAATGCAACATAATGTTCTTTCAGTAACTTAACAGTGTTGGTCATAGGGCTCATCGGGTTTATTCAGCTACGCTAGATTATACGTTTAGGAAAGAGAAGCTTTAAAGTGTAGCACATATTTCACAACTGAAACAAACAACAGAAAATGATTATAGAGATATGTACAGTACGTAGATAGAGTTGAGTATTGAGGAAGACTGACGGAAGCGCAGACAAATCCTCCAAGCAATACCAACCATTTACACAAAATTCACCCAAGCTCCAACCAATCTTATCCTGTTGCTATCCAGGGACAATCTACTTAGCTGCCAAATTCTGATGGTTTGGGCATTTGCAAGTTGGTAAGGCTTAGTCCCAAAGCCAGGATTTGTTGCAAGTATGAATGGATTAGGAATGACATCAGGTCATCATTAGGTCACAGCATGTTTTACACACTATACTAACCCCTTAACCCCCACCTTAAAGGAACAGGCCACCGTTTTTTCATTCTGAGATATGTTCTTACCTGAGCTTAGACGAGTTGATGCGTGCCTGGTCTTTGTCTTTGTGTGTGCCCTCAGTTACGCAAAACGGCCAAAGATGTTTTTGGCATATGGCCTCTCCCAATGAATTCCTATGGCTCCAAACAGGGGTGAAGTTAGAGGCGACCATGCTCTTTCACGGGCACGCACAAAGACTAGACAGGTACGTATCAACTCGTCTAAGCTCAGGTAAGAACATAATAAAAACAGTGGCCTGTTCTTTTAACCAAGTGCATTTTCTCCAGTTCAGTTTTACCCAAATCTTCTCGACTGGAGGGTATAGGCTATAGGCCAGTGTGAAGCCTCATTTGTAAGCTAAGATCAACAAAACTCATTGAAGCTTCCTCCTTGTTATGATCCATCCTCTTTGGTGGTGTTTGTCACTTTTTTTTACATGTATTTGTCACATATTTGTGGCTTGATCAACTACATTACACAAAAAAACAACCAAAAATGCGGCCAAAACGCTACAAAAAACAAATAAAACATGACAAAAATGTGGTAATAATGCAACAAAAATGTGACAAAGAAGCAATGAAAAAGTGATTTAAAAAAATGAAACAAAACAACAACACAAACAAGAAAGAAGCTTAGATGAACTTTGCAGGCCTTAGCTTTCAAATGAGGCGTTACTCTGGCCTATAGGCTGTAAGCTCCAGTCCAGAAGCTTTTAGGTTTGGGTAAAGCCGAATTGGAGAAAATGTGCTGGGTTCAGGTGGGAGAAATGAATTTTCAGAAATAATATGAATAAAATGACAATATTGTAATATTTGAACAACAAAATTCAAAAAGACCCTGAAAAAAATCTTCAATTCTGATTAGTGTTTATACAAAACAAAATTAACAAATGGCATCAATTATCTTCGTGTTAAGGTTAATTTCTCCTTTTGAATAATATTTCCCAAAATATTTTGCATGAATATTTTATATGATACCCCAGTAATGACAAATTTAATACATTATTCCACCAACACATTCCTGATTCTGAACATTAGTCATGCGCTGTATCCCCTGTGTCTTGTTTTAAGCAGGTCACTTCACCCAAGGCTTTCACGTCATAAATCAGCCCGTAACCCCCTGATGGGACCAGGATTATTTGCAATCTTGTCTGGTCTTGCTGTGAAATACTGCCATGTTGGTGTTTTGATATCTTCTAATCAAGCCACGCTGAGCCTGAGGTTAAAAGCTTTGTGTTGTAAACAAAGCAAACATAGACTGATTGGTTTCATTTATATAACATGTTTGTTTCACTCTGGAGAAGATGGATTGTGCATTGAAATCAACGGCTTCCTTTAAGGTCGATTTGTGTTAATTACTCTATGGTGGCGTGGATCGGGTCATAACATTCTCCTTGGATCGCGGGCCGGGTTGGGGCGGGTCAAAAAAGGTTGGTCGCCTCCATTCATGCGGTCATTGTATTCAGCCACTTATTCGATCATTTTTACAGCAGGTATTTGACGTATTGTAGATATCCTATTTTCCAGGTTATGTGTGTCGTGTTACCTCTGCTCTTTGGTCTGCCCCTCTCCTGATCCCGGCACTCTGCGTAGGAGGGAGGGCGAGCGTGAGGGCGTAAGACACGCCAGTCCAGATCATTTCAAGCACATTTTTGTACGGAGTTAAAGCCGTGGTCCATTCAGACGGATCATGTCTATATTGCGTGATTTCTAATGATTGTGGGGCAGGTTGTAATAACAGAAACAATGTTGTGCCAGGGGTCGGGTCGTGTTCAAACCATCTCCAATGCAGTGACTGAAAAAAACACAGACCTGTGCATCATGATTTCCAACCATTTTCACCCGGAGAGCTACTTTTACGCAACTAAAACGTGAGAGTTACTCATGTTTCGAAGACACGTGTGTAACAATGCGACTTAGAAGGAGCTCACCCAGGAGAGTTACGAGCCAACAGGATATTGGGTTTCAGCCATATACTTTACTATCATGCCTCAGATGTATACAGATTGTGTTCAGCACTGAATGAAAATGCCAATCCTCACTTGGATATTTTTGATATTTCTATATTTTTATACTGTGTCAATTTCCTTTTAATTATTTATATGTATACATACTTTCGCTCTGGTGCATTATGAAACTTTTTATGGGACAAAAAAAGTTGATATTTGTGCGTATTTTACCTTGTTGTGACCCAGCGGCTGTATGAGTGGTCAGCGTGGTGCCTTTACTCTCCATCACAGTGGTCACTAGAACGCTCCAGGATCAATTGTTTTGTAGGTTTTCTGGTGAGAGGGTCAACAGCGAAAACATTCCAAACAATTGATCCTGGAGTGTCCTAGAGACCACTGTGATGGAAAGTAAAGGTGCCATGCTGACCACTCATACAGCCGCTGGGTCACTAAAAGGTCAAATACACACAAATATGAACTTTATTTTTTCACATAAAATGTTGCATAATGCACCTTTAAAGCTTTTTATTCATTGAATAAAAATCATCAAGAGCATGTGGGAATCTATAAAGTCTTTGGTGAGCTCCCCAGAAAGGGCTGGAGAGCTTCTGGTTGGAGATCCCTGATGTAAAGATTGCATTGATGACCTGGAAAACCATGGCTGCAGGTATTAGGCCCAAATGTTAGGTTTGAAGAGAGGACATACAGTAGACTCATAGTCTAGTTTCATTACTTTACTCACAAGTGTCGTGTAATGGATGCAGCTTATGGCCTCGGCTGCCACCAGCCCGAGGGCAACACAATGAGCCCCCGAGGATCTCTTTCTTCAATGATTACTCATAATCATGGAATATGTCATTGAACTGGGGCTGTTACAGTATGAACATTTTACCTCACGGTTATTGTGACCAAAATTATTATCGCGGTATTTTTTAAATGTGTTAATATATTCAGAAAGCATTGATAGTCCTACACAAACAGAAACAGTTTTTAAAAAAAGTGTAACAATGTTTATTATAAAAAAATAAAAAAAATACAGACAAAGCCATATCAAAAGTGCTACTTTTCACATCAAAGTAAAGGAACTGCAAGTATGTATTGTTGATTGTTTCTAAGATATTACATGTACTATTTATAGTGCCAGAAACGTGTTATAATATTTTTGAACTAGATAAACCCTTTATATTAGGAAAATATTGTCCTCAGTTTGTGTCCTTCCAGTGTGGTTTGCAGATTTGGGAAAATGCCATCAGATAGTAATCATTGTTAAATTCATAATAATGCGGCGAGAGTGAATCTATTGTATTGGCGACCAACTCTTATCTGCCCCCCAGGAGCCCTGTAATGCATTGGGCCATTTCAATATGGAGGTATCCACGACACGGCTGCACTATGGGGCAACTCGTTGCGTTCTCCCTCAACCCAAAGTCCCCACATCAGCATTTCAGCTAAAACATTAACGTTACCTTGCATTGGCTATAGAGTTGTGGGTGACGTTCACGCAGATGAGTCATGAGGTTCCAAGTATTGCTAACTTTAGCAGACATTTTTTCCTGCACGTTCAGGATAACCGTCTTCTATCAACCGTCCCTCGGCCTTCTTAAAACACCCAAAATATGCCCGGACATCAGACTTGGTCCTCTTTGAAGGCTCATAGATGCCCTGAGAGCTGTCTCGGACATGATTCCAGCTTTGAGAAAGCTTTGTTTTGGTTGTAAGGTAGTGCACGGAGTGCACCTGTGCAGCAACTTATTGTTACTGTCCACGCCCACATCTATATCTGGGGGGCGTCATCAGAAGCTGCCATTAGCTCTCAAGCTTCTTCATATCAGAGGGAGTATCTGTGTCTTTCTAAATGTAGTTTACACTGCTTTGACTAGATTCTTACAAGATAGGAGTAATACCTTTAAGACGGAAGCAGCATCTCAAATTAGAGTGAAATATGACATATAAAAATTATCAATGCAACACATAGATATTACAAATGATTACTATACGGATAAATTGTATAATCTGACAGCAGTTATCAAGGCAAATGTTCTTATACCAATTACTGTCTACAATAGGCTGGTGAAATCTCAAGATTATTCATATTTTAGGTAATTTTTCTCAAATGATGCAACAGTGGCTCAACACTGAATTCCAGCAAGCACACGCATATTGGCTCGGTCTTTTAATAAGGGTCCTGCTGCGACGTGTACATACTTATTATGTAGAACCATAAATATCACATGAGCACTCTGACACATTTGTAAGAGCAACAGCATCAAGCCAACATGGAGAAGAGCAGGGACTAGAGCTCTAATTGAGACATCTTTATGGCTAATAACAGCGATTATGTACATTAATATCTATGGGAGATGAACTGGACATGAATGACCCCTTTTAGAAACCAATCATTGGGAATGTCATAGTCAGATTTACATATTGTGCTTCCCAGTGCACTAACCACCAACAGGGCATGTGACGGTACTTCAAAGACGCCACTTTCTTAGTAGTAAAAAGCTCTCTCAACTTCATTTAGAAGAGAGTGCTGTACTATTTAGGAGAGGGGCCAGCACTTCACCGCCTAACCAATCTTTTATTTTCACTTTCACCTGCGTCACATTCCCAGATAATTATAGCGAAGCAGGTTTCCAATGTAGGCTTGAGCCGGAAAACTCTAGAAGCTGATAAATAAAGACAGTTGGCAGCAGAGGTAAGCGCATATGAAGCAATTTGGATGCATTATCATTCACAGCAGACAATAATAAAAGTGCTTTCGTTCTGCCCATGCTAATTACTATATCCTCCGCGGCTCCGAACCAACAAAGCATATAATGACTTACAGCCCATTACGAAATTGTGGCCAAAATTAAATTTAAATGCAGTTGCCAGTTTTATGGGTCAAGCTTGATTTTGTACACGGCCTGGACCGGACGAGCCTTGTCAGAGCAGGGCCAATAAATTTAAATGTCCCTGTAAAATGCAGGGGAAATCTGATGCATCATCAGTTCACTTTTAATTGCAGTAGAAGCCGATATTGAGCTGCATAATGTATTACAGCACATGTTATAGGGCAATGTGAAATACCGCTTACGTCCCCTTTCGAAGTGTTTATTGTTTATGTTTTTATTGCGAGCGCCGCTTACACACTTGGGGGAGGTGATGAATTGAGGCAAATGTGTAAAAAGAAAAAAAGCATACGATCTGAATGATGTGTTATGATTTCAAGGTGGGTCATATCAATTAGATTTTGAAAACTGGCAAAGACTAGTAGGTTGTTGTTGTTTTCAAATAGAAAACACTAAACCAAGGGCAGAGGCCTTTCTGTGGAAAACGAGAAGCGAAAATATAATAATATAAAAGAATTAAACACTGATGACACAACTATTTGATGTTAAGTATGTGTATACCGAATCCTCTCCATATCAGCCCAATACCACCACAAATGGGAGGATCTGCAAGACTGAAAAAAACATACTTAAAGAGGGGTTTTATGTTTTTTCAATCACAAAACACCAGTCTATATCACACTACAATGGTGACGAAACCTTCTGTTAGTCTGTAAATGCAGTGAATTAGAATAACTGCCTTGTATAAAATTGCTCTCTCAAAATGGCTGTAGCAAATGTCTTGAAATAGGCCTCTGTCTCTTTAAGAACCTCTGACCCTTTCCGACACGCCCCCTCCACACGCTGTCTGTGGCATCAGTGGGGAGGGGGTTCTGCTGAGGAGCAGTGGTTGGTTACTCGGCTGGTGACGAAAGGTCGGAGGCGTCTCCAGGAGGTGGGGGCGTTCCTAGGAGGACTCAGGCAAAGCTGTCCCTAAAATGGCTGCCATTAGAGTTTTTACAGATTACTCAAAAATACGTGAATGTGCCAAGGCAACACTTCAGGCATGATTTTAATGAGGGAATGACATAATGACATGATGAAGTCGATTTTGCATCATACCCCCCCCTCCCTTTAAACACAATTGTATAAATTAGAGCAATGGTGATGACTGTCAGTGTTTGCTGAGGAAATAAATGCATGTAAGTCTAACGTGATGTTCACTGTATAGATCACTGACAGGTGGATACAGTAGTGTAAGGGGTTAAGGACTGATTCTGATGGCTCTAAACATCCTCATCTACTTCATCTGCCCCTGAGCATGTTTGTTTAAGTGCAGCACAAAAATATGGATTATGATGATTAGAAGACATTAAATTAAATTATAAAGTGTGTATGTGAATAACAGGGAGTTCTGTGAGGCCTGTAAAGGTTATTTTCAGATGTTTTGACTTGATTTACAAAGGCCTTGCAGCAATGCATCAGAACAAACAGAGGAAAGGAGATCAATAAAGTAGCACAACTTGTCTTGCTGCCATTAACATTGGATTTTTGTTTGTGCCTCTGCCAAAACATAAAGAAAATTGGAAAGGAGAACAAATGCACAACCATATAACAAATCTCTTTGGTCTGCCCATTACTAACAAATCCCAAGTGTTCACAAGCATTGCTGCAAGCTTTCATACTGTGCCTACTTTAATTCACGCATGCTTTGCTATTGTCAAATTGTCAGCCGGTCCAAATAAAATATCAAACTAAGTCGTTCGTTAATGAAGGCTTTCAGACTGTAACATGACAGGATATAAGTGTCAGTCACCGAGAGGCAGAGGGGATGCATCTATCTCATGTCAGTCATGGATCTGTCTTTGTGACGCATTCAATGGCCCATGGAGAAAAAAAAAGTGGGAGAAAAAAAATCAAAGAGATGACATCTTGCTTCAAAGCGCTCGCGAGCATTTCCATTCCTTCATCTCGAGGTGCGAGTCACTGTCAGTGTGTCAGGGCAGAAACCCTTTTTTTGGCAGGTCAAGAACCACCTGGGCAACACAAGGAGCTACACAAGTGTTGAATATTTATAGGGCGATGCTGAAATAAAGTGGCTGTAAGAGGGAATAAAGAAAAAAGAGGTGTTTTTATAGTAGATTTGAGTGAAGGTTAATGGAATAAAGGCAAAAAAATACTTAAATATCGACATGTGTTGAGTCCCCTTGTAAAATAAACAACAAATGAATATGTTTGCATAATGTTAAATGGGAGACTGGGCGCTAAAAGGAACGCCTGAAAAGACGTTTTAATGTGAAAAGCAGTGTTTTATTTCTCTGACAGGTAAGACAGCACCCTGCTTTTCCAACAGCTGCTGAAAACTTTAAGACAGAGCTGGATAACGTTTAGAATAAAGCAGAAATGTGTAGATATTGATTTTCTCGTCTGAAATGTATTCAAATCCCTGCAGTCTTGTCCACTCTCCAAAACAGCTCCGGTCCAACTTGTTCCATTGAGAAGAAGTGACCAGCGCGTTCCCGGCGAGTGTGTTTGGCCTGATTGCTCGTCTGGCTCCTCGCGGCACGCACACAGCTGTCTCACATGTTGGTCAGCGAGAGTCACTAAATGAAGTGTGTCCACCCGATCGGACAGGGAGACGGTGTCGCCATGGAGACGGGGAGAGCGGAGTGATCCCTGAAGAAGAGCACGAGAGGGAGAGGGGGGTTTTCTATAGTCCTGATACAGCCGTTATAGTATTAATATTTCTCCTGCTTTAAAAATGGATTAGGGCTGTCGCAGCTGATTATGCCACGGATTGGCTTTCAAAGAGCTGCCCCTATTGTGAGTGTCATTGAGAGTCTGTCACACTTAAACAGGCCATGGGTTGAAGGATGATGATGACAGAGCATACTATATACATGCAATATCAGAGCCTTTTGCTGCCCATGGATCGGAATTATTAATAATAAGCCAAGAATAGCAGGGGTTTCTCTTGTAGGCCTGTATTATTAAATCAGATTTTCTTACACCTTTTCCCCTTACTGAGACCATTTGTCTTTGATCACTGCTTTGAAAGAGATAATAGGGTCTCTGCACGTGAGTAACACGTGACTTCCGAGTGCGAGGTGGCAGTCCTTCACCAATCCTTATTTTCCCAATAAGGTTTAGCGGTGTCTTGCACAAATCAACGAATAGTTCAAGGAAACATCACGGACAGTGAGATACTGATGCGAACGTCTTAAAAACATTATGTTGGATGTAAATATTTGACTTCAGGAAATGTCTGTGTTCCTTGAGGCCCATTATTTTTTTGAGCGGCTCGTTCAAACCCTTGGTGCCAATTAAGTTTTTTATTCAGTGTTAGCCTGCCGTGATAAACATGGAAGGATCTTCCAGTGAATTCTTTACTCCTGACGCAATGCTATTTTCATTGCCAGCCAGGTAATCTTGAGCTATTTATTTTTTGGACAAGACATTGCTTCTAACTCATAGGGAAATAACAGGACAAGGAGAGCAGCGTCTCCTGAGGATCCACGCTCACGTGTATATAGCCCATTGAGTATTATACACGTTTCTCGGCCAGATGCCCTGCCTGGTGCAAATTTATGTCCGATGGCATTCCTGGAGAAACTGTCTTAAAGGGATATTTCAGGATTTTTGCCTCATTTCCTAGATATCCAGAATGTTCTGGAGATATATATATATATATATATATATATATATTTTTTTTTTTTTCAATTCATGCAGTCCTTATATTTGAAGAGTTTAGTGATGCTAGGCTAGTGCATGTTATGTTATGCTATGCTATGTTAACTAGTAGCCTGCATTAAATATCATAGGATAGTCCTCCAAACGTTGCCACATCTGATTTGTAGAAAGCTACTGTAGATCCGGTAACCGAGCAGATCACTCCACCGCTGTGTAGCTTACAACCAGGAAGCTGATGCTGCTCAAATATAAATTCTTTTAAATGCAAAATGGTTACATTTAAAAAAAATATTCAGTAAACACAGACATTTATATTGGTAGTCTGGTGTTATAAGTGATTTGCCTCAGGTGCACTGTGCTTGGGTCAGACTGTTTTAATGCAGGCTTCTAGTTACCATAGACATGCGCAAGCCTAGCACTAGCCTAGCACCACTTAACTCTTCAAATATAAGGACTGCATCAATTAAAAAAATAAATAAAATAAAAAGTGCAAAACACTCTGACAACTCGGAAATGAGGCCCCATGTCAAAAATCCTGAAATATCCCTTTAACTTCCATCCATCTATGAGACTGATGCTAAAAATAGCGTGGCTCATTGTGGCTTCACTCCACTATATTTAATGCATTGCTGTAGTATGACTCTTGATGCAGCGTCTTAAGTGACTGACAAGCCTTTTCCATTAAGCACGGACGAGCATTCACACTCAGTCAAAACAAGATAAAATTAGATATTTCAATCAAGCATAACAGATGGTTCCCATGCATCCACAATCAAAGGAAAGAAACACAACGCTGCCTTTAAATGTCAAGAAGCTTGTTGTGTCCAGGAAGAGCACTCACTTTAAAAGCCATCCCTCCACCACAGTCACAGGTGAGATAGTATTTTTGCTCCACAACGCTGAAGGACATGAACAGGGCGAGAGATGATTATTTGGCTGTACACTGCTGTAAAGAATGGCACTGCTGAGTCCATTGGGACGCTGAGCCCACCGTATAGAGACAACACAGCACCACCAGCTGTTTCCGCCGCTCTGGGCTTTCACTAACGTTTTCCCTGTAAGCTCCACTGAGCCTCTGTGTGACAACAGTCTGCATGGTCTAAGACACGAGTGCTCTCGCTTTTAATAAAATGTCAAAATATGATGTTACAGGAGAGTCCCAACAAGTCACACATACAGAGTAAACATAAAAGTAATGGTACGCCCAGGAGATACATGCATGGGACAGGGGGGCAAATCTGTTATAGTGGAAGGAACATGTCAACAAACCATCAAAGCAGAAGTGTTTGAGGAACTGATATGTGCCCATGGGGTTGGTCGTATCCCGTAACAACTATGCCTATATTTGAAAAAGTATTTTTCATGTTCTTTCAGGGGTAAATGCTCCATCCATCGAGCCACATTTACCTTATCCACAGCTCTGACCCTTCTCACCCTGGACACTGACTATTCACCCCTCTCCCCTCAGGCAGGAGGCTACGGTCTATTCCATAAATCCCGCCACATGAACAGTTTTTTTTCCATCAGATTCATGAACAAAAACAAGACCCAATAACTTAGTTACACACATGGATGTAATCTACTCTATTGCACTATCTGGTGTGTCCACACTTAGAACTGCTGCTATCACTTTATGCATCTGTAAATACAATCCTGCAGTTGTTCTATGTCAAATTGTTGTCGTCTTATCATATTTTACTTTTCATTTTATCATTTAGTTTAATATTCTTCATGCATGCCCTTATAGCCTTATAGTTTTAGCTTATCTAAATTATGTGTTCTATGTTGCACGATTGTACCAAGAAAAATTCAGAGTTTGTGAACCTGTTCTCAAACAATGGCAATAAAACCTATTCTGATTCTGATTATCTGAATTCAAACACTTTTCCAGAGCTTTTTTTTAATAACTTACATTTGACCAAAACTGCAAACATTCCCTTTTACACTGCTTAGGTTCAAAGCTTTTTATAATCTTATATTACTCCATACTTAGGTTCAACACACACAAAAAAGGTGGTACAACATGCACTGCTAGTGTGATGAAACAGTAAACGGTGAAAGAAATACTGTAGGTCTGAAAACCTTTTTGAGAGTATTCTACATCAGTACTGCAACACTGCAGACTGTTGTCACTAAGAGGTTCAGAGGCCAAGTATTCTGTAAAATCTATTGACACAATGAGTTGTCAACATTGCAGTTTATATTTGACTTGTGAAAAGCTTATGTAAATCAGGGCAAGGACGCACAACCAGAGTCAACAAACTGTAACCTTTCTAGTGAAACACATATATAGCTGTGACTCTTTGAAGGAAATCCTTGCTCTCACGAACTATAATCCCTGTTTTCTCTGCATGCACAGGTCTGTTTGTTGGTGTTTTCTCAGCAGGCAGGGCATGGCTGTGCGCTAATGCAGCACAGAGCAGCATGTGCCGACACCAGTGTACGTAAGAGGAAAGGCTCCTGCCGCGCTACATCCTCCATCCTCATGTTGTCAAGTAGGAACTATTTGGGATTTTCCTGACAAAAAGGGTCCTTAAACACTTGAGAGAAAAGCCTTTGTAACAACATCTGACTACATTTGACACTTACACATTCAGTAAAACGACAGGGTCCAAAATCCAACAGAGCTGGAGTTAGTATTGCCAGTCCATCTTAGAATGTGAGTCATCTATTTACCAGGACATTTCACACAGAAGCTTTAAAAAGTCAAAGAAAAAGCAGTTTTCCAAGGGTATTGTACTGTATTTCATCATGATATACAAAGTGAGAGCACGAAGTTCAGTAGTAAATGCTCTTTCTACTGAGGCGAAATAGGTTAATAATAACAATAGCTGAATCTCCAGATTTAATTGCCTCGATAATGGACAAAAAGGTTTATACTTCATCAAAACGAATAATTTACTTATATTTACATATGATCAGAGTCTTTATCAGGGCCTTTCCCACTCAGAAAAACAAAAGTTTTTAAAAGGATTACCAGGTCCGACTACATGTGTACATGTCATGTAGATCTGAATGGAAGAGGCATGTGTCATCCATCCAATCACATGCCGTCAACATGGGCAATATTTATTGTTCACTTTCAACCCACCACATTGTGTGCATGACCCTTTATGCGCCGCACACTGCCTTAAAAGTCTGCCGGTGAATGTACAACACTTCTGCTTTCATCTCGCTGTGATGTTGCCACCTGACTTTGACCGCATCTCATCATTTCGTCTGATTGGACCCCAAACAGCACGGGCAGTCCATCATCATTCTATACAGAGGAGCAGCAGCGAGGCCTTGAGCCATTTCATGAATCTTTTAGACGTCAGGAAGGTTGTTGCCCACACGCCAACACACACCGAGACAGAGGCGCGCATTGTTGGAGGCACAGCTGCAGGCGGAAAGTGATGTGGCCTTCGCAGATTGTATTAGCCGTCATTTCAATTAAGACATATGCCGCAGAGGAGGAGGAGGACGTGGGTTCGATTGGCGAGAAGACTCCAAGAGAGATTAAGTGCGCTCTCCATCCAAACACATGTGGCACAGTCTCCAAATTATCCTAATGACAGTAATTACACAGGCTCGCTCAGCCCCTGTTTGGGTAAGTAAGGGTTAGCAAATGGGGAGAGACGCATTGTGCTACTGTAGATTCACAGCAATTAGTCGCTTGGAAAGAGCAGCAAGTTTGGCGACGTTTAAAGAAGTAAACAACCTGCTTATGTTGAAAGAATTTAAATGACAAATTACAAACTTGCAACCCTGGAGGTTGTAATGGAAGGGAAGGAAGTTTGTATCCCAAACTTGAGAAACAAAGAAAACAAACGCACCACACTACACACTGGAAATCTGACCAAGCACATAACGTAAATTTAAATTCCCAATAGACACAGTGCACATTGTCAACACAACGACAATTTCGACCTAATAAAGGGCACTGCAGTGTGGGCATGCTGGCCCAAAAGGAAACAAAAGTAGAGAAGAGACATACCACATACATTCAAGTGTTGAAACGGGCAACTTAAACTACATACATACCACCTGTTACAACCTGGCTCTGTTAGACTAAAAGTTATAACAAAAACCAAGATGTAAAAAGGTTACATAAAGTTGTGATTTACTAAAAGAAGTGTGAAAGGTAAAGTTAACAATGGGGTAACCAAAAATAACCAAACCAAGGCTATTTACAATAAAGGTTAACCAAAACAAATAAAGGCTCAGTACACAAAAGTGAACAAGTGTACTAACCAAAGTAGGCCCAACGAATACAAAACAAAGTCATGAGTAACCAGACGAGTGGCCACCAAGGCCAGCAGCCTAACTAAACACGAGTGGTCCCTGGACACACAAAGTCATGAATGACACGATGGGACACAGACACAATACAGAATGGCATACTGGCCACCAAGGCCAGCAGCCCTGAATGTTCAGAGCTGTGGGCTGTTTATAGGTGTGGCTGGCACCAGGTGGTTGATTGGCCAGGTGTTCCGATGCGCCAATTAGAACCAGGGACGAGCAGCCAACCAGAACCGAGCTTGAAATAAGTCCACCAATCCCAGGCCAGAGCTCACACAGCCAAATATCCATGGAGGGAAAGACAGCATTAACCACACAAACAAACACAAAAAGGAGGGAGACTGGAGGCCTGGGGATGTAACATCAAGTCTATACTGCCTTTGCTCATGCCCGGTCACGTCAGATCTCTGAAGCAAAGTGAGGCTGGGCCAGGTTAGTAGCTTAATGGGAAACCGTGAGGGAATACCAGAATGTCTGGGTGAATGGTGTGAGTAGTTGGTGGTGGTCGGAGGGACTAATGGCGCAGATTGGCAGCCTTTTCCAGGGCAGCTGTAGCTACAAACATAGCTTATCACCACCGAGAATGAAGGGAATGAATTATGTACAAAATTGTAAAGTGTCTTTGAACGTCACTTTACAAAAAAGCACTGAATAAGACATCATTATTACAGCTTTGTGCCTGAATACCATGCTGAGAAGCAGTCAGTGTTGCTATGCTGAAGAATGAGTAAGAGATAACTTCATATTTGGCACTTCAAACAGAGAATGGAGTTGCATGTATTCTATGTATAGGTTGAGGTATTCCTGGAATGCATTTAACAACAATGAGAGGAAGCTAGGACACTAGGGGACATAGAAGGGAGCAAGGTGGATGCTAAGGACACCTTAACACATCCTCCTCTACACGCTGTGATAGAAAATAAACAATGTCACCAAATGGACAATACAAGTAGGAAGTCATTATTCCTTCATTGTTCAAATACCATACAGAAATGACAATGTTAGGTAATTCTTTCATAAGGATAATGCTTATGATCTACTTCTTTATAGGACAGGGCAGTACAATGTAAAAAGGGGGTGAAGTGACAATTCAGGAAATTGTCAGGCTCAAACTCACGATTCTGAGACTAGAACTGGAGCCTTATCCAGAACACTATTGTGACAATGGAATTGGGCAGACGCTTGAACCACTTTGAAACGAAGATGGACAATGCAAACTTCAATAGCCTTTCCCTTGAACCACAGGCTGCTTCAGAGTTTCTAATTGGGTCAGGGAATTGGAACAGTCCTGTATGCTTCCTTCTTGCTTCTTCTTATTTGTTTTTTGTTTCTTTCTTTAAAAATCCATCTTTTCTACATTATATAAGGCATCATTGTCTAATATAGCCAAAAAGGGGCGATACATATTAACAATTACACAGTGATATCTTCAAGCGCTCAACTGTGTAGGGTTACTCTGCTTTATTTCTCAGAGGAATTGGAGATGTTGTATAATAATACAGTCAGCAGCCAGTAGATTTTTTTGTGATAAATTGTAGCTCGATCTTGTGAGGTAAATGTTGAACTGTGTAAACTGTAAACATTTTTGGGAGATTTTGTTTACTTTGGTTCTCATTTTGGCAGTCCAAAGCAAAATGATAGTGCCCTAAGGCATTAGAAAATCCTGTTAGTAGATATAGAAAAACAATCAGCTCATTGCTAACATGCTGACAATCACAAGACATAATAAAAAAAAATACAGCGGGAGGCAAAAACATCTGATAAGCTCTCTCCAGGGATGCAAAGACAGCTGCAATGTTGAGCAAAAAATAAATAAAAACATTTTGTGGAAAGCTGCAAAAAATGTTGTATTTAAAATTTCACACAAAACAGAATCTGTTGATGAACAAATAGTTCGATGTGTCGACGTGCTCTTGAACACCTTGTTCAATTAAGTGCACACCAACACAGCTTTCAGGGAGCAACCTTGAGGCGCTTCCACTTTAATTTTGGTCATGAAAAAAAAACCAGACATACAAAGAAATTCAATATCTCATATTGACTCTATTCTATTAATACATTCTTAAAAAACTATGTTCAGTTTGTCTCAAAAGAAAATGTAGGGAACGGTCTTGAATTTTGCTGTGTTTATCCTATTATGATATTTCCTTACACCATTTCCTTTGAAAGTTAACATTTTTTGTAATGAGTTCATCAACCTCTGTCAGAACGAAACATTAAAAATACAAATTTGGTAGAAACATGGCTTAAATAAGCAAAAGCAAAATTGAACTTGAATTTTTACGTTGCTATGCGCAAAGTCAGAATGTTATTTTGCAATACATTGTGCCTATTTTGCCTATTATTGCTATAACAGAAAAATGGCAACATATTTCAGTAGTCTCACTTTATTTCAGTGCATGCCAATTGTAACCACAAAACCAGCATCCGGGTTCAAAGTCAGATCAGGGTTATTATCTGAGAGACAGAGGTCGAGGTTAACCAACACGAGTCAGGCCGGTACAATGGCAGCATTTAAAGTTCAAGTGCAAACATTTCAATACATTTCAGGAATCACATGGCCATTTTCACACCAGTTCTCTACATATTTGATTTTCATTAATCATTTGCTCTTCTATTTGTTGAAGTGTTTGTGAGGATTAGATACTTACAACTCAACATCTAAATGTAAAGTGTTTATAATAAAGTGATATAATACTCTAGATCGTATATGCTAAACTGTAATAGTCTTTAAGTTTAGATACTTCAATCATTTCAAGGCTAAACTCTTTTTTAAATGAACATATAGGAGACTCATGCATAAAAAACACGCCTCGCTTATTTCCATCCATTGTCATGCACTCGCACTCACAAACGCCATTGGTCCTGGCCCCAGAGGGAACTCGATTGTACCTGGGAGCTCATTGCTGTGAGGCCCCCCCTTCACTATCTGCAGGAACCAGCTGATCAGAGCTGGTGCCACTATACAGGACAGAGGCTTTTCTAACAAGTAAACGTCCCAAGAGAGTCCATCCCCACTACATTACAGGCCCATGTGTTCAGAGGCACTCACAAAGACAGATTATCTACAGCGGCATCAAAACTCCAAGCATCAGCGCGAGGCGGGCGTGACAACGTGTGTGAAGAGACCGCATCAAAATAAATAGGGGTCATCGCTCACTCTCTCCTCCCTGCCTCCTCCAAAGACTTCCCGGGCCCCATGTGGGTGAGGGAGAAGTGTGACCAAACTCCTCCGGGGAGTAAAGGGGGCTTGACAAACGGATGCACCGCCTGCGTACACCTGCCACCTAATGCTTCAAAGGAGAGGAAGCCCAAACGCAGCTGAATGCAGGCACGAGTCGTGAGACCAAACGCTACAAGAGGCACGTTCTTGTGGGAATATATGAGTCTTTTGTAGCACATGGCACAGCACTGATCAAAAACACGGAGCCGGAGTAAGTTGCCACACGGCGCGGACACGTGCAGCCGTTGCCTTGGATTGATGGTATGGTGAAATCTCATTAGGAGCTGGGTTGCAGTTGGACCCGGGCCCAGCCGCTTTTTTTTTTTCCCCCTCCCTCGTCTTTTTTCACTTTGGCGCACTTCGTCTTTTCTTTCACTCTGCACCAATAGGCTCCCGATTTGTCTCTCAGTAGTGCTGTAAATGAAATGTGTTGAACTGCCGAATTTAGCAAAGGTTTATGTGGCGGAAACGCAAGGTCATGCGTAGCAGCGGCCGCGGCTCCCACCTGCTTTATAGCGCTCGGTCTGCGGTGTATTTATCACATGCAGCCGCTGGTGCACCGAAAGCCACGGCACGCTGCGCACACGCTCACTTTGTTACCCCCGACAGAAATGTCTCACCAGGGACGAGCCTTTAGTAGAGCGCATATAAACTCCTGCCTTTTAGCGGCATGGGAAATGCTCAAATACATACATTTACAGCGGCTGTTTCTTTGCGCGGTGCTTAAACTCAGAGTTTGACCTTGTCTCTTCTTTGTGTCGCTTTCTATTTAAGTGCTGAAGTGTTAGTTTTAAACAATGGATAATTAATGTACTTTCCTCTACTTCACAGGGGCTCAGATATATGGAGGTGTCATACGCCCAGCTGCATCAGAAGGCCAGAAGAGGTACCAGAAGCAGCAGACACTTTTTAAATAAAGTTGTAATATGACATGAAATGAGCGCCGTTGATATGCCTAAATTGCAATCTAAATTTATATTATAAAATTATAATTATTATTTAGCAGTATCTAAGATGGTTTCTAGTCATTAGAGTAAGTGAAGTACCTCGCCTAAGTTTACACATAAGGGTTGGAAAGGGTTGTTTTAATTGAGATGAATAAAGTCGATGCTTGTACTAGCACAGTCATCAGATAAGCAAAGCCAACAGTAGATAATGTGGTGCTGCCGGATCTCTCAGCAGACCCGCATTAACGCCACTTACAGTTTAGCACAGCGTACTTAAGGGTGATATCTCAGTGACACAGACATGTTCAAATATGTTCAGCAAACACAGGTGACCCGACAGGACCGAGGTCACACACAAGTGATCCACAGACCGCAAGATGGACGACAGAACAATTACATGTGTGAAGATGAGTAGCGACCATAACCCTTTTCTTCCAGAGAATCATTCATTTAGGAGGAAAAAAACACAATATACATCTATGTAGTATTCGAACCATACTTTCTACAATATCCAAGTGGTTTTCAAAGCCTTGTGTTGAGAAAACATGAGAAAATTTGGACAGAGTTTTTTAGGGACAGAGTTTTAAAAAAGGGGGATGAAAATACTTAGTTTTTCATGTTCCAGCCATGTCCTAAGGGGCAGAATGAGGCCAGACCTGTTCACCACAACTGCCTCTAAAATCCTGCACAGTCACTCAAAAAGTTGTTACTTTGGGTCCGAAGTCCCGTCATGCATGCGCTTTTAATATAGAGACTGCAGTTACGCGTAAGACCTGAGGTGGCAGTAGTGAGCATAAAATGACCAACTTTTTCAGATTCAGATTTTGCAAGTATTATATAATTAGCGTTTAATAGGGCTGGGACAAAACATTGGATCAGACTTGGATCACAATACTTTTGCTGAAATATCAATACGTTATCATGTATTGCAATACTTTAAATACTTGAGTTTGGAGGCATTTTTATCTTCACCCTTTGCTTTCCAGTAACAGTTACACAGCACTTAGTTACATTTTGTGTTAATGCACCTTTTCAATCTTAACGCTTCAATAAATGTCAAATGGCATTTTGTTTATTAACTTTGGACACAAAGCTTTTTACACTTTTTAAGTTAAACATATTACTGATCATAATTTATTAATTTAATTTATTTGTTTATTTGGTGCATGTAAACACGCCATACCGGATTATAGCAATGGGGTAATTTCCATCCGTCGTCACACACTCACACTCATCCTGGCCTATTGTACATGTTTTTAGTGGTAGGGGAAACTGCAGGCAATTACTTACTGGATCGCGTAACAATACGTATCGGATCGGCACATGAGCATCGTGAACGTCAATAATGACTTAACGTTTTGCTTCAAATATCTCAACTTGCTTACAGATTATTTCCACTCACTTCAGTGCAAACTCACTGCCCCACTGCAGCCCACACAACTACCTCTTGTTCTCAGCCCAATACGAGCCACATGCAGCATGCACATTAATCTTACTTTGGTGAAAAAGCGCTGGCTTAATGACATAATTGTGAGGTTAGAGTGACAGAGCAGAAAAGCGGTGATGTGTGGTCCTGTCCCATGCAGAGAAGGTTATGCGGGATATATATGGCCTCGGCTGGGTCTTTTAGCTGACGCACACACTGCAGAAGAAATTGCCACCAGACTTTAGACCAAGATGGAAGACATGGCTGAGGCAGGGCGGTAGTTTTGCATGGGAAGCAATCAGACGGGAGTTTCAGTGAGGTATATGGAAAACATTATTTGGGTCCCGCGCTGCAACTCGTATACGCGTGGGTTTCACTTCAGATGGATAGAGCAAATGCCACTGTGACCTTTACAATATATCTCCCTTTCTGATCTAAAAATGCGGATAAACTATGTTCAAATATTGTATTGTTGTCGTGAGGAAACCTTGTGTAAAAGAAACTTGAATATTGCCCAATCCTACTGGCTAATAAACACAATGTTTTAAAGGAAGAGGTCACCATTTTTTCATACTGAGATATGTTCTTACCTGAGCTTAGACGAGTTGATGTGTACCTGTCTGGTCTTTGTGCGTGCCCGTGGAAGAGCTTGGTCGCTTCTAACTTCACCCCGTTTGGAACTATAGGAATATACTGGGAGAGGCCAAACGCTAACAACCTCTTTGGTCGCCTTACGTGACTGAGGGCACTCGCAAAGACCAGACATGTTCGCATCAACTCATCTAAGCTCAGACAAGAACATATCTCAGTATGTAAAAATGGTGACCTGTTCCTTTAAGATTTGATCTTGATTGTCAGGCAGCTCAGGAAGTTAATGCGATAGCAAAATAGCTATTCGTATGAAGACTAAACAGTGCCCTGCACGGAAACATCACTGTTTTGCACGACGCTTTCTCTGTTGTGTTTGTTCCCCCCCCCCCCCCATTTTTAGGGTTTGAGTAAAGCCAAACTGGAGACAATGTGCTCGGTTCGGGTGGGGGGTTAAAAGGCTAAAGCAACTTCATCCAAGTGTGAGCAATTGAGGTTTGGCAACAAAAGATGCTTTCCCAGTAAATTGAAAAACAAATTCAAATTTCCTCCGTCGTGATAACAGCAGAACCGGCTTCGTCGAAAAAATTCTCCAAGGCTGAAACACCAAAGTAACTACAGCAGCCCACGTTTTGTCAAGGGGATAAGAGTGCGATGCCTACTTGGTGGTTCTGGGGCCTTTATGGAGAGGAAACACTTACATTTGAAGCACTTTACATGTTTGGCTACAAAGTGAACAAACTATAAAAGTATCCCGTATTGGAGAGGTTTGGCGGGTTGACGATTGGTGATGGGAAAGCTTAAAAAGCACCGCAAAAAAAAAGGCACGCAGGGATGTCAGCGATTGCACTTCTGCCAAATAACCCAGCGGCGCGGAGCAGGCTCTGAAATGAAATGATGAAGAGCAGGTGCAAAACAGTGAAGCCATCAGTGCTGCTGCTCAGACAGGGCTGAAAATAGTCCTCCACACCTGAATGGAGAGAACGGCAGAGGCTAATGGACAGCCTGTGTCTGCCTGTACGCTCCAGGACCAATGATAAAACCTGATTAGTTTTACACTCCAAAGGCCCCCCAGCTGACAATTATGTAATTCGGTCTGCTGAGGTGAAGATGATGCAAGTGGCGAGATACATTTAAAACCAAAACGCTAAGAGTTACTGGCAGCACTAGTGAAGAATATGTGAAGCGTGTCCCGGCACTCAGGCTGTTCGAGCATCTGTCCCACCATGAGGCATTTTCGCTTTTCTTTTATTGCAGCGCGCATTCAAGGGAACACTTTACTCTATTTCTGCAAATGATGAGGGCCCTCTGTGACTAGCACAAAGAGGTAGCGTAGCGTTAGCTCATACTTAGCCGCACTGAGCGTAAACTCTTTCAAAAAGGGCTTCTGCGCGGCTGTTACGAGATCATACAAAACATGCTTCACCAAAGACTGCAGACGCCGGCCCATAGGCGTTCCGATACCACTGCGCTTATCACACTGTGAATGAACAAAATGTCAACAAGGCTAACGTTATATCTTAAACTGGAAAGGAGATCGTTGTACATTTCAATAAAAGAGGGAGAAACGACGATACAGACAGTTTCGCGGCCTCTTTCCTGCTACAGCATATCACACAAATCAGCGCTAGTAATGCGTATAGCGCGCATGAAGACTGAAAAATACAACATGTCACCGAGCGACTACCTGTTTAGCATGAAAGCATATATTCCCGCCAGCTGATTAGCATGTTGTCATAGAAACAGCGCACATAAAAGAATATGAGCCGCCAACATATACGGTTCGCAACAGATTTCTTTATGTGTGTTAACTATCCATTCTTCTAAAATTTTAATGATACGCACACTACAAATGGGTGCATGTGCGACAATCATCCTTATTAAATATAAATGACATTGTATAGCTGGCTTTGAGTGGGACCTCATGAGAATTTCTGCTACTTTTAAGGAATGAACGGCTACAGTGGAAGTGAAGATGTTGTTTACAAAATGCTATTCCTGTGAGACACTTGATCAAAGCCCACATCTCCAGAGCTGGCAGTGGTATCATGTGTAAACAATGCGTTGTGTTGTGGCGCGCGTGGGCGTGCAGCGGACGTGCGCGGGAGCTTATCTGGACGAGAAACAGACTAGAGGCAGGGGCCTTCTCCCTCATGTTGAGATTTGGAAGGAGATTTTGTGCAAATACAGCAAAAAGCACATGACAGCATGCTTAATTATTTTTGGCTTTAGCGGGTCCTGCCTCTGGTGGTGCCCAGCAGTGCTTGCCTCTCGTGGGGGCAGAGGCAGGCAGCCATCTCGGGGGGGAGGAGGGGGGGAGGGGGGCGGGTTGTGCATTGGCCTTGTTAGCATAAACCTAACTACAGTTGTGGGAAATTACCACTGAGACCAGCTCGGAATACAATAAAATCTCCGGATTGGGCACATCCTCTGGCCCAGGCTGCAGTTCTCATAAATAAACACATAGCATTTTCACCTTGCGGTATCTGCAGTGGAGAAGAAAACGGGGAGCTAACCTCAGTGGACGGCCAAATGAAATATGAGAGTGTGAAATGGGGGTAAATGCGCTCGCTGGTGTTTTCTTTAAGCATCTGCTAAGGTGGGCTGTGACATTGCTGAGGTAGGCTAGTGGAAGGGCACAAAGTCTCCCCGATGACTTGAGGAGGAAGCTTCTCTCGCTGCTGCACACAGGAACGGGGGAAACAATACATTTCCTCCAACTTTCAACAGCTCTCCCAATTGTACGTCATGACGGAGTGTTTGTTTTCCTCACTTGCCCTTACCGGAAGTCCCCAAAGACAAAACACAGCACAAAGGTTACCGCATGAGGACTTCTCGCTGTATACCAAGTAGTCCATTCTCCTTGCCTCAACAGCTTGCCTCCTGCAGAGCCCAGTGGAGGGCAGGAGGGCTGATGATGGCAGGCCCCAGCACTGACCCGGGACATAAATCCTCTAACAGGTGGCCAGCATGGAGGGAAAAGCACACCATCCCACTGCTGGTGAGGTGAGTCTGACTGTTTTATAGGCCTTAATTACACAGACCTCCAAAAACCTTCACCCACCGTCCTTCATTATAGAGCGCGAGGAGGACCCACAGTCTTTTTATTCAACATATAATATTTATGACTGTGGCACAGAACATTTCCAAAGTCCAAACCAATGTCAAAACCCTATTATTATAATATGCTACAAAATAAGTTTTATAGGATTTGACATCAGTTGTCAGATATATCTTTGATTTACCTCTACAGCAGGGCAGCCAGTGCTTTACAGGCCAAAACAGTTATGAGAACACAATCCTATCCTCTCAGAATAGGGCAGAGGTCACATTAACGGAAAATTCTCCTTGATTTACAGAATATTTTTAGCTTTGACGAATTTTGAAGACCGTCCGTCATTTTGACAATAATAATTCATTAAAATAAAGGCACAGTGCTGCTCTTTCTCTGAGCACCTGACCTCGGGACCGCTACGTAGTTTTGTGTTGTATTTCACATGGGAACTAAACAGCCTACGACGGTTCCAAAATGATGCTCGCTCACGTCGGAGCGGAGAGTGCGTTGACTTGGACAAATAGAAGAGAGAAGACCAGGCGTGGTACACAAAGGTAACACGGATACGGAGCGGTTGCGTGTAATGCCGGCTTCAAAGACGCATGAACTGCTGAATATTGCCCTGTCTACTCACTGTGTTTCTTAAAAGTTGTTAAAATGGAGGAAATACAGATAATAAGCTCCAATTTGCATTTGTAACAGTGAAATATGAGCCTTAATATAGATGGGCCGTCCTTCCTTTGAGACTTTTACACACAAGTTTTACCACATTTTCGTTGCAAAATTCATGTTCCATGTTCCTGTAAAGTTTAGCTAAAAAGAAATAGGCAGTAAAACCTTCATGCTGGATCCAAAATAAGAATGCAGTGATTGCAAGTAAGAGTCCGCACAGCAGTGAAAGCTCCCCATTTTTTAATAGTTTCTTACACCATAGGTACAGTATATGTGATTTTTCCTGTTAAATTTAACCCCATTATGCACTCTCAGATTATTTCCTAATATAAACAGTTGGTATAAACACCTAAACAAATGCATGAGAGATTAATTAATGGATAAAAAATAGATCATGACGGAATTATTACAACCCTGTTCGTCAAAATGACATTTTAAATTTCCTTAGCAAAATCCCTGGTGCTGAGACCAATTTTACCCATAAAATTGAAGCAAAAGGGAATGCATTCCTCAAAATAGGAGCTCAAATTAACACCATCAATAATGAAGGAGTTGCACTCTTGCCTCAATTCAAGAAGGTGCTGGGTTCCTGAATCAAGTGTTAACTTTCTTCAGTGGAATTGGCATGTTCTACCCGTGTCTAAGGGGGGTGGCGCTCTGGTTTCTCCCAAACCCAAAACATGCAACAGGCCAGATGGTAATCTCCAGGTACATTACAAAGACAATGCCAGTAGATCACGGGACGGTGCCCAACAAAAAGTCATATTTTGCAAAGAGGATATTCCCCCACTGGTCCTGATGTCCACATTTACCCACGGAACAACTAAGGACACCTACACCTTAAAGGGGCTGGATGCGAGTTCGCCATTTTATACTCACTACTGCCACCTCAGGCCATATGTGTAACTGCACCTTCTATATTAAGCTCGTGCATGACGGCACTTCGGACCCGAATTAACACCTTTTTGAGTGACAGTGCAGGATTTTAGAGGCAGTTGTGGTGAACAGGTCTGAGCTCATTCTACACATTAGGACATGGCTGGAACATGTAGGGGGAGGAAAATACATAATAATACATGGCGACGTGAAAACAGGAAGTGACCTCCCTCTCTCCTGGTACAGCTGAATTGTTTTGTTTTTTTCAGCGAACCACGTTGTTTTTCTGGATACTTTTGTACGTCTTTACCGTGTTTTTGTGGAGGTTTGGTGGATTTGTTTACTTTGAGAGTCCAAAATGATCCTGAAGAAAGCAGCTTTTTGAAGGTAAACAAACTGCAAGCTTATCAGCTAAACCCATTTGAGATCTACAAACATCTTCTTCTGAGACACTGAACAGTGAAGAGGCACCAAGAGCCCCCACACCTGCAGCACGGAGGAGGCGTCACAAGAGGAGCTACAGGAAATAAACAAAAGGGACCAACGAGGAGATGGTGATAGACTGTGGAGGGAGCTGTGCAGGAGGAAGAGGAAGGATGAGGTGGAGCTGACCAGTGCAGGACACCACGCTCTGAGACGGGGACAAGCCCAGGAGGCGGTGCACCGTTTCAGATGATCAGAAGAGACAGAGGGCAGCTACAGTTTCTCCATCCTCCAAGGTCATGCGGGTGGAGTGGCTGAAGGACAACGAGATCATCGACCCGGCCGAGGACAGGAACTTCTACATCACCGTGGACCACAACCTGATCATCAAGCAGGCGCGTCTGTCCGACACGGCCAACTACACCTGTGTGGCCAAGAACATCGTGGCCAAGCGCAAGAGCTCCACTGCTGTGGTCATCGTCTACGGATTTCCCATCAACCAGTGCTCCTCCTGTGACCAAAACAGTGAAGATGGCGGCCGCGACACAACGATCTTTCACCAAAGAAAAAAAAAGAGTGGAAAAAGAGTGGTGCGCACTGAATGGGTGCTGCTGCCGGATGCGCTCTCATCAAATGCAATTTCTCCATCTGTGAGATCAATAAAGTATCATCTTATCTTATCTTAATTTTAACATTTTTAAACTCCCTATAGTCCCTTTAAGAAGACACACATAATATTGCATTCAATCCTACTGAATCAAAATGTGAATGAAATTACAGCTCGTCCACAAGGGAGCAGGTAGAAGAGCATTGTAACAAAGACACTTTCTCGACCCCAGGAAGGTGAGTTTTGACATATCCTGCTGCATGTTTCTATTCTTTGAGGCCATTTGTAAATGATAACACCTGTTTCTGGCCTCTGACTCCACGGGGACTTGGGCCACGTGTAGTTGTGTCACTCTCCGTATCCAGGCAACTGAGCGTGTGTTACAGTGAAGCGACCAGCGCTGGCGGCGGTTGCTAGGGAACTGCTGGAGAGTGTTGCACTTGTGAGCGGCGCTTCGATAGATCAGCTTCTAATGGTTCAGGTCTGACGGAGCTCTGCCTACGAGGAGATGAAGGCGGCACGCTCCATCTCACCGGCTGTACCATATGTCACGGGCGACAAGTCTCCGGAGTCCCACGCATCAGCACACATAACAACCCAGATGAAAACGATGGCAGGTCTCCCTCAATAGAAAAGCATTTGCATAGATGTGGAGACTGAATAATTGAGAGGTGTGGGAGCGGGAGAGGGAAGAGGGTTTACTCGATTGGGATGAGGGGATGTATGCCTGCCAGCCAAATCCATTAGCCAGGCCCCCGCTCAGCCCGGGCAGGAGCAGCTGATGGGACGGGCCCCTGTTATCGGACACTAAAGGACACTCCAGCCTGCCATCACCACGCCTGCACTCGCCGCCGCGGGGAGAACAGACAGAAAGACAAGAGAGGGGATGGGGAAGAAAGCAAAATGACAAAAAAAAAAAAAAAAAAAGAGAGAGAGAGAGAACAGAGAGGTTCGATAACTGAGGAGGTGTGCCCGGTTACAGCTTTATAATTGGCCTGCAAGGGCGGTCAAACGAGGGGCTACTTATCGCGCCGAGCACTTCCACGAGAATACTTGTCCATCTCGACAGCGCAGGCCCATTTAAAAGAACATTAGGACAAATGAAGCGCTGAAAAAGAGGACACCGTCTTTCTGTTTAAGTGCGGATTAAAAAAAAAAAGGGAGCAGAATTAGACTATTGTATCCCATGCAAAATGCACTTCCAATGAGAGTCTAATTACCCAGGAGAATATATAAGAGCACTCATGAGAAGTATAGAAGTGTGAAGCCATAGAATAGACGAGAGAGGGACGGTGGAGCGGGTTGTCTCATAAATAATGTCCTTGGGCAAGACACTTAGGCCACCTGTCTGAGTGGATGTGGCGTGTGAGGGGTTGGTGGTGGTTGGATTTTCGCAGCCTCGCTTCCGAGAGTCTATAGCTAAAAATACAAAAGTATAGCGTACAACCTCAGAGTGTGGAGTGAATGGAAAATGCAATCCAAAAACCAATGCAATATTAATTCCTTTTATCTTAAAGAAATTTCAAGCAGGACAGACTTGGACATAGACGGAGGACTTGTTGATGATTAATTGAGGAGGGGAAAAACTTCGAGGTGTATGCAACAGGAAGGAAAAGCACAATAGATTTGTTTGAGGGGG
Organism: Gobius niger; assembly: GCF_951799975.1. Lineage (NCBI taxonomy): Eukaryota > Metazoa > Chordata > Actinopteri > Gobiiformes > Gobiidae > Gobius > Gobius niger. The sequence continues at coordinate 26,596,433 of NC_136858.1, forward strand.
AAAAAAAAACCTCCCTGTGCAGAGAGTGCAGAGAAAGCAGGCAGCAACAGGGTAGAAAAAGGTTAGGGAGTTTAGTTTTCCTGGTTGAATCTAGGCTTCAGCCTCATTAAAATATACCAAAAAGAAACAAAGATTCAACAAGATAAAGACATCAGTGTCTCCAGTCGTCCTGCTTTGGGTCAAAAACACTCTTGGCCTGTTTTGTAAGGTGCTCGTAGCAATTTACACGCCGCATCTCTCTGCAAAAAGAAAAAAAAAACACTGCTCTCATTGAAACACTGCCAGTAGGAATTATGTAGCACACTCTGCTGCTTGTGGAGAGGGCCAAGAGAAGGTGAAAATGCTGGAAAGGAACAATGTTTTGTTTTTTTGGACGCAACAAAGTGCAGCGTGGCTTTGAATGAGAAGTGAACAACATCAAAGTAATGGACCTCACAAAAAGGATTGACAGTATTTCAATGAATATCGATTTTCGGAGTCCTTGTAGGCTCTTTGCTCCAGTCTATTTGCAGCAAACACTAAAAATAGTCATAATGGGAAAAAAAAAAAAATACAATAAAGTCAGGTTGCGGAACAGACTAAAAATTGACACCATTCTTGGCTGAAGATGAAAATAGGCACAGAAAAGACTACTTCCAAAAGGGCTTCCGCAAAAAGGGTGGAGCATATTGCCCTCCACAAAAAAGAAATACGTTGAGAAATTGAGGCTGTGCAGTTAATTTTGTGATTTTCAATTTTGGACATTGTACATGGTTTCAAGCCAAGAAAAGATCCAGGGACTTGGACGATTATCAAGGTCATTCTAGCATTAAACTAATTGGGCAAAAAGCTGAAAATCTGAATGTTTTTGAGAGAACTGGATATAAACAAATCGTGGTAAAACCATGAGCAACACGGACTAAACCAGGCCTCAGTGATATGCACAAGCTCTAAACCAGGCTTTCAACTACAAGCCCTATCGCTCTACAAAAGCATACTGAAAAACCAGAACATGCCAAGTCTAAATGTGGACAAAAGTCAAACTAAACTAAAATCCCAAACATGCGCAATAGGCTTATCCCCCAGCTATATAATCCTGAGTAAGATCCCTGCACAAGATCTGAAGATGGGTGCTCGAGGCGCTGCACTGTGTTCACCCACAGACTCCGACAGCTGCCCAGAGGCACTGGCTGAAGGATGAGTCAAATGCAGAGGGCACATTTCTTTATGCACAATAAAGCCAAAAGAACATAAAAACCTACATAAACCTCATGCAAATAAAGCAAACCGCCAATGGAATCAGGAAACACTCAATATTCTGCCATAAAACACGCTGGTTTAATCTTCCCTCCTTATCAGAATGACTGAACTGATATGAGGCTTGGGGCAAGCTGTTGAGGTGCGAGTGCGCTAATACTGGCCATTCATTTGTAGAAAGAATAGCCTCATAATCTCACGTGCCATTTGGTGCATGGCCTGACCTCATGCATCACACTGTGAGAGCATAAATACTTAACATCCATCGCCCCAGCAGGAGTCAAGTCAGAGAGGCCAAGCACACGGTTCAACCTACTTGCATTATGCTAATATTTGCTTTGTACATTTGCATAAAATAAATCATCCACCAACATTACACACTTTTTTAATGATTTTAAGATTTTCACCCTATTGATCTTTTGACACTGAAGCTTTCACATTAAAATAATCTGCATTTACATTTATAAATTACACATTCCACATCTTTATTTTCTTCTCAACAGGTTTAATGATAAGAATGATATGATGCGCAATTCATAATTAAGACAAATGAAGTCAGGGATTGGACAACTGCTGAAAACATAAATTATCAGGCATTATGCAGTACAGTAGAACCTTTTATTGTTAAGCGTCTCACCACCCGCTCTTGGAGATCTGGGCCCATACCGGAGATGGTATTTGGCGTGGTTAAAAAGCAGATATCACATGTTAGTGACACTGCATCTCAATGAGCTTGTTACAGCTGCTGCTACAGGAAGTACCTCCGCGGCGATGTGCCAAAGCAGCCCCATTTGCATTTTTTTCTTTTTTTTTTTTTACATTTTTAAACCCTGGAGAGCGCAGACAGGTCTTCATGTGGCCTAATGCTGCGCCTGACATCTTCTGAGCTTGTAATTATTTCCCTGACCTGCCCAACAATCAGCCCTTCCTCCAGTTAATTGTGAATATAAACAAAGTGCGGTGAGCGTTTTGCATTCGTAACACACTGGCCTCATCGCTCACAGCCTTGAAATCAAATGTTGAAATGATCACCATTTCTCAGCAGCACTGTTGTGGCGTCTTTGTGTAGTGCTAATTACAGTTTCTCCGTTCCAGAGTTATTGAAAGAATGATGACTGTAATTTTTTGGAAAAGAATACTGGAATTGGACAATGATTACATAAAACCTTGGCACAGGAGAGCGGTTGTTATTTTAGATAATAGTCAAATAGCAGCAACAACAATTATAATAAGAAATATGTATATAATCAATTACAATTCAAGACACAAAAAAAGGATTTTAACTTATGTCATTAATGCTATAAAAATATAACACTTAATACTTTTAACAACTGTCTTGGTAGTCACAATAGAAGAGAACCGAATAGAACCATTGGTAGTGACTTCTTGTGATTATGATTTGGATATGGTGTGACCTTAGGGCCGGGCAATTAATTGAATTTCAATCTAAACGAGATTCTAATAAAGGTCGATCATGATAATTGCGTGGTGCATTTTAATCGAGGAGAATTGGCCAGACCTGTCTGGAAAAAAATATGGACGGCGCAATGCTGCAGCGCCTGTCAGGTCAATCCCAGGGAAACAGTTGGCCCAAACAAACAGGAAGCACAGGACGATACACGTAGCAGCATGAGGACCTGGTGATTTTCCATGTAAAATCAGCCACAAAGTTGCGCTAACTCCGTCTAAAGGCTGGTTTATACTTCGGCGGCCGGTCCTGCCCACCGCTCCTCTTGAAGTAAGCCAGAATTGTTCATCCACGTAGCTCCTCTGCGTTCACGTTGTGATGTATGTTTGAAACATTTTTTTTTAAGCACTAAGTCATACGAACGATATATTCATGAAAAATAACTTGAAAGAGGGAGACTGAAGGAGTTTGTTCTGTGTTTCCTTGTTTTGAGAAAGGATCAACTAATCACAGCGCTTGCGTTCTGCAGCTCTGGCCGTGGAGACACCTTGTGCGGCAGGAGCACTTCAGATGCAGCTGTCGCGGACTCCCCGATTGGCTCCCACGTGCGTCCAGCATGTAAACGCGGAGCTGCCGCTGAAGTATAAACCAGCCTTAAAGGGCAAAACGGAAACACGCGGGGAGCTGCCAGAGGACCAGGACGAGCGCACGGGGATGAAGAGTTTAAACCTTCGAAGATGGAAAACTATTGATCGCTATTTGGACCATGTGGATTCTAACACTGAATTGTAAGTTTGATCATCTTCTTTGCTAATAAATGTGCGGTTTACTCATTTATTTATGTAAATATATAAGTTGCTAGCGCTTCACTCCGTGACGTCGTGGCCTTTTGAGCTCTGCACACGAACATGCGCTCGTTGTCGCTTCTGACATTCTTCAAAACATTCCAATTTTTTTGCGTCTCCTTTGCAGATGTTTGTGTGTTGCTTGTCCAGGTGAAGGGGTGACATGGGGAGGCTGTACTGTGATGCTAGAAGTGTGGAGTGCCGAGTTAGCTGCAGTTTTCAGTTTGGCCGCAGTATCTGTTTATATGCTCATCTCGGAAAGACCACATTTATTGTTTTTTTTCTTTTAAACAAAAAAATCTAATCGAAAATCGAGATCGATCAATATGAGAAAAATAATCGTTTTTCCATAATCGCCCAGCCCTGTGTGACCTCATATGGAGATAAAAAATATCTTTCGATTAATTGTACCAGCCTGGTATAGGAGGTTTTGTTATGTCAATGCAAGTAGTACAATGAAACTGCTTTCAAAAATAAGAATTTATTGAAAATACATAAATGCACAGCGAACTCATTATCTCACTGCACAGTTTCTAATCAGGCATAGAAACCATTTCACGCCTTTCTAGCGGCATGCTTAATATTTAAAAAGGCCTGTGGATTAGTAAACAGCATTTTCCAGAGCATGTAGCTTTACGCTGTGTTCAGAGACGTGCACAGAGGTTGTATTATTGTGGCTCTTTTGTGTCTTGTCTGTATGTGCTCAATGTTTAGTGTGCTGTCGCCGCGAGTGAATATTTAATGAAGCCGTGGCAGGCTCCTCACTGCTGTTCATCTGGGCACCGAGTCAGCGGAAAAACTCTCTGCTCCTGCCATCTGTTTGAACTGAAAAGGAGGGGCTCTTAACCACCGCCAGCGCTCAGAGCTGCAGCATGTCCATCGTGAAAGCTCACACTCTCTGTTCCTTTAAGTCCCGTGCAGGTTAAACGGCAGGTGCTGATAGAATATGCCCTGTATGCTCACGCTAATCCTGCAATTAAATTATAGCATCCAGGCAGACAGGCTTTTTCCTCATCTCACGTTTGCACACCATTGTCCACACTCCACGCGGCGGCTTCAGTCGGATTTACGGCGGGAAGCGATACACCGCACAAAGACAACTGTATACATTGGGCATTAACACTGGTGGAGGTGTTTGCTTAGCGTGGCAAAGGCATTATAAAGCTGTCAGGCAGAAAACACTCAGAAATCCTCTTTGTCCTGTTTGTGTTGCTGATGTTTACAGTCGGTGTCTGTCTCGAGAGCGCAGCCATAACGCCTGTCAACAGCAGATGGAGAAGACTAAAGAAATGTCCCTCTCCGGCAGCCCGCGGGTGCTGCTCCTCTAATGGGGAAGAATAAGGTTGTTTAATTGTAGTTTATTTCGGTGCCTGATTGCTTTTATTGAGTTCCATTATTCTTGTTAATGAGGCTGTAATGTGAATGCTGATAACGTGAGCGCGAGTCTGTTCCTTCTCTATGTGAGACCCAGCCTTTTTTCTGCCTGGACACTAAATCCTCAGTGAGCCAAAGCCAAGCATCTGTTTGCCGCTCCCTGCACGGCTGCCACTGACCCCGCAAACACTCAGGACTGAAACTTAATTGCAGTGGAAAGCTACAGCTAGAGTCTCACAGCTGTGAAGAGCCTAAACCTAAAACCAGTAGATCCTCCAGGCAGGTAGGCTACTCCTGGAAAAAGATCACGACACAAGGTCTGAAGTACGATCGCCAGGCGATGGTTTGCAACGTCCAGCAGTGTTAAAGAATGGGTCAAATCCTGAGAATAAAAGCATTTTGGTTCTACAGACTAGCCCAGAACCCTTGCACTTGCGCTTGTTATCTGAATCAGTGGCAGCAAAACATGGCAGCAATACAATTAAATTAGAGACACTGAAACTGAATCTTTCCAAGTTTCCAGGTATTTATATTTTAGGCTATATAAGTGAAATAAAAAATATGTCAATCAAACCAAATAACTAATTTGTGGCTTCTTTCATTATGGTATTGCATCCCCTGATACTACAATAATAAATTGGCGTTGCAGCCCGACTTAAAGCAGAACTAAGTAACTCATGCCCTTATAGGGTCGTCAAAAAAATAGACTCCTCGATACTAAATCGATACTAAAAGTGAGATTGAAGCTTGACATTCACTTGAGCAGGTATTGATACTTTCTGTGTTTCCTCCAGGCTCGCACAGAGCAGCCACTGCTCCTCCTGCTCGCTCCCAGAGAGCCAGAAGGTACTTGCTGCGCTACGATTAAAAATTAAATTAGAGCTAAAAAGTACTCACTTAAAGCCTGAATAAAATTGTAAAACTAAATGTCGAAGTGTAGAATCAGACTACTGGTACTAGTACCAGGTTGAAAGGATTGTGGCTAGTGTTAGCTTAGCAGCGTCCACTGGTTTACATGTATCAGTTAGCATTGGCTATAAAGCTCCTAAAAAATCTCAACAAAATGAAATTTTACCAATGTAAATAGCTACATGTTACCTATCTGTACTTAACTCATTAATATATTTAGAGAAAGTCCAGTTTTAACATTGTGCTTTGAATTAATGCACTGTTCTGCTGCTAAATGTGACAGCAGTGACTGTTTCCAGGCCAAAAGAGTCACTGCAATGTGTTTTTTACTCATTAATTGTGAGAGTAAAATACTACGGTGACAGAAAAAAACAAAGGGAGAGGGATATTGTACATTGTGCCCCAACCAAATTACACATCTCAAATCGTGCTGTAATTACTGCTACAGTGGTGCTAGCCCACGGTTAGCTTTGCCCGTTAGCCTGTTAGCTTCTTATTTGTGATTCCATTAGTGTGTATTGCGCCTCCGATCCGGAGGCAGGAAAGTTGCAAGCGTGGTTTTCAGAGACATCAGGGAGAGATGAAAGACCCCCCAATCATCCCATTAACACTTGTATTACCCCCAGAGGGACTATGAAAAGGATCTATTAAGGTAAACAAGTTACTTATTGCTGCTTTAATACAATAGTAATATACAGTAAAGTAAGTATAATGTGATGATTAACTTTCATGACCATTTGAATATGCTAACGGTATATGTAAGACAAAATGTTAAGTTACTGACTGTTGAATGACCAATAACACATCAAGATTTTCCCAAAACTAAAAACTAAAAAAGAGCAATACCAGTCTTGTTGGAATCTTGCCCATTGGAACTTGGGGCTTTCTAGTTTCAGATAATAGCGCACTGGAACACACAGCACTTTTTGCTCAAAATGGACACTCTCATCCTGATCGGTGTTGATGTTTCTGCAGAAAAATAGTTTAAAGGAACTTTTGACCGCGCTCTTGGATACGTAAAAGTGTATTTTGTCCGGGACGCGGTAGAAAAAAACAACAACATTTTTCTCGACTTTTAAACCGGGTTACTTTGGCGACAAGTGTGCTGAAATGTCATTGGCATTTAGTACCAGGATGAGGCATTAGAATTACACAAAGGGTGCTTTATGAGTGAATAATGCAGCGGGCGACTGGTTTGGACACGCAGCAAAGTGAATGTCAAAACTCATTGGAGCGCACATTCCTCAGCTCGTGGAGCAGCGGATCACACTTAAACAAGAACACAAGGAAGCCCATCTCCTGCTCATTCCTTCATTATGGAGCCAGGGAAGAGCCAAGGAGGCACCGAGGATAGACCTATATACTTTGCCTTTATAGCAAAGCCTGGAGAATGGACTTGAAAATGTCCATGTTTTTTGGGTGGGGTCTGAGGAAAGGTACAAATTACAGCGCGACACTAGCCTCCTCTGATGCAACTCCGATGGAAGATGTTGGCCACTAAGATCACAAAAAACACAAGTATGAACATGCATGCTGGAAACAGGCATCAAGCCGACATGGGATCCCCCCCCCCTCACTCATCACGGGTCAGAGGGGGAGCGGGCGAGACAGACGCAGCTAAAAGCACTGAAACGCAGAGGATGGCCTGTCAGTTTGTCATATCCTAAACAAACAGATCCCCAAACAAAGTCGGCACTGTTCTCCGCAGCACTTTGAAGGTTTCAATCATTTACAAGTGTTTGAACAAGAAAGGAAAACCAGATGAAACACTATAAACTTCAAACGGGCAGACTGGACTTCTCTGTTTACATTTGTTATTCCAACTTCCAAAACGCACAAAGCATTTACTTCGATGAAAGCCGAACAAGAAATCACAAAAACACATACCTGCTGACAACGCGTTTATCCAGAGAAAACAATAAGAACGACACAGATTTGGCAAGTTTCTACAACTGAATTACAAGAGATTAAAGTAGTAAAGAAACATTTCATTCACAATCAAAATGCCGCAGATTGAGTGTAGAAACGCGGGGACAAAAAGTCGGCCTAAAAATCGTTCTATCTCACTGTTTCAGTTTATTCCTCGAAATATTTTAGCGCTAACGTCCATAGATAGTGCACATCGGAGGATCGCATCGCTGGACAGTTGCTTTGGAAACCTACCGCCAAAACCGGCTCATGATAATTACAGTCCTATCAGGGCAGTTATTTTGAGAACACATCTCTTTCAACATGACGAACGTTCCATTGAACACGCTTCAGTCTGTCAAACTCGGCCGACATAAATCCACAAAATTACAATAATTAACTTGTCCTTGGAAACTATGACAATAATAAAAAAAGAAAAAGAAGAATACAGCGTGATACGTTTGGAGAAAAGAGGGATTAATGCGAGATGTATTCACAAAGTAAGAATGAGCAGACTTGAGCTAATCCAATCACAGGTTTATAAAGATGTCCCTTAAATTTAACCACTTATAACAAAAGCTACAAAAACGAAGACTGTAAAATGTGTGTTGTAAGATAAAGACTCTCATTTTTAATTTTTTACCAAAGCATCTTAATAGAGATTTGCAGAACCCCAACAGGAATATGCAAAACATCAGAACACTTGGGAAGCTAATTTTCTTTTAGGGATTCCAGATGAAAGTAGGGGACTTCTATTGGCTGCAAGTCCTTGGACACTCTCAAAAAAAAAAAAAAAAAAAAGAAAAAAAAGGCGACAGCGGAATATCTGAAACAAAGGGGCAGCAGATGAAAGACATCTTAACAAAATACGAGTTAGTTGAGTATTACAAATCTAATCAGATCCATAGAATTCTCTGTTCCTTCCCATAAGCCATTGCACCAGCTGTGATGAATAGAACCTCGCAAAACATTCACAGCTTCCGAAAACGCCGCCACTTTTCTTAGTCCGGGACCGCGGTGACTTCTGAGAAAATGTAATGGCTGTTTTTATCTCACATCTCTCCACTGTGTAGGAAATAATGGGGTCCTCTCCCTTTAAAGACTAGATGCTGAAACATTTCCTGTTATGTTTAAGCGGCGCATAAGAGAAGTAATCGGCCATTGCGATTCGGGCCTGGACAAATCTTCCTCTCCTCTGATCTTGTCCGTGCCGAATTATCTGCTATTTAAATGTGAACTGGATTGAACTACAGTAGCTGTCGCGGAGGGTGTATCACTGGTGACATGCTGCGTTCTCATGTTGAAGGGAACAGAGGGTCCCGGGCTGCACGGGGACTAATGGGATTTAGCCAAGAACCCCAGACTGGATGCTAGGTCCTATGAGAGTGAGAAGGAGAGGGTGAAAAAAAACACTCTTGCCTTTTTGTTCTTTGGGCTTGCTTCAACGCTGTCCCTCAACTGTACATCTTTAATGAGCTGGCATCTCCCTCCCCCGTTTCAACTTTGTTCTCCAGCATTTCCACCATGCCCTCACTCGCTCTTTTTCATCACCCCCCCTCCCCCCTTCAACTTAGTCCAATATTCTTCCTTCTGGCATTCACACAGCTCCAGAAGGGGCTGACGAAACTTTTATTTTCCCAATGGTTTTTGCGGGAGGTTTTAGTGACAATAGAAAGAGAAGCTCTTAGAATAGCCAATCTGGCATTTCAATTTACATGTAAGAATAGTCCTAATCAGCAGCCGTCATCATTTGTATTATGCAAAGGCTAAAATGAATTCTTCAGGGGGAGACAATGCAGAACGGGACAGTCTTCCCCGCACTATTGGCTTTTCCATTTTGTCGCTTCATGTCAAAAGCATAGCGCCGTAAAATGGGACAAATGAGATTCCTTGAATAGATGAATGGCCTCTTCATACACACACTATCTAAATCAATCATTGATGAGTTAATTTGCGGAAAGGACGGGGACAGCGCTCTATCACGAGGGGCGAGACGAGATCATTTCTTTGACAGGGGCGGCAGACTGAAGCAGACAGCTGGCCCGGTTCCCCAGCACCAACAGAGTTTTAGCGGGACATGTGTGAGTGAACTGCGGCTTGGCACTTCAGAGGACAAACACACACCAGAGCTGCGAAGCGGGAGGAGGAATTAATGCGGCAGTTTGTGCATTAGCAAGCAGAACCATATTATAACAAACTATATTTCAAGTTCAAGACAAAGCAACCAGCCAGAGTAAAAGGTTAGACTTACAGGCAGGGGCGGACTGGGACTGAAAAACAGCCCTGGACTCTGACCAGCCTGGCCCAAATTAGTGTAATTGTCACTTCCACAAATACATATTTTAACCTCTAACCACCCGCCTTAACCGAGTGCATTTTCCCTAGGTCGACTTTTTATTTATTTTTATTTCTTTCATCAGCAAAAAGAACTGGAAAGGTGGTCGTAGAAACAGAAGCAAAATCATTAATATGAATAATAAATAATAATGGTCCCAAAATTGTACCTTGTGGTACACCATACTCCACGGAAATCCTTTTAGATTCATATTTTATTATACTGGGCTTTACCCAAATCTAAAAGCTTCTCGACTGGAGAGCAACAATGTAACACCTCATTTGAAAGCTAAGACCTACAAAAGTGATAGTAACTTTTTTTCACGTCATTTTTGTCATATTTTGTTATTTTTTTCCCATTATTTTTTCTATCATTTTATGTTGTTTTTATCACGTTTTTGTAACTTTTTTGTTTCTTTGTTGTTTTTCTCATGTTTTTGTTGCCTTTTCATCACATTTTTGTTTTGTTTTCATCCTCTTTTTCTCGGTATTTTGATGCTTTTCTTTTTAGCCTTTAGATTTGGGTAAAGCTCAGTTGAGGCGGGACTGGTGGCCCTAGAGCCAGTGGACCTTCTGTGCTCTTCCAGAATGGACATATGGTCAGTCCGGCCCTGCTTACAGGTATTAGGTAATGTATAACGCCAGTTTTGTTTGAGCAGTTTTGAATCAAGAATACATTTTTGCTGTGCGTGATGTGCCATCCGATGCAAAAAATAAAATAAATTGCGTCTACTCAAGGGCAGCTGGCCTGGATTGGCTTAGCACCACCCATGGGGTAAGTGGAAAAAAGTCGATTGTGTTGTGCTTCGAGTGATTTGTATCTGTGAAGAACACACCAAATAAGATTCCTTTCCCTTTTCTCTTTTTAGAACGCCTTTACAAAGCTTTTTAACACAGACAGATCCAGAAAACTGATCCACAAATGTTATGTGATTCCTTTTATATTGACATATCCAAATCTAGCCATTTCTAACACAGACCAAAAACCTCCTTTGACAAAAGCAAATCACAGCACAACTTGTAGCATTTAAAGTGAGTCTGAAAACATTCATCAAACCCCGACAGGCACTGCAGCACCCCACTTTACATACCTGAATACTGTTCCATCACTCCTAATTGGGTGTAAGACGTTCTTGGGTTGCCGACGCTGGGAGCTGGAGTGTGGAAAGTGTAGGAGGCCCGGCTGTTCCAACATGCCTGGCCTGTCTGCACAGTCCTTGGACAGTGATTTATAGGTCAATGTTGGACGTGTTAATGGACTGTGCCTATGGAGCATATCCATAGTACCTTATACACCCCAAAGATGGATATGCCGCAATAGGGACCTGTCTCGGCTCACCACTGCGGTTTAACTGACAGGGTTTTGTGGGGAAAGTTTAAAAGTCGCTGTACCTGTAGTGCCAGATGCCTGCTTAAGGATAGCTACAACGCCACAGCTAATGCTCTTAGCACAACAGCAAATTATTACTGCTCCGTGGGTGATTGAAAAGAAAGGCAGGTGAGAAAGGTTAAGAGCAGCATGGAGCTGTATAGCTTTGTTCCTACAAACAAACAAGTCTGATCTGACAAATGGCTTAAAGGGCATTTTGAGTTGTGCCAGATGGATCTAAAAATACATCTATTGACTACTCTTGCTTTGTATAGACTCCAAAGCACCACAATTAACTATGATAGATGGTTTAAAAGCGACCATGATTGTTGCATTTGATTTCAAAAAGCCACTTCATTGTCAATTGTATGGCACACTAAACTAAAATCAAGCCAAAAGAGTGCACAGATTAGTCTCTATATGAAGCTTCATTGCAAATTCAACCTGGAAGACCTACATGCAGCCTTCATTATCCAATCATCCAATCACGTTTCATCTCGAGCCGCACCTTCGAGTCAGCCAATCACCGCAGCTGCTCATCCTGCTTCAGCCGTTCATCGCCCAGGATCCCCTTCTTAAACTCCCCGGTCAATCACTCGGCCATTTCCCAGCCGTGCTGCGACCCTCCTCCGTCCCTCCTCCGCCCGGCCTCTCCTCAAAGATTCTGGCTATCATCCATCATCGCCATGTATTCCATATCGTCAATTGGGGTTCGATCCCCAGTCATGATCCATGTTCAATAAAGCTTCCTAACACATTCTGTCTCTGTGAGTCTTTTCAGGTTGAAATGGTTCAACCTCAAGGTAATGCAGAGGACTGAGTCAATCTGATATAAAACTAGTTCCAATAACAGTCAACTGTTATCATCTCCTATGTCACAATCTTTCAAGGCATGTATGGTATCGTAAATCTATGTACATCCCAAACGACCAATAGCAAAAGCACATGATATCGATGCTTCAACTTTACTTGTAATTTGATTATACTGTATTTACCATTTTAATGTGTTCACAACAAGAGAGAACACTAATTACTAATAATTTTTCCATCACACGTTCAGCAGGCATTAGTCCTCACATAATTCCAAAGGGAGCCTGAAACCTTTTTGTCGTCAGTTTAACAAGCAAATAACACGCCTCCGTGCTCCACAAATGAGAATAGATTGTGGAAGCAGATATTTTAATTCATCACACCCCCACCTTGCCGTTATGTGCTTCTGCAATGCTCCATCTTGGCTGAATACTCTCTCAAACTGTGCAATATGTGGATAATTGCCATGTTTTATCAAGGCGCGGAGCAGATTTGAAGAAAGCCGAGAGCCAGACTGCAGCAGGAGCGCTGGTCGTGTGTCTCTAAACAGAAAGCCTTTGGATCATCTGAGCCCTGCACACACCGTTAAAACATCAGGGCCTATAAAACACTTTTATGAAGTAAAGAGGCAAATTTACAGGTTTTGCGCCCGCTCTGGAAACGTATGCTGCGCTCTCTAAAGCCTATGGCATAAAAACACTGCAGGATGCAATTATACAACACACTGAATCTTTTGCTAGATAAAGTTTTACACCATCAGACATAGCATCTAATTGTGGTCATAATGTTATACGTCTTGAGCTTTTGGCCTTCAAAATTCAGATCATTTTTCGCTTTTTCTATTTTGAACCACCGTGCATGTGGCGTGGACCAGCCCAGGTAGCTTAGATCTTTATATATCTTCATTTTGAATCTGGAGGCCACACCCAGTGCAGAGAATCAAATCATTCCATATCATCTCTTAAACACAGTATATAGGGATTGAACATGTAAAACTGACCCCTAGAGGTGGAAACTTCGATCCCCTTCTGTCTAGGAAGGAGCACTATTGATTTTGTATACATTGGCTCTCTGCACTGGATGTGGCCTCCAGATTGATGGCACCACCCACTCTTTGGAGAAGATCTGATCCACCTGGGCTGGTCCACTCCACATGCACAGCACGTTATCTTTATGAAGAAACATGTACAAATATACCTTGGACATCGGCTACCTGAGTGTGCGACGCTGCTTTTTTGAATTTTGAAGATTTTCCTCAACATCTGCACCTTTGATCACTTTTGGTGCGCGTTGCTTCTCTTTCTTACTTGAGCATTTGGCCTGACATGAAGTGCTAGATGTAACAAACTGCACGGTGTGCTGGCACCATTCTATCAAAACCAACATCAATCTTCAACAATATGAGCTCTGTGGTTCCTGCCTCACAACATTTTTGATAGAGACCATTGTAGACCTGGGAACTCCTCACAAAACCTGCAGTGTTGAGGATGCTCTGACCCAGTTGTCTGGTCTTCACAGTTTCTCTTTTTCTGACAACATCTTGATGCCATTTATTTCTTTTTTTCAAATTATATCACATACAATTCAAGTGCACTTCCTTTTCACCAATAAGTGCCACCGTGAATTACGAAAAATCAATTAACTATCTCTTGTAAAAATACTTACTTGAATTGTTACAAAAGCTTTACGAACTTCTCCAATAACTACTTTTTTTTTTTATCCCTCCCCATGGTGTGGTAAGATACTCTTGTATTCTCTGACTACCACCAATTAGGTACGCACACACAAAGTCAAACTGGGTTGAAGGACATAAAAACAGCATAAACCAGCTGGAGTTGGGTTTGAACTGTCTGGACCCGTGAACAAACACCACCATGCACTTTGTCGGTATTCATAACTTTACACCTAATATCAGTGTAGAAAAAAGTTCTAAACCTGTTGCTTAACTCTGTCCAAAACTTGACAACTTCAATGAATGCAGCTACCTTTAGTACGAGCCAAAATAAAGTTTGAATTCAGCATGTGTCTGTGCACTCGACATTTCCCCTGTAATAACTGCTCAGGAGTTGCCAAGTAACGCCAAGGGTCATTGTTTACTCTTCGCCGCTGTTGTGAGGCTACTCCCACAGCAGCCAATATCCATTTGCAAAAGAGTGTTGTGTCCTTGCCTGCTTCTCTCCACACTTCCCCGTCCCCCTTTCCCTTACAATAGCCTCCTGATCAGTTTGGTCAAAAAAAAAAAAAAAAATGTCCCCAATTCCAGCTATATAAATAAATAAAGCTGGGGAAATCACTTATACAGTATTTTAGAGCCAACATTCATCATTGTCAGCGGGCATATACAGTTCGTATGCCCCTAACACGTCCCATTTCCCCACCAGCAGCCATCCCGCCTTTGATAGGACAGCCTCCTCGCTCATTTATAGCATGGCCTGTCACTTTTGTGCTATTTACTAATGTAAATGTCCCTCAGATGAAGTCATCGGCCGGCGTACCCTTGCTGTGACAGGAAAACACGCAAACACGGCCGATTTAGAGCCGCTGCCACGTCCAAACTGCGCACATTTAAATACCTGCTCTGCACAAAGTAGCTGAAGGTCAAGACGACCTCCAGACAGTAGTTTTAAGAGATACCTCGGCTGAAACTTGAGCAGCTCTCGGCTAAATGCTTGGTGCAAATACCGGTGCAAAGAACTAATTAGACGGCATACTGTACATTGCAAGTACACTTGAAAAGGTAAAAACACATTCCATTTTTTTTATATTGGAATACAATTCAGCCCAAATACATTGATAGCGAGTACTGTCTATTCGATCGCGCACCATTTTTTGAATCCAAAGCAAACGATATGCAATGTTATAACATTATGACCACCTACAATGTCACAGCTGCCAGATGTTACAATCGGGGTGCCGTCTCCAACTATTTGAACTTTGACCTTCAGATGGTAGTTCCTAAAAGAGATACCTCAGTTGAAACTCAATCGGTTGTGCCTGGAGACATAATAAAAATAACAGTGAAGCTGCTTTACTGGCTACATGCCACTTTACCGGTTCCATAAACAGTCTAACATTTCAGTCCCACTAATTGAATAAAGTGAAATTTCCCTGTGTTGCTAAGCGGTTTTAGTCGAAATTGTACCGTAAACAAAGGCTATAAAGACATAGGTTGTTCACATGCACAAACACAAGCCCTGTCCAACAGCGCTGTGCAGACGGACGGGGCTGTTGTTACCAGTTCCACAGAGAGGTGACTTTTTTGTTGTTTACAATAAAATTCCCTAAAAGCCATCATATCTGCCGGCGTCCTATTGAGTTACAGCACAAATGAATTTGTGGGCATTTAGTGTTTGTGTCTGTCACGGGGCCAGGCGGGACCTTGGGACAGGACCTGGAGGGGAAAAAAATGCCAATGCTGAGATCCATTTCGAGGCATGTAGGAGTGGAGCAAAGCTGTCCTTTTCCCCTCTCCTCTGCAAGCTTTCAGTTTACCCCTGCTGCACCGCGGTCTGCCCACTTGTTTTTTGAAGCCGATAATCGGCTCAGGGAAATTAGCTTATCTGCGTTTAGCATTCAGGAAAACAGAAGGGTCTCGTAAACAGAGAGGAATGACAGAACATGCGGTACATGTTTGTGTGGGTGTGTGAGACAGAGTGCGTGAGAGGGATTCTGTGACAGTTTGACAGCGTAGTCCACAGGCTTAAGGTGGACAAGTGGCACAATCAAAGGTATTTCTAGAACCCCAGGGACGAACGGAATACAATACTGAGGAAAAACAACATGGTGCACAGCATATAGACCTTTCATGGTGCAACAACAAGTGTAACAAGCCGACTTTATTTATATAGTACATTTCAATGAGAGGAGACGTCAAGAAAGTGAAGCAAATATCAGTTAGCATTACATAAAACAACTACTAACAGTATAAAAGAAACATGATGGTATAATTGTAAGCCTTGACTGGCTGTGGAACGCTTGGAGGAACAAGGTGGGTCTAAAAGACATCAACAGAGTGAACGTAAGGAAAGCAGATCATTGCAGAGCACAGGTTCGACAGCTTGGAAAGTTTGGGTTTCTTGGATCCAAAACCAAGTTTAAAGGACCCGAGGGCTTCCGCCTGTGGGAGGGGTATATGAACAAAGAAGGAATCTTTGATGGAGAGGATGAAGCCCCAGATGAACTACCCGGCTGCAAAGCTCAATAACAGAATTTTAAAACATACAAAAAAAAGTAACCAAAAGCGAGTGAAGAAAATTTTGAATAGGGGTATATAATATAATTTGTCATATTAATTCATAATGAGTAATGACTTTTGTAGTTTTGCTTTGCTTTGTACAGACTTAACTTATTATAATTTGTTCAATAATTTATATAATTGCTGTTACAATTACAAATTAGTTGTAAAGTGAAGACGGCACTTCGGACCCGAATTAGCACCTTTTTGAGTGACAGTGCAGGATTTTAGAGGCAGTTGTGGTAAATAGGTCTGGGCTCATTCTACACATTAGGACATTGCTGAAACATGTAGGGGGAGGAAAATACTTAATTTTAACATTTTTAAACTCCGTATAGTCCCTTTAAGTTTCACAAGTATTCAACATTGGAGGGATTTTCTCAATAAGCCAAACGTTGACTATACGAGATTATAGTGTGTGCTTTTAAAATAAATATAATTTCAAGAACATAGTTACTAGGGCTGGGACAAAATATCATATCGGACTTGGATCGCAATACTTTGTGCTGCAATACTATGTATCGCAATACATTCAATACTTGTGTTTGGAGGCATTTTCTTTCCTGTAATAGTTACAGCACTTGGTTAAAGGGGCAAGATGCAAGTCCGCCATTTTATACTCACTACTGCCACCTCAGGTCATACGTGTAACTGCACCTTCTACATTAAGCACATGCATGACGGCAATTCGGACCCGAAGTAACACCTTTTTGAGTGACAGTGCAGGATTTTCGAGGCAGTTGTGGTGAACAGGTCTGGGCTCATTCTACACATTAGGACATTGTTGGAACATGTAGGGGGAGGAAAATACATAATTTAAACATTTTTAAACTCCATTTAGTCCCTTTAATGCACTTTCAGTCTAAACACTTCAGTAAATGTTAAATGGCATTTGGTTTCTAAACTTTGGACACATGACTTTTTACACATTTTAAGGTAAACATATGAGTTATTATAATTACTTATTGTATCGCAATACATATCAGATCGACCCCTGGGTATCGTGATATGTATTGGATCGTGACAAAAGTGGATCGCCCCAGCCCTAATATCTACGAAAGTTAGAGATACAACACAAATATGCTAATCTTTATGAACTTTAGCATGCAGCCTATGGAAAAAACTGTATTATTTTTTACTGAAAGTGCTTTTGTATAGTCCCTGAGAAGTGCATCTCCCAGTCAATCAAAGTGATGCTGCAGGGAGCTGGTACTCAGTTGTAGTTATAACACTCATAAAAGTGTAAAACTTTTGTGCTCACTTGCAGGTAGAGAAATATGAGCATGTAAATATTGGGGCCGATATTTGTCATAGATTTTTTTCATTAAATAAAACAAAAAAAAAGAAAGAGTGCGTGAGAGTGAGATGCCAGGTCTCATTTGGTTTCATAGAACTCATCCATTAACTTTTTTTCACGCCGGGAGTGTAGACCTTGCATCGCTTGATATTGGCTTTGCGAGAAGAAAATGACTGTCACATCACATCCAGTTTGAACGGTCGTTTGACAAAAAGCCGCTGGTGGTGCTACACTTTATGAAACACGGGCGTTTAGCAGACAGTGCAACCTCCGCGGGCTAAACTCACCATCAGACGGGCTAACTCAGGCTGTCACAACTAATAGGACACTCTGAGGACAACAAACACTTTCAGTCTGTCCTTGTCTGAGTGAAAACGCAGACGCAAGGCCAGAGATACAAGCACATGAACAAGTCAGGGAGGACCATTTTAACTGTTATCTTAACCGTTAAAATGGCCGATACTGGAAAAAAGGTATCGGCTACATATATCCGATACTGAAACAATATCAGTTTTGGCTCTCAACCCCTTAAAAACACAGCTTTTACCACCTAAATCTAAGTGAATATGGGCTTGCTGTATATCTAAGAACTCAACTCGAGAATTCTGTTTCAACCTCCGCAAATGTTTTTTTTCTATCGCTGCGCAAAAAATCTGCGGTTAGCAATAGCATGCTAAAGCTAGCGGGAGCATGGCAATGCTAACAAAAACTAATCAAGGCTGGGTCAGTAGCCTAATAAAACAAAATAACCACTGCTGAAGCCATGTGTTTGTATTTTAGTTTAAAGAGACTAGATGCGAGTTGGTCATTTTAAACTCACTACTGCCACCCCTGGTCTTACGCGTAACTGCAGGTTCTATGTTAAGCTCATGCATGACGGCACTTCGGACCCAAATTAACACCTTTTTCAGTGACAGTGCAGGATTTTAGAGGCAGTTGTGGTGAACAGGTGGCATGAGCTCATCCTACACATTAGGACATTGCTGGAACATTTAGGGGGAGGAAAATGCTTCATTTTTACATTTTTAAACTCTGTATCGTGCCTTTAAGAATTAACTGATCTCACATATTTGTAATGATCAGATCACTTAATAGGAGTTGTTTATACTAATGTAACCTAAAGCCTTTCATATACCCGAGGATATTTAGTTTATCAATAGATATAATTGATGATTGATCTGTAACATGACAATAAAATATGACTTTATTGATCTTCTAATGGAGAAGAGTCAATTAAATGTTTCACTCAGAGAAGGCCACTTTTAAGAAAGTCTCTTGGTATCAGTAAATATCGGACATCAGCAAATACTCAAACCCCAGCATCGGTATCAATAGCAAAAAAGCTGGATCAGTGCATCTCTAAATAACATACCTAAAACATAACAGAAGGCTCATTTGAAAGGTTTCCCAAACAAAAAAGGAAAAAAAAGGAAAGTCTACAATGGCTTGTTCTGGGGACGTGAAAGGGTGACAATGCATGATTGGTTTCATTTGAACGTCCACAGTGAGGTCAACCTCCTACAAAACAATGGCTCCGGGGTAGAGTAAAATCATCATGCCGTTTTATGAATCTTGTCTGAAAAATCCTGTTAAAGCCGTGGGCCTGACAGCAGCACGGCAAAAGGACGCCTATATAACATCACCCGGGGCCAGCATCCCCATGTACAAAAACCTCCAACGGAATAGAGAGAGTCCCATCATTGATCTGGAGCTCCATGAGACTGTGGTAACTCAGGGCTTGGCGGGTTATTTCAAGTCACACAGTAATCAAAGAAAAGGACAGCGAGTTCCACGGAAGAAAAAAAAAATACAAAGCCGCGTTCTTTTTTTCGTCGAGTACAAGATGGGTTCATGTTGTGGGTAAGATTGCTGCTGTGATAAGGACGACAACTAGTATATTGCCATATGATGCTCTGTGTGTTAGGTACTGTGAAATGTGTTAAATGCAGTTGGCCAACCTTGAGATTTTAATTAAATATGTGTTGAAACATTGAAGCAGTACTCAGACCCAATACTAAAGCAGAACAGGGACTAAACTAATGGCAGATGAAATGGCCGATGAACCAGAAACACAAAGGTTGTTCGTTCAGTCTGGGCTCCAGCCGGTGCATGTTTGTGTCCTTGGGCAATTCACTTCATCAGCCTTGTCCATATATGTGGCGGGAGAGAGAGTGGCGGCCGGAGGAAGAAGACAGTCAAGCATCGGTCAATCTACCCCAGGGCAGATGTCGCAACCTAGCCACTATTAAGTTTTGAGAGTGAAGAAAAGTAAGGCCGTGTTCATACATAATAACAAAGTAAAATGTCTTTGCGTTTCGATCTTAAAACATGTACTCCCGTGTTGGCAAGAGCTGTTTCTGCCCCCATAGTGCAGGGACCTACCTGTGTGCGTGCGGCTCGAGCCCTGTGGACCAAAGAGCACAAACACAAATAGTACATCACAAAAGGAATGAAAATAAATCGGAGTCTGTGTAACTGACTGCTGCAGTATCTGACCTACATGCCAACTATACAACATAAAAAGATAAACAACTTCTATAATTTTCCCCACAGAATCAAAATGGAAGATTTGAACAGTAAACGCTCACAAATGGCTTTCTAATGCAACCAAGTGCTATACTTACAAGGTCTTCAACAGATACTATCAAGTAAAGAAAATTAGGGACAATTTTCAGTGGCCATTGTGTTAAAATTACTGCCGAGGAGACCAACCATGGATAAAATTACGAATCACCTTTTCAGAAGTGTAATGTCACTATTCAAGGAAGTGTTGCCTTGGAGATAATGCACGGTAAATAATCCCCCTTATGTCACTATTGTGTCGTTTTTTTATGACGATGTAATGATCAACGAAGAGGGTTTTCTTTTGCCGCTGTACAGCGGTGCATTCAGGTGGGGAAAAATCACTCGCAATAATGGAGGTAAAATGAGTATTGCAAGCGGTTTTAAAACCCAATAGCCCTTAACCAAAGCTCTAATTTGCTGCAGTTTCATAAAAAATCTCTCACAGTCGATGTAAAAAGGATAGTCGGGTTGAGTGACAAAGCCTGTACTCATAATGTCCTCTCAGAGAGCTTCTAACGCTGGTATGAATAATTTACCATCAAGTTTTGGTTCAAGAGCTGTATTTCAGAAAGTCTAACCAAGAACGGAAGGAAAAAAAACTTTTATAAAAGGGAAAATGAATACATTTTTTACACCATGGCCTAATGCAGTGGGAAGCCATACAAAAGGGAATAAAAGGAGGTCTTTCACACAACTCCATAAATGTCTTTCTCAAACAGGCAATATAACAAGTTCTGTTAACAGCAAGTAATAAGTTCTAACCATTTCTTAGCCAAGCAGCCTCAAGCAAGGTCCCGAGTTTGAACCCTGGTCAACAACCTAAAATGTTCAAAACGCAAATCCTTATCTCTGAAGAGACGCAACCGATTTCAATGTTCAGGTTCAGTCCAGGTTTGATCATAGTTTAGACCTGATTAATTCTCCTGGTTTAGACTTATTTTAATATGTTTACTGTTAATGCGATACTAAACCAGAATTGAATTAGGTGAAATGGATTGACTCAAGATTAGACGAGACACGCTGGTAACGTCAGGACTCGGGATGTTTGGGCTGCAAGATGCGTGGTCTAAAACTTACAAATGAATGGTACTTGTGACCAAAGATTCTAGTGCAAAATGCTCTCCACACTGAGAGGGCAGGATTAGTCAAATGCACAAATATTCTTATGTGGACATTCAAAATCACACATTTCCATTACACATACATTTGCTCCATCTTAAAGGAACAGGTCACCGTTTTTCTTTTTTTTTTTCTTTTTTTTTTAGACGAGTTGATGCGTACCTGTCTGGTCTTTGTGCGTGCCCGTGGAAGAGCATGGTAGCTTCCAACTTCACCCCCAATTGGAGCTATAGGACTACTAGCGAGTCTGTGGAGACTACTACTCGCTAGTCTCCACATTTGATATTCAGAGATTATGAGTTATTACAAAGAAATGTCCAGTATAGTCCCTATAACCCGTCACTCAGTATAGCTGTAGACCCGCACTAAGTAGACCAGTGGTTCCCAACCCATTCCAAAAACTATGGCCACTACAAATGTGTAAAATAATGAATGCTAAAAATAATTTCAAACAAACTGCAATTGGAGTGTTTGATGCACCCGTACTCCTTTCGTATATACTACATCGACAATATGTTCGCTAAACTCAGGGAATAGAATTCAAGAGACAGTGGAATATTTATGGATAAATATTAGGGGGTCAGCTCTAACGGTTCGGTTCACGGTGCAGGACCCGTGGTTTGGTGCATCACGGTGCAAGTGCAATCTAAAAAATAATAAGTTGTTTTTTATTAGACAGTATTCATATCCTTAGAATACAATTGGCAATGCTTTCAAAGCTGCTTTATAAAATGTAAAGAAAAAATAGAAAAGAAATGGTACAGCAGCAAAGTTAAAAAAAAAAAAAAAAAAAAAAAAAAGCTACAGTGCAGGCCATGCGCTCGTTAAGCGGTAGTTTCATTTTCGCTTTCCGCACACGGAGACTGAAGCACTCGGAGCAGCGCGTTTCATTTGAAGCTCGTGTTTCTGCATGTACTTTTTTCCGGAGACAAAGCCTTGGAGACGGAATATGGCCAGGATTGGATCGTACGCATGTGTCTGCACCTCTGACATTACGCAGCACTGGATCTATAATGAACCACAGGCACAGGAGAGACTTAAACAAAGACGCGCAGATGTCATGTGTTTTGGAGGATGTAACTGTACCTGTGCGGAGCGTCTACAGCTGCAGTTTAGCGATGAGTGACGATGACACACATCGCCTTGTGTGGATGCACACACACACGCACAGCAGTCAGATCTCGTGCACTCGCGTTGTTGTGACGGCGGGTTGTCCTCGGACAGCAGCATCGCGGTCCATATGGACCCGTGGCCAATGCCCGCGGTCCCTCCGCTCGCGGCCATTGGCCAGGGGCCACCATGTGACCGTCACGTGGGGGCCGCCCGCGGATTTTTGGGAAATAAACATGGCAAGACGTCTTATATAGCGCTTTTCCAGACGCTCAAAGTCGGTGTACAATTTGATGCAGTATTCATTCACTCCATACTCGGTGATGATAAGCGAGGCAAACAGTCTGCGCACATCAGCCCCCACCACCAACCACTCACATACACTCACTACTGTCGCCAGGCTTCCTGGTGTTCCCAAACGGTCTCCCATCCCTGTCCTAACCAGGCCCTTCCCTGCTTAGCTTCCGAGGAACGGTCTCCCATCCCAGTTCAAAGTCGGTATGGGAAATAAACATGGCGGCGCCCATGGAGTTTATGGCGGCGGCCATTGAGTTTGCGGTTTCTATTATAGATGCTGGGAGAGGCCAAATGCTAACAACATCTTTGGTCGTTTTGCGTGACTGAGGATACCCACAAAGACCAGACAGGTACACATCAATTCGTCTAAACTCAGGTAAGAACATATCTCAGTATGTAAAAATGGTGGCTGGTTCCTTTAAAGTTGTATTGTTAGACTAATATAAGTAATATTCAGGAGTCACCAGCTGCAAGAGCACAATCCCGACTTTACACCCTTTCCCATTCACAAAAGCTATTGTGCCAATGCCGACACTTGTCTTTCAGCGCAGTTATGTGAAAT
Organism: Gobius niger; assembly: GCF_951799975.1. Lineage (NCBI taxonomy): Eukaryota > Metazoa > Chordata > Actinopteri > Gobiiformes > Gobiidae > Gobius > Gobius niger. The sequence continues at coordinate 26,619,810 of NC_136858.1, forward strand.
AACACATTCAATTCTCTGAAGCAAGTAATGGAAATAGCATTTTAAATTGGGCACTGTATTTGGAAATAGCCCACACCAAAAGCACTTTGAACACCAGTCCAATAACAACTATTTTCTGTTTTTTGGTAATTTACTCTAGTTGCCCAATACAAGTCTATTACAGCAGCAATGGCACTGAATGACAATCAGCGCTAGAAGAACAACCATTTCAAAAATGGACACTTAAGCCTTATCAAACTATCAAAGATATTGTCGTTATAAAACAACTGAGGCTACTGCGGCAGAGTGAAAACACATTGAGGCAGGGTTTAGAGTAGACCTCCTCCCAACTCACAGTTTGTCGCTTTTCATATAATTACAATGTGCGTGCTGTCCAACCTAGTAACAAAGAATCAAAAGCTCTCAGATGTCAAGGAGGTTATCTGAGAAAGATAAAGTGTGTCTAATACATTCAGCCGTGCACAGCTGGTGACGATTTTGGCCAAAGGATCACATCAAAGTATTCTTCACTGCCCCCGGATGAGGTCCATAAGAGTAAAAATAACAGGTCTTCTTTTGGGATTCTTTGCTTGGAGACTGCATGATTAGTGACGAGGAAGCTCTCTTGGAGATCAGGAGAAATTATTCATACTTCTCAGAATGACAATGGACGGATAAGGAAATATTAATGCCGAGTGAAAAACAAGAAGAACTGAGCGGCTTCATCAAAAGTTTTTTAGGGCAGCTCTCAGCATTGGTCTGCTCCTTCCTGTCTGAAAATGTATTACTCTTGGATTTCAAGTTGCTTTCTTTGGCCAAAAAAGGAGATCCCCTGCTGTAGAGGAAGGAATAAACAGGCGCGGGGCCCTGACGAAGCGATTCTGAGCACATCCCCTTACGGATGTTAAAGTGCTCTCGTTCAGACTGATCCCAAAGAGAACTATCCAATTTCCTTATCATGGATTAAAGAATAGGCAAAAACGGGGAAAAAAGAAGAAGATCGAAGACATAAAAAATACACATCCAGAAAAAAGGATAACAACAAAAGGACCAAACCTAGCTCACAACTTTTTGAAATAATCTTCTTCTTGCATTGGCCATTTCTTATCTTATCTTTTCGATTCATTCATTTCAATCAAACCATAAAATGCGTCTATTTGTCTCAGACTTTCCTTGTTATTCGTAATGTTTTATGGAGCAGGGTTATGTATCTATTGCTCTTTAAAGAACCGTCTAAATAAAGTTGAATCATCGATGAGAACACATGAAAGATTTAAGGGCCTATATCGGTGATCCTCAATTTTAGTAGCACCACATGAAATATTTGACCTCCCAACCACCATCAGGCCTGAATTAAGATCGAATCAGGCCTAAAGGGTTTCTGAAACAGACCTAAATGGGACAGCATGATGTCTAAACTGTAAGTAAACAATGGATAAACCAAAACAAAAAAGAGCAAGAGGCCCAAGTACCACAGTTTGACAAGCTCTGGCCTATATCATGCAAATTCAGCTGCTTTGAGATTTGAACCATGCTGCGTTTTCTCTTCAAGAAACAAATCTGTGAAGGTGTTTTGTCTCATTTACACACGTTTCTGCCTGCATGTCTTCCTTTTCCGCTCTCAAAAGTGCCTGCCTGCACCACTCAATCCCTCACCCTTAAGTAGATAAGCACGTTTTCAGATAGCGAGCCATTTCCAAAGTTTTATTTTAGCACTACTCCTCATGGCCCCATAGCGCAAGAGGAAGAAGTTCACTATCTGCTGGCGACGTTGTGTATGACAGAAAATTTAACAAAAACTATCTGACCTAAGTAAAACTATCTAACACATGCTTTGAATAGTCTGTAAACTGTTTATTAATAAAATGGCTCCATATCGCAGATTTCATTCATATACAGCATCACCTGTCAAAACTCAATGGCGGGTTTTAACGCCTCACTAAAGCACTCTATTGTTGCCAATGAGTAAACCTTTATTTCTTTTTCATTGCTTCCCCGTGTCAACAGCTAGTTGTCATAAAGCGCCACGAAAGCCTGCAGAGCCCCCTGGCGCAGTCAGAGGAGTACAAAGCAATCATATGTGCTGATTAAAGCTGTAATGGATTCTGCTGTGTGGGGCCGGCCTCTGCATCATTAATGAAGAGCAGTGTAATATCCTGTTTACAGGGAGAGGAGGGCCGCGTGAGCACTCCCACAACAGCACTTCCACTCCTTTCACGGAGGGGGCAGCAGGGCCTGTGCGCTCCGTCCACCTGCACACTTTAGAGAGCAGCAAAACGAGCTGGAGCAAATCCACACACATAAAGGCAGCAATTTCTTTTTTGTTGTGCCATAATTTCAGCAATTGTTTCTCTGCTGTGCTTTATTGAGGTTTTACAACTACTGCAGACGTCTTAGTCTTGGTATTTTTTGCAAAACAACTGTGTGTCTGGAAAATAAATAAAGGGGGGGTATTATGCAAAATCGACTTTTTCAAGCTTTACATCATGTTATTATGTAATTCCCTCATTAAAACATGCCTGAAGTGTTGCCTTGGCACATTTACGTATTTTTGAGTAATCTGTAAAAACTCTGATGGCGGCCATTTTAGGGATAGGTTTGCCTGAGTCCTCATAGGAACGCCCCCACCTCCTGGAGACGCCTCCGAGCTTTCGTCACCAGCCGAGTAACCAACCACTGCTCCTCAGCAGAGCCCCCTCCCCACTGATGCCACAGACAGCGTGTGGAGGGGGCGTGTCGGAAAGGGTCAGAGGTTCTTAAAGAGACAGAGGCCTATTTCAAGACATTTGCTACAGCCATTTTGAGAGAGCAATTTTATACAAGGCAGTTATTCTAATTTACTGCATTTACAGACCAACAGAAGGTTTCGTCATCATTGTAGTGTGCTATAGACTGGTGCTATGTGATTGAAAAAAGCATAATACCCCCTCTTTAAAGATGTAATAAAATGTCCATACACAACATACCAGTAGAGGGTGCACTTCCTCCTCTTGTGTGCTCTGTGACCAGTGCAGCGGTGTAAAAATTAAAACAGGTACCAGCAAACATGCTAATCAGCGCTAATCATGCTAATCAAGTTTTATGAAGGTGTCCGGACTTTAAAACACAGAGGAGTTTCATGAAAGTCTGTGTGACGGATACTGGAGAGTGAACCCACGAACAGACACAATAAACTTGTGAGAAACAAAACAATACTTGAGATATATATTTGGATTTTATGTAAAAAAAAAAAAAAAAGACAGGTTCCCCAAATAACACTGACACTGTCCCTTATTGTGCTCGCTAAAATGGAAGTTTTGATTACAACAAATTCTGTTTTCATTACAGCGCAAAGTAGTAATTGATGTGCATTGGGACTAATAATCAAAGGGACTAGATAAATTAGCCGTGTAGCTATAATCCGACTGTTAGTGCTGTTTCAACGCAGACGTTCATTAAAGGGGCTAGATGTAAGTTAGTCATTTTATACTCACTACTGCCACCTCTGGTCTTATGCGTAACTGCAGCTTCTATATTAAGCTTGTGCATGACAGCACTTAGGATCCGAAATAACACCTTTTTGAGTGATAGCGCAGGATTTTAGAAGCAGTTGTGGTGAACAGGTCTGAGCTCATTCTACACATTAGGACATGGCTGGAACATGTAGGGGGAGGAAAATACATTTTTAAACTTTGCATAGTCCCATGTCCCATGTCTCTATCAAATGAATACAAAAATTACAATAAATCATTGCAGGTTAAAAAATCTGACCGTATTATGTTCTCGACCTATTGGTGAACTTCCAACAAAAGACAGTCAACATCCTCAGGCTTACTACAAAAAAAAAAACTCTGTTTTCAAATAAAAATGATTCCATACCCTGATAAAATGCTGTTGCCCTTTGTAACCCAAAGCCTAATGACAGAAGTGAGAAAGACTTAAAGCCGTGGGGCAAGTGTGATTTTCAGCATAAATATGCACACATTACTGCTTGCATCTCCAAACAGTCAGGAGGTCATTCACAAGGTTGACTATCTTAGCCGAGGTCTCACATTATCTGGCCGATAGCTCCCTCCCACTCTGTGTCTCTATGCTGGCAGGAGCCCAGTGGATGCGGGGCCAAGTGGCGGTTCAGTGAGGGGGGACACCACCCGCTCGCCCGGCCTGGTGTATGGGACAAGCGCTCCCCTGCTCTCCCCATCTGTTGGTTTTGGCGCGCTGTTCTGGACCGCAGAGCGCATCCAGCCGGGCTTTCGCAAATACACTTGTCCCGCAGCCAGACCACTTTACACAGGACTTTTCCATAAGTACTGTCAGCAGCAGTTATATGTGGGAATGGGAGCGCGTCGGACTGCCAAACAGCTTAAACACTGTGGGAAAAGGTCACTCCCATCATATCAACAAATAATATCTATTCATGCCGCACTGTCTCTGGAGATTTTAACACTTGCAAGTTCCAGTATGATGCTCATTGTTTCTCTTCTTAGTCATGTAATGTTACGGACCAAACACTTGCCCTTGTCTCCTGAAAGTATAAACTAATGTAACCTCCAGGGCTAATCTCAAACAGGAGCAACATTGAATATACTGTAAAAACGATTAAAACTGATTAGATTTTCTCTGTTCTTTTCTCTTTGTTCCACTTGAGCACACAGAAAACAAACCAAAAAATTGTCTGTCATTCTATAAAAATAAAAAAAAAAGTCCCTGTGGTAATCAATTGAAGAGTTTGGTGTCACTGAGCGTGGAATACATAGCGACTTCATCATTATTAGACAGTGTAATTGGATTATCTTCAGCGAGAACAAAAAGGACTAATTATTCATCAGGACTCACTCTTGTGCAGACGCTGTTTGTTTTGCACTCCCCCCCCCTGAGCCTTTTACCTCCTGAGCCACAACACTGTCACGTCAACCCTGACAAGTAAACATCAATGACAATGAAATCGCCAGGCAAATCTTCAAGCTCATCTGCATAAAGCCAAGAGCTTCCCAGAGTCCGGCGGTACAATTACACATTCCCACTGGTGCGGAGGAGAAGGCGAATCAAGCGCTCCCGATCAGTGTTCATTTTCACTTTCATTTTCACTGCTTTTTTGTTTGAATTTTTGTTGCTGCAACTGTATTTTATGAGCAAATGCACAAATGATCAGGATTGTGCCTCAGATGTTAAACCCTTAACCCCCACCTGAACCGAGCACATTTTTCTTAAGTTTGGCTTTACCCAGATCTAAAAGCTTTTTGAAAAAAGTGTCAAAATAGCTTCAAAAAAAAAAAAAGACAAAGCAAGGATGAAAATGCAACAAAAGAGCGACAAAAACGTGACGAAAAAGTGGCAAAAAATGTGACGAAAAAGTGACCAAAATGTCTGACAAAAAATGCAACAAAAAAGCCAAAAAAGAGCAACAGAAAAGTGACAAAAAGTTATGAAAAAGTGATTAAAAAAAAGAAAAAAATAACAACAACAACACCAAAGCATTGGCGGGTTGGCTGTGACCTTATGGTTTTGGGTAAAGCTGAACTGGAGAAAATGCACTTGGTTCATCTGGGGGTTAAGAGGTTAAGGTATTTCACTGTAAAGAAATATTTGTAATTATTTAGTTGGATCATGTTTACTACATTGTCCCCATGGTTACTTTTCGTTACACTGCACAAAATGACTATTTCTATGCAACAAATCGTACTTAATGAACCTACAATTCCTTTCTCCTCGCATTGACTTTACACCAAAGTGACCTGCATTAATGTATCTGTATCTTGAAGCCGAGGTAATCTCGGTGCAGAGAGCAGCGAATCATACAGACACTCGATCGATAAAACGAGCCACAAGGAGGCATCAAAAGTGATTGCCTCAACCAGCTAAAGACAGCCAGAGGATATGAGCCGCGCTGAACATTTTCATTTGTTCAAAGCGGAAACGCACTGCAAAATACAGAGGAGAGGGTTTGACTTACCTGTACAACAAAGCAGAGGAACATCGGGCCCAACAAGGACATGAAAAAGAAGAGACAGAAAATGTTTATTAGTGACAATAAAAGAGGAATCACACACTTTCCATCACAGAGTTAACACACGGCATCACCTTTACCTTGTCAATGCTCATTTTGGCTTTCAACTTGATGGACATGAAATATTGTTTTAGTGCACTCATGCGTCTGTGGGCAGCTGCCAGCCAACTGTCGAAACATGTGAGAAAACATCTACAACTCTATAGTCTGACCAATAAATATGACATCGATGACCTTTGCCTGTTGTGGATGCTGTTATGAACGGTTCAAAAGACACTGTATAACATTTGGTTGTGAATTACAGATTGCTATAACAATGGCTCCTAAATTTTGAAAGCCATAAATAATCATCAGCATCTTAGAGCACAAATGAGATTTCATCTACAACAATATGGGAAAGCTTGGCATTTGTTACAGTATACTGATGCTTACATTTAGATCAAACCCAAGTACCAAAGATGCATTTTTATACCTTAACAAGTTTAAATTATGCACAAAACACCTTCAGCCTTACTTGCACACACAGTAACAACCTGTCTCTCAATTTTGCCAGCGCATAAACAAGTCCAAATCTAAAAGCCTATTTCTGTCACGCTCAAAACCTTTATCACGTTTAAGATGTGCATAAATATCCTCCTTGCTCTCGTTCCAGTATCCCAGTGGTGTTTTGATACTCTGCACAGCCTTCCTAACGACACATGTGGGTGTGCGGTGTCGGTGCGAAAGCCTGGCGACGCCTGGGGAGCGCGTGTTAACCAGACACAGGGGCACAGTTTTGCACTAATTGTGAACTCTAGATGTGTTTTTTTTTTTTCTCCTTGCAGGACGTGACCCCCGGATATAAGCGAACTAAATGATGATCCACATTCCAGCCACAATTCAGTTCAGAGGCTCCGGGACACAAATTGGCACCAGATGCCAGAGGGAGGAGAGACAAATCCCAAAATGAGGCGGCGCGATTGAGCGGCGCGTAGCCCAGAGCGCGGACACGGCGGCGATAAGGGTTCCCCCATTCAACACAGATGGTCAAATAATGGCCGACTTTACCCTAAACTTAAACACTTTCCTGTCACGCGAAACCTGCCTTGACGCCGTTCAGAGGTCAGTCGCTTCATGTGCCAAAAAAACTGCTGGATCAGACGACGCTGATGATACAGACAAAATGATCTGCTATTAAAAATGACATTCGCGCCTAACTTTTCAGGTAGCTTTCAGCATTGACATTGTAATGGCTTTGTATAACTGCACTTAAGAGTTGCAATTTTAAAAAAGTACATTATTATAATGTAGTTCGAATATTGGAGCGCTTGTATAAACCCAACCGAGGGAATATTCAAGCCAGTTTCCACAATATAATAAGCTGTTGCTATGGGAGTGCGCAAACATCTTGTTACAGTTACTATTATTATAGAGGATTAGCTAAAATCTCCTCACAAATGGCAAGTGAAAAATTCTTAAATTCATGCCAACAATAATTCGTGGTTTGGAAAGATAATAAAACCAACAGCTACTGCAAGATTGAAGTAAACAACTGTATTTTTATTTTATTTTTTTACTCCTCGGCTCAACTCGGCAGGAAGAGGATAGCCCATACTAAGAAGACAGGTGTGCTCTCCCCTTCTGCTCTGGCCAAGGGCAAGTTTTGTTTTGCAGGGATGTAGTGGTCACACTTTGGAATGGATTAGGCCAACGTGATCCAAAGAATACAGTGGGGCTTTGAGGCATCTTCTCTCCAGAGGGTGGTCCCAAGCCTGAGGAGAGGTAGATAGCGCTGTCTGTGATAACGCATGGCACACACATTGTAAGTGGATTAAGCCCTCTGGCCACGCACGGCCCTCCGGAGGTCAGCCGCTCCTCGGTGTATACTGCTGCAGGAGTGGGGTAAACACTCAGCGAGGCTACTGTCAAGAATACTTCACCACCAAAACAAGAGGCTTCTGAGGTTTCGGGGGTAATTGTTTGGAGCAGCACATGTCGGGCCAATTAAAGGAGAAAGTAGCATATTATGTTTCAGAGTTCAGCAAAAACAACAAACTTAAATGAAGGTTTTAACCAGACTGTGGTATGGGGAGAATTCATGATAGACAGCCTTGTAATTCTCAAAGCTGATTTAGAATGAATGTCCAGAAATAGAGGAAATTAAAGAGACGCTCAATCGCTAGAACAATCTGCAAGATGCCAACTTCTCAGCAGTTTCAACTAGACACAAAATATGCAGACAATGAGTAAATTATAAACAAATATGTTGTTATTCATAAAGACAAAAATCTCTGGAATACTAGACGTCAAGCAAAATTCATTTGCATAATCAGGCAAAATACAAAATAAAGCCAAGAAGGTTAAAAAGTAAGTGCTTCTGGGGTGACTATTCAATTTGCATGCTTTCTTTTCTTCATCCATGAATATAATATAGCCATCAGCCAAGTTAAAAAGCAAAGGTTATTTGTTAGATACAGTATATTCAAATCACAAACTTTCAAGTTTGTTCAGCTGACTAATTATTTTTACACAGCTTGCTTTTAATCCTATTGCAATGCAGATGCCACACTTGAATAACTACAAGTATCACAGTCATTTCCGCACACTCAATGTCAAATAATGATGACATTACAATAATAACATTTCCTTCCAGTGGTTCAAACACACTCCCTTATCCACAACCTTTTCATGATGATTTTGCGATGTGGCAACTAAACATTTGAATGCTGAACTTGTCTTCTGCATCAATACAACGCTAATATTAACTTTGCATCAGTGGTTTGGAGTCCCTCGGCGGTTCCCATCTGACCGACCTAGAGTACGCTGATGATGCTATCATGCTCAGCGCAGCCGACAGCCAGCTCAGAGACTGGTCATATACAATGAAGAGGGGGAAAAGCTTGGCCTTCAGCCGAGCTGGATTTTGGCTTCACTCTGATGAGAGACTTAAAACCTGAAATGATTGCAGAAGAGCCCTGGCTGCATCAGCTCTGCAGTCAAATCTGGAAACTACTCGAACGGCATCGCTTCATCTCATGCAGAGCAAAGCTGTGGATTTACAGTTCAGCAATACTCTTCATCCTGCTCTACAGCTAAGAGACATGGCCCTTAGAGGAGACTTGGCTGCAAGAATAGATAGCTTTGATAGCAGGGATCTCAGAACTATCAGAAACATCAGGTGGCCCCAGCCAGTCTCCAACAAAGGTCCACCTTCCTCCATCCAACAAAAGCAGCCATCTTCCAGTTTGACCCCAGGCAGGGCCAAGGCCCTTTCCGAAACCACGTCCTCCTTCCCTTTCCTACACACTAACACAACAAATGCGCGTTCCCGCAAAGGTAATGTCTGTCTGAAACCGACCACGCAGCGAGGAGAAGTGGCTTATGACCTCCCACACAACAAGTGAGTATCGACGCTGCTCTCCTGCTTACACCGGAGAGCAGCCCCACGAGCAACACGCACCAAACAATTATGGTTTCCATGTCTATTTAGAAGAGTTAGAATTTGAACAATTTTACAGTCATATAGAGGGGTAGCAAAAGAAAGGAGGAAGCCGTTTCAAAAAGGGCCTAAGACTGCAGGATGTAGATGGCTGCTGGAGGATGCTAAACTGCTGGCATTGAAAGAAACTGATTCACCTGGTTGGCTCAACGCACAAAACAGTGACGCTGTCCAAAGCCCTAAGGGAGGAAATAAGTAACTCAGTTGTTTAGTACTTTTACAAAAGGGTACCATACGTGATTGTGCCAAACATTACATTACGTTCATTCTGATAACAGCTCTATCTCTGGAAGCGCTACTTGCAACTCTGAGTTACAAAGCAATGGGGCCGCAACCGACTAATTAACTGGTGAGAGGCACGAACCATCAAATAAAAAGCTATTTAAAAATGGGAAATGGATGGTGCTGGTTTGAAGTCTAAAAGTTTTGACACAACACAGTACTATGAAAATCAAGATCAACTGCCCAATTAGCACAACCACACTTCTGTCTGGCTAGCTATTAACAGTTACACTCATTTGCATGGTGCCATAAAAAGAGAAAAACATGTTTGTTGCCAAATTACTGTCACTTCCACTGCTGTTAATTGTTTGTTTGTGTCGCCTTATTTAAGTACGCTGTTACATTGCCATCGTCATACAGTCAGCTGTCAGCTTAAGCGCATATGTGCTTCAAAGAGGCTGCACTTGTGAGGCTAAACTGGCTGCTATTGTTCCCACATACCATTAGGGATGTCTCTAATTGGCTGACAGCCCCGTGCAATAGCCATCTTAACTGGATACGAAGCACAACACATACAATGCATTTGGATCGGAAAATAGTGGCACATTATTGGAAGTAATGACACAAAACACAAGGCTGGATGTGAATGAACTTAAAGGAATAGGCCACCGTTTTTACATACTGTGATATGCTCTTACCTCACTTTAGACGTGTTAATATATCCCCGTCTGGTCTTTGTCCGTGCGCTCTGCCAGGCAAACGGAGCACATACGCAGCCTCTCCCACATGTCATATAGCTCCAAAAAAGCTCACGATAGAAGCTACCAAGCTCTTCCACGTGTTCCCTATTTAAATAAAGTTACGTGAAGTGTTTTCATGCGAAGTATATTTACACAGAAATGTAAACGTGTCGATTTTATAAGCAAATAAAAAGGGGGACTATATTGTGAGGCGTAATGATATGAGGAGTAAAACGTCCGCGCAGTAACTCCTAAAGGTTACTGACGGAAGTGAGCGGGGGAAGTCTTTAGGAGTTACTGCGCGGACGTTTTGCTCCTCGTATCATTACGCCTCACAATATAGTCCCCTTTTTTATTTGCTTATAAAATCGACATGCTACATTTCTGTGTAAATATACTTCGCATGAAAACACTTCACGTAACTTTATTTAAATAGGGAACACGTGGAAGAGCTTGGTAGCTTCTATCGTGAGCTTTTTTGGAGCTATGTGACATGTGGGAGAGGCTGCGTATGTGCTCCGTTTGCCTGGCAGAGCGCACGGACAAAGACCAGACGGGGATATATTAACACGTCTAAAGTGAGGTAAGAACATATCACAGTATGTAAAAACGGTGGCCTATTCCTTTAAATATAACGCACAGGTGTAGAAAGAATTAAAGAAAGATCATTGTCGATGCCACAATCACAGCATTATCTCAACAGTCATCATGCGCATGTGTTTGATTGGACCAACTGGGGTCTTTATAATGGCCATGCGAGTAGCAGCTCCGGAGACGCGGGGCCTGTCCAATCCTATGAGGGATGGTGAAACGCCTGAGGTAATTAACAGTGGCGGAGGTGCTGAAGGGCCGCGTGACATCTAGTGCAGGATAATGCCTTTCTCTCCTCTGTCTTGGGTTAATTAGTCCAACTAAAGCAATCCTATAGCCCCCCATGCTTCCTCTTTCCACTATCAAAGTCCACAGGGGTAATATAGCCGAGCGGACTAAAATGAGCAACCGGAAAAGCTGCAATTTGCAAACCACATGGAAGACATTGTGTTGCCTATACATAAATAGTGTTTTAATGTTTAATGTTTAGAATAATGACTCGGAAGAATGTAAGATATACAGAAGGTGTGAATGGTCAATGGTCTCAACTGATATATAGCTCTTTTCTACCTTCATTAGGCCCAAAGCACTTGACAGCAAGGAACCAGTCACCCATTCACAATCTCATTCATACACCAATGTACGCAGACACTGGAGGTAAGGTGGGTGAAGTGTCTTGCCCAAGGACACAACAACAGTGTGCATCTTCAGGAGCTGGTATTCAAAGCCCCCAACCTTCCGATCATGAGACGACCCTGCTCTACCAACTGAAAAACAAAGGAAAGCTAGAAGAGAACTGACCTCTACCAAGCCTAACCTATCTCATTAAAGCAGTACTAAGTAACTGATGCCCCTAGAGGCCATAAGCGCCACTGCAGGTGTCGTAACATGTTGCGTTTTTTTACTCATTAATTGTCCGTGAGAGTAAATACTACGCTGACAGAAAAGACAAAGGGAGAGGGGGATATTTTACATCCAATCAAACAATGGAGATATTTTTTTTCACACAAACTTGGCTGTATATACTGTTTAAGTGGCGCTAGCTAGCAGTTAGCTCTGCCCATTAGCCTGCTAGCTTCTTCTTCGTGATTCCATTAGTGTGTATTGGGGCCTCTGACCCTGTGCAGGGAAAGCTGCAATTGTGTTTTCTGAGACATCAGGGGGAGATGAAAGACCCCCCAATCATCCCATTAACACTTGTATTACCCCCAGAGGGACGACGACAAGGATTTATTAAGGTAAACAAGTTACTTTGTACTGCTTTAAATTTCTCTGCATAGTTCACTTTCCCACATCAGATTAGACAGGCAGAATTTTTCGACTTCTCCAGCTAAGTTTCCTATGCCACAGATCCAACAATGAACATGAAATACAACAAGACATAACTTACTTTGGGTAATATTTTAAGTATTACATTAGAAAAATGTGGAAACCATGCAAATAAATGTACTGATGATGAATATTGAGCCCAAAAACATATAGCTCATCTGTCATTCAGTAATTATCGTAACAGCCCTATGTGCAACACTTAGGAAACGGAGTATGTTGATAAACTGTTAACAGCCATTTTCACGCGAAAACCAGCACTGTATATATTCCTTCTAGCGGCTGTTGCTTTGATAGCGTCCTCTGTGTAGTAGCTCGCTGCTGCAGGTGGAGGATGCGACTGAAGGGAGAGAGATCACAGTGAGCCGGGACAGTTACATAGGTGCGTTGTTATTCCCTCCGCCAGTGGCACAAAGCTGTACACTCTGATTTATTATCCTGCACAGACATCAGCAGAGAGAAAAAAAAACATGTGTCATTTATGTAGATCAGGGCTGTCTAAGAATAGCCTTCAAGAGACATAGTTCTATATACAGTATAATCTAAATATACTCGAAATCATGATGAAAACGCCAAATAAAACTGGTGTTGTATATCTGGATATAACACTTATCCATAAAACCCATGATTTTAAAATGTATTATTTTTACTTTATTGCCTGCTACATTTTTTGGAGTACTGTCCTCGCCCTGACACAGACCCACTTAGTCGAATCCAAACCACAATTTGAGACCTTGATTGCCAGACAGTCTAATACGCATGCAGAATATAAAGCAGGCCACAAAGATAACACTTTAAAGGCTATTTATGTGGCTTTTAGGATTGTTTTTGGTGGGTGGATGAAAAACTCTCACTGACCACAAAGAGAACAAGGGGAAAATGCCCGTTCTGAAAAAAAAAATGAAAAAAGACAAGGGGAATCTCTCCCTTATCTTTGGCCCAACCTCTGTGTTTTATGCTTTGAATCTGACATCAAAGAAATGTTGGGGCTCAAAGTCACACTGTTGCGTGGGAGGCAGCTTTTACTTCAGAGTCTGTGGCAACGCTGTGCACCTGTTAGGTAGAGCATAGTGAAAAGAGAGAAAAAAGGTGTATGCTTAAGCAAAGTAATTCTAACTGTGCACTGTCGTATCAGTCAAAATTCATTCAAGCGATAGTTTTGATGACATGATGAAGATAAACCAGACTTGATTCAATATAAAACGGTTTACAAAGTATATTTTAGAGGCTGTAATGTGCACCTGCTCTACAGTGAGTCAAGTAAAGATATCCTGATGGTGTCATGTTAGCGCCTTGCAATCATAATTGTGCTTGTAATGTTGCACCTTGCTCAGCCGTGGCATTTAATTCCTCTGGTTACATGAGAAACAGCATCTATGGCATTTGACACACACGCGCGGCTGCTGACCTGCGACGGATGGATCGACTGCGATTGGCCAAAAACAAGGTTAGTTTCTCACAAATACAAAGACGGAGCTACTTTATCAAGCAAAGCCGTTCTGACAGCTGGCACTTTTACAGTCTCGCATGAGTTTGGGTGTTTCATGTCACTGTCAAACCACAATGTTTACTTTATTGATTTTCCCGTCTGATCTCATCACGGGCTCGGAGAAAGGGAGGCGGGCGAACTCTTCAGAAACCAAACATCAGAAAAAAAAAGTACTGTAAGTTGCTTAACAGAAGACTTTCTTTAGTGAGCTGAGTGGGATAAGTGCTTTGCAGAAATTGCGGCAGCAGCGTCTCACTGATCATTGTGAGTGTGGAGTGAGGCTGTCTTGTTTGTTGATTCCGGAGAGCACAGGAGCACCGTGACCTGCTGCCGGAGCCTGGTCCCTCTGTCAAAAAACGGAGCCAAACGCACTGCTCAATCATGGTGCGCTCTGGGCTGCGGGCATGTCATAACCATCACCACTCTTGTATTTTCCTCCAAAGAAACATCAAAAGTGCACCTCGTATGTGCCTCGCTGGAAGCTCCTGATGAAACGCACCTCTATTAGACAGACTGCAGGCTGCAACAGTCACTGACCTGCACAACGTGTTTTTCACCGGGCATTCATGATTAAAGGCAAAACAAGGCAGATGCTCAACAATGCGTCCCCGGAGGCTCAACAAAAATAGAACTGTTCACAACTTCGGTATAAGAATATATTACGTCTGACAGCACAGATGTAACAATCGCTTATGGTCATTAGAAAAGCATCGCAAACAGAAGGCATACCATTGCCAGCAATCGTAGACTCGTTCATTCATGCTTTTATTTTCCAACGGAATTGGTTGATAAGAAAATGCCTTGAGGTCTCTCCAGTGGAGCAGGAGGCTGAGAGAACTTCCTCCTCAACCCAGTTACCCATGTATGGACGGCTTATAAACTAAGGTAGACTTTTAGACATTTCAGATGATCTATGACTATGGTTCTTAAACTGTGTCTTCTTCAGTTTTAGTTTGTATTTCATTTCGAGTAAATTGTATAGAACTACCCCTTCTGGAACCGCCACTTTAACATGGTGGAGGATTAGAGCGCCCAAATGATCCTGGGAGCTCTGTTGTCGGGGGCTTCGGGCCGATGGATGGATGGATGGATGGATGGATGGATGGATGGATGGATGGATGGATGGATGGATGGATGGATGGATGGATGGATGGATGGATGGATGGATGGATGGATGGATGGATGGATGGATGGATGGATGGATGGATGGATGGTTACTATCTCAGAGAGCCATTTAATAATATCTGATGTGACACTTTATGAAACAGTTTCAGAACCACTGATTAAAACGCGCAAGTTCATCCTCTGATACTCTACTCTAGGCATAACTTTACAACCAATTAACAATTTGTGGACACAGAGTGAGCTGATCTAAATACTAAAATAGACTTTTATCTAAACATTTGGCCTCAGTTAGTTGGATTTTGTGACTTGCAACAATAAAAACTTTTTATATCTTTAAAACTCAAGACAGAGAATGACTAACCAGTGAAATCCACCCTGCCAATACACAATATTTTGCCAGCAATAATTCTAATTCTACGAAACCATTCAATGAACAGCAGATAAAGAAAACAAGAGACTTTTTTTTGCCTGTTCCATCTCCTCAGAGGAGCTCGTTTTTCATGTGGCAGTGCGCTCTTCCCCACTTTCTCTGCAACTCTATCACCAAATATGATTAATACGTCGAGCCCCAACCCAGGTCTAGGCACCGGCAGATAATTGAGTTCTAATCTCTGTACTGGGGCAATATCATTAACGAACTCCCCTCCATTGCACCATGAAAGAGACCCAAGCCAATTGACAGTTTTGCGTGTGCCGCATAGGTGCAAAAGCCACATTAAAATGAGACCTAGGAGAAAGCAAGTTTTCGTATTGCACTTGTTTAATCAATAGAGGCTATTAGGTCCGAGTCCCCGTGGCCCGGGCTGACAGAATATGGGGCTAGTAAAGATTAAAGAGGCCAAAGCACACAGGTACCCAAGTAAACCCAGTCAACAAAATAAATAGACTTGTGCTAATTGTATCGGAGCTGTCAATACTGCTGCAGTCACAATGTTCGGCTCAATCACTTGTACAAATTGGAAAAAGAAATAAGGAAGAAGCAGTTTGGTGTGTGCTTTTTTAACAAAGGGCATATTGATTGTCTCCAAATTCACAAAAAGGTGAGACTTATTTGTTTGTGAAGTGCTTTTTGAGACGCAATCCCAAAGTCACAGCCGCCCTGGGGTAGATTGACACAAGGAAGGCAGCTAAATCAACAAAATGCTACTTTCTGTATATAATTTGTTTCTCTCTTTGTTCGTGAATAACTGAATTTGCATCTTGTGAGTATAATATGGACACAAATGAAAATGATTTAGCATTTTCCTCAGTATCCTCATTTTAGGGTAATAATGCACCAAACAACATAACAGACGTTTTACTGATAAAATGAATAGGCTTTTAGTAATGGACTTTTGTCAGTGTTACAAAAAACACTAAGATTTGTCATGCATTGTAGATGGTTTTACTTACAGATTACAATCCGAGTTTGACTACAAAGCCAAACTTTTGCTTGCTCCATTGTCCGGATACAGAATTTGGAAATGCGCTAACTAATGAAAGCCGTGTGATCAGAAGTGTCTAATCATCAGCCGTCTCAGCAGCAGCCCTCTCTCCTGCCTCGCTTCTCTCACATCATGGGGCGAGATGTTTGGCAGCGGTTTGAGATAGAAAAACATCTCAATATTGACAGCTAATGCCAACAGCACTGACAGGCAGCGAAACAAGACACTCACAGAATCTTTACTGACACCATCCCCGGCATATACTGCCTGGTTCTACATATTATTGCATTCTGCATCACAAGCCAAAAAGTCTTGAGTATACACTGTATGATGGACAGCTGTAACCATATATGGCAATGGGTAAATCACATAATCTTTTATATGCTGCTTTCACATATTCAGATCAACTCACGGCTCTTACCCCCAGGCAAATTTCACTTTAGATATTATGGTAGATGAAGCGGACAGAATGTGGGACAGGTGCACGGAAAGGATAGGCTCCAATGCAAACCTGGAGGAAAATATATTCAACAGTCAATTGCATGTAAGATAGAGTTGATCAAACAAAGCAGTCAAGCTGAGAAGTGTTGACTTTACTTGATGCAACATTGTGGAACGTTACAAGTTCAATGTTGATGCCATTTCCCAAGATCAACAAAGCTTCCACATGTACAGAAATATACCGCACTAACAATGCTTATTACGCTCCTCCTAATCAGCTATACACCTGCAAAGATATTTTTGCAGTGGGTGACAATAATAAGAATTTGGAGGATCTAATGTTATGATGATGTTGGGAGGCAAGATAACCACACAGAAGAGCTGGTGTTGTGCTCTCAGTAAAGTTTATGAGTCAGAGGAGAGACGAGCCCTCGCTAACACACAATGGGCCTGGCAAAAGGACAGCGAAAACTCTAACTCGATGGCCATCTTCCGAAAGGGACGTTGCTTATAAAAAGAGAAGGGCAGCACTGAGAGCGGTGCTTTAATGGCAGCCTCACATTCATTTCCTCGTTTACATCGCGCTGCCTTGTGTTCTTCCTGAAGCATTATAGACTCTCACAGGTCAAACAAAAAAAATGTGTGAGCTAAACAATGTTTTACGTGTCTCGAGAGAAAGAGATAGCCTATATCTCTTTCTCTCGAGACAGAGATATAGGCTCTATATCTCAGAGATATAGGCTCTATATGGCGGTCCCGCTGTGGCGCGGATCGGCACTCTTTCGGCCGTAATAGCGACCAAAACAAAGGCACATGTTCACCCAGCGCTTCCCCACAACCCCTCTCCCTCACCCCTTCCCTTGGTTGGAGGAAAAAGGCTGTTGTGCATAAAACTGCCATTGGCCATGAGTGTTTCTCCACCCGACATACTTCCCACTTGAATGCACTAAGTCTAGGAGCTGCAAGAAGAATCAAAGCGCGCTCCTATAGTCGGCATTTAGAAACACAACTTCAGGTCCCATATCGTTAATGGCCAGTATCCAATCTTACCCCATTTTCACACCAAAAAAGTAGCATCAAAGAGTAATCGTTGCTAAAAAAGCTCAAAATATACACATAGCATTCTCTTATTTGCACTAAAGTAAGAAAACCTCATACTGCAATGGGGCAAAATGGATTTCACCTTTTGAAATGGTGACAAATTATATATATTAAATAAATATATGTTGTGATAAAACAAGGAAGCATAATTTATTTTTAAAAGTACTTCAGACAAAATCAAGCGTATGCAGTCTGCTACTAATCTACTCCCCACATCTTGTTATGTCTGCTTTAAACTAACACTGACATATGCTTCTTGTTCAACTCCTCAAACTCTCTTTTAACCAGAACAGGAACTTTCAATTAAGTGCCCACCACTGTTTAATGAAGCACTGATGTTGAGAGTCGAGCGGTGTCCAGAAACATAATCAAGTCATTAATGCTAATTTATACAAGGTCTAACATTTGAGCCCTTTGTTTATTTGCAAGCACTCAGACAACATCCTACGGGTTCGTTATGATGTGAAGAGCTTCCTGCCGCCGCGTGTGGGACATGAGGGTCAGGAGGAGCCCGCAATCAGCGGCAAGACTTTAACAGACGTATAGACTTGTATAGTCTAAGCAGAGCCACTTGTGTTCTATGCTAATGTCAACTCATGAAAAATGGACGAAGAAAGGTAAATAATGAGAGGATGCGAAAGACACAAAAGGTGAGCTATGTAGCAAAAACTTGAAGATGGAAATCTTGAAAATAAAGTACGGTTCAATTATTGAGTAAATAGGTAAGCATAAAACATTACCCACCACAGCATGCCACATTATCATTAGGCCTATTCTATTCAGTCAGGAGCACTAAATCTTCAGAGAGCCACAGAGGAGCAGCACATCCCTGATGCCATCTCCACATGCTAATTACAACAAGTCACAAACACAACCTGCTGTTTACCGCTACCCAAGGTCAAAGCGGAGGTTATCTCAGGTTCTCTAAGGCTGATTTCTCAAGGCTATTCCCATTCAGTCTTTGAAAAGGTCAGACTTTAACTGAGCCATAATAACCCAGCACCATTTAAGTGTCTCTATTTTAATGACCTACATATGCCACCTCCGGCGCAGAAGCTCCTAAAATGATAAAACTCCCATAAAAGGCCTTCTTAAGGGGTTAATTTTGCACTGCGCGGGTTGACCACAGCTGCTGGGACGCCATTTTGTGATTCATGACCCCTGCTGATGTGCAGTCGAAGCACTAATTGCCTGCTTATCACCTGCGCAATGTGGGAACAAAAGGCGGCTGAGGCAGAAACGCAGGCTTTCGGTTCAGGTAATGACTTATTATGAGCTGGGGGTTGAGTTATGCCCGCCTAATTCAATAGAGACGGTCTGAAGACTTAAAGACATGTTCTGGTCCAGAGAGCACTTTGGTTCCTGCCCTGAAACAAATGCAGTTCACACTTCAACAACTGCACAAAAAGTCATGATTTACTGCGCACAAGTGGCAAAGAGCACAGCACACATATGTAAGCACTATGGACCTGAAAAGATTAATAATAACCCAGCGTATCTATCTGAATTAATGTAGTAGCACCAGATTTACACTAGTTACCAATTATCATACTGGCAACTTACTACCGCCTTTATTTTTTGGATCTGGACCTTTATTTTGAAATGTATCTCAAAATTTGACAATTTATGGATATTCCTTTTTATGACAAATATGACACTTTATGGATATTCTTCAATACATGCTACATATTTTAACTTGTCTTCTTTTTTATGTTAATTTGTAGCAGCTAATAAATATTTGATCATATTGCCATTGAGAAACACTGTAGCCTTTGAATCCAAGATGCCTGTTGGTTGGATCAAACTGAAACATTATTTTCCACATTTTTGAACTATAAGGAACCAAAGAACAGATACTACTGATATGTATTTACACATACACACACAGTTTTAGGATTATCTGTGTAAGGATTAGATTAGTTCCTAAAATCTGCCACAAGGTGTCAGTAAAGGAACAAATTTGTTTATTTCATCCCAGTTTAGGACAAAAGGCTTTTGTGGCTCAGTGACACCCAAAGCCGAGCCCCTTTATTGCTACACATGTCAGGACATTGTTGTGTACCAGGAGTGAGATCAGGACAGTGTAAAGTGAGTCTCATGTACAGTGGAGGGAAAAAAGCACACCGTTTGGAATTTCTCACCTTTCTGCCTAAATTGGTCATAAAATGTGGTCTGATCTTCATCAAAATCATAAGAATGAGTAAACAGTGTCTGCTTAAACTAATACCACCCAAACATTTACATTTACATCGGCCATAACAAGTAAACATTCACAGGGAAGCGTGGAATAAGTAAGTACACCGCCTGAATCTCACTGAACTGCAACAGTTTTGTAAAGAGGACTGGTCCAAGAGTCATCCTGATCGTTGTGAGCGTCTAATCTGCAACTACAGGAAAGCAGGTATTGCTGCAAAAGAAGGGTCAGCCAGCTATTTAATACAAGGGTTCACTTACTTATTCCATGCTGTTTGAACGTCTCAAGTCTTTCTGCTAAATATTTTGATAAACCTGTGAATTAATTTTTCTATTGATGATAGCAGGTTTGTCCAGGCCCTGAGACAACAAAACACCTCCACACCATAATTCTCCTGCACCATAATTCACAGTGAGGACAGGGTTTTGATGTTGATGTGCAGTTCTATTTTTCCGCCACACATGACGTCGTGTGTTCCTCCCAAAATATTCCACTTTGGTTTGTGAAAGAGCTCTTGGACGCTCCACAGCACTACTGGAAAATATCCAGTGGACTGATGGAACATTGTTGAATATCTTGGACCATTCCTCTTTACGAAACTGCTGCAGTTCAGTGAGATTCAGGCGGTGTACTTACTTTTTCTTCCCACTGTATAATCATTAATGTGCACTGTTGTGACCACGTAATACACAAAGTAAAGCCAGTTGTGCCACCACATGAAGTTGCCATTCAACATATTTAGAAACACTGAACAATGCCCTGCCGTGCTGTTGCCCGAGTGCCTTCTTGGTGACAGAAGGAGCTCGAGTTCTTTCCAGTTCACAGTGTGAATGCAGTGAAATGACACTAAAAACTGCATATGAGTCAACATTATGTGACAAGCCTCATTTTGCCCATCAAAAGCCATTAAGCATAATTGATAGCAAATAACCGGAATATGAAATGCGGCAGTAAGAATAGAGCTAGTGAGGAGGAGGAGGAGGAGTGGGAGAGAAAGAGAGTCCTGTCGTCTCATGGTAAGGAAATGGATGAATTTAAGCCGTCAAGAAACTGAAGGATTGTCAGCTCAAATGGGTAAAAGCCAGGCACTCACAAAATCTCAACACCAAGATGCTGTCAAGATGCCCAAAAGAATGAGATTGGCAGCATTGTGAGGGAAGGAAATGTGCAAAGAAAAAAAAAAGAAAAAATAACACGCACCAATGCAAATGAAAAAGCTCAGTGAATTAATGTTTTGGGGAAATGAGGAGATTTGAAACAGGAATGACTTGGATTTTGAACGCGTAAAGCCTACACACAAAGCTAAAATCGGTAAAGTATAATTGTTGCGAGGGATGCAGAGAATCCCTGGAGGGTTGTTTTTATATATAGAAAGTACTGCCTCTGACGTTTCATATAGCATACCGTAGCACAGATAAACACACTGATTATTTACAGCAGGGGCTTACTGTACTTTAAAATGCATAGGACCCATTCTATTGGGTTTAACAACGTTTTTTATTGTCAAACTGGGAAAGGGGACAGTTTCTTTCATCATTTGAAGGTTGTTTGTACGTGCCTGGATTATACATTTTGTTTATACTATTCTTTTCAACAGCACATACAATTGTGGATCAGCAGCAGAGTCATTTACACATTTTCTTGTAAAGCAACATTCTCTCATTTATACATCACATTTGGGGGCCCTTAAAGTGATAGTCTGGAAGTCTAAATGTTAACAAATGTTACAAAATGTGCAAAAATCACCCTCCTGGTCTTGCATGTTGATGTAAACTAATTAATTATATATATATATATATATATATATATATATATATATATATATATATATATATATATATATATATATATGTATTATTTCTGGTGGAGTCCCTCCTTCCCGGATGCGACTAATCAGAGTCTAGTATCCTCCCGTGTCGAACAATGAGACGAGCTCTTCCTGTGAACCAGCCTGTCAGACCCAATCAGGAGAGAGGGGGAGGAGCTTGATTGTTTACTTTTGAAAATTCTGTTCCTGCTCACCTCATGTTGCAAACTAAGAAGGGCTTTCTGGTTAAAGAGGGGACAAATTTGATTGTTTACTCTCAAATTTTAATTTTCTCTCCTCATTTTGCAAACTTACAGACTATTACTTTAAACTGTAATGCAGGCTATTACAAATGGAGCAACATACCGACATCAAGCTAAATGCTATTTTCAACATCATAATCAATCGGAATCCTTACATGTTCTATTTTCTGTTTACCTGATCTATCTGTTGAAATTAGGGATAATATGAAAACCTTGCAAGGAACATTTTTAAGATAATTTGACAAGTTATATGCAATCCAATTTCTGACGGATACTTGGCAAAAAAATCGTAACATTCGTAGCTTTGTACGTCAGTTTATATTTGCCTTCTTAACTATTGGGGTTGTCGGAGTCCGTCTGTAGCCCGGCGCCATGTTGACCTGTATACAGTTGCCCGGCGTCAGAAACAACTGGGTTGACACTTCGGGGCCTCCTCTACAGAGATGTCTGTGTGCTGGGGGTTACCTCTTACAGTACAGTCCCCTGCTCTCATCATTAGGGCCTGCTGCCTGCTCCCCTCTGGGCCTGAGCTCCTGACTGCGCTTCACTGTAACAAAATGAAATCCAAGGGACATCCCGGCTCTAGCTGCAGGCAACAGAAAACAGGGTCAGATGACAACACTACAGTGCACCTGACACAGCGCCAACGATCTCTATGTTTAAATGCACACAACAAATGTGCCCACAGCTTTATACTCACACAGTATTTCGCCGTTTCGTCCATGTTTACATGAAGGAAAGAGAACAGAACATTGGCCTCCACTGTCAGCACTGCAGAGTATTACAGTAAATATCTTGCATCGAAGCTAAATGTAAACAAAACCACTATACCCAAGTATCATATAATTAATTGTATAAAGTATAACATAATTAACATATGACCAAATAGGTGAACAGACAACAGAAAATGCACCCCTTGCTAAATGTGCAATTTCATGTAAAACTCAGGCAATACTATCATTTCCTTGATCTGCAAGAGGCAAGTAACAAGTGCAAGCATTGCTCAAACAACAGTGTGATTTGGTCACAAATGAAGCAGAACTGCGTCAACTCACTGCAAGCACAGACTCAAATGCTTTCTCTCAGCAGCTGGGCGCGTCCCACAAAGAGGGGCACATAAGGCAATAATTCTGGCAGAAGGAGAGCTCTGTTCAGGGCACATTGAGCTGCATGTCGCTGCGCTGCTGAATTAGGAAATTATGAAATAACTGTGCTGTTCGGTGCAGATGTGAAGAGCCTTGTGTTTGGGCCTTTCTTCTGGTAATTGCGCAGCTTGAGTCCTCTCCCCCCCCGTCCCCCTCCCCTTCTCCAGGATTATTGCTGAATGCACACTCCATCCTCTCCGTTTGCCTGCGCCGTATTGTAAAATATAACGACCTATAGGCATTTGCTCGGTTCTTTCATTGTGAACACAGCGTTTCCTGTTCTCTCCATGCCACAACCATGTGCTGAGAGCTTAAGCCAAGAACCCCATAGACCAATGAAATCCTCAGCCCAGGGGATACTTCAGAACATTTAGCCTCAACTGTGGCCGTAAGGGAGAGGGGCCTGTGTGTGATTATGAAGCTTAAGGCAACACTATAGGTAGCATTTGCATTCTAAAATGCAGTTTATTTTAACACTAGGCCTAAATCCGATCTGCATATACGTTTTTCATATCATACACTTTCCCAATATATCCTCAAAGGGTACACTAAACACTACACAGTCTGTACACTCACACATTATGAAACTAAATGTAAAAAAGACAGTTAATCATTTTAGCTAAACATGGGCCAATAGAGAAAAGTGAACAACAGTTTTGCACGAGTCTTAATACACACTGGTGAAGTTTTACAAACAGAAGGACTACAAACTCAGGTCTTGGCTTATGGTTACCGCAAACACCAAAAAGGATTTGGTGTTAGCGGTACTTATTGAAAAGACAGTGTGGAAACTCATCTTGTCAGCTGGTGCATGACATGAATATGATTTGATTTAGCTCAGCCATGTCCAAATATGTTCATACTGTAACTCTGGATAAGACCTCTAGCCACGAATTCAAGGTCCAGTGTGTTTTCATTAAAATGTGTCCGGGACCTTGTGGCTGATTTTCCTTATGGAAATCTATGGTCAATAAAATCAAATGAATGACTTTAAGCCAGGACCCTCCACTGATTACTGAGGGCGCGGAGATGGATTGGACAAATCCAATACGCTGAGTGATTCCAGAAAAGCGCTGCATTGGCTGTGGCCAAAACTCAGCTCTGGAGGAAATATTAATCTGATAAATAGCCATGTGTTTGAGGTAGAACAGAGAAAGCAATGTAATGGAAAATGTTAACTTGACTTTACGAGTAGTACAACAGTAGAAGAGAATAGTCAAAATGGTAAGAAGGACAATTTAATGCAATTTTCTTTAAAGGGGCCAGATGCAAGTTGGCCATTTTATACTCAGTACTGCCACCTCAGGTCATACGTGTAATTGCACCTTATATATTAAGCTCGTGCATGACGGGACTTCGGACACGAATTAACAGCTTTTTGAGTGTCAGTGCAGGATTTTAGAGGCAGTTGTGGTGAAGAGGTCTGGGCTCATTCTACACATTAAGACATGGCTGGAACATGTAGGGGGAGGAAAATACATACTTTAAACATTTTTAAACTCTGTGTAGTCCCTTTAAGTCAAATACAGTAGCCATTATTTGCCTGCTTTACTTTCATAATAAATCTTTGTATCTTGAATCTTAATCTCAGTTCCTTTGTCATAGAAAGCAAACAATAGGTGTGATAACAAAATAATAATAATATTCATCACTTCATTTTAAGTTTCATGTTAATATCCACAAGATGTTGAGTACATATTTTTTCCAATTTAGTAATGAAACTATTTTAATGTTTTTGAAGTGCATTGTCATGTATATGTAAGCTTAAAGTGATATTGCATGTCTAGAGCAGTAAATAATTCCCTAAAAGGTCAGAAACAATCTGTATATTCAACATGCATCACAAACTAAAAGCTTTACACTCAAAAATCTCACACACTGGGCAGCAGTATTTTTATGCGCCCTGTTCATGGGATACATAAAAGTAATTTCAGTTAAAACCAACTGTTGGCACCATTACCTCCTGGTGAGATAAACCCAGGCTTTTCCATTAGGGCCGGATCCATAAATTGACAGCATTAGATCATACTGCCAGTCAGTCTGACAGCATTCAATCAGACGCTCCATTCAACCCTTCACCGTAAGAGCCTTTTTCTCTGCCCCTCGGGCCTGAGCTGCCGTCACATGACAACAATGTTGCCTCCGACACGCTCCCTGTTGGCAAAGGAGATGTTTCTTTTGAGAATAGCCAGTTGCTCCCCATCAGTCACACATATGTTTAGGTAATGGTGTCTTTGTAACGCTGCTTAATGCGGACTGCGGTGGTCAGCGGCGTCCCACAGGGATAGCACCGAGAGGCCGATCACTTCCTGCTTCTGCTCGGCACATACAAAGCTCTTGTGGGATGTTCGAATTAGCGCATCAATGGAGAACACAGCTACAGCACATGGGGTCACACAATGGCCTTTTCTACAGTTTCATTGTTTTGCTGAAAACAAGGGAAAGTTAAAGATGAACCGAGAACTTCCACCTGCTCCGTTTGTCAGTTGATTCGGGGTGTTTCGATGTTCTCTCTTAAAGCTGGACTCTCTGTTGGGTCCAGGACTGATAATGTTTGTTCTGTTTATAACCATATTGATTGTATTGAAGTCATTTGTACTATAGTAAATGCAGCCAAAGAAAAAAAATCATTTAACATAACATAAGATAAAACACAACATAACATAAAACATAAGGTAAGACATAGGATAAAACATAAGATAAAACATAATATAACATAAGATAAAACATAACATAACAGGGTATACGCAGAATGTGCAAGCTCCACACATAAAGGTCTCCCCAGATTGGGTAATTGAACCCATGACCTTCTTGCAGTGGGACAAGAGAGCATTATTCCTATAAATAAAATATTTTCTGAGAAGTTTATTTTTACATATAAATGCTGCATGATATGAGAAAGAAGATTTTACTAAACCATTGTCCATTTTTGGTAAGTTTGAACAAGAAACTTTTTTGTTTTGTTTTCTTTTTACCTTTATTTTTTCTTTATTCAACCAGGAAAGTCCCACTGAGATTAAGAATCTTTTTTTCAGGGGAGTCCTGGCCCCAGAGTGGAACCTATTGTACATGTTTTTAGTGGTAGGGGAAACCGGAGTAGCCGGAGGAAACCTACGCAGACACGGGGAGGACATGCAAACCCCACACAGAGAGGCCCGGCCCAGGTGGAAATCGAACCCAGGACCTTCTTGCTGTGAAGCATGAGCGCTAACCGCTGTACCACCGTGCCGCCCCAAAGCAGGTTGTTACCAAATTGTGCCAAAAAGGCTTGAAAATAGTCAGATCAGATGTGTAAACTTTTGCACACTATTAAGTTACGATGGGCTGTAAATAGTGTTCCATGTCATTCTTTGCTTGAACAAACAGTGTCATGTCATTTGTTGTTTTAACAGAAAACTGTCATAGATATGTTCTCTAGAAATAACTCAAATTGTAATTTTCATGATTGCGTTTTGAACTGATATTGTCTACTTTTACACAATGCCACTTGGGTCCTATTTCCAGCAAATGATTTAGGGTGTAATCAGGAGTTAGCTGGACCAAGCGCATCGGCTCCGTCCAGATGCAGTGATTGATACAGAGAAGGAGACAGTGCTAAACCCGTGGGACGCAGCAGCTGAAGACCGCGCCCTGTGTCATCAGTTACAGCATATTAGGAGGGTCCATCCCAGTGTAGCTACAAAGACCAGTCTGGGCCTCTCCACCCCACTGGTCCACTGCCCTGTGCTGAGAGCCCATCTGTTCTGCAGCAGTCACCCTGGCCATACATCACAAGCGCCCCTCGCTCCAGCGCTCACAGCAGTGGCAACAGAGAGAGGGGCTGATGATATCCTGGTCAGCAAAGTCATTGGCCCATCAGCGTTACACAAAGCCACAGTCCATTGAAGTATTGAACTTTGTATGATCGTTGTAATTAAAACCAATCACATAAAAAAGGATCTGCCCCCTTTAATCAATTTAACAAAACATGAAATCAATATCCAATCCATTGCCTGACAATTACATGCGGAACACGACTGCTTCAACAGTTACATAAAATTACAAAGAAGAAGCTGAGAGGAGATAGTGCCTTTTTAGTGGCTATGCCAAGATTATGGAAAAAGCTTCCTCTGTATATTAGACAAGCCAATTCACCGTTTTTAAATCTTCGCTGAAAATGTGCTTTTTTCTCGTTGGCAATCAAATCTGGCTGAGAGTCGATGTTTGTACTGTTAAGTCTGTTTTATATTATTTTGTGTAGAATTTGTGTACAGCAATTGGGCGACTGTGTTGTTTTAAAGGTGTTTTTTAAATAAAGTTAGATTGGATTGGATACAATAACATTACTTTAGGGTCTCATTCCTGCATGTAAAATTCGCCTGCATTCACCGCCAGTTACTATCAGTAAATGGGTTGTGTATAAAAACATATCCCAAATTACCAGGGTCTATAAGGCATATAGAATGTGTAGGTGATTAGCATTTTCACATTGTGCAGAAGTCATTTAAAATATCTTTCAGAATGGCCGAATTTGCCGTTCTCCCCCACACAAAACACTATGTCCCAGATTTTAGGCAGAAGGTCTCAGCATGCGAAAATATGGAGATTGCATTTGGCATGGCTCCATAACGAATACATTTCCAGCTATGTTTACCATGTAGAGAGTGGGATGATTATACCCGAAAGACAAAAACAGAGCTCGAAAAATCGCTATTCTTAAAAATGCCTAGCCATTCCATTCAAATGAAACTAAACTTGAAGCTACACTTGCAAACAGAGGAGCATGCGTTATATATTGATTTATAGAATAAACATGAATATACCATAATTACAGCGGCACTTTGAAACATAATTATGATTGTGTAATGTAACTATATGCTCGCTTTACCTTTTTGTTCATAATAATATACTGTTAGGGAAAGGCGTCAGATCTTACAAAGAGTTTTGGACCCATTCTGACTTTGTAATACTGTTTGCTATGTAAATTTGGGGGTCACAAACTGAAGATTTATTGGGCAAAACAGTGTCAAAACGTCTAAATATTTGTGTTTGTGCCTCTCGTCTAAGGTCACCTCAAGTGCGTTTTCGGCTGATGATGAAATAAGGCTGTAATGGTCTGTTTTGTTGATAGCAAAATAATGTTTCACTTTGCAAAGGTGAGGTCACGAAAATACACAAACTTATTCGCATCTTTAAACACGCTTGCAACTCAAAACCTTGGATTCCGCTCTGAATTGTAAAATACACATTTGTTTTTTTTTTTCCTTGGGAATCTTTCAAACGTGAGAGGATATAGGGCTAGCAGGGTGCGCGTGTTTCGCCTCAAAGTCCCACGGGCTGAATGCTATTATGAAAACTATTTAGCCAGGGCTGCTTCATATCTTCGCTCTGAAAGGATGGCTAATTCGCTAAAGCGGCGCAAATGATAGATTACTTCAGAGCTATTCATACATTAAAATGGCAACTTTTAATTGCACCGGGACATTTCTAAGAGCAGTTTTTAGCTTTTACCTGCACAATCATTTATATTTCATGAGCGGGTAATTGACTCCCTCATATTATCTGTGTCTTCCGGCATACTAATCCTTCGGAGAGATGTGTGCAGATGCATAGGGCAGGGCAACGCATGAATCACCACAGTCTGCTATTGATCCCCCGCTCCCTCATTGAAAAACAACTTAATGAACATTGGCCGGGGCGTCACACAATGCATCAGCTTGTTCCTGCAGATAAGTGTGCGCCTGGATTGACAAGGGGAAAAATAGGAAGCCCGTGGACACCAGAGTCCAGTGTGGGCCGGTCCATAGATTTATCGATCCCATCTCCAGATAAGAGATGTGAGAATAATGATGCTGTGAGCGCTTCAGCTGGGACGCCCCACGTGAGTAGGGCAGGGGAGAGAGTGTCAGGGGGAGAGCGTTGGGACGGGAGGTGAAAAGCCAATTTGTGCAGTCCTCCTCCTTCCTGATGGGTCAGAGCCATTAGTATTGATGGGTCCTGATACACTTTGAAAAGCTCTCCTAAAGGCCGTTTGCATGGAAAGCAACAATTCTGTACCGTAACCTTTTGGAGAGCATCGGCATTGCATGGTAAAATAGTGAAAACATGTTAGAACAATATTATTATGTTTGCCTTGATGTATTATTGTGACACTGAGTTTAAGTATAAATTTAAATCAGACGTATACATAATGCAAGTAGCTTAAAGCGGACAAACCATGCATATGCGGCTTAAGAATGGACTTAAAGTGCAGGTTTTAATGCTTTTGAAAATATGACTTATTTAGAAGGATGACATCACTTGCAAGTTCATCAGTTGCATAATTATAATTTTATTTCAGTGAAGCAGCCATTTTAATGAAGAAATGTTGGGCAGATAAGTTATTTTTATTTGAATTTTTAAGCTGTTGACAGGAAGTGACATAGAAGAAGGTAACGTTCAATAGCAGTGTGACTCACTCATTTCCTATTGATTCAACATGGTCGGCAACAGTTTAATATTGTTTACCTTCATCTATGTCACTTCCCGTCGGTGTCCAATAAGGAAGTGAAACTATAAACATCACAAAAATGGCCAAACTAAAGAAAGCTGGGTATGATCTATAGCAAAATCTTAAATATAATCATGTTAACTATGTTTTAGCAAAAATTGTGTCAAATGTGTCAGGTGCACTTTAAAAACATTATTTTGGGTTCCTCAGCATTGAGTTTTACATTACATCATTTTACATTATGTCTCTGTAAATATTAAATAATAACAATGAAGCGCAGGCTGGGGCTTGTGAAGACTGTGCCTGGGGCTCCTCCTGTTGGCAGCTGTTTTTATTTTATTTATATGTTTATTTGATAGGGACAGAACAAGAAGCATTGTTACAATAACCGATGCCATGTTCATAGGCCGTATAGCTAAAAGCTAGTTCGCAGACCTGGTCCCTAAGACATAAAATAGGGTCTGTGGGAATAATTAATTAAAAACAAACTTTCTGTTTCGATTTACAGCACGATCACTCGTTTCAGCACGACGTGATAAACACACTTTGAGCCCAGAACGGCTCAGAACCCAAACAAAATTGGATTGTGGGCTTTTAAAATGTTTTGTGTTTTTACAATGATGCAATTGTAAGTGCTGACACCGTAGTAGAAGAAACAGGATTATTCAAAACTGCGTGACTGCATTGAAATACTACTCCAGGCATGGTTAAAGCTAAAAAAATGACGGTGCATGTCATGTCTCCTTTAAACCTAAAAGAAGATAAACTTTGTTGTTTACAGTTAAGATGATCTAATCTCCATAAATTAAATGCAATAGCTTTATTACATATCTTGCAATGAGGATATTGTTTTGCTGAAATTGCAATAACAAATTTGCCATTGTGCACCTCTAGAAAACACTCATTAAGACATGAAAGGATACAGTAACCGAAATTGATGACCTTTGCAGCCACACAAAGGCAACCTCCCCAAGGAAAGCCTAAAAATAATAGGGAGTGGAAACTAAGCATCTTTACCTAACTATTCCAGTACGTGGCTCTCCCAGGCTGGAGCCCTAAAGGCCAGGAGAGTTATCCTCTGTTCCTCCAAAGTACACTTTGTCCCAGTTTCTGCACCAGATGGGCACTCTTTTAACTACTGCACTGTCTCTCTGATCATTATCATGGACACAGCAAAAATGAGGCACCAAAGAAGGCTGCTGCAACGCTTTAATCATTTTATCTTCGAAATGAATACAAAATGAACCTAAATGTATCTTTTTTCATTGCAAAGCACCGTGATGGTTAATGCTTCATCACACTGTGTTCTACGCTGCACTTCAGACTGTTCATGCCTTAATTGAGTTTTATGGTAAAAGCTGAAAACGGTAGAAAATAACAGCGATCTGCTTATTTCGGGTGACGGAAGAGGCCACAAATACAAACAAACATTTACTCAATTTAAGGTCAATAGAATATCCATATCTTGTGTTATGTGCAGACCATGAGGGATAAACGATGCACATTTTTCATGCAAATGCAAAACTTTAAAGCACATAATCAAATACAAATCCCATGAATATTACAGTGGATGCAGTGCTGTACCATGTAACGTAAGCCTTTACCACCGTTACTTAAAAATGCTGGTTATGGGTCAAGGTGAGAAAACCGGAGGCGAGACTGGCGCATCTGAAACATTATTTGTAGACCTTGACATGGCAGTAATGAGATCCGTCCTTCCGATGGCACACATCTGGCAGTCTGCACTATATTCATCAGGATAAGAGAACCGACTTGTCAAGCTGCTCCAATTGATCCTCTATACTGTCCATAATGCTGCCGAAGGTTAGATCACATGCACTCAGTGGTCAGTCATCTTCATTCACAGCTGGACATCAGAACTGTATATTCCACAAATAAGACGTGCCGTGTGCTTTCGCAAAGGAATCTATAAGTCATTTGCAGTGGCGTGCCCTTTGTTTTGGAGCATTCAAAGGCCAAGGAACACAAAAAGCTCATCAATGAAGATCAATTGTGGACGAGCCCTGTGGGTAACTGGGGCTGGTTGTCATATTTAAATCAGTCTAAATTTACACAGCTATCAGAGTGAAGAAGCAAGGCGATGTTAGTCGATTTAGGAGACTCGGGAGAATGTTTTTGAGAGTTCAAATCAAAGTAAAACATAGAATGTAAAGGTAAGATGTCTGTGAGAACTGGTTTTCAGAGTTGTCACCACCTCATGACATTAGTAAATGGAGGTGAGCATTTGGAGCTTTGGAAAAAGAAGAAAACAATTCCAACATGCAAAAGAACTGAACTAAGTTCATAAGAGGGAAAAAGTGTCTAAATCAAAAGTTTAGCACAACAAGAATTCCCCGATATATACAGTACTGTAGATGCATTGTTTTCTCATTCAACATTGCCCTGCAGATACACAGACCACCATCTTGTTGTCTCGTATGAGGAATGGCATGTTTACAGATAGTGAAACTTCACATGCAGCTTAAGGCAACCAAAGTTCACTGCAGTTGTAGTAGAGTTAATCCTGCAGCCATTTCCTTTGACAAAACAGCAACAACGCATTTCTAGTTAAGTCCAATTACCGAAGCTCATTATTTTACTAAAATGAAGTGAAACCACTGCAAACACGCAATTCAATAATTCCCTGTAGCACACAGGCTTCTCATGCCATATTTAAGTTCACAGACACACAGCGAGTGCTCATCACGTTTCAGTATCACCATTCACTGAGTCGTTCTCATGTGGTACTTTCTAAATTCAACAGGAATTTGCAGAACTGATGATACATTTTTATTTTTTGTGTGTAACCTTTGTTTACTCTGTCATGAGACTTATCAAGGGACACCAATAAGACAAGCACAGCCAGTGGTAATTCTAATAATAAACTAAGCATGCCTCACCTGTCCTGCATTACCTATAGTGCTGTAAGCTTTTTTTGTTGCAACAAATATGCAACAATAAAGATATGTACACAACAATATGACTCACATTGAAAAAGTTTATGGAAACATCCCTTTCCCTGAAAAGGATGTATTTAATGAGTACTTCTTCCTTGTACTCGTGTGATATGTCATGATACTTTTGGCGACTCAACACTACAGGACCTATTTACCACAGTGGAGTGCACAGGAGAGCAATATCCAAAAGTAAACAGCAGCATCTTTTCCGCTAAACTACTTTTGGAAAGGGCGGATCAAAGACACACACACACGCACACAAACTCTTATCAGCACAAAAAGACTTGTGGAAAAGAAGAGCGCTGTAAAGGGGATTGCCAGCCTTTCAGGAGCGAGTGTTGTCGAAAAATACAGTAAAATAAATTCAAGAATTATTTTCAATACAAACATGTGTTCTTTGAGATACCACCGCGGAAAGAAGTATAACAGTTGCTTTTCATCCGTCTGAAACCCACGAGGGTGACATAAAACCCGCAGTAAGTACATTTGTGAGAGCTGGCTATTCAAAAGCACAGTGTGATGGACAATACTCTTATGTCGGAGTCAACTGGACATGTCGACTTTGACTGTGCACTGCTCTTCGCAATTTTTTTCCATTCTGTATCTTAACCAAGCTCATGCAGAAGGATTTGTGTTGGACATATTGTACAGGTGTCATTTTTTTTTTTAGCTTATCACGTCATGAAGCTTCACTGAGAGTCTGCGCTTTGACATGACTGCATTGAGAGGGACATTTTCTTGATTATACTTTGTTTATCCTAAATTTTAGTTCACTTTATTCGCTTGTCCTTTTATTAGTATGGCTGTTCAATTCAGATTCAGATTAAAAAGAGTTACTATCGAAAAGCATTTACCGCTCAACCCGTAGAGCTTTGCGTATTTAGATCCAGCCTAAACAGTAGATCTTAGGTCTTTCACATATTTGCCCATGAGAGCTTATTGTGTAGCTTGTTTGTATGCCAGAAATTGAAAACAGTGGAATAATAAATGTGTAGAAATTATATGCCCAACAGTGTACAAATGATAAATTGGTTTAAGCATGGGCACAATACAAATTAGAAGCAGAAATGAATGTGTTTTGAGCTGCGAGAAAAAATGAGAGAAATGGTTGTGTTTTTTAAGCACTAACAGCTTCTCCTGGCACACACAGCCTTCATCTGGATAGTCGCTCCCAGGATTCTGGTCCTGTTTTAATTGACTGTCACTCAAAGCCTGTGGCCAGCAGTTACACCCGGATTTTGTAGATTCCTTTATAATATTCCTGACAATAAATCAATAAACAAGAGCTTGAGCTGCGGGAGAGATTTCCTGTCATTAACAAGTGCTGTCGATCTCTCTGTTGCAAGAATATGCTTTGTTCATGGCTGGTCCTGCTGCCTGTCACAGCTTACACATGCTCTGATGCTTTGGGTTTAAAATCATTGGATTAATGCCATTCATTGCACATATATTGTGTCACATTTTGAATGGATATAGTTACTGAACTCTGGCCTAAATTAGTCTGTAAGATGCTACGCTATATAGCATAAAACAAATAAAATGCAGATGCTAAAGAACAAAACACACACACACACGTTTGTAATGCTATCTTATGAGGACACTCATAGACATAATGTATTACCCAGACCCCAACCCTGAACCCCAAGCCCCCAACCCTAACCTTAATCCTAACATTAACCCTAATCTTAACCTAATCCTAACCCTAACCCTAAAACCACATTTTGACCCTTAAACAGTCCCTCAAAGATGTGAGGACCACCCAAAATGTCCCCACTTTCCAAAAATGTCCTCACTCTGTTGGTTAAAAACTCAAACTGGTCCTCACAATGTCATAATTACAAGAACACACACACACGTTTCACATTTCTTTGTTACTACTAAAAAAAATACACTGCTCAATACTGCATTTCAATCTGTTAGTGCAGACAATATAACCGATGTATCTCTGAAAGAAAAAAAAAGGACTATGAAATGGGGAGGGAAATGTTTCAAAACATTTAGCTTAGTTACTCTAGTCAGCATTTAACAAGTAAAAGGTTTTCATGTCAGCTTAACTTCTAAGAAGACTCAAGCCTTTAAAACTTAAAGAGTACAGTGTCGAGGGAGGAGGGCACTGATAAAGAAACATAATATTGTAGATATTAGCATAACTCCTGATAGGCCAACTGTGATAGATAAGAGTCCCTCACATCATCAAATAAATAGCTGGGGGCGAACTTTCTCTAATGATGCGCTGATGCTGATGTTAACTCTGGTTCCTTCCCGTTCTACGCGGCGCCGCTGTGTTGTAAAGCTGCCGTGTAGAGAACTTAGAGAACATGTCCACAGGCGCAATATGTCAGCCGCGTGACCTACTTTATTCAGCGTAAGGTCTCGCAGATCCCCCAAGAACCCCCTCCACGACAAAGGCATCGTTTTGTCTTCATTAAATCCTGAAAATGCCTTTGCACGTATGCAGTTTGTCTCCAAATGATATTAGCTTTGTTTACAATGTGTTTACAGCCATAATTTCGGATCACCGTCACAAATGAGAAAATGAGGAACGAGGAAACAAGCATGGGCCTTAATGAGTTTTGCCTTATACCTGCGAGTGAAACTGAACTGGTCTGCGGCTGAGAAACAGGCTGAATCCTAGGAGGTTTGCAAACAGTGGTGGTACAAGAACTTTTTCTTTTCAGGATTTTTTTTCTTTTATTTATTTTTTTATTAGTCAACATGAGAGGAAGCAAGAAACACGATACAGTATACACAAGCAACAAAACTGGATTCATGTGGGACTAAGAGGGTTATAGTGACAGAAAGCCCAAAACGCAGACGCCAAGTCTAATATGTCTAGGAAATGTCAACTTTCGACTTAAAGGAACAGACCACTGTTTTTCCATACCGAGATATGTTCTTACCTGAGCTTAGATGAGTTCATACGTACCTGTCTGGGCTTTGTACGTGCCCTCAGTCATGCAAAAAGACCAAAGATGTTGGCCTCTCACAGTATATTCCTATAGCTCCAAACGGGGGTGAAGTTGGAAGCTACCACGCTCTTCCACGGGCACGCACAAAGACCAGACAGGTACGTATCAACTTGTCTAAGCTCAGGTAAGAACATATCACAGTATGGAAGAACTGTGTGCCCTCAGTCACGCAAAAAGACCAAAGATGTTGCTAGCATTTGGCCTCTCCCAGCATATTCTTATAGCTCCAAATGGGGGTGAAGTTGGAAGCGACCAAGCTCTTCCACGGGCACACACAAAGACCAGCCAGGTACACATCAACTCGTCTAAGCTCAGGTAAGAACATATCTCAGTGTGGAAAAATGTTGGCCTGTTCCTTTAAAAAAAACACAGCCCATTTAAAGTACAGAATTAGTAAAACTTTTTGGATTGCTTAACCCAAAGTTGGCAAATTCCAATCTTTTATAACCCTCGCTCACAGTTTATTGCCTGTCCATGCCAATACAGCCTTATTGCCAATCCAAACCCCTGACAGTTCAGAACAACAGCTGAATAATGTATTTTGTGCTGGTCTGTAAAGTTGGATTTTGATATGAAATCGGTGTAAACATTGGAGGGTAACTGAAATACAACAGTGGAAACATATTGGCTGACATAAACATACTGTAGCCAAGCTTCCTTCTGGGACTCTTCACTGCTATCCTTTGACCTCTCTCAGACTTGCTGTCATTTTTTTTCCATAACGCTGGCATTTTTTAATCTTAAAAGCATTTCTTCTGCTGTATAGGCGAGTTGTTTTGTTCTTGTACTGTATGTAATTTCAATCTCAAACAATGACATAAATGGAGCCGAAGAGGAAGAGGCAGGACTCAGCATTCTGGCACAGTCATGACAATCATTGGAGGTGATGTCTGTGCATTCAGACGTGTTAATTTGTGCCATCATGCAGCTCAAGCGGCTAACGCAATTGTATCGTGAAAGACTGTGAATGTTTGAAACACTTTTGTTGAGGTGGGAAACTTCGAGCATCTTTGTGGCATAATTGTCTAAACACAACCATATGCGCAATCTGTAGCGTAGACCGCCTCATAGTGCCATAACAATGTTTACTTCTCTTTTTCCTGCTCTTTTTATGCCCTTTCATTACGACACAAAGTCAGTCCTTTTGCATTTTCCCTTCTTGTTTTGGATGACTTTGAAGTAGAAGACAGTGGCAGCAGCAGTAGTGATAGTACGGGGGGCACAGCGGCAGGGGACATGCCAGGGGGTACATTGCCGAAACACATCTTGGCGACTGAAGCCAAGATTGGGCTCATGGGGTAGTGAGAGGAGATGGCTGGCTCTTTGAAAGTCTCTACAGTGTCTGGAGATGTGGTCCTTATACGGTGGCTGTGGAGCTTGTTATCCAGAGTAAAATATAAAAAGCCCACTCAGATGGGGCGATGTGCCACCGCGTGAACCCACGCACACTTTTGTTTGAATGGCTTTCTGCATGCGCCCATGCCGCTTAGAAACAAAACAGCAGGAAAATTCACACAAACCTCTGTGTATATTGTGAAAGCATTTCTCTAATAAAGAAATACCCAACCTTTATTATACACAGAATGCAGGTATGACGGTGATGAACAATGGTTTATCATTTTAAATTACAGGTCAAACTTTGAGGGACTGTCTTTCATTGTAAGTAAATAAGACTTCAAATCAGGTGATGTTAATTATAATTCATCATAATATAAATGTAATTTTATCTCAAAAAAGCAGAAAAACAGCTTTGCGCCACTTAACACATTCATGCTGAAAATTAGTTACAACAAGCATCACAGTTACCGCAATAAAAACTACAGAAGCAATCAGCCTTTGACCAAAGATGAAGCCAAGAAAAAGTTTTCTAGTTCTAAGACAAACAGAGATTGCCAGACCAGGGATTTAACTCACAATTTCTTTTTGTATTATATAATGGTGTTGGCGTATTATAGTTTGTGTAGGTAAGGCACTGCCCACTGAAAAATGCAATTCTTTACTGCTGCTCCTAAATGTCTGTGGTTCATGTATTAATTTAGCAGAGCAAATGTTTCCGTCTTCTCTGAAACATTATTAGTGTTTGCAATAAATGCCAGAAAATTGGAATGACTTTAAAAGCCTGAGAGAACACCATTGCCATCATATCCCTGTACAACAAAAGTTTGAACGCTATGATGCTTTAGTATTAAGATAACGTCAATTCAATTCATTTATTAATATGCATATTAATGAAAAGACAATTGGTGCTTAAATATGCCAGATAAAGTGCCCCTTTATCATCAATTTTAATCTGTGCAATATTCCCCCAGTGTAAGATCCCATGGGAGAGTGGAACAGTGGGTGCCTTCTACTCCCTATAGTGAAAGAGAATGGTAATGATACTGATGAGCACATTAAACCACTGACACCTCCCTGCTCGGTAAACATTTTTCAAAATCACTGCATTGCTAACAGGGACACTCCGCCGCATTATTTAAGACTGATTGCTGTGAGATCATGCTGACCTGGCACTAATAACCATGATTTGTATTTTTCTTCTTTCAAGGTAAATGGTTTTCCTGTCCGTCAAAAAACAAATGACTGCTGCGAAGTGAGGAATCTAGGACACTCCGGGAGCATCTTTTCAATAGAGAGCCTCTGTGCACACAATCACCATGCATAAACAGCACGGACAGTGAATTATGGCTTCGGAGACAAATGCACGTACCTGGAGGTCCAATTGATATGACAAGAGAAAATCACATGTTGTTGGAGGTGATATATTTAGAGCCACGACTTCCCGGCCAGGCAAAACACAAAGGGATTCCTGACTGATTGCCCATCTTAATCATGTGAAGTTTATTTCTCAGAGTTTGTGACCAATTTGAGTAATGAACATGTGAAGTGTATGTTCAAGCCATATCAACTGCAACATTTTTTAGAAGATTGTGTTATCTGATGCAAGTAAAGGTCAGTAGAACATTTAAATGGATTACATTTAAAAGCTTCAGTTTCAAGTGTGTGTGGAAATCACTGCCAACTCAAACTGTATATAAAATGTGGGTGCATTCACATTTGCTATTTCGGGACTCGATAGGTCCTTTAGTTTGGTCAATAATTGTCTGTGCGCACCCGTTTCAGTTTCAGGCACACGAGCTGCACAAAACAAGGAGGGATTTCCCTGGAGTTGCACCAGGGTTTGCTAAAAGTGGACAAAATTAATCATGATAAATTCAGCTTTAGGCCTATTAGATGCTAGACTGAACAAAAATCGGAGGTAAAGTACAGAAAATTGACATATTTATTAGAATTATAATGCACATCGTTTCAAGGATGGACACAAGCCAGGGGTTCCCCAGACGTTTTGGGCCGCGACTCCCCAAATCACTAGACCAACACCCTTGGGACCCCCACTGTAAAATGTAATGTTTACTTGCATGCTTTAGATCTTTGGCTTTCACTAAAATATGCCGTTTTTAATCAAATGTAAAAAATATTGCCACGTAAAAGTCTGTTTTAATTTCATTGTGCGTGTGTGTGTGTGTGTGTGTGTGTGTGTGTGTGTGTGTGTGTGTGTGTGTGTGTGTGTGTGTGTGTGTGTGTGTGTGTGTGTGTGTGTGTGTGTGTGTGTGTGTGTGTGTGTGTGTGTTCTTGTAATTACGACATTGTGAGGACCAGTTTGAGTTTTTAACCAACAGAGTGAGAACATTTTTGGAAAGTGAGGACATTTTGGGTGGTCCTCACTTATTTGAAGGACTATTTGAGGGTCAAGATGTGGTTTTATGGTTAGGGTTAGAATTGGGTTTAGATTAGGGTTAGGGTTAGGATTAAAGGGTAGGGTTAGGATTAGGGGTGTAGTGTTCAGGGTTAGGGTCTGGGTAATACACTATGTCTATGCGTGTCCTCACTAAAATAGCAGTACAAGATTGTGTGTGTGTGTTGACGAGTTTTTTGTTGTTGCTGTTTATACATCATTCAAGTTGAACACTAAACCAGGGTTCTCATCTAAATTAATTCAATAACAAAGATTATTATTCGGGACAGAAGCGAAATAAATAAAATAAAAAAGGGTAAGAGTTAAAGCTTTGAAAAGAGGATCAAAATGCCTCATCTGTTCCAAAGGTAAACAAGAGGGGATCGGTAACACTGCCAGCAAAATTAACAACCAACTCTGTGATTCTTAATCCTCATTTGCGGGAATAATGAGAAGCTCCTAACGGCTGAACGGAGAAGAGAAAAGTTCTTGTCAGTGATTAAAAGCGAGGGCTTACGCTGCTCCACGCTTTTCTAAATAACTTTGAGGGAATGGAGATTACGCAGATGCCGCCGCAGTGTGTTTGATGCAGCTCATTATCAAAGAAATCCTCTTCGAACACATACAGGTATACGAACGCTTTAGTTTGTACAGCCAATCAAGGACATTAGTTTCTTTAATACTAAGAATCAAAGTGTGAGATGTGTGTATATTATTTCTGACTGACATAGCTTGAAACATCTAATGAGCTCTTTCATTATTATGCGCAATCATCAAGACTTCAAATAATTATGTTAAGGTATTTCGATATCAGCAGGTGTCAAACTATTCATACCAGGCACCACCGACAACAAATATGCCTCTTTAAGTAACAAAAGATGGCGCAGCGGATCGCACTATTGCCTCAAAGCAAGACGGTCCCGTGTGGAGAGTACACATCCTCTCCTCTGGGTGCTCCAGTTTCCCCAACCACTAAATAGAGTAATGGAAATGGATCCCCTACCACTAAAGCACGTGAAAATAGAGCCCCCCTTTGCACCAGGACCCCCTGAGAAAAAGAGATCTCAGAGGGACTTTTTGGTTAAAATAAAAATGCATGAAAAAACGGTCAAGCGTAGGCTGTATTAACAGTGGCATTCACATACAACAGTTCCTTCTGGATGTAGAAACAGAAAATAAATCCTAAAAAGCCTGTAATATTCACTAGCTTAGATAACATTTTAACATGTATAGCTAGGCATTAAGTGTTTAAAAAATACAAATAAACCTAAGAGGAAGCCTATCCAATAGAAGATTTAAAGATTATCCAAGAGAGATCCAAGTTGGCATTACCCAAATCTAAGCTTCTTGAAAAAAGCCTCAAAATCGCGAGAAAAAAATAAACAATAAAAGAGTGACAAGAAAGCAATGAAAAAGTGGCAAAACTCCAATAACACAATAACAACACAAGGAAAAAGATCTATTTGGATCAGTTGGTCAGTCTTAGCTTTCAAATGAGGCATTACACTGGCTGATAGGCTGTTAGCAAAGGCCCTGGGAACCCAGGGTGCAGAGGGTGCTGCAGCATCCCCTGGTGGATTGTTTGAGAACTGCAGGGAATATAAAAAAAATAGGTAACATGCACAGAAAAAACGTTTTGGGGTGAATTTGGTCCCTCAGCACCCCCAAATATAATATCTTCCCATGGCTCTGCTGTAAGCTTTTAGATTTGGGTAATGCTGAACTGGAGAAAATACGCTTGGTTAAAGGTGGAGGGTCAGAGGTTAAATACCATTATCGGGTCAAATCCTAATATGTTTTGCATGTATTGCCTTTTGTTTTCCTCCATCATCATAATCAGCGATAAACAGGGTTGAGCAGATATACTGCATGAAATGGTGCAGCGGTTATAGCTCGTGCTTCACAGCTAGAAGGTCCTGGGTTTGATTCCCGAGCTGGAACGGGCCTTTCTGTGTGTAAGTTTGCATGTTTCTCCTCTGGTTACTCCCATTTCCCCTCTACCACTAAAAACATGAACAAATGGTGAATGCGTGTGTGAGTGAGTGAGTGGTTGGTGGTGGTCGGAGGGGCTGATGGCACAGATTGACAACCTCGCTTGAGTGATTGTACTGAAGTGCACGAGATTATAAAGCGTCTTTGAGCGTCTGAAAAAGCGCTATACAAGACTAAAGCATTATCATTATCAGAAGATGAACAATCCCAAAGCACAGAAGGAAAGCCAGTGAGCAATAGAGCTGACAGATGCAATAGATATGTCTTAATTCTTGTAAATATTTTAAATCTTAGAATGAAATGGGTACTCAAAAGTAGCTCTATGATTCACAGAGCCAAGACGGATGCGTATGACTTTGTGTATGGGGCCATCATGAGAGACATTGCACTCTAAAATAAGCTGTGAGCCTGACAGTGCTTAATAAATCTTTAATGTTTCTGCTTAAGTTGTCAGGGAATGGGAAAATGGATTCACTTATTCTCAGGACGCTACAGCAGTGACACGGACTGCCCCTTCTCTGCGGGTAACCAAGGTGCCCCAGTTGGATTCCAGGCAACCATTTTGTTCTGCCTCCTCGGAAAGACAGCGACTCCTGCGAGCTGTTATGGGAGCGGAGGGGGGGGGAAAAAGTCCATTATTTATGAACTAATGAGAGTAATGGAATTTCACCGGGTTAGATTTCTGTTTAAAATATGCAAAGTTTAAACAAAGCAACGACACAGAAAGCCCTCTATTAGCATTAGCATAATTTCACAGGTCAGGTACAATCCAAACACCACGATTAAAACTAGCATAGCAGCACAATCACGGTACAGATTTACTGCCTTGAAGGAAATGTTTCATGTGGAGGGAGTAATCCAGCCAATGTTTTTGCAGGCTTGTGGTTGCAGGAGGGACATTTCACTTGGAACGAGCGAAAGTATCCAATTCGACCAGAAAACGGAGTGTAGCGAGGTTGTCTAGGAGCTGCCATAAACAGTGTATAGTGAGACAGGACAGACCTGAGCGGTGAGAGTACTCATTATGGACGCCCACGCAAGGACGACATGAAATAGAGGATGCAAAAGAACAAACCATCACAATCGGACATTCTGTCAAAACATATCACATTTCTGACTGATACACGCGATTAGATAAATGCTTAACAGGTTACTTCAGAATAAAACTGTTGTATTTGAGAAAAAGAAATCCTCTGTTAAGACAGTCAAACTGTACAAGAATCTAGCACCGTAAGAGAATTCCTTAGACACCTTTTTCATGTGCTTCCGCTTTCAAATTCCTTTCCACTGGATGAGAATTGGAGTATGTCAAATACTCCAATTTACTGAAACAAGTATAAAGACTAGAATATTTTTGTATGTTTGATCATTTACAGCAAAGAGTACACTTGAGCTTCATTTATGTGACATGTTGGCGTGGTATGCGCAGCTCCATCCGGACAAATTCCGTCATTCTTGTATCCGAGGAGCTATGTCTGAGGCTTTATGCCCCTGGTAGGGTCTCCCATGGCAAACAGTCCGAGGTGACGGGTCAGACGAAGAGCAGCTCAGAAGACTTCTATGGACAGTACAACAGCAAGGACCGTGATGTCGGTATGGCGCAACCGGGGCCCCCACCCCTGGAGTTTTGGCCTGGGGTTGGGGCTCAAATGCGAGTGCCTGGTGGGGCCTGGTGGGGCCCGGCCGCGCACTGCCTTCACGTCGAAAGGAGCCAGCTGAGGTGGCTAGGGCATCTATTTCGGATGCCTCCTGGTCGCCTCTTGCGGGAGGTGTTCCAGGCATGTCCTATTGGAAGGAGGCCTCGTGGAAGGCCCAGGACACGCTCGTGGGACTATGTCTCCGAGCTGGCCTGGTGTCGCCTCAGGGTCCCCCCAGAACAGCTAGGGGAGGTGTGCGTGGATTGGGAAGTCTGGGCATGTCTGCTGAGACTGCTGCCCCCGCGACCCGGCCCCGGATAAAGCAGAAGAGGATGGATGGATGGATACTTAAAGAGGGGGTATTATGCTTTTTTCAGCCACATAGCACCAGTCTATATCACACTACAATGATGACGAAACCTTCTGTTGGTCTGTCAATGCAATAAATTAGAATAACTGCCTTGTATAAAATTGCTCTTTCAAAATGGCCGTAGCAAATGGCTTGAAGTAGGCCCCTGTCTCTTTAAGACGCTCCTTGACCCTTTCCGACACGCCCCCACCACACGCTGTCTGTGGCATCACAACACTCCGCTCGTTGTCTCCACAGTATTGAAACTGCGATCGGTGCATTTTAATTTTATTGTTGGAAAGGAGCTACTGTTTATCACTTTGTGAACAATGGCCACACAGGATATGATTTGAAGACGAACCTTCCACACCGGACGCTTGGAAGGAGCTACACCAGGATCTGCAGGAGCCCATACGATTCAAAAGACGGACATTATCTGTGCAGGTGGACAATGGTTTTTCGAGGTTACCCCGTTACCTTGTTATAATTGAATACACCTCATTGTTGATGAAAAGTCTGCAATAAACCACAAATGTGTAAAGCCAGGCTCATTGTGTGATCATCGTAAAGGCTGCTTCGAGTAGTTGCCTGCTTTATTGACGTTATTTGTGCATAATATGCTGCCTGTTTTCAATGAATGTTGTGAAGGTGAAGGTTGTTAGCTTGTCGCGGCTAATAGGGCCTTAGCTCCGGGAGAAAACCACTCGGCTACGACTCACTGTAGATGAAATGTGAGCAATAAACTGCAAAATCAACAAGCCAGGCTCCGTGTGTGATCATCATAAAGGCTGCTTCAAGCAGTTGCCTGTTTTAGTGACGTTTTAGTGCATAATATGCTGCTTGTATTCAGTGAATTTTCCCGTTAGCTTGTCGCGGCTAGCTTGTTAGCTCCGGGAGAAAGCCACTCGGCTATGACCCATTGTAGATGAAATGTGAGCAATAAACTTCCAAATCAACAAGCCTGGCTCCGTGTGTGATCATTGTCAAACGGTTCTTTATGTGTGTGGTGGTTTTATTGACTTTATTTGTGCATATTTCTCGTTTTCACGTGATGACTCGAGGTTTAGCTTAGCATTAGCTTTCTCCGGAGGCTCTGTGCATCATCAAGGCCCTAAGACATTCGCAGCGTAGAACTAGTCACTGAAATAAGTGTTCTTGTCACCGTTTTGAATCCTGGGTGTTTCAGAGCTGCTGTATCTCCGGTTCACAACACATGAAGCTAATCCTCCATGATGACTCTGTTTACATCTTAGGGCTGGACACAGTGGGGAGGGGGTTCTGCTGAGGAGCAGTGGTTGGTTACTCGGCTGGTGACGAAAGGTCGGAGGCGTCTCCGCGCGGTCGAGGCGTTCCCAGAAGGAATCAGGCGTTTTATCCCTAAAATGGCTGCCATCAGAGTTTT
The DNA here is from genome assembly GCF_951799975.1 of Gobius niger. NCBI lineage: Eukaryota > Metazoa > Chordata > Actinopteri > Gobiiformes > Gobiidae > Gobius > Gobius niger. The sequence goes on from NC_136858.1 coordinate 26,664,629, forward strand.
TACAGATTACTCGAAAATACGTGAATGTGCCAACACTTCAGGCATGTTTTTAATGAGGGAATGACATAATAGCATGATGTAAAGCTTGAAAAAGTCGATTTTGCATAATACCCCCCCTTTAAAGCTGCATGGAGTCTAGTACAACTCCAAGTCAAGTCAAGTTTGCATTACATGTCTCCTTTAACAATTCAATTGGGTATTATACGGAAATTGTAAAAGAAAAATACATATTAGTGTGTATGTTTGATATAGTGATGATGTAGTTACTGATAAAAGAAGGAGTGACTACATACTATGTAAAAAGTCAAAGAGCAGACGGAGCATGGTTTGTCCCACTTTACATTAACTACATTAAACTATTTGCAGCTGATAGCAACCTGCTGATGCCCCGAGAAAAAGTCACCAAGGTCCAAGGACACAAAGGACAAGCGAGTCACAGGGGAAAAAGTCTCCGTATCCAAGAACAACAATATGAACAATGCAACAAAGACATGAACAGGCTAACAACAGCACGACATGAAAGATCACCTGATTAAAATTCAACCAGTGTCGAGCTGAGAGCTGTCAGAGCGGGTCCTGATGGCTACCTGCTGCGTGTGCTGGGGGATATTCTGCAATGGAGCGCTTCTTGCTTTTGCTGTGGTATCTATGGAGGCTTTCAGATAATGCTAGTTAGTCTTGATGATTTGAAAAAGGTAGCTTTGCAAATATGTAGTATAATAGTTGAATTGAAATGTCACAGTGATTGGGAAACAATATCTCAGAGAACTGCAAAAAGCGTCTTAGAAAGGAGAGAGTACAATCTCTCACGCTATAACGCGATAGCTGTTATACACAAGTGAGAGCATGTGCCTATATTCATTATACACGTTCTGCATAGTGTGTGGGCGCACATCAGCGTCTCATGTGATCTCTGGGGTTGGCATGTGAGACAGCAATAGCTAGGTGTGACCATAACCATAGCTTTCCATGTATTTGACTGTGTGGGTCGCTCCATGTAAGGGTTCTCATCATCTAAATAAAACAGAAAAGTGGTGTTGAGGATGTAATTGAGCTGCCATGTACGTTTATCGTCACCGTCAAAAGCCAAGCAGGTGCCCGCTGTACCTAAGAGAGGGCTATTTCTCTCCTCCTTCATGAAAATTAATCGTCAGTCGACCACAGTAAATGACATGCCACATTTGTTTATGGGCTGCGAGTGAATTGCTAGTGAGGCAAACAGGTAAGGCGAAGGAGGCGGGGAGCAGGGGCAAGGCTACTGACCCATGCCGGCTCCAACTGCATTTGCATTCATTAGCTCAATCAGGTAGCATCCTTACTCCCTCCATCATAAATGATAGATGGCTGAAAGGCTGAACAGTCAGTGAATCCCACCGAATATAGATATATTTTTCCAATATAAATTATTCATAAGGGGAATAACAACATCTGATTGGTTCATAAGGACTAGCTGGGATAGGGATTATGCAAATGTTGATCAGCCGTAATTGAGCATAATTGCATTGCATATATTTGTGAAGATCATTCATTGCAGCCTTTTAAATTTTGTTTTAGCAAAAGAGAGGTGAGTCACTCCAAAAGCACCTGTTCAGAGGACAAGAGAAACACAGAATAATGAACATTAATGACATTTTGTTGAGGAACAGTAAAAAGAAAAATCAAACTGCACAGTAGAGGGGGTTCTCAAGCTGTGCCACCGATTATACGGTATTTTGCATTTCTTATCTACTATAGCTTGATTTCTTTTTTATCCTTTATTTTTTTGGTTTCGACAGTTAAATCCAAATTGGTTTTGTCTGTTTATAATCTGAGCTGGATGCTGATTTAATGTTAGTAAGTAAGTGGTCTATCTATCATTGTACAATTGTACACGAGATTGCGTTCAGATAATCCATTTTATTCTCCAGTGAACATACATTAGCCAAAACAATAGTAGGGATAGAATACAGTTTGTCCCTTTTTTGTTTCCTATAGCGCCTCTTGTGACACCTCCAGTGTGCTGCCTCCTCTGTGCTGCAGGTGTGGGAGACTCTTGAATCCTCTTCAGTGTTTCAGAAGAAGAAATACAGAGTGTAACTCCAGTTTACCTGGGAAAACCATCTAAAGATATTGATCTATGATCCGGACAACTTGACATGACGATTAGCCTATTGTGCAGGTACGATATCAGTCCTAGTTAAGATGGTAGGCAAAGTGGTCATCTATTGTTTTAGAATTGAAGATGTTTCAAGCTGATCAAGCCTCTTGAGAGGTTGGTGCTACTTATTGCTAAAGATGTGACAATCACGGCACAAGAGGAAGCAGAATGAGTTTGTGGTATTTCAGTTTGATCAATAAACATAACCACACAACAATATACGTCTCTGGCCTTGGGATGAGTGCTTCTGTCAGCTGTGACACCCTCCCACTTTGGCAGTACAACCTTTGTGGGTCAAAAAGTTCGCCATCAGCACATTGCCATCAGCTCTGTCATTACGATAGCATTTATTATCAACCCAGCTGCAGAATGGCAAGGATTCAGCACAGACACACAATGTGCAAACTGATCGCTGTGACCATACTGGTTACTGTTTTCAAATATTTCTACAATATTTCTACAAAAAATACTGATATTCGACCAGTTATTTCAGTTTTGTAATTGAGTCGTGTTTAGATTTGTGTAACTTATTTGAATCGACTGTTACAAATAATTTCATCAGATTGAACCAGACTTGTGTGTTTTCCCCCATGTTGTTCACATATGAATAACAATGCATCTTTTTAAAAAAGGCCCACCACGGCACCACGCAATCAGCTCTGGATAGCCTCTGTTACAGTCCTGATCAATAGTCTTAATATAGAACTAAATAATGACATAGTCGTCAGCGTGAAACTCAAACAGGGGAAAGGCCCAGGGGCCAAAACACTGCAGCGATCAATGCCGCGCTTCCCAATCACCAGACAGCACCAGCACTTACGCAACCTTTAAATTTGCTAAGTACAAGGTCATCACAAAACACTGCTTCACATATGGATTTAAAGGGAATTCTGAAAATGAGACAATTTAAAGATCAATTGGATGGTCAATATTTGGAAACTAGCTTACGGATACGCTCAAGGTGAGTGTATTGGATGAGGAAATAAGCGGTCATTTTCAATAAGAGTAGAAATATTAAGACAACATAAATTTAAACATACATTTTGAGCTTTCTTACGCTCAGACAAATAAAAAACGTCTTGCAAGAACACAAAAGGACTCAGTGGAATAGAGCCATCACCTTTCCAGCTTTCTCAAAAGTCCTTTATAAAATGCTGCCCTTCCGAAGACAATGTAATATTTTTTTCCACATGACTTTTAAATACATTTGCATATGCGGGTACCATTTTGTTAAACAGTTCCCAAGTTTGCAAGGGATTTGTGTCATAATTATATGCAAATGAGGCGAAAGTCAACAGAAGCTTCAAACAGCAAAATTGAACAGTCACAAAAAAGTCAAAGCTCCTCTCAATGAAACATTTTACTGATCGAAAATGCAAATACAGCCCTGTTTGAAGTGGCCTATTTTGCATTACAAACGTGATTTACAAACTCGTAAAAAGAAAGCACAAACATTGCAGTGGTGGAAATGCAGAAGTTGTGACTGTAAAGCGGGGTTATAGATTATGTTTGTGTATGCTGCTTGTGTCAGAAGTACACACAAAGCCATGTAGCTATGTTGTTTCCTCGCAAAGAACATGAAATCCCTATGGACTTTAAGTGGCTCCGCAGAGAAGAGCGACGGTCCCAAAACACATGCATATTCACGAAAGCCGTTGCCTTTGTTGAGCTAATGTTTCTACTCAACTCCGAAGCACAGGAAGTCAGTTTTCACCTATCAAAGCGTGCAGTACAGAGACACTGCCACCGCACATGTGGGAACAAGATGGCTCCCGTGGCCAAGTTGTACCGCTGACAAGCCTAAAAGGAGCATGGTTTAGCGTGTGGTAAATGTATGATCATGTGGAAATTCATGCAGAGGTAGAAGAAGAAAAAAAAGGCAATACCTAGATCTAATAGTTTGGCAGGGGGTGTGTCTTATACTCCGGAGCGACTAACATGTGATTTTTTTCCCCTTACATCCCCCTTCAATTCGAATCTATAATTTCACATGCCACTAGAGGGCATTGCAGGCTACTCGAGCAGCAGAAAGGAAGTTTGGAGTGAGCAAGAAGTGGAGGTTACTCTTAGAGAAGAAAACAAAACAAAGCTCATCAGGGGCTAAAAGCTAGATGGCCACAGCTAGAGGAACGACTTCGCAAATGAGAGCTTGAAAACCATGCTGCCGGGAGAGGTTTGTCAACCTCCAGTGGTTGCCAAGGCGATTGTTCAGAAGTTACACCGAGGATGAAGATTTCAATGGATTTAGAGATTTGGAGTGAGATCGAGAGTTTGGTATGTTCTTTATGCTACAGCTATCTGAACTGTTTATGTGATGTTAACAATTTAGTTTGTTGTTTATGCTTCATGTAGCTAACCATAAACGTGCTATGCTAGCATTCCGTACGCCTATTCAGCCTGTTTTTTTTTCATTCATTCAGCATTTTTGTCTTATACTCCGGAGCGACTTATAGTCTGGAAAATACGGTACATTCATTTCAGTCTTGATCTGTTCTTAAAGGGGCAAGATGCAAGTTCACCATTTTATACTAACTACTGCCACCTCAGGTCATGCGTGTAACTGTACCTTCTATATTAAGCTCATGCATGACGGCAATTCGGACCCGAAGTAAATACTTTTTGAGTGACAGTGCAGGATTTTACACATTAGGACATTGTTGGTACATGAAGGTTGAGGAAAATACATTATTTTAAATTTTTTAAACTCTGTATAGTAAGTATTCTTTCAATCTTTAAATATTGTTTCCACACATTTGAGGAAACATTTTTTTCTTCTCATTATGCATCCCAAGCACATACAGATAATCAAAATGACATTTCTCTCGAAGCCTCTCAAACCAGACACTATACAAACACATATATGCACCCAATAGGGGTAGCTATGTAAGCAAAAATCACATCATAGCTTCAATCTCCCGAGACAAAAAAAAAAAAAAAAGATATTTACCAGAATGTTTTTCTCAGTATTGTCCTCTCTATATAAAAGGAGATTGAGTCACTGTCTCACATCTAGAAATCAGAGCTGTAAAACGATCATGTTGGCAGAGTTCACCTTCTCTTCCAATCACACATGAAGACATAACAAGTTTGATGAGGTGCAGAGAGGTCAGGTCTGACCACCTGCCACAGCTGAGCAAGCGCCAGGCACACTTAAAAGAGATATTCCATCGCCGCCGAGCTACTTCAGGATATATTATATAATCACCCATCAACCACTCTCAAATCAGAAAAGTGTCACTCCATTATGTAAAAATCTTTAATTATAAGCTAAAGCATGATGTGTAGACTGAATTATAAGCTTTGACAGACTGTCTTTTACTTTTGTAAGATTTGATTGAGAGCTCAAGATGTCCACTGTATCACAAAGGGTAACAAGTATAATGAGCGTTGGTTTATGCACAATTACTGTATAATGAATGAAGGCTTGATACAGTAAAGGTGTATGAAAAACAACTTTAGTTCTACATTTCCATTTGCCTTCCATCAACAAAGCTTTTGGTTTTAAGAATGCAGTGATGATAGACACCAGCTTGAAGTGTAAAACATATTATTCTTCAACAACTGAGGTATTGCCATTTTCTGTATGATACACTTATAACAACAGCAAAGACGTATTGTGTAATATCCCTGTACGTGCTGCAACAATTCAAACTTGTGCATTAACTACAAATTACAAATGAGATGTCTAGAAGTAGAAAAGACACTTAAGGACAAGCCCGGCGTGGACACAATGCGGTTCTCACTGTTCCACTGAAATGATGCACACTTCACACTGACTGAAGCCGACAGACCAGTGCAGCGCAGAAGCACTCTGTAGCCCTCACAAGAACGCTCATTCTGAGACACAGCGAATCAAGCCGCACTTGTTTAGATGTTAAATGTTTTTTTGGGAGCTTTCTCTAAAGTGCTGCTGCCACTAAGGACTTTCTCATGCATTGATAATCCGGTGGCCCTTCAATGTTTCAGCATGCGGTGCACAGACACGCAGCCAAAAGCTCTCACAATCTTTTTAACATTTCACAAACTGAAGTAGGATTTGGAACAGCGAGACCCTTGCACCCGCGGACCATCTTAACCTCTTCGACCTGATCTCCTCAAACGAACAAAGGGGTCCCGAGCGTTTCAAGTCACTGAAAAGAGGTGAAGACATGGCTGGAATATCTTCAACGACATAGATAGACAAAAATAACAAATTACGTAACGTTCTCCTCATCAAACTCAAATCAAAAGCAATTTTGAATAAGTCATAGTTTTCCGACGACCAAAATACGCCACATTTGGTTCATCGTTTGATCACGCGTCAGCTGTGTAGCTATTGCGGCGCGTGACTGATTTTCTGAATAATTTTAATTGACAGTTTAAAGTTTTTATTTTCCTGCTGCTTAATTTAGTCACAAACACATTCAGAAATAAAAGAGTCAGGCTGATTAAGTGGTCATGATAAATTATCTATTGTCTATATTTTCTGTTCGAAGTGCAAACTAGGACATGCAGCACTTTTTTGTGCAGGGGCATCAAATTAACTTGCCACAGAACACAATATACACCGATCAGACGGATATGATTATGATCAATTGCATATGTGTCCGAACACCTTAATCAGAAGTGTCATTTACCTCTTTGAAACAATTCGATTTGAGTAACAGCCGTCCATCTGTTGGATGACCTTTTTCGTCCATGTGTATCATCTGTCACCAGTTCTACACTATTATCCACTTTACTGACTTCTACAGATATAACACACAAGAGCTGCGCTTTTAGAGATGCTCCAAAACCCGCTTTCTAGCCATCGCAATTTGTCTTACATTAATCTTTCAAAACAAAGCTCTACGTTTTCCTATTTCTAACACATCACGAACAGGGAAACAAACGCTTTCAAAAACATAGCCAGTCTCGGAGGGATCACCGTTCTCTGATACTTTCCCCTTCACCTTTGTAGATGCGCGGAATGAAAGTATGCTCGAAAACTCTTCTATAAATTTCAGAATTCAAGTCAGACTACATTTCCTCGTTTCAGATTGTGCTGCTAAAATAATGGATGCCGATGGCCAATTAATCACAAACTTGTTTACCATAGTGGGAGCTCTATGTTCATTAGTCTGCTGAAGCGGCGCTGGAGAGGACTGCAGAAAACCGCAGGAGAGCAGATCCATCTCACACCGCGGGCGACATCCGGAGATTTACGACTGAGCAGGCACACGCCACATTGTGCATCCCCCATAAGACAATAACTGCTTCATTATCTTTTTAAATGGGTCTTTTTGTTTAAGCAGAGAGGCAAAACTGTGGTTCCCCCCCAAACGGGAGAGTCCAGAGACAAACATGGCCCATGAGTCAATAGGAACTGAAAAAAACAAAAAAACAAAAAAAACACCCATTCAAAATCATGAACTGTTTTAACCATCTTCAAAAAACATGTATATCTTCATGTAAATATATACTATTACTGTCACTTAGGGGGTCGAATGGTCCTCAAACTGGAAGAGTGATGGTTCAACTCCAGCTCTGATCCGTGAGTACTGTAGTTGAGTTGGGCAAGACAATTCTCCCACACATTGCCTGAGATGATGTATGTATGCGAGTGTAACACGGGTGGGAAATATGCTATATTTCCTTTAATGTCATTCCCTTGCATTACCTGCGCTGTCCCTACGTTTAGTCTCGCGAGCGTAGCGTCACCCGCTCACGGGACTCGTTGCAGCCTATCGCGCTCTATATTATCCAGCGTTCCAATATGGCTGACAGGTGCGGTGGCTAAGCCTCGGAGAAGTTCGAAGCCGGTATGTTTTAAAGTTCTCGTTTACCCTGTCCAACATTTTACAACTAATTGTTAACTTATAGGTGCCGACCATTAGGGCTGATTCGTGACGAGAGTGCGTCGATGTTAGGATATTAAGTTGGTGAGTGAATTTGTTGCTACTGTTAGCTACTAGCTGCCTCTATGTATTCCTAATGGGCGGGTTTGCAGGGTTAGCATTGGGCTTTAAACCCTGTTTTCCTCCATGTCTCTTAATTAATTTAAGTCATATTTATGTCGAGTCTTTATTTTATGTATGTACACCTGGTGTCTAAGTCCTGTGGCTGTTTAGGGTCATCTGAACTTTTTATGCTTAGGAAAAGACAATAATGAACATTGCCGCTGGTGCGCAGTCCGCTAGTGCGTACCGGTACTTACACCTGTCATAATGACATTTGTGTTTCTTATTTTTGTACAGTCTTTTGTATACATAAAATATGTTGATTTGTCATTAGTATTGCTAATGCAAGCAGTAGTATTTGTTTATTGAGGTTAAAAAGATAAAGATTATTTTAATGTGCGCACAATGATCGAACTCAGGGTCCTGTGTTGCACTTAGGTCCCTAAGTCTTGGAAGGCGAGCTGTAGATAGGCCTCAAGCCCGAGCCCAACGATCTCCACCTCTCAACGATCTCCATCTGCTCTGGTCGGGCTGGTAGGCGGCTTATAGCCACAACCCCTTGCCTCGCACCGCACTACTCTGCGGCCTTTGCATTACCCCATACACACTATCACCATAAACCGAACTCTCACTACGAACTGTCATACTCCAATCCCCAAGCCGTGGCCGTATGAACTGTGCATATGAACTGTTACACATGAACTCCCATCGCATTTGTTGTTTATGTTATTATTTTGTTTATGTCCATTTGATTGGCCATTCTTGTCCATGTTTTTGTCCAAGTGTCTATTTGTTTTTATGTCCACTGTAAATAATAACACAACATTTATTAGCAAATATCAGTCTCTGTCCTATCTCTCCGAGAGCCGTACTCTAGACTTCTGATTAGCCCAACAGTAAGAACTATTCTAGCTTAAGTACCTGTTACACAAACGTTTTAGTATTGGTCACAGATTGGCAGCCACGTGTCCGTCTGTCGCCCCCATGGCAGCTACGCTTCTAGCCGTAGCTTATTACCACAAGAATGCAGAGTGAATATATGCCATCCCATCCACTTCAAGGTTCTGCTCACCATCTACAAAGCCCTGCAATAAAATTGTTCCCTTTGTCCCCCCACAGACCTCCTACAACATCACCGCCTCGACTCTGCAAACTTCAACCTTCATAAGCACTGGACCTTAGGCGACCGAGCCTTTATTCGAGCTCTACACTCCCCCTCTGTGACTCACGACACACCTGTAAAAAAAAAACAAAAAAAAACTGTTACACAAAACATATAACTCATAATCACTGTGCTGCTACTCTCTGGTCTTCAGTTTGCTTTTTAGTTTGCGTCTTTGTAATGTAAGGTTTTTGCATTTCTTTTTTCCTATTTCTTTAGACGTAAAAATTAAAATGCAACACAAAAGTCAATTTACAATTCAGGATGTACTACTGCATTAACACAACAAACAGAGACCTACAAGATAATGCGCTATATTTTCCAGATCTTGGAAACACTTAAGATGTAAATGTGTTTGTATGTGTAGCACCTACAGTAACATAATGTGGTCACTGTGCAAAGGCAAAACCTTCAAGCCTTTAGAAATCTGCACACAAAGTAGAGAGTACAGTATAATGAATGGAGAGTGCAGTACTGTTCCTGTGCCGTAGATGTTCCCTTTTTTAAGCCGAAAGAGAAAACGCTTCTTTCTTGTCATGAGGCCAGCTGCATTGATGATAATTTTCCACAGCTCATTTCCCCACTTAGTCATTTTAACAGCACAAAGGAGCAGCAGAAGGTGCAGATTATCAAAGAGGAGAGGAGAGAGGCAGGGACAGTGCCACACACCACTGAAACGCACACACGCATATTCAGACAGTGAGCTAAGCCGCCCTGTTGGTCTTGCAGAACGGGACATTTTCTTTAGCCTAAATGGAGTTTAGCTGAAGCGTGTGTGAGCGATGAATAATTCACGCTGGAGGTGAGTGGATCAGGAGAGTATGCAGAGGGAGATTAGCCACTGGTGGCCTCTGACAGATGGAGGCCTCACACATCAGCACTGCCCGCAGCCCACAGCGTATCGTGTGTCACCTCATTACACACTTCATAGGCTTTCTCAACTTCTAGTGTTACCTGGTCTGATTGGGCTAACCAGGACCACTCCAAAACATGTCAAAGCAGTCGGCCGCAACACAAACACGGACAGGGCTGTTGACTTTTGATAAGAAATGAGGAGGTTATAGATGCCAGACGATTTGATAGATCAGTGGTATGGCTGAAGGCTCCTGTATTTTTCCTCTACTCAAAATCAACAAATCCCAGCGCATATTTCAAAGTATGACTTTTTATTGCACACAGACAGGAAGGGTTGGCTACAGACAACACAACAGCACAGACAGATTTGTTCTAGGTCTGGATTGACAAACATCTTTCAAAAGAAGAGGCAGTGGTCAAATTATTTTCACAAAGTGCCGCTTTTACATTATATTTAAGAAGGTGACTTTTAGGTGATACAAAGGGTCATCTGCAAATTTAGACAAATGCACAGACGTTAGTTCTCTTGTTCTGGTTTAGACATGATTCACACCCAATTTAGACACAAGTGAGTGCAATTCGGGTCAATGTTAAACGTCATTAACATGATTTATTGACGGCAGGGTGCAGACTAGAAGTTTCTTGAAGACATATAAATTGGAAGAAGAGATCATTTTTTACAGATATATCTACTAGATGAAAGTGAAAGTGTAACGCATGCAAAAAAGTGCAAAATGACAATGCAATGTAACACTTCAATTAAAAAAATTGATCGCAAAACAAAAAAAAACAAAAAAGATATATCTACCAGAATATTGTCGAACACAAAATGATATATACTTTTCCAATGCCTCCTACTCATAGATATCCTGACGTGAGAGGAGCTTCGGGCAATTTTCACTACGGCCTCCTAACCCAGAAAGATAATGTGAACGTATAGGACAAAGTTATTGTACTATAAAAAGAGATGTTTCCTGATGTCTTTCAATACTGAGTGGTCCTTAGTTGAATTACTGCAAGACACCACAGTTGGCGAGAAAGCAAAATGTAGGGCAAAAGGAAGATTGAAAAGACTGTTGAAAAGACAACTCTATGAAGGCAATGGACAGTATAGAATTGCGGTGCTTACAATATTCATGAATGGAAATAACATCAAACATTACAATCCCTAGAAGTACCTCCAGTCAAGTAAACAAGGTCAACAGTGTGTAAAGGAGTACAATGCAAACCTGTATTAGCGTGCCTCTTACCCATATTACTCCGCTAGTACTTCCACTCCTACTCCTGCAACTGCCACCACAAATATAGTACCACACACCATCTCAAACATTGTACTTTTTACCTCAATGGATCAACATTTTAAACAAATAAATGGCTGCATTTTCAGATATTCCAAAGACGACACCTCGTCACTTTTGATTTCTCTCTCCATTTTCCATAAACAGGTAACAGGCCCCGGTTACCTGTCACTTTAACTTCCCCTTTAATTGTTTTGGAAATGGCGACTGATCACTGACAGGCTGAAAGGACGAGATGTGTTTCAAGAGAGAATTACTCGCCTCGGCAAAATAGCATCTCCCGGTGAGGCGCCTCAGGGCTTCAGCTAAAGTGAAAGGGACATTTAGTTGTATGCCACGATCTTCTCACTTGTAATGAGACACATCGGCGAATGCATACTCGCTGAGTACAAGGATGAAATGTTGCATCTGAGAAGAGGACAATAGATTACTTTTTTTTTTTTCAAACTTTGAATTTCAAAAGAACGGAAATACAAGTGGTCCTGATTCATTTCCAAGGCCGGTTTAAGGCGAGCTTTCATACAGAAAGCAAAGAAGCCTATTCACAAACCACAGCCATACAGGCAATGCATTATGGGCTGTTGTGTAGTGACCAGGCTTACAGGTGGCATTGACCCAGCTAATAAAAGAGACAACACATACTATTCATAAATTATACTTTAGAGCTAAGATTGTAATGTGACCAATCATGTGAATGAGCTGAAACATTTATTGAACGTTTCTATACATGTGTTTCCAATGACATCACACATAGTTCAGACGGCCATTTTGAATACCGAAGTTGAATCATGCAGTACTACAACATGTAACAATATCTCCACTCAGGATGAACGTAAAAGGCAACTGATCGACAGTGGCATTTTTATGTAATCGTAATCATTGCTCAAGAAGATAAGAGTAAAAACACGGCCCCAGAGAGCGTTCGTTCATGTGATATAACCAGCAAATGTGGCACAGATGTAGCAGCTCTGTCTGTCGAGCTACAACAGGATTTACTAAAGATCGGCTTCACTCCTCAGACTAAATTAACACATCAAAGAGGAACAGCAGTAACAGCTAAGCTCTAACCTCTGTCACATGTTGTATCCAAGGCTAGATGTTTGGAGTGTGGTTCAGGGCTTTCTCTTGGAGAGGCCTATCATGTTGAAGCTAAACGCTAACCGGTAGCATGCTAACGTCTTGAGCCGATTAAACACCGACTCACTGGTTTCCTCACATAAACATGCGCTCTCTGGGGCCGTGTTTTTACTTTTATCTTCTTGAGCAATTCTGATTACATAAAAATGCCACTGTCAATCAGTAGAGTAGAGATATTGTTAGATGTTGTAGTACTGCATAATTCAACTTCGGTATTAAAAATGGCCGCCATAACAACAAAGGTCACATGACTGAAAGGCATGTATATCTTTCTATATTTCTATGCCCATTTAATTTATCAATTTATTTTGAAAGAGACATATTATACTGGACTGACAACAACTAGTGCTGCACATATGCCTTCGTAAAGCTGTTTGTTTCAACTGCTAGAAGTTTGCACAGATAAATAGCGTCAGGAAGGCCACATGACTTACAATCAACATGCAAACAAAGTACACACCAGGAGAACCCTTGAGAGGGCGAGGAAAAATACTTGCGAAGATTTGTGAATTCATATTAATTGTAATGCCACAACCATACCATTATTATTCCACACAAGAACACTAACCAAAATGACACTCAGACCTCAAGCACAATTTGCTCACAGATGGGATTTCCTCTCAGCAACGGCATGTTAGGCGAATACACAAATTATGCACTCAGTTGCAAACATTGCGAAACAAAACAATGTGATGGAAGACTCTTTGCATTGAAAATCAGACACTTGAGTGAGCTAATCTGGCCAAAGGCAGCACTCTCGAAGCCCGAAGCCTGTTCCACGCCGGCCTCTTTGAACTTCTGTGATAAAAACAAAACAAATCACTTTAGCATCTACTCTATACTAGCCTCGAGAAGGAACCATAGATCGCATATTTTAAATGTATTGGTGTCTATGGGGCCTGGTTTAAATTATTACGAGGCTGGGAGACCTTGGATGAACCCCTGAAACTCATTAAACCGCGTGCTATCGAAATATGCCATTAATCAAAACCATTATACTACTCTAATAGAAATCCTTTCATGACGCTTATCGGGAGGAAGTTGGAGGAGGATGTGCTCAGAGGTGTGAAGTAGAACATTTAGCCTGTTCTTACTTGAGTAACTTCTTGAATAAGTTATTAATGACTTTATCACGCACGTTTTACTTTGATCTAGTTATCACGCATACCTTCCATTGCTCATTCAGTACAAGGCTCTCAAAAGTACTGGAAAACTACTAATGTGACCCAATAAGACAACGAAGTTTACTCTTACCAATATTGGCTTTTATTCAAGTTTATTCATTGTTTTGAAAACTTGAAGTAGAAAAAAAAATAAGACATTTATGTGATTTGTTTGTTTGGCAATTCATTTAACTGGATTTTACAGTTCACAATTTTTGAAACATGGAACTTTTTTTCATTGTCAAAAACCCATTTAGGCCATATATGATGTACAACACTAGCACTGGTAGAAAGTGATGCTTTACTTTAGCCTACAATTGGAGGTAAAGGAATTGAAAGTATTTTGACATTTCCAGAGTACTTTAACAGGCATTTGATGTCTGATTTGTGTAATAGATAGAGGGCCGGTTTGGCACCCAGGCCTGGCTTTGCCTACCCCTGTCCTAAATCATTACAAGAACCATATCTAAATAAATCTTTCACCCATATTGGCCACACTACTATTGCATGTGAGTGACAAACTCAGAAAAAGTCTATCCGTCACTGGGCATCTGCAGAGTCTGTCCAGCCAGTAAACTGTGTCTGACCCCCAGCAGCCTGACAGTCGTAGAGCACAAATATGTGCTGCCGCGTTACCTGCCTGTCTCTTTCTGCCGTGTCAGGCTCAGAGATGCCACTGGGGGTCCTGACAGACAAAGGCCTGGCAGGGTGCAAGGGGTATGAAGGGAGGGGAGAGCAGAATGGGGGGAAGAGGTGAGTGATGTGCCCCATCTATCACAGTGGCGGTCGACGGTGGGCTAAGGAGATGAAACAGAGAGAGAGGCAGGAGAGAGATATACTGAAGAAAAGGGTGTGTGTGAGAGAGACAGTGAGGGAGGGGTGGTCCAGTCCAAGTCAGCACTCCTTCTCCTGATCCATCATCTGGACAAGAGCTGCACAGAAATCACTCTATGTGGGGTTGACAGCGGCCAGAATGGGCTCTTCCAGTTTGGTAGAAAGTATGTGCTGACCAGGAGAAAATGCAGGTGAAAAAGACTTCAGATATTTTCTCGAGGACTGGGGCCGATCAGCTCAGTCAGAAAAGTGTTTCAGAGCTGGACACTGAAAGGGAAATGAGGGGAGTTTGGGACAAGTGGATCATAGGTTTGGGACATTCGTACAAGCCATCAAAGAATACTCCAAGGACATTGCAGCGGAAGCAAAAAAAGGGATACATCTTCAGGGACATTATTTTTTGCTCTTTGCTGTAGTTCATTTGTAATTTTGATTTAAAGCTTGGGGGCTATGAGTGCCACACTATGAGGCAGATACATCCACTTCACACCAGTTAATATTTCAACAATTATAATGGTGATAAATCATTCATAGTGCAAGTTTGGATCTCCAAAATATCTCTTAAAGGATTGGAAAATGAATATCTGTAGTTCGTACTCGACAGTAAAACATGACATAAATAATCGAGGGACATTCAGCAACCTATTACACAATCTATTCAGAGTGCTACAAGAGAAATGCCACGGGGAGGCACTGAGAAAAGAAATATTGATCCTGGAGACAGAGGGGAGAGCGGGGAGAAGCAAGTGGGAGGCATGGACGAGTGTGAAACAAAGTTCAGATGCACTGCAGAGTTCACGGCGGGAAGCAGCCTCCTGTAGATCTGAAGAATTAAGAGTCATAGCAAACCAGCAGCGGGGGCCAAACATGGGTCTCCAAGTATAATGCATCACTGTTTCACGGATGGATTTTTGGCCTTTTTTGGGGGGAAATACGGCTCTTTTCATTCAGCTTCTCCCTTTGCAGAGTTGCCAAATATCGAATACCTTTACATACTGTGGATGGATTTGGCTAGTGAAGTCTTTTGACATCAGTAAAAAGGTTGAAGAGTGGGGAGAGACATTCAGCAAATTGCCAGAGCAGAATAGAACAGCAAACTGAAGTCTCCTCTGCTGTGAAGTAATGATCTGCGGAGCACATTGTGGGGAGTCCTAGTGTTTCTGTTTACGCTTTGACGGTACACATGCACCGATTACAGAGAGATCGTTCACCTAGCAGCGTAGAAGAGTTTTTTTCCAACATGGTGCTTGATTCCAGGGGCGGACTGGGACTAAAAACGGCCCTGGACTTTGACCAACCCGGCCACCGCTACTGCTACATCAGGTCTTATGCGTAACTGCAGTCTCTATATTAAGTCCGCCCCTGCTTGATTCAGTGTTGGATTAGCTTCATCAACCTGACTTGAGTCCTTAGTCTGCGAGAATCAATTTTGAACAGGAAAATAGTTTTGGTTAAGTTCTAAGCTACATGTGGTAACCAATACTTATTTGGGCTTTGGAAAGTGATCCTGTGACAGCCCAAAAATGAGTGTGAAAAGTTTGATAATCACAGATGTAGAAGATGTTACACAAAGGCAATTCAAAAGTCACACCATGCTAATCCTCTGCAGACTGAAGCGACCTCTTTCAGTCACGTTATAATTACTTGTCAACAGCGATGGCTTTCATCAGTTATTTTGAGTCTAATGCGCGTTAATGTGGATTCCCCTGGTGTAGTCTTGACCCTGCAGCGCTTCAGCAGTCTGCTGTCTCTATTCTGTGCACTGCCTTGTGACTAAACAAGCAGAGAATGCTAAACACAACAGAACAGTGGGGTCAGGTGACAGGAAGTAGCAGCGCATTCGGACAGGAGGTGGTTAAACTCTAGGTCTGACTTCTTCTGGCAGGACAGTCCAGATAAGGCACTCTTCACTGGGTACAGGCAGGACACAGCAGGCTACAACTTTAATGGATGGGAGTTACATAGGAGCAGCTGAACAAAGGAAATGTATTTCTGTTCTCTGCAGCCTATCCGGTGCACACATGGCATCTTTGTTTGAAGATGAAAAACCTGGTGGCCTTTAAACATGTTTGCTCTGTTTTATACAAATATCTAATGTCACCTAATGTGTTTTCAGATATTATTTGTTCATGTTCCTTTTATTCCATTTTTGACACAAAACAAGAAAAAATGGGTTGCACCTAAGTTGAGGGATGTCTTTGCATTATATCAAGTTTGCATGACAATAATGGGAGAAGGAGGCTATGGCGCAGCTCAGCAGCATATTATGAATGACCACAAATCCGGAAGTGGCACCAACTATTGAAATTGAACTAGCTTCTTTTTTTAATAATCAGAAAATTATAAGTTCAAGGACTTTACCTCAGTTGCGTTAATGCTGAAGATGTAGATGGGTAAAGTTAAACTGGTAAATTAGTCAATTAGAATGCTATATGTGAAAGTAAAATATGCCTGGCCTCATTTTGACCATGTGTTCATCCCCTTTGAGGCCTAAAAAGTTCCATTCACCTTCATTTAAACCCAATGGACAGAGACGACAGATGGACGGACTCTGCCCGAGAGAGGCCGGACATTAGGTGAATAGCTCTGAGTGAAAAGTGCTGTGGTTGTACACAGCTAAAGCTGTGTCCACTGGTGTCCAATGGGAGAGCTACGGGGCAGAGTTAATGCAGGACATTACTATGATGGATTGGCATGTTATGAGTGTCCATAATAGCTACCGCTCAATGTTGAACGTTCAGTTTAGCAAAGGTGTGCCCCAAAATGCAGTGAGTGTATTAGAAGGTAGAAAATGACATTGCTGAAGACAAATGACTATACCATTGAAATACTTTGTTACAATTGTGCTCTACCAAGAAACTTAGAAGCGGTAGTAATAATGTAATAATAGTAACTCACAATGGACATACCATGCATTTTAATCATGAAAATAACAAGGTCCTGCAGTGACGTGGGCTCATTAGCCAAAGCGCCAGGCTCAGACAGGTGCTCTTAAAGACAATCCAGCGTTGCGAAAGAGCAGACCACAGAGAATACAAGCGTGATTGCATCAGTCTGACATGACAAGAGGGAGATAAAGAGGCCTGCAGTCTTACATTCATTAGAGCAGAGATGGGAGGATGCCACAGGAAAGAGGAGGAAACCATGACACAGGGGATCAGCCATTCAGAATTGCCTTATGCTCCGTCATGCACCAGAGAAAGTACAATAGGCTTTCATATTTCAGAGCAAAGACAGGGACAGACAGCAAGATGTTGTCTGTGTTCTGCACATACAAATGCAAGTCTGACATAGGGCCTATTTGACAAAATGTTTCACCAAAAACATGCCCATAAGGATCTGTGTTAAATACAAGGGAACTCAGCAAGGAGCCAGGTTCATAAATCCACACAGGGAGACTGACACGGCATAGAAAGTGTAACCAAGGCTCAAATAAAGAAGTATCACAGTGGATGGAGAACAGTGGGACAACGACATGTCTTTGAACTGGACACAGCGTGAATTAATGAAACCAGAAACGCTATTTTAATTGCTTGTCATGTTGTGACTAAGTACACGACTCAATCATAAACCACAAAAGTGTTAAGTCACTAAAGTCAGCTGCTTACGTACCTTATCTTGAGCCATCAAATTATAGCTAAGCCTCTTAGAAAAAGAATTGGGATCTATTTTAAAAATGACACATGGCTGTAATATAGTCAAGGAAATGCATTATTACCGAAGTTTAGCAAACTGTGTTTTTCTGTGACGCTAGAGTTACATAATCAGCATTGAGGAAAAAGTACAGGCCGTGTCTGAATCTGTCACAGAATAAGTGCACCATATAGTCCTCTACATTTTACAATTTTGTGAGTGAGTGAAAAGGATTGACTTTGGGATAAATTAAATGATAAATCTGTTATCTTTGCATGTCCGTATAACAATAGATTTGCTTTATAATAATAATTATAATAAGAATAATGCATCGGTTTTATATAGCGCTTTTCTGGACACTCAAAGACGCTTTACATTGCACTATTCATTCACTCCATACTCGGTGGTGGTAAGCTGCCCTGGGGTAGACTGACGGAAGCGAGGCAACCAGTCTGCGCCATCGGCCCCTCCGACCACCACCAACCACTCACTCACTCACTCACTCCATTCGCTAGGCTTCCTGGTGTTACTAAACGGTCTCCCATCCAAGTACCGACCAGGCCCTTCCCTGCTTAGCTTCCAAGATCTGACGGGATTGGGCATCGCAAAGGCGGTATGACTTTAGTTATGATTCTATCACTTCAAGGTTCATTGTATCCTGTAGCTATTGTTTAGGTGAATGGGCCTGCATTGATTGGTACCTAAAGCTGGATTCATCGCCCTGTTGTTCTCTTTTGTATAATACAAACATGGAGAAGAACCTGAGGCTAAAGCTACAAATAAATGAGTTGGCTCACACTAATTGAGCAGTAATCATGACGTGCCATTTGTTTCCGTTGAAGAAACATCATTTGCTGATAAACATTTTTCTAATCACAGCTGCTGCAGGCTCCACTTCCCTGTTTAGTGCCAAGGTGACCCGGACAAAACGCGAAATAATGTGACATGAAATAGGGACGCTGCCAGGAGCCAAACGGTTTGTCACGCTTTTGCAATACGAGGAAACGATGAGTGCTATTTTGAAAATAAATCTGGCACAATACTATTAAAACAGCGTGAGTCAATCAATAGTTTTCTCATTAATGCGTTTATGTCAGCGCTAACAGGGGATTGGTTTGTGAACAGGAAAGATGAGCGAGCCACGGCCAACTGTTTCCATTGTGTGATTATGAGGGGGCACGTCTCATAAAACTTGTCTTGACAACTTAATTGATCACAGCAGGAGGAATAATAAATGCTTTCCACAAACTGGGAGGTATATCAAGGGGCCAGCACATTATGGCTTAATTTAATTACAAAGCATAATCACATCAGACCTGCAGAAGTAAACTGTCTTATTAGAAACCCCTCCGCCCCAGGGTCAGACAACTTCACTAATGAAACGCCCTGGAAACTTATGGATGGATTATGAGGACAGTGTCACGCTGCCTCATTCACAATTCAAATAGAGGCAATTTCAAGATTCATAGACTACAAATAAATTATTTGTGGCTAATCCTTTCAAAGTTACCTCAACAACTATTAGGTGATTTTTATCTTGTAATAATCCAGGCTTGGGGCTGCCAGTAAAAATGCTACTGGTCTATATAACAATGTTCTTAGATATTTAACTTACCTTTTCTTCAAACCTTTCTGGGCATTAATCATACAATACATAAAACATAAGCACGGCGGCTGCAAGCCATTTTGGTGCCCTAAACAGAAATGTTTAATGCCCCCAGGAAGGAGGAGTAGCTCAGTCAGATTAAATACAATCAAGTCTCTATACTACACCAATAATATTTGTAGAATTAAAACATTTAAGTTTAGTGTAAACGTTTTCCCCCCATTTTCTCTGCTCTGCCCATGCAGAGCAGCAAACTTCAGCTCCGACGTGTCTTCCCTCTCTGCACCTTTGCCTCTTTCCTTTCTCACTTGTTGCTGTGAGCATAGGCTCCAGAGAACACAACATGACACCAATGTTTTGTCAGGAAATCAGAAATTAACTTTGCAATTAATTTAGTACGTTTGAGCGAGCTGTGTGTGCATGGCACAGAGATTCCAACGTGTCATCGGTCGCACTGGCACACACAACTCTTCGTTCTCATTGTTCACATTGAATGTGGGCCGTTTGGTCAGTTGTATTAAAGGTCCTATATCATGCAAAATAGACATTTTGGAGCTTTTAACCATGTTGTAATGCAATTTCCTCATCAAAAACATTTTGATTCACACGCA
Source organism: Gobius niger (assembly GCF_951799975.1). Lineage (NCBI taxonomy): Eukaryota > Metazoa > Chordata > Actinopteri > Gobiiformes > Gobiidae > Gobius > Gobius niger. The sequence goes on from NC_136858.1 coordinate 26,684,983, forward strand.
GTTCTCAGCAATCCTCCTGAATCCTGCTCTCTGAGCAGCTGCTCTGCCCTCTCCTGGAAAACGACTGACTTTTGACACTCTTCACATATTTTATGTCATAGGGTCAAACAGGAAGAACCCGACGTCTGTAATGTAATGCCCCACGGCCTGATTTTAATCTATAAAACAGCTTTTTCATTACTTCTTTTGTGAGAAAGAAAGCGAGAAAAAAAAAAAAGTGCCCAAGGCGTCCGCGCCATGCTGCCCCTTCAGAGAAAACAAACACACCCCGAGTGTCCGAACAGTCATGTTTGCACCAAAAGTTGTGAAGTTGTGTTCTTTTTCTTACCCAACGATAATGTCACAGAGAAAATGCGCGTTTGAGAGGTGCAGGACAACCTTCCGAAAAATTAATCCACTCGCCAGAAGTGGGAATTTCTTTGCCGGATTCAGCGACTATCACTGGATGCTTGGTGAACCTTGGCCAGAATCAAAGTGGCCAAGGTTATAACTGTTATAACCAATGCGAGTCCCATAACGTAAACACTTGATAAAGGCCTGAGCCGCGAGTCAATCAAAACACTGTTAGCGTGTGTGCTAGCCATTTATGAAGCTGTGTTGCAGATGTCAACGCCTTATAACTGCACTGTGACGTGACTGAACAGCCATGTTAATTTCACAGGTCACTCGGGACACTGAGCATAAGGAAAGAACTGTAGAGCCGTCTAGCATTCATATGCTGTCTGAGGCTCATGTCACGAATGCATGTTGATGCTTATTATTAATTATTAATTATTATTATTATTATTATTATTATTATTATTATTATTATTATTATTATTATTATTATTATTATTATTATTATTATCATTATTATTATTATTATTATTATTATTATTATTATTATTATTATCATTACTACTACTATTCAAAACTATCACAGATGGTGAAAAAAAAATACTTCATCTGCTCTGACACGATTAGTAATGAGGAAGCAACAATGGCTATTTTGAAGGCTGGCATTATGGTAAAGAGCTCATTTGACTAGTTGCAAACTTCTTACAAACACACACAGCTACTAGATTTTATTCATGCAGTCTGGCCCAGCCTTCACCTCTCTGTTTACCTATCTGAATAACCAGATTTTGGAAGAGATTATTGGCTGAACTCCACTCTAAACAAGCAAAAGGTGCAGGAGTGCCAGCTAGTGTACTGCATCATCAGACGCCTCATTTATGGACATGATTCGGGCCTCACGATCTCTGGCTGCTCTGAGCACTTTGGCTTTAGTTCGCAGCCAAATGCGAAATGTCATTAAGTAGGCTTGCTCCGCACCCGCACACACTCGCGGTGGCGTTCATAGACTTTACTGTCCCTAACAGGATGCACTTCGACAGGCAGTAATGAAAGTGTCTCATTCGAAAGTCCAATCAAAAGCTCATCAATCACCAGGCGTGCATCTGAAAAACCCTCACGCAGCCAGCATTTTGCGTAGGGGGACGCAGGAGCTGGCTAGGCGAAATGTAATCATGTGCTATCAAAAGCTAACAGGCTGACAGGCTAAAGAGATATCCACCAACAAGTGAAGCTTATCATTATGGCATTGTATTGGATGTGTTAAAAAGGATAGGTGAAGAGAGGAGAGACGGCTGCGGGCGACAAGAAGTAAATAACAAAGGAGGGAAAGACTAAAAGGCACTAATTAAACAGGGTAAAAGACAAGGCCTCAACACAAATGAGAGTGAATAGTCCGTTGGTATGAGCAGCACAAGGTCAAACAACGTGCAGGTGTGTAAAAAAAAACAAAAAAGAAGAAGAAGAGGACTCACTGTGGATTCATAAAGCTTTGGCAACTCTGCGCAGTATGATAAGTGTGTTTATCATCACACTTTCTGCTCACCATATTGGAGAAAACCTGGCTGCTATGCTAACTCATAACTTCACGTGCAGATCCTTCTTTAGTTGATTTCACACCAGCGGGGGGTGTAAAAAGAAAGTAGGAGGCAACTCTAAGTAACTCGCCCTTCGCCAGAGCTAACAACAACATTGGCGGCAATAATATGTGCAACAGACAGGAGTGAAAAATGAAGGAGAAGATAAAGGAAGAAAAACTACTTCTGACTAATCGCAGATGGTCCGACAGCGGGGAATGTAGTGTGGATTATTGCGGCAATAATTCAAGCAATGTCAACTTCAGGACACATTTTTCATTTCGGGAACGGGTTTGTTTTGATTTTGGCTTAATATATGTATAGGCCTGTTTCGATAGAAGGCATTTTAGATGTAGTTAAATGAGGCAGGATATTACTTGAAATTCATACATACAATTGATGCCCAAGATTCAACAAAGAAACCACTTGAGTCAGAACTTATTGAGCTTGGCTGCTGCAAGTGGAGAAAGCAAAAATAAGACAGTGACTCAAAAATATGGGGAATAAAAACATACAGCCTTTTGGATGTGAACCGCAAGACTGCAAATAGGGCTGCACAAAATGATCAGAAGCCGTCTTGAATAGTCATTTAAATTGACAGAGTTTAATTTAAACAAAAAACAGAAGCACCTGTCTATTTTGTTGCGTGTGTGCTAAAACAAGACAAAATTGGGAAATCAATACCGTAATACCTCAACATTTTTATTTAAAGAAGATCTTGGTAACCTGTTTACCTTAATAAATCGTTTTCGTAGTCCCTCTGGAGGTAATACAAGTCATAATGTGATGATTAAGGGGTCTTTCATCTCCCCCTGGTGTCTCTGGCCAGAAAACCACACTTGCAACTTCCCTGCAACCGGGTCGGAGACGCAATACACACTAATGAAATCACGAAGAAGAAGCTAACAGGCTAACGAGCAAAGCAAACTGCGGGCTAGCGCCACTTAAACAGTATTAACAGCCAAGTTTGAGTGAAAAAAATTATCTCCACTGTGTAATTGGATGGTGGCACAATGTACAGTATTTCTCTCTCCCTTTGCTTTTTCTGTCAGCGAAGTATTTACTCTCAATTAATGAGTAAAAAAAAGCAACATGCAACGACACCTGCAGTGACACTTTAATTCTGCTTTAACAATGTGTTTCTTATTTAAAGGGATTATACAGAGCTTAAAAAAGTTAAAACTAAGTATTTCATCCCCTAAATGTTCCAGAAATGTCCTACAATGAGTGTAGAATGAGCAGAGAATGCAGTTACGCGTAAGACCTGATGTGGCAGTAGTGAGCATAAAATGAACAACTTGCGTCTAGTCTCTTTAAGGTTGCATTAGCAAAAATGTGTAAATCTGATGTAAGATAGATACATGCCACAACTATTACAATAATTTGGGGATATGTTGTGCAGCCGTACTTGCAAATGTTGTCAATTTTACAAAATGGGCAAATGTTTATTTTTTATTTTATTTTTTTACTAATTACTTTCATAGGTATTGTTGAGAAAACCAATCCGGAAAGAAATTGACAAAATGCTTACACTTTGCATCAAAAGAATGACGCTTTTTCCTTTTCCGGTGAATAATACACAATTGAAAGTGATAAGTTGAAAGGTGCTCATGTATTAAGTATGGCTTCACTGAAAGAGTCTGCTGTGGTTCTGGGGAGCAGAAATAGCTGTGCTCTTTGAAGTATCTCTCAAGGCTGAAACAGGGATCACCCACCTTGACCAGTTCCTGCCTAAGTGATGCTTTCATATTTATGGCATTGTGCAAATGCCCTTGCCCCGTTAGCTGCAGGCCGTCTGATAAGGCAGCGTGGCCAAACATCACCTGCTGCCTCTCCCTCCACCCGGGCCTGCCTGTTCTAAGTAGCATGGCACTGTGTTTGGAAAAGAAAACACTCCATTAGTAATACCAGGGGATCCAGAGATTGCTCTTATTAATCAGAGCATGTGATAATGAGCGGTGAATAATAACCAAGTGTGAAGGCCTATGAGATACAATCGTGCAAAAAAAGAAAAAAGAGGAGAGAAAAAAAAGACAGACCCCTCTTGAGATATGTTTATTTGAGATTTTGAGATTTAAAAGTTTCCAAGGTGCATCCCCAGAGATTCTCTGTGGGTTTTTCTGCCACTGACCTTATCCCTCAACAAAGAACTGCCAGATGCTGTGAACACTATCCTCCCTGTATCCACCGGGATGGAAGAACTGATTTAATGTAGAGCAATGAAATAACAATATGCTAAGAAAAGATATGCACCGAATTAGCAGCCTAGAAATCTGAAAATGTGAATGATGGCGGTACATTTGGAGAAACTGTGACCGAGCGTGTGAGTTTATTTAATCTAATGCTTACAGTTACATACAGTTCAATGGGGAGGTGGGTTTGCATCATTTGGGGGGAAAAAACTGTCTGCGGCGCAATGATGGTTAGACATTTGGCAATTGCAATCACTAAAATTGAAATTGCAAACTGATTGGAAATAATAATGTTGTGGGCGGACAGCAATGCATTTGTCAAGAGATGCTAATGAAAGACCAATGCAATATCATGACATGCATAATTCAATTTTCTGTCTTTAAGATGAATGACAGCTGATGCCAACCTAAAAGAAGAGAGCTTACAATATTTCCAAAACATCATTTTCCTCATTGAAGGTAAGGGCAGCAACCTTGAGTTCACATGTGGAAATTATTTTGGCCATAAAAGTAAACTGGGCTTAAAACTGTTGTCTCCCGTGTATTCGCCATTTGCCGGAAGAGCCGACTACGCAATTCCCCAAAGACAATTTACAGTCAACACCATTTTCTTAACTGCTTTCTCTCTTACATTATCCCGTAGCCATGATAAACAATGTACACTCACAAACAAGAGCCGTGCTATGAAGCAATAGGGGGATTTTTATTTTATTTTTCCTTCTGATGAGCTGTACAGCCTCAGTCAGCAGCGGATGTTCCCATGAAAAAGTCAAAGACCAAACATTGTTCTTCCTAAGGGAATAACTTACAAAACAGTCTGCATCGCTGCCACACTGGAAATGAAAATTGTTATTCAGTTCAACCTTGTACACAACAGCCTTTTAAAAAGCGCTGATGCTTCAAACCACACTGTAGTAACGCCTGCGAGCTTTGAGGGTGCATTGATAATTTATATGCACATATTGTCAAGGTTAAGCAGTCATTCTTTTAATATTGGTATCTTGAATCAATGCTTAAGGCGGCGAGTAACATTTAAATGATATGATTCACTATTTCTCTGATGATGACTGGAATAAGCAGTCCTCCTTAAGACTTAAAACGAAAGATAGTTGTCGCGTCACCTTGTCAGACAATGATGATCGGATAAGACGGCGAGAATTAGCGGCGCCGACGCACTCGAGATACCGAGGCACACGGATCAAGTGTTAAAAGTATCACAAAGCTTTACATCTCCCGCCTCAAAGACGACATTATTTATTTTGCGCAATGCCCCGTAGTTACAGCCAGACGATGCAACTAACAGCTCCCGCGTTTAAGAGCGTATTTGATATTTCGTATAGGCATTTGAGGCGAGGCGTCAAAAGGGGAAAACTTACTGTGAAGTCACCTTGAAAGAAATGCCCCGGTGCCAAGGAATTACAAAGCTAAAATAGTTTCTCAGTGGAGGAAGCCGCCGTTCTATTATTCTTTAAAATGCGGCGCAATAGCTTTTTATGAGAGTGTGGAAAAGCCATTTGAGACGCGGGTCAGGGGAGAGAGCGGCGTGGCCCTGAGCGCATTGTGTCTTATCCCTCTCCATTTCCAACCACCTTGTCCCTGAATAATGGGCAGAGCTCGTCGCTGCCCCCGGAGGCTAATGGCTTCTCATGGCGCAGAAATCAACACAGAAATACCTCCACGGGTAATCCTGCCTCTTTAACCGCCGACATGCGACGTGCCCAATCCCACTGCGTTCAAAATACAGAAATGAATGATTTGGGCCCCAGTGGGATGCCCGCCTTAATATTCACAAGAGAAATGAAATCTTCCCACACTGGAATTATTCGAAGATGAATCCTCTGCCTCAAACGGATGTCATGGAGAATACAGAGAGTGTAAAGCTGATATTTTTGGCATATATAAAGGCCAAATGTTGCTCAAACAAACCATTATGCAAAGCAGAGACCTACACTATGAATATAAAGATGCCATATAGTATTTTTATATCCCAATTTTGCAGATGTAATAAAAGGCTGTTGCAGATATTGAGGTGAAAAAGGTGCAAAGCCAAGTTGGACACATGAATAACTGAACATATAAATTGCTTTGAATACAGTTTTTAACCCGGGCCCCTTTGTATTGTTCAGCTAAAATGTAGCATGAAACATGTAGAAACGCAAAACCCCTGGCTTCAAACACTTTCCAGATAATGAATTATTAAAGTACTTCCAGTGGAACTCATGAGTAGAGTCACAACCTCTTCACAACAAAATGTTCCTTTATAGAGAACATTAGTGCTGCTTTAAACACCCCACAGCCCTCCGAGTGAAATGTAATTTCAAAGATTCGCAAAAAAGGTCAATACCGTCTAATTACCGTCTGATAAATATCACGAGCAAAGAGTGCCGAGATGGGAGATATGCAAAAAGCTCACAGGAGAGGAAGGCATACTATAGATTTGCATACATATATGCATACTACATATTTTTTCTATCAAACCTTACTGTGCCTTTGAGATTTTTTCTTATGTATAATTTCAACCAGATTAAAATAAAAACGGTGAAATATGCCACTTAAGAAGTATAGAGTATTTAAAGAAATACTAAAAAATGAACACTGTGAACAACAATTCCATTCAGATAATTTTCTTACTTAAGTCAGCATTAAAGGGACTATATAGAGTTTTAAAAATTTTCCTCCCCCTACATGTCCCAGCAATGTCCTACACAACTACCTCCAAAATCCTGCACTGTCACTCAAAGAGTTATTACTTCGGGTCCGAATTGCCGTCATGCACGAGCTTAATATAGAAGGTGCAGTTACACATATGATCTGAGGTGGCAGTAGTGAGTATAAAATGGCCAACTGGCATCTAGCCACTTTAACACATTGAGCGTCAAAAACGGAAAATAAATAGTTTTTGCGCTTTTAAAAAAAATATAATTACGAAACTAGACACTCTCATACACCTTATGTGTGATTTTGGTAGCTCTGTGATGAACAGAAGTGAAATAGATGACGATTAGAAACTTGTGAAGAGTCACGATCTGGACATTTTATATAAATATTATGGTTTCTTTTCTTTTTTAATAAAGTAATAAAGTATAAAGTATACAAAGCAGAGCAAAACAGTTGAGATTTTGACGTTTCTCTGAGTTTTTAAATGGTCAAAATCGGTCCCAGGACGACTGAGAAACATCCTGATAAAGTCTTGATCTGAGAACCAGGCTGTTTAAATGCACATGCACTAAAAGGCGATCGATCTGCGGCTATACGCGGTCGTGTCAACAATGTTGTCATTGAAAATTGACTTGAAACAAATATATTTAGGCATTTGCCTCTTCCCATAATGTTAGCGTCCATCCAAAGAGAGACAGAGGAGGCAAGAGTTGTAGAGAGGAGTTAATCAGAAAGGAGAGTGTTGCATAAAACACTTTTGATCTCAGAATCTAGAAAAAAAAAACGGTGATTTTGATCCAAACTAGCCTCTGTTTAGCTTTGGATTTTTCAGGAACCGAGGCACATAGAATTAAACCTTCAGAGAGCTTAGAGCCTCACCTTTCAAATGAGCCACAGCATGTGTCCACAGCTATAACATAGAATATGCTGTGGTGCTACAAATATCATGAAAAATGGTCTGGATTGTTGGCACTCAACAGCTAAATCCCAAAAACAGCGCAGCACTCAATATGTTAAGATTGTTAATTTCAGTCATTTTAACTATGACTTTTTTGTAATTTACTGCATGTTGAGCATAATGTTGAGCCTTTTCGGTGTCTGACTGCATGAGAAATATCCCTAACATGTCAGAGTAAATAATTCTAGAGAGCAGAGAGGCACTGCATATTGATCACTGACTTCAGAGGATTCTCCAGTTGTGGGCTTCGGTGTGGGCAGGATGTCACGGATGAGACAGAATTCCTTTAATTCCACTTAGGAACCATTTCAACATGTAATCAAGCTCGGACGCCTCTGCCAATCCACATTACAGCGACCCGTTTATACATGAAAGAAATCGATGGGATAAAACAGTTCCTCCTTGAGCTAGTTCCAAAATAAACCCACGTACGGCAACAAAGAAGGGTCAAACAGGTAATTTTGCACTAGGTTTATTTTTAAGCGTCTCCACGGGGTTTTTTGTGTGTGAGTTGCAAGAATTTCAGGCGAATCGTGACTTTGCAAATTAATTATTGAGTCTGGCTGTTGCTTCATTAGCGAGCTGTTTGAATCATGGGAGATGGAGAGGCAGGAGAATAACACCCGATCCTCAGACGACCCTGCTCTTCAGACAGTTTTAGCTTCCGCCAGTGAGCTCATAATTAAGGCTTTCAGTTGAAAATTATACACAGGGAAAGCGTCTATATTATAGGCGACGTATGTGTGAGAAACCCCAATGTGGAATTTGAGTGAAAACGTATAGATAAATACATGGATAAATATCATTCCTTAAAAAATACAGATGTCAAAAATAATATAAAATATAAATCGGCAAAAATACTTCATACCGTGTTCTCCTCTCACTCACGCTGAGGAGGTTGATCCAGGTTAGTTACTATGTGTGAGTGAGTGATGGGTGGGTCTATGGTGCAGATTTGCAGCCATGCTTCGGCCAGCCAATACCAGATACATGCACCCCCAAGAGGATAAAGTCACAATTGCAGAGTTAACGAAACCCTGTCCTTTGTGAAGCACTTTGGGTGAGTAAACAAACCACTTCACTTGCCTACCCTTTGCCAGAATGCTATAAGAAGAGGAAAAATTATTTGATTATTGCTTATGATCATAATTCAATTTTATGAGCAGCCTTTGCATTGAAAAACAAAAGCATTAATGTGACAGCTTGCGCTAAATAATTTATAATTTATAGTAGGCTCTTATATAATCATTTATTACTATAGCGCTATACTATAGAATCACAAAAACACTAAAACAAAAACTGTAAAACAGGCAGACTTTATGTGGGTGTGCACTATTTTGCAGCAATTGATGACACACAGAATACAATTACATGAACTGTGGCTACCACCATTTTAGGGAGGGTTAAATAAAACACTAGAATTAGGTTACATGGTTGCTGTTGCCCATTACAAAAGCAGTGCAGGAACAATAATAGTCTAATAGGATGGTGAATGTGTCTGGTTTGAAATTGGAGCGTCTGATTTTGCAATCTGCCGTTCACCCGTGTGTGGGTGGTCATTTCTCTGGGGCCAAATAATCCAACTACGGCAAGCCCGTGGGGTCAATTTCACACTTGTGCCAGGTCTAATGTCTACAAACACATACAAATTCACACTGAGCCAAAGCCTGCGCGCTCACCGACTTGAAGCGAAACAGGTGGATTTAATGCCCGCCATCTCATCTTTCACAGACCGCACAACGAGAAGACTGGGAAAAGATATTGCTTTCATATAATTCCTTTGATAATACAATAAAAAACGAGCGGAAATGAAATAAAAGTTCCTGAGAAGTGCTTCTAACAGCAATAATGTTGATCCCCATCCACCTGCTTGACTAAAGAGGATAATGTCCCAGCTAAATGCCTGACAAACCGTGCCAAGCATTTTAGATCGGGAAATGACCACTGCAGGTTGTTTACTACTCTAGTTTTATGGACTTTACCCGCTTTATTGCGCTGTATATACAAATCTATACAGATATAGGAAAGGCTGTGTGCTGCAGTTAGATGAAGTGTGCAGAGAAAACCTGGAAAGCAATCAAATGTTTTCAAGGAGGCTGAACATATTAAACTTTTCCAAAATGAAAAATTGGAGAAACATGCAGCCATTATGAAGAAACTGTTGGAGATTATGAGAAAAAACTAAATCGAAAAGGGGGAAAAAACATTACCAGGCCAAAGACAAATCAGAGAATTTGACAAATCAGAGAATTTGTCTTTGGCTTTGACAATGCCCGATGTGCCAATGCCTAAATGCCAAATGAAATACCAGATGCTCTAACGGGCTTAAGTAGAGCATTTGGCAAAGAGCCCAATGGTCGCCTGTTTGAATCCAGACACGGGCACGACCGTTTTCCCCCTTTGCTCATTCATGGGATTGGTTGGTTGGGATTGTTGGTTGGTTGGTTGGTTGGTTGGTTGGTTGGTTGGGTTTGAGTGGTGGGTTGGCTTTGGGTGGTTGGTTAGTTGGGTTTGGTTGGTTGGTTGGTTGGTTGGTTGGTTGGTTGGTTGGTTGGTTGGTTGGTTGGTTGGTTGGTTGGTTGGTTTGTGCGTGAGCGAGTAAGTCTTTTGCACATGCTACTCGCTTTGCACATGAATAAATTCTCGGAAAATGAAAAAAAAAGGTCCATTGTGATGAGCAAGGTATGGAGTGGAAGTGCAACACGTATAAACTACCTTTCCTAACAAATCACAATACTTATTATGTGCAGTATAATGGCAGTTTGGAATATACGGTATGTTTGTGAACAAAAGCCATGAGAACTTTTAGTATGAGATTTATAAAGATATGGCTCCTGTAACATCACCGCTAATAACCCAAGCACATCCATACTTCTTTTCCTGATAGCATCTGTAGCTCCATGCAAATATCCTCTACGGGCACTTATACAGCAAACTAATGATTGTGGCTCTCTCTTGCTATGAGCGCCTTCTCTGTCGGGCGAAGGTACAGTGTGCGTGAATGAGGCGGTTACGAAGCCCCTGGTGGATTTCCTATCAGTGGATACATTGAAGTGACATCGCGCAGCACAGACGAGACATCATCCCACATCAAAGTGTCTGACAGCCCAGGGACCATCTGCTGCAGAATGTATTCACTGCATATGCAAGCCTCCAATATGCTGCCGCTAAATATTTCAATTTTCTCTCAGTAATAATGGAATGTTTGTTTCGTCGAACATGGAAATGATCAAACACAAAGAAAAAGATTTTGAGGAGCTATATTTCTCCTTGTGGAGACATGCAGGAAATTATTGCCATTTTCTGTATTGATTGCAAAAGCATCGCTCATATAGGCGCAGTAGGCATCAAAGAAATATGAACATTTCTTATTGAAATCCATCAGAGGAAGCTGCACATGATGAGACTGAAGATGATCCTCTCTCTCACCGCATAATAAGACTTAATGATTAAGACTTGAACTTAAGCAACTCCATACATTTGTTATTTAATGTTGCATTGCCCCTTAACAAAAAAAAATACTAAATTCTTTCCCCTTGACCTCAACAAATCACTTTTATTGCTACATAGAATTCTCTTCCAGTCGCAACGAGCTACACACTTACTGCTAGAGAGGCAAAGTTTCATCAGTGAGAGATTAATTTATACTTCCATTTCGTCCGTAAACAAATCAGTGTGTTAAAGTTTCTGTCAATGCATTTTTGCTTCCACACGTTTCTAGTATCAAGCCTGTGTTATCGATATACCACCGCGGGGGCCAGAGAGAATGGGGTCAGCCAGATGTTTCCCGGTACTTATGTGTTCCCCTGTTCCTCTAGATGCCAGATTAACCTGCTGCATACCTCGGTGTACCATCGCAGTTCTCTCCTCGTACTTAGGGTTAGGGCTAAGGTTAGGGTTAGGATTGGGGTCAGGATCAGAGGCTTGATATGGACCCGTCAGTGAATGAAGACACGGGGAACATTAGGTTGGTTAAGGTATGCGCTACGATCTAGATGTGATCAGTGAGCTAGTGAGGTTGTGTGGTCCTTCCAGACTCAGACAAGTATGGCTGTTCTGCAGTACCGCTGTTCTGTATAAGTCCTACTGTTCCACCATCAATAAAAAAGGGGAAACAGCAGTACCTGGGAACATAGGTACGCACCCTTAGGGATTTTACCAGCACAGATGAAGTAGCAATGAAACAAAATTGGCACCAAGAAAATTAGGTGAAAGCGGAGATGGTTTGTTTGCAAATAGTTCTGATCACTTCTGAAAAGTTGTTATTTGTTCTGCTTCACCTCTTGAGCTGAATAAATAGCTTCATTGCTGACTCCCAGAGGATCAGGGGAAGAAAAGCGACTGAGCAGATGGACAATTCATGCAGAAATCGGACAGGAAGCTCCATGCGTATCCACATGCATTTTGAACGTAGAGCCATATGGTGGGCCCCCATAGTCCAATTTTGTCCCCAAAGCAAAAAGTATCATTTGTAAGATCACTATATGAACTATGTTGATAATAAATGTTTTTTTTTACTCCAAAAAATATAATTGTTCTGCTGAGACGATGGTAAATACCACCATCGTCTCAGCAGAAATAAACACTATTAACCATAGGGAAAGTTGTCAATTGTTGAAGTGCCGAGGATGCAATTAGAGTAAACACTTGGAAAGGGAACAGAATCTCCAAATATCAACTTAGATTTTTAACAAAATGTCACATATTGTTTTGCTATAAAGGATTCCAAGACAAACAGACAAAGTGAGATGTTTAAATGCATTCAAATAACACATATTGCCAAACTTGTATAAAAAGGCCAAATTTGTGTTGCCATCTCCGTGGACGCCATTTCCTCCCTTCCCTTAATAACTGCTGTACATCATTTGGCTGAAACTTTGCTGAGTTTAAAAGCCTAATTCTGTGTCTGCAGTTCAGCTAAAAATGCTAATGTGGCCATTACTTTGTGAGGCTTGACAGAAACAATGTTCGCTGGATGATGAATTAAACAATGTCTTCCTCTGCTCTTGTAGCTGGAGCGGAGATGACCCCTAAAGCACTGCAACAGAGCCAGGGGGTCAAATGTTCATTCCCAGTTCAATTTTTCTGCTTTATTTCACACAGATTAATGAAATGTCGGTTAAGAAGTCTTGTTTCAGTCTGAATTAAACAGCGACTGCTTAATGTGGCCTGGTAAAAAGTCAGGCTGGGTGGTTTTAATTGCGGCAAGGGTGAAAGTAATTTCCTTTTTTAATTTCAAGTGATTTCCATGATTCTCCATCTCTCTCATCTCTCTCACACCAAGCACGACCTGAGAAAACGTTTAGTAGATCGAGGCTCGTTCATGATTAAAGTTGTTCTAAACAAGGGCCATGCCGTGAGGACAAAAAACTACACACTAAATCCAAATCAGCAAATGGTTGAGAAGTCTAAGCCAATACCGGATGTGCATCAGCCTACGCGCCATGAAAAGAAGAGTCTGAATAGCCCTGTCAGTGAGGAAGGAGGTAGGGAAAGGAACCTGTATGTTTCTTATCATATCTCCTTCAGCGTAGGGACCTCTGAAGGTTCCTCACCAGCAGTAAGGAGCTATGAGCCATCCCATAAGCCACCGTGCTATGATTTGAGGAATTCAGAACCAGCTCTAGATACCACTATGTCCAAAAAAAGAAAAGAAAAAAACGACTACAGACCTACAGTACAATGCTAAAAGTACAATTCCATCTGAAGAAGTGTGTAAAACTACAGTATCTAGGGTTCTAGAGCGTTTGGTTGGATAGTAGCGGTGGAACAAGTATTTACATATTGTGCATTTCCTGTGCTCTGCTAAACCTCTTAAAGGTATGTTTATTTCAAGTAATCATCACTACTTTCTGACTTCTGAGCACTTCAACATAATGCTCCCAAAGCAAACCTGATCACACCCCTTTGACAACCCAAATTAAAAAGCACAAATCTCAAATCTCAATTGATTTAGTTTCCTTAAATTTGCAAAAATAAACAAGGGCAGACAGTAGCAGAGGAAGTCACAATGGCTTAAAACTCGCAGCATGAAATCCTGCACTGATCGCTGTGTTATTGGATAAAATGAATTTTAAATAAGTCCAGGCTTTACCAAAATCCCACAACTGCTTATATTTAAGTCTGTTTTTCCTGCTCCAAAACAATATTATGACCCGACTTCTTCTTCTGCAGCAGCACTTTGCATTATTATACCCATTATTCACTGCCCGCAGGTCCAGTGGGAGACAATAAAAACAACATAGAAAATCAAGTGGGCAACTTTCATGCAAAGTCTTTTAACTTTCGCAGCAAAATAAAATGTATTCAGACAAAACTTATCACTGTTACATTTATGACAACTCAACAAGGAATGTGCCCAAATTTCTTGAATAGTGTGCATTCTTCCCTCATTCAAATCATCCATTTGTGATGCTTCTGTCTCTTGCTTGTGTGGCCCGGCCTGACGGGTCCTGGCCGTGTCCCTGCACAGCACTGGTCTCGCACTACTCTCGCACTAATCTCTGCTGATCTATGATAATGTGTGTTAATGTCAGTGTTGTGAATGTCAACAAGTGCTGCATGTTCTTGTTAATGAACGTTGTTTGTGAATTTATGTGTTGTCTGTATATTAAGTGTTGTTTTGTTCTGTTTCTTTATCTGGATTGAATGACTTCAGTATTTTACAATTGCATTGGCCATCGGTATTGTCTTGCTTGTCTGCTGAAAAAAAAAAGGGTATAATATTAATAAATAAGGATATCCTTTTTGAAGATTAGAAGGTGGGCCAAGAGAGCAAAGAATTAACTTTCAGTGAGAATCCATTCGGTCATGAAAATGGGCAGATTCTGTCAATTAGGGGAACATTTATGGCTATAATAAGGGGTGTAACTATTAAGCTGGGACTCTCGCTCTCTGGACAATACTCTAGCAAAAAAACTATGATTATGCCAGGACTGGGACATGTGGAGGAGGAACTATGACCAAGATAGGATCTCTAAGATCTCGTATCTGTCAGAACCTTTTGACATCTTCCTCTGGTCTTCTTCATTACAACCCAAAACAAACCCACAATGTCTTCAAGTGTTCTTTGGAGGATTTGATTTATTAAACAGGAAGGATTTAGTACAAAATCTTTCCTGGCTCAGTACTGCGTTTGGGAGTGGTTAACTGCATGTAGGATTTTTTTTAAGTAAAAGATGACCTCTCTGTTTGGGCTCACACACGCATGACGCAAACGAATAAAATAAAATTTGTATTGTCACATTTTGGAATTGTTCTCATACCTCTAAAAATGATGACGAATGACAATGCAAATGCATAATCTCAAGTCAGTCATATATCGAGCTAAAGGGGCTGAAGGTTGATTAAAAATGAATGATAAGCAAGCAAGCTGCACAATATGAGAAAAAGATGCAACAATCAACTGTCTTTAATATTTTAATACAACTGTGATATTTTCCTAAACCATTTCTACACAGTGCATTCTATTAAATGATATTTTCTTTTTTTTTTCATTTAACTGTGTCAAAGCAGGAAAAACATGCCCAAAATCATGACAAAAACTGACCCACATTTATACGCTTATCGAAATGATGGAAATGCCAGTCAGATGGAAGACCTCAATCATTGTGTGATCAATTGTGGTTTCTTGCAATATGGATAATGCGTCGTATAATATTGCACAAACAAAGATGGCCGATATGTATTTCCGCCCTGATAATAAGCCGAGAACATGTCTTTGAACAAAACATTTTGCCTCTTTTTTTCTCCACAAACATCCATAACAAGCCTGTAGCGGTGTCTTAGCTTCATTGCGCTTTAGTTCGCATTAGCCATTCCCAGTTCATCCTCTGAGGCCTCCGGGCCATGTGGGCGTACAGGGGTGACAGGATCCCAGCGGAAACCACAAAAATAATTGGAAGGTCAGATTTGATAATGGCCACTCCAGTGAAAAGCGGGCTCTTAATTGGAGCAGGAGCCATTTGGGTGAGTTTTTTAAAAGGTATAAAAAAGTATGAAGACAGCCATTAGCGTTGCGCGAGCTGACACTGCCCCGGACGGCGAGATAGAGATTCCTTCCACTTTTGTTTGAATCATGACACGAACAGGTTTAAGCATAACCCGGATTTCACTTTAATGAGACCAATAACGAATCATTAAAGCCGGGGTGTCTGAGGGAAATATTTTAAGATATTTTGTAAGGGTTGGGAAAAGCAGCTGTCAGGTCAATCAGAACATCCTCACACGCAACAATTTGAAATGGTGAAATGAATTCACACCCTTAAGTCTCCGATTCCCTTTCAGTGACAAATCTCCAGGTCATTACTATGGGATCAGGAGTAGTGCAATAGTCTGGAAATCAGGAGGTTGTTGGTTCGAGCATAGCCACAGCAGGTGTTATTGCATGTCCCTGGAGAGGAAAAAAACAGACCAATGGTTTTAATGAACTGTTTACGTGTCATTGTAAACTTAGAAGAGTTAAAAGAGTTAGCCGTGTCAGCAGAAAAGTTGTTGTTCTTAGCTTCATCATGTAAAGATTGTGCTCCCAAATTTTGTGAAATGTGCTTGTAAACTACTTCCTGTGAAAATTAGGGAAGGTGTCAGGTGTGTTTGGGAACTAACTATGTAACCTCTTAAGTCCCGCCTTAACTAAGCGCGTTCTCCGGTTCGACTTTAACCAAATATCCAAAGCTTCTTGAAAAAAAAAGCATCAAAATAGCAACAAAAATGAGGATGAAAACACAGCAAAATATCATCAAAAGAGCGACAGAAACGGAACAACACAAGTGACAAAAATGTAGCAAAACAGGTGACAAAAAATTCTGAAAAAGCAAAAACGGAACAAAAAAGTGACAAAAACACAACAAAACAGGAGACAAAAGTGATGAAAAAGCAACAAAATAACAAAAACAAAAACGGAGCAAAAAAGTGACAAAATATGACAAAAAAGGTAGGTCTTAGCTTTAGCTTAGCAGGCAATTTGCCTGATGAAGGTCTCAGGACCGAAACGTTGACTATCCAAATAATAACTATCCAATAATAATATTTTATCAAGGTTGGCAGTGTGCGGGAACAATTATTATTTTTGCTCATGTAAACTGGGATTTCCCTAATCTCTTACGCATCTGCCCTTGGTAATTGATGTGAGAAGTTTCTCTCCAAATGAGGCATTACACCGACCTATGGGCTGTAAACTCTCCAGTCAAGAAGCTTTTAGATTTGAACTGGAGAAAATGCTCTTGGTTAAAGAGACTAGATGCAAGTTGGTTATTTTATGCTCACTACTGCCACCTCAGGTCTTACGTGTAACTGCAGTCTCTATATTAAGCTCGTGCATGACAGCACTCGGACCCAAAGTAACAACTTTTGGAGTGACAGTGCAGGATTTTAGAGGGGGTTGTGGTGAACAGGTCTGAGCCCATTCTACACATTAGGACATGGCTGGAACATGTAGGGGGAGGAAAATACTTTGTTTTAACATTTTTAAACTCTGTATAGGCCCTTTAAGGTGGGGGTTAAGAGGTTAAACTTAATTATCTCTCTCTACCACGGTTTGAAAGTGTTACAAAAAAAACAAAATGTGTTCAGGGGAAAGTCAAAGAAATACAGCACCACTTAATCAAATGTCAAAGCATTGAAATATGCCGTTTTAAAAAGCAGTCGTTTAAGTGCGCAAAAAAAAAGAAGTGTTTCATAATGATGATGTTGTTTATTAAGCCTATCAGCTCAAGAGTAAGATCCAGAAATTGCTAAAACTTTGCTAATTGCATCGACTCAATTGACAGATAGTTCCAGACATGTCCACACAGTATTGCCAACTTTCACCCGTTTCCCCAAAGCCTTCACAACACATTCCAAAGATAATTTTCATATATTTTCGGGGCCACATGAACTCAGACAACTCTCTAAACTCAGATTGCATCATGGGCATTGCAAACATAAAGGAGCTTTTTTCACCGCCGAATTACGAATCCCTCTAAAACCCTGTGATCACCTGAGAGAGTCGGGACGGTGGCTGTGGGAGTGGGAGAGTGTTGCCCCCGCGGGATGACTGCTTTCATCAGGACAGCCCCTGCTCTGACCCTGCCTCCTGGGATAACACATGAGTCTAATGAGGGGCGGCTGCATGTGTTCCGCACTCACACACACTGCTCCCTTTGTGCGGCACTGTCCCGGGTTGCCGCACCTCCCGGGAGGAAAAGATACCGCTTAAAAAACTAACATGCACCGGCTGATGGGCCAAGATCCTTGAATATATATGCTAGTCAGTTTCGGAGCCTAAATATATTATTTTGTTCTCGTCTTAACCACGGTTTCCCTTCACAAACAATCACATTAAAATAAACTTTGGTGTTGGATAGTGAGCAATAACCAAGAAAAGATCAGCAAAAAGGTTCAAACTAGCCGTCCACCAACACAGCCCTTAGAAACTATTCTTGCAAATTCGAGACAGTGACAGTGAAGAAGTGTGCGGAGGCAGCAGGGGGCTACTTGGCGCCTGCTTTGCTTTTTGCAAAACCTGGAAAGAAGCAACCTGAGTGTGATGCCAGGGTCAGACAAGGCTAATTAGTCTGCAGCGGCCGCTCGGATTTCTGCCCTCGGATATTAATGAAGTGATCCATAGGAAAGCAGCTGCATGCCACCACCACCAACCCACCGCCGCTCTCCTATCCCCCCCCCCCTGCCGCTCTGCCACTGTGCCTGGGGAAGGGCAGGAGCGTGCCAGCCTGGGAGCTCACACGGTCTCCCCCTGCGCGGCTGACAGCACCGATGGATGGCCGGGGCGGTGGGTGGAGGAGGCCAGCAGCTGTGCATGTGTCGCCGTGCCAGGAGAGGGTGACAGTGGCCCGGCGCGGCGTCCTACATTATCACAAAAATAATGTTTGTACACGCAGGGGAGAGCGAGTGATGTGAAGAATGGCTGTCCGCGCCTTCATATTTCATCTATTTGCGCTGCACCGTCACTGCGGTAAAGCGGGAAAAGCTTATTAGAGTCTGGAGCATGCTGGGATTCAGGTGGGCAGTTATGTCACCAATGCAGTACATGTCCTTTGCAAACTGAGAAAGGAACGCGGTATTGAAGGAACGCAGAAATAGAAGTTAGTACTCACAGACTTTCTATAGGCCATTGGTGTGTGAAAAGCAGGACAAAATGGCTTATATGTGATGACATATTATCAACAGCATTCCCTCACAGCAACAGCATAAAAGTGAAAGAGTTGCCGGTCTGCATTTGATTTGCCGCTCACTAGAATGAAAAGGATGAGCATGAGCGGCTTGTTATCTATTTAGGAATATTTCTACAACTGATTCATAATTAATTGTGAGAAAAGGATGAGTAAAGAAAACTATTGTGTACTCTGTAGTACTGCATTTCAGTGTCCAGATCTAATTTGTTGTCATGTCTTTCTGAGTGCGTATCTATCTGTATGCAAAAGAGAAACATTTGTTCAACATGGCACAACAAATCAACGGACAAAAAAAAAAGAAACCTCTCGGGGAGGAGATGTGCTTAGACAAGTTTAATCAATAGTTTTCACATATCTCCTTGGAAAACATCCACTCCATCAATGAGTGGGCAAAAGGTACAAAGCAATGTGAAAATTAGGTTCTATTTTTAACTCTTCGGAGGTTTGCGATTTGTGGCTGTTTAAAAGGGGCTGTTGTCTGTGGCGAATGAAAGGAAGAATGTCTTTTTCTGTTTGAAAATATCTGTGGAATGAACGATTTCCCCTGCAGCGGTTCAGGAAGAAGAAATCATTAAAAAATCTTGCATTGTCAATATTCACAGTTTATGACCGTCTGTGAATGTTACAAAACATGTGCCATGTACGGGCAGTGCAATTAGTTACGGAAAAATGGTTAAAGAGAACACAATAAGAGCTGTGATAAACAGTCATTTGATTTGTAATGAATCAGACTCTTAACAAATTACTTTTTCTTTTCTTTTGATTTATCTGTGTTTTGGGCATTTTAATTACAGAAGAAACCAAATGAGGCTTTAAAGACATTACGCTCAATAGAAACAAAGAGTAAAGATACAGATTATATTTCGGTTACTTCCTATTGTGTTGACAACTCCCTCAGACAAAACTATTTTCCAAAGTGCTCACGTGACGGCTTGTATTCAATATATCAAATGAAGCTGTAAAACATTATACAAGGGAATTATGTTATTGCCTTGGATGTGCTGTTTTATTTTATAGTTTTACGGCCCGCTGCCCCATGATGTCTGCTGACCTGCCTGTGCCAAATGTTTCGGAGCCGCAGAGGTTTATGGCTCAGTCGGAGGGACGTGCTGCTTCATCAGGCTGTTAAAGTGACGGCTCTGTGTCCGTCTGAAAAACCAGGACTTTTGCAGATGTTGGCCCTTAAAAGAAAAGTTGCAAATTCTCAAACTGTGTGGTCCGAGTAGATTCGATTTTTTATAAACATTTTAAGCTTTTATTTTTTAACGCGATGCTGAAATTGCTCCCCATTATTGAACATTTTACTTTTGATGTAATTTCAAGTGAATTTGAACTCATGCTTCAGGACACAGTATTTGTAGTTGTTAGCTATAGTTTTTAGATCATACAGCAGTGTTTCCCAATTTTTTTTTTGCCTCCATTACCCCTTCATTTAAAGGAATAGGCCACCGTTTTTACATACTGAGATATGTTCTTATCTTAGCTTAGACGAGTTCTCTAGTACCTGTGTACCCGTGCCTTCAATCAGCCTCTCCTCCTCTCCACTATAGCTCCAAACAAGGACAAATTAAACAATGTGGATTTTCTAAGCGGATAAATGGGGGAACTATATTGTAAGGCGTAATAATACCAAGAGTAGTTCGGCGTCCACACAGTAAAGTGAAGATATTACGCCGCGGATTTCAAACTACTCCTGGTATTATTACGCCTTACAATATAGGACATATCTCAGTATGTAAAAAACGGTGGCCTATTCCTTTAAACTCGGAACACCCCCCACCACGAGGATCCTGCCAATAATTTTGTGATTAACTCAACTCAGGTTATTCAACATTTAGTTGAGTGTTGTATTCGAAATGAAGCTAAAGTACTCATAGTCAAACCTTATACTGAAAACATCATTACATTTTTAATTGAAATACGACTAGGATTTACT
Source organism: Gobius niger (assembly GCF_951799975.1). Classification (NCBI taxonomy): domain Eukaryota; kingdom Metazoa; phylum Chordata; class Actinopteri; order Gobiiformes; family Gobiidae; genus Gobius; species Gobius niger. The sequence goes on from NC_136858.1 coordinate 26,705,808, forward strand.
TTCTTTTTGTTTTTTATCTGTAAAAAATCCGAGTATCCCCTGCTAAGCGCTCGAGCAACCCATTTGATGAAGGCCAACCTGCACGAGCAATGAAAAGGAAAGACACAAGAGTCCAAAATGCTGACCTGATAAAAAACGTCTCTCTAATGGGCTTTGAACCTTATTTTCCTGTTTAAGACTTAATGAGCATTGTCTGTAAAAGGATCATTTATCTCTCCAATTCACTGATACATGCAATACTGCATTTCCTTGATGATGTGCAAGCTTTAAATGCATGTTTGATGCGGTCCAGCCCCAGAGAACGGCTGAAAGGAAATTGAGAACGAATATATATCAGCGTGGGAGCGCAATGCTCTGGAGATTAAAGGGAAATCAACCGTTCTACTGGAAACGGGTGCCAATAAGATGTGGGAGATAAGAAATCTATATCAAGGAAAGATGATGCAAATCGTTTTGTGCGCTTTAAAGTTAAGTACATTCTGTGTCCAGTCGGATTTCAATCAAACATAACTCCGCAGTATACAGTGTGTGTAAACTTTCTAACAGTGGAGTAAAGCCTGCTATATTTAATAGAATTTATCTGTGTTCAGTATAGTAATTCTGTCACAAGCAGGTTGCATATTTGCATCCATGTATATGTTTTAAGTAATAGGTGCAGTACAGGAGCAAATGAATTGAATTTCTCCAGTAATGTAAAACGTCATAATCAGCCCATTCAGTCTCTAATCCTGACTGTCAACATGGAAAATTTGGCAAAAGCGGCTAAAGCTTTAAAAAGTGTTTAAGTCCATAACAGCCATGATGATTCTGATGCATAATGAAATCAGCGCAGTTGGAAATTGAATTTTTTGCTTTACACAAACGCCCTTGAATGAGGTGCGTGGGGTTAATATTCCCCGTGTGCGAGTGTCCCCTAAAGGCACGAGGCATCATTTAGCTTTTGTGGGCCGAGGTCTTCAGAGATGCACTTAGCCCAGTGAATTCTCTGTCTTATTACGGCGCTGACAGCTTATTCTGCACACATCTCTGAGCGCGCACAGGGACCAGACAGGAGCTGAAGGCCAGTGGAGCAGTGTCAGCCTCAGCACCTCTGCCTCTGAAGGGGAGCTGCTTTCAGAGGTCACTGTATGAATACACAATCAGTGTCAGTCCATACGCAGACACACCAACAAGATGGAAGTCTGAACATATTCAAAGTATAGATGTAGAGAATGAAGACATTTCCATTGAAATCTGTTAAACAATAGCTAGAAGCATTACAGGGAGAAAAGGTTGAATGAGAAGTAACCATTTCTACAATTTTAGAAACAATAATCACACTGTATTCACAAATGGAAGTGTCCACATTTTAGATCTATGTATTTTAAAATCAGATTTATGAAAAATAACCGTCATATTTATTGATTTCGAGATTAGGGATTTGCTGCGGCTCTATTTCTGTGCCGTAACCTTTATAACGCTCATTTACATTGGCTGATTCATCCTCGTGATCGTCTTTACCTTTTCTCTCCCTCTGCCCTGCCAACTGTTGTGTGCTCAAGCCTGACGCCTGGTGAGGGAGTTAACCCTTGGGTGGCGCTGACTTTCTCCTAAGTAGTGCTGCGCCGCTGCTTCATGAGTAATTGAACACTATTGATTTTTGGGGTCTGGGGGTGACAATAATGAGGTCAGATATCAGGCAAGTGCAAACAGCAGCTGTGAGGAACACTTCACTGTCACTGCAGTGCACATAGGCATTCATACACACACACGCACACACACACAATCTTGTACTTCTATCTTAGTGAGGACACTCAGACATAATGTATTACCCAGACCCAAACCATGAACCCAAAGGCCCTAACCCGAAATGTCCTCACTTTTCAAAAATGTCCTCACTCTGTTGGTTAAAAACTCACGCTGATCCTCACAATGTCGTAAGTACAAGAACACACACACACACACACAGGCACACCTACACACATAATCATTTCTTTCATTTATTCGTTTTTTCAGGTAAAGACATGATTTACAAGCATAAGCTAGTTCAATTTTGGTTTATGTTCGGCCCGTTTTACTCCTTTCAACTAGGTCTGGTGGTACTTGGATGGTCATATCTTTAACAAAGTGATACTTGCTGTTAAAAGAGAAACACACCTTTAGAACCTTCAAGTCTTAGACGAACTAGACCAAAATCTTTAATCTGACTGTCACAACATAAAATAATGTTAAAATGTTTAGCAGTTAATACAAGATTAGAACAGATAAAATAGCAATTTACAAGTACAAGAAATATTTTTTTGTTTTGTTTTACCACTTCTAAATTCAAAACAATTTCCCCACCAATGCTGTCTTGCTGTCTTGGTACTGTATCTGCTACTCCATCGATACATACAGCCCCATGCTCCGGGAGGGCAGGAGGCGGTATTGACATTCAGCTCAAACCTACAGCTCAGAGGAGTGCCGTCCAGGGTGTCAGTCATGAATTATGCATGCCTCGACGCCAGGGTGCTGAGCTACACCAGTGCCATCATAATTGAAACAATTGAAAAGACAATACCAGATGGGTCAATAATTAGACAGCAGGGGCAGGAAACTTGATCCGGACGCTCCCCTGCTTTGCCTGCCAACCCCAGCGCTGTGCTCATAGAGGGGAATGAGCAGAGCTGGGCCCCTGCAGAGAAACGCCATGTGAGGTTGTTTTTGGCTTGTATAACTAGAGTTTGATTTTCTTTTATACACTGTAGAAACAAAAGCAAAGCTCAGTTCATGTTTTCAGATATTTTAATTTCTGTAAGCACTTAAAATCCAAATTTGAAAATCCTGCAGCTTTTGTCTTTGAAGCTTGAAGATTTCAAATGTTTTGGAGCCCATTATAAAAATTAGAGCGTTCTGTAATAAACACTGGCTTCACACAATTGCATCTAGGTCTGGATGTTGCCAACACCTTACATCTACAATATAATCTATATCCCGTTACATGTACATCACGAGACACTGACCAGTGTGGGACACTACTCTCTGAAACAGGGACAAACCCAGGAGGCGGTGCGTTGTTTCAGAGGAGCACTGACTGAAGGCAGCCAGCCGGGTTTCCTCCGTGTGCTCCGGTTTCACCTCCAAAAACATGCGGAACAGCTTGGCCCACAATAGTGGTGCGCAGAGTCGCAGCGGCTCAAGACCAGTGTGGGGCAAGTTGCTAATTTTAATATATTCTATATTAGTAATTAAGATAAGAGATAAGATAAACCTTTATTGATCTCACAAAGGAGAAATTCACTTGTTACAGTCGGCGTTACTTCACAGTCTTATTGTACAGTCTGACAGCAGTGGGGATGAAGGCTTTGTGGTAGCGCTCCGTCCTGCACTGAGGGTGTCTCAGTCTGCCACTGAGAGAGCTGCACAGCTCTTCTACAGTCCCGTGCAGTGGGACTTACAGCTCTATGAATGTAATATGTCTGTATTACATAATACGGTTTCAAAAATGTAGCTGAATAACACTACTTTGAGATACTTATGGGAAAATATAAACTGAATATAGTAATAATGCCATGTAGCAAAAGTGCAGTCAGAGATTTCCTTTTCCTTCGCTTTCCCCCATTCTCTTGTGGTTTGTTTTGAGGACATTAACTACATGCAACTGCAGATCTTATGCACCAGTGTCTGGTATGCTGCATTGTTTTTTGTTCATGCATTTAAATGCTCTTGTAACTTGAGTTATTTAATGTAATGAATAATATATTCCCGTATTTTGTTTAAGTATTATGTTGTATATTTGTGTAACTCGTTACTTTTGTAATACATAACCCCAACACTGCTCAGGACTGACTCAACATCTGATCACAATTTTGTTGTACTATTGTTCAATGACAAATAAAGCACTTATTTACTCACTTATTATCCATAATACAATACACATCTTTGTCTTAAAAATAAAATCTGTATTATTAATAGGCTCAATAAAGCCCTGCAAGTTACAACTTGTGCAATATTCAGTTTGCATTCAGCGTGCAGTTGTGGTACGTTTTGGTATATACTGTAACAAGGGGTCATACAAGCATATTGAATTGTGTGTGTGTGTGTTTCATGATACAACTGTCCCAATACGATACGTGTTTTGACAATTCAATATGATATATGGTTCTCAGTCCTAATGTGTCAACATCTGATTTTAGTAAATTATGAGACATTATAAGGTTTGGGAGCACACTAGAAAAATATCCGCCAGATACTTTGGTCTGCAGACAGGCCGTTTGAGGCAGACTTGCAAAAGCTGAGAACTTGCTGAAAGGGCTCACTGTTAAATCTACAGCTATTGCAGCAGCAGAAACATTTGCTGCGTATTGTTTGTCAAAGCCGCGTCGCCTTGGATTTCGTTCCCGCCGTTACTCATTGGTGTCTTTCTTGTTGTGTGTAGAAAAACACGAACAAAAACAAAAGGGGGGGTGACTGATACTTTTCTCCTCCCGGGCCCTTCTATAAATCCCGGCTGAGAGCTCCCAGCAGATCCATTACGCTCACTGGTCTCCTGGCCCGAACTGCGACTAAAGGTGATCACCATAAAACACACGCCACAGAGTCATCCCTCAAACCCGCACTGCCTTTAAAACAAGCCGGAGAACAGAGGAGAGCATGACGGCAACAACAAATGCAGCTACACACCACACGGCAACACCGAAGCTGTACACATAAACTCAATCTAGTTAGGTGATGGTATTCTACACTGAAACATTGGACAGCGTGTACTTTCAAGTTGTTGTAGTCATTTTACCACAACTTGTTTTTACATGTGCTGTACTTCCATATTTCTGTTGCATTTTTGAAAACATTGAGGGAAATTTATACTGAATACTGTATATGCTTCTCAATGTAATAGAGCTGCAAACCAAATATTAGACTATAAATTACATGTTTTGCGTTGACTTTGGTGTGACGAAATGAAACATTATGAACCAGTCTAATGATGCTAATGACCCCTCCCTTCCCTTCTCCGGCCAAAAACAATGGACAAAAAAAAGCGGGACAAGAACAGACTGAACAAGCTGGTCAGGAGGGCCGCAAACTCTGGCCAATGTAGTGTGTCATAAATGTTATCCTCAAAGTTATGGCTGAGATTACTGCAGACTGTACTCCATTTAAAGTTAAGTAAACACACCTTCTCCAAATACTATGATTTGCAGTTATAAAAATCTTATATGGTAGAGCTTTCCAAAGACGTAAAGCTGCGCGGATATATAAAAACCTGTATTTTATTGCAAGGTGGCAGTCAAAGTGATTGGATAAGTGAGGTTAGAAATTCAAACAGCCTTGAGGTGTAAAGTCAACTCAAAGAGCGCTGTGGGCACACACTTTTCTTTGGAAAATATTGATCGAGAAAGCACAAAATTTGACTTAATCTTAAAAGGATTATTATGTTATCAAAAGGGTACTGAGCTACACCAGTGCCATCATAATTGAAACAATTGAAAAGACAATACCAGATGGGTCAAACCAAATATTATGATAATATTATGTTTTGCGTTAACTTTGGTGTGACGAAATGAAACATTATGAACCAGTCTGATGCTAATGACCCCTCCCTCCCTTCTCCGGCCAAAAACAATGGACAAAAAAAAGCGGGACAAGAACAGACTGAACAAGCTGGTCAGGAGGGCCAGCTCCGTCCTGGGCTGCCCCCTGGACTCTGTGGAGGAGGTGAGGGACAGGAGGGTGTTAGCCAAGCTCACCTCCATCATGGACAACACCTCCCACCCACTGCACGGGACTGTAGAAGAGCTGTGCAGCTCTCTCAGTGGCAGACTGAGACACCCTCAGTGCAGGACGGAGCGCTACCGCAAAGCCTTCATCCCCACTGCTGTCAGACTGTACAATAAGACTGTGAAGTAACGCCGACTGTAACAAGTGAATTTCTCCTTTGTGAGATCAATAAAGGTTTATCTTATCTTATCTTATCTTATCTTATCAAATGAATCTGACTGCACATCTTAGAAGATTTGAACTCAAGTAAAGGAAAACAAAGTGACTTCGAAAGGACATGGACTCGTAACGGGCGTCCGATTTTCCATACTGAGATATGTTCTTTCCTGAGCTTAGACGAGTTGATGCGTACCTATCCGGTCATTATGTGTGCGCTCAGTCACACAAAAAGACCAAAGATGTTGTTAGCATTTCGCCTCTCCCAGTATATTCCTATAGGGCCAAACGGGGGTTAAAGTTATAAGCGACCAAGCTCTTCCACGTTGTCCCTACTTAAAGGAACAGGCCACCGTTTTTCCACACAGAGATATGTTCTTACCTGAGCTTAGACAAGTTGATGCGTACCTGTCTGGTCTTTGGTCTTTCACGCAAAAAGACCAAAGATGTTGTTAGCATTTAGCCTCTCCCAGCATATTCCTATGGGGCCAAACGGGGATGAAGTTAGAAGCGTTTTCCCTATTTAAATGTTATGTCGTCAACGATATTTGGATAGTGTAACTACTCACGTAACACAATTTAATTTAATCATCGTCTTTTTGCGTGACTGAGCACACACACAAAGACCAGACAGGTACGCTTCAACTCGTCTAAGCTCAGGAAAGAACATATCTCAGTATGGAAAATCGGAGACCCGTTTAACATTTGGACTGGACTGGACTTGACTGTGGACTACAATTAATTACATGATGTCTGTTATTTGGGGGTGGAAGAGAGGGGATAGGATGCGGGTTTGGTTTTCCCTTTCTCTTTCGGTCCAAATTCAGTTTTATTGTTGATATACAGGCACATTTTCTTAATAAATAAAAGGCATTTAAAATTTATGGCTACCCATTAAGAGAAGCCATGCGCATCACCTTTGATATAGTGTTATTGCAGTGAGTAGCAAAACTTTACATCTGTTCTTAACACCATGCATCTCTATCTGTTTTTAATGTGTGTGACAATTTATAGAGCATTTATTGTGGAACTGAAAGATCATTCTTCAACCTCGCAAGGCCTGTAAAACAAACTGGGTAATATAGCAAAAGTGTAAGGGCCAGAACAAATGCAACTCTGGCCAGTGTAGTGTGTCATAAATGTTATCCTCAAAGTTATGGCTGAGATTACTGCAGACTGTACTCCATTTAAAGTTAAGTAAACACACCTTCTCCAAATACTATGATTTGCAGTTATAAAAATCTTATATGGTAGAGCTTTCCAAAGACGTAAAGCTGCGCGGATATATAAAAACCTGTATTTCATTGCAAGGTGGCAGTCAAAGTGATGGGATAAGTGAGGTTAGAAATTCAAACAGCCTTGAGATGTAAAGTCAACTCAAAGAGCGCTGTGGGCACACACTTTTCTTTGGAAAATATTGATCGAGAAAGCACAAAATTTGACTTAAACTTAAAAGGATTATTATGTTATCAAAAGAGGTGCTTGCATTTTTTATAGCCTCATTTCCTGATTTCTTAAAGTTAGTCACTCAGAGCACATAAAGAGGGGGTTTGTGTGTATGGGTCCTTTTTCCATTTAAGTTTTATAGGCAGCCATATGCACCTTTTACAGGGGGCTAATGGTTTTTAAGGAGCCCTTCACGAGTCCTAAAATGGGACTTTGGGACCTGCACACGTGTAAAGGAAGTGATCGAGACAAAATGTGTGCATGAATTGAAATTCAATGGTCAGTGTTTGAAATCCAGCTCCAACGGATGCATACTGTCCTTTTGTCCTTGGGGCAAGCAAGGTGTGTGGGTGGTGTGAATGGTCGATCAGATGGCCAGATTGCAGCTTCGGTCACTCTAATCCAGCGCAGCTATGGCTACATTTGTACCACCAATGTGGAAAGTGACTGAAAGGTCAGTAAATTGGATAATTATTGAAATATTATTGTGTTTTTGTAGTAGAATAAAAACCTCTTTCTTAAAACAGGAAGAGCTTTGAGTTTTGGGGGGTCATGGTGGTGCTGCACTTTCACCACACAGCAAGAAAAAAAAAATTATACCTCAATGGGTATTTTCATGTGAAATTAAAGTTGAAAATAAATAAATAAATCGACGAGCAGAGCGCTGTAGTTGTGTGTTGGCCGGGAGCTGTTCAGCGGCGTAACACTCACCTGTTACATCTGCATCGATGCAGACTCGCTGTGAAGGAGCTTATTAGCAAGCAACTGCACACAGGGCCGAGGCAAATATTTCCAACCTTTGCTGACTCTGCTTTGGTTTGTTTTGGACTCAAACTTCTTTGTGTGTTACTGTGGTTAGATTTACAGCAGCGCGGCGTAGTGAGTGATCTTATGAACTCCATGCGACTGCTGAGATTGGTTCGGCTATTCCACAGCTGCCAATCAGAAAACTTTCATCCGTGTGTGTCCAGACATACTTTCTTTCGTGCTGGCTAGGCTAATGTTGTACCTTAATTTGCTTGGCTTTGTTCCCAAGCTTGTCAATAATCTTCCCACAGCATTGTATATCATAAACAGACTGAGCAATGTATGCAAGCGGATACAAAATCTGTCTGCATTTACCATAATATAATTGTAATGAGCAGAAGTTACCATAGTAATTTAGCAAAAAAGAACATCAAAGAGCAGGGAGCAAGTATGCAGGCTGTATTCATGCATAATTGGCTGTGGAAATGGCACTAATACAGGAGTCTGTTAGTGTCTGTGCTTAATTAGTTCTTATCCTTGGTCTTGGATGAGAGGTAAACAGAGGCGTCAGATGAAAACTTTCGCAGACAAAAACTCGACAGAGAAAGCTGGTGAGACCCATGAAGTCTGCACCAAGGTCCCAAAGGAAACAAAGAGTTTGACCTCGGGCTAAGTCACAAGGCCCAAAAACCTGAACACCAAATAGACAATAAACGCAGCGCATACAAATCGAAGCTCGGCGTTTAGTGGCTCTTTCTGAAGTTGTCAATGTATGCCCCTCATGAACAACTAGAAAGTTGAGATCACCAGAACCATTTCTCTGGAGCAAACATAAAGTGCTCAACGTTGTCACTTGCAATTCAAGCACAAACAATTAGAAACAAATCTCTGTCAAAAAAGCTTTTATGTGAAAAATACTGTATTAGACAGCTGATTCACACACTGTTACAGCGAAGCCCCACTATAAAGCTGTATATTCTCCAGTTTGAACCAATGTATCAATTTTGTATCACCTCACTGTGAGACTGGGTAAATTGGGGGTTTAGCTCTAATATCAGATCAAAATAAAAAAAAATAGAAAGTTTTGTTGCAGTAGCCTGAGTATCTCACGAGTGGACGACCACAGAGTAAGACGGGTGTTATAAAGCCATCATTAGCCCCCCTCTCCCCCTACCTCGCTCACTCTCTCTCTGGGACAGAGGAGTTGTCTGTGATGGAGGCTGGACTGCATTAGCGCCACTGCCATGTTCCACTTCAAACATGACCTTCTCCGGGTCGCACTTCATCTGCCACCCACGGACCCCAGTACACCCTCACCCCCGCACTACCTCCCACAGCTTCCCACCTGGACCGCCTTCACTCCTGGAGCATCGCCTCACCGCCCTATGTCATTATCATGCCTTTATCTTCGCCACAAATGGACTAAAAAGCACACCACGCAGACTGGCGCGTTCTATTTTCAGCCTTTTCGTATCAAATCGCCTCACTTTTCTCCCCTTCTCTCTGCAAGTGTTTATCCGATCACTCACGATGCCAGCCTGACGCCCCACGACCCCTGGTTTGCTGGTGATGAATGACCATTGGCCGTCTCACTGACAGCTCGGCAGCTGATGCCACATAATTACAGTATCACCGTTTAGGCAAAATTACCAAATTACCGCAGTTCTCAAGAGGCTGCGGAAGACTGACAGGCCGGCCGACAAAGGAAATACAAATATCTGAGAAGAGAGAGGTCTTGAAGAAGTACGCAGACAGGCACAGAAAAAGTACTTATGTTACTGGGGCGCATAACTGTGAACAAAAGGAAAGCAAAGTTGATGAGTCTGAAGAAGCAGAGACACTTTTCCTCTCATAAATAATGCTGAAAACATCTGGCCTCTCCTTGATATTCAATCTTCCGCTTCCTACTCAATTTATTCATTCATTAATTCCTCTTGAAATGTTCAAGAGGCGTCAACATTTTAATATTTCATCGAATCAGCAAGGTCTGACCTTTATCTCTCCAAAAATACGGCTTTTTGTCTCTGCACATTTCGCTGACACGGATTGAATCTCGACACAGATCTTCATAAAAGTGTAGCGTTGAGTTATGTTCTATCTGTAAATGAAGAGAGTCGGAGTGGCCCGGGAGGGTCGGCTCTCGCCCCTTTGGTAAGTGGAGCGTGTGTGAAGTGACAGACTGACATTTATGACGTGGGCGCGAACAGTGAGCAGCGGGGAAGATGTTGACTTTTCCTGTGAGTGCGGTTGAAGGCTGATGGCCACCAGGGTTGAGTTATGCCCCACTAATGTATCCATGACAACAAAGGCTTTCATTCAGCGGCCTTGAGTCCAAATGTAAAAACAGCGTGAGGGTCGCGGCGCTCGGGTTGGATCCATTAGGTACAGTGCAGTCTGAACAGCTGTCTGCCATTTTCAACTTTTCTTTTGAAGTTGGTGCTGCATCGGCAAAACTGTTAACAAAGCATTTTAGATGTATGAGAAATATCTCTTGGAAATGTGTAGCTTTGAAAGGATTACAGGCTTTATGTGAGCCGAGTAATTCAATAAACCACTGGGATTATGGGGCACTTCGAAACCTTATGCATTAATACTACTGTGCACTTATGACTGACCTTTTCCCCTTTTTTGTTTATGGATTTATTTACTTATGTTAAATCAAAGTGAGAGTTACAATTCAAAAGAACAAAGAAAATTGTTGGACAATTTCTTTTTTTTTTTTTACTAATTTTACTAATATGGTTCATAAATGTAGACCACTTTTAAATAAACTTCAGCTACAACAAACATCAAGTTCTGTTCCAGCACTATTTAACACAGAAAACTTTTTCTTCTCCATTTTCTTCCTCCAAACTCCAAACCAAATGCTATGGCTGCCCAATAACATTAGCTAAAAACAGAATAAAAAAGTGATACTGATACCAATACTGGGGTTTGAGTATCTGCCGATATCAGAGAATTACTGATACCAAGAGACATTCTTAAAAGTGGCTTTTTGAAAAATAATAGTAATAAGTGAATACTGTATTGATCTGACAATGGAGAAGAGTCACTTGAAGTCATATTTTATTGTCATGTTACTGATTAACTAAACTCTTGGATAAACATTTAACATGGATGACTTTTCAACACTAAACATCATTGGGTGTATGACAAGCTTTAGGTTAGATTAATATAAACAACTCACATTAAGTGATCTGAAGATAACAAAAATGTTACATCAGTTATTTCTTAAACTAAAATACAAACACTTGGCCTCAGCAGGGACTTATTTTATTTTATTAACCTTCTTTAAGTGTAACCAGCCTTGATTAGCTTTCGTTAGCATTAGCATGCTCCTGCTGGCCTTAGCAAGCTATTGCTAACCGCAGAAGTTTGCACGGCGATCAAAAATACGTTTGGATGTTAAAACCAACTCAGCAACTGAATTCTCCAGGTTCTAAGCTTTACAATCATATGCATGCCCATATTGACTTAGATTTCGGTGGTAAAAGTTGTGTTTTTAAGGCGTTGAAGCGACAAAACTCGTATCGGTTCATTATCGGATATTTGTAGGATATTTGATACCCGATATCGTATTTTTTCCAGTATCAGCTTCGATATCTGATACCAGTATCGGATCCCTAGTAAATACATGCAACACACTGTAGAGTCCAAGTGTTTTGATGTGAATAATAACTCCAGTATTTAATAGTTTATTATTGCTGCATAGCCCACGATGCTTAGCGATATCACGTTCCTGAACTCTATACAAATGAGATGCCCATGTGACGTATGGTGTAATTGCGCTCGTGTCATTTATTGTACAGTCATTGTCAGCCCAATGTGGACAATACTGCTGATCACAAGTATGTAACACATGCACATGCCAAATGGTTACTTTTGTCAGATATCAATTCATTCAACAAGAATACACTATTCTGAAAGACAGTCAATTATTTCTTGTTGTCTTAGGTAGCTTTTGTTCTTTTCTTTCTTTCTTTCTTTCTTTTTTTTACACAAAATAGCACAAAACATGATAACTAGCATTATCCAGCTGTTAGTCTATCAATAAAAAGACATTATAAATGAGCACAATAGCAACAATGTGCTAGGCCTGTGAATTGTGAGATCAGCTGCATGTACAGAGCAGAGACCGCTCCGTTAAACATAGTCATAATGTTGCGGAAGTAATTTAATCAGAATGAGCTATATGTCACTTTGTAATAGCGCGTGCTTTGCCTTGATTTATCTGTGTTTGTGAAGAGGAGAGAGACAGAACAGACGGCCCGGTGCGGTGCAAAGAAATAGGCCATGGGAGAGATCCTCCTGCTCGAATTTATCACCGGCTGATGATTAGTATTATTAGCACAGGTGCAGTTACAGTAAACACTAGAGACTCCCGTTTTAAACTCAAAGTGAGCCTTAGATAAAGAAGAGGGTGAAGCAGGAGCCGGGGTGCCTGTCCCTGAGGTGTTTTGTCTCGCTACGGGCCTAGATCCGCCGGAGCAGAACGAAATGTGCTACAAAAAAAAAAGGTTATGGAGAAAATTACAGCAACTGCAATCATTTTTCACCAAGTTACATTAAAAGCAGAGCGAAATGTGGGCTATTAAGGGCACATCATGCATTCAAAACTGGTGTTTAGTGTGAAGTTGATAAAAGGACTAGGTGGTTTTAGGACAGCTGCAATGCCATCGGAACTGAAAATGCAATACAGAAGGAGATAGACTACTGGTATTATATACTAGCTGAGACCCGGCCTTCGGCCAGGCCTCGCTAGTCTCCACATTTGATATTCTGAGATTGTGAGTGATTACAAAGAAATGTCCAACCCGTCACACAGTTCAGCTGTAGACCAGTGGTTCCCAAGCCATTCCAAAAACTATGGCCACTACAAATGAGTAAAAGAATGAAGGCAAAAAACAATGTCAAACAAACTGCAATTGGAGTGTTTGATGCACCCGTGCTCCTTTCTTATAAACTACGACAATATTTTCGCTAAACTCGGGGAACAGGATTCAAGAGACAGCGGAATAATTATGGATAAATATTAGGGGTTCAGCTTTAACGGTTTGGGTCACGGTGCAGGAAGTTTGGTGCATCACGGTAATGTACAATCAAAAAAATAATGAGTAGGTTTTGAACTGAAATAGCCTAATGATCTTTATTAGACAGTATTTATAACCTTACAATAAAATTGGCAATGCTTTCAAAGCTGCTTTAGAATAAAATGTACCTCTGGGCTCACAATACGTGAAAGCAGAATAGAAAACAAATGGTACAGCAGCATCGTAAAAAAAAAGAAAAAAAACTACGCAGTGCAGGCCATGCGCTCGTTAACTGGTAGTTTCATTTTCGCTTTTACTCACACGGAGGATAAATCAGTCGGAGCAGCGCGTTTGATTAGAGGCTCGTGTTTGAGCAGGTTTTGGGCACGCACGCACACGCACACACATACACACACGCACACATCGCCCTGTTTGGATGCGCGCGCACACATACATACACACACGCACGAACACACACGCGTGCGCACACACACATCGCCCTGTTTGGACGCGCGCACACGCACGGCAGTCAGATCTCGTGCACTCACGTTTTTGTGACAGCGGGGTGTCCTCGGACAGCAGCACCGCGGTCCATATGGACCCGTAGCCAATGCCCGCGGCCGGTGGGACCGTCACGTGGGGGCCGGCCGCGGATATAATAATAATAAGAGTAATAATGCATATAGCGCTTTTCCAGACGCTCAAAGTCGCCTAACGATTTGGTGCATTATTCATGGACAGGCAACCAGTCTGCGCACATCAGCCCCCAACACCAACCACGCACACACTCACTACTGTCGCCAGGCTTCCTGGTGTTCCCAAACGGTCTCCCATCCCAGTCCTAACCAGGCACTTCCCTGCTTAGCTTCCGAGGAACGGTCTCCCATCCCAGTTCTAACCAGGCACTTCCCTGCTTAGCTTCAAAGTCGGTATGGGAAATAAACATGGCGGCGCCCAGGCGGCGGCCATTGAGATTGCGTTTTCTATAATAGATCCTACACGCCACATAATTATTCAGAAGATCCATATGAAAAAAAAAAAAGTAGATGTAAAGCAGATGTAAAGCTTGGAAAAACTCGATTTTGCAAAATACCCCCCCTTTAAAATATCCTGCAGTTATTTAGGTTACAAAACACTCCTCTTATCTGTGTCCATAAAGATTCATATGTATAAACACTGGCTTTAGTTTAGCCTCTACAAACATGTTTTGAAATATTTGTGTATTAGTTTTGCAGTCCATACTTTAGCCTTAAGTGTAGCAGAGTGTTAATGCGTTTAAAGTTATTACTAATACGCACTGTGACTTGAATCGTCTTAGACATTTACAGATAAAGTAAAGGAAAAGGAAACTTGCAATTTCCTCCCTGATTTTGATGCATTAGTGCATTTGCCTCGAGCGAAGAATGAGATAATGCCGCAAACACAGAACCAGTCAAAAACAATACGAGTCTGTTTTTCTTTATGCCTTAATGCAGAGATAACATACAGATTTATAGCTGTGTGCGAGCAGCCTGCGAATAAACTAAACAGGATCCACGTTAGGAGACAAGAATAATCTTCCTGGTGCCATATGGATAACACTGCATGGATCGGAGGATTGGCTGCAGGGCACAATGTACACAAATAATCAAATAATGCTTAATAGATATATACGAACTTTGCATATAAAAAGTTCTGGGGGACATAAAAATTAAGCATCCATTGTTATGAGCTAACTTAGACAGAATGCTGGCCCCACTTTCTTGTATCTAAATAGGATTCATTATTTAAAGCGTCGAGCTGAGGGAGTAAGGGGAGACGCTAAACAATAAACAGTAAAAAGGTTTTGAACTGCCAATCTCGTGTAGCCCTGGGGAGGGAAACAAAACTAGGTGAAAGATTTTCGAATAAAATCCAAGAAAGAAAACACTCAACATCTCTCTATGAGCTCCTGTGGGACATTATGGGTTTCTTAAACAGACTCCGGTTTGAACTCTGAATACCTCTGTGGGCTAAAGTGACGACTCAGACTAAAGTGTGTGTGTGCAGATTAACCCGAAAGTCTTACGCTAAATGCCATTAGTCTGGACTAGAATTACAGTCATGAGAAAAGTATGTTGGAAAGATCAGTGACCAGAGTAAGTCCAGAAATGTGTTTAGACTGCATGATGTAATCCAAGAATGGTCATTTCAGGCCTTCACCCTTACACTACTGTTACAAGTTAAGTTTTTATGCCTTTGGATTTACCCATCACAAATATTTTACTCATGTACTTCTTTATTTCTTACTTTTTCTACCAACAGAGCAACTTCTTTAACTAGTTCATACTAAACAAAGTTGCATTTCAGGTTTTTTTTTTCCGTGAGCACCGTTCCTACTTTCTCCAGATGCTCAAAGGGTAATTTTATCATCAACCTCAAAATTTGAAAATTGTAGAATTTGTTGCGACAATCGAAGCAATTTCCTGAATTCAGTTGAAAAATTAGGCCCCACATTTTTCTGCAATTATTATTCTGCAGAGAGATGAGTAACTTGTCGCGTGAGGGCAAACAGACCATTTCCTTGTCAGACTGGTGCAGCACAGAGCTCGCGAGTCTTTCCGCTATGCTAGGCGGATAATTACTGTCATTGATTAATAATCCAAGAACCAGCCCCATAATAATCTGTGCCACATGTGGCAGCGCTCTTAAAGGAAACACTCATTTCCCCGTGAGATTCAGGGCCTAAACTGCTTAGTGACAAGTAATAGAGAGTCATTTTCTTGTCTGGTGAGGAGAGTTTGGCTGGTCGTTTTCCATTGCCTCAGCACGTCAGATGTCCAAACAAGGAAGACGGTGATTCACATCCCAGAGGACAATCATGTTATTCAAGGACAAGTCATCTGTTAACCGTGGAGCTGCGCAGATTCTAATATTTAACATTGTGCGAAAGGATGACCATTATGGAAGCAAAGATTATAGCAGTTAGCGCTTGTGCTTTACAACTAGAAGGTCCCTGGTTCGAATCCCATCTGGACGGGGCCTTTCTGTGTGGAATTTGCATGTTCTCTCCGTGTGTAGGTTTCTTCTCTGGGTGGTTTCTCCTGCTAACATGGGTCCCTGCCTACTGCGAATGCCCACTGTTCCTAGGTTTCCCCTGCGGCATTACAGGATGGGCCAAATGCAGAGAACAAATTTCCCTACGGCGATCAATAAAGTATACCTTAACATGAACTCAATGGGGAAACAAATACATTTCACTAAGTACGTTAAATCTCTATCTCTGCTGCACAAAAGCAAAGGGGTAAGGTTGCTAAGGTTTCACCATGTCCATGGTATGGTATGGCTATCAGCAGACAAAACATCACAAGGGATATTTAGGCTGGGGACCACCAATTCATTTTCTCGTAGGAGAGGTGTGGTTTATGATTGTCCATAGCAGTTAATTGGGCGCTACAAATGTCTATTACAAATGTCTATTATATTGCAGTAACGGAATTTTCAGTCAATACCTTCATACCGGCCCACTTTTTTTGCCAGTTTATTATTTTCAGTTCTTAAATTACAAATGGCATGTCTGTGGGAGACATTCACACAAAAGATACTTTTAAAAATGGTCTGAAATGTTTCAAACATAACAGGACAACGCAGCACCACATTCCCCTCTCCATTTCTGTATGAACATTTGCTGCACTCTCTTTCCCTTATTTCTGCCTAATTTCCTTTCAAATTCTTATGAGCCAGAAAAAAAACATTACAGTAAAAGTACAGTGGCACATTGTTCACCATTGCCAACAACAAAAAAAGGAAAATAATCTAAAAATGAATCAAAAAATGTCATGATCGCAAAAAAATAATTGGTTACCCATTACCCTCGAACTCTTACACTTAATTTAAAAAGTGCAGCCCGATCCTCGTTATTCAGGGTCTAAATTAACTTGTTTTCAATTATGTGTAGCAGAATGGCTTCCAGACAGGAGTCCCTGAAGATGAACCCTCTCTGAGAGCTAGTTTGTGTGTTTATTGAGAAAATTGTGAAAAAGCGGTCTAATCTTCAGGCAGAATTGGAACGAAAAAAAGGCCACTTTAGGAATACAAGGCTTTGCCAAAATGTAAATGGTAAATAGTCCATCTGTCCTTGTGCCTCCACAACTGAATAGAACATGCGCCATTTGTAAAGAGGAAAAAACGTTGCAATGAAAAAGTGAACTTACTAATATTAACTAAATGAATCTCTAAGTAAATAAACTCTAATGAGGAAGTGACGGCAGAAGCACAATGAAAAGGTTAAAGCATAATGCATCAGTGACATTCTAAAAATTTAAATACATTAGTGTTAAATGATGTCTGGGTTGCCACCTCTGTCGTCTCTCGTGCTGCTGTGTGAATAATGGCATGCATGTTCGAATTAACCATTTAATTACGCAAATATGAAAATTAATTTGGTGTCAATTCTAATCATTTTATGCATCCTGTTTGGTCCCTGGCAGACACTCATTTACATAGCATTATCTTTCAATTATACTCGCAAACGCTCACCCATTCAAGTTGGAGCTTACTCTATGCTCACAGATGAAGGGAAAAGGTGTTGAAATCTTATGCTCAAACAAAATTTTATTGGGTGCCAGTTTTAGCCATAAAGCATCATCTTGTAGAGAGGATTTCCGATAACTGTTTTACAGCAGTACTAAGTAACTCATGCCCCTAGTGGCCATAAGTGACACTGCAGGTGTCGTAGCATGTTGCAGTTTTTTACACATTAATTGTAAGAGTAAATACTTCGCTGGCAGAAGAGACAAAGGGAGGGAGGGATATTGTACATCCAATTACACAATGGAGATTTTTTTTTCACTCAAACTTGGCTGTAAATACTGTTTAAGTGCCGCTAGCCCACAGTTAGCCTGTTAGCTTCTTCTTCGTGATCCCATTAGTGTGTATTGGTAACTCCTACCTGGTGGCAGCAAAGTTGCAATTGTGGTTTTCTGGCAAGAGACACCAGGGGAGATGAAAGACCTCCCAATCATTCCATTAACACTTGTGTTACCCCCAGAGGGGGTAATGATGCTAAATAATGATTTATTAAAAGGCAAACACGTTACTTAGTACTGCTTTAAATATTGGGATATTTTACTAAACCATTTGAACACAGTACAACTATGTCCCGTTCCATTTTGTAAGCAATTTGTTTCATCATCAAATTTGGCCAAAACAAGATGATCAACTAAATCATGAGCAAAACAAGGGTAAAAAGTGATATCGCTGGAACAACACCCAATATTGCCATGACAATAATCTAGCAATATACCGTATTGTGTTGCCCTTTTAGTGTATTTTCTAATGTTTGTTGTTTTTCTGCCTGCATGGATGGCCATAGACACATACAGTACAATCAATGTGTTTTTATAATGCGTGCTCAGATGTGAAGCAAGCACATCCCACCAACTGCAACAAAAAAACAAACTGGCAATTGACCACAAAGAAAATGTCACAATAAAGCGGTCAGTTTCCAGCCAGGGCAATCTCGGTGACAGTAATCAGAAAGGCTGGATATGGGCTCAGATCGCGTTGCACTAAACTGACTGAAGCTGCAGAGTCTATAGTGAGGCAGTATAGTCGTGGACCTGGACATAATTACCACAACAGCACCCGGTGGCGACCAGATTGCTCCCAGGTGACAGTGAGGGTTATTAAATTGTCACGGCGCACCACCCCGCTTTGGCGCTGAAACGGCCTGCCAGTGCCCACTCACAAGTTTATCTGCTCCATTTGTTTGACATCTTTACGACGCGGCGCATTAACACCAACCTAATTTCATCGGGACCTCTGTGTCTTTCTTCTCTGGCATGTCTCAAAGAAATCCTTCAGGGTGAGGTTAGCGCCGCTGGGACTGCCTGTCTCCACCAAATTATTACTCCGAGTGACTTCTTTATCCTCCTGTGTATTCGACTTTACGAGAAAAATCTCAAGGCAGAGTTCAAATGAGGCTATTAGTGGAGTGAATTAGCCTGATGGTGCACTAAAAGTTATTCAATTTTCAGCTGTTGAGACGCACACTCAAAATGCCTGTAAATTAACTAAAGAAAACATTGAATCTGGGAAGAACAAACAAAACACAAATAAGTGTCCTTGTTGGTGGAATTTATAGTTGATATTAAGTTGATTATCAAATATAAATCAGGGTTGACGTATCATTCGAATTAAAAACCTAATAGTGCCTTAATGTTTTTGTTTGCGCCAATAGAGCACTCCAGATGTACAACAAGCAGTACGTTCATTATCCCATAAATAATACCTCCTCGTTTATCATAAATGACTTCCCCAAAGTTTTTTTCATTTCGGCCGTGAATCTACAACAATGCAAAAGAGTGAACTTGATAAACATCTCCTCTTTTGAAACTCTGATGCTTCCTCGGTCAGTTGAAATCAGGACCGTTTCCTCTGGACACTAACAAGCCCACTCTAATCTGTGCTGTGCTGACAGTCAGTAACCTTTATACACACACCGATATGCAAGTGCCCTTGGATTAAACAATGAACGCAGAATCTAGATCCACCTGATAAATATAATTAAAATAATATCCCTGGGCAATGTGGACACTGCAGGTCAACACAGGAATCTTTCCTGCATGTCTGATGTTAATCAATTCAGTCTGTGGCAGAAACAAATCGATACAAATTAAAATCAGTACGCAGTTTCCAATCAAAAATAAACAAAAATCTTATGTATCATCACTGCAGTAAAGACAGGAAGTGGTTTCCTTGACGATGAACTCAAGTGCTCTTCCTATGGACATTAATGCAAACGTCGACACAAGCAATGTAACATAAAATAGAGCAATGTATTCAGACGCAGTCAGAGGCATTAAGGTAGAAAACATGTGTCAAACACAAGGCCTGCGAGTCCGTGAGATGATTTAATGCGGCCCTTTGTAGAGCATGAATAGTAATAAAAAAATGCTCTAGCCCATTCCTGAGCGCAGTTATGGATTTTTAAAGAAATAGCCAGAATGCTCATTCCAGCCACTAGGGGGAAACTTACATTTAAAAAAAACTCCACACGTGTCCAGCAGAGGGCACTATTAAGACTCAGGATATAAACAGCATATTATAGCCATGTGATAAATGGTCAGTCTGTCCCAGGGCGGCTGTGGCTACAATAGTAACTTACTACCATCAAGTGTTAAGTGAATGAACAATGACTATGTACCATTTTCACAAACATGTGGCACAGGCTAATAAAGAACAAAAAGTGTAAACCGTTGTTATTTATTAGGCCACAGTCCTTTACAATATAAGCAGCCTGCGACGCACCGTGGGGGCTGAATTTTGGCCCACGACCCAAACGAGTTCAACGCCCCTGACCTAGAACCTAGGCCCTGGGTGGTCTTAGCTGGTAGAAAGGCTGCTGCTAAATAATATATGATGCATTACAACAACTTCGTAATAACACTCGCACTAATACAATAGAGGATGGATCTCCAGCACTGACTTTATAAAAACAAACAAAACAAAGCGATATATACATTTCCTTTTAGTCTTACTTTGTGTGTTGATATTTGGCCGGGGTTGGCAAGTATGTGTGGTGTTGAGACGATATTGCAGGAAAAACAAGTCATTTAAAACAATTTCACCATATTGGAGCACTTAACAGGTATTTGATACATTTTGTGCGCTAATGTATTTCATCATCTTGGGGTTGAGCGCAGGATTAGTTTTGGTTTAGCTGCTAGCATCTATTAGTTCTGTGTTTGTCCTGGTTTTTAAATTATTCCTAAAAAAGTCTCAGTTTTCTCATTATTTAGTCATGTTAATTTGAGTCTGTTTTGGTCCGATTTGGAGAACGTATTTCTTAAGTTTAAGAACACTTGTAACAAAGCATTTTGAAACTCATCAATCATAAAAGTCTGGAAAGTTAATATGGAAAATTTATCTACTTAAGCAATCACGGTAAGTTCAAGGTCGAATAAGCAATTCAACAAACAAGCAAAGATATCTAACGCTCAGTGCAGTGCCAGCAGAGCGGACCAGCTGGTCACGAGCCACTAGCTTTAAATAAATGACTCTTATAAAAACAAAGATTTATGTTGGATTGTGCGTGTTTTGCCGCTGTAATGTTTCCCACTAAATCATAATGTGCGGTAAGTGTCAGCTAATGCAGGCAGGCCCCTCAATGCAAAGCAGCACGACTTCAGAATACTCCTCCGCGGCGCTTGGGGGAGTGCATGGTGAGGAGAACAAACATGTGTGCGGCGACTTTGGTTTTACTCACATTTTGCCGGGAGGTCGTATCCGCAGGTGATCTTGGCCTTGCCGGTTTCGCAGCCGTTTAGTGAGTGGCACTCGTCGAACAGGCAGGACCCCGCCGCTTTGTGTATGCACCCGTCAACTGAAACAGACACATGACAGGCAGAGGTATGAGGCCCGGCTCGATCAGACAGACAACAATTCTCCACGCTGGGCTAATTAGCTCTTTGCTTGCTTTATCATGTCAAAACAAGCACTCATTTAGAGAAACAGGACCAGGAACAAGCAGCATGTGTGTGTAATTTTCATCATTTTCTCCACTCCGAAATGATCTGGCTTGTATATCGTGTGTCTCTGTAGGGGGAGTGTGACAGCGCCTGTGTCTGTTACTGGTAAATATTGACGAGCTTAGGAATTAAATTAGCCGGGCCAGGATCTAATAACGCCTCCACGAAGCAAAATGAGACTGTTCTTCCTGTAATGCCTCTCCTCTGTCAACAGCCATGGGCCTATAGTACACACACTAACAACTGTGTAGGGTTTAGTGTTTTGTTTGAATGAATGAACGGCCAATCTCAATCAAATACCAACAAATAAACCTGATAAGGATTCAAACAGTAATACAAGTATTTAACTATTTCATTCTCGCTTTAAGTCCGAGACAATAACCACTGTCATGATCATACAGTAGGAGTAAACATTTCTGCATTAATTATAGTCTAAAATGTAGTCTGATCTTTATTTAAGTCACCAGAATGAGTAATCCAAGGGTTCACTTACTTATTCCTCCCTGTCCTGTGAATGTCTACATGCTATGGCCAATAAAAAAAAGATAACATGTAAATATTTGGGTGGTATTAGTTTAAGCAGACAATGTTTAGTCATTCTAGTGGTTTGAATATAGATCAGACCACATTTTATGACGAATTTAGAACTAAATAACCACATTTAATTAAGCCGTAACATCAGTTTTTGAAGACTAGAATTTAGTCACATTGGAACATGATACAGGCACCATTTTTAGTCACACCGTTGTGGATGTGGAAGAAATATGCCTTGCAGATCAATACATCTCAATTAATCTGAAAGTCAGTAGAGATTTCTTTGTGTATATTTCAACGTCAAACAGAAGATCCACAAAAACGTTGAATATCGCTCTGCGCGTTTTGTCGAGAGGAGATTTTTTTTTGTTCGTATTGCGCCATGCCCCTGATGAGAGTGTCCTTGTTCTACATAAACCGCCCCCCCTGCCTCCCCTCCTTCCTCCTCTCTCTTCCCTCACCTCTATCTCTCTCCCCATGCCTGCTCCTTAAAGTTTTAATTTTACCAGGTTAAGGCTGCGATACACTTGATTGATGGCGCGTCTTACAGGAGAAGGCAGAGAGATAGAAATCCACATTATCCGTCTCTGAAAGCCTGACATCCCTCCGAGAGTCTCTTATCAATCACCACGAGACATCATAAAAATCCTCCTCCGACTTGTCCTGCAGAGTCTTCGCAGCCATTAGCCCAAACAAGAGACAGAACAGGCAACACGGACAAATACAATGCTTTGTGTTGTGCGTCTTTGTAAGGGATCAGCGAGTGCGGTTAACGTGACACTAGCAGAAGTCTCACTGCTATTGCTGCTACCTATTTTGCCTGCAGAATCCTTCACTTCCTAATCTATTGGGAAGAAAAATATCCATCTAAAATTCTAATAAACCAGACTGTTCTAGATCCGTTAAGAGTCAATTTCATAGCATTATTATTATATATATTTTTTAAATAAATGATGCACAATCGCCTCCACAGGTCTAACTATGAAGGTCGATCGCACAGGGGCGGTTCTGTGGGCGTTCATGCACTAAGCCTTAACTGAGCATTGACAATTAAAACTCTTTTAATACTTATAAGCAGAGACACTGAGTAGCTGTACTTCAGGAGAAGCTACATCCCACAGTATTAACCTTTTAATCCCCGCCATAACCCAGGGCATTTTCTCTAGTTCAGCTTTACCCAAATCTGCAAGCTTACAGCCTAGAAAGCCAGTGGAAGACCTGCAAAACTCATCTAAACCAGGGGTCTGCAGTGCAGTGGCTCTTTGTCCCACTGGAGCAGCAACAAGTATATCTACAAGAAGAGCCGGTTCTGATTGAGTAATCCATTGGAACCGTGGGATTCCTTCATTAATGGCGCCTCTTATTGATGCCTACTTTTTTAAGAACCAAAACAAAGTGCACGTGCTGAAACATGTGCTTTTTCACGCTCGCCCGAGTTATTCAAAAAGGAATGGCTTGAATATCATCTTAAAAATAGAGGAAGGGAGAGAAAGGTAAGAAAATCACGAACAACCTGTTAATGTGCAGCTACTCCTCTGCTGGGTAACGAACGTTTTAGAAAAGGAGTGTCTGCCCCACTAAAATCGATTTAAATCCCGGTAATTTAATAACTATTAGCCTTTATAAAAATGCTTTGTATGATAGAAAGTTTATGTCAAAATGTCACTTCACTCTCTCGCCTGTTTAAATAAAAATCACAAGAAGCACATATTATAGTTTGTAGCCTATTTTTTAATGAATTGATAAGAGAAACGATAAAGAACCGTATCAATAAGAGAAATTATCAATGGTATTAATATTGCTAAAAAAATTCTACAAAGAAGTATTATATAAAACAAACAAAACATAATGAATCATTTCAATCAATATTAATTCATATAATTTTGTTCGGTCGTGTGGCTCTTTGAGATTTTCGTTTGGTTTGAAATGGTCTGAAATGGCTCTTTTGATGTTGTGGGTTGCAGACCCCTGATCTAAACGTATCAGTCAGAGGCTAAATTAGCACAGGGTTAGCATTGACGGTCTCGGGCTGAGGCTCAAGTGAATGATCGGGATGTGTGAGAGCTCGAAACCCATTTAGGCGACAGCTGAGGGATTTCACTCAAATACCTACGACTTTCACTGTAAGTAATTTAGGCAGTGCTTTAAAGTAAATATCCATTTATTTAATCAAATGTCCATTGTGTATCCTTTGGAAATGACTTATTATATCAAAACGAAAAGAAATCACACTTTTACGCTCATATAACTGTTCAAAACTCATATTAGTCCCAGGTACTTTAATTTACTTGAGGAATTATTATGGAGAAGTGGAGTAGAAATGAGAACAGGCGTCACAATATTTTTGATACAACACCACAATACTGTATAAGACTTTACAAAGAAGAAGAGAAACAGTGAAAACACGTCCTGATATCTATGGACCAATAACCACGCACAACCACAGAGAATACTGAAAATATCTTGATAGCTGTGTACTCCGTGTTCTAACATGTATACAATGTGTCTTTTGAAAGAAGACGCGCCTTTTTTTTTGCGAGTTTCCCTTTCCATCGCACTCAGATAAGTCAAAGACAACAGCTGGGCGGATGCTTTTCTCCTCCTATCAATCATCTTTAATGGACTGAGGGACAGGCGCTTGACAGAGACGGATCCTGATGGCTTTTCCAAGAAGTAACATGAGTGTGACAGTGATGTGCAGCCAATGAAAGCTGCTTAGCACCAAAACAGCTGCGCACCGGTACTGGTGCTAGCTCTAAACCCGGCATTTATCTTCCATACATTGAAATGCATTGCACAGAAGAGGCTGGTTTGTGATCATCAGGCGCACTTATTTGCATCATAATTGCTTCTGAACGTTGAGCAAACAGAGAATTGTCAAATGCGTTAAGAGCTTTGGGGCCTGCAGGAAGCAGTGTAACACCTTCCACACTGTGTTTAGTCACAGCTAACAGTTTAAATGATTTGTGTAGCAATGAAGCTAATGGGGCATTGTTTGGATGGGAGCCTCTGGTTAAGCCTCCGTCACAGGCGAGAGGGGTAATAACTATTCTCAACAGGGTTTGCCGTTTCATCAAAATGAAAAAGTGAAAAAGTCAAAGTGAAAAGTAATATAAATGTAAAATATAAATATCAAATATAAATGACAAAGTTGAAGTTTTAAAAAAGGTAAAGAATTTGTTTGTCCGAATATTGAGACTGAAAACTCAGAACAGGAAAGATTGCACAATTATGGCATTTCACAAACTAATACTGTAAAAACATATGTACAACGTTATTATATTACAATTTCTGCTTTCATTATAAAGTAGGCTTCAATAGCAGAACAAAAGGTAGTGTTAGAGGTGGCAACATTTCTAGATGTTAAAGGGGGGGTATTATGCAAAATCGACTTTTTCAAGCTTTACATCATGTTATTATGTCATTCCCCCATTAAAAACATGCCTGAAGTGTTGCCTTGGCACATTCACGTATTTTTGAGTCCTCCTAGGAACGCCCCCACCTCCTGGAGACGCCTCCGAGCTTTCGTCACCAGCCGAGTAACCAACCACTGCTCCTCAGTAGAACCCCCTCCCCACTGATGCCACAGACAGCGTGTGGAGGGGGCGTGTCGGAAAGGGTCTGAGGTTCTTAAAGAGACAGAGGCCTATTTCAAGACATTCGCTACAGCCATTTTGAGAGAGCAATTTTATACAAGGCAGTTCTTCTAATTTACTGCATTTACAGACCAACAGAAGGTTGTGTCATCATTGTAGTGTGCTATAGACTGGTGCTATGTGATTGAAAAAAGCATAATACCCCCTCTTTAACCTATTAATGTGATAAAAATCCTTTCCTAAGATTCAAACAAAGTATTGTTTTGATTTTGTGCAGGTGATTAAATCACATGACTGTAACATATCCTTAAGAAGTATGAAGCACACACTATGAAGGCACAGTTCACACAAGGGTCACACTGGAGCAGCTCAATAAAGCACACTATATTTATCAACTCAATCATCTGTTTAAATATAGTTCAGCTTTAATAATACGTCTTTTCCGAAAATTTTGTTGTTGTATAAGCATTAAATAAGCCAAAAAAGCAGAAATTATGATGAAAAACTATTGCGAACTACTCTATTACAACAGACTCAAGCAGTGGTTCGACACTTTTTCTGTATATACATTAACCTCTTAACCCCCACCTGAACAGAGCACATTTTCTCCAATATGGCTTTACCCAAATCTAAAAAGTTCTTGCACAAAGCGTCAAAATAGCAACAAAAACAAGAAGACGAAAATGAGAATGACAATGAAAGTGACAAAATAAAGCCATAGAAGTGTAACAGAAAAGTTACAAAAACGTGACCAAAACGTAACAAAAAAGCAATGAAAGTGCAGAAAAAAAGGGAGAAAAACAAGGCAAAAAATGTATTGAAAACACAATAAAAAATCCACAAAAAGGCAACAGAAGAGCGACAAAAAAGTGGCAAAAAATAGATGAAAAAGAATATTAAAAAAAGTGACGGGGCAACAACGGGAGGAATAGATCAGTTTAGATTACTTTTGTAGGTCTTAGCTTTCAAATGAGGCATTACCCTGGCCCATAGGCTGCAAGCTCCGGTCGAGAAGCTTTTAGATTTGGGTAAAGCTGGAATGGAGACAATGTGCTTGGCAAGACGGGTGGTAAGAGGTTAAAAGAAAAGTTTGCTGGGAAAGGCTCGCGACCCACTGAAAACGGTTCTCAGCCCAACAGTTGAGAACCACTGATTTCCCTCACGGCGAGAAGCCCTAGGGTGTCGTCTTGATCAGGATCCAGCATCTTAACTCCACAAGCCTGAATATAACAATACGTTAAACAGTAGTTTAAACAGTACAGGCACGAGAGCTGCTAAAAGTATAAACGTACACTGTGATCCCTTCTCAGTCATTTTTTTCATCCGTGTTGGCAGCATTTAATAATACCATCTACAGTTTTCATGAACCCCAGAGGACGCCCCTCTCCCCAGACACTTCCCTCTCATCACTGGGCTGATCTCAAACCTACACAAGTATCCTGGGATCGCGGTAAGGAAAGACGCACAGGCTTCTGCTTTTCATCTCAGCCGCTCCAGAATGAGATTGTGGATAATAGTTTTCAGTTTCCATTTTTCTGCAAGTGTGAGTGCCAAAGCTCTTTCCCTCGTGCCATTTGCAGCTTGTTCGAAACTTTGAAAATTCTGCTACTCATGTTCAAGGTGGTCTGCAAATAAAAATGCTGACAGAAAAGAGAAAAAGATTTAAGCAGGTGGTAACATTTAGAGGACAGCGCAGTGGTTCTCAAACTGGAGCAGGTAGAATCATCTGCTGCAATTTGAGACTTTATTCATTTTCATTCAATTTATGCTGCAATGCAAGACAGGTTTTATGTCATGTGTTTGAGTCACAAACAGACAAAATTAACTTCAAATACAAAAATTTAGGCTTCACGAATTTTGTTGACTCATTGCTTTTTTGCTGCAATTGCTTAGTTTGACCTTGTGCATAATGCATGACATTAAATAAACTAACACTCCCACTATTATGCTGCGTCTCGAGCGACAAAATGAGCATCGGCGCTCGGCAATCGGTAAATACCCTATTAGTCACCAAATTGAATCTACTGATTGCCAACTAAAAGGACAGCAGCATTCAAAGGGGTTCGCTAAATTTCCAATTCATTTATGCCTCGTTTGTGACTAGTTTCCATTTGAATTGCTCTATGCCTGGATGTAATTACACTACATTCACATGCTAAATAAACATAATGATGATGCACCTGTACTGCTCAATCAAAAAGCATGTCCTTTTCTCACACAGTTATCTCAATCTCACACCTACAAACCCGAAAGTGAAAGTGTTTCCGACCGTGCACAATCAGCAGCACAATGATTCTTCAGATGATGACGTTATGGAGGATATTTCATGTATTTACTCTACTCTACTATTTTACTGAGCCTTAATTCCTCAGGTAGGAAAAAATATACACATCCACCTCATCTATTTCCTCTCACAGCCTGTCTGTGTTCAGTGATCAGTAATAAATCAGTGATCAGTGTTCCGGATTAGCACAATTTGCAAAGTAGTGGTATACATTTCGATTATATTGTTCCTTATAGCTTGCTTGAAATCATAAAGTTGGTAAATATGTTTTAAAAGCTGTGATTGATGTAAGTGATTAGGGGTGGGCAATGTGCCAAAAAATCAATACACCCTAAGATGAGGATTTTCATTTATCATGATTTATGTACACTCAGTACGTTTTGATCGCCTTTAACTGATCTGAAGCCATCTACTGCTTCTTAAAGTTCACTGTGATTGGTGATGTTCGAGGAAGGAATCCGGGGGCGGACCGGGTGGAACACACGAGAATATGAATGCTAAAAAAAAAAGTGATTATCCAATTTCATCTGAGAACCTGTTGTTGAGACAAGATTTTTATTATGCTGTATTTCAATGTATATATATGTGACATTTTTGTTTCGGTTCCTAGTAGTTTTTCCCTAATATTTTTCCTGATTACAAAGAATTTGGGAAACACTTTTAACTGAGCAATTAATGCTGATTAGCAAAAAATGAGCATCCATTTTTCCACAAAAAGCCTGTTCTATTCACAAACAATTTTAACCAAAAAACATTCTAGATTGAGATCACAGCGCCAAAACTTGTGAACCCTTGGACAGAGGAAAAAGCCAATGATGCAGTACCTAAAGATCAAGCCGTGTTTGGAGAGTAGTATGAAAAGAAAACAAATAAATAATAATTATAATAGCCACAGCTGCCCATGGGGTAGACGGAAGCGAGTCTGCCAATCTGTGCCATCGACCACTCAGACCCCCACCAACCATTCACTCACACACACACTACCAGAGGTGGGTAGAGTAGCCACAATATTTACTCAAGGAAGAGTAACACGACTTTGAAGTAATTTTACTCAAGTATAAGTAAAAAGCAGTGGCCCAAATATTAACGCAGGAAAGAGTAAAAAAGAAGGAACTGGAGAAAATGTTACTCGTTGTTTCAGTTATGACAATAATGTGAAAATGTTATGATATTATGAAGAATAAAAAAAAGTCATAATTTCTGTGTGTGTCAAAATCAAGATTTGTCACTTAAAATATCTACTCACAGAGGCACAAGATACTTAAAAAAAAAAAACAGTATGGTTTGAAAAAAACTACTTGCAAAAGTACAATTACCTCAAAAAGTAACTGAAATGAGTACTACCCACCTCTGCACCCCACATTCACCAAGGCTTCCTGGTGTTCGGTCTCCCATGCAAAATCAACAGATGAATTGAAAAGACAATACAAAAGATAAAAATACCAAGAATGCTTGCTCTCTACCATTAAGGGCTACTCATTCGACACAAATGTAAACTTACTGACCTAAATTTATTATTAGCCTATGCCAAAAAAGAATCTCCCAAATCATAACCCACCCTCGACTTGCCGTTTTTGAAGTATCCATGGCAACAACACATTTCTCTCTCTCTCCTCCAGCACTTTCAGAGCCGAGCGCTGCCGGAGCCCCCTCCACAGTCCCACCTCTATGATTTACCACACTATTTTCCTCTGCACTCATTTCACTGGAGGAGATAATGACATGGATTAGCAGCTAATCAAGTGCCAATCAGAAATCTGGCTGAGCTAAATGTCAGGTGGAATATACTGGAGCCATTGTGGAGCATCCCTTGTGATACGGGATTATGTGCCCTAATCACTGCAATTTTGGTTGCAACAGGAGCCAGCCACGGCCTGCTCTGTACTGTAACCAGGCCAAAGGAATAATAATCTCCATTTTACCTATAATAACCAGGTAAACATGAGGGTTGGCTGTAACACAATCCCAGATGTTAAAGTGTCGGGAAACAGCTGAGGCTTACAGGACTCTCACTCCCCAGACGCTGCACTGTGGGTACAACAAGTGACATAACAGCCACAATATAATACGGCACACAGGCTGCCATTAAACTGGTGAATTACTGCTGCGGTTAACAAACCTCTTATAGGATTTTAAGAACATCTCTGAGATGGCAGAAACTTAAAAGCAAATGAAAAGAAAAGGAAAGTAGTAATAACTTAAGTATACCCCCCAGCAACACAAAATCATTAAACACAAATTGACCTAGAAGTTTTAATTCTACAATCAAGACTGATGCCTTTGTTTGATATACATCTTTCCTTTGTTGTTGTCCTGAAGTTGGATTTTCTTTGAGTTTTATTTTCTAAACCTAAAGAAAATAAAACCCAAAGAAAATCCACAGTTCGATTGAATTCATATGTACTTTGTCTTTGGGTTTTTAAGAACAGCCCTTCAATGTTTTGTCACAAATATATGCTCACATTAATGAGAAGTGGACACCGCATACAGATACAAGTTAAAACATGTAAAGTACAGCTAGGGTACACAGGGCCTACACTGCAGATCCCCACAGCTTCTGTCAGTTTACCCAGAGGCACCGGTTGAATATTAAGTCCATAGAACTTAAACACAAAAACAATATGCACCATTCTCCGATGATTTTTCCTGGTGTCAAACTTTTCTTCAAAGATATAATTAATAGCTCTGCAACATTAGAAAGCTCTGTGCCTACGAGGATTGACGGAGCAAAACAGAATATCCGTTTTTATTGTTTTCAATCACCTATGTGCAGCACTGAGGAAAACTATCTTGCCGTATTACAATTCATTGGATTGTTTAAAACAACCATGACACATTTGTGGCACCCCCCGCTGACATGTATACGCAGAATAAGCAGGTCTGGTTACCTCACGTGACAGCGTGGAGCCCAGACCAAACAGCTGTGGACGACCCGGTGCCATCCCTGACTGTGTTCACTGCCCAGGACAATTGTTATTGCTGTGTCCGTCACTTTTAAAGATGTTGTTTTACCGGCACTGTCCTGTTGTCCCGTTGTCTGAGCGGAGTCGCCCTGTCCTGAGCAAAAGTACACCGTCTGCATTCTTAAATTGTCAGCTCAGCTCCTTCAACATCCATAGCTTTGGATTGCACTCAAGACCTTTTCTTTCCCGGTCTTATTCTAGATCATGGCATAACTGAATTTCGGAGATACATTTGGGTTTTATTTATATCGATCAATTATTAATTGTGTAAAGCAAGATGGAAAACACAATGGCTGGTAGGATATAAGGAGCAGGAGCAGTAAACTTGAACTGTAGTTGCTGTAATAATACACTATCATTCTATCATGTAATCTGTGATGTCAAGTGCCAGAGAAGTTCTTCGTGTCAGAGGGAAGTAAAAGAACAAATTTCTCAAGATCTGTTTAGTTTATCAAAATTTCATCAGTTTAGAATCCATCCATCCTGGACCCATCACTAATGAAGTCTAAGGCCCATTACTGACCTTTCTTTTAAAATGTGTTTGTTTTGATAATTTGGCGCAGCTCAACAAACGCGACATGGTTTACATTCGCAGTCTGTCATTAGAACAACTATGACAGCAGACATTCTTTGGCTCTTGTCTCACTGTAGCCACCGTCTTTACCTCACATACTCAGCTGCTTGCCAAATGGTCTGCTTCCTGGTTCACTGACGGACTGAAATTCACCATTTGTGTCTCTTTTGAACCTCAAGGCTCTGAACTTTCTTTTCCGAGGGTGAGGCATTAATCAAAGTTAAACACAAGCCTCTTCCTGCTTCAATATGACGCTCATTTTTCACCTCTGACCCTTCATTCCGCCTGTTATTATAAACAAGCACTCCTTCAATGTGTCTATTATCGCTGTGTCTCCTAGGTTAGATTACCTTTGGCATCGTGGCTTTACTATTACTGCCAGGGGAGAAAAGAAGAAAGAATGGGGGAGATTGTCATTAGATAGTATCATATAGGCTCCCCCGGCAAAAGCAATCTAAAGAACAACGTGTGTTGGAGGCAAGTAGCAACACAAGCTCCCATTTGGCCTTAGAGAAGTTCTGTGAGCCGAAATAAAATATTTGCGTCTGTCCTTGTGAATTTAAAATGAAAACAAAAGGAGGTCCGTCATCCGATATAAGTTAAGGAAAAATATGTATGTTATATACTCATATTTCAATTAAAGCAGAACTAAGTAACTCATGCCCCTAGAGGCCATAAGTGCCACTGCAGGTGTCGTAGCATGTTGCGTTTTTTTTGTTACTTATTAATCAGTCATTAGTTCATGAGAGTAAATACAACGCTGACAGAAAAGACAAAGGGAGAGAGGAAAATGATCACATCCAGTTACACACTGGAGATCATTATTTTCACTGAAACTCGGCTGTAAACACTGTTTAAGTTTCTTCTTCGTGATTCTATTAGTGTATATTGCGCCTCCGATCCGGAGGCAAGAAAGTTGCAATTGTAGTTTTCTGGCAGAGACACCACGGGAGATGAAAGACCATTAACATTTGTATTACCCCCAGAGGGACCACGAAAATGATTTATTACGGCAAACAAGTTACTTAGTTCTTCTTTAAATGATCAAAGTCTTTCATATTCTCTTTGTTAATAGGTTAAGAAAAAGAATACAGGAGAGATATCACTTGCCTTAATCTCTTGTCTTACTTCGCCTAAACCTTGGAATGCCCTGGTAATGGCTAAAAGGCAATAAAACTATTCAACCCATTATTCACAGGCCTTCGAATAAAACTATTATCATCCGAGAATGAATCATCATAAATCATAACTGTGAGGTCAATTTTGCCTTCTATAAAAAGGATTTAAGCAAATCTTAACTTAATGCCTTGTGACAACCATCCATACAGAAAAGAGCATGTTATATTGGCTTACATCACACAGGAAATCAAAGTGGTGGAAACGTATGGAAACATAATTAACAACAACATAACATGGCGGGTATTTCTCTGTGAGGTTGAGACATCAAAAGGCCTTCGTGGCAGGGGTCTGAGGCGCGCGTACATTTACATTCGAGCTGTGAAGGTAGTTGACATGAAGAGGCACCGCTATACTCCACAAACCAGCACCTTCTCAGCGGGAGAGGAGCTAATCTGGAGCTGCCAGGAAAATCATCAAATAAAGTGTATGTTTCTTTAATTTGTAGAGTATAATCCTGTGGCTGACCACTGAGGGTTTCCGACTCAGATCAAAAGTCTGATCCGATGTAAATTATTGACTAGACATATCTTGTTTACTGCAGTGGAAGCCAAAATACTCTTGCACTTGTTGTTCTTGTTCTTTTTAATTAGGTTTATTCAAAGCAATGGAGGAAGCCTTATTTGGCTAAATGTGTGTCAACATTAATGAGAATTGACCAAGGAAAATTATGTTAAAAACAAATTAGTTCACAGAAGCTGGGAACGTTTGTTTACAATATAAATAGGATTGTGCCAAGTTTGTCCAAACATAATGGCTTTTGCAGGAGTCCATGTTCCAAGCTTTTATTTACTTTCAGCCATTTCTAATGCCTTGCTGAAGGATTATAGTATATAAGTTTTTGCTTCTTTTTAAAAGGCGGAACTAAGTCACTTATACCCCTAGAAGCCAAAAGTGCCACTGCTGTTTTTTTTTTACTTATTAATTGTCCATAAGAGTAAATACTACATTGATAGAAAGGACGCTCAAACTTGGCTGTAAAGTGTTAGCCTGTTAGCTTCTTGTTCATGATTCTATTAGTGTGTATTGTGCCTCCTGCTCTGTGCAAGGAAAGAGGTTTTCTGGCCAGTGACACCAGGGGAAGATGAAAGAGCCCCCAATCATCACATTAAAACTTGTATTAACCCCAGAGGGACTACACAAAGGATTTATTAAGGTAAACAAGTTACTAAGTTCTGCTTTAAAACTTTGCAATTTCCATCAAAATAAAAAAATATTTTAATGAAGTGGCAAAAAGCTAACGCACATGATGCTTATGTTAACTTCTTTTTCTTTTGGTCTTGTCCAACTGGAGTAATCTGTAATATGCACTGGCTTTCTCTCGACTCTCTCCTTTTATCAAGGCTTGGGACTGTATGTGGTACTTCAAATAAATCGTGGTTTCATACAAAATTCACACTGACTTGACGTTACTGGGTTCAGCTCTGATTAGAGACTTCCGGACTGACTGGAATGCAGGTATTTTCATCTCCATATAATTAAACACTAGCGCCTGTAGAAATCGGCCTTTTCTGCGAAGCTAGGCTAATAAGGGACACGCTAATGTTGTGAAAACGCTGTTTGAAAACACAACCCCCAGTGCGGCTCCCGGCCAATTTCATCATAAATTACTTCCACAGCACAAAGGGTTCACGGTGGAGCCGCCCAAGAGAGAGGCTGCTTCTGCGGCTGCCTGATGGTAAAGGATGGTTTTCTAAGAACAACCTGGTGAGAGGTGAGAGTTGAAACACAAGCACTTTGTTCAATGCAACAGAAAGACGGGGCCAGACAAATGCGTGCCATTAATGGGCAATCTGAATAGCAATAGCTTGAAAAACCCAGCGAGGAGGAAAATGGTGAGGACTTTGCAGCTTCAGGCTTGCGCATTTTAAAACTTGTGTAATTGTGAAAGCGAAGAATGATTCGTCCACTGAATGAAAGGCCTGTGCATTAGGATTAAAATGCATAAACAGCTGTTACTCTTTTGCATGCTTCTACGGGTTTGCTACTGGAAAGTGCCTCTTCAACACAGCCTTCAACCCTCTTTCTTACATTAACATTTGTAAAGCCACACAGAACACATGCCAACACCAAGGAGTGCTATACAGCTACGACTGATGCTAAAGCACACCAAACAAAGACAATACATTCAAGAACAAAGAGATAAAAATGAAAATATTTTTTTAAAGTCAACATTTTTATCAGGGTTTATCGCTACACTGGGAACCGTGACATCCCTATTTTTATGAATACATTTGTCTTTGGGAAAGGTAGTCCCACATTCTTAGTTAACCACAAACAAAGCACAAGATAAATACGGTATGACTCAAACATACAAGAATAACCACCTGACACTTCGCTCTGTTGGATTGTCAGAGCATCTGAACCCAGCGTGTGCAGGTCAGGTCTTACTCTTACACTTTATGTAAGATCAAGCTTACTCAAAGTGTAAAGGTGTGCCCCAAGGGTCTGTTTTAGGTCCACTGTTATTAATTACTTATATTAACAATATTGACAAAATTGTGTCTGATGCTGATGCTCAGGCTTTCTGCAATATATATATATATTTTTTTTATTTAGGTCACCAAATAAATACTTAATATATACTGCTTATTTAGTGATGTCACAGTGCACCTCTTGTTTATGTTGATGTAGTGCATAGCTTTAAACCCACAGTTAAAACTATTGCAAGCCATACAAAAGCTGGAAAGCACATCAGGATGGCTGAAAATAAACTCGAAGACGCAGAGGCAAAAAAAAAAAAAAATTAGCGTGATATTTCATTTTAAAAACCAGCATGATGCCCATCTTTCAGAAAATATTGCTCTTCTCAAAAAATCAATACAGATGCAGGTGATGTGTTTTCATTTTCTTTCTGAAATTACAGCTACAGTGCTGCAAATCATCATCAGTTTCTATTAGGAAGACATTTTCAACGAGATCATAAAAATGCTACCTACACATCAGGGCATGGTATTATATGGTAGGTGGAAAAAAAAGTGACCAACTTCATAAAAATCTTGTCATTGCTTTTGCAGAAAATAAATGAAAACAGTCAATATATGCCGCCATTCAATGTACATAATCAGAGGAATTGTTGACAAAACGCCTCATGGTGCAATAAAATCATTAGCCTCGTGTAACTGAAAGCAAACATTGGGCAGCATACCAGCAGGCGCCCGGGTCGGGTTTTCAGTCTGTGTGGAAATCCTCTGCAGTGATTTATCTGATGGCCAATGACAACTTTCTTGCAGGACCCGAAGTGTGCGATCTATTAATTGAGCCCGTGTTGGCGCTGAGGAGATTAAGCGAGTGCAGCTGCCCACTCCCGAGGTCTTCCCCCCCGGCCCAGCTGTGAGGCACAAATCAAAGGGCCGTGGCACCACCTCCATCCTCTGCATTAGGCCGCCGCTAATGGAAGTTCACACGCTTTTCTTTGGTAAACATACCTGGGATGTGGGGGAGAGCATGACAGAAGCTTAATCTACTCTATTTGTAAAACGGCGCAGCTCAAAGTCCACCAACACTGCACACTGTAAAAGACAGAAGGTTTGGAGCGATGAACAAAGAAAGGATGAAATGATTGACTTATGTGCCATTACCAACTCCCCACTTGTCCATAAATGATCGGCTGGTGCCCACACCTCTAAACTGGATTGTACCTCCAACACTCCCCCCATTTAAAAGCCCCAAATGTCCTGTACTGTCTCCTCTTGTGAAGACCCCTGTGTGGGCCTACAACTTGGAACCAGGCTTCGCGGCATGAAGCAGCAGAGACCAGGATTAACCAGAATGATCCTTTCATAATTATACCGTCATGATTCTAGCCTCTCCTGCGCTGGTCCTTTTAATTACGCTGATAATTTCTCTCTAGAGAACACCCGCTTTAGCATACTTACCGGCTATTTCAAAAGCGGGAATTTTCGAATCTGAAGTTCCACACAAATGACTGTCGATGCTCTATTCTGCCAGACAATAGTGGTGAAGGTGTCAAAAACAACAAAGAAAGTGTATAATAATGGCCTTTGTTGCTATATAATCTAAAATGGCTGCCAATTTCTGTTAATGGAAAGACATACATTTACATTAGCTACTTTCAAAATAGGTCTTCTTGCTATTCAAATAATTTTGATTACAGAAACAAGTACTGTTCCCATTAATAGGGAATGTGAGCTGGGATTTTACCTTATTGATGTGTTCTTGCAATAGTAATTCTTACCCTAAGATGCTACAAAACAGTAAAAGTTGGGACAGACCAACAAGAAGTGCACTTGCATTTCTCTTGGCATTTGGATATATGGGTCCCGTCTCAAGAAAATTGGGAAACAGTGCTCGAAGTCTCAAAGGGCATGTTCACTTTGGCCTTTTCCTTGAGTAGCCGTGTTTCAATGGCTTCCTCCTCCCACATGTGCCTGCAGTCTGACCTACAGACTCTCCTTGAACAGTCCTTCCATTAGACTTAAAAGTGGGTGGATCATGCATGATTGTGACTTTAAAGCTACTTTTGTGCATCTCAGCATTGATATTTCACCTAAAACTTATCTCGGTGTGTGGAAAAGAGACTATCACTATTGGCTGTGTTGGCTTTGTCTCATAAAATGATTGGAACACCCTCTGTAGGCAGCAAGAGGAACCAAACACGTTAAAAACAATGTACAAACCTTGTTTTTTATATGGCATGAAATTGATGGCACCCTGATAACTGCAGTTTGAGTGTTGAATACATGATGTTTTATGGGTTTTAAAAGTGCAGATGTTTTTGATGAGGGAACAACACAACAAAGCATGTTTTGCATGATCTGCCCCCTTTAAAAATGTTTTAGCTGATTACATTTGCTATGTAAAGAAATTGTCAGATTCTTTGACATTTTAATGCAATACCAGCAAAACCACATGAAGCAAAATGGATAAAATGAGAAAAACATGGCAGCCTTGTTTTACAGTGATTCTACGCTTGTGATTGGGAAACCCTTTTGGTTCCGCATTTAGATCGCAAAGCCATGATATCGAATGAAAGAATACTTTTGATGCCTTCAAATAAGGGCACACTCCAGAGCAGTAATTTTGACGATGATGGAAGCCAATGGCCTTTCTGTGATGATATGTGGACTTACACTACACTACGCTGTCACCTAAATCAAAAGTTCTTATCAATTTTCCCTTAAATCTTCCAGGTCAGCATGTGTGTCATCTGAGGAGAGCAGCAGCAGTGATGGATGTTCAAAGAAAAGCGGTCTTTCCTCTTTGTTTAGCAGCCAATGTCTAATGACTTCCTCGTAGCCTCTCGAGAATTCTCACCCTCCATTTTTCACGACAGGAAATATTAAATCCATTTATGTCATAATTGGTGATGTCGTTAAAGAGGAGATTAAAATATTATTAAAGTCAGATTATGTGGTGTATCAGGGCTGAGCTACCTCCTACCGAAACAAAAAAAAAAAGGGAAATGGGAATGCTTTAAACTGCTGCCAGGCAACGGAGTGAGTGGGTGTTATTAATGCCTATATAGAAACACAAAGTAATGAGTTGAGTGGTGGAAGGTGTCAATATAGAGTGGTTGTGGGCAGGGGATCCACACTGGTCACATGAACAAAACAAAAGAAAATGAGTGAGGATACAGTGGCGTAGAACAAGTTGTGGTTTTCTTCTAAGATGCAACAATAAAAAACAGGTACTGGCTCCATTTTGGGAACGTTTCCAATATTTCATCATTTTGGAGTACTGTGTACATATGATTATGCAATGCAACACCTGTAAGCGCCACAGGGTCAATTTAAACTCAAAAACTATATTAATCTCCCATTAATACAGAGCTGCCCTTCCCAATGCTCAGGACATGTATAACTCCTGTTATCATTATCACTGTTCTTTTAAGGATGAGATACAAGAATGAGAAACGTGTCCAGATAATCGTTTACTGGCCCTTTCTAGGATTCTAACCTGTAAGCCAAATATACACCCATGTAGATACCCACTGAAGGAGCACAGAGTACTTGCATTCAAGATTTTCTCACTGTGAGGTAAACTATGCCCATCTGTCTTACTGCCTGACAACACTATGGGAGTCATTGAAATATCCATTATACAAGGACATTCATGCCCTTTGGAACGACAGACGCCGCCTTTTCTCATTTTTTATTCAACAGGTGAGGCAAGATATGGGACAATCGGTTTGTAATCTAAAGAAATAACACACATTTGTTGCTTTGAGTTGCAGCAGTGATATCTCCTTTCGCTATCAATGCCGTAAAACAAACCACACAGTTTTAGGCTTTTATTCTCTACAAATACAAATCTATCTGTTAACACTCTTATAGAAACATTTTCACAGTCGTCAGCTTTAAAATGTGTTGATTCAGACATTATACTCAAAGTTGTCCAGCATGTGGGCCTCAAACACCACAGGAGTTAAGAAATGCCAGTCTCGTTGCACTTAGGGTCCCAGAGACACTGAGTATCGTACACCTTGCTTCCAAATACATTCTGTTGACATTTGAGACTCGCACTTTTGAGTTTTAAGTTGGAGAGAAAAGGTACGGATATAATATTTGGGATTCTGCTTCTGCATAAAACGAATGCAAAACAAAACCGCAAGACACTTTCAAGTTTATGTACAAACTTATACAAACTCCACTGACTGTAATTAAAAAGGCTATCTGTGCAAAGATATATCAGGATCAAACTATTTTTACATCCAGTATCAATAATGTTGATGTATTCCTTCTAGCACTGTGCATCTTCTTGTACAGTTCATGACCCTGCTGCGGTATTCTAATGTAAAAAGAAGAAGAGATAAACCAACTTTCCAATGTTTGTTTACTGAAGTTTAAATGTGGGATAGATCTGGGATGCAGTCAAAATCTTAAACACATTTTTGTGCTTTCTAACATTACACTAAAAAGGTTAACCAAGGTCCAGAAAGTGCAAATAATTTGAGTGAGCTGTGCTTACAGTGGCCTCAGCCTGCCCACAGCACAACAGAGACAATAGAAATATCGTCTGGGATTAAAGTGCTGCTCTCCCACTCCACTTCTCCTCAAATGGCCTCCATCTCAGAGCGAACAGTGCATGAACTTTCAGCATGACAGCCCCCAGCTCAGAAGAGGCCCATTCCACAAACTACATCTGCCAAAATATGCCTTAAACATGGCAGAATATCCAATAAACAATTTTATGCAACTCCTGTTCTCTCGGAAATATGCCGTTACAGGGAAACACAGTCTAAACGTCTTGTTAACTGCAGCGTAAATGTATTTTGCAAACCGCAGACATTACTTCGTTCCAAGGTAGCTTTGGACGAGAGAAGACAAGGAGCTGACAGAGACCAGTGGCAGGACATGACTGATTGATTTCATTTGTGACCGTCTCTGAGGTTTGTATGGTGGCCAGGTGTACAACACCTCCATATTAATGGGCAGTGAGCAGGTCTTGGGCAGTGGCCAGACATTATGCCGGGTTTAAGACAGCGACAGCCTGGAACGCTCGCCAGGTCCTTTCCAAGTCTAAGCAATCTGCAATGCAAATCAATCAGCAGTGTGGCCAGAGCAGAGCACTGCGGAGCAGGCTGCTGGAGCAGTCGCTGTTGAAATGATCTCTTTCTCTGTTCAGAACCATCCCTCTCTGTCAGGTGCATGACCACCTCATTGCCATTGCTCCAATTAGACTGGGCTCCCCAGAGCAGCAGCGTGATGGAAGACACCATCACTGATTCACAGCTTATCTCAATCAGCCTAAATGTGGATGTTGGAAGCCTTTGGTCCTTTTTGTTATG
The DNA here is from genome assembly GCF_951799975.1 of Gobius niger. Classification (NCBI taxonomy): domain Eukaryota; kingdom Metazoa; phylum Chordata; class Actinopteri; order Gobiiformes; family Gobiidae; genus Gobius; species Gobius niger. The sequence goes on from NC_136858.1 coordinate 26,746,289, forward strand.
GCTTTGTATGATAAAAAGCAGTCAAGGCATAGTGAAAGGCAGTGGTAAACTAATTCAATATTAAAAATTAAATATGCAATTGGTACAACAATAGAGTTCCATACAGAACCGTTTGCATATTACATTCCCATTTCTTGCATAAGTCAAAAACGAAAGGCAAAACACAATAGAGCCAGAAACGACATCAAGGTTTCCGTTTTCTTTGTCTGAGCTCAGGAGAGTGAGACACGGAGACAGCCCTGTGGATTTGCTCATATCCATCTCTCAGATCATTCCTGCCAGAGTGGTGCTTAGCAGGTGATCACATCTGATGGGGATTCTTCTGTCATTTCACTAAATCGTACATTTCTCCTGACCCTGTTGCTATGGTTGCAGAGCAGCGGAGGAAAACTGGGCGGCTAACAGTAAATCTTTTCATTGATCACTTGGTTTCACTTTCATCATATCAGCTGGTTAAGATGAAATGCCTCCCTGGATTGGAGCTCTCACATAGAGGAGATTAAATGGTTTGATAAAAATGCTGTTCTCGATAAAAATGCTGTTCCTGTTGGAAAATGGCAGAAATGTGTTGATTATTCTTAAGGCACAGGAGAAAAACAATCTGCAAAGAAAATGATTTAGTAACCTATTTATTAAATAAATGTAACACTGGCATGTATTTGTGACAGGACTGGAGGGCAGGCGTAATGAATGGGTGCTCTGGAGTCATTTAGAAGAGATAAAAACTAGTTTAGTTTAATTAGATTTCCGAACAGGAGGGGGTGTTGTCCCAGTTCTGAATGAGAATAGGCATTGTGAACATGCGGCAGAAGCTCCTCTAAAATACATGATAGAACTGCATTTTAATCAGTGCAGAGTGAAAAGCCAAATCCACACAGCGGGAGCGTAATCACTGCTATTTTTTCACAATTTGTTATGCTTATGTAAAAGATATTGGAGTTAATTATCTATAGAAGGGAATCTCAAAATGTCAAACCTCAAAATAAATGCTCAGATGATTCAAATAAAATGACCACTCACTCCCTCACCTCGCACCAAATGCAAGAGCCGGGATTTGAATTGCCAACCTTTCAGTTATAAGGCTCTGCCACCTGAGATAATTATACAGTATTTGCATCCAGAAATTATGACCATTTAAATGCATCCAAGTAGGCGTAATCATATATACATACTGATCAAAAGGCTTCCCACAAAACCAATAAATTAGAAGCAAGAGCACATTTCTGTAACGTCTTAACCCCCACCTGAAACCGAGCACATTTTCTACAGTTTGGCTTATCCAAAATCTAAAAGCCTAAAGCGTTAACTAGGATGAAAACACAGCAAAAAAGTGAGCTTTCAAATGAGGCATGACACTGTTGCTCTCCAGTTGAGAAGCTTTTAGATTTGGGTAATACCGAACTGAAAAAAAAAATGCATTCGGTTCAGGCGGGGGGGTAACTACCGTATTTTCCGGACTATAAGTCGCACTTTTTGTCATAGGTTGGCTCGGGGTGCGACTTATACTCAGGTGCGACTTACATATGAAAATATATAATTTCACATGCTTGTTATTTTGACACTGACAGCCGCTAGAGGGCGCTCTATTCTTGTGTACCAGTATCTGCTACTCCTGTACCATTGAAGAAAGAAAGTTTGGAGTGAGTGAGAAACTTGTGAGAGACAAGACAGGTTACTCTTACTGCAATGTGATGCCGGGAGAGGCTTGTGCAGTTATGCCTCCGTGCCCAGGTAGTTGCCAAGGCTGGTGCGACTTATACTCCAGAGCAACTTATATTATACAATATGTTTTTTTTTTCTCGTCATTATGCATTTCTTGGCTGGTGAGACTTATACTCCGGAGCGACTTATAGTCCGGAAAATACGGTAACCCTTAACTGCAACTACAAACACACTCTTACGATGCATCTGTTATTCTCCACAAGTAGTTCATACTTTAAACGTATATGCTATGAAAATGCATTCAATGTATTAATAATCTTAGACTGAGACGGTACACTACAAAGGCCTGTCTCCAGAAAAACCCTCACCACAGTCCCCACCTGTGATTGTCTGCTGACCCTTGATCTCGCGCAGTTAATTTGAGCAGTTTAAGGGATGGCTTGCGGTCTGAATATGTCTAAATGCACGCTTCACTGAAGAGTTAAATAGCAGGTTGTGGCTGAAGAAAAAAAAAAAATCAAGCAGTTGATTAGAAATCATCCTTAAGCGATGCCAGACAGGGCTCCCCTCACCTGCTGCAGCTCGCATGAAATAGAGGAGGCAGATGTAATCGTAGGCTCAAGGCTCGTGGAGGATGTCCTCATATTTTGAGCCACGGACGCCCACCTGATTTAGAGCATATGTTGTTCAAGTGCCGCTGTTACAAGCCCCTCTGACTGAGCTGACAAGAGAATGACTGTGGATTGAGATGGAAAACAAGCCTGTCGTTGTACGCACCTCAGAGGACACTCGCTTGAACTACACACCAATCAATGGGAACAATTAATGCCCCCATGACGAGGGGTTCCTGATTCAGCAGCTAATTGGATAGATCTAAAGAGGTGGAATGGATGACCCCCATGACATCCCCCCCCCCCCGCCTCCTGAAAAAAGCCGCGCCTGGGGACAACCTTACGAATGACCCCGAGTTCAAGGGTTGATCAGGACGACCTAGATTAACCCTCACAGGCGCACTAGGACGTTAGCAACAACTCAATTCATGTGTCAGAAGATCGCTGCGCATCTGGTACACATTCTCCCAATAAGATTAAAATGATAGAATAATCAGCCATGACACGTGGATTTCTGTTCATTCAATCCCAAAGAATCTGGTAGCCTACAGGGAAACGTTGTAAACAGTTCGGTCTTTTGTTGCTCTGAATGAATGAGCTTTAATTAAATAACAGCAAACATTTCTATCTGACACAAAAGGCAACTCATACTAAAAAATTTCACAAAGCATACAATACTCTGCCGCAAAATGTTTTATATAAAAACACCCTACCGTGCCTTCAACTCTGTGTTCGGTCAACCACAATATGTAAGTAATTTATCAATCTCTTTTAGTTTGAGTATTTATGGATATTAGTTGGAGCACACCCTGTACAGTGTCCAGCTAATAAGTGCTGGGATGATTAAACACACAATTGTACAATGTCCTTGGTGGATTGTCAGAATAGTAATTGGATATGAAATATTTTGATATGAAAAGAAGAATGTTGAAAAGATCTTGCTATCACTATTATTTGAAAATAGAGGCACTTAATGGCTTCTTTTGACCCGATTTGTTTTACAAGGAAGAGGTTTTTAGGTTTCAACCTGCACAGAAAGACAGAAAAGCGAGAGTAATTAGGTGTACAAAGACAGGCTGGCCTTAAAAGTCGTGGTTGACTTGGCAGGTGTTAATGGGATGTTTGAAAGTGCGAGGTTTGTGGAGTGGAAGCCACATCTCAGACAGTCCCAAGCCTCAGCAGCAGAAGACAGTCACCCAGAGGCAGGTCTGACGTAGACTGGCAGCAGTTACAGAGTGGCTGTTCGGGCCTGCACTACACTACACTACACTCAAAACCAAGAATAAGAGCCAGCATGCTAAATGTTACAGCATAGAGACACTTTAAAGGCATCACGGTGCTGAAGGTTCCAAGTTCCCAGGTTCCATCTATCAATCTTTCTCTGTGGAATTTGCCTGTTTCTCTCCCAGTGTCTGGGGGGGTTTCCTCCGGGTGCTCCAGTTTCCAAATCAACCAGAACCGCATGTTAATCCTTCAGCCTGGTTCTGACCATTAAGCCTGGCTCTACATCTGAAGATGGCTGCCTACTGCTCCTTATGGGTAGCCCCAGCGGCATCAAAGGATGGGTCAAATGCAGAGGATGATTCTACCTATAGGGACAATAAAGAACACCTTAAACTTTAAAGGAGGTTGTTTGTGCTGATGAGACAATAGTGGCATCAACTTTGTAAATACTTGAGATGCACCGATCAGGCTTTTTTGCTTCTGATACTGAAACCGATACTGGGGGTTTGAGTATCTGCCGACATCAACCGATACCAAGAGACTTTCTTAAAAGTGGCTTGCTCTGAGTGAAAAAGTGAATGGTCCTCTTTTCTCCATCATGAGATCGATTAAGTCTTATCTTTTCTTCCAAACAAGATGTTACATATCAATGATTAATTATATCTATTAAGTCTATAAACTGTAATGGAAAAACATTAAACAAGGGTGACTGGGCTTTTCTACACCAATTATCCTTGGCTACATGACACATCAAAATAAACAACTCACATAAAGTGATTTGATCAATGTAACTGTTGCAATACAAATATCCAGCAGTGGCCAATTTTATTTTATGACTATGTGATCGTATCATATGTTCTGCCAAGAGAACAGAAAAGGGAGGATCCGAGGCACTCTGACTTACAGTTAAAAGTCCTTCATTTTAACATTGAAGGACTTTTTGGTCCTTCAATGTTAAAAGGTCGACTAACGCGTTTCAACCGCAGGTTGGTCTTCCTCAGGTCATACCAATATTTTCTGCCCAGCTTTGATTAGCGTTTACAGATGCGGAACTTACCCTGTGATTATCTTCTCCAGGTTCTGAGCTTCAAAAGGAGATACAGCATGTCCATATTCACTTTTATTTAGCTGTTGTGTGTGCAGTAGTAGAGGAAGTGGATCTGTCGCTTGGCTGGGCACTCACTGATTTAATTCAATGCACTCACTGGGAAAAACGTAAATTAGCACATATGCCTTCTGTTCACTATGTTCCAGTATCTGACACTCAGTGTGGTGTTAGTCATATATGAACAGATTTGATGTAGATACTAGTAGCTTCACCTTTTCTTAAAACCACAATGGTATGAACTAGTGAAAGTGCAAACTGATAAGTCCGAATATCAACTGAACCCTATAATTTGAAATGCCAAGAAGTGGCAACATGTAACCTATAATCAATACCACCTTTGCAAAACTAGTTGTTTTCTAACAAATATACACTGGTTTGACGTTTTGAGGCTGTGCGGTATTTACGAGTAGCATGCATTCCTACTAAAACGAGAATTATTGTGATAAGCTTTTTCCTGTGGCCATTAAGTGTGCCATGTGTTCCTGCAGCTGAAGAAACCTGAGTGCCGAGATGAGCGAATAAATTGCCTGTATCACAATATGCATGGAGTAGAGCAGCAGGCAGAATGGCCATGTTAATTATTTATGGAGGGAAATGTTGCTTTCACTAACAGGTCAGGCCTCAAATGCTGCCTCAGACACTTAACATATGCTACTGCAAAACCATTAGCGCCTCTTCTCACTGCTCAATTAAAAACACACACATTCGCATAGAATAACATTTATAATAGTGACATTTCTGCAAAAAACAACACCGTACTTTGTGGCAGAAGACATTTCAGACTGTTTGTTTAACACTTGGCATTTCTTCACAAAATAGAACAAGCCAGATGTTGCTAATTTACAACAAAACATAAAATGATTATGTAAAAGCACAGCTAAAACATAGTTGTAATCTGGAAAGATCAGGCGTAACATTATGACTACTGGCAGGAAAATTGATCTCTTTGTCCAAACTAGCTGTGAAATATTAAGCAGAGAGACCATTTAGTTGCAAGAATGTCGGGGGGACAAAATCACATCTAGATGCAGGAGCAGATCCAGTCCACAGAGACACTTAAGCTCAAATTGCTGGACGAGAATAAATTGCTGGCTTTGTGAGACAGTTGCCGGATCACATTGAAGTTTGTCACCTGTGGGGTCGGACAATACTGACGGTGCTCAGTATTGTCCGACCCCACAGGTGACAAAAGTTCTTATGCCGCAAAACTTAAGTTGCTGACAAAGCTAAAAAAGCTTTTTGAGAGAGAGGTAGACTTTACTGTGACTGCCTAGTACAGATGACAGCTCATGAACTTTTATACACAATGTAAATCCCCTATACGACTGAGCGAAATATGATCACTATAGGAAAGTGGTCAACAATACCAAACACAGCAATTTATCATGTGACTAACTTAAAGCAGAACTAAGTAACTCATGCCCCTAGAGGCCATAAGCACCACTGCAGGTGTCGTAGCATGTTACGTTTTTTTACTCATTGTCCGTGAGAGTAAATACTACGCTGACAGAAAAGACAAAGGGAGAGAGGGATATTGTACATCAAATTACACAATGGAGATCTTTTTTTTTCGCTCAAACTTGGCTGTAAATATTGTAGACCGCAGTTAGCTTTGCCAGTAGCCTATTAGCTTCTTCTTCATAATTCCATTAGTATGTATTGCGCCTCCAATCCGGAGGCAGGAAAGTTGCAATTATGGTTTTCTGGCCATACCAGGGGGAGATGAAAGACCCCCCAATCATCCCATTAACACTTGAATCACCCACAGAGGGACTACGGAGAGGATTTATGAAGGTAAAGTTACTTAGTACTTCTCTGACTAATGATACTCTCTTTTGGATTGAAACTCCTGTAAGATAAAAAAGTACGTCCGCTCAAAGTTGTGGCTCAGAATTGTGTATTGTAAGAACTACAATGTCTCTTGCATCAAATCACTGCAGCCCTTCTCCAGCTTCAACTATCTGAGACCATCTTTCGGCTGAATTGTTACTTTTGTGAAGGATTTAGAGAGACACGGTGCAATGCGTTTGGTATTGCTTCCTGCAAATTGCCAGGTTGAATAACAGACTTTTTTGTTTGTTTCTTTGTACTTTGATGTATCCCACTGTGCGTTCTCTCCCAAAACTTGGACAAATAAATCGCCGTTTTCAGTCCGCAGATGAGGAGAAATCATTTATGTTATAGATTTCCTGCTTTACCATCAAGGATTACCCTTTCAACCTTAACCTCTTGCTTCCTTATTGGCTTAGCTATTGATTGCCCTCCATATACACTCTTAAACCTTCAAGGTGACCCATAACTAATAAACAATCCAGCAAAAGTGTGCCAAATACACATGGCTAAAGAAACAAGAACAGAATCAATTTTTCAAAGTCCCGTAAGTGCAACGGTTACTGCTGCAGTAATACATACATATATTAATGTAATGTAATATTACATACTACAGTGAACAGTATGAAACTGAGGAAAAATGCTATTACTATAAACGGCTAAGAATCTATTTTAAACAATTATCAAATATATGCATGTAGAGACAACACGCCTAGATTGTTTATTTGTGTAAACCTAAAAAAGGGAAACCTTCAGCTCGTAATGCACATTTTTAATAACTTCGGAATAAGCACAGAAAAGAGAAAACTGAATAAAACAAACTGTTTTACACGTTGCGAATACGACAACCATTTTGGCAGAGGTCTAAATTCTAAGCTTGCCATTTTCTATTTTTGTAATGGTATTCCACTGAAGGGCAATGAGCGCAGAATTGTAAAGCAAAAACAATCCCATCCTTTTTTAAACTCATGCTTAATGCACCATCTCTCAAAGCTCTATTAGAGCAATAGTAGCTACAACACAACCTTCACATCCAACGGAACAATATATTCAGATTAGCAGGGCTTGGAGTGGATAAGGACTGCACATGGCATTGTGCTGTGGTTGCCACTGCTGCAGGAGAGGGTCACGATGAGGAGTGTGATAAAGAGGGAACATCTGTCTCAGAAGTGTTCCTCTATTATCCGTCTATTGTGAGGGATCGGCACCTGAGCAAACAAAGAGTACCCATTATGTGATATGCACTAAAGCCTGTGCCGCACCTTTACATGAGCACCAGACTCAGAGAAGTGGCAAACAAAAGGGAAAAAATATTGTAAAGGCTCTCTACATATTTTAGTCTGGTGTGAGCTCCTTAGACAAAACCAACAATGGCCATTAGTTATTAGGAACCTCTGCCCCTTAGCGCCACTGAAAATAGCTTTTAATGCTGCAGCGGGAAAGAGGTGTTGCGCCGTTTGTGTTGTTTTGCGTCTCTCTGCAAAAATCCCTCTTTAAAATCAACACTTGACCTGCTTCCACACATTGGAGTGTCCTTTCCACGGTAATGGCATTTTGCATAATGCCATTACTCTGCTGAAAGCATGAAATCGCTCTGCTTTGGTTGAATTTAAAGTGTGTACGAGCGGGACTGGGGGAAGGGGGGGGAGGAATAGGGCTCGGGATGGTTCATAATAATTTTTTTTCTTGTTGAAACTACAGTTTTTTATCACAGCCGAGAAGTTATGAATTTTAATCAGGCAGCAATGAGGATTTGAACTACATTTTATATTTTTGTCAAGGGGTGCAGAAAATGCTATCTTCAAGAGCTCCGAGATCATGTCTAATTTCAATTTGTATGCTCAAAATCTGTAATTTCTGCACTGCTTTTGAAAATGGGGCAACAGACAAACCCACAAGTTAAAAAAAGATACAATTTTAAATACAAGGTACATACTTTGCACATACTTTCTTACTAGCCTAACAGAAATCAATCAAAACATTCCGAACAGAGTGTCAAAACAAGTAACAGCAACTCAACATTGACACTTATTTAATGTTGCTATGCTATGGCCATGCTGAGTGTCAACAGCATGACCTCTACAAGCCAAATTGATCATCAATACATTTTGCATGGTTGGATCTTAACAAGTTTCCAAGCAGAACTTCAATATGCAACAAGAAGAAATTGGGGTGAGACAAAAAAAAAGAGTAAATCTTTAATTGAAAACAACCATCAAACAAATAGGCTGTTTTAAAGCTAATCAGAGGTTTTGGACCACATGCCTTTAAAGGCTAAATCTGCAAAAATGCAGATTCAGTTTCATTTTGTCAGGTATTCACACTGTCATGACGTCCTGATGGCAAAGCAAAAAAAAAAACCCATCCCTGCTGAGGTGAGATGCAATAAAACACTCATTTGGAAGATGTTATGGAACAAAAAAGTCAAGAGGAAGACCCAAAAAATGTCCCCCGCACTGAGCTGCCGGGTCCAAATGGCTGTCCATCAAGACACTGACTGCAGCTCAATAACCATCACACGGCATTTGCAGGTGAAGGTCTTCAAAAACAAAACATGTCTTCAAAGGTCTTGTCTCCTTGAATGCTACAGAACTGTCTGTTTGGACTTTGCGAGAGAGAACCAAACATGGGACATTGAAGGTGGAAGACAGTTTGATTCTCTAATGAGACAAAATGTGACCTTAAAGTGAGTCTGATGACTTTCCGATGTTACTGGCGTAACAGAGCAGATCAATCTGATATCAGATGAGATCAATTTCTATGCCCCATGGTGGAGCAGGGCCATAATGATCTGAGGGGCTTTTTTTCCTTCAGTGGAACAATGGAGTTTCAGGTGGTGCAGAAACGACAAACGCCTGCTGGTTCTGTGCAGATGTTACAGAGAGTGTCCCTCATGACTCAGGGTCCTCGTCTGTGTGGTAACCTCTGGTTATCCCTGGTTCACCAAGGATCGCTCAGTGTCTTGACAGACAGCCAATCGGATCCTCCGGCTCAGTGCTGATGACCTTTTTTGTGGTTTTCCACTCGACTCTTTTGTTCCATAACCCTCAGAGCTTTTCAGAAATTCTAAATGTAACGCAATAAGACAGTTCTTATTGTGTCCCACCTCAGCAGCGCTGTAAAAGGCTCTGCCCAAACAAGCTAAAATATATATATATTTTGCCTTTGGCATCAGAACATCATGACAGTCTGAATAACTGACAGAAGATGACACTGTATCCACATTTTTGTAGAGATTTGGCCTTTTAAAGGCATGTGGTCCTAAGCGCTGATCAGCTGCAGAGGCCTATTTCAATCTAATGCTTGCTCAAATATTTTTTTGTCTCCCATTTCTTCTTGTTGCATATTGAAGTGCAAAACAGGATTTTTTTTGACATTTTTGAAGTGTTCTTAAAATTTTAATCGGGAGTGTATTTGTCCATCTAAACATCAAAAATACACAAGTGAAAGGAGGATATTTGAGATGTTTTTTCTCACTGCAGCTAACTATTAAACCACTCTCCAACTATACTTTTTTCAGCATACTGTGACGTATGCCTATTGAGACATCAGTATTGACAATATTATAGGATTGTTATTTGATAAAAGGCTTAGTCCTAGACCCTCTGTCAATATGAGGGCGCATTTCCAAAGTGTTCAATCGTTTGCCTAAACACACCGCAGGGAGTCCAGGAGGAGACCCTGACCTCAGCTCCCCGTGGCACTGTCCGTCCTCCACTGAAGATCTTTCAGGCCAGCTGCAACATTGATCTTCCAGGCTAGGATTTCAAGGGCTGAAAAACTATCTCCCTGTTGGCAAACGAATGGCACAACGTCCTGGCTATGAGGTCAACGGTTCAATGGAGGGAGGCCTGGAGGTGGTGTAGACCGGTGGTGATGGAGAGAGAAATGTGTGAATGTTTATCTGAGATGCTGATGGAGATAGTTCTTCCCCGGGGACGAGTGACGGCCCGGGCAGTGACCAGGTGGAGAGGTCGCTTCTGTCTAAGTTGTGCACCGAATGGTGGGACCTTCAACAGCCAATACTTCATATCGGATTTCAATGGGCCAATGAGTAGTTGGACAAACACAAGCCTCCCTCGAGACAGATGTTTTCATTGTAAAAGTGTCTACAATATAACCACAGGTGAGTATTTTTTTAATACCACTACCACTACTACTGTTACTTGGAGCTGATTCACGTAACAGAATGCACACACAAACACAATGAATCGTGTGAATGTAGGATCCTAATGTAGATGTTTTTTGTCCATGGGGGCGAGTGACGGCCCGGGCAGTGACCGGGTGAAAAGGTCGCCCCTGTCACATGACATTTCACGGGTCACATTTGTAACAGAGAATTCACCAGCCAGTACGTCATATCGGATTTCAATAGGCCAATGAAGAGCAGGACAAACACAAGACAGCCCAGGAGTCAGTGAAAACTAAATTAGAAGAAAAATAGGCACATACTGTAACCACAAGACTAGATGGTTGTACAAAACTCACTATGCACAGCAGTATACGATTGTTTGTATAACCAGGACAATAACATACATATACGCCACACCGCATTGTAGACATTGGACAATCAGACAAATCAACAATCAGACAAATCACCTTCCTCCTATATTGTGTAGCATCTTACTTAGTTCAAGACAAATTGTCGATCAACCTTATAATTGAAGGTGGGGCTTTTGCGTTAGCTGAATTATCGTCAAACTGTGGTATAACGGACACGAGGACTCATACCACAGCTATTACCATATAACCACGCATACACACATCAGACCAAATGGGAAGGTTTGTCATAAGCAGCGTTTTAGCAGGTAACCCACAAGAAAATGGACCTTAATTGTCAAAATAAGGTCAGTGATTATGAATAACTTGTACATGCACTGAAATGTATCTAAATATGATGTTTGAATAGTTAAAAAATAAGGACCTATCCGGCCGCAGACTCTTATTAAGTGTGGACATAAAAGAACCACTTGATTATCTCAGCATCTCGCAGCGCTCCTTTTCAATTGAAGGGGTTAGTGGAAATGATTGGCCTTTGCTGAATTGAGCAGTGCTTGACTTGTTACATAACACCTCAGCAGTCTGGCCACAGACTTTCAAACGCAGACACAAAGTTGAATTTCTGAAACCACAGTGTCTTGGCCTTTACCTTCTGGACTTTATTTTATCTTATGTAAGAATTGCAGTGCCTTTCTAAAATACTCCAGCTAAAAATAGGGCTGCTTTATCATTCATAGCATTGCATAAAAAAATGAAACTTACAACAAATCGTAGATTGAAATCAGGCAAATTAGTGCATTGATATTTATTTCATCGTTCGTCCAAATAATGTGTTACACTTTTCACAGAGGGATTCATTGTCAGTTGCTCAAAAAGCTGTCAATATTATAGTAGTTAATCTGGTTGTTTTACAGACAATAGGGGCACAGTGCACAGGGCATTATGTGCACTCTCGCCTCAAAAAGATCCTGGGTTCAATACTGTACAGATTTCACTTGTTCTTACCGTACCTGAGCGAGTTTTCTCCAGACCCTCCAGTTCTCCACATCAGTCAAAAATATTCACATTGGCTATTCCACGTGCAATACACCTGATGGCAACACTGATGATCTATAGATGGTTGACCTGAGGCAATGGTTGAAGCATGGAGCTAATGTCCCTACAGGGCAATGTCAGCAAATCTACGCAACACAGCATTTTGCACATTGCAATCATATATTTTTTTCTTTTCCTCCAGTGCATATTGATTCACATATTGATTTGGCAATAGGTTTTATATGTTAAGTTCATGTGTTGCTCAGCACCGACACTTACCAGAAGATGCAGTGAAGTAATTTAAAATATGCAATACATTTACAGAGAAACATTTCCCCAGAGACTATTTATTGCATCATTGTGCTATTTTTATCATTCATCCGAATCTCGCGTCGCACCTAAAGCAGACATCCGAAATGGACTTGCATCTAACGGTCAAAACAACCATCCCGTATTCGGTTATTGAGCTTATGATTGTTGCAATTTACAGTTTATATATCGATCACTGACCACTAGGCATGCACCGATCCGATTACGGGTATCTGACATCGGAGCCGATACTGGAAAAAATATCCGATACTGAACTGATACTAGTTTTGGCTCTCAAACGCCTTAAAACACAACTTTTACCACGTAAATCTAAGTGAATATGGGCATGCTGTACATCGTTTTAAAGCTAAGAACCAGCTGAGTTAGTTTCAACGTCCGCAAATGTATTTTTGATCGCCACGCAAAATGCAACGCTAGCAATAGGATGCTAAAGCTTGCAGGAGCATGCTAATGCTAACGAAAACCTATCAAGGCTGGGTCAGAAACTATAAAAATACCTAAAGAAGCCTAATACCATAAAATAAGCACGGCTGAAGCCAAGTGTTTGTATTTTAATTTAAGAAATAACAGATCTAACATATTGATCAGATCACTTAATGCGAGTTGTTTATATTAATGTAACCTAAAGCCCGTCATATATCCAAGGATGTTTAGTGTAGACCAGTGATCCTTGCTTAATGTTCATCCATTAGTTCATCAATAGATATAATTGGTAATTGATCTGTAACATCATGACAATCAAATATGATTTTATTGATCTTAAAATGGAGGAAAGAGTCAATTCAAATTTTTCCCTCAGAGAAGGACACTTTCAAGAAAGTCTCTTGGCATCGGTAAATATCGGATATCGGCAGATACTCAAACCCCAGTATCGGTATCGGTAGCAAAAAATCTGGATCGGTGCATCTCTGCTGACCACAGCCAGTACAAAACAGCCCATGAGGTCAGCTTTGCAACACAATTTAAAGAAAACAATGAAACGAAATCAGCCCTTAATTTCACTCCATTTCTTAGACACAAACCCAATATATCCAGCCCTATTCTTTTGCCTTTCACTTTCTTCCGTTCAATTTTTCTTTTTGTCCCCCTTCTTTGATCAGACCTTGGGGGAGAGAGTTAGCGTCTGAGCGCGTCTTATCGCTTTCCTCAACCCCCTTGGCCAGAGAAATTCCCGTCCATTTGTTGAATACAAGTGTGATGGTGTGCGTTAGCGGCTCATCTGCGGCTGCTCTTCTTCACCTGGCACTCGCGTGATTAGATTCCATATCCCCGCCCGCTGCAGATAAACTCTATCTCCATCGACCAGGCCCCTCCACATCAATCTGCGGCGGCTGATGGCCTGTTGAGGCTGCAGTGTTCGACGGCCCCCCGAATGCCACGCTGCTCATGCATAACAATAAAAGCGCTCATGTTGCACGCCGGCATGTCATTTCAGATAAAACCTAAATATATTTGACTTCGCCGCAAAAAACAATGTGTGCCCGTTTAGGGGGACAATCAAGAGCAGCTGTTCATTCAATAACATTTAAAACAACAGGCACTTTGTTCCCCGGCTTTTCAAAGACTCACAATATCAAAAGAAAAGACTTTGTTCTCAATATAAAACACAATATTCAATTGCCTTTTATCGTGCATTGTGGTTTGTTTACTTGTTTGTTTGTTTGTTTATGGTTTTAGCTTCATTTCTTTAGGTTATTGAAATGGGAGAAGTGTTTAGCCCAAGGACGGCAACCGCAGTATGCAAACCCCCAAACTTTCAGGTCTGAAGTAAAGAGCATTCTCATTCAGTGCGTTTTCTGAGTTCTGCTAATCACCGCGCTTCCACATTCAAGGCTTGGTTGGTCAGCTTTTATTCAGGTAATCACGGTAATCTCACTTTTTTTTTTTTTTTTTTTTTTTGAAAGCGAAATAAATTGCTCATTTAACTTTTTTTCTGTTGGGATTTCTTTTGACTTTTATAAAGCGCGCTCAATGGCTTTTTGAGTGAGTCGGAACAAAGCTGATCAAAAATAACCTTGCATCTTGAGCTCTCTGGTAAAAGTCAGTTGAGTGCAAATCACCACGTTTAATCTGCTCTTATGATCCTACAGCTTATTTAAAAAAAAAGTTGCAGTGTGTACTTTGAATAGAGGTACAAAGAACACCACAGAACAAAGATATTTTTTTGTCTTTTCACACAAAGCTGCATGCTCAGATATCACTGACTCTTTCCTCAGCCAATAGAAAAGCTGGTTACATTAAAAAAAAAAAAAAAACACCTTGCATCCAACTCACCTTTATGCTTTTCTCTCCAGCTTCTCAAAACCTATGATATACAGTAGGAGGCTACTGATTTGTAAAAGTAGTGGTGATGCTAACGAAAGCGTAGTAGCAGAAATACACCCACATTGTAGAAGCGCCAGAAGTTTATTTTAGAGTCAACAGATCTGTATCAATAAAAAGGTTAAGCCCCTCCTGGATATGTATAAATGAGCTAAACTGCTACTTGACAAAGATCTTCTAGTGAAAGTTGAAACCTCTACTACTCTTAACCCACTACAAATGACGACTGCGTGCATGTTGTATACTGTCACACACCCATCCACCGTGATGAGATGCCAGTGAATATTTACCGTATGTCCACCTTGAAGCCAGAGAGAGGCACGCAGCATGGCAGACGCGGCCTGTTTATTTATTGTTCTCTGCTTCTTTAACGGCTCGTGACTGGCTCTGGGTTTATTAAACTGGGCTTTGAGCTCACACACCGCGGCACTAAAACTTCCAGATGGCTGAGGGGGGATCAATTCCAGTCACTGCGGCCAGGAATTACTGCAAACTAATGGTACTATCACACAGGTATAGGCCTAGTCTGCGTCAGGGGTTAAATGGACCATTGAAATTCTTTAATCAACTTCAGTATTAGCAGCACAGGGGACGGGCTGTTCCGCTCAGATATGTGCAGAGGTGTGGGCACTTTCATGAATATCAAATAAGGAGTGAACAAAAAGCTCCTGGTTGGGATCAAAAGAGAAAGAGTGAAAGGCATTCAACTTTTAATTGTAGTGTTGGACAGGCAATGCTTAAAATAGAGGTAAGAGAGGTAAGTGGTAACATTTTATTTTAAGTCATGCAATTTTACATCATTACGTCATCCTTTTGTTTTGCTTTTCAGGTTATTACTATGACTGGGCAATCTTCTACAACGCTATTCTCGGAAATCTCTCGGTCACCATTGTGTCTTCAACCGGACATGTTGAAGGATGAGCGATTTTACTGACAAAAATCAAATCATGCTTCTCTCAACATTAAAACAATTGAATTAAAATTGATTTTCTGCCTTGCATAAAGAGTGATAGTATTTCTTGGAAAAACAAAAACAGAATTTGAATTGACCACTTCGCTTCTGTGTATCCTCTAGGAACATTCTCTCTTTTGCTTGTTGACACGGCGGTCCATGCAACAAACCCCAGCCAACGCATTTTTTTCAGTAAATTGTGTTTCGCGACTGGTGGGTGACAGAGAATGGCCTGTGTTTGCAGAGGAGGACAGATTAGGGCTGATTATTGCTGCTGTTTGGAGATACAACAACTGACCCCAAGGGCCAAGAAGTCAAACTGCTTTCACACTGCAATGGACATGGAGGTTCTGGTTCATCCTAGATTTCTCCAAAGTCCTAGATAACTCAAAATCACATCAGTTTAGTATATTTAATGCAGTCCTGTGTTAATTTTAGTTCTGGGTTATACTGTTCTGCCTTTATTTAGCCTTCAACTGCAGTTTAGCCCCAGTTCAGTCTCGGTTTAGTTCATTTAAACCTTGTTAAGTCCTGGTTTGACCCTGTTTCACCTTCAATCCAGTCCCCGCTCCAACCCCCTATATCACCATGCTGGTAAATTGTGTTTTGCGGCTCGAAGGTTACAGAGAAAGGCCTGTGTTTGATGAGGAGGACAGATTAGCGCTCATCAGTGGTGCTGTTTGAGATCCCGCCACTGACCCCCAAGGGGCAAGAAGCCAAGCCGCTTTCACACTGCAGTAAACATGAAGCCGGTGCGAGCCCAACAGCAGCCCATTGTCACCGCAGAAAAGACAGCAAATTGCCATGTCAGGAACTTTAGCCCCCATGCCAATATAATACATAGCCTTTGTCACTCATCTAACCTGCTCATATAAAGGGAGCATAGACTGCAGAGTCGCTCAATCTCACCACAAAATAACACCGGGATGATTTGACAGAGTTTGTGTGTGGGCGGTTTCTGCACACTTCTATAGCAGCTGCAATGAAGATGTATAGGTAATGCAAATGTTCAAACTCAAGCAATTCCTACTCGCTGCATCTGTACCTTTTGTATAACACGACAAAATAAACAGATGGCTATAGGGGCTTTTAGCAAGAAGTAGTCAGTTATTATACACTTCATTAGACAAAATTGCAACTGCAAATCATAAGCAACCATGCGCACAATGATCACTTAAGTCATTTTAGTGCTTTACTAATGCTATAGACACGTTTCAGTAATGCCTCCTCTTTTCTGCGTTCATAACATAGGCTTCTTGTTGCTGTCAATTCAACTGGACATTTCTTCACTTAACATGACTCATTATTATTCCAACTTACAGCCAAAAGAAATTCCAAAGCAGAGGTGTCTAATACGCTTCAAATTTTGCCTCATTTCACAACTCAATTGTCAAGCCTACACATTCCCCCACCATAATGGACTTGAGAGTTTTGATGCTTTATTCTTCTCCTCGCTGAAGTAGCCGGTGGAGGTCAGCGGTTTAAAATGCCTGCTAGATGACATACATCATTAGTGTGGATTTCCATCTCTGCCCAGTAGCAAGCCATGCAAAGGTAATTAGGCATTTGTGTCTCTGACTGACACTAAGATTAACAGGCTTTGGGCGCACACTTGACTGGAGGTGAGAAATCTGCCATTGTTCACATGGCATGATGAACAGGGATCACTCGGGCGCGACCAAAGTGAGACATTATCGATATTAAGTTACTTTATATTGTCCTAAACATTTTCAGTTCAATGTTTACACAGACTTTATAGTTGAATTAAAGTATTCCTGATCAAATCTTGAAAGACTCGACCTTGGGTTTGTCCTGGTTCAGTCCTATGGTTTAGCCATATCAGTTCAGGATTTTGTGCGTACAATTTGGGCTGGTGTAAAAAAAATATATATATGCAAGATTAATAACTATACACAGTTTAGTTGTTGCCATTTAGCAATAAAGAAACAAAAAGCCAATGGAGTGTGGATCTTGAGCTATTGAGTACATTCATACTTTATTTTACAGTACCCTTGATACATTGTACCTACGTAAATTTAATACAATGTAATGTGCTCTGTAACATTGTGTAGAAACTTGTACCTATGAGTTAGATACGCAATGGAATAATATGTATTTGTAGTTTGTTGGTACATAATGTAATACATTCAAACAGCAAAAGTATACGCACATCACCAGGTGCAAGGCTACTACAGTGAACAGTGAATGTTCCCTGTAGTAGGTTATCATGACCTGAGGAAGATCCACTTTGATCGAAACATCACAATAAATGCAGTCTTTTTGGAGTAAGTGTCCAGGCTTTTTCATCATACATAATGTAATAAGACATAACTCTAACCCTAACCTTAAGCCCTAAGGCCTAAGGGTCTCGTGTCCCATTACATTATGTACCTACGAAGTAATAATACAAGTTATTCCATTGTGTATCTAACCCATAGGTACAACTTATTACAGATAGTTACAGAGCACATGACATTGTACTAAATTTAGTTAAGAACAATGTATTAAGGTACTGTAAAATAAAGTGATATCGTACATTCCTTCTGCGTGTGCGCCTCCTCAGGTCATTCAAAAACATGCACAGTAGACAGAAAACCAGCAGCTAGGCACTCCTGACCCAGATCCTGGCTCAAGATCTGAAGATAGGCCCTTGGGCGCTGCACTGGAGTCAGCCACTGCTGCTGACAATTTGCTCTGAGGCATTGGGTGAAGGGTCAGTCAAATTCACGACAAATGTCTCTATATATTACTCAATAATAAGTCTTTATTTTTACTTTCTTCGTCAAGTTTACAACTACAAAAAAAAAAGAAAAAAAGGCAAATCCTCTCGCTCACAAACCCACCACACCCAGCATCTGCATGGGCGCTAACAACTGATCATTAAATCATGCGTTTTATTTTACTGCAGCCTCTTGCATCTCTGTCACATGTTTGTTCTTTTATCGCCGCCTTTTAGAGCTGCCGCTGTGATGTGCTCCAGTCGTTTGTTATGTACTAAAAGACAAAAACAGGAAAGTGTTTCACAGAGTGACATTACTGGTGACCTTAACTATTTTCTTTCTGCAGGTTTTATTTGCAGGCGTAAGGCGGCATAGGTGTTAGCGACATGCTAAAAACATTTTATCATTAGACTTTACTTTATCAGTGAATAAGGATGTTTTAGGAAGTTAGCAATAATTCTTCTCACGCTCCTAATGCCAGAAAAGAAAACAGGTCTAACCCATTACTAAACCCAGACTCAACAATCAGACCCAGGACTAAATGAGCCTGCACCTAAGTGAATTAACTAAACCAGATCTAAACAAATTGTAAGACAAAATAAAGGTTTAAATGACTAATACATATAACTAAATACATTTCCAGTGTTAAGACCTTTTCAATGTGGGACAGCCCTCCAGTGATGATGTTTATGGCCATCACCGCTAAATCCAAGAGTTTAAGATGTTCGTACACCAATGCCAAATGACCATAGAGCAAAGCATGCTGATCTCCTCTACTGGGTCCAAAAGCAGCTGGTTCTTGTTTCACCAACTCTAGTAAATAAAAAGAATGTAACCGCTGCTCAGTGTGTGGGCAGGTTGGCTCTTTTAAAAAGCACTGAAAACATCTCAAAGCATAAAGTTTAGTTTTTGGTTTTTTATATTGATTTTTATAAAGTTGAGCACCTCCGAAAGTTTACACCTTAACAGATAGACCTCAAATTGACAAATTATTCTAACAAAGCAGTGTCCAAACTGTTGCCAAAGCCCAAAGCGGATCTCGGACCGAATTGTTGAAGTGTTTTGTCTCTTTTGTTTTGTTAATGATCATAAATGAAAAATAATAATAATCAGTGGTGGCAGAAATAATAATTGGACAATGTCTCTTGCACAGTATTTACCAAGGTTTAACTGGAACTGCCAAGTTTGGCGTCCCTATGCTAAATTAAGCTACAATTAGTCTTTGGCCCTGAATGTCACATCATTTTCAACGAAAATATGTTTTGACACTTGCGATCTAACGGATTCATCTAAAGCTAGTCTAAACATGTCATACAATGTGGATGATGAAAACAAAAATAGAATAAAGGCAATTACTGGACAAGGTATAGCTGATAAGGTATAGCCGCAAATGATCAGATGTCTTCCTCCTTGTAAGACGGTTGTAAGACGGTTGTAAGAGCGGGTCGTCTCATGATCGGAGGGCCGGCGGTTCAAATCCCAGCTTCTGAAGGTGCACCCTGTCATTGTGTCCTTGGGCAAGACACTTCACCCACCTTGCCTCCAGTGTCTGCATACATTGTTGCATGAATGAGAGTGTGAATGGGTGACTGGTTCCTTGCGGTGGTGAAGATGAAGGTAAAAAAAGCGCACGTTGAGTCCATTTACCATTTGTTGTGACTAAATAACAGATGTTAACTAAAAAACAGATGAATTACTAAATCATATGCACATATCGCTTTATATTAAGGTGTGCTCCTTAAGTATAAATAAGGTATTAAAAAACATTAGTAATCTGTTTAAGGTTAGGGTTAAGGATAGGATTAGGGTAGGCCATGAATAGGCACATTATTCATGGCCTATTAATTAAAAATGCTTATTTAATACCTTATTAATAATTAATGAGGAGATAATATTTCAGTTATTTTGTGTATATCCTTCTTTAAGAATCTTAAGGTTAATTTGACCTCAGACACTAAACTATGTACAATTTGTTATGAGAGACAAGAACAGCAATGCATGTGAAAGAATGACAACTATTGCTTTGTCTACATACAGTATACGAGGCCTGGAACAACTGCATAATTCTCTGTGAATATCTGTGACTTCCGCTTGTGAGAGACTCATGGGAAGAGCTCTGAAAGAAGCATGTCGTCTCTCTGATTTTGTGCACTTCTGATAGTTGCTCTTGCTAATAAATGTGGCTCTGGACACGATCCGCCACTCTCCGGGAGTTTTTTGTACGATTTAAACTTCCGCATTAACAAGCACAGCATGATACCAAATCATCCTTAAGTCTAAGATTGTACAAGCACTCCATGTACCACACTTTGAGAACCACTACTAGTACCAACCGCTGTGCCATGAGAGGATTTGTTTTTGAAACAGTAACAGTATTTCTCCAAGGGATAAGCAAAAAGATTCTCAAAGGAACAAAGACAGAGCTATTCGTCAGGCTCTTCCTCATGCTTCACAAGTTTACTACAAGGAGCCACAAATCTCAGGTGGCCCCCAGAGACATTCACAACAATAGTGGCACTATAGCTTTACACACATCATTGCATCTTTGTTGTTATCAATCCTTAACCGTTACTTCTTCAGACATTGAGTTTGTGTTGCGCTTATACAACTTTACATTTCTACACTACTGCCTTTATTCCGGTTTGCAGCTCATTCGGTTACTTTCGTGCTCAGTAAAAAAAATTTTTTTGCTGCTACAAGAACCCTGCAAAACTCACTATCCTGCATTTCTTTTTTCCACACCTAATTTCACACAGAAACTTTAGTGGATCAGTGTGATGGTTTGGCCTGTTCTATATATTGAAGATACTACAACTACACTTTTACTTACTTAATCAAGATCTTTCCTCTGCAAAAGCAACTCAGACATACATAATGAGGGATGAATTGCTCGTCCCATTACAAAACATAATCTCACAACAATAAGAACTCTCTAAAAGTAATCGTTTCAAGTTTTGTGTATGTAATTTCCATTCAAAACACCCAATTCAACAAAACTACGGAAACAACAAGGCTTTCACGCAGGTAGTTCTGACACCTGGAAGTGGTTTGAAGCTTAAGTAGACTTCTCGTCGAGGTAAACAAACATTCTTCATCAGTGTTTGACCAATTAAAACAAGCAAACACTTAAGACACACTGCGGGAACTGCTACTGCAGCTGCGTGTGCTCACTCTGCCCCCCCGAACCTTCTCATCCACGCTGGAAGCATTTAGGCCACAGACTCCCACCAATAACCGGAGAGGTGACAGCGTGGTGCTAAGAGTGCGGGAGGGAGGGAGGGAGGGAGGGGGGAGGCTTGTTTTGGAGATCACAGGTGAAGTTCGGCTGACGGTGGGAACGTCCCGATTGGTCTCGTAGGTCTAATCTGTCAGAGCAGGCTGCGGTGGGTCGGTCTCTCTTTTGTAAACACAAACGCTGCCAGAGGGGCTAATCTGATGAGGACACTCTGGTGCAATTTCACTTTAATAATCCCCTTTACCCACATCTGTAAATATGTAGTTTGCTTCCTTTGTTTTGAAACATCATTTTTAAAAGAATCGTTATCTTGGTTTTGTCTGAACTCCATAAGGGCTGAGAGTGGGCTCTTCCAGGGAGATTCTTAAATGATCTGATGCTACAACATACTAGGTTCACTCCATTCACTTTGTCTTCAAACTATAAGCCTTTTGTTTTGATTCTTTTGTTCAAACGAAGTAATTATGTTTGCTTGCTTTTCCCCGAGCTGTTGGTCTTCCTCGGCATCGATACCTTCTCTGAACAACAACGGTAAAAACACTCGTGGTCTCAAAACATTTGTTCAATTGTCTTAGCTTTGTTGCCCATTGGAGAAGCAGGACTGACGTGATTTCCAGGGGGAGTATTTCTCACATGCATTTGATACTGGACTGTTAGAGCAACACCAAAACCATTGCACCAAGCTTAATTAGCGCTTTCTGAAACTAATGTCTTGATACACCCCCAATAATGCCCATTATTACTGCTAAGTATGCTCCTCCATCAATTATGGCATGTGCTAATGCGGGCCTCACAGTAAGAGCCAACATGTTGCAGTGGGCTCAAATGGCTATGTTGCTCGCTCCCACTCAGAAATTAATCTTCACAGCAGACACCTCTGAAAATGCCCAAACAATGTGTACAACAGATGCATAGAACAGTTGGTAAACAGCATTAGATACAATAGAACAGATGCAAAGTAACTATTTGAATCAGGCAGTAGGAAAGAGATTGTTTTTTCCCTCTCTTCATTAAACTCCTCTTAAAAGACCCAATGATGGCTTAATTTGGGTTTCTATAATCGCACATCTTTAAGCTTCTGTGTAGGCTATGAACTAAACTACAAAGCAACAACAACCTCATATAAGATAGGGCAAAAACACAATAATTTTTTTCCATAATGCATTTTGATTTATCAATTTTTTTGTTTTTTTTCTTTTTGCTATGGCTTATACAGTAAAAATGCTTTTCACTCAGGTACCAATTAACTCAAAATAGTTCCCCTGCCATAAGATTGGCAGACCAGTTGATATATATAAAAAGCCCTATGCAGTACTATTACTACGACACTATACCTACACAATAGGCATAAAGGTGCATTGAAAATATGACAGAAAAGTCCTCCTCCCACACAGTTTGACATTAGAACATCTCCATCGCTCGGCTCGTTTCACCAACCACTTTTCTCCTCGCTCATCTTCCTCACCTTGCCCCCTCCTCTCCTCTTGTGCCTCTTAGGTTCTCAGTCTTTACATGAGACCCTGTGGCAGCGAGCAGCGGTGGCAGCAGTATGACTGATAATGAAGTGTGTGGGAAAGAGGATTAGGTGGAGTGTTGGGCATCCTCCCCGTGGTACGAAAGTGCGCTCATCTCTCCCTTAGGAGGCCAACTGTGATTCTTGCACCTCCACCCAGCTGCTATCTAGACTGTCACTCTGCAATTGGCCCTGAGGACGCAATGGTGAGGAGGGCTACTGGCTCCTAGGGGACGCTTGTTTCATCCCTTCACGCTGGCCTGTTTATTCTCAACTGCCAGGCGAGGGGAACTTGACAATCCTCACCAGGGGAGACGCTGAGAGAAGTAGATGGAGGGCATAGAAAGAGAGAAAAGAAAGATAGACACGGCGCCTTTATCCCTGTGGTCTGACAAAAAGATGACAGCTTGCCTCTCTGGAAATCCTCTGCCCTCTCCGGGACCAAACTTGGCTTGTCAGCCCCGGCCAACCAGGCGGCCCCAGGAGAGCTTGACAGTTTGTTACTAGTTGGGGAAAGGTCAGTGTGGCAGGTCACTGTGCACACACAACAAAAAGTCTGAAAAGTGTCATAATGAGCCATGAGTGGGTGACTAAAATGTTCATGTTGTTCCTGTGCTTCCAGAGAGGTTAAATGAAGTTGTCAGCACAAAAATAACAGACCCATCTAAAATAGAGAAATGGCTGATAGAAACGAAAATAAAAATGTAGCTTTAAACATCACAATATTAGAATTCTATGCATATTCAATACATTCTAGGAGAATATCAAAACACCTTCTTTCCAAAAAATTAAAGACAACATTCAAGAACAAAAATGTGCTGCTTGTGCCCGCCCAAAAAGCTTTCAATTCTGGTAGTTACATTTACCTGTAGTAACTAAATGTTCCATTTTCAGACCCTGTGGGGCCACAGTGGAGTCTGTATATTCTGTGGTTGGGTGATTTTGGTTGGATACTATAGTAAACTCTGTCATTTTGATTAGGCTAGTATTTCAGCTGGTCTTAAAGCAGTACCAAGTAACTTTTTTGTAGTCCCTCTTGGGGTAATACAAATGTTGATGGGATGATTGGAGGGTCTTTCATCTCCCCAGAATACTCAGGCCAGAAAACCACAATTGCAACTTTCCTGCACCAGGTCAGAGGCCCCAATACACACTAATGGAATCACAAAGAAGAAGCTAACAGGCTAACAGGCAAAGCTAGCTGCGGGCTAACGTCACTTAAACAGTATTTATAGCAAAGTTTGAGTGAAAAAAAGTATCTCCCTTGTGTAATTGGATGTACCATATCCCTCTCTCTCTTTGTCTTTTCTGTCAGCATAGTATTTACTCTCACAAAATACTATACTGTTACTTAGTTACTTAGTACTTAGTTACTTAGTACTGCTTTAAGGTAAGGCAAGGTAAGACGGTCCCAGGTCCAATTCTCAGTCCATCTGCAGGCTTGTTTTGCACGGATATGGATCAACTTAAAACATGCACAATAGGCTAATCCTCCATCTGGCTGAACATGAGTGTGGAGATGCCAAATGCACAGCACGTGAGAAAAACCCATTCAAACACACCCACTGGAACGGAACCTCGAGTCAGGTCTATTTAACATAATGGCTCACGGCACATTTACAACCCAAAATAGCTTTGTAATTCTGTAACTATGGCAATTGAACAAAGGGTGGTCCACAACACCTTTTTGGCACTAACAATCAGCACTATGTTTCTTAGCGGCGCTCCAGCTGTGTGTGGGCTCATTACTGAAATTGGATCTGGAGACTAAAGACTAAAGAAAACAGTCCGGTGGCACCAGCTCAGCACTAAAACCCAGACCAGACTCTACAGCAGGCAGAATTAAAGTAGGAATGTAAGGTGTTTGGATTAACTAAACAATCGTTACAACGAGAGGAAGTCTGCCATTGGCTGAAGCACCTAGTGTGAGTTTGTTTCAAGCAAGTCTGAAATGGATTGCTGGAAGGACAGACCGTGCAAAAAGGAGTGAAAACTCATCTGTCTCATCAGTAGAAGAAGTTGTAGTGATAATAGCAGATTTCAACATCATCATAGAACTAGTCGTAGTGGTTACTTTTTGCATAAGTTTGTGAATGGAGATTAGCAGGATGGATGGCCGTTGGAGCTATAGCCTCTTTTCCACGGGCGGACGTTGTACAGCCCAGTGCCTGGACAACCCGGTTGGGCGAGCTGTTCAACTGCCGAGGCCAGAGCCAAACCTGACCATGTATAAGTTTGGGACCAACCTCGGGCTGTGGCCAAAGCGCCGTGACTAACGTGATGTGAACAGATTGCTGGCCTCTGATTGGAAAACGAGAGACAGAACAGCCCTCACTATTAACATGCAGGTCATACGGACTCATACGGACGATATTAGCACGTTGCTTTCCTTCATAGTTCGTATTTTAGCTGTTTCTTTCCTTTAGTATTAGCCTTGGCACCTCTGAATGATTCCATAATCCCCACCAGAAGGCTGAATTTGTCCACATTTGTTTTCATCGTCGCTTACAAAACTTTTAATGACATTCTGAACAGTGTGCACATCTGTGGGGTGTCGTGTAGTGGAAAAACAAGCATGTACTGGGTAGAGTCGACACGTGAGAATGCAAGCACATAGATCGTGGTGTGTGTGATAGAGCCGTGTTCAGTGGAAAGACGGCCATAAACTAAATTGGTGACTTCTGCGGTACACCGGCCTGAAAATGCCTACAATAGTAACCTGCTGAGTTTCTCTGGCAAACAAAAGCCTGTCAGTCAACCGCAAGGCAACTTTTTTTTCTTTTTTTTTCACTGATATTTTGGCTGGAAAAGAAGAAAAAAAAGGGAGATGAGGCAGAGAATTGTAAGCTTTTTTAGTTTTGGCTTCGTAAATAGTTTTAATTTA
Organism: Gobius niger; assembly: GCF_951799975.1. Taxonomy (NCBI): domain Eukaryota; kingdom Metazoa; phylum Chordata; class Actinopteri; order Gobiiformes; family Gobiidae; genus Gobius; species Gobius niger. The sequence continues at coordinate 26,772,215 of NC_136858.1, forward strand.
ATCTTGAATATTTTTATTTTAAAAGTTATGATCTTTGTTTTCCTTGAATAATTATTATTTCACAGAGCAATATAAACTTTTGCTCTATTCTTAGTCAAGCTGTAAATACAATATTTAAGATGCATTGTAGCTGGTCCCTTGTATTCAGCTTTGGCAATTTACATTTTTAAGGTTTGTTTGGTTTCAGGCTACTTTGAACCCACCCTGTTATTTGCCTTGTCCTCCAAATACATATTTTGCACGAATTTTCCCTTTGACAAATTGTGCTATTTTCCATGGCTTTTTTTTCTCTCCAAATAACAGCGTTGCTTGTGATTGGTATATTGGCATGTCAGCTATCCTAAAATCAGTGTGCGCTTGTGGCTGAGCGCCCAACGCGCCTTTGTGAAGGGGCCAGGTTTGGTGCAGATATGGGACGGGACGGTGCCGCGTCCCCATCTGTCAGATCCCATCAGAGCTCTTTTCGCAGCTGGGGGCAAACGGAGCAAAACTGACCACTGAGTCAACTGACAAGTCCAGTCAGCATCCAGCCCATACAAAGTGGGGCCTACGACGCAGAAATGAAATCAAGACAATTTCATCAATTCGTGTAAATACAGGCTGTCACAGAGGGATCCGCCGTATATGCTATTGTTTTGTCAGCAGAATCAGCTAATAAAGGAATAAGCAGCTGTATTTATAGGTTTTACCATACAATCGCAACATATGTGTATTTTTTTTGTTATTAAGGTATATGTTATTATGGTATAAGTCACTGTGCCTGTTGGGAAATTTGTCCTTGTGCATTTGACACATCCATTAATGCCATTGGGGTAACTTGTCAGAAGCAATGGGTGACTGCAGCACAACACCAGGAAAACCATTGAGATCTTGAGCCAGGTTCAAGTAGGGCTGCTCGATTATAGAAAAAATAATAATCACGATTATTTTAGTAATAATTGAAATCACGATTATTTGTGGCCTTAAAAAAAATCTTCATTTTATTTATTCATTTTTATTATTATTTTACAAAACAACTATGGACTACATTTTCTTTGGACAATAAGAGCTTTTTTTTTTTTTTTTTATATGCTCACGTTTCTAAACTAATCATATAGGGATACCTGCCCCCTGCTGGCCAGCCCTCACACCTGTCCAACAGAGCCGCGCGGCCTGATGACATCATCACACAGCGCTAATGTTTTTATGTCAAACCGAAGCATGAGCCTCTAGCACGTGAAATGCGAAGGGAACAGAAACAATCATCTCAGTGGCATGAAATAATAAGAGTTTGCTTTGAGCTCCGTTGAGATCTGCTCCTGAAGAAGAGTTTTAGACTTTTCTACTAAACAAAACCAGTGCCTGAGCAAAGGATGTCGAGGCTTCTACAGCGGTTCTCCTTTCAGCACAAGGTGAGCTCTTAACAGTGGTGTTATCTCAAGAGTTAGGTATAAAAAATATCAGTACGACATTATTTACAGTTCTGTCTCGCTGCGCTGGTGTTTCAGCTGATCAGACGCGTCACACAAACCGCGCAGGTCGGACTTTTTGCGCTTTGAATGGACGAGCGGGAGGGCATCCTTAATAATCGTTTGTTCTCGATTATGCTATTTTTGTGATCGTCTAGTGTAATAATCGAAATCGTAATCGAATTTCGATTAATTGCACAGCCCTAGGTTCAAGGTTAGAAGTAGCTAGATGGAGGATTACACTGTTGTGCATGTTTTGTATAGATGCGCTGAGAAGAAACCCACCCAGACACAAGGAGAACAAAGAAACTCCAGAGAGAGGCCCACACAGAGAGATCAGATCAGACCACAGGACCTTCTTGCAGAGACACTCAGCCACCATATACTCCAGCGAAAACATCTAAAGACTAAAGATATGTTAATTTTGACAATAACATTTTGTGGGCACATTTTTTGTGAATCTGGATGACTATCTTTATTTTAAATTTAATATAGACCACCAATGACCACAATATCTATTTTGTGTTATAAATGCCTGACAATATAATACCCAGACCAACCTCAGTCCCACTGATATACTGTAAATGTGACATACAAAGAACGCTTAAAGGAATAGGCCACCGTTTTTATATACTAAGATATGTTCTTACCTCACTTTAGTCGAGTTAATATATCCCCGTCTGGTCATTGTCCGCGCGCTCTGTCACGCAAACGGAGCACATACGCAGCCTCTCCCATATGTGACATAGCTCCGAAAAAGCTCACGATAGAAGCTACCAAGCTCTTCCACGTGTTCCCTATTTAAATAAAGTTACGTGAAGTGTTTTCATGCGAAGTATATTTACACAGAAATGTAACGTGTCGATTTTATAAGCAAATAAAAAGGGGGACTATATTGTGAGGCGTAATGATACGAGGAGTAAAACGTCCGCGCAGTAACTCCTAAAGGTTATTGACGGAAGTGAGCGGGGGAAGTCTTTAGGAGTTACTACGCGGACGCTGTGCTCCTCGTATCATTACGCCTCACAATATAGTCCCCCTTTTTATTTGCTTATAAAATCGACACGTTACATTTCTGTGTAAATATACTTCGCATGAAAACACTTCACGTAACTTTATTTAAATAGGGAACACGTGGAAGAGCTTGGTAGCTTCTATCGTGAGCTTTTTCGGAGCTATGTCACATATGGGAGAGGCTGCGTATGTGCTCCGTTTGCGTGACAGAGCGCGCGGACAATGACCAGACGGGGATATATTAACTCGACTAAAGTGAGGTAAGAACATATCTTAGTATATAAAAACGGTGGCCTATTCCTTTAAACAAGACCAGTCCGTGACACAAATGGACCCTGACAAAGTGGTTGGTTCATGACGACCAAAATCTTGACAACTGACCCAAAAATCACTGGTGCACACTGGGGTCCGTGATGGGGTGCAGGGGGTCTGCCATGTGGAAAAAATACAGTGTCTGCAGCTTAGTATCCGCTGGTATCGCCATAGACTACTGTGAATTCTCCATTATTTAAAACTAGACTGAAGACGACAAACAGTAAACTAAGTCTTTTCTAATCCCATTTGTCCCGAACTGGTGCCTGCTCACCACTCACCTTCAGTTAACTGCTTTAAAATTGTTTGCTCTATCAAATGTGTTGGCATGGTATATTCAAAATGCAGTGGATGACCCTGCCTGGTTAGAAATAATTCTGATGAGTAAGCATCACACCTGACTCAGAAGGAAGGTTAAAATTAATATGTGTTTAAAGTAAAGCACTTTAGCACCATTGTTCCCCTGTCCCACGACTAAAACAGCGGGTGCAACACAAAACAGCAGAGGGGTCAAACCCAAAGCTAAACAAGCATCTGCACTGTTTACAGCAGCAGCCCTCGGGGAAGGATAGGACCCAAATGTTGGATCACATATTTAGAAACCAATGCAGCCAACACTGTTATACCATATACCACGGCTCTACCCTACACGAACAAAAGTATACAATTACCTACAAAAAGGTGAAGACCCAAACTACAGAAGCCAATGAGCCAATGTTTCCTAGTGTTCTGAGTTCAGCAGGAGAGTTTGTTCAGGGCGAGCTGCACCTGGAATAACCCCTTGCTGCTGGGAATCAGGTTGAAACAGAACGAAAAAATATCCTCTCTGCTCTGGCCTCATAATACAACTCTAACACAAAGATGGTCACACGAAGATCACACCCTGGTTTTCTTTGATGTTTTTTTACTGGACAGAAAATAAGTCCAAGCGGAATTATAAAAATAACTGTAAATGCATCTAAACAAAGTCCAAAGTTTACTGCGTCGAGTGAAGAAAACTGATGTTTAAATGACCGGCTTACTCTTCAATAAAATAAAACATATCGATTTTACTGAGGAAACTGCATCGACAGCAAACGCAGGAAATAAAATGATGTATTTTGTTGTTTTGCCGAAATTTAACTCCTTAAGCGATCCTGTGAGTTGTCGTTTGTTGAAACTGTGTGAATTGTGTGACAGTTAATAGGTCAAAGGTTAATACGGAAATCACTGCTCAACAGTAATCAATACTAGTGATTATTTTGTGTGTTAAAATGTATCTTATTCAATTGCAATATTTTAACATAAGCCAACATGTGTGGTGTGTCAAGTTGGGTCATCCCCGCCTGAGACTAGGTGCCAGAGATCAAGTGATGCCATCAAGCGTTAATGACAGCAGTCCGCAGGCCACGACCAGCCGCTTGATTTATCCTCACAGACAGAGATGAATGATTCATGGAGAGAGGGAGATACTGAGGGCACGTGGTGCTGCTGCTTTACAGACTACAACATGCTGAAAAGGTCCACTCAGTCCATGCTCATATAAAAGCAGTGATACATTTGTATTGCTCCGTAGACGTACACAGTAAATTATATTTTATTTATTTGACAGGGACATGTACAGGAGCATTAATCAGCATATGAAAAGATGCTTTGTACCAGACTTTAGCTCTTGGAGCTAATTAAAGTATACATAGATTAACACCATCGCTCCAATTATTGAAGAATACTATTACTGCTTTGAATGTTAATGTTAGGGTTTCAAAAGGCTAATGTTATAGAGCTGTTTTCTAATGTTTACATGAGCAATTGTCAGTGCCGTACCAGCTGATTTTAGTGCCTTGGTTTTAAGCTTTTTCTGTTGATTTCTGTTGCCGTCCATGGATTGACCACATCCTCTTTCCTTCCATTTCTAATTCAATGAAAACCCTAAATATGGAACTTACTGTAAGCTAAAATGAACGACCTCATCATTTCAAATCAATTAGTCCATCCATCACTGTTCACTGGCGCAGCAGTGTGAGAGTCTTAGATAGAACAGTAGAGGATTTGGTTTAGAGACTGCTTGTATAAAAGTGCAGGGTCCAAATATGTTTTATTACAATATATTTATCAAGATTATTATTTTTGTATAATAAAGATTGTGCAACAGTAAAGGATATACTGGACATCATCACAACATTATAGAAAGTTTTCCATTTCTTCTGATACAGCACTCTCTGCAGCACTTTAGCAAGAATGAGGTGCAAAGTGCTCACTAAATACTGGCAGATAGATAAATCCCAGAGGAGGAATGGTGGCTACGGAAACTTTGCTACAAATTGAGCCTTAGTTATTATTTTAGTTACTCCGTGGGGAAATACACATCCCTGTTATAAGTCATGCTAACGGCTGTATACTGCCATCTGCGCAGTGCGAACATCAGTCAAGCTTACAGCAGTCTGTTGAGTTGTGAAAGAATTTTGCATTGAGACTTATCCGAGAGGGTTGTCCTGAGTCAGAATGGTGCTGTAGATGCTTGAACCATCACAATCCCATAGGGTGACCTCCCCTCCCCCTCTCACCCAGCAGTGTGCTCCGGTCACTCCAATCTGCTCAATAAACAAGCCCTGGGTGGACACAGACAGTGGATAATGGTTCACCTGGAGGTGACAGCAAAAGAAAACAGAGCTCTTTGCATAACGAATGGAGATAGAGATAAGCTCGCCCAAGCACTTAAGAATCTAGATAAAGGATTATCCAAACATGTCCAAAATTGGAGACATTTTCTCCTGCAGAAGTGGGGGAGCACCCACTACAGTGCATGAGTGCATTAGGTTGGAATCATAAGTTTTCCTTTTTGCTCACTAAATACAGTTTTTCAGAAACAGAGCATAACTTAATAGTAGTGGCTCCCATGTTCAGTTGTACTAAATGTTTTGAGGATTAGTTTTGCTTCTCATAAAAGACTTCACAATAATTTAGACTGTCCAGAAAAAAAACATGTTGCCAATTCGAATTACAGCATTTTCTTTTTCTCATAAGCACAAAGTGTTTCAACAGGCTCAGAATCAAATCACAGTTTAGGTGTGAGTTGGGCAAACACAAAAGAGCCAATTTTATGTAAGATATGACATAATCTGTGGACTCAGACAGGGTTAGCAGCCGGTGGCTGAATGAGCCTGAGTCAGGATGTACAACACAACTTTACACGTGCTGCTGTTTGAAGAGAGAGGCCCGACCTCAGAGCGATTTGTTGGGGAGGTCTAGTAAAAGCCAGAGCTAAATGGGCACAGCTCTGGTTTGAATGCTAATGAGCTGATCCCCTTCTGAATGGAGACATCAAAGACAGAGGCGCTCCTGGCCCGTGCTGCAAAGGCCTGCTCCTATCTTTAGCCACAGTAAAGGGATCCCTGTATTAGCATGTGGAGGAGAGAGACAACATGATGTTTACATTAGGTCTATTCTTCTGGGACTGTGGCAGCATCCAGCCCCACCGTGACACACATCACACCAGCAACCTGCTTCGACTCATAATTAGCCTCTATTCACAGAGGCCTCATTTAGCGTGCTATTATCAGAGATCATTGTTATTTCCTCTATGTATATGTGGGGAGTCCCAGGGAGAATTGCATGTCTGGTAGATAACTGGGCTATTTTGGAGAACCCATTTGTGTACACAATACTGGAGAAATACAACTAAAGAAGAATTCCCACAAGTGTTTTCGAAGGAATTAATACGGAGTCTTTGTCTTTTTAAATTAATGCTATACACAATTTTCCCTGAGTAGAGGAGCTTTAGACTTGGACTTTAATTGTACAACCCCAGGATTGGCTCCATCTTTATAACTTTTATTAATTTTCCTCAATGGTCCGGAGCAAATCACAGCCGCCTGGTAGTGTTTCATCAGTTATTAGTTTATCCAGGTTTGGGAATACCAAAACAAATGACATAACAAAGTCATTATTAAAAAAAATACTACTTGTCCTGGGTCAATTCACTAAACGAATAGAAGACAGTCGACCCTACAGTCCAGCCCGTGGCAGTGAAGCTAACATGGCTCAGGTGTGTTGGGCCACAGTGATGGATGATTGTGTTGTGGATCTGCCCCTCAGTCGAGCCCTGGAAAGACATTTGGGAGATAAGCAGAGGCCTGTATGAGCGCACATCTCCTCCCACATCAATCCTCTCTGCCACCGGAGCAGGAGGCCAAACCTCACATATAGAGACAAGCAAGTTCAGGTTTGCGGGTTTAGAAGGCATCCTCCAGTGATAAGAGCACCCCGAGATAAAATCGTGGTGAGCTGGCTTTGGATTAGAAAAGTAAAAAGTGAGGAGCTTTGTTTTGGGGGTAAACATTGTCGCAGCTCAAAAGAGGATCTCAGAAATCTTATCTGCATAATATGTACTCTGAATATGTTGGCAAGGTACTGAGATGAAGTAAATGATGAAAAAATATATTTTTAAAAATTGGTTAATTGGTTAGTTGCGGTTTGAGACGCTGGATTCATCGCTAACGCAAAGAAAATTACACATTTTAGTTGACCTGTTTACAAAGTCATTGAAGTTCATTTTTCATTTATATTTCTACAACACATGAAAATGCTCTGAGCTTTCAAATGATAAATAGCATGTTCAAGGTGAAACGTGTTTCCTCACTGTGAAGCACTTTGAATTGCCTTGTGCATGAATTGAGCTCTACAAATAAACTTGCCACATATGTATCTTAACCTCTTAACCTCTACCTTTCTACAGTTTCCCACATCTAAAAGCTTCTTGAGAGAAGAGCCAAGAGACAATAACACGCAGCTTTTCAAAGCAGTACTAAATAACTTGTTTACCTTATTAAATCCTTTTCGTATAGTCCCTCTGGGGGTAATACAAGAGTTAATGGGATGATTGGGGGGTCTTTCATCTCCCCCTGGTGTCTCTGGCCAGAAAACAACACTTGCAACTTTCCCTGCACCAGCTCGGAAAAACACACTAATAGAATCACGGAGAAGAAGCTAACAGGCTAACGTGCAAAGCTAACTGTGGGCTAGCACCACTGAAATAGTATTTACAGCCAAGTTTGAGTGAAAAAAATGATCTCCATTGTGTAATTGGATGTACAATATCCCTCTCTCCCTTTGTCTTTTCTGTCAGTGTAGTATTTACTCTCATGGACAATTAATGAGTAAAAAAACGCAACAGGCTATGACACCTGCAGTGGCGCTTATGGCCTCTATGGGCATGAGTTACTTAGTTCTGCTTTAAATAATGTGATAAAAATGCGGCGACAATGCAGCAAAAAAAGTGAACGTTTTGTAGGTGTTCGCTTTCAAGTGAGGCGCTGCACTGTCTAGCCTACAGGCTGTAAGCTCCAGTCAAGAAGCTTTTAGATTTGGGTAAAGCTGAAAAGGAGAAAATGTGCGTGGTTAAGGCGGGGGTTAATTAGTTGAGGAAACTCCGCTTCAGTTGTAGCGCCTTCTTTAAACCACTAAGAGCACATCTTGCAAAAATGCTAAATATACTGTTATATTTAAAGGTGATGTTTCTATCGTTGTGTATTTTGGTAGCTGAATACATTGTTCAGCCTTCATGACCCGTCAATGAAGCCAACACAAACAACGCCAAAACATGTGGCTCGGTACTCCATCAGTTAAATGACCTTGTAAACGCTGGCAGTAAGCTGGCAGCAGCAGCATCACTGTGAGTAGATTAACAGTAAAGGACAGCTTTGTGCTCTTAAGAAAAAAAAAAAGAAAAAGAAACTAGCTCCAACGATGATTTCTCTGGAGATAATAGGCGCAGCTGTGGGTCACAATCAAGTTTCTTTTACCCCCAATCTTTGACATGGACACACGAGATCTGATGCTCCGAAGTTGACAGGCCACAAATTCAACTCAATTTTGTGCCCCTGCCACGCCGAAACACTATGCAATCAAAAAACACCCATCTATTATTAGTTCAAGAAGACGCTGGTCTATCAAGACTGTGGAGAACTGGTGGTTTGCCTCAAAATAACAATAATGAAAACATAATAGCAAAGAAAATTGGTTCATGCGTTTCTCTCAACGAGGCAAATCAATAGAGTTGACTTCGGCAGAGTGGAGGGTGGTTGGGGAAACTGCGGACCTGAGCTTGGTTATGAAGACACATGTTGGTGACCCCTGACCTCAATCAGCGGAGTGCTTTAGACGGGAGAGCGCTGAGGGCCTCTCCAGTTCTCTGATAAGGACAGGGGCGCGATGAAACAGCGGTGGGAAAGTCTGCTATGTCTTTTGTGTTGGGGCCTATGAGAGCCACTCCAAATGACATGATTAGGCGTGTTATTTGATCCTGATGTATATAGAAGCTGGTCACCGGCTTACTTGCTTAATGACAAACCTCAATGCACAACTCATTAATGATATATGCTTTTTTGTACAGATCTTTTGCACACATTAAGAAAAAAGTAAATTCATCTTTGCTACAACACAAAACACTGCATTAGTATCACAAAAGACTATTTGTAAATCAGCCCTAACCACCGGAGGACAAAGCAATGTACCCTCTACTAGTGTGATGTGCAACTGTATCTTATAACATCTTAAACCTAGGGGTATTTTCTAGACGCATACAGTTATAGAACAAAAAAAATCCAAGCTGTCTATGATGTCTTACTCTATTATTCATCTATGATCAACACACATGATGTAGTATTCGTATTGTCTAACGCAGAGTGACCCTTAAAGTTATGAGAAAACTTCTTCTTCAAACCCCACTTGCTTCACATACTGTAAAAAATGCAAAAAGGAAATCATCAAGGAGTAAATATAGACATTCTTTCACTTATCCGACGACCGTGAAAAGTCCCATTTTAGCTCAGACAGAACAATAGTGGGCCTGGGCAGGTCCTGATCTTCACTTCCGCTGTTGCTTTGATGATAATGTTGTAGGGCATGTTGTAAATGTTTCAGAAACAAAGACAGGGCAAATATACAGTCAGCCTGTCATACCGCTGTGGAGAGGTGGGTGGCAAAAGCGAGTGAAAGCGGGGCTGCACGATTTTGATTCATGATGATGATTTTTCTGACAGATGTTGAGATTCAATTTGTGATTTTAATATTTCAGCCTATGTTTTGTTTTTCATGCCATTGAGCATTGAGCGGCACATATACTTCTAAAACTGCTGCTTCATAGCAACAAGATGCCAATCTGCACGAGGCAGCAAAGAGGCCTTTTGCCAGAAAAACATCCTCCGTTTTAATCATTCTCAAATAAAACGGGCTTGGCGCTCTCACACTCTTTCTCCCTCCCTATTCAGCTACATAAAAGCGTTATCTGAATCACAAGCTGCAAAATGCTGCTTGTTTTATGAAAATCTGCCTCATATTTTAGTCAAAAACCTGCTGAGGCTTAATACAACGATACGTGCACACGGCTATGATGAATCAGCTTTTTTTATCACCACAACACGCTCCGCGATAAAATGATAATTCCGTGTCCCAATCCGACCTGTGAGAGTTTGTTACTAGCGGTGAGAATAGTCTGCAGTTGGCCCGGCGCGAGACGCACACGTGGAGTTTGTTTATAGCGCACAGCAGAGCATAAAAACATGATTTGATCGGCCAGCAGGCTCCATGATTCTGATTGGCGAACATGTTTATCACTTAAATGGCGGCGGCGCAAAGGCAGGAAAGACAAAGAAAAACCTTGGCGCTTTTGCGGTTAGATTACCGCAGTAGCTGAGTACAGATGAACCGAATGAGGAAACGCCATCAGAGGAGCCGTCTGCACCGGGAGCAGCGCCTCCGCTACAGCCGCCAGGGCACAGACACGGGGCGCCCGGAGGAGGTGCGGGAAAGACACCCAACCTCCATCCAGGCAACCACCGGACAGCACCCACACAGCCTTTTTCTTTCCTTTTGTCTACGGCTAACACAAACTTAATGTCAAGCGCAAAACAGTGAGGCCATTTAGTGGGTAAAGAGATATGTACTCACCTCCGCCTCCGCCCAAGAGACTGGAGTTTGCTGGAAAAAACAAACAAAATAAACAAGTCAATACGCATATATAATACACTCAGCAAGAACATCATTTTTTGAGCATTGCAATGATTGACAAAATGATCCATGTCCGACAGAATTGTTTTTGATATTTCGCAAAATGCAGTCACAATCATTGCTTTTTGACAGTTCTCTGCCTCCGAATAACTCCCATCTGATATGTGGCTGCTCATTTTTTACATTGTCTCCGTGAATGACAAAATTGATCACTGATGCGAGCGGCTGCCAGTAACATTCCCCCCCCCCCCCCCCTTCCAACTTGGCAACGCTGTGTGCGATTCACTCAGCAGCTAATTTCAATATTCGCTTCTTGGCTGATTTCTTCCTTGGCAACGCGACAGAGGTTATGCTCAATAAAACATGTGGTTCATTAAACGCAATTAACAGTGGCCCGTAGTGCGCTGCGTTTGTATCGGGTCCTGCGCACAAAGGGGCCCCCGCTCCTGCTCAATGACGATGCGCTTTTTAATTCAGATTTTTTTTTTTTTTACAACTGGAGCACTGTGAAAAGCGGCTGCGGCTTGTGCTAACAGATGTGCATCACCATCTCTCATTGGTTTGAAGCACTGTGCCAAGTAGTTATTCTGAAGCATGAGCTGTGCCACTAAATCATCAGATTACACAAATGTACCTTGACAAATTATGAGAAATGATCGTTTTTTTATGCAACATTTGCAATCAAAAGATAAGAAAAACACTGATGTAGCACCTTTGGTCAAGCTGTGTCTTGTTTTCCCACATCATGGAGGGCGCCGGTATTTTACTATGTCAATTTTATCCAAGGCAAGGAGATCTGTATTTAAAACTGAAGATAATTTCAAACAAGCATAAAGGTTTTTCAAACTGTTGACAAATTTACTGAAGCTTTGAAGAAGAAAAAAATTGCGATATTCAATAACAGTTTATACCAGAAGTGAGATATTGTACCAAACTATAACTGTCAAAACGAGACTTTAAAGCAGTACTAAGTAACTTGTTTACTTTAATAAATCCTTTTCGTAGTCCCTCTGGGAGATGATTGGAGGGTCTTTCATCTCCCCCTGGTGCCTCTGGCCAGAAAACCACAATTGCAGCTTTCCTGCACCGTGTCGGAGGCCCCAATACACACTAATGGAATCAAGAAGAAGAGGCTAACAGGCTAACAGGCTAACGGGCGAAGCTAACTGCGGGCTAGCGCCACTTAAACAGTATTTACAGCCAAGTTTGAGTGAAAAAAATTATCTCCATTGTGTAATTGGATGTACAATATCACTCTCTCCCTTTGTCTTTTCTGTCAGCGAAGTATTTACTCTCACGGACAATTAATGAGCAAAAAACCTGTAACATGCAACGACACCTGCAGTGGCGCTTATGGTCTCTAGGGGCATGAGTTACTTAGTACTGCTTTAAAAACTAGAAAAAATCTTGGTATACTTTATTAATCCCTGTTTATCGTATCGTATAATCACAACTAAAACCAAACTTGAGCACATGTTTAAGTTATCATGGGTTCTTGGTTTAGGCTTTGAATCTCAGTCAGATGGAAGGTGTGATTTTGTGATAAATTGTAGTTTCTTGCGTCACCCGATAATGTTGAGAACACAGTCCAGTCTGTACAGTCACCAGTTACCACTTAGGTCTTAGGTATTACTGCAAGATCAAACATAATGACCCACTACGACAGCAGCAGGACGATAATTACATGTAATTTCAATATGTGAAAAGGTTTTTAAGTGTGGTTCAGGTAAAAGGAGTCTTACAACACAACATAATTTTAATGATCTTAATGGCACAACCATTAGCAAGTTTATTATCATTTCTTGGAAATTCAGAGCATAGAAATAGATAAAAAACGTGGTAGAAAAATACCCGCCTAATCACGGCATATAGCACTCAGCTTATTATTGTTTTTCATCAGTGCATGTAAAAAGGAGTCTCTTCTCATATCCAGCACCTTCTGTGTCCACCAATATTGCTCTGCCATTGTTCCCATCTGGAGCAGAGCACATTTGAGTGGCCGGCGGGACAAAGAAAGCTCTCTCTCTGCAGAATTTGTTTAATCAAAAGGCTTTTGTTATGCATGTGTACAGGAACAAAGTCTATGAACATAACGTACAGGCATGAAAAACAAGCCGTCTAAAAGGGATGCACTGACAATCTACTGTCATGTTTACAATAGCACCTCTCTGGGTTGTTCTGCGGTGAGAAAGACACTCGTGCTCCCGCCGCCTTTGTTTAGCTCTGGAATCTGTCAACTATCAACAGCGCGCACACACACGCGCACACACGCACACACACGCACACACACACACGCGCGCGCACACACACACAACTCTCATACAGTGAAGGGTGAGCACTTCAGATAAAGGGGTACACACTATAAAAGCAATATATCATAAAAGCTATGAGCAAATGCAATACACTGAACTGCATCAGGGATCAGTATAGAGGGCGTACAGTATATGCTAGTTTACCAGCAGCTTTTACAGCAATTAACCAATCGAAATCGGACCAGTTGTATTCAAAATAGACTTTCAATTTGCACAAGTCTAAGGAATTATCATACTGAAATAAAAATGGTTCATGACGGAACACATAATGTTTGAACGTAACCAAAAAACCCCACATTCTTTCATCAAGGATACACCACTTGGACTTGTCGCTGCTTGACATGTTCAATGCATAGATTTGTTGAATTTGTGCTTTGGAGAATTACACATACTGTAGACAAGAAACGGTTCAAACAATAAGTTGAAGACAAACAACAGTTCTGCGAGTTCTTCACAAAGTCTTCCACCGTAGTCCCGCCTCCTGCAGAGAAATCCTATTAAAACACTGGGGTTTAATTACCTGACATTATGGAAATGCATACCTGAGGGGGGCGCTTCATTTACCCCTGACTATAATCAGACACTGGAGCGGTACTTGGTAATCAGACAGACACCAGTCTCTGTGAGTGACTGGGGATGAGTGGGTAGAGCTGGTAGGCCTGGTGAACATCATGTTGAGATTTGGGGGGGGGTTGAGGCACTCTGTAATCACATTTAACTAGGTGGGATCGAAGAAAATAGCTGCACTAGCCCACTAGGAGATGGAGACAGCACGGCGGGAGTCTGAACTTTTTAGTTTACAAGATGAATTCTGAAATAAGCAGGGCCCTTTGCGCTTTATGCATTTTCATGTCTTCTGATCAGAACGTCGTTAAACATGTTTTGGCAGATTATTTTATGGCTCACTGTGCTCTCTGTGCATACAAATACCAAACCAACAGTGTCTGTGCACTTAGCCCACAGCTTCACATCGCAGAAGACGTTATGATCTCTAAATGGATGAAGACTACTTAAAGAAGCTTCTTGACAGCTAGTGACACCTTTCCAACAAATGTAGATTGATCAATCAAAACTGAAAAAGCAAATCATTCTGTCGAGTGTAATCAATAGATCGTCTCAGATGATGAAAGACGAAATGGGAAATTGTACCGTTTGGATCATGGTTTACAAAGACGTAATTGCAATAGGGTCAGAGTATGTAAAACCTGAAGATCTTGAGGGTTGTCTGTGGTATCTATTAAAACAATTAATAAAAAAAATCCATTGTGTTAGTGTGGCAAATCCCATTATGAGCTACTGTTACTGAAAGTAGTGCAGAATTGAAGAGAGATATCAGAAAATTTCTGGTTTGCATGAGCAGCATACAGTATAGGGCAAGACTTGAATGACACAGAATGACCATGTAGTATTGGCTCAATGGTGAGAACATTATGTCTGGTTTTGTAATCTTTTGATCACACTGCGCCACATCCTGACCAAACTGAGTCTCAGTGGTCTTCAGTCCAAGGAAGTGCTTCCATTATGAGGAGTGGAAAATCAAAATGCTAATCCATATTTGGCCACATTAACCCCATGATGCATATTTGATACTGTGTACTAGTGTGTATTAATTATAAAACAGCTCTTTCTGTCTTCTTTGAGTCTCACAAGAAAGAAAACCGATCTTGCCAGGGATCAACACATTTGTGCCTTTAGGGAGGCAGTTGGTGCACAAACAATTAGCAATATCAGAGGCCATTAGCTTCGTCTTCTCCAGCAGCCGAGCGCCCAGATGCAAGATGGCCTTTTAAAATCTATGTTTAATAGGTTTTTGACTTTACTGCAGCAAGACGCATCCCCTTTTTAGTGCCTTGCATCTCCCTGAGGCATTTCATGATCAATGTTTGTTCAAGGGCAACGGCGACCTAAGGTACTCTGTCCCCTGAAGACAGCCCTGACATGACAACATTAGCTTAAATACCTTAGTGGTTCCGGAATCTGAATTTGTCAGTGCACTGTTTTTACTCCCCAAAAGTAGTAGTGATTCTTTGCAAACCACAAAATATGCCAGCAATCTCCATGGGGCCTTATTATCTACAAAACTTGCAAACACCCTGTAGTTTGCACCGGTGTCATGTATTTGATCAGCAGTTCACATTTCAGTCTTCTCTCTAAAGTTGGATGTGGTGAAATGTGCAAACTGGATGGAATCTTGAAGCCAATTGCGATACGTACCAAAAAACAAAACAGTTATTTCCCAGAATTGTGCTCCTGCTTGTGCGGACTGCTGCTGACACTACACACGCAAAGCCAATAGGATAAGATAGAACTGTGACAGAACAATATGAATGTAGAGAGTGTCAGCTGTTATTATTATTATAGTCTCTGCATTTGATTAGTTTTTTTGTTTTTTACAGAATTTAGCATATTGTTTTGTAGACTGAAAGAGACCCCTTTAGTACCACTAAAAAAGGCCCATCATAACACCTGCCAAAATACCTAAGTGGTGTTTCAGCGAGAATTCTTGAGAGCATTCAAAGCTTCTTTGGCTGCTTAGATTCTTTTGGTTGGTAATGGCCCATTTACTGAGGAAAGAAGTAACCCCCAAATGCTCCAGCCATGGGGTTCTTGGCTACAGATAGTCCTCCCACCAGCATAAGTGCAACATGGCTCATAAATCTGTTTGGAGGGCTCCCCAGACCGCCCAGAGATGGCAGGTCATTAGGAGCTGCCGGTGCACGCGGCGTTAGGGCTCCCCATCAAAAACATGCACTGCACTGTCACTACGGCAACACCCACTTCCTGTCAGACCTTTGAACCCTTAAACCCCTACATCAGGCTTGTGTTTTCTTCACCCAATGGGATCACAGCAGAGGCACTGGTGTGTATTTTCACAGGGGGGAGATATCGATAACCGAGTTGCAGAGCGTGACAGGTCCAGTTTATGGTTTGTGTCAAGAGGGCAGAAAACGCATAAAGACTTAAAGCAGGAATGCCGGCTTCCAGTGACATAGATTTCAGAAGGATTTATGAAGACGTGCACGTGTGTAAACAGCTTGGATCTGTAGCAAAGCACAGGGCTAGTGGTTCTCGAACTGCGGGACGAACTGATCTTACACGAGCTTTCGGCTGCACTTGGAAGTATTTCTGCAGCTCAAATCCTTTACAGTGCGCTGTTCAGCAGGCTAGATCGTACATGACAATACAGCGCCACTTTGCCTCATTAAAGCTGTGTTATGCGTGTATAAACTCATCCCAATGAAGAACCGGGATGTTAAGAAAGTGTTGCCAAAGTTACAAGCACGTGTGGACAATGAATACAACTTAAACTTAACAAGCTCCCTCAGTCATGGTTTTAAAACGGGAAAATTGTGTACAGGGACTTGAAGTGAAGAGGACTTAAGTTCTGGGATTGTCATGGTTCAGCTTATGCCACATTGGGACCTTGAAAATGGTTTCCTACAAATTGTAAAGTGACACATCTAGAAAAGCACTACGAAAGGCAAATGAATCAAAGCCATCTAAGCCCCGGATTAGTCTTGGCTTCAACTCTGTTTAGACTAGTCCTGGGATAGTCTTTGCTGATTTAGTCTGTTTATGCTTGCTTCACTGTTATAGCTTCAGCTTACTTCTGGTTTAGTTTTCGCATAGTCCTTGTTTAGAGCTGCTGTAACCCTTTATAAGCCACAGTCCACATTTAGCCAAACATTTCTTCTGGCTTGCTATGTTAAAGACGGTAGTTTGAAGAGCAGCACATGCACATTATCTGAGGTGGTGCTTGGTGTAAAACATCTGAAAACCACCGCTCTGTGTCATATTATGGGAAGTACTGGGCGTAACCGCAAAACCCCAAAGCAGTAAAAGAAATATCCAGTTTCAACTATATGTGGCACCCTGAGTGAACCCCCTAAAACACTTCAAATACACACTAACCTTATCCTCCCTGGACCGCTCGCTTTCCTCAATAAGCCCAGAGGTTAATAGTGTACTCCGCTGTGGCTCGGGGATAAAAGGTGCACTACTGAAACTAATAAAAAAAAAAGTTTTAGGGCTTTGGATTGCCGTGCTGTTGCAAAAGGATATAAGTCGCAGAGAGAAGAATCATTTTTGTGAGTAAATCTGTCTATATGAGATTTTATTTTATTTTTAACATTTAAAAAGGAGCAAGATACGTTTCAGCATAATGCAAAATCTATATAAATATAGAGGATGACAAGTGTAAAAAATATTTTATGTCCACTGAGTTAACAATTATAATGCAAATTGCATTTCAGTGCCATAAAAGGTAAAAAAATATATATAAATATATCAAACACCTGATGATTAGTTGTCAGATGAGCCCAGTTAAGGGAAAAAAGGGCGTGAACCATTATTAAGCTGACCATCATTTTCAAGCAATATGGGAAAGAAAAAATATCTCTCTGCTGATAAAAAGCGTGAAATAGTTGAATGCCTTGGACTGGGTATGAAAACCTTCAATATTTCATGAAAGATGAAGCATAATCACACTGTTAAGAGATTTGTGGCCGATTCAGAGCACACGGGTCACACGGTAAAGGCACAATGAGGACGGTTTCTGCCAGACAAATACAACAGATTAAGAGAACAGCTGCTACAAAGCGGCAAACAGGTATTTGAAGCTGCTAGTGCCTCTGGAGTCTCCCGAACATCAAAATGTAGGACCCTCCAGAGGCTTGCAGTTGTGCATAAACCTTCTATCAGGCCTCCTCTGAACTGTTAAGTGAATGCTCATGAGCTGAAATGGCTGTAGCATAACAATAACTGTTAACGCAGTGTATGTGTTGAAAATTGCTGAAATCCACCATGTAAATTAAAATATTTCAAATTAACACCAGTATTATACTTTCAACTGTGTTAAACTTCTTTATCAGTGCACAATTTCATTATGGAGGAATACTAAAAAGATGTGGTTTCCTTGTTTTGCAGACTGGTTTGGTTCAGTAACATTTCAATTGACTTATCTGTTGTATGCCATCGTACAAATTCAGTACAAGAAAAAGCGGGTTATCAGTAGCCTCGCTCGACCAGGATGGTTATTAAATGTTCTTTAGTGTTGGGATGTGTTATATTTAGCTGGGCGTCCGCGTTCAAAGAGGCAGCGAAGTGAACGACTTGGGCAAATTCTTTTGACTTGAATAATGCACTTTTCCAACATACGTACCCTTTTCCGCTCCACCAGCTCCCCTAACAAGCACTTCTATAGCGGGTCTGGAGATGTTCAAAATTATATGCCCTGCTAGATATGTCCATGTATATGCACACGCTTGAGAAATGTAGAAGGATTCTACGATTTTTTTATTTTTTTTTTGAAACAGGAGTGGAGCATACAGTCTTTCACAGGCATTCAGACCATGTCAAGTAGGTACAGTATATGAATGTAGGAATGCCAGTTGTCACAGCCCTCATAGCCACAGAGACAGTACAATGCATAGGTTTTATTCTTCCATCTGGTGCTGCCAGTCCATGGCTCATATCTAATAGTCCATAAGAAGGTACAGTGTGTACAAAACGCTGTAGTTTAATGATGTAGTTCTTTAGTTTAACTTATTACAATATAGAAAAAAATAAAAGTGGGTCCATAATCCACTAACTTTCAGCTCACAGCATAACGTATATAAACTTTTTTGTCCCCTCTATGTGGCAATAAATTCAGGGAAAAGCAGATTGGAGCACATCAGCAGAAGAAGATACAAGAAGAAGATCTCCAAGGAAGGGTCGAGAGCATCCAAGGACATTGTGAGCCGACTGGATGACACTTTCCTTGAATGTCTGCCAGACGTTCACTTTGTCAGCAGCCAGGTTATCAAAGGTGTGACAGATCGCGCAACGGAAGCCACACCAACCATTGTTCTTATTTCCTTTCCTTTAAGGAAGCTCTGATTATAGCCGCCAAAATCTAATAACTCAAAACAACATACAAAGAGCCAAACAGTTAAACACACAAAATTATTACAAAGCTCTCCCCGGTGAACCTCTCTGCTTAAAAGTAAAAGCTTTGTTCTGTGACTTATGAATCTTATGCCAGAAGCCCCCTTTTTCCAATGGAGTACTTTTGAAGACGGTTGACTTTTTGTTTAGTTTTTTAGTTTCTTTGTAAGTACACCATTTCTAAATATTCATTGCATTACATTGGCCTGCATGGGAGCATTTACATTTCAAAAGAAGAAAGGTTAGGATGGTTTGAACATACTTCATAGCTCACAGGGAGGATCTAAAATAACACAAGGCAAATGATTGGGATCGACTTGTTAGCGAAGATTTATCCAAGAAATGATATGAGAATGATGAATATGAGGTGGCTGATGGTTCTCCTGCTGCGGTATGAGGGAAGAGGCACATAGAGCTGAAACGCAGCACAAACAAATTGAATAGAAATCAGATTTTCTTGTGGCTGCTATTATTATTTGTGATTTAGAGGCTAAATGTGTCATGTAGAGCTTAACTTGCTTCATGGCATCAAATGAGCTGGAGAATGCTTACTTTGTGATTTCCATATCTTTGCCATACTTAATATACACTCATGTGCTGGTTGAAATGATGTTGTATGCATAGCAGTAACACGAGCAGCGGCGGCGCTATGATGTCTGCATGTATCAATGTGACAACGGGCTGGTGTCGCTGTGATTAATCCCTCTTCCTGCGCAGACTTGTCACCTTCAACAAAGCAACAATAGCAGATGCCACAGCCAGCCCACACGTCTATTGTTATAATTACCTGACCTTCAAATCCACATTAATGAGCGCACTGGATGATCCTATTCTCTTTCATCATTTGCCTTCCCAAGCCCTCCTTTTATCTAACAAGGTCACCTTTCACAACACACAGAAATACACAACCCCCTCATAAATATACATCTACCTGCACTGCCACTGCTGCAGCCCCTTTTTTCAAGAAAGTGCCTGGAAATTACAGGAAAATTAAGACGTAGGTGGGCTCTGCAAAGTGACAGTTTTGGGGTTGCACAAGGGAGCAGCAAAGTACCCAAAGTTAGTCTGAAAATGGCAACTTTTATGTGATGTAGGTAGGTATCTTTAGTGGCTGCAAATGAGTATAATCTGATTGGGAAGCAAGTCAAAATATGTTGGCATGGACAGGGAAAGCAGACACAGAGGTTTAGATTCACTTAAGTCATTTTCTTTGATGTGACTGCTGGTATTTGTGGCCGCACTAAATAAAAGGGGGAAAACTTAATTGTGACAGGCCAACCTCTTTGCATCAACTGGTTGTGTGTATACAAAACCAGTTGAATTTGTAGACACAGCCAGTATTCAAGTGGATAATGCTGCTGCTATGTATGTACGAACACAGGTTCACCTCTGAGTTGTGAGTCCTGGCTGAATGTCTTTCCTTGCTCTTCACTTCTTTGAGATGCCGTAATGAGCAGAGATGCCGTAATGAGCAAGTTTACTTATAGTAACTTACTCTTAATTGAGAATAACTAAATTACTCAACAAGTGCATATGATGATGTACTTGTCAAACTAGAATATCATTAAAAAGTTCATGTGTCTTATATTTTAGACTCATTACATGCAAAGTGACATATGTCAAGCCTTTGTTAGAATTTTGCTTATTATGGCTCAGCTTGTAAAAAAAACCCAATTAAAAATCTCCTAAAATTAGAATATTTTGAAAATGGACTCTAAGCCATAATCATCAAAATTATAACAAATAAAGGCTTGACATGTCACTTTGAATGTAATGAGTCTACATCATATATTACTTTCACATTTTAAGTTGAATTACAGAAATAAATGAACTTTTTAACAATATTCTAATTTTCCGAGTTTCACCTGTAGTTCAGTTTCACTATCACATTTGACCAATACACAACTGGTAAGCCCTGTATACTGTGTGATCAGACAAAAGGAAATGCCCTGTTATCACCCACATGTTGATTGTCTTGAGTTGGACAATGTCCTACTGTTGTTTCACATCAAAAGGTGAATACGCATTGAATTCATTCACACCTAACACTTGAAAAGATCACTCAAGACCAGTCAATTGCGTCAACATTTATGTCACACAATGGTGAATTGAGTAACTATAAGAGACTGTTGTGACATAAAAGATACGCAAATTAAGTAAGTTACTAAAAGTGTGGGGAAAGTATGAAAAATATTGCCCTGAAACCCCAAACCTTGTTTTAAATCTGGACACTGATCTCTTGGAGCTGCACTTGCTACACCACTGGTATTGAAGGATGGGTCAAATGTAGAGAAAAACGTTCCAGACAGAACTCAAGCTGGTATATTTTATTTCTCCAATTTCAATGACAAAATCCCAAAAATTCAAATAAAAAAAAAAATGAAAAAAATATAATATACAAAAAAAGTTTTAAAAATACAAATTATTTATCACAATATACAATATGGAGTCTCAGTGACTGAAGGACAGCTTCATTCAGACTCTTGAAACTTGGACACTTTCACAAAACTCACAGTAAAATTAAAGGATTATTAAAGTTCAAGTTCTGATCTTATATTTGACCAAACTAAAATGTGGCAGTGTCTCAAATAACCAGTTCATAACATTGCCGGCAACTGGAGATGCGATACCTTGGTCACTGTAAAATAAAGTGGAATTTAAAATAAATTTGATCACGGGAAGTTGCTTCCAATATTTCTTTATTTTGTGCTGCTTGTTACCAGCAGACTCAAACAGCCAGGGCTCCTTCTTTCCCTCAGCCCCCTTAGCTCAATCCCCAACAGACTGCAATAACTAGAATTTGTAGACACCGAGCCGAGACAGCAATAAATTGGACGTCCTAAGCCACTGAACTGCGCTTTCTAAATCAAATCCATTTTAGCATAGCACAGATTTCTTTTGCCAAAATATAAAACTTCCTGATTCAAGCCGGCATGTCTCACAGCACACAGCCGAGACGAGTGCGTGCGGCTTAAGTGGATAACATTGCATTAAGGAAGAGAGCATTGTCTTTGTAGCGCTAAATGTATTTTAACTTCTCTTACTTCCTCACTACAATGCACTTAACCAGCACTTAAGAGCGGCTGTTCCCACCAGCGCAGATTTGATCACAGAGCGGCAAAGAGTGGAGCCGGTGTGTGAAGTCAGTCCTGGAGACCGTCCACCTGCAGCCAGCCTTAAATCAGATTGGCACAAAACAGTGAAGAGGGATAGCCCCACTTTCATGCTCCCAGTATATCTTATCCGGAAAAGCTTCAACACACATTGGATTAATGGTTAATGCAAAGCACTGTAGGGAACAAGCTTTTACCCACATCGTTAGAATAAAAAACAAAATCCAGTTTAACGATGCTTCACGTCATTATATGTTGTGAATGGACGTCAACATTAAAAAGCAGCTTTCCAGCAAGGGATTTTCTCTGAGATTGCCATCACTGTAGCTTCAGTAAAGTACTTCTATATACTCCATAACAGAGCCACACTAGGAGCACACCTACAATAAAAGCAAGTCTATCCCAGGCTTCTTTAAAGTGATAGTCTGGAGGTAGTACAAATTTGATAAAATGTGCAAAGTAGACCACCTGCTTATGCATTTTGATATAAAGTAAGTAAAAAGAAATATATATTATTTCCCAGATCTCAGCAACTAATCAGAGACAAGTATCCGCCTGCGTCGACCAATGAGACAAGCTTCTCCTGTGAACCACCCAGTCAGGTCCAATCAGGAGGGACGGGGAGGAGCTTGATTGTTCAATTTTGAAAGTTGTGTTCCCCTTTTCCTCATTTAGGAAACTAAAAAGGACTTTCTGGTTAAAGAGGGGGAGAATTTGATCGCTTACTTTCGAATTTTACTAAAAAATGTTTCCCTCACTTCGTAAACTTACAGACTATCACTTTAACATAGCATGTCAACACAATGGTGTTAAGATTATATGCTTCTTGTGGGTAGGCTAAAATCTGACATGTAACCTTGTGGACAGAAGTACACAGAAAAACAGTCCTGTTCGCTCAACTGCATAAGAGCTTGTATCTCCATGCTCCACAGGAGATTATCCCAATTACGAGTGGATTAATACTGAAGCATGCTCAGTCATGGCACTTTCATCATCGCATTATCGTTATCCAGTTTAAATCAACAGTTTTAAATTCTGTGTTGGCTTGTTATCTTGCATTTTGCCAGCTCATAAATTTGCTAAGTAAAAACCTGCAAAATTTAAGATTTCTTCATCCGATTATTATTGAAATTGACACCTGACTGATCTGACGGCAGAATTTTAATGAAGCGACTTTCTCCCTGATAGATGCTATACTTTGGAAAGTAAGCCGATTAAAAAGTAATGTAAGAAAGTTGAAGCGTCTTGCCAAATGACACCGTGACAGTTTGAAGAGGGAGAAACATGGACTGAACCAACCAAAGATTATTTTGAAAACGCCACCAATTCCAATCGAGCCCTGAGCTTCAAGCCTTTGAAAATACTTACTATAGGAGATGCACCGATCCAGCTTTTTTGCTACCGATACCAATACAGATTCTTGGCTTGGAGTATATGCCAATTCCCAATATTTATCGATACCAAAAAAAGTGGCATTCTCAGAGTGAAACATTGGATTGACTCTTTTCTCCATTTTAAGATCAATAAAGTCATATTTTATTGTCATGATATTACGGATCAATTATCAATTATATCCATTAATAAACTCTTGGATAAACATTTAGCAAGAATCACTGGACTTTTCTACACTAATATCTACACACTATATCCTTGGGTGTATGACAGGCTGTAGGTCACACTGATATAAACACAAATATACTAGATCAATTATTTCTTAAACTAAAATACAAGCACTTGGCTTCAGCAGTGGTCGGTTTTGTTTTATTAGGCTACTTTAGGTATTTCTATGTTAGTTTCTGTCCCAGCCTTCATTTGTTTACGTTAGCATTAGCATGCTAACACTAGCTCTAGCATACTGATGTTAACCGCAGCATTTTGAATTCTCCAGGTTCTTAGCTTTCCAATGATATGCAGCATGCCCATAGTCACTTAAATTTTTTATGTGGTAAAAGTTGAGTTTTTAAGGCCTTGAGAGCCAAAACTAGTATCGGTTCAGCGTCAGATATTTGTAGCCGATACCCGATATCATATTTTTTCACTATCGGCTCCGATATCCGATATCAGTATTCAGTGCATCCCTACTTACTATCATTATTTTTCAAGCTTTTGACCAAACCATTCAATATCCAGTTTGTCCCCTATTGAATAACAAGTATTGCTTCATATCCTGCCTGGATCCAGAGCCCTCAATAGATATTTAAACATCATCGCCCGATTCAACAGAAGCACTCATCACGGGATACTAGCAGTTTAATAGGCCCATTACACATCCATTTACACATCTGCATAATCAGCCTGGCCTGCCGCAAATGTTTTAATATGCATTTGTATTAGAGTAGATCGCTTCTTATCTGCCTGCGTATCAGTGATTGTTTTCTGAGGAACACACTGGAGATTTGGGCACATCATAATAAGCCGCATCAAACTCAATAATTGACAGACATGTTGGAGGCTGCAGAAGTTGAACGGGCACCTTGGGGATACTAAAGCGGCAGAGTAGATTGACAATGGTTGTGCCTCTCTGAATGATATTGCCGTCCTCCTGCTGAACTTTGCTGAAATGCTTGATTGCGACTGTTAATTGGCCCGCCTCCAAGCTCTTTATTTCATTGCTTAACCCCAATACACATCAGCTCCTGCCAATGCGAGGTTATGCACTAAAGCCAAGATTTACCTAGCACTCGGCCCATTGATATTTTGAACTACAAGAACGGGGGAAGAAATGGTATTTGGACAACTTCCTGCTGGCACCTGAAAACCCCCTCAGTGCAGTCAGATCATGAGGTGTAGGGACAAGATGGCAGCTAATAGAGATGGCAGCACTTTGTCAATAAAGAGACTCATTCAAACAAGAGTTATTAAGGGATAAAGAGCTAGAGAGTGTGTACAATTGCATCAGAGTATTCCAACGTCAATCTGATAGTGAGTATACTCCATGATACTACAAACAGTTTCAGGATTATTAAGTTAAAGCCATATTAAGATGTAACCCAGAAACTTTTAAGGAATAGGCCACCGTGCTTCCTTACTGAGAAATGTTCTTACCTGAGCTTAGACGAGTTGATGCGTACCGGTCCGGTCTTTGGTCTTTTTGCATGACTGAGGCCACGCACAAAGACCAGACAGATACGCATCAACTCGTCTAAGCTCAGGTAAGAACATACTGCATCTCAGTATGGAAAAACGGTGGTCTATTCCTTTAACTGGTATGAACATTTATAATGGGCAAATCTTCAACGGATCATGACAAGCTGCAACCCAAATTTCAACTTTTGATAAAGCTATTTGCAGTTTGCCATCTTAAAATGGTCCCGCAACCCAATTTTGAGTCCCAACTCATTTATTTAGCACCGTTTTAGAGAACAAGGCACTACATATTACAGCAAACCATTACTATTTAGATTCAGACTGGTGTTAAGAAACTAACATGGCACAACAAATCACACCAATACTAACTATTTTCATCTGCAAAAAATGGAAATTGAGGCCAGAATGTGTCGTTTTTACATGCGATATCGATCAAACATGTTATTAAATATACATGCATCGAACATGAAAACAGGAATATGCTCATCTTTATTAACAGAGATTAACAAAGTCAAATATTCAGCTTAATTGATCACAGCCCAAATATAAGGCATAAAAAATAGCCGGTGGCCGGTGAGAGAACCAAGCTTCGAACAACATCACTTCCAAACGGAGTGAGATCATTTTGCAGGCGACTGTCACCTTTAGTGTTCCTGTGTCACTATCCGCACAAAGGGAGGTGGGGTGACGAACAGAGAGCCGCTTCACTGTGGCACTTACAAAACACCAATCTAACTCTAAATCACGGCGGCGCACTACTTTCAATGTGAGGGGCCTGTCATTTCGGCACAGCCAATTTATGTGGCTTTTACACACTGGAGAAAGATGAGGGCTTTGAGGAAACTCTGAGAACTGTGAGACTGAGGGAAAGAGCTAAGCATTATAGAAAAACAAAGAAAAATGTTGAAAAAAACATCCCGCATTTTTTTTATGTCTGACATTTGCGGAAATGTTTTTGAGCATGTTAAAAGACACAATACACACCTGTGGATCTATCTCTGCAATCTGCATGTAGTCACATTTGCACGTTTTTGTATGTAAAATGTTTACTTTAAAATCAAAACAAAAACCTGCAAAGATGGCTAAAGATCACTGAAGGCAGGCGACGCTCCATCCTCCTCCACAGTCAAAGTCAAACCATTGTCAGGCCTATTCAGCAGAACTATACTTACACTGTGTTTCTGTCCAGGAGAGAAGGACTCGGCGGTAACCTTGCATCCCAAGGACACATAATTTGAAATGCATTGGGCGCCACTGCTCTGTGATATATCCTTTTTCTGGAATTAACCTTAGCTAGTCTTTCCTGTCACCCACAAATCAAGGCAGTTTGAGCTGGGACAGGCCACACACGTCCTGACAGGAAACACTGCGGGCTTGGCCTTTCGTGATGTCACCAGTTGGGGACAAATGACAAGTTTGTGATTGAAAAACACTAATTGAGAATCATTTCTTTTAGATTCTTCTGAAGCGGGGCAGGCTCGGTGACCTCTATTAGTGGCTCTGAGATCTATCTGTATTCAAGGTAACCTCAGCATGATACATCCAGTCACGGAGCAGAACGCCTGTCCGGAGAGGAGAGAAAACTGAGGCCTCAGATGGCTAAAAGCATCCATGATTAAAATGCAATTCAGTTAGGAGCAGGAGACGGATGAATGACCTAAATGGAATTGGCACAGGTACAGTGGCTCTGGCTAAACTGGTGCAAATCGAGACGACACAGACACTTGGTCAAACATGACCAAATTGAAGCTACAGCGTAATGATAATACGCGGTGCTTTTCTGATAGCTTTTCTGTTCATGTATTTCCTCCAATTCTACTCCTTTAATTGTTTGCATTTATCTCTTTATTATGGAAAAATAATGGGAACAGTAATAATAAATACTATTATAACACCGAAAGTGTTTCATAGCAAAAACAATTGGTCTGGTTTTTACTTCCACTTAAATCAACTTTGAGGTCATCCGACACTGAAAAATGGTGTGCAATCTATAGAATGCATCTATGCAAAATATTCATTTTTTTAATTGTCTAAAACAGTGCTTCTCAACTGGTGGGTCAAGACCCAAAAGTGATCCATGGCACCATTTTCAGCAGTGTTGGGAAAGTTCATTTCCTACATGAACTAGTTCAAAGTTCAGTTCACAAATTTCAAAATGAACTAGTTCGTTCATAATTCATAATTGTTCATGCTTAATAGTTCGTTCATGGTTCCAAAAATGAACTAGTTCATAGTTCTTTTTTTTATTTTTTTATTTTTTTGCTGCAAGCTATTATTCAGGCATGAAAAAGGTGAGAAGTGCAGTATATTTCCTCTCTCAGGGAAATATTTTTAAAATCCATATCTTAAAGCAACAATCTGAAGTATTTTGAGATGCATTTTTGCCAACCTTGGGAGAGCTGGAGAAAGTTGACTTCAGCCATGAGTCAAAAATATCATGGCTTCCTCACTTAGTGTTAAAGCTATTTCATGTCAGCCTGTCACTGTTTTAGGAGTGGATTTTGGAAATCTTTGCTAATCATATTTTGTTTGTTTGTTTGTTTTTTTTTAGTTTAATTTTTAAATTCTTAGTGGAAAATGAAGCTACATATATTCAATTGCATTTGTGTTAATTTGTTAATTTATCTTGTGAAAAAAAAATGTTTTAGGAGCTAATTTGTAGTTTAAAAAACTCCGCATTGTGACTTTATGCAAATGAGTGGCACCGCGGAACAGAGGAGTTTGGAGCGACAGACGTTACACAAGGGAAACTCGCTTCGTAACCTCACCCTGTGACTGCTCGCGGGCAGCGTGCAGACCCGCGGGTCACCGGTGTGCCAGGACATGTGCCAGCGCCATAAACAGCAGAGTTCACCGCCACAGACCTGGACACAGTCGGGCCGTGGGCGCGGAGGCGGAGCGGAGCTAGCGCGAGCTACACCGTGGACCCGCCAGAGTTTAGAGCCGCTGGTAAACTCTGACGGCGCGGCGGGGTTTTATAATTACATTCACTGATCCGCGGTCTTAAACCACAGATATAAGAAATCTGGCACCATAATGAACGAACGTAAAAAGAACGGGAAATGCCGTTCACAGACACCAGAATGAACGCGTTCATGGTTTCGTTCATCAGGCAGTAATCCAGTGCGTTCAGTTCACGTTCGCCCAAAATATGAACGCGTTCATGAACTTTCGTTCAATGAACGCGTTCAGGTACATCACTGATTTTCAGTGGGTTGCAAGACTTTCCCAGAAGACATTTTTTTCAATATTAATGTTTTGGAAAAGTATAGTAACACCGTCTGAGTCTGTTAAAACGACTTATCAGCTTGTTTCATCATGATTTCAGCTTTTTAGGCGTATCTAATGCTGAACAGACAATATTATACATTAAATGAGACAAATTCACGGTCGTGGCTCGTCATCCTAGCTCGACCAAATCAGTTGAGAACTAGGTGATCAAACAAAAAGACACATCGTGCTTTATGTTCAATTCTAAAGGTGCCATACAGATGATCTCACAAACCGGGGGCACAGCATGCTAACTGGCCCCGGGAGAAACTAAACCATCTTAAGCATGGTAGCCATCACTCCCAGATTGGGCATCAGATTAGTCTTTGAGCTTCTCCGAGCGCACGCTGACAGAATGTGACAGTGTCGGGATTAAGGAGCACTTCAAAGACTTTGTGATCATTAACGAAGCTGCTAATTATTACTGAGGAGCCACCAGTGACGGGCGGCGCGAGCATTCATACAGATTGACAACACTTCCAGGCCCACAAAGCTTTTAATTGGCTTAACTACCCCTCTTTGTTTAAATGGACACAAAGAAACCGCTATGCTAGCCAATAAGACAACATGTGCACCGGATTAGCGAGGAAACTAAAAATCTGTGCAACAGGCCAAGTCTTAATTGTTAGTTAACCTCTTAACCCCCGCCTTAACCAAGCGCATTAGCTCCAGTTCAGCTTTACCCAAATCTAAAAGGTTACAGCCCATAGGCCAGTGTAACCCTAAGTCTCATTTGAAAGATACAAAACTGATCTTTTCCAGTCTTCTGTCACTTTTTTGTTGCATTTATCACATTTTTGTCATGATTTTTTTTACTTTGTCACATTTTTATTGGTCTTTGTTGTTTTTTTGTCATATGTTTGTTGTTTTCTTTGTTGTTTTTTGTCACCATTTTGTCTATTTTTGTTGCTGCTTTTGTTGTCACGAGCTTGTTCATTTTGGGCACTTTTGTGTCTGTCTTTTGTTGCTTTTTTTAATTTTTTTGTTGCTTTTTACCTCACTATTTTGTTGCTCTTTTGTGTAGCTTTTTTGGGTCACCTTTCTGTTGTTTTCTTTGTTTTGTTTTTTGTCAGTTTGTTTGGTCTTCTGTGGCTTCTTTCTCACCATTTTGTTGGTCTTTTGCAGCTTGTTTTGTCACATTTTTGTTGCTTTTTTTTAAATCACATTTTAGTTGGTCTTCCGTGGCTTAACGTTTGTGGCTTCTATAGTCACTATTTTGTTGGTGTTTTTGCAGCTTTTTTTTTGTCACTTTTCCACTGCTATTCATTGTTGTGTTTTCGTCAGTTTTGTCTCATTTTTACCAAACTGGAGAAAATGCAGTCGGTCCAGGTGGGAGTTAAGAGGTTAAAGAGTCTATGGCCATTAAATATAAAACATCAGTAACATGCATAGCTAACCTAAAAACACACTGTATAGAAGGACACATTTATCAATAACATGGTGGGAGTGAACATCAGTAACACATTTCCACCACAACTGAAAATCAAGGAAAATGCCAAACTCCATGTTGATCTTGATTTTAAATACTTGCAATATTCATCATAAACATGCAGGGGATGAACACAAAGCGCTTCACAAGACACACTTAAAAGGTTTCCACCCAACCAGGGGTTTTGTTACACTAAAAGTCAATAATACAAGGGAGAATGAGAAAGTCTCGAGGTTTATCTGATCAAATGCTGCCTTCATTGATGTGGCAAGCAAGAGTTACTCATCCCCTGTAGGAACCGTCTGCTCAGTCCGATTGTGGCTAATACAAAGCTGTGGAAGTGGACGGATGCTGCCCAGCGCCGTAGTGTGCATAAGAGGATGTGGTTTAATCTTCACTGCCATCTTTAATGAGATCTGATGCAGGATGCTGCGCTAGCCGCGAAAACAGAGCGCGGTCCTGCCGAGCGGCACGCGGTAACACAATATGAGCGGAGTGATCAAGTGGTGCGTGCAGAGAAAAGACAGTAGAAATGATCCGATGTGGTTAGCCGTGTCAATCCTTCAGACACAAGAGGAACATTTAAGTCGAGCAGAAATGAGTTAGAGCGGAAACTCAAGACCCGTGCAGGAGTGTTGGATTAACCTCTACAGAAACAAGGGTGAGATGAAATGGATATGACCAAATACACTGTTACATGGTCCGTATTTCATGTACAGCTCGTAGCTGGTTACCTAATATTAAATGTTGCTTTGAAAGAGCTTTTTATTATCATGCAAAACTAGCGGTGGTACTTCATTAACATTTTTAATCAAGTTAATTATGTTCTTTGTAATGAATTAATCGCAATTAATCCCATTTAAGCATCATTTATTTTTTAGGGTTGTCCTTATATTTTAGATGCTTCTTTGTGTTTTCCTACATTTAAACTGATTTTTGTGGAGATGTGAGGCCTGTGTGATCATTTCACACACTTCAAAGACATTTGATTTATTCTGGAGAATTATCTTTTTTAAAAAGTTTGTCGGCTTAACTGTGTGAATAAACAAATTCAACAGTACAATCGTTTTTAGTTTAATGCCGTGTTCGTCCCAAAGCAACATCTTGCAGGAAAAAGGAAACTGAAAAAGTGTCCGTGACGCTAAAGTAAAGGGTGATTATTTTCGATTCATATTTTTAATCACGCTAAACCTTATGTTGTTAATTAATCTGATTGAAGCGGAAAAAGTCCCAGCCCTATGCAAAACACAAACTGAAAAAACAAACAATTGGCATGACAATATTCTACCCTACCAGTGATGCCACAAACATGCAAGGGAATTTAAGAGTTAAAATGGCAGTAATTTAAACCATAGCTTATAATTTTTGGAGCACATTTTTGAACTAGAACTAAAAAAATATCATAAAATAGCTGCTGTTGCACACACACACACCTACATTACATTTCTTGCCAAACATGTTACTGATATTGCAAGCAGTAGCAAAGCATGTACTCCACACGGAACTCAAAACAGAACCCACGCTAACAATATAACTAC
Organism: Gobius niger; assembly: GCF_951799975.1. Classification (NCBI taxonomy): domain Eukaryota; kingdom Metazoa; phylum Chordata; class Actinopteri; order Gobiiformes; family Gobiidae; genus Gobius; species Gobius niger. Next base: position 26,803,652 of record NC_136858.1, read on the forward strand.
TATCCAAGTATTGTCTCTTTGAGGCTGGCCCCAAATGCAAACATTTCAGTCAGCTTCAAGCACAACCACTTCAGAAGTCTCGGAGGACTAAACCTGACCTCTGTCTACCAAACGTTTTAGACTTTTTCAGAGCTCTCTCATACTATGCCCAGTTCAGTGAGCAATAACACGCCGTGAATACTTCTCCTTTTTCTCCTGCAACTCCCTCAAAAGACAGAGGCCATTCATTCAATTTAGCCTAATCAAATCTGAACAGAGTTAACAGCCGCGTGTCAATCTTTTCTAGGGCAGCGCGCTCCAGTTGCAGATAAGCAATCTTGGCCCGTGTCTCCTGGGTATATTTAACTCATACATAAAAACAGAGATTGTCTCAGTAGATATATGGCATGTCACTGTTGGCCAGACTGCAGGTATTGGTTACAGGCTCTTTGCCGTCTAGACTGGCGACGGGGCATCTCTGAGAAAAGCGATACATATTTATCTATTTTGTTAAGCTGGAAAAATGCAGGGGACACGAAACACGAACTCACCCGCATGCTAATAGACTTGTGTTGATTCTTGGTCAATTAGGACTATGGTGCCTATGGGGGAGGGCGGTCTAACAGGCGGTTGGGTTAAGACTAGCCACCCAACGGACGGCTATAACGGAAGGAAGTCAGTCCCGGGAGTTCACTGGCCCGCTGTGTCTCCTGCCTGACTAATGTAATCCATGATTGCGCTCATCCCAATTAAAAGCAGAAACGGCCTCAGAACAGCTGTAAAGGGAGGTCTCGGAGGAGGGCATAACCACTGTTAATGTCAGAGGCCTCGTTTAAAGAGCAGCATCTGTTTTACATCCACCAGGTCTTCATGCTTCTGAGCCCATCAATGGACCGTACGACCCTGTCCATCTGCAGCACAGACTAGCTATTATTCATGTTAAAAACAACAACCAGATTCTTAATTTTAAAAAATTAAAAAATTAAATCATTTAGAGATTTAAGTCCCACTACCTGATTTGTATTCACTTTGTTTGCTTTCACGGTTTGTAAATTTGAAAATGTTGGTTATGCCAAGGCTCATTCCCCACATGCCTTTGTTTAGCAACTTTCAGGGTCACTTTTCAGAGTCACTATAATGCTCTGAACAACCTTGCTTGTTACAGTATTTCTTTATCTTAAAAAGAGGTTTAAATTAGGTGTAGTGTCTTTTTTACTAATGCGTACTTTTACAATTTACCAAAGAAGTACAAAAAACGATTTAATTCCATACCAGGAAAAATATCAGGCAGTAAGTGCTTCATTTGTCATTGTACAACCATACAACAAAATTGTGTTTAGGTGTTAGTCCTGAGCCACCGCGACTGAGCACACAACCACTGTGACTCAACCTGACCAGCATGTTTTTGGAGGGATGGGGGAAACCGTAGCACCCGGAGGAAACCTGACTGGCTCCTCTGATCCTCTGAAATGGTGCGCCACCTTCCTGGGTTTGTCCCTGTTTCAGAGCGTGGTGTCCTGCACTGGTCAGCTCCTCCACCTCCTCCTTCCCTCCCTCTTGCGCAGCTCCCTCCGCTCCACAACAGTCTTTCACCATATTCTGGGAAGCTTAGCAGTTAATTTGTCTTATTTCTCCAGTAAACGTCCATTAGCCAGAACAATAGAAGACATGTGTGGCTTAGCTGTGAGTCTCGCACCGGATACCTCCTTGTTTGTCCCCTTCTTGTGATGCCTCCACTGTGCTGGTGGTGGTGGTGGGTGCTGCTTTCTTCAGGACCATTATGACTCTTTGAAGTAAAAAAATACTCTACCGATCCCCACAAAAACATGGCAAAAACGTACAAAAGTATCCAGCAAAACAATATGGAACACAGAAACCACAAATGCAGTTCGCAGAAAAAGGCAGAGGGAGGTTGCTGCCCGTTTACATTTCGCCAGGGACATTTAGAGTCAGGTACAGAGACTTTAAAGACTCACTAACCACTAAGGTGGTTCTCAAACTTTCCACACAAGAATGACACCAGGCCAGGATCAAGATCAAGTTTGACCTAAAGGGTTACAAAAGGTTTAAAACATCCCTAAATTGAAAAAAAAAATATGTCTGGTGTACTAGGTGTAAAGTGTAAACCATGTTTAAATGAGACAAGGGCACATGGTGGGGAAAAAAGCTAAATCAAATCAATTCGCAAGTTCAGTTTTTGTCGTGACTCCAGGATTCAAACGATTTTATTCAGTGAAGCATAAATATCTTTATCTATGTATCCATTTGAAATCATTTCCTAATTAGAAACGAACAGCCCCACAGCCTGATTCATGTAACAGGAACCAGCCATTGTTGCCAGGAAATGGTGTGATCAGAGGAGATCTCGTAAAACATAAAAATGACAGTTATTCGTTTATGGAGACGACAGACATGAGGTCAGATGATCCCAGTTCAGTGGTCTTCAACGGGAAGTGAGCCTACAAAAGGACCACAAATAATCATTAGCTAAAATGATCTCCTGGAATATTAGACACTTTATTTGAGTCACCTTCAGCTAACGCACTATTTTCATTACTGAAGTAATTGTTTTGCAATTGCGACAGTGAGAGTGGATGCTGCTATTTGATTCCTCAAGGTACTAAATATTAGCGATGGAATTTATGGCCCTTTAACAGGAGCCGAATCTTTGGGATCCGTTCATTTATTTATTTATATTGACTTTTTAAGAAGCCAGCCAGAAAACGTACATCATCTTGGACCTAAATTCAATTAAAATTCAATATACAAAATGCTTACGAACTGTTAGATCTCAAAACATTTGCTTGAATAATTGTAAAACATGCTCGGTTGAAAGTCACCATCCAGCCGAAAGATGTGCAGCAAATTCGAGGTACCTGGTAATTTCTAATGATCAGCGTTCTTCATTTTCAAAGCAGCAGCGTGTGTGAAACTTGGGACGACTTATCTAATTGGGAAGCAAAACTGGTGAAATTCACTCAAAACAAAAACAAATTTGCTTTGTTAATATTTAAACTCCTAAATAACCATAGAAGTACCACACGTACCATCAGTTGTACCCGTGCCACAGCTTGGGAACCCATACACTACACTTAAACTGTGCCAGATGCAGTTTCTTAAGTGATGATACAGTTGCCCTTTAAAGAATACGTAAATGAACCACTACAACGTATCTAATTATTTCTATCATGAGTACACCCGAGTCTTGACACCACATTACCATTCCCATTATATTGTCATTTTGTATACGACTTACCAGCCCTGAACAGATTTGCTGAAGCCTGCCCAGCGCACTGGCTTTAAGTAGAGGGATAAACACTCACTGACTCCGCAAAAAACAATGGCGGAAAGCAGCTGGCCAGGATGCACAACTCAGCATCTTTCAGCGGGCTTAAATCAGACAGGGAAGTATTGGTAATCAAGTTTATCATGTACAAAATCTGCAATTACTGGCTCTTTGGAGGTGATTCATTGCCTTAATGGGAATACGACACACATACGGTGGTGAAAGCTATTCCCTGGTTCAATACGGCATGTAAACATTACCAGTGGGACAAAGCTGTGGGGTTACTCCAAAAATCTATGAACGATAATGACTCGTGTGAAAGCAAAGGTGAGGTGTAGTAAAGGCCAGTGCTTAACATCATGAATGTGAATATTAACAAACCATTTCTTTTTGGAGGATTGTCACAACAAACTGCACACACATGGATTCAGCAAGTATAACACTAAAATTATGGTCTCTACTAACCTATCACTATCCCACATTCATAAAATTCTTGTGCTTTACATTCTTCATCTTATTTCCATAGACTGGACTAAGGCAGTGCAGTGCTTGAGTGACGAGTAAATTCACACAGTAAGAAGCAAGAATTTGATTCCCCAGCAGGGTGGGGCCTCCTTGTTAGTGTATTGTACCAGGGTGGGTTTCACTCAGTCTCTCCGGTTTGCCCCTCCATCAACTCATTGCAGAACAGAAAGTTAAAGTACCCTAGATCACCAAGATCCTAGCTGACAGCCCAGGTGTCGCTTTGCTGGGGCCCACAGCTCCTGAAAGGTTGCCATTGTACCGGTTGAAGGAAGGGTAAAAAAGAATTATAACGTTTATGCAAAGATACAACATAAGGCAGGTGGCAAAGTATGGGTCATATAGGGACACTTAGGGATGCACCGACCTGATATTGGTATCGGATATCGATACTGGAAAAAAATACAATATCCGGTATTGGATACAAATATCCAATACTGAACAGATACTAGTTTTGGCTCTCAACACCTTCAAAACACAATCATATAAATCATATATCATTGTAGAGCCAAGAACCTGTAGAGTTCAATCGCCGAGTTAGTTTTCACCTTCGCACATGTATTTTTGATTGCTAAGCAAAATTCTGTGGTTTGCAATAGCATGCTAAAGCTAGTGGGAGCGTGCTAATGCCAACGAAAACTAATCAACGTTGAGACAGAAACTATAATAGAAATACTTAAAGTAACCAAATAGAATTAAAATACGCACTGCTGAAGAAATAACTGATCTAACATACAGTATTTGTAATGATCAGATCACTTAATGCGAGTTGTTTATATTAATGTAACCTAAAGCCTGTCATATACCCAAGGATATTTAGTGTAGAAAAGTCATCCTTGTTAAATGTTAAATGTCCAAGAGTTTATCAATAGATACAATTGATAATTGATCTGTAACATGACAATAAAATATGACTTTATTGATCTTACAATGGAGAAGAATCAATTTAATTTTTCACTCAGAGAATGCTACTTTTAAGAAAGTCTCTTGGTATCGATAAATATCAGATATAAGTAGATACTCAAACCCCAGTATCGGTAGCAAAAAACTGGATCGGATCTTTAGGCACACCCTTAACAGTGGCATTTTTGACATTTCACCTCACATTTTTATGCTCCGACCAACATAGAATCACAAAGGAAGGATACAAACTCCACCCAGACAAGCCGGCGCACTAACCACTCTACCGCCGCATCGACCATTTGTCTATTGGATCCCCCAAATCTCCATGTTGTCTCTCCCTCTTGAAAAATGCTCCAATGCTTAGATGTTGCTAATGAATGGTTACACAAGCCATCAGCTGCCATGTTTAGCTTAGTCGGTGGAACATTATCTCCAGCAGCCCTTGTCATCCCTCAACTCCTGCTTGGCAGAACGAGCTCAATTATATCTGCAGAGATTAATCGTCTTGTGAAATCATAAAGAAAGTGCGACAGCGTCAGCCGGGATTGGGAGACATTTTCTTGTCTTGCAAATACACGGCTGGTGAACAAAATATAGTTTCAGACATTCAAGTGGAGCTGTGCATTTTGAATAAGGAGATGCGTGATGGAACAAGATGGAGAGATGGAAGTTTGTCTTTATGGTTTTTTGAACACGCGGTCAATGTGTGAATAGTGTTGCGAGAAGAACTGCCTCCTCCATAATGGAAATTGCTGCCAAAAATTTGAAAAAGCCCCAAAAAACTCCTTTATATCCAAAAGTAAGGGATAGGGTGCAAAGGAATGTAACACAGCTGTCAAAACTTTGGAATAATGGCGGTGGTTGCAGCTGTATTTTATGCACGCTGCCCACTGAGGTATGTAGTGTGAATGCCTATGAATAATATATTGCTATGGGAGATTCTGTTTCTTTCACTGAATTTCCCATGACTACCGATACAAATGTCTTAAACCTTCTGCACCGTTTGAAAATAGAGAATGATTTTAGCATCAAACTACAGATGTCGGCCAAACTAACGCGTAATGAATCAATCAAATGTGTTACTGAATGGACAATTTCATTATCCGCCTGTTGAACATGCATAGCCCCTCCCACTGCACATGTCCTTGTTTCCCAATGATTAGGTTACGTAAACAACGCTTCTGGCGCGATCGAAAAATGAGTTCAACAGGAAATTTGGTTCACCTCTAATAGACCACAATTACGGCATGCGTTAGTATACCAGCTATAGCTAATGACAATGTTATATTTAAACATTCACTTACATCGTCTGCTGTGAGCAACGGCAATTTATTATTATAATGTGGACTGTGATGCAAGCTTGTTGAACAAATTGGCTAAAAAATAATGAGCTAACTTTGAGAGTGGGCCTTGCCTGGGCAGCCTTGTTTGGTTTAAATTGTTCTCAACAGCAATTTCCCCAAAACATGTACAGGGTATGTACTTATTCACAGGGGCTTTTACTGAACAGGTTTATGTGTAGGCCATAATTGCGTGACTGTGGCTTTAATGACTCGAAAGAACATCGACTTTAGGTGTGTTAGTTCAGTCCAATTTGTACATTATTTAGCGACAGCAACCTCTGAACACTATTTGCTTTCAGAAAGAACATGTTCCCCGTACATGTTTACAAAAATCAAAGATACCAACTGCAGTTCAAAACACGAACCCTGTAGAGCTGCATTTTGTAATAAAAAAAATCAAATGTGGCTTAACAACCCTCACCATAACCTTATATATAAGTGAGATTAAGGTTCAACATACACAACCTTACATTACCACTGATGTCAAATTCAGAGCTTTAATAGGCCTTTTAAAGATTGACAAAGAACAGACTGGATTTTTTTCTCTAACAATGCCAATCAAAAGAACATCTAAGTCCTCACAAACTGTACAAAGTTTCTACCCAGCAACAAAGGCTGTAATTGTAGTCAACAGTGTGAGACACATGCTCCGAGTGTCTCATCATCACATTTTCTGGGTCTTTGCTCAAGAGGATTAGAGACTCCTTAAGATGCCGGTATTAAGGGTTTACAGTCCAATAGCCCAAAGGTTTATACCAGTTGGAAATAGTGACCATTTCACTTAAAAGAGCAACTGGGACTTCTTCACAGGGGGGCGGAGGACATGGCTGGACGGTGCCTTAGTTAATGGCGGTATGCAAGCCCGAGTATCCACATGAGACAAGCTGGCCTAATGGTTTTGAGAGAGCGAGACTGGGAAAGGATTAGAAGTTTGCGGACTGAGGGCGAAGTGAGGAGTTAGCGCAGACCCCTCTGCTTTGTTCCTACGGCATACCTTTGTTCAGCAAGACAATAGGCTCAGGCACTCTCAGAGCTCCCAGTTATGACCACGACCCATTATGAACACCACTGCACATGACAAACATGCAATTTTTACTGATGGCTATCAATTGCATATGCCGGGGCGGCCCTCAAAACATTTTATGTGAGAGTAGGCGAATGGAGATGCATACAGTGAGGTTGTGGAGAGTCAAACACATAAATGAAGGTGCCAAGGGTGATTTCCGCGCATTGAATGAAAACCTATTGCATTCCGATTACTGTGACCGCCGCGCCAAATGAAATGGTTGGCTTAAAAAACGCTTTTTCTGGCCCTGAACCCTCATGCAAATCCTGGAACTGCCCTGTGACCCGCAGACAATTGAGGGGCAGCGCTTAGAGAGCACTCCCAGAGATTCTCCCCCAGACTCCAATTAGAGGGGCTTCACTTTACTATACACAACAGAGCTAAATCAGGCCAAAGCATCTTAAGCAGCTCCGCATGTGCCGCAGATCCTGCCGGAGCCGTGGCAAATACAGTTCACAAAGAGCATTAGGTACAGCATGGGTAAAAGTCTTAGGATGGGGTATTTAAGAAGCCTATGAGCGAAGGAAGGCATACAGAAATGGACAAGATGACCGTGTTAGAAACTAGAAGCACCCAAAGAATACACTAAACCAAGGCATTGATTCTGTGCTAAAGATACAGTGCCAAGACCTCAATAAAAAGGTCCATTTAAAATCTATCATGAGGTTTTGAACTCATTACAGGAAAGAATCTTCTAAACCGCTTTTGTTTAGTAACCTGAACTTCATGTTGTATTTGCCTTCTTCCACTCGAGGTCAAGAATAACTCCTGCTTCGAAAAATGGACTGATGGACAAACTGACTCAACATTGTTACCTTCACATCACAAGACATTAAGAGCTAGTCCAAACACGGAGTCATCTCCTGTTTATTATTGCTATTGTAGTCTCTTCACTGCAGCACAATTCAAAGCACAACCTTAGCCTGCAGTGGCCATGAATAAAAGCATTTTTCGGTTATCTTTGCTGACCACTGTTCCATAAGAGGTGTAAACGTCGTCCGGGCGCTGCATCCTAATAAAATGGAGGATGCAGTGGTTCCGATAAAACACGGTCCGCTTTCACATATAATCCCGAGGCAGTGGGGAGCATGCTGTATAGTGCATGCACAAGCAGTAAAGCTGTACCACTCCAGTGATAAAGGGCTGCAGCTCAGTACCTGCACACACAAATAAGCAACGCTGGAGAGAGGCGGTTTCAGAGAAGTATTGGTATAACATTTGCACTATAGGCGCCTAAGAAGGATCTAAAATTTATACAAATGTGTATAGTGCGGCAAAAATACAAATAATAGGCACAATAAAACAATAAATGGTGATTATATGTTGATATTTACTGTATCTGAAAGAGAAATTCAATAATCTCTTATTTACTTTTGAATTGGTGGAAATATTTAAAAAGTCTGATCAAATTGGAAAACTCGGGCATTTTACAAGCTAGATACAAGGAACTAACTTCAGAGTGTGCATGGACCACTAATGTTGAATAAGAAGAAGAAGAGCTGTTTATTCCTCAGAGAATAAGCAGCTCTTCTGAAGGAGACAGACGAGAGGCAGCAATTTGAAGGAAGACACTCCACCTGAAAGGTCACAGGTCCTCAGCAGACGAGGAGAGTTGCTTCAGCGGTTTCTAAGCAATGATTTGAGAGCCACTGCAAATGAGGAGCATCGAAAAGATACACATACTTATGTTGTAGGCACAGGCTGGATGATTTAGGTAAAATCGCCAATTGCGATTGATCTGGAAAGTATTGCATTAGTAGAGATAAGATTAGCTCACTTTAAGAGTGGGCCTTGCCTGGGCAGCCTTGTTTGGTTTAAATAGTTCTCAACAACAATTTCTCAAAACATGTTACAGGGGCTTTCACTGCGGCACCAAACAGGTTTATGTATAGGCCATAATTGCATGACTGTGGCTTTAAGGACTCGAAAGAACATCGACTTTAGGTGTATTAGTTCAGTCTAATTTCTACAGTATTTAGCAACAATGACTAGGGTTGTTCAGATGAACGACATCATCGTCCATCACGATGGAGAGCCACCATCGTGATGCCACGCCCCCTCCTGTCAGAAACATGCACTGGTCTGCTGTAGGCCTTGGAAACCTTCAAACTTTGCAGGGATTGCACTGTAAATTATCTTACGAATAAAACTATTATGCATGCTAGTTTCAGTAGCCTGCCAGCAGCCATGATGTGTTAGCCGCAATTAAAGTAAAGACGCAGCGCTGCTCTATTTCTGACGCACGGGGCTCTCTCTCGCTTTGCTTTGCTTCGTATGGAAACTAAACAGTTTTAAAATGACGTGATGGCTCTCACATCGGAGCTGGCAGAGCATGCATGGGTTTGGATATTCTTACGAAGGACCGAAAGAGGAGAGAGAGGAGAGAAAGAGGCGCGGTGGTGCAGGAGGTACGAGGCTACGAGCATACAGACCGGACGGCGTGTGGAACGGCTTCAAAAACATAGGCTACGACGCAAACTTCTAAATATTGTCCAGTTCACCCACTATTTCCTAAACATTACGTTAAAATTGAGCAAAGGCAAATAATAAGCTCCAATTTACACTAGTCTTAGTGTGATAAGAGCCATGGTATTGAGGAGCAGATGAAGCTCTGAATAAGTCGTTCTCCTCTCAGACTTTTACACACGATATCATCGTCCATCACAATGGTTCACTGTAAACATCGTCAACTGCCAATTAAGGGGACATCGCCCAACACTAATAACGACCTCTTTGCAATCCAAAACATAGACCTGTACAGCCACATTTTGTAATAAAAATCTAAACGTAATAATATACAGTGGGGAAAAAAAGTATTTGGCCAAAATCCAATAGAATGTCTATGTGAAACTGACCAAATACTTTTTTTCCCCACTGTATATATATATATATATCCATTTCTTTGTGTATTAAAATCACATTTTGTTATAATACACCACATTTTGTAAAAACTTGTATAATGCGATAAAATGTGCAGTAACACTCTGATGACTGTTCACAATTAAAGCATTTGTACTTATTTTATGATTTCAAAGACATTAAGAATTGATTTTAACACAATATGAATTGACAGTTGCTTACAAATGGGTTTTTATAACACAAAGAAGCTATGATCTTATTACATTTTTAACAGTTATTACATAATGCAGTGTTACTACAAAATGTGGCTTAACAACCCTCACCTTAACCTTATATAATCAAGTGAGATTAAGGCTCAATATACACCACGTTATATTACATTTAGGCAAAATCGCCAATTGTGATTTATCTGGAAAGTATTACATGTGTAGAGATAAGATTTGTGATTTCCTGTTTTAAAAATTAAGATTTAACTCAAAATGTGCATTTCAAACATGTGAGGTGCCTCAAACTAATACAAGAATCATGCATTTCGTAGCATGTTCGTCGAGGCCTAAACATCAGGGATAGCTGGTTCTGTACATAATAATACCTGGTGGACCAATATAAGTAAAGCCTTTGTGATTTTGTTTTTATTGCAAGCATTCAATTTGGGATTATCCCTGCAGTCCTAATGTATGCACAGATACGAGTTAAACCTTTTAAACCAAAGAACCTATCACCTCACAAACTGACCCTGCATCTGGCCAATCCATCCGAGCGCTGCAGGAGTCAGGTTTGTTGTCTTTACTTTCACCATCTCATCTCACATGCATTGAAATCCAATCGCTCGCATGGATTCAATGGGTTTTCGAAGGAAATTACCTGAGGAGATTAGAGCCGGAGCAGCTGCAGTGAGGGACCATCGGCGGATCATTCCAGCTTTTCCCTGCGCTGTTTGTTTTCACAGCACTTTAGCTAAATTAGTAATTACAGTCAATCTCGCCCGTGGCCGCCGCAAAGCCAAAGACACACCTGCACCAGCGCCGTGGATAAACAGATAGTTTAGCGGTGTACGAACTCCCAAAAGCTAAAGAGAAAAACTGGCGTGCGCAATTTTCTAGAGGAATAAGTGAAAACAATTACAAATGAGATATTAGGGTTCACTTAGATTATAGGTGGCAGCAACCCCCATCCCGAAATAAGAAATGAATAAACACAAATAGTCACATCACATTTTATTTTTCCCCGATCGTAATAATGCAAAACCATGCGCAATGGAAAAACACCCGAGGAGTCTATGTTGGTGAATGCAATTTGGTGGGAATGTTTCTGGTTGCACCCAGACTGTGTTACAATATGTCTGGAATGGCCCACTGGCAACTAGTGTGCAGAAAACCAGAGGGGTCCCGAATCCATTTTGTAAACCATAAGGCCCTGCTCAAATGTCCAAGGAAGCCCTGGCACAGTGAGAGGCAAGTAAACAGCTTGGTAAAGGAAAGGCACAATAGGAGAACCATGTAGTCTGCTTCTGTTTTTGTGTTTTTTTCCCCCCCCAAGCACACTGTGGTATCTGTCAAAGTGTGAGACTGTTAAATTGTTGCTTCATCCAAAAAGGCATGAAGTGTCAATTCTTTTTCAACTTTTTTTGTTGTTGTCTAAAGCCAGAATTCAACCTTTCTTTCTATTATTAGCCACTTACAGATAATGACGGTTTCGAGAAAGATTGTTGATTTGGGCCAATTTTGTTTCATTCCCCTTTCTGATAAATCTTTGTTAGGCGTCCTCCTTGTGCTCGAAATTCGCCGGGTTTAGACCTCCATTTGACCCTTGCTACAACACATGTTCATATTGGGTGGACTATCTGTCAAAAATGCATATCGCCAAATTTTTAGATGCTAGATTCCAATTTAGACCTCAACTCATGTGCACTTTGCAAGATCGTTTCTTAACATGAAGATACAATGTGGCTGCTACTTCTGATGGTCACGCTTCACTGTGATGGCTTGAATATGCCTGTCACTCGCTCATGCATAACACAGGTTAAAAATAGGCGTGGGTTGGAAAATAGAACAACACATGTGTCTATATGTGTGCATAAAGGGGAATGAAAACCCAAACACAATACGTGATCTCAGTGAAATTCACAGTTCATCACGGGGGCAAAACCAGATTCCATTTATCATCCTCGTATCGCCCACTCTAGTACATTTTAGATTATTATACAGCTACTTCATGCTTAGCTATACCGTCGATACAAAATGTGTCCAAAACTACATTGAAAACTTGACCAGGCTGGACTTGTCAAGGCCGCATGTTATTGCCGTCTGTGGGTTCGCAGAGCAGTCGCCATGGAAACCGGACAGCGACGAACAAAGGCGGAGAGTTTGTCGAACACGTAGGGCTCGGGTCAGCGGGTCGTGCGACGTGGGCCGAGGAAGCAGCAGTCGAAAGGTGCGCGATGTCAGACCAAGACTTCTGCAAAAATCCGGAGGAATCAAAGAAATTCTCGGACGCGCGGCCTCGAGTTACTGTATCTGAGTCACCGCACAAAAGCATCGATTTGGTGGTTGCACCTTATGCACTTCATGTATATAACAAACAGTGTTGAACTTCACATGAGAGACAAAATAAGGTATATGAGACAGGTTTTGTTTACTGATATTTGGAATCTGCACGTGGTAAATTCAACACCAAGAGAACACAGTGTATCATTGTGTATCATCATATCATTGTTAAACACTCGCTGTAATAATATCCGCATGACTTCTAACTTGAATAGAACTGCGCTGAAATAAATATATTGCAGTCATGGGGTCGATGATGACGTTTGACACTTATTGAATCAGATTTAGAGGACTCAATTCAATTACATATTTGCGTGCTGTAGAAAAGAATGCATTCAAAATCAAATCTCATTGAAAAATAAAACGAGGTTAAAACCTTTTCCTGTCAGTATCTGCCTCAATGCCATTTGACCTTAAGAAAATAATATTGTTCTGGTAATTTTTGGAAGGCCATAATGTTTCTTATCTTGCTCCATCTGTAACTATGGGCGGGGGAAACATTTGCAGAGTGACCACATGTGAACATTCCCAGCAGTATATTGTGCTGATAGGAAATAAATGGGCGACCTACTTAACAAAAATCTCACATTTCTAATGCAAGTTTGCTTCTTTTGTTTTTATCCGGCAAAGACAAAACATCACCAAAACAGTAATAAGGCAGGAACAACAGTGGGGTTGGTGAGAAAATCAGCTGATGAGAAAAAGAGTCACGCTATATTTCAGTCATAACTTTGTGAAGAGCTTGGCAGGGGTCCGCCAGCCTTAGCCCCAATTATAACCCAGAACGTCAGTGTGTCGTGGGGCTACAGTAAAACATGAAGAGTCCCCCTCGATCACCTCCGACACTGATCCTCACGTCCAGCTGAGATGTGACTGACAGATCTAGTGGTACCGAAGAACAAGCGTTTCACTGCGATAATAAAAGGCGTCCCGCTGAAGTGGCAAACACCAGGAAGAGTCCCATGTAAGAGAACTGAACTCACCCCAGCCTTTAATTATTTAACCGGGGAAGTTGGCCTGAACAAAATAGTTGAACGGGTAAAAAGTATGTGTCAAAGTGTCAGAAAGTGAAGACAAAAGAAGAATCCAATCCTGTGCAACTTTATCTGTGCGTGCTCGAGAAATGCCATTTAGTCCTCAACTTGTAAAGCTTATGAAAAGTCTTCACATTTGCAATGGTTCAGTTCTAGTTAAGCATTTACTTATTTGTCAAGGCTTTCCACAGATGTCAAGAGATTTTTTGTATTTATCTCAAAACCAGAGTTTAGCAAAATATTGCCAAACTTGTTTTTGTCGACATGAAGCCAATACCGAGCCAAGAGGAGGTGGGATTGTCTGGTAAGTGTTTGGGCAAAGGGTTCAAAGCAAACCTCATTATCAAACAAACAAACATCAAGGCTAATATTTTTCGTTTGCCGTCACAATAACCAGAAAAGTTATCTCTGTGTTTTCCATCTTTTCCATATCGGATCGTCCTATAAATCTGTATGCAAAAGAAGGTGCTAAACACAGGAACAGAGGACCAAGTGCCGATCTCTGGGGAGAGGCAGATAATTCCCTGTTGAGCTCCGCTAGCCCCCACCCACGCTCCAACGCTTATGAGTGAAACATGAGCGAGAATATTTATTAGCAGCACAATGAACTCTAATTAAGGGAGGTGGCAGCAATAGGCGCAGGTGTGGGTTGCACCTGGCTGTTTGTTTCGGATGCAAGCTCCATGAAGACGCTCGCACTTTCTCGACTTCCTGCCACGTCACTGAAGGCCCCGACCAACAATACCGCTCCACCTGCAGCACCTCTAGGAGTGAGCCAGGCGAGAAATATGCCGAGACAACGGATACACATTTTAGAAAAAGGATAACACCTTCAGATCTACTGTGTTTTAACGACAACGTGCAATTCACACTGAAGTGCTCCTTTGTAAGGAAGTTCCTATCATTGTATTCCACTGAAACTGGAAAGGCAGCATCGTGTGAGACTTGTCAACCTTAAAAAGGACTATTATGCAACTTTTTATGTGGAAGAAAAAGGTTGATATCTGTGGGTATTTGACTTTGTAGTGCCCCAGCGGCTGCATGAGTGGTCAGCATGGCGCCTTGACTTTCCATCGCAGTGGTCTCTAGGACGCTCCAGGATCAATTGCTTGGAAGGTTATCACTGCTGGCGGACTCTCTCACCAGAAAACCAACAAAACAATTGGCCCCGGACCGTCATAGAGGCCACCGTGATCGAAAGTAAAGGCGCCATGCTGACCACTCATACAGTACAACCGCTGGGTCACTACAAGGTCAAATACGCACAAATATCAACTTTTTTTTCGCATAAAAAGTTGCATAATGCACCTTTAAGCACATAAACTAGTATAATATGAGGTTATATATTCATAATATTGAATAAATGACAAAAACAGAGAATTAACCGTGTTTATGTGTTGGGTCACCTGAATACCATACAGCCTAAAGACATGAAAAGATAAATCAATGTGAGAATTAGATTTTCTGCTTCAATGTTGTGTTCTTTGTCTGGAGTCACATGTTTTTTGTTCCTTAAAATCCTGTGACTTTTCCGCAGTACGGCATGTCCTAACCCAGAATACAATTATTAGTTTGATTCATTTGGTAAGGACATATTCAAATAAACACGCTGGACTGTGAGGCTGTTGATAGGCAAACACTGTGTCACCGAGACCGCTGGACCCACAAAATAAACTCAATTCACATTATACTGCATAGCTCAAGCATTTCAACACATTATAATTATCTGGATATACACTTGAGCCATCCTGGAAGCGATCAATCCAGCTGCTACGGCTAAGAGTCCATTTTAGCCCTTCACCTGTTGCTAAGCGGTTCAGTCCGATCGTTCCATGTGTTCTGGTCAGTGAATGTGTGTGTGTGAGACGGTGACTTAGTGAGAGCATGTGTTTTATCAGTTGCTGGCGCTTGTTTGAACGGAGCCGTGATGAAAGCCTTAGACAAACACTGAGGAATGTCACCCGGGACGAAAGTAAACAGACTGCAGCTCTGACCACTGAGAAAGAGGCCACGCCCCCCGGCCGTGTCCCCCCCCGGCCGTGTCCCCCCCCCCCCGACCGGCTCCTCAGAATATGGCAGGGCCCGTTCAAGAAACAGCTGGGTCTGTGCACTGGGAATAGATAGGAACCGTAACTGTGCTGCTGTCACTTCAAACCAATAACTATACCAGCACTGTTTGAAATACAGCTGTTACCGTAAGCTGCTGTATAACAATCCTATATTTCCTAAAAATCAGTAAGATCTGTAACCGACTGCACTTTACCTCCTCATAATTAACACCAAAAACAACCCAGTGTAGCTATGTTTTTGTACAGGACAAACTGGTACAATCACTGTGTATTCTCTGTTGAAATTGCATCCCTGTACTTTGCCCGGGTAATGTAGTGTGAAGGCAGCACAAGGGCAAATGCTAAAGCAGGCTGGGCAAACATGGGCTCTATTCAGGTCAGCGCTGGAGCTTGGCGTTTTCTCCTCTTTGTCCGGTTTTGTGTGGGAAGCCGGTAGAGCGGGCTTGAATCCCTATTGAGTGAATGCGCTGAGACATTTTCCCTTTTACTAATGCTAAAGTAGGCATGAGGGCTAATCCTTGGGGGTTAAATGGAGGCTCTGCTGGGGTCTCCTGATCCTGAGAGAGCCGGGGGTGGTTTCTGCTCCATTTTGGGAGGAAAACTGGCATGACTTTTACTAACTGTCAGCAATCAGCATAAACAGTTTGCCGTCTGGAATTTCTTCATAAAAATAACACGTGTTGACACAAAATTTTTATTATTGGCACCAGAAAAATAAATGAAACGATACAAGCATGTTTTGAGAAAAAGATGCTTGCACCAAAATTCATATTAACATGAAATGGTCAAATAAAATGCTAGTATTGCATCCAATTTTGAAAAGGCCAATATCTAAATGAATCTAGGCATGATTAAATATTAGTGTTGGTTAACACTTTATTTTACACTACCCTTGATACATTATATATTGTGTACATACTACACATGTACAAGTTAAAATTGTTACAGAGCACATTACATTGTACTAAATTTACTTAGGTACAATGTATTAAGGTAGTGTAAAACAAAGTGATACCCTGTGTTGTAACTTATGTTTGTTTATGCATTAATACAAATAAAGACCCACATTTTAACCACAATTTCTCCTAATTCATATTCATAATTGGATAATCATTGCAATTTTGTAATTTTTATTTTCTCTGCATTATCAAACTATGAAAGCCTCCACCCATCACTGAAATTCCCCAAATAAACAAAAGAGCAGTAACAAAAGCCTGTGTGCAAATGCACTGAGACGAAACTTAAATGGAAGACCAACACACTCACGCTAATAGATATTTCCAAACAGGAAATGCTGGCATTTTGCGCATTAAAGGTGACCTTTAACGAGACACGAGTCCATTCTGAGAGCTTATTGCTCCAGTATGCAGGAGCTGGAAGCAGACAGCCACAATACGCTTCGTTCACAATCTAGCGGAATTTGAACAGAATTTCAAATAGAGGGATGTTAGACAGAGTTATGTAACTAAAGTGGATGATTTCTTTTATGACATAACCAATAGAACAGAACATCCGCTCCTCCATCCATGTAAGAAACCTTACTTTCAAGTAAAAATTATGCATGCGGCACTGGGACTGGGTAAAAATATCGGATCGGACTTGGATCGCTCTACTTTGTGCTGCAATACCAAGTATCGATGCTTTCTCAAGTATTGCAATACTTTCAATTCTTGTGTTTGGAGGCATTTTTTAATCATACACTTTGTTTTCTAGTATCAGTTACACAGCACTTTGAAAAGTGCATTAACACAAAATGTAACAATCTAAACACTTCTCACAATGTCAATGTGATCTGGTTTATAAACTTTGGACACATGACTTTTTACACATTTTAAAGGTAAACATATCACTTGCTATAATTTCTTACTGTATCGCAATACGTATCAGATCGGCCTATGGGTATCGTGACAGAAGTGGATCGTCCCAGCCCTGACTATAAGAACAGAACAGAACAGAACAGAACAGACAACAATTATGCCTTATTGTTATGGGATTAAATGAAGGAACCACTTAAACATTTTGGCTTACACGTGTATTGTGCTTTGCTTTTCTCAAAGCTTTACACTGCAGTCATTATTCATTAACAGCTGCCCTGGGGTAGATTGACGGAGGCGAGGCTGCCAACTCTGTGTGAATGCAGTGTGGGAGTGAGCGGTCAGACAATGCAGATGAAATGTCTGCTCCAGCGCCAGTATCCAATACCACGACCTTCTGATCATGAGACACACACTGGCCCTACCATCTGAGCTATTGTCGCCCAGTTACCAATTCTAGATTGACATAAAAAAAAGGAAATAATTTTAGCTCATTTGTGCCGACCGAGAAGACATTGAACCAGGTCAAATCATCAGACAGATAAAAAGGCCAATTGTGCCATTTAAACTGTGGCCTGTCCTCCACCTCAAAGTGAAACTATAGGCTCTTTATGAATGTTAGTCTGTTGAATCAGCACCACACAGTTCACAATGCAGAGCAGCAGAAAAGGCCTGGCTCCATCACCAAGTCGCACCTATTTTCACACCGGCTCTGAGACGACGAGAGTGGCTGCCACCCTCCCCACAACCCGCCACTGGTGTTTCGCTCGCCGCTCAGTCAAAATTCACAACTCTCTTATTGCTTTGTGATTGATGTTGGTAATAATGACACGGCTTCTGTTTACCTAACACATCTAGCAGCTCGTAGTGACGCACTGATGGATTTCTTCTGCTCTTTACTGCCACTCTTTGAAGAGTGGAGTGTGGAAGTGGAGTGATCCTTCAGACCCGTGAAATGTCACAGCCTTGTCCCTGTAGACTTAAGCATTTAAGCTACAATAAAGAGGAATTAATTAAAAGCTTTGATTTGTTCAAGGAAGTGTTTATGGAACTACTTGTCACGTCTGGTTTTATTTGTGAGACAATAGAGCTTGAGTGAATCATCATACCCAGGTGTTAGGCTTTTTCTTGTACTGCAGCAAGTCACGTCAGTTCATGTGCTGTTTTAGACCTGGTTGAGTTTCAGTTAAGTTCACGTCTGAGATAATTAAGAGCTGGTTTAAAATGATACCATACATTGAGCTTTTTGGACTAAATGGCATTTTGAAAGCCACATGTTTTGGGTTTTACCTTAAGTTTGTCCTTACATCAAGTAACCATTCACCTATCCACACTTGGGAACAGGAATCAGACTGGAAACCTTTGAACAAGCGAGCTCTACCGATGGAGCTCCCACTGGTCCAAAAGTTTGAAGCCAGTGCAGAGCAAATGTTGAAACTTCTGAGGCTCAAAGGAAGTAAATTAATATTTGTATCTTCTCCAGTTTGACAAAATACACAACTCGTGTCTGCAGCACCGCCAGCTTACAGCAGAGCGTTAATGAGTGGGCGGGACGGTGCCGTATGAACACTCCTTTGAGGCAACTCTTCAACTTCCCCTCATCTCAATTCAAACCTTTATTCCCCGTCATTACGGTGCGCAGGCTCCTTTGAACTTGTCTCCAGGCTGCGGAGAAATGTGACATGTGATATCCAAGAGGCTCAGGAGAAGTGCTGAAGCGCCGGTGTCAGACAGAGCCGCTGACACCTCACTGTTGTTGGGACGGGGAGAGGTGTTACCTAAAAACACCTTCACACGGAGTTTAAAGCCAATTAGATGGCTGCAGCTCCCGGAGTTTTCACAGGAACTTGAACCGGAGACTCTTAAATCGCTGTGATAACAACTTGTGCCATTCTTTCATGTAGGATGAAACGGTATAGGCACTTTTGGCTGGAATCAAAGTAGCAAAACAAATCAAAAATTGTAATGCAGCTCAAAAAACCATGAAGCTAAGTCCTCTACAAACATGTTCTGAAACGTAGTTCATTTTTTTTTAAGTCTTCTCTCAAATGCTCAGGGACACGCTCCAAATGTGAACCATGAAATAAATCTGAATAAATCAAAAATCTCATCACAATAACCACTTTGTGCAAGATCATGCGGCCCGAATAGGCACAAAGCGCTACAATCAGACACACAAGCAGCAATTAGATTCACGGTTAAGCGGCGTGTTTAAGCATGTCAACATCTTTATATTCAAAATGCCGAGGACACAACCTTTCTGCACAACATACAAAAATATCCCGATGTTTTTTTTTGTTTTTTTTTTGTGTGTCATAAATGGCGCACATCGAGAACTCATAAGAAGAAACATTTTTAGATACGGCTCACGAGAGTAAACAAAGTCACATAGATGATAGAGGAGACGGCGTCGGAGTCGGCGTTTGGCGCAGATAAGTGAAGACTTTGATCACGGCGATGGCAGCTCTGCGTGATGAGACCTCCCTTATTATAGCGCTCTAACCAAACACTTTAGCCCCTGCGTGTCGTCTGCTTCCTGTATTCCGTTCCAATCATCCGACCCATTAGAAAACTCGCCATTTTGTGTCATTTATCTTATCTTATCTGGGGCAGCTTAGACTGGGTTTGTTGTAGGAGATAACATTAGGGCCGACTTCCTCCTGTACCTTGCCTGACCCCGTACATGAGCCAAACCTCAAAAACCTAATGTCGGTGCTAGATTTTGCTACACACAGGAGGAAGGAATGTGCTGCGGAGGTGAACAATTATGTGCAAGTCTGTGGGCTCGCCATTGTAGAGATAAATGTTACCATTAATCGGCGAGGGGAAAGATGCTAAGTTGGCTAATTACTGATTTAGTGGTGGGATAGTAAAGCGGGAACAAAGGCGGCGACATGGAGGGGCTTGCGTAAGCTACATTAGCACTGTTTGTTGGATTGTGAAAACACTGTATGCTAATTCACACTTTTATCTGCTTTATTGTGCTGATTAGTCCGGCATGGGGGAGAGTGCTCTATCTAATCTCATCACGGAGCATTGTGTTGTGGGGGTCATTAACCTATGGGAGGTCCAGGAGGTTGACAAGTCAGCTCATACCCCCCCCCCCCTCTACCTTTTTCCCCCCTTGTCTGTATGGCAAACACAACAGTAACCACAAAAACATCCCGACGAGACAAAGACCGAGAGGAAAAACAGCCGATCGAGCCGTTTGCATGGCTCGTCATTCTTCTAAAAAAAAAACACATGGTGTGAGTGACTAGTGACTGACCAAGGAACCCTTACGACAGCAGCAGGAAGTAAAGCCTTTAGTTTCTGTTGTTTTGGGGCCCTTTTATTTGAGATGAGTCGAAAACATCTGGGATCTGCATCAGAAAGGGTGACCGCCTTAGCGCACAGCCTCCTTGATCTCGCTGCTATAGTGTCGGCGTTCATATTAAACTTCCCTTGGTGAAAGCTTGTTCTTGACAGCGCTATCGAATGAGACATTTCCATCAACACGCACCCCGGTAATGAAATCTAACATCCGTCTATATATTTATTTTGCCATTTTTGTACTCATTCTGTGAAACCCTCATTCCATCCCTGTCACACGCATTACATCCTCGGGAAAAAAAACTCAAAAAAATAAAATAAAACGTGAATACTCCAGCAGATCCGACGGCACCCTCTCATCCACAAATCCTAGTTAAACTGTTGTGATAGTGAAAAGCTGCCTGTCAGGGGTGGCACGGCGGAGATGAAAAGCCTACAGCTAGATTGCCGCTGATTGCCTGTAGAGGGTGAATATGCAAATAAAGGCAAAGGTAAATGAAAAACAAAGCCCGGGTTTTGGCAGCCGCCTTTTACACGCTCCCCTTAATTTGGCATTGGTTAAAGAACATGGAAAAGTCTACCATTAATGAATTCCAGTCGGAGCAAGGAAAGGGAGACATGAATGGAAATCAGTCTACTTTTTTTCCCCCCCCTGTGAGCCCCTGAGCAGTTTTGGGGCCTATTGTATTTCACACACACTGAAAACGTCAACGAACACGCGCTAAGCTTAAGTGACATGTTACAGGGAAATTGAGAGATAAAAAAATATGTGTAACACCTAAGGTACAAAGCACTAACTTAACACAGACGCCATGTTTTTTTTAGATCAGTCAGAAAAGTAGGCCACTGCAGTCAGCCACGAGTCACGGCCGTATATTGACTGCAATAAGAGCAAAAAAATCAATCTGGTCAAACGCTGGCGAGACAAAATCCTGGGTTTTGTCCATAACCTGACAAACGGATGAACAAGAGCAAGTGCAGCCCGCGACCACTGCCAAACAGCACTTCAGCTGCACTTGGAGAAGTGTCCACTTTTATTTAGCCATGCAAACAGAAAACAATCAGTGGAAAGCAACCTGTGTGTTGTGTAAACACTGTGAAATTGACCAAAAAGAGCGAAGTGCGTGAAAGCGGAGAGCGCCAGTGCCTTTGAACAAAAGACACGGAGCGCAACAGATTTTGGCTGGTCTTGAGATAACAGTAACCCAACACCGAGATCCTCCAGAGGGGCTCTTTGTACGTCTGAGAGCGCCTCAATCAGTAGCACTGACAGATGTGTCTGGGGTCCATTTAGAAAAAGGAAGCCACGCCGAGGTCAGGCCCGAGCCGTGGGCTGTGGCAACCCTGAAGGAAGAGCTGACTCAGGACAGCAGAATGACCCTTTGTCACCCTGTGGCCCATGGCACATAACACCTGGGCTTCGGAGATAAGATCATGTCCCTACCACATCAGCACACACTGTAGAACTGAAACAGTGGGAAGCTTGCTCTGAAATTCCCCAAAATGAGCAGCATACAGCATACACTTTAGACTGTTCTAAAAATCCCATTGTGATCTGAACAAAGGTAAGTGCCACTCCAACTGGAAAGCAAACAAATATGAAAACTCCACTGGAGGCCTCTGTAGTTTTGGCAGATGCTTCAGGCTGGAGTGTCTGTTCAGCGCACCCTCCACTGAAGATGGTAATAGAGGTTTAACCCGGTGATAATGCATTGAGGCTCGAGCTGGCACACGGTGCGCATTCTGCCATAGTGAAACAGCCGAGGAGTCAGCAGTGGTCAGGCCCTTGTACTGCCACAATGGTGCACTGCCCACTGTCCTAATGAGGCCAGAACAATTGGCTTAAGCACTCGCTAAAAGGACTGCACAAAGAAAGAGCTTTAGTCAATGGGGATTTTAAAAAGCTACAGTATACTTTGTCAATAGAAAGGAGCAATTTGCCTCCTAAACAACCCTGTTTTTACCCTGACATTTTACATCATATTATTGTGTTGTCAGGTGTTATTTAAAGAATTTACCTTTTGTAATGGCACACGATTAAAGCTTTTCCAATTAAGCTGACATACCTAATTTGGATAGATTTGGCACAATAATTATACTGCAGTTGCTGTTTCATCAAATCCAAAATAAATCTGCTCAACTTACGCTTAAATAAACATGAGACAACCCTACAGGCAGTCGAGACATGATGCGCTAATAGGCTTTAGATAATTAAACTAAATATGTATTGGGTTTAATGAGTAACACCTAAAGAGGCTCTAAATTAGCAAAGGCAGGAAGCAGACAGAGAGATGTCAGTTGGCTTCATTGTGCCGTGAAGTGCGTCAGGCATCCACCAGGGTCGTCACGATGTTGGAGGGGGGGGCAGGAGAGCACTGGTCAGGGCAACTACGTACATAGGCTTTTGACCCAGCGCAGTCCAGGACGCAAAGGAAGAGAAACTACGGCACAGCTTCATTATCGAATGGGACAAAACAGGGTCAGGGGGAGATGGGCAGAGGGCAAGAGTCAATGCGGGGTGTCAGAGTGATTCACATGTCCATCCGACACATAAAGTACTTAATGCCTGTAATGGAGAGAGTGGAGTGGCTGCACATCGTGATCAGCAATTAGAAGATAGAGCATAAAAGTCAACACTAACCATTCATTTTCATGGTATGTCAGTGAACCTATAACGTTGATGATACAGTGGGCTATACTGTACTCAAATCTAATGGGATACAACACTCTTTTCATGTTATAATTGCATAGTATTTAGCTCCGCATACAGGCTCTGAAATAGCCAAAGAATCACATAAAGAAATGACTGACAGAAAGATTGACTCGAACCGATGGGAAAAAAAGGGATTATGTGTAAACATAGCAAATAAAGATGTTTCACAGTGATGTACAGTACACAATATGAATACTGTACTATGCCAATGATTAATGTGTAAAGTTCTGCTGGCTCAGTTCCTTACAATAAAGTTATATGGCTTCTGTTTTGACAAAGAAAGATAGAAATCTGGGGCAACAGCTTATTTTCAGTTTAATTTTTTATAGATTGCATCCTCTACAGCAGATCAAAAGTTTCATTTGAATTACTGTCTGCAAAAAAGCTTCATTTAAACAATGCAAACTAATCATCAGATATTCTATTGACTACATTATGCTTTTTGGAGAAAATGTTTTGTAAAATAGTCAAAAATAGTCAATAGAGTGAACACATTCTCTTCCAAGCGTCTCCTTCAGTCATGCTCTATGTAAACTTTCCCTTCCCCCGTCTTCAGTAAAGAGAAGTACTCTTCAACCAGAGATGACCTGCTGCTGTGAAATACACCACATTTTCACTATGCTGTAGACATACTACCCCTAGTGGCGCTTGCGCACACTGCAGCTCTGTTGGTCTCTGAGCATCCCCCCAATCGCAGCGAGGCAGGAGGAGGAGAGAGAGGCTGAGCGACTAAACCCCGCCCACAGAAGACGTCACCAGCCCCCAGTTGAAGCAGAGCTAGAGGCGAGCACAAGCCCACATTTGTATTGAGCTCTATCTGGCAGCGCACCTATGTCCATCTAGCGTATGTGTTTGAGGGGGACCCCAGTAAACATAGTAGGCTACTGCTGCAGAGAGAGAGAAAAAAACAAAAAAAAAACTCCTTACAGCCTTAGTGCTTTGACATAGCCCCCCCATTGGATGTGAATTCAAGTTTTCTTTGCGTGGACTGGATTATATTTTTCCACTTTAAAAGGATACCTGTTACTTTTTAACGCTTTTTGGTTGGTTATTATAGAGGTAAGTGCGTTTGTTAGAAGTGCCACATTGGATTAACGCGCATTTTGTCTCTTCTGGACCGTCTATCGAGCAAAGGAATGTATCAGAATCGACTGGGGTGTGTATGTGTGCGTGTTGTATGTAGGCTAATTAGTTGCCCTCTTTTTCCCTTTTAATTCCTGGTTCAGACAGATAATATCGGGTGGCTGTCAAGCTGCGAGGACCACCTTCTGACACGTTATAAAACCCCGACTTTATCCCGTGAGCCAATATTCGCTTTTTCTTTTGCGCACAGAGCGGCTCCCCAAAGATTTCCATGCAGAGGCAGACTTTCATATATCGATTTGAGCATATTCTCCGGAACTTGTAACATGCTGCGTGCCTCGATATGTGCGTCCTAAGCAGTGAAATAACATCCCCTGGTATCAAACAAACTATTTTCCAATAATCTTTATCCAAACGCCTTGCTGGGATATCATTTAAAACGCCTGCCTACAACTGCACAATCGTTCCCAGTTGGCGATATTAAACCCAGCGAATGCGTAAACTTGATGGGATTAGCGGGCAGAGGGGCCCCCAAGTCTGTGCGAATAGACTCCCCGGCGAGTGCATTTGAACATCGCAGCGCACATCCCGCGGAGCTGGACGCGAAGGGGCAGCTGCACGGGCAAGGCTCTGCGGCAACACCGCTCGCTCCCAAGTTCCCTCTCCGCTTGTCAAGACATTACCGAAAACTCCGCCAGTGCCTTTCAAATTGGCAAAGACACAGCCTTGCGCCACGGACCACAGCCATGAGCGCCTCGAAATGTGTAAAGTGCGATTTTTTTCCCCCACAGGCGCCAATTCCTTCATCGGCGTAGCCTGGCGGATTAATGCACAATTGTAAAGCGGGCGTATAGAGCCACTCATGAAACAGAAGCGAGAGCGGTGCAGAAAGATGAGATCGTTGTGTGCGTAAAGCAGCCAATTCTCACTTTAATGTCAGCACGGGGCTGATCAATCTAGTTAGCTTGGAGGAGAAAAGTCTGGGCATTAATCCCATTAAATCAACGCTGTAAAGCAATAAACTAAAGGCTACTTTGGTTGTTTATCTTATTGGCAAGGGCAGGGCTCGAGCCGTTTTAATCC
This sequence comes from Gobius niger, assembly GCF_951799975.1. Lineage (NCBI taxonomy): Eukaryota > Metazoa > Chordata > Actinopteri > Gobiiformes > Gobiidae > Gobius > Gobius niger. The sequence continues at coordinate 26,829,264 of NC_136858.1, forward strand.
CATTTAACATAACCTCATGTCTCACAGTCACTAGAAGGTCGGCAGGCTTTGCACATTAAAGCATATTGGCCACAGACGCCTAATTTAAGAAGTGACTCAAAGCAGTGATGGCCTTTATTGTTAGAGCGTGTTAGACAAGGCAGACATGAAAACACATCCAATTGTCCTCACTGAGAGCTGCCTCCGGGCACATCGTCAATCTGAGGTTTTCACTGGATATCACATTACCTAGTGTGGTTACAATAAAGTTGTTTAGCAATGCATTATCCATTTTTCTTTAAACAAAAAAATGGTTTTCACACCGATGTGTAAACCAACATTTGATGGAGTAAATGAAGGGTGAAACATAGTAAGAGCCTTTTTTCCCTCAGCTGTCGTAAAGGTGTGAGAGCACAGTATTAGCAGTGCCAGTCAAAGCAACATGACTCAGGGAAATCGTGCCAAAGGGCTTCTTAACAAATCCCCTTCAGATTAGATCCATGCGTTTGCATGCTAGACACGAGAATCTAGTGTTTTGGTGCTGCTTGTCACACGCAGACACACAGCATTTCATCTTGCAGCGCCTACCACCCCCATGTGGGCAAAAACCATCGCAGCTGCCCGAGATCTCTCCTTTCAGAGCCGTGTATACAAAGAACCACCCCAGTCTGTCCCAGGCCTCTGCACGCTCCTTTCCCCTAATGGGCCTGTTAAAACTATCATCTGTTCAGTCCATCAAAAAGACAGCACTAGGTGGGCACATTCCAAATCTGGGAAGCAATGGGGAGGATTTTGGCCCGTTTTCCCCAAGAGCTTTGGAGTGGTCCTGTTTCCCTGTGGATCCAGATGAATGTGCTTTTGTGTCTTGGCATCACAGCAGGCCACTGTCTGGTCCTTTGACAAACAACTCACTAATACTGTATGTTAATTAGCAGCAGAGCAACTCCAGCAAAATGACATAACATTTAGCAGTGGTTCTCAGTTTGGCGAGGGATAAAATCATGTTTTTCCAGGTTGTATTTGCCCTAATGTTCCCATGCAAAACATTTTAAGACAAATCTTGGAAAATGTCATCTAAATGTCACAGCTAAAGTACTAAATTGTGCCTAATGAATAATCATTTTAATGCTACATTATGAAATAAGGTGAATAGTCAACAGGAGATACAAACAACATTGATTTCCCAGTGGGGTTCTGCGGTGGTTCAAAAATTAATTTCAGGCTGTATGAATAATGCAAAAGCCAATCATTACTACTTCTCCAGCTCTTTCCCTTTAAATGCACTTCTCGTGCTGTTAGTCTACATTTTACATGATTAAAACAAGGCATTTTTCTTTTACTCATGTTTTGACAGGCATGAAATTACTCCAATTTGTGCTCTATTCCAAAGCTTGCTCGGTGTATGGCCAGAGGGCACAACGTTTAGGCTCTTGTCATGGCAAGCTAGTGTTCGTTAATGCACGTTCAGCTCACTACAGCTCTCATTGTCCAGCTTTCTCAGTGAAAGGTAACTAGCTGTACACACCATTTAGTGGGATGCTCGATTTAACTTGGCTAGTAAAAAGTAAATGAAGCAGAAGCAAGTCGGGCTGCTGGGAAACATCCAGCCAAGCAAAGCGTGCATTGGAAATGACAGAGAGAAGAGCCAATAACTAGAATCCCTTATCTCCAATAGCAATAAACTGGCATTTTGAATCATATAGTGCAAAATATAGAGCCTCCTTTAGCGTCTGAGCTTTAACTTCTACTTCTGCTTGGCTGCACTGGCTTGGCTTGCAGCAGACAATGGAGAAGGGGTGCACACTCCTGTAATCTGATATTTGTGGAAAAGACACAAAACAGCCATCTATCTAAAACTTAGCATGGCACCTTTCATGTTTTTGTCTAGTATCTGAAGGCAAAAAAAAAAAAAAAGGCCACAAATTTGCAGAGCCACTTCTTTCTTTTCTGAAATGCTAAAAATGAAAGATTCAAATCACTCAGAAATATCTGGAGATAGAAGAACTTCAGAGAATGAGGTGAAAGGGGCTATTTAAAATTTGAAATAGCTCGTCTAAGTGCCGCATTAAAAGTTCATTCAGCAGGCAGTGCATATCCCTCCATCTTGCTGCCATTTTATACGGGTCTATTTTTTTCAAAACTGCTTGCTCCTCTCCTTCGAGTGAAGTTAGCAGAGGTCACAGCTGGTGCCTTTCGCCTGTCTCTAATCTACTCCTAATATAATATAGGACTAAAGGCTGTGTTTAGTTGGAGGAGAAAGAAAGGGGGTGTGTTACTAATAGCCGACATCTCAGGAGTAGTAATTGAGTTTACCAGGCTCTCCATTCCCTAATCTTCTCCTTGTCGAGAACTGCACTATTAAATAGCTGTGCCCCTTGTTCTTAATTTACCTCTGCATGTTTTACACCACACAGAGTCTGCCGGCAGGTTGTATGGACGGAGACATGTTGGGTCACTGAGCTATTGTGTTGTTAAAGGAAGCATAATATTTTCTTTTCGCTATGGAAATTCTATTTTAGACCCATAATAGTCTTCACAGAACGTGCAGGGGATTAAAGGTTAGGACTGGGAGTGAATAGGGTCTTGCAAAAACAATGACCATTAGTAAGCAAATATTTTCGATGTTAAATGCATAGCTTTGCAATCAATGTGGGACGGAGTCTGGCTTTACAGTAACTGCAAAAATAGACAGTGAAGTCCTCCACCCTGGGCCATTGTGTTGCCCAGGGATTACAGTTCGTTCTATTGTCCAAATCAAGAAATAAGTGTGTTGTTTGGAGTAACAGGAATATAAAGGTCAATCTGAAAAATAATCATTGAGACGAAAGGTTAGGTTTCCCACAGAGATCTCAGCAAAAACAACATTTAGTCTGCATGCAAACTTGGACTGTTTTAACTGGTTTTAAAACACCTGAATATGTGTTTAAAATATGTGTCTAATCTGTTTTTGGCAGGTATGAGGAAGTGCAAGATGAGCCCTCCTGCAAATCTATGAGGACAGTCGGGGTTTTGAGCGATAAGCACTCTGCCTTGTACAGAAGGAGAACCGTGCTTATCGGTTCTGGAGGAGAACAGGACCGCAGCCTGGATTAATGCGCACGCAGGCCCGTCCAGAAAGAAGAGAGGATTCTGGGATACCTGGGGTACACAAGGATTGAGCTTGTGGCAGATCGGGGGATTGGCATGGCTCAGAGCAGCTTTGTGTTACCCCATCATGCCTACCGGGCCTGATTACAAAGAGGAGTTTGTACAAGCCTGGTCTGCGCACAGATCTCTCCCCAACACCTCCAGAAATCCCATTTGCAGTTGGCTTTTGAAACTTGGTGACTTGCAACGGCCCTTTGGATTTTTAATATACCTGGGGGTGCGTGCTTTGTGGCAGCCAGCGGATGCTTTTTCTTTGGGGCTTATCTGTCATGGTAAAGCCACTGAAAGCATGAGCCTCTAACAACACAAAAGAGGTCATCGTCCAAACAGGGATCAGCTCAGCAAACAGTGAGCGGGTCAGGATATCACTGAAGCGCCTGACAAACTTCTCCAACGCAAAGGGCAAGGCCAAACCCAGGACCCTTTGACGGGAAAGGATTTACAACTCTGTGTAAAGCAGGTATGATAAATACGAGCGTTGTATTGTGCCAACTCATCTTAAGATGAAAGATGTGCAGTGGGGAGTGGCTGTGACACAACTTATATACAATTATGACTGAAATTTGAAGGAAGCGCAATGTAAAACAGTGATACTAGTAGTAGTATTTGGTCATTGATTATTTCTGAGCAACAAACAAAACAGCATTTCCATTGTTTTACACACAATGCGACCAAAAGGCTTTAGGCTTAAGTTAAAACTACCTGCTTACATGTAAAATAATGGAGAAAACAAAACTGAAAATATACTAATTTACAACAACAGACGAGAAATTCACATTTGTAATTCGAATTTAATTTTTTGTTAAACTAAAACATGGCCTTATTTCAACTACTTAATTTAGGGAACTCAGTCTTTTAACAAATTCATTGCTTTAGTTACTCCTAAACTCTATCATTTTGAAAAAGTACTAAATTTACCTTTTAAAAGCTTTAATTGTTTTGGATTGTAAAACCGTTCCAATGTCCAAACAGATTCCCATTTACTTTTTCTTTAGTTCTAGGAGAACTGTATTGTGCCATATACATCACTAAATAAATCATGTATTTCCAATATATTTAGCTCTAGAAAAATAGAGCTTTGTTCAGGTTTATAATCTAAATCAACATTGTTGATTAAATGGATAGAGTGTGTCCAAGTGTTGTACATTGTGACTGCTGAGAGACAGGTAATGACAGGCTTCTGTCGGTTCCACTGCTGCAGTTTAAAACAATGCCTGACTTTGTTCACAGATGTGTGGTCTGTAACGATGAAAGGCAGTCTTGAGATTTAGAGTTGTGTAAAACTAGAGAAGGCTATTGCATTTCACAGGCCAAGACTGTAGAGCAGTTTAGCTGGAAGTTTCATTAAAACACACCATCACTTCACACACATCTCCTTTTCTATGAATTTTTAAACTTAAAAGGATTCATTTGAAATTTGAAACTTAATTAAACTTTATACGTTTTTATGACAATGGATATAATATTGTCAACTCTTTTCATCAATGGTCTGTCTGCACATTTATGTGGTTTAATGATTTAATGTCTGTTTTATAGACATTTGATTTTGTGGAAGTTTCTTTTATCTATAGCAAGAGCTAGAGGCAGTATTTCAAATACAGAGCAATTATGTGAGCATGATTTTGGCTCCTCTTTGCAAAGGCTCTGTGCATTAAATGTACCTTGTGTCTTCTCCCCAGGGGCTCCTGAGTGATTAGCCTGCCAAGAAACTCAACTCCAAGATGGTGCGTCATTGTGAGGCTTTTGTGCTGTTGCTCGTCAGAGCCGCGCTGCTGCTGGGCCTCGCTAACCCCCTGGTGACCTCCACCTCATGTCCCTCTGCGTGCCGTTGCGATGGGACTTTCATCTACTGTAATGACCGTGGCCTGACATCCATCCCTTCTGGCCTGCCCCAGGATGCAACAGTGCTTTTTCTGCAAAACAATCGAATTAAGAGTTCAGGCATCCCCACTGATCTCCGCAGGCTGTCCAACGTGGAAAAGATCTACCTGTATTGTAACAATCTGGACGAATTCCCCACTAATCTACCTCTAGGGGTAAAGGAGCTCCACCTACAGGAGAACAACATTCGCATGATCACCCACACCTCCTTGGCCCAAATTCCCTATATTGAAGAACTGCACTTGGATGATAACTCCGTGTCAGCTGTCAGTATTGAAGAGGGGGCTTTTAGGGACAGCAATCACCTCCGACTGTTGTTCCTGTCCAGAAACCATCTGAGCACCATCCCGTCAGGCCTTCCCATGAGCATTGAGGAGCTGCGCTTTGAAGACAACCGCATCTCCTCTATTTCAGACCAGCTGCAGGATCTCATCAACCTAAAGCGGCTGGTGCTGGACGGGAACCTGCTCAACAACCGTGGAGTTCAGGAGCTGGCCTTCGTCAACCTGATCAACCTGACAGAGCTCTCCCTCGTGAGGAACTCTTTCACTTCACCCCCAGCAAACTTACCTGGTACCAGCCTGGAGAAGCTGCAGCTACAGGATAATCACATAAACCGCGTCCCAGCCGGAGCTTTTGCCTTCCTCAGGCAGCTCTATCGCCTGGATCTGTCTGGAAACAACCTGAGCAGCCTCCCACAGGGCGTCTTTGAGGATCTGGACAATCTCACCCAACTCCTGCTCAGAAACAACCCCTGGCAGTGCACCTGTAAAATGAAGTGGGTGCGCGACTGGCTGCGATCGCTGCCTTCCAAGGTGAATGTACGAGGCTTCATGTGCAATGGCCCAGATAAAGTTAAAGGCATGGCCATTAAAGACCTGACAACAGACATGTTTGAATGTTTAGATTCAGAACTACTGTCAACATTTGAAACAAGCACCGTCTCAAACACCGTAAGACCGTCACTGCCGCAGCGGCCCTCTTTTGTCACCAGGAGGCCTGAAAGAAAAGACTTTGGGAGGAACTATCACAGCACCACGACCACAGGCAGAAAGATTATCACCATCAGTGTTAAGTCCAGCACTGCTGATAACATTCACATATCATGGAGACTGTCGCAGCCTGTGACTGCACTCCGGCTCAGCTGGCTCAAGCTGGGACACAGCCCGCCTTTTGGCTCCATCACAGAGACCATTGTGCAGGGCGAGAGGACAGAATACCTGCTCACTGGGCTGGAGCCAGAGTCTGCCTACAGGATATGCATGGTTCCCATGGAGACTAGTAACCTTTACCTGTCAGACGAGACCCCTGTTTGCATAGAGACAGAGACCGGATATCACAAATCGTACAACCCCACAACTACTTTAAACCGGGAGCAGGAGAAGGAGCCTTACAAAAATTCCAGTCTGCCTTTGGCTGCTATTATTGGGGGAGCTGTTGCTCTTTTGGCAATAATTATGTTGGCCTTGGTCTGCTGGTATGTCCACAGGAATGGGTCACTTTTCTCAAGGAACTGCACTTATAACAAAGGCCGCAGGAGAAAGGATGACTATGCTGAGGCTGGCACCAAGAAGGACAACTCCATTCTAGAAATCAGAGAGACTTCTTTTCAGATGATTCCTATTAGTCACTTGCCAGTGTCTAAGGAGGAGTTTATGATACACACAATATTTCCACCAAATGGTCTGAGTTTATACAAAAGCCCACACAGTGAGAACAGCATTAATAGAAGCTACAGAGACAGTGGAATACCAGATTCAGATCATTCCCATTCATGATATTTAAATATGGACTGCTCATGAGTGGAGAGACTTTGACACAACACTGGAAATATAAAACTAGAAATGTACATTTGCCATATAATTTATATTTAAGGACAATTTATGACGAATGAGAAGGCTCCTGTTTCAGGCCAACACTGAACTGTGGGTGTTGTAACTAACTGCAATTCTATATTTTAGGGATTTGTAGTAATTTGTACTGTACTTACTTTGTTTAAGGATAAACAAACTTAAAGAAACTCTGTGTTCTACTGAGATATGACTTGTCAACTGTGAAAGTGGGTTTTCATTGCTGTGGTGAACAATCAGACTCTAGAAAACCTTGTAGTATAAGCACAGGTCATTCTTTTAAGTTTTTGGCTGTCTAAAAACAAAAAGGCAAAAAAAGTACCTAAACGTAGGCACAGCTGATTGAAGTCACTAAGGCATGCTGCCCTCTTAGAGCGATCAGCCGTAGCTGTCTCTGTGTGTTCCGGATCTGATTCACCTGGGATGTAGTACACTAAAGATGAGGTGCCACGCTTTATTTCTCTGCTTTCTTCAATGTGTAAATTTATGTTCGCAAAGAAAGAAATGCAGCAGAGAAACCCAAGAGGGCTCCTGTGTTTCTGTAGGATTACAGGCCACAGGACATATAAGCACACCGACCTTAACCAGAAGACTTGGCAGACCGACACAGAACCCCCACACATTTTATACAGCCACAATGGCCCTCTGACAATGGCGGCATTCTTTAGTACCATGTACCATACGTCATTGTAGTCAACAGGCCAAAAGAGCAGACTCGCTGGCTTTATTTAGAGTTACCACAGTGTCAGCAACTTCTTGGTATGAGTATTATTTTGTATTGTTTTCCAAATGAACACCTTATGTTGCCACAATTTGAAGTTAACTGTTCTTTACAATTGAAAACCAAAGTGCATTGTATGCCCTTTGGCCAGTCTTGTATGTGCCTTGATCCAATGCTTATTGTATTTAGCTTTTTAATAAAACAGTGACTTTTTCATACACACTTGAATATGAAAATATTGGTCATATTACAAAATAAAAAATGTATAAAAACCTCTGACTTGATTTGGATTTGCATGTCGTAAAATATATAGATCATTAACAGTTGTGATAAATAAATACTTCTGTTGCTGGAATATTGGACAAGCAGTAAAATAATATCTCAAGATCACAGTTGATAGCAGGTAAACCTTTAAAAGAACCTGTGCAGTATTTTTCAAGATAGTTTGGAGCTCTGTGTGGCCTGTAGTGCAGCATCTGCTCGAGGCTGCAGTTGTTCTTTCATGTCGTGAAGCCACATGTGACTTATCCAATCGGTCGAGAGAGAGAGACAAACACAACAGAGGAGAATTAAGGCTTTGGAGAGATTGTACTCTAGGGTTTAATGAACCTACCATGCAGCAGGGCAACAGAAAACTAATGATCGCTCACCATATGGAGGTGGCACAAGCGGCTCCTGCTGGGGATGCCCGTCCCGATAGAGGACAGACTACTGCCAGCTCCAGGCTGCATGCTAATGACACAGGAGCAGCTTACCCATGCATAGGACCATCAAACATGTGCAAAAAGTGAAATAGGCCAGTGCGCAGTCAACCAAATGCAAAGACTTCTATTCTTACTATATTGTGGTGCTATTTTTATGACTATTGACTAAACTCTGAAAAAAGTGCATTTACTTTGTGCCACTTAAACATTTCATGCTCCCATTCACACACCACAGGCTCCTCTGCAGCCAAAGCTTTAATTACAGTAAGAGGAGATGCTAAAAGCTGCTCAAGTGATCCAAACCTTAAGTATACACTAACCTCGCCCTGAAGACAAAAAATAGCACTTTCACTTCCAATTGAAGTTAATAGAAAGACCACTTCTAGAAAGGACAACAGTTTCTATGTGAATGCGCTGACTACATACCTTCTTCTCAATCTATTAAATAAGACTGGGTTGCGAAGGGTTCAAAACCGGAAACACTTCAGTAAGACTTAAGCATTAGATCTTTTCATTTTCATGTTGAAGACGGCGGCATTTTTCACATACCACAAAGCCTCTAAATAAATGATGCCTTTCACTTTCTCTGACAAATTACCTTTGAGCTGAGTGATTAAAAGAGACCGCAATTGTTTCGACTTCACAAAAACATTCGAGCGCTTTTGTCTTCGGTAAAATGAATGAACTGACTTCGGGTAACATGCTGTATGACCCCAACAGTGCCACACATGACCCTTGACAATGAGATGCTGGAGTAAAATGTATCCGAGTACTAACCACCTCCGCTCCCGGTGTTCTCGCTGAAGTCACACGAGCCACACCCTCGGCACAAGCGCACAAAATGGCAACTGCGTTTGTCTTTAAACCGCCAAACAATGACTAATTATATTCCCCCTTCATGTAACCTGTGTAGATTAGACTAATGGGGGCAGCTGCACTGTCTGTCCCGGGCTGCTGTTACCCCCATTGTAAGTCCCCGGTCAGGCCCTGGGTCACATTAGCATTCCTATAGACGCTAATATCAAACCACCCCTGGATGACCCCAGCGCCGGCAGCAGTTGGGTCTGCTTGTTTTCTGTCAGCACCATTAGCGGGATCAGAAAAGGACGGCGACTGTATGAGTGATTTGGGGTCAGATAGGTCGGGTCAGTTCGGGTGCAAGGTTCTCAAAAGGTGAAAAACGATGCGGATTTGAGTCAGCAAAGCAAGCTACTCGAGTGGGGTTGTGTGCCAACACTAACCTTTTGTTTCTGCTTAGAGTTACAGTCATGAATTAAAGGAAGTCTTTTTTATTAAGGCTGGGGATTGAGAAACCTTTGAGAATTCTTTAAACCTCTCTATTATATAGCAATCCGGTACTAAAATTATACATATATATTGCTAGGTAGTCTGACTGCTCCACAAAATGCACTCATAATAGAATTTCAAAAAAGCCTTGAAAAAAAAAGACTTAAAAGGTTTAGGCTGTAAATTCAATTCATTGCCTACAATACAGAGAAGTACAGCCTTTAGATACATGATGTTGAAGGATAAAAATACATACATATTTTACTTTTTAGGAATACTATCTGAATTATTGCAGATGTTTTTACAACCAGGCAAAACTATTATTTTCCAGAGCATTATGCAATGTCAAAACTGAATTAATCTCTAACCCTTATACACTTTTAATTTCCCAAAAAAATGCTGACTCCCTCTGCAAAGACAAACATCTTAAATAACTTCTGCAAACTCTAACAGCGCTGACCTTTCGAAGCGGTTCTATACAAAGCAAATTTAAATGTCCCCAAATCCTGTCCCACATTACTTGTTAGTCACGAGGCACAGTCTTAAACAAAGCAATCAATAACGCTGCCTTTTTAACTACACGACGCACAATAAATGTCGGACTTTTGTTCAAAAAAAAAAAAAGTGCTTCATCAGTGCAGCCGTGTAGCAGTAAAAGTCGTCTATTGAAAATGAGCGGGTGGCTCGTGTCCCCTCATGTGTAGCACACAGCTTGCACATCAAACAGTGCTGTGATTTACTGGGCTATAAATGCCCAAACTGCACAGTGGTCAGAAGTTGGGCAGGAAACACTGGCCTCCCACAAACTTCTGCCAATGTGTTTAGTGTCTGCTCGAAAACACATGTGACAAATATTAAATTTACTGCTGGATAGAAAATGATTAATGCCCCAGATGAATTGAGTTTAACGTGAATATGAACTACGCAAGACAATGCATCTGTTCTGCAGGGTTTCACAATAGATCGCAAGAGCAAGAATTTCTTTTAAACATTTACATACTTGGTGATAACTTCCCAATTTAGTTTCCTTTTAGCTATTGTTTTTGACACAACTTGATGGACAAACAAATTGATTTCATTATTTGTTTAAATTAATTGAATGAGTAGTGTTGATTTTTCCCTTTTTAAATATCACATTATTCAAGTCATCAAATACTGCATCAAATACTCTCCTGTGCTGCCTTTGAAATTATATGGTCAAGTGGTAACTGAAATTATTATCATTATAGTATTACTGCTATTACTATTACTTACCAATAGTCAGCCATGTCTATATACAGTATTTTCCCTTGCGGTCAACCAATCTTTGCTTCACAGATTCACATTCAGATGATAAACAGTTTACATGTAAAAAAAATAATACAACATGAACCATTTAGATTGGGTTTGCTTTGTGGCCATCGTAACTCGTCGCTTTTGTTTTTCTCAACAGATGTGGATGCTAAACCGTGTGTCCATCATCATGCTAACTACCCTTTGTCTTCATGTGTGTTCATTGATATACATGTTTATCAGTGCGTGTAAACAAACACACATTGTTCACGCATCAAATGAGTCCCAGTAAGACAAAGGAGCTGTCTGATAAGCAGTAACAAAATGTCCCGGAGGCATCTCGCTCCCTGTGCCTCTCAGTTGTCCCAAGACTGTCATGTGTCTGCGTTGTCCCGGTCACAAGCACAGTGTGATTTGGGCTGCGGTGGGGACCGCGTCAGTGTGAGGGATGTGTTTCTCTAAGGGGGAGGGGGGGTAATGAGGGGTGTTGTTCTCGCTCCTCAATCTCCGTCCAGGTCTACCCCCCGCCCGCCTGTCCGGGACCCTCTCCATCTCGTCACATTACGCGCTGACCTGAATCAGCAGGGCCAAAAAAATCTAACCAGCTCCTCGGTCTTCTTAATGAATCCAATTTTTTGCCTGGGAGGACAGAGAGCGTGTGCGTAGATCCACAGCAATGCAAAATTATCAGACATTAATAAAAATTAGCACAGACCACGGTACCATCAGGACTGTACGACTCTAAAACGGCACTACATCTCTAGAAGGCCTATACACTTCACAATGTGGTCAATAAACTCGCAGGCTATAGTCAAAACAAAAGCACAGGGGCTGACTGGTGTCAGTGCCACAATAAATTATACACAATATGTTACGAAAATATCCATATAATTGACTCAGCGATGGCAGACATTAATTCCAGTCCTCCATTAAGTGGGTTAAATGATCTTATAAGAGGCTATACATCTCCTCCTGCCCTTTGTAGGATCAGCACCACGTCCCCCACAAGAACTTAATCGACCCTCAGCACTATCTGTCCATAAAGTCTGGTGGTGCAAAGTGTTTGGCGCGGTTCAAACTTGTGCATTACAAACTCCCGGTAGAATCGCAGCCCTGCAGTGAAGACCAAAGCTCCTCTTCGATCCGTGTTCTTTTCTCATTTATGTTAAGCCAGCTTTAAATGTCAGTACAGTTTTTGCATGCCAATGTGGGTCTGTCTGCAGCTCATTATTTTCAGATGTTGACAGCCTAATCGCATGCAAGTTTAGCCCACTTTGCTAACCTAATGCTTGCTACGGCCAAGCAATACTGAACAGCGAGCCAAGGTCTGTTTCCGCAGTGCCGTTGTGCAGCTGCCCGACTTATTTTTGTGTTGCAAGGAGAGGACCTGGCATAATCGTGTAATTTATTATGACGGGCAACATTGGATACAAACTCAATGACGTCTGCAGATGTGTTTAACGTATGGGAGATTTAATGTTGAGGAGGAGGCGGGCCAGATCTGATATTAGCCTTTGACAGTCTGACCTTCAGGCATGAGCTCAGTCCAGCCTCAAGTCCATCACGCGGCTCACTCACTCCGACAGAAGCCTCCGTGCCCCTTAGTCAGCCCCTGCCTCTGCACACGGGACGCAGCGTTTTGGGACTTGTCCAAGTAGTGCAGAATTCAGTCGTGTCAGCGCCTTTTAGGATTGTAAATACAACATGTCACCATTCATCACGGGCAGCAGGAGGAGAACGCAGACATTTCAAGGCCTAATTATTTTTTGCCTGCCTCCAGCATCTTGACACGGGACCGTTGCGGTGCAGCAATGGGGGGGGGGGGGGCTAACATCCCTGACTTCTGGCCGCCAAAATCTTTTTATTAACATTTCATGTGGCTCGGTGCGGTTTCGAGTAGCAGTTACCAAACTCTTTGAGACAGAATTGGGAGGGAATAACGACAATTGAGAGTTCAAACACGTGAGCGCAGTTAGCAGCCTATCTCCCGCTTTCAGGAATGTGGAAAAGTGACAGCAGTGTCATCCTGTAGTGACAAGAGCTCTGCAGTGGGTTGAGAGACTTCCTCCCACGGCACCATCAGAACACAAACAGTCAAACTCGGGCAAAGTCGCGAGCGGGAAAGTTTGTGGTGGAGCCTGGAAGGGGCAGGGCAGAGTGGTGGATTAATTAAATGCTGCTGTCACGATGTTGGGCTGGTGACATGCAGACTCATGATTACTGCAGTCACTGTGAAAGGACTCTGCTCCGACAACTCATTTCCTCCTGGTCGAAGAGGGGGCAAAAAAGGGGACCGTCTGTTGCGCAAAATAACAAGAACGAGAACAAGACAATCATCCTTCCTTTGAATGAATTTAAAGAACTGAGAAAGAGGAAGGGACAGGAGGGGTTAGCAGAAACATGAGGAGGAATGCCTTTATTTTCTGATAAGATATTTCAAAGAAGCACACGTGGCTGCCAGTGGTGTGCGAGCGCTGGGAGGGTCAGAGGATATAAGCCACTGTAATCCTGCGGCTGCCGCTGTTTAAAATCTGCTACAGTCGCTCTGAGTCTCCCAAGACATGCAGCTTAAAAACAACATCTGGCAACACAACTGTATCAAACTTTACACTCTTTTCTTAGAATACTTTGTTATCCTTATTTGACCCATACTCCGAGGTCAGTCTTGCATCCAAAACATTGCAGGGCAGCGTCACTGTGACAGCTGACTCAACGTACATCAAACTAGTAATAACCTAAATAATAAAATAGGGTAAAAAATAAATAAACAAGATATAGTAAAAATGAGCAGGATCTACAACTGTACAAAAAAGCAGCAGATGTGAGGTGAAGAATTATGTAGTGGCTGCTTCTAAATCTTCAAAATCTTACAATACCATTTATCCTTCTCTTTCCAAAAAACTGTCATCCAACTTAGATATAAACAACTACAGGCTAAACAGAATCTAATAATTCAGAACTAGTAGTACTGAACGCCCACCTGCTCCACGAGTAGACAAAAGTGCGTGGATTTAAAGGCTTTTTATTATGACGGCAAAAAAAACATTTGGATTTCTGATAAAACTAAAGAGCTTTCAAACTGAATTTCTATCGCAACCTTGCTTTCGAGCTGACACTGAAATGCCAGGGCACGTGCAACTGTTCGCCCTGAGTGGATTGGTACATTGTGGTTTGGATGCATGCTGGATTTTGAACAAAGTAAAAAGTAACTAATTTGCTCAGTACATTTTGGTATATTAATGCTCGAGGCTCCCAGCGGTTCAGAGCGAGGAAGCGGTGAGACATGCAGTAAGTAGTTGGGAGTGTTAAAGGTTGCACCCCAGCTTCAGATGTCATTAACAAGCCGCCTTAAAGGTGAGAGCTTGGGTGCAAACAGGATACAGTGGGTGAGGATGTCAGCAATGGGGCTTATTATTTCGCACTTCAAGCTTTTCTGCTGAAGGATCTGACAACATGAGAATAGAGTTACATACATGCAATGTCTTGCTTTTGTTCTTTAAAGTTGATCATTACAGTGGGTCTGGAAAGTTTTCAGCCTTCGAAGCTAATATTCATGTTTCTTTATTGGTTAAAATCGGACACTGATTGACCTTGGGGGAAAAAAAATTCAAAGCGGCTAAACTATTCAGACCGTTCCAGTGCTCTCAAATTATTATTGCGCAATTACATTCTACTTTTTGTTGGATTTAAATCAGCAGTAAATTCCAATTAAAGCCCAGAGGCACAACCTCAAATTAAACTGTAGTATGTGTAGATTTTTTTTCACATTTTTTGTCACACTTACAAAAATGCAGAGCAGGAACGTGGGCACAGATCAAACATCTTGGGAGGCAGAGTTAGAGATTTCATATCGCCAAAAGACCAAAGGGGTGTAATTATTCACCCCGTTAATGTGCAGACAATTCATTTAAACAAAATCTTTGGCAGAAGGAGGAAATTTCCACTTTTGGAAAAACACTGCTGGGAAAGCTGGCAGGCCCATTCCTCATTTTCTAATTATGCAGGATTATTATTAGCCAGAACCACAGCTGATGAAGGAGACACTGATGGAGGTGGTGAGCTAATGAAATTGCATGTCAGAAAGGCATGCTGTGTACGTCCTACTCCACAAAGAGCAGCCAAAAAAACGCAAAACCAGACTCCACAATATATGGTAAGATTCTACATTATCGCAATAAAAAAAAAAGCAACATGGATTTCTCAATTTAGTTCTGCTCAAGTCCGTATTAACGTGCAAAGTAGAATATTACAATCAAATTAATGGACAAAGAAAAAAGACAAAAGAAAAGACAGAGGAGAGGGGGATATTGTGCATTGTACCACAACTCAACTACACAATGGAGATCTTTTTTTTTTCCACTCAAACTTGGTTGTAAAAACTGTTTAAGAGGCGCTAGCCCGTAGTTAGCTGGCCTGTTTGCTTCTTCTTCGTGATTCCATTAGTGTGTATTGGTGACCCGTAGGCAGCAAAGTTGCAATTGTGGTTTTCTGGCCAGAGACACCAGGGGAGATGAAAGACCCCCCAATTACCCCCAGAGGGACTACAAAAAGGATTTATTAAGGTAAACAAGTTACTTAGTTCTGCTTTAAGTTAAAGGGGATATACAAGTTTAATGTACAGCCCAGTCACCAAATTATGTATTATTCTAAAACTTTACCTACATGATGCCCTGTTTTAAAGCATCTTTCAAGATAATATTTGTATGTGAAAATGGAAGTAACATTATTGCCTTTCATGATATATAATATATATGATATATATATAACATACTGCTTGCATTGTCATTGTCCAGCCCTGTAAAACTACAAAAACATGACACTTTGCCTTTTGCTGATCTTCAGGCAGATCGAGGTGTACATCTGGTTACAACATATTTAGGGGCCCGCGGCGTGCGGCCAAATGTTCCCGCTCGCTGCTAAATGTGACAAGAGTGATCCCTTTTGTGTGCAGTCACCACGAGTCGTCAATGGCACCACGAGTCCAGGTCATTAATCATCCGTCCCCCTGTATGCCTGACAGAGCCCTGGTCCGAACAGGAGGGGGTTTAGCCCTGGAACACGGACTCCTTGCCCCATCCAGCCCCTATAGATCTGAATGAAAACTTCCCACACATGCATAGTTACTAGGTCACCAATCAAATTATGTTGATAGCCGGAGATACCTCGCAGGACAACAGAATTCATTTAGTATCCCGTCGGCGCCATTGTCCTAGTGCCAGCTCATCGCTGGGGTGCGGGATAAATCAGTAACCGCCCTTTTTTTTTTTCGTTCGCAATTTATTTGACTCTCTTCCAATGAATGGGGAGCCTTGTGAGAGCTACATGAATTATAAAAACAACAATGCGAGGGGACAGTTTTGGAAGATCTAACAAACATAGATGTCCAGGAAGATCTATGAAAATGCAAATCATCCGTGTGAGCCAGATGGCCATAGTTTTGGGCAAATCCACTTAGTCAGGCATAAATAACGTCCCGCATTATAAATATAGGCAATTTATAAGTGGCGACGCATAAAAGGAGGATGCCTAAGTGAAACGTGTCCATCCATCAACATCACAGGGGGGGGGATCAAATGGACAGAGATCCCAAACGCTTCCTCATAGTAACAATCTGGCCCTATATCTGAAACAGGACGTCCAATTGTGGGACACCAACACATGTCATTCATGAGTTTCCATAAGCCCCCAAAGGGATGTCCTGGCTTAGCTGCAGCCGTTTTAATTAATCCCAGGATGACAGACAGGTTATGTTTGTCTGAGGGCAAGGGTTGATGGGATGGGGGGATACATGACAGTGCAGGTTAAAAGCAGAGCCACCCAAAAAGGCAGGACAACGGGGGCAGCAGGTCCACTTGGGACAGGTGCCGTCTCTCGGGTCACCGCCAACTCCCCACGCGCACACACAAAGCCACCGTCTGTTGCCCGCGAGCCCAAAAAAAAAAAAAAAAACACACACAATCAGAGGACAGGAGAGGAGCGCGTGCCCTCGACTGACACGGGGCCGATATGAGAGTTCAACATGCGCCATATTGGCTAACCTCTGATTGATTTATGTGTTTGCTCTGCTGCCATCGCAGGCCCAGAGCATCCCAGTTGGTGATTGTCCTAAATTGCCGGCTCATTTCCCCGACTCCCTGTCCTGTCCCAAGGTGTGGTTAATTTGAGCAGCCTTAATGCAAATTTGACAGAGCGTAGAAGATATATTATCGCCATTGGGTTCTTTGCTTTGGGAAATTCGTCATTCCTGCGACCGTTTAAGCTCACATTTCACGTCCGAGTGTGATTTGAATACAGAGGTGGTCAACATCTAAAGAAATCCTTGAGAAATGCAAATCTCTCTGGGAATGATTAATTGAAACCTTTATTGTGGCAGCTATTGTTTCATGCCCTGAAGTGTGCCAAAATGGGTGACTGCACAAGTCCCAGTCAACCTGCAACGCTGCCAGGCTGCGCCACACTTAATCATGGGCAGACTCGAGCCGGAGTCTAAATACTGAAGGTTAACAGTGTGACCAAGTTTCAGTACATTTGAGAGACACATTAAAATCTATTTATAATATGTGCAAATGCTTACGACTGGACAATAACCATGACCGGGAGAAACGGAGCCACCAGTAAACGTACAACTTTACAATCTTAGACGTATTCTTATGGCATGAAACAGGACTAATACACACAGTCTGTTCTTGTCATTGCACAAACACAGCCCAGTTCAGAGTCAAATGAACTGTGTAACATGCCTCCGGGCCAACAATGTGTCTCCCTCTATGACCAACATAAAAGCGTACAGAGGCCATCTGCTACAACTCATTATTTCATTCAGAAAACAGTGAGTTGTTTGTCAAGCGCAAAATCATCTTTTTTTTTTATCGTTAGAAGATGATAAAGACAGTGGAATCTGCTGAATATGCTTTTGAGAATAAAGACAACTACACATAAATGACAGATAAGGATTTGTCATTGACAGAGTGCAATTTTTTTGTGTATTCTGTGAAATTGGGCACATTAAGCTTTAAAAAATAAAACATTCTTGGATAATTTTACATTTCTTTCTAATTGGAGCCTTCTTTGGCACACAGTCTGCAAATGCTGGAGTATAATTCTAGGAAAGCTTCAGAAGATGAATAGTTCCTTACGGTGCCAGTGTTTAGTTGTGATAACACACACACACACACACACACACACACTCACAATATTTCCCACGAGCTCAAAACAATGTGCATTCACTAATTGTCACAAGCCCAAAGAATATCCGCATTAAGTCACGGTTCATCCGAATTAGTCAGAATTAGATCTACTGATTGATGATGCATGATTCCAATACATTTCTGCATTTTATATCTAATTTGCCCTGCTGAAGAGATTTCTATCCCGCAGAAACACTGACGAATCACTCTTAACCAAACTAAAGGTTAAATGCTAATGTAATGAGGAGTGCCAGAATTAGATTACCCTTTCAGGAAATGGCCAGTCTGTAGCGCAGTTTCAAAATGCTGACAAGTATAGTGGTACAAATGGCACAACAGGCCATAATAGTCACATTCTACATTACTACTCGGGTTGCTTTGGGAAATTCAATGCATGTATTCTGCAAGAGGTGTGGACATGCAAGTCGTAGCTTGGACTCGAGTCATTCATTTTGGGGTCTTAAAACTTGACTTTATCAAATGGACCAAGATTTGTGCTTGACTTCGACTTGGGACCCTGAGACTTAAGACTTGATGCTTCTCCTCAAAAATAAATATTACAACAAACAATTTCTTAACACAAATTGAAGTTAACAAGGCCTCATGTGCTGCAAAGAAATGCTACCCTTACAGACCTGCCACACTGTAGCGTCACCAACACCAACAATGGATTTTGGCAAGTCCACAAAGCCTTGAAAATTCAAAGCGGACTTGAACTTGAGAACTACTGACTGGGACTTGCCCGTCTTTGACTAAGGACTTGACTTTGACCTGAAGCAGAACTAAGTAACTCATTCTCCTAGAGGCCATAAGCGCCACTGCCGGTGTCGTAGCATGTTTTTTTTACTCATTAATTGTCTGAGAGAGTAAATACTACGCTGACAGAAAAGACAAAGGGAGAGAGGGATATTGTACATTGTGCCACAACCCAATTACACACTGGAGATAATTTTTTCACTCAAACTTGGCTGTAAATATGGCTAAAGTGGCGCTAGCCCAGAGTTAGCTTTGTCCGTTAGTCTGCTAGCTTCTTCTTCGTGATTCCATTAGTGTGTATTGTAGGGCTGTGCAATTAATCGAAATTCAATTACAATTTTGATTATTCCACTAAACGATTACAAAATTAGCATAATCCCCCCCAAAAAAACGATTTATTTTTTTTGTTTTTAAATTTTTATTTTTTTGCAAAGCAGACTTACTATTTCACGGCGCTGGGATTATTTTCCCTTCGTATTTCACGTGCCATGGCTCATGCTTTTGCCTGACATAAAAACAAACAGTGCTGCTCAGTTTACTTGTGCAGGTGTGAGGGCTGGCCAGCAGGGGGCAGGTGTGAAACAGAGACCTCTCCTTAATCGAGGCAAACTTGAAATCATTTCTACTTTTATGACGATTCAGAAAACAGAAAATATTCATATATTCATATATTCATTTTTTAAATTAATAAATATATAAATAAAATAAAGACCTTTTTTTTATAGGGAACAAATAATCGTTCGAATAATCGTGATTTAAATTATGACAAAAATAATCGTGATTATAATTTTTTCAATAATCGAGCAGCCCTAGTGTATTGCGCATCCGACCTGGAGGCAGGAAATTTGCAATTGTAGTCTTCTGGCCAGATGAAAGACCCCCCAATCATCCCATTAACACTTGTATTACCCCAGAGGGCCAGCGTATTTATTAAAGTAAACAAGTTACTTACAAGAACTAGCATAAAAAATACTGTGGGATGACACCACTGCCACTACTGCTGCTGGTACGAGAACTACTAATAATAGTACTGGCGCTGCTGCAACTACTGCTTCTGCTACCTTGACTTTCACTCCTTCTCCTACTCCTACAGCTGTTTTTAACTGATTTTGCTTTCTTTATGAGTTCACAGGCTTCCACTACTATAGTTTCAAATGCTGGCCTCTTGCCCTGAACCACACACTTTCTGGCCTAGAAGCTTCGGGGGTTTCACTTGCATCTTGGCTTACCTTCTCATCAACCTCTTTTCGAACCAAAATAGCCGCCATAATTCATCCAAGCCAATTCAGCGAGAATGTAAATAAAGAACAAAAAGTCGCCTGTTCTTCACATATTGAAAGGGGGGCCCCTCTTTGGAAATTCTGATCCTTGCTTGGCCTCGGACGTTTCAGCAGAAGTAGTAGATACACAGGGCAGAGAGCCACACTCCAAATCACTGAACAGGCCTTATCTTGCATTGGCAGACAGCGGGTCTCCCTCTGCCCGATTCTATGTCTGGGCTGAAGCTACAGTGGCCTGGCAGTTTCCGCTCATCTGCATAGCCATCTCTTTTTCCCTCAATTCAATTTAAAATAATTGGCTTTTTTTTTTTTATCTTTCGCTTTGTCCTTCCACCATGTAATGTACCTCGTGGATCTGCCGGCTGAAGCAAATGTCAATTAAAAAGACATCCAATAATAAGCGCAGCGTCCAAGTAATGTTAATTAATATAGGAGGGGTTTATGGTGCACGGCACAGGTCCCCGACTCGGCTCTGGGCACTTCGTAAGCATCGGGCCATGCAGCGTCACAGCCACTTTTGGGCACTGAGAGTAATGGGGTTTGTCGGTGGAAGTGAATCGAGATTGCGAAATGGCCTCATCAGGTAAATTATCGAAGAGAGAAAACACCTTGGTAAAAGCCCCAGGGGACATTCCTTGTTGTTTTAGGTACCGAAAATAAGAAGGAAGAAAGAAGAAAGGAAATATAGAATTGAAAATGACACTGACCGCGGTCATTTTGAATGTATAACAAAGACATTATTAACACTGAACCTTTTGCATCAGTCAGAAAAAAGGCAGTCACATCAGATGCTATATTTTACTCAAGTGTGTGTCGTTATATGCATCGGTCTATGCAGGGACCAAACCCTTATCCGAGGATGAAAGCCTTGAGCCTCTAGGTGATATCTTTTATACCAAGACAAACACGAGACAAAGCCTGGAGGAGCAGGACCCTGGACCCAGATCAGAACCTCCCGAGCCAGTAGGTCTTTAACCCCGATAAAGGCTCATGGCCGCGCGCTTTTCTTTCACTCTATTCACACACTTCATTACAGGCTCCTTTCATTCACTAATTCCCGTTTCAAATTCACTCTTTGTTAATTAGAAGCAGGTTTAACCTCACAAAGAGCTCCCATTGTGTTTACTTTTCCAAATTATTGCTCCATGTAAATGAATTAGCTGCAAACGCACTGTCCGAGCGAGGGAGGCGACTTCCAAAGAGGCTCGGCTGTAATTGAATGCGGATCCAAACACATTTTGTGCTTTTCAAACCGGGCCGCCTTGGGTTTGTCTCCTGTTGGTGTTGCTAATTAACTCTGGTTTCAGGAGGGATTTAAAATAGGCCACACTGACGAGACGCACAACAAGGAACGAGACCAGCTTCGCTTTCAATAGAAAAACCTGGAGCTCGAAATGTAACAGGTTGTTTGTCACAGATGAGAGGGAAGTCTGGCTGGGTGATTGGTGCCATTTAGATTAACAGAGGACTGACACAATGTGGTCTTTGTACAAAGTTTTGCAAAGAGTGAATAGAAAAAAAATAGGATTACAATTAAATAACACAAAGCATATATAATACAGTATGAGTGCCAAATAATTATATAATGTGTTTTACAGATATATTACATGGTAAGCATGTGCATTATTGAAAATACAATCTAAACCACTGCGCCGCCCAACGTTTTACCCTCTTTATTGTGTTGACTGCTAAGCCACACCATGTCATATGCACATATTGGATTGAAAATGCGTAAAAGCCATCAATGGGAAACACCCGCTCATTAGAAGTACGTAATTAATCTAAAGAGGCTTTATCATTTTTTGGGTGGAGTCAGACAGTGCTTCTTTTTCACTCTCGCGGCAGCACACGCCTGCTCCATCAAATTAACATATGGTAATGCAATCACACTGCTTCACTCTTCTCAGACACCCTCAGAGCCAACTTCAGGTCTGTTAACTTCTGGGACCAACTTTCAGGAAAAAGAAATCACTCAAAAAAAATCACAGTCTGAAAATGTAAGCTCAGCTGTGTCAATAGTTACTTTTAACACACTGATGTAGTTGAGATTCATCCATTAAGTACTGACCCTGAAAAGCTAAAAGCTAGGGGAACTGCTGGAGTTGTCAAGGTCTGGCATTCTAATTAATCCGATCGAGTGCTTTGAGATTTAAAATATGCATATGATTGAAATGTTAACATCTGCATGTACACAAACAGACACGAAGTACGCACACAATCTTGCTGTATACATCTATATAAGGACATCCATAAGTGGCAAATTCTGTGTTCAAAGCACAAAACATAAAAACATAAAAGTGCTGCACTAAAGCAGCTTCTGAAATCACATCAAAAAGCAGTGAGAAGATCAGCTGTCCCTGTCAAACTGTGAGGAAGAAATTACCATATTAAACACTTTGCTCCATTCAACGGTCTAATGACTCAGTCTCATTGTCACTCCACAGACAGGGAATATGGGCCAGTTCTAGCGGCGCTTAATTGGTGATTTTTGACTTCGCAGCCGTCACAGAAAGTCAGCGCTGACACACATGAGGAGGGCTACAGGACGGGAAGTCGAGGGTGGCTGTGAGGACGCGAGATTTTTATTCCCTAGTGGGCTGAAAATGCTAATAAATGCAGCGAAATACAAAGGATAGCTGCAAAAGTGTGCTTGGACAGAGCCGGCAGCATTGAATTGCAAATAAAGGGGTCAAACACAAAGGAAACGCGGGAGAATGAAACAATAAGTCATTAATAAGACATTGCTTAGGCCTGTGAGAACATAAAACGCTACAACTACGATTCAATGCTACTTAAAGCCACACTGTGGAACGTGGTAACGACACATGTTTTTGCAGGTTTTTAACCAATGAAAAAATGCTAGTATTTGATCCTATTTACCAGGTGACTGGATTTAAGCAGTCAAGGTTACCAGATCGAGACCCTTGATGGCCTACTTTAATCAGGTATTTAAAAGAAGCTGCTCTAAACCATTAAGGACTAAAGCGAAACCAGACAGGAGCACATTAACGCAGTCGTTTGTGTGTTTGCTCTTTCTGTTCATAGAGAGTTAATGTTATTAGAGAAAATGAAGAAGGATTTTGTCCGCGTGCTTAAAAGCAACACAGGGAGTGAAATTAAAGCGCTCAAAGACGGCCCACAGTACAGTAAGCTGAGACGCGTGCAGCCAGACAAACATTTCCCAATTACCTTCCATGCAGGGTTTTCATTAAGTGCTTCCACATAAGAGTCGGACTGTCTGCTCTTTGTCTCCACAGCCGTCTGGAGCTAATCAAATTCACAGGCCGTCTCAGAAGCCATCCCAGCCTCCCATTATCATTCATCTGGATGGCCATCTCATCGGCACCGTGGTTAACGAACAATGTTAGGGCTAGAAATTCAATTTTCTGCAGTTAGCGACCGAATTGGTGATCAATTGGAGCATTGCGGAGATGAAGGATTGTCAAAGTAGAGCCCTCCATTGTTCCATTATCCGGACACTCAGATGAGTGAATGCCATTAATAAAGTACACAGCTGCGCATCACAACCAGCCGACACTAACGCACGCCCCGCTTTGATACGTCCTCTGCAGTGGAAGAGATAAGCCATCAAACAAAACAACCGCTAGCTGATAAACGCAGCATATGGCGATGAATAAAGAGCAACTATTTCAGAAGAGCTGCCAGCATCAAAACACAATCAGATGCAATACCTGTCTGTAAACAGCATTGTGAATCCTTGTACTCTATTCCTTTGTCACCGATCGTCAATAGAAAGTGATCTTTTTGATTTATCATACAGGCTTTAAAGGGATATTTCAGGATTTTTGACATAGGGCCTCATTTCACAGTTATCCAGAGTGTTGTTGATTTTAAAAGATTGTTAAAAAAACAAAATCTTATATTTGAAGAGTTTAGTGGTGCTAGGCTAGTGCTAGGCTAGTGCATGTCTATGGTAACTAGTAGCCTGTATTAAAAACCTCCTCAAAATCATCAGGTAGTCCTCCAAACGTTACATCTGATTTGTAGAAAGCTCCATTACTACAATTCCACGTGAAGTAATGCTGGCCGCAGGTAAACAAACTACTGTAGATCCGGTAACCGAGCAGATCACTCCGCCGCTGCGTAGCTTACAACCAGGAAGCTGATGCTGCTCAAATGTAAGTTATTTTAAATGCAAAAAATGTTATATTTTAAAAAATATTCAGTCAACACAGACATTTATATCGGTAACCTGGTGTTATAAGTGATTCGCCTCAGGTGCACTGTGCTTGGGTCAGACTGCTTTTAATGCAGGCTACTAGTTACCATAGACATGCGCTAGCCTAGCACTAGCTTAGCACCACTAAACTCTTCAAATATAAAGGACTGCATGAATTATATTTAAAAAAAAATGTATCTCCAGAAATCAACAACACTCTGGAAAACTAGGAAATGAGGCTCTATGTCAAAAATCCTGAAATATCACTTTAACATGTGGTCCAGTTGCATGGATTTAGCAAACTATAACAACTGCAATTAGTTTTATAAAGATAAGATTCAGTTCCGAGCTCTCATTTTAAACATGCTTGAAAGAAACCAGGTCAAAACGACAGTGCATTCAATCAGGATCCCAAACGGCAGAGATAATCTGATATTTGCAGAAGGCATTGCTGTATATTGCAAGTGCAGCCTTTGAGATAAGCGAGGCCATTTCACTTTTCATTGACACTGATCATGCATCTCTGTTACAAGTTGTTAGCCCTCATCCTGCGATAATAAAACGAAGGTGTCATTCATTTGTCACAACCGCAAAATGCATTAATCAGACAGATGCGACATCTAAAGCTCTACACAAAGCTGTCCTCATTTTAAAATGTGCGAAAAGAAAGCGATGCATCAGTGCTTGTGGTGTAGCAACAATAACAAAATTGTTTTCCCAGGGAGCGCCGACTAATGTAATCCCATTTATTACAGATTTAAAAGCAGTTATACATAATGCATGAGAGTTTTACATAGTTTAGCAGTTTTGGTAGATTTGCTCCTTGGTGGAAAAAAGTATGAAAAAGTGCGGCATTTAAAACTTGCCCGAGCTCCAGAGTTGTACGTGTGACAACATCTCTAAGTGGGACTGTGCAGTGGGAATAAAATGGATGTTATGTGTTCTGGGAGCCTTTTCTCAATGCAGCATAAGTTACACTGTGTGACTGCACCGGGGTCTATTGAGACAGAGTGCCTGCCAGAGGAGCAAAAGACTAATAGCATGCTGCCATTTGTGCTTATATTGTTATACCTGCCCCAGAGGATCGGGAATTACACCTGAACATGCGCTATTGCCACATTTGCCACATAAATGGGGGAAAAACCTACATGGCGAGAACAATCATTGGACTAACACAAAAGTACAGTGTGAAATACAAAGTCCATGTTTAAACCTGCAATTACAATATACAAAGTGGTCAAGATTTTAGTGTAAATTGAGTAAATTTCCACAATGGAACAACATTTGGCAAGCAGTACATGTTCTATCCAATCATTGAGACTTAGTAAAAAGAGAAAAAGAGAAATACACCGTGTCTGTGCAATCTACATTTGTGAAAACATTTATAAGCTTTGGCTCTATGTTCAATAGTAACATGGGGACGCTTGTATTGAACATAGAGCCAATGCCAGAAAAACAAGAGTTTTAGAGCCAAAACCTTTTTGTAAATATTTTTCATTTCATTCGTTTGCTTTTTACAAAACAAATTGGCTTTGATTAGCTCTTTTTGAATCACTTTTGTTTTGTGAAAGGCTCTTTATCAACCAACAGTGTTTGTAGTCTTTGCCATGGAACCAACTTTTAGCTGTCCAAATTATAATCCAGAATTATTACACTAAATTGTTGTTCAAAAAAGCAAGACCAGTTCCAAGCAAAACAAAAGAAATGGGGAATATAATGAATATTAAGAAGTACTTCTGTAACCTAAATTGTACATTTCAACAAGTGTTTACTGTACATTATTGAATGTTGCATACGAGAATGACAACTCTCTGAACTAAGATACATCCAGAACAAGACCCGATCTGACAGAGGTCCCGCTATGCTCCCCAATGACCCCCCGTGCCTCCAGCTCTGCTCCCCTTTCAGCTCCAGGACTGTCCCGCAGCAGAGGGGGGGAGGGGGATATGAAAGCTCTTATTTGTTGGTCTTTGTTGGTGCCTGCCCCGTCAGAGCGTGTGCTGGACTTTCTATGCAGCTCACGCATATTTCCAGTTGTTGGCATCGGTATCTTAGCAACAGCACAAGGCGAGCGATACAAGCACAATCTTACTGTAGCTGTGTGCATGATGGCACATCGGAAAACTGGCTCAGGCAGTTTACTTCAGAGAGGGGGCAACAATGTGACTGGGCCTATCAGAATTTGAAGTTTGATATATTGAGCCACGATAAAAATAAGAATTATCATCGTGACAGCCCTTTATTCTTTATTCTTTATTAGGATCCCCATTAGCTCATTAGCCCATTACTCTGAATTTTTAACCACTTATCAATTTCCAGTCACACCGAAACAATATGCTATACTTTTCGATGCAATCCCTGCTGGAGTTATCACGCTGTATAGAAGTGCATATTTGCATTTACAAGCACCTGTTTCTCTCCCCAATGCACTAAATTCTCAAATAGAAAATAAAGGTTTCACACATCACAAAAATTGTAATAAGAATATTCGTGCTTTATTCCAGAAAGAGCTTGTATCTACTCCCCGTGTTGTATGATATTGGACCCAATTTGTAGGTAATATTTCATGGAAAAATATATGGACACTTCCCAACAAATTTCTGATAACAAATAAAGTAAAGGAGGTTTCGTACAAAATCATCCATAAATATTATCCAGTTAATTCTTTTATGACTAAATTCAAAAGGGACATTGATGTGAACTGCTCTTTTTGTGGAGATCATCCAGAGACAATACAACATTTTTTTTGGACATGTTCTTACCCCAAGAAATTGTGGAAGGACTTTTGTAGTTTTATAATTGGACATCTATACAAGGACTTTACATTGAAATGGGAAAACGTTATTTTTTGTTTCTTCAGAAAGCAAAAGAATGAAGATATCTATTTTGTTATTAATTTACTTATCCTTTTGTCCAAATTTTACATTCACAAATGTAAATATTCTAAGCAGAAACCCAACATTTTTTTAGTGATACTCTCTCATATATCAAGATCTTGGAAGGTTCTGATAACAAAAAGGCTCTAAAAACTATTAGTATTTGCTCAAAATATAATGTATTTGTAACTGAATAATTGTATTGTACAATTCTGTTACCCCCTGGCATACTTTTCAATAAAAAAAAAAAGAAAAAAAAAAAAAAAAAAGTCCCCATTAGCGCCCACAAGTGGTTGCTAGTCTTCCACATGTGATAATACTTGTGTGTTATAACTGTGTTTAATACTGTCATATTTTGGATTATAAAAGAGAAAGAAATGTTTATTTACTACTAATGACAATAAGTTCAGAATGTAATGATTTATCTAATGTTTACAGCTCATATAGAAATATATACTTGACTACATATGTGCAGCACTACTTGGGTGCATACTAGTTCGAGATCAAGCCAAAAACAATGGTGTTTCAGAACGGTGCCTCTTGCCGTTTTATTTTAGACATGGTGAATATGAAGGAAGGGTGCCGGCGTATAAAGAGCAGGAGAACAGTTGCACCACCTGGGTATCCGTTTGCGTCACAGCACCTTTCATTGTACAACTTCAGCAACCGTCTCCAACATTTCCACCCATTTCCTCGGGCTTTTGTTTCGGGCAAAACTTGCTGCTGAAGATATAAAAAGGTTTGGGTGAATATGAAAAGCAGATGTGGCTGTAAACAAGGTGGCATCCTGTCAATTGTGATATAGTTTGGAGGTGGAACAATCGCTGAGGGGAGAGAACAGCAACTCCAGCTAACTGATAACAGATCAAACGGGTCAATGTTGATGATGTTCAAAAGCAGTCAATTGTGCTTCATTGGGTCGCGAGTCTGGCTTAGTGGAACGTTATCAGCAAGGCCAAGTTTTTCAATAGCATTTGTGTTAACTGAATGAGAATAATACTGTGCGGGGGAAAATTACATACATTTTGCAGCTGAGTGCAATGTGCAAACTTTCCCACAACTGTTGAAATGTTCAGACAGAGCTCATGCCCTACATTTTTGAAAAGCCCTTGAATAATTTGGTTCAAGGCTGAACATGAGATACCAATTCAATCGTAATCACAATAAATGGTTTCAATGGCAAATCACAAAGACTATTATGGTATCTAGGTCATGTATATATTTAATATGTTCTCTGAAAACATAAAGGAGGATTTGTCAAGTATAAAAGCGGCTAATCCTATAGTTTGCCTCAGCATGTTCTGAAAGTTCACAATTCAGAATATTTTCAACATTGAAGAATACTTAATACATGTACAAACAAACAAACATGTATCTTTGCTGTGAGCAGCTCAGCTCAGACTGTAACTTTACTGGGAGTAGATACGACTCCAGCTCGTTTCCATGGAGATGTCAACTAAAGTCAGCCAAATTTGAGATTTAAATTGGTTAGGTTCTCATCCAAATCCAGTCTTTGATTACCCACTGCAGAAATAGCATATTAAGTGTCAAGCTGGTCAGTGGGAGCATGTTTTTTGCTGATGGCAACAGTATAATCCATCTTTGGCATATTTTCATACACAAATAGTAATTCTAATACGTATCCAGAAAAAATGCAATAGGTTTTTATCGCAGTTTCTCTCTAAAGACACAGAGGGTCTTGTCGATTTTCCACACTATTGTTTACAAGCAATCTCCATAGTTCATGACTGGCCACAGCTCTCGTGAGTGCTTTACCGTTACTGGGGATGAAAGAGATATTTCAAGGGAACCTTACACAGTAACCGTACAAGCCACAAGCTGCATTGTTTTCAATTTTTGGAAAACGATGTGAATGGATATCACAGATGTTGGACAAAGGAGAAGATAGATGAAGTGTCATTAGGCCATCAGAGGATAAGAAACAGCCAACCACAAGCCGCGACACTGGCGTCCCTTCCCCTACTTTGTTGGACATGGACTAAGACCCCCTTCTAAGACACTGTGAACTGATCCTGATTAACCCAGTGGGCCTAATCCTCAGAGGCCGACACTGCCGGGCCGCTGCCCCCCAAAAAGAGACTCACTCCAGTGGACAGAGCAGCCAGACACTGCGCCCCTTAAACTGTGAAAACTCTCGGCACAATGGGGAACCGAGCAGAAAGAGAGATCCCCCCCAAAAAGCCTCCTTCTTCCGCCGGCCCGGTGCACTCCCCACGGTCACACTTGGGAAAGCAAAGGAGCGAAGCCTCATCCCAGGAATCCTGCTCAATATCCTGGGATTAGCTCGGGCCCCTGTGCGAGCCCCTTCTCTGCCTCCTACTAGGGCCGATTCAGACTCAACTCGTCTGGGCCGCTCCTTTGTCCAGAACCAACCACACAAGAGAAAACAATCAAATATACTAAACTTTAATCTCTTATTGGCTCATATCTCCGTATCCCCCTGCCTGCACGGAAATCCGACAGTGTTAAATCCTCGGACTTTGTTAAGCATAAGACCTTAATTTCCAGGTATAGGCCGGCTCTCACTCAGGAACGGGAGCCAAATGCAGTGAAATTATTTAATCAATGTAAATGCTGCAGCCCAAACCCTTTTTGCTTCTTTGCTAAGCTCAGCAAAACGACGTAAAAGTTTTGCATTCGCTTTACACAGTGGTTTAGTCGATAAACATAATGAAAACAAGCTTTGGTTCACAGTCAGGTCAGCTATATATTTAAATTACCATAAAATATTCACATATAACAAATGCAGCCATTAAAGAGATAGATGTCTCAGAACCAACTATAGGGGCTTGCAATTAGCTTCTCCTGGGTATTTTGCGGAAGGCTTTCAACCAAAAGGTTTCAGAATAGACAAAGTGGCATAGAGGCATCTGGCAACGCTCTGGAGTCCTATCTCACAAAAAGATATTACAGACTTACTGAACCACTTAGAGTATGAAAAAGTCTATTTGTGAGAGTTAGTGTCAATGTATACTTATTTTTATTTAATATATTGTTCAAGCATGAAATTAGTTAAAATCCCATTTCAAACTTTGCACAAACTTTGCCTCGGTAATTGATGTCTGGAAACCATGGGATGTGGGTGCAGCTGTAAAAATAGCCGCAGAGTGCCACCCATGCAGCCGGCAGCATTGTGCGTCTGTGTGCCTTAGGACTGATCCTTTTTCTGCCGCATCCTGTCACTGCCCCCCTCCTCCACGAACACAGATGTACACAGGCTCTGTCTGTGAGGTCTGACAACAACAAGCCACATGTATGTGTTCATGGGTCACCCCGCACGTCCCACTGACTTCCAGTGTCACAATGTCCGCTTGTATGTGAGAGTCAGTGAAAGGAACTTGGGGGAAACTGAGCCTCCAAACAACACGGTAGCTGCCGGGCCGTACAACACTGGCAGGAAGATTTGAGTCAAACTAGTTGGGTAACTTCTCGGCTGAAATCTCTTTTTTTTTTGTTTAGAATTTTATTTTGCTATTCATAAAGCTTTAGAAGTCTTTAAGGAATTTACAAGACTCTAAGTAACTTTCCGTAGTCCCTCTGGGGGTAATACAAGTGTTAATGGGACGATTGGGGGGTTTCATCTACTGTCTCTGGACAAAAAAAAACAATTGCAACTTTCCTGCCTCTGGGTCGGAGCCACCAATACACACTAATAGAATCGCGAAGAAGAAGCTAACAGGCTAACAGGCAAAGCTAACTGCGGGCTAGCGCCACTTTAGCAGTATTTACAGCCAAGTTTGAGTGAAAAAATGTATCTCCATTGTGTTATTGGATGCACATTGGATGCATCCCTCTGTGCCTTTGTCTTTTCTGTCAGCGTAGTATTTACTCTCACAGACAATTAATAAGAAAAATCGCAACATGCGACGACACCTGCAGTGGCACTTATGGCCTCTAGGGACATGAGTTATTTAGTTCTGCTTTAAAAGGGACTATATGGAGTTTGAACATTTAAAACTCAAGTATTTTCCTCCTCCTACATGTTCCAGCCATGTCCTAACGTGTAGAACGAGCTCAGACCTGTTCACCACAACTGCCTCTAAAACCATCACTGAAAAAGTTGTTAATTCGGGTCCGAAGTGCTGCCATACACAAGCTTAATATAGAAACTGCAGGTACACGGAAGACCTGAGGTGGCAGTAGGGGGGTATAAAAATGACCAACTTGCATCTAGTCCCTTTAAGATGTCAACTACTAGGCTAAATAAAAGTGTACAAAAAAGAAAATCTAAATTTGCGCACATTTGTTCATCTTGCATCACTAAAATGTCACCACAAACTTCAAAGGTAAAACAACTGAGACCATTTACCAATTTCCTACACTCGTGACATTGCAGTATCGTCTTCATTAGCACCTTCAAGCATAAGTTACCGTCTTAAACTATACTTTGATGTTGATGTTTGATGTTAAGGAATGCGCTAAATTACCCTTCTGAGACAGATTTCTTGGGCGTTTCACTCCCACAAACATTGCAAAAATAAATTTGTCACAGCACTGTAGGTGTTTTTTTATGCAAAGAAATGGAGACTGGGGTTTTTTAAACAACAGCGTGAAGTGCCCACGCCAAACAATGTAGGCAAGAAGAGTGTACAAAACAAAATTCTGATCAAAAGAAAGCGCCCATGGTTTGAACTCAAACTATGGAGATTCCTGATCAGCAAGCAATTAAGACTTTGTGAATAAGCATGAAAACTGACCATGGGAAAAACCTTATGCTTGTACCAATTTGGTTTAACAAGGCACCTGCGTAAACTATCTCTACATCCTGTTTACTCGACAGTCTCCTTCCTGCTTTGGCGGTCAAAACAACACTAGTTAGATTAGCATCAGATCCCCAAACTTAATAAATTCAGTCTCCCACACAAAACGATTGTGCAAAAAAACTATGTCTCTAGGCAAATAGAAGAAGAGGACTAAAAACGAAAGACAGCGCCTTAGTGGAATAAAGGAGGCAGAGGCACGACTAACAGAGTGGATTTTTGTAGAGTGGCACGTATGCAAATCTGGCCATTGGGAATACGCTGTGGCTCTACTGCGCCCCGTTCTGATGATGCAGTTAGAGGCAGTGGAGGAGCAAATTGAGTTTAGCCAGATAGAGAGGCTGAGTTAACATGTGGCCTGGAGGAACAGCAGAAGTCACCTGGCTCCCGCGGGTGCCGCTATACGCGCCAAAGTCCCGGAGAGTCCGACTGAGGCGCATGCCCCGCAGGAGGAGGCAGTGAAAAGGATGTGGGGCCATAATGACATTCAAATTTGCGCGTCCACTGTAGGAGGTATGTGGGGATGTGAGATTTAAAGCTCCAAAGTGCTGCGACTCTGGAGGTCAAAAGCACACAGCTTCTCACAAAGTTAACGGTTCCATTTTACCTGCCGCCTTTTCTAATGAGAGCACAAAAGCGTCTGCCTCTTTTTTTTCTTTTTTTTTGCTCCCCTGACGGACAGCCATCCTCCGAGGCCTTTAGCAGCTCAGCCTTACTTTAATAGCCGCTGAAGGCAGGCTGTCAGCTGACCTGGATCTCTGGACTGGAGCAGAGACGAGGTTGAGTGGGTGAAAATGCACAAGAAAGAAGCCCCAGACAGAGGAGGAGAGGCTGAGATCCGCACTTGACTGTGAGTGTCTTAAAGCTCCCTTTGGGTATATATACAGCGTTAACTGAGGACTACACCAAGTGCCAGATCGAGCCTACACTTACTTTTTCGGCTTGATTTATGGCAGTCTCCTCTCGACACAGGACTAACAAGTGAAGAGCGGCTGCGGTGTCAATGATGTATGTCTGAAAACAACTGCAGATTTACAGCAGTAATGACAGGGAGAACATGAGCAGTATTCCTCACTGTGATGGCCCTGGCTTTAGAGGCCTGTGTGTCTAGTGGGAAGAGGGGGGTACGTTTGTCCCCACAGTTGCTCCTCCTTCTCCTCTCTGTGCAGGTGCCGTGTGATCCGCCCTGATTGGATCCTCTCTCCGGAAGTCATTTAAGCCGAGTGGTGCCCAGTCCAAACTCTGCTTCACCGCCTCAGCTCAGAGACTCTCCAACTTTTATTGTGCTCCATTATGTAAATAGTTGTAAATAAATGGCGCTCAGGTGCCCTTAAACCTTCCTATGCCCTGCGTCCCTGTCGCCTCAATTTATTGGCTTATTTGGTGCATGTTAATGAACAAGCCACACTGGCCCATGCCTTGGGCTAATTTCCATCCGTCGTCCTGCATGCGCACTCTCAAACACACTCTCATTCATCCTGGCCTATTGTACATGTTTTTAGTGGTAGGGGAAACTGGAGTACCTGGAGGAAACCTACGCAGACCGCGAAGGGCACAAAGAAATAGGCAACATTAGTAAGATCATGGGTAGTTTAGAGAGGACAGCCTGGACACGTTTGCTTTTTGTGCGGGCGAGTTCGGAGCGTAGTCTGTGTAGTGAATCAGGGTGTAAAGTCAGCAGTGTTAAAAGCATATCAACTAACAGCAGAGGCCTGTCAGCAAAGGTTTCGCCAGTGGGTTAGGGAAGAAGGGCAAACCCATGTCAAGTTTGTGAAGGAGTTATCCACCCAGTTTAAGCACTGGGTGAGTGGTTGATGGGTTAGACCATAGTTTGGACTTATAATTTGGCATATTGTAATTATGGACAGTGGGCAGTGTAGCCTTAATCTGTTCGGTTGGGCAAGCAAGTTTTCTGTGCAGGCATCTTTGTGGACACCTGTTTGATTCCTGTGGACTGATGCGCCGGGTGCTGCGCTTTGTAAAGCCCCACTGCACTACACTTGTGTACATCGGTGGGTTCGCCCATCGGTGTCCAGGTACGTCTCTCAGTCCTGCTCAGTCCGCCTCGTCGCTGTGCCCAGGCTCCCTGTGTCCAGCTGCCTACGTTCGTCGGGGGGTAAGTTTGTCCCCACAGTTGCTCCTCCTTCTCTCTGTGCATGTGCTGTGTGATCCGCCACTGATAGGCTCCTCTCTCTGGGAGTCATTTAAGCCGAGTGGTGTCACCCGTGCAGGGCTGCCTGCCTTGTCTCGTCCAGACTCTGCTTCACCGCCTCAGCTCAGAGACTCTTCAACTTTTATTGTGCTCTACTATGTAAATACTTGTAAATAAATGGCGCTCAGGTGCCCTTAAACCTTCCGATGCCTTGCGTCCCTGTCACCTCACTGAGCCGGGCGTGACACTCACATAAGCGGATATTACTCGCTCAAAATCAAGTCAGTCGGGTAAACATTAAAGCATTTTCATAATGGCTTTTCCATTCATCTTTTGTTGGTCGGCATGATGACGTAGCGGTTAGCAGTCTCACCTCAGAGCCAGAAGGACCTGGGTTCATGTCTCCGTAGCAGTGTTGTTTTTTCAGCAGCCGACGAAAATGCTTTTAGTCATTTTTAAATGTTATATTTTAGTTTTTGTCAGTTTCATGAAAAGAAAAAATAAGTAGTAATTAAAAAAATGTATTTACTGTAGGTTGATAGGTATTGAAAATAAGGATTGGGATGAAGGTTGAGAGGCTGTAATAAGCTTATGACAGTCAGATTACATCACAATAGGCAGAAATGTCCTCATTGTAAACATGGTATTTCCCAAAAGCAGGCGCACTGCTCATCCTCTGATCATAGCTTTGAGATTTTTTATTGACAGCGGTGTCTGCACAATCGTTCATTAACATGCTTTCTGCGTTCATACTTGGACAGTATTCAACTGGGACAAAAACTGATAAAATATAAAATCCCAGTTTGGTCACCATTATTCGCATGCTCAGTCCATGGGTCTATTGCTCAGAGCATGCTGCATGTGAGTCCATGTGACCTGACGGCACCTCTGTCACGTGTAGCGGGTGTGTTCTCCGGCTCCGCGCTCGAGCCGTGGTTGTGAACGGTCTGACAAGCCTCATTCTCCAATTTTCATCTCGTTAACAAAAACTCACAAATGTCTCACGTTTAAATCACCAAAAAGCCGTTTTTAGCATGTTGCCATTACGTGATCATCGTTAAGAAAGGTGCATCAATAAAATGATTATGTTATAGTGTTCGTTGACGAAAACACTGCTCCATAGGTTTCCACAGGGTACTCAGATCCCCTTTAATCCAGAACTCCCCTGAACAAGGAATTATGAATCTTTTCTGGTATAATATAGGTCAAATCAAACAAACATCAATAATAAAACAGATTAAACTATAAAACACAAAAGATTTTGATAAGGTTTTATGCTGTCATTTATTTTAAAATCTAATATTGCACAATATTGCAAAGATGTACTTCTGATGCAGAATTAGAACATCAGATTTTTTTTAATATATAAAGGACTCAACACACACATTTTCATTAGATATAAAATGTTACAGTTCAAAAACCTTTTGTCCACTATAATCCTGTTTCTCCCCAGCTTTTTACTCAGCCCAGCCATGCCACACATATTGATATGCATCCTCTCCTTGTTACTTGCAGGCGCTTCCTTGTTCCCTCGGAGGATATGCTGTTGCTGACTGC
Source organism: Gobius niger (assembly GCF_951799975.1). Taxonomy (NCBI): domain Eukaryota; kingdom Metazoa; phylum Chordata; class Actinopteri; order Gobiiformes; family Gobiidae; genus Gobius; species Gobius niger. Next base: position 26,864,874 of record NC_136858.1, read on the forward strand.
CTGTCTCTGCCAGACCCAGACAGTGGCAGAGAGAGGGAGGCAGAAAGAGTGTGGTTCCACTTCCATGTTTAGTGTGAAGGCAAAAATCAAAACAGCCCCTGCCTGTTTCAGCGGCGGAATGGGCCCTGCCAACGTGAAAATCAAAGAATCTCCAGTGGAAAGCGTGTGATTTATTCATGGCCTTTAGCTGCACCCTCTCAGTCGCTGCATCATGTGAAACAGAGCATTGCCGTCACATGCACAGGTGCCTTTATGGGCCTCCGACATTACTCTTGATTTGCATTTCTCTATTGCACGGTACAGTGTGACCACAGCGCTGTGTATTTCTCCAGCAGTCAATAGCCGTAATGAATGGACAACCGATCCCATTGCGGCTTGTAAAGTAATTTAGTTTCCTATGGTACTGAAAACCCTTTTCTAAAAATGTACAATTTAATCATGATCATCACAGTAATAAACATACAGCACGATGGTCCAGGGTTTGATCGCAGAACCATGTTACCCTTTTCCATGTTCTCCACGTGAATGGTTTTCTCCTTTGGCCCAAACAACCCAAACCAAACCAAGCACAACAAGCTAATCCTCCAGCTGAGTACTCCTCATAAACCAAGCTTAAGATCTGGACATGGGTTCCCAAGGTTGCCCCAGCATCATTGAAGGATGAGTCACATGCAAATCTCCCTACAGTGGAAACAACCTGAAAGGATATAGTTCACAAGCTTTTGTTTAGACTTTATATCATTAAACAACAAAGCACTGAAATCATTGGAAGGCTCTAATCTTTCTTCAGCATGTTTATTACTTGATTCCATGATGCAAAGAGCTTCTTAGAAATTAAGGAGCTTAGTGAATCTTCTAACGTCAGTACCATTGCTTTCACACTGGTAATATAATATATAGAATTATCCGTCATAGATGAAAAGCATTTGCTACCAAGCAGAGTACACCGACCGCTGCACCTCCTTTCATTGTGAAGCTTATACCTGTGCTAATAATCTATCTGGGAGGAGGGTATTCAAAGCTCGTCTGCAGATCATTTATCCATGTTTACTTGCGAGGCACACAGGGGAGTAGGTGTTTTTGAGAGGCGAGAGTGGGTGTGGAGGCATCAAAAAGGCCAAATGAAGCACTTCCAGTGGTGCTGAGAGATTAGACGGCAGACTTTCGCTTCAAGATATCACTATTGATTTCCCTTTCTTTCTCCCATTTCTCACTCTGAGGAAATATAACTTCATTACAGTTCCAACTGACTCATCGCAACACGCGCAGGAAGAAGCCATCCATTCACCAGAGCCGCCCATCACACAAGGGCATTTCACATTATGGGGCTAAAACTCATAAAAGGACGTGTTCAAAGACGATAATTGACAGGGATAAACTGCTCTGAATGGCGGTGCTTAAGATGATAGTTAAAATCACCTCTCTGAATGATTGTATTTTCCGTCATTAATAGTGGCCCTTTTTAATCTAGCCTTTATGGGCCACAGCTTCATTTGTTTTGAATCTTCACAGGGTGATTGTAATAAACCTTTTTCTTTTATTCAATATGATTGACAGATCTGGCAATAAGAGATGTGGAAATCATCTTACTTAAGACTTGACGTATGAAACTACATGAACTACCTTAAACATATAAAACAAAATATGTAAAATGATAAAAGTGCATTATATAACTTTAAAGCATATATAAATGTTTTGTAAAGCCTTGACAAAAAATCCCTTTCAATTCAGACACTTTGCGCTACGCACTTAGATGAGGTCATTTTGAGCAACATCCAAAAGGGATAACTTGGTTCCAGAAAAGTTTTACTGTCCTGTTATATAAACTTTACATAATAGAAACAATTGGCTGTTTTTTTCCTTCGCGTTGTGATGAATTGGATGTGACAGCAGAGAAGGAAACCTAAAAAGTTGGCCAGCTTACTCTCTTTGTCCAGAAAAGAGGGATATAAAATAGGGACATGGCAAGACTGTGATGCAGTGTTCATTTCAACAAAACAAACATTAAAATAATACATTTAAAAAAGAAGGTTATTTCAGTTTGGATTGGATACGGAATTGTGAATGTAGTATCCCATGACATCAATGCCTGATAAGACGACACAAGCAAAACTAACAAGAGGAATTAAAAGGTGAGGGCTGGACCACACCACAAAAATGCTGTTCTTGAAGGGTGATCCCAGTCTGCAAGGTTATACTCCAGTTCACTATGTAATTTCGCCAGATTTTTGTATCAAAACTATACATTTTTTAAAACTTTATTAAATAATCAGAAAAGCAATGTTTCCATTTGCTTTTATATGTAAAAAAAAAAAAAAAAAAAAAAAAAAGGTGCGATAATAACATTTACATGGGGAGCAAAACACATAGTTTGGCAAATTTACAAAATTTGGCAAAAATTCGATTTGGTCGTTCCAATCAAAAAAGTCAATGAAAACCTTACCGTAGCGATGACCAGAACTCCCCATTTACTCTGGTGGTGGTGGTATAATTGCACAATTTTACCAAATGACAAGGGCAAATGGAAACATTGTCTTTTCTCCTTGTTTCCCACTTAAAGGGACTAGATGCAAGTTGATCATTTTTATACTCACTACTGCCACCTCAGGTCATACGTGTAACTGCAGCTTCTATATTAAGCTCATGCATGCCGGCAATTCGGACCCGAATTAACAACTTTTTGAGCGCCAGTGCAGAATTTTAGAGGCAGTTGTGGTGAATAGGTCTGAGCTCATTCTATACATTAGGACATTGCTGGAACATGTCGGGGGAGGAAAATACATCATTTTAACATTTTTAAACTCCGTATAGACCCTTTAAGGTTTCCAAAAATATATAGTTTTCATACTCTCCATGAAAATCCCACAACAGTGGAAAACATATAGTGAACCAGACTAGGGCTGCTCGATTATAGAAAAAATAATAATCACGATTATTTTAGTCATAATTGAAATCACAATTATTCAAATGATTATTTGTCTTTATTTTATTCATATATTTATTAATTAAAAAAAACAATATGCTGAATATTTTCTGTTTTCTGAATAGTCATGAAAGTACAAATGATTTCAAGTATGCCTCGATTAAGGAGGGGTCTCTGTTTCACACCTGCCCCCTGCTGGCCAGCCCTCACACCTGCGCAAGCAAACTGAGCAGCGCGGCCTGATGACATCATCACACAAATGTTAAGGGAAAATAATCCCAGCGCCATGAAATAATGCAAGTCTGCTTTGCAAAAAAAAAAAAAAAAATTATAAAATTGAAAGAAAAAAAATGCCAATTTTGTAATCGTTTAGTGTAATAATCGAAATTGTAATCAAATTTTGATTAATTGCACAGCCCTAAACCAGACTATTAGAAAAAGGATCAGAAGTACCAATAAACTAGTGGGAACGTGGGAAGTTGGCGTTACAACAAGCTACAACTTTACATGTCAACAAGCATGAACATAGCTCAGCGATCATACCTGATACAAGCCATGTATTTGCACCTTTGTGTGACAAATGAGACAATGATTGAATTTTTAATATGAAAAGTACGAATGCGCTGATGTTTTTCTGGTTTAGGGATGAGCCGTCTTATTTTTCAGCTCTGAGTGAAACCTTGATGGATTCTGGCGGGTGCTATCAGAGCCCGAGCGTAGCGTGAAGGCGGTGTGTGTGATGTGGATGCCGCATACGGCTGATTGAAGCTGATGCAGGAGTCGGGCATGAGCGCAGGTAATGGGATCAGACTGTCCAGCCCTCAGACGGGGTGCGCAATCTTCCTCCTGGGACCGTCAACAAAAGGCCTCCTAGAATTACGCTGCACAGAGCCGCAAGACAAGAGCATTTCTGTCTCATTAACACCCCCTGCCTGTGGACCCCATCACCAAAATACCCTGAAAAGTCCGGCTCCTGCAAGTGCAATTTATGATTTCAGTAAGACGATGTGAAACCAAACTCGCCAAACTTTTGCTTCTTGGTAAAAATCTCAGGAAAAAGAGACCTCAAGATTCCAAAAAATGAAAGTGAATATTAAGGAATTTCCATCCATCCATCCATCCATCCATCCATCCATCCATCCATCCATCCATCCATCCATTGTTACTCTGAAAAACACTTGCTTAGACAAACATTTCTGCGCATTCACTGCATGTTTTTGGTCTTCCTGTCAGTCTTATGGGTGATAAAATAAGATGAGACAAGCCAATCTGACAGCAGGCAGCCTGTGCAGGTTGTATAGGACGCCTGGGAGGGCCCAAACCAGATCGCTCTGTAATGTATCACATCTATAATACAATCTCTGCTCATCTCATCTCTTTGAGCAACAGCTGCTCTACCAAACGAGATTCAGCTCCCAGTTTTGGATTTCATTAGAGAATCCACAGAAACTAAACAGTCCAAATCAAATGAGAATATGAGGATTTTAGGACCAAACAAACTCCGCCGAAATTCCTACACAATATTAATTAGAGACGCTATGTATACAAAGAGAGGCCAGAGATAACCGAACTCGTGGCTCAATAATGCAATCTATCACCCTCCAAATAGTTAACAAGAACATTTTGGCAAACACAGATAAGAGTCCTTTAGTAAGCTGCGGTGTTTGTAATGAAAACCATATTGGGCGGCATCGGTCAGTCTGGTCAACAGAACAATCCAATGGTCTTCCAAAGAAACTAAACTAAAAAGAACCACTGGTACATAAAAAAAGGCACATAGGCAAAATATAGCTTTGTAGTGGTTTAATCTACAGAAATAATGTCTGAATGTGAACGAATTGGGCTACTAACCAAGCACTTTAAGGGATTTATTTTCCTTTACTTATTGTTCCAGAAAATAACACGCTGCCTGGCTTTAAACGAAGCACAAGTGGTGTAGACACTCTAAATGTTCTTCTGAAAGGCGAAGAAAATTAACGTGTTGCAAAATGAATGCAAATGTATGCAGATTCCTTCTATCAGGCTGTACACGGCTTTTTCTTCAAACCTTTGGTCTTTTAAAACTGCAGGCAGACAAACACCAAGCTACTTAAAATTCATGAAAACATTTGTTTAATTCTCCGGGCTGGGACCTTTTTCTGACAACCTTTTACTTCTCCCACTCATGCTCTGGTAGTTTGACATTCATCACGAGTGCTTTGGACATGATATGTGGCCCCTGACAGATCACCCTCATGCATCATCCGTATTGTTCCTTTGGGTTAGGGCGACAAACCAGGCACTGACAGCCATAAAAGTAGGAAGAGTACAGCACTGTATGCTACCCCCAAAATAATGGGACAATGGATAGTTAACATATGGAATAATTAGATGGCTATCACATGAATACAGGCAGACAACAGAGTTAATGGCACCAACAAATTCAGGCATTGTTAGTTTAAAGCAGTACTAACTAACTCATGCCCCTAGAGGCCATAAGCACCACTGCAGGTGTCGTAGCATATTGCATTTTTTTACTCATTAATTGTCCGTGAGAGTAAACACTACGCTGGCAGAAAAGACAAAGGCTGAGAGGGATATTGTTACACAATGGAGATAATTTTCACTCAAACTTGGCTGTAAATTTATACCATTTAAGTGGCGCTAGCCCGCAGTTAGCTTTGGCTGTTAGCCTGTTTCTTCGGGATTCCATTAGTGTGTATTGGTGACTCCGACCCATGGGCAGCGAAGTTGTGGTTTTCTGGCCAGAGACACCGGGGGAAATGAAAGACCCCAATCATCCCACCAACACTTGTATTACCCCCAGAGTGACTACAGAAATGATTTATTATGGTAAACAAGTTACTTAGTACTGCTTTGAGTTTTGTGATGGATTCTCGTGATGTTTATAATGCTTCACTTAATACTGCAGTAATGTTCGAACAACAAGTGGCTTTAAGTACCACCTGGGAAACGAAATCGCAGCCTGTCACTCCACAAGCCTGAGAGCAGGGCCGGTAATCATTGTTATTGACAAACTAAAGGTTCAAATGGGCTTGATAATGGCCCCTCTAACAACTCCCTTTGATTCTTGAAGTCATTCCCTTGCTTTTTTTTGCAGTTGCAGCGTGACTCGGACTCACTCCATCGCCTTCACAGCCCATCTCATTCCCATCCACTGATTCAGTAGAGGCCAGCTGTCCATCGGGTTGCAACGCTGTGTGAATGACAGAGGGCGCAGCGAGGAGCAGTGGAGCGCTCAACGTGAAGGAGGCCGCTTTGAAATCAGGCAGGTTCTTTTCTTTGAGTTCAGGGGTGTGTTAAAGTCCTCCACGCCCTCTGTGGGTCTCTCCTCCCCGGTGTGCCAGCCCCTCAGCTTCCTATTCTCACCGCATCCCGCTTGCTCACTCGTCCGTGCCCCTCTTCAGTGTAGTCGCAAAGTTTCCCAGAATCCTCGGCAAACCCCAAGTCTTAAAAGCACTATTTATTCTGCTTAAACACATTCTGTCATCTGTCATTTACTTTACAGACACACGCCCCTGCCTTGCCATATGGCTGCGAGAAGGAGGAAACTTAAAATATCACGAAGCAGTAAGCGCGCGCTCTGACACAAATCTCAACAGCTGACCCCATGCCATTAGCTTTCTGCCCCACACAAATGCCACTTAGGGTACCTGAGGAATAAAGAGGGTATTTAACCCCCAGAGTTGAGAAGCTGCCTGCCATCTGTTTAAGGAGCTTAACCTCACACGGTCCTTCACTGTCTGCATGCATTGGTGACAAGGCAAAAACCAAACAAGAGCATTCACCCAAGAACAATGAAGCATGCTCGAACTCCTATCCCATCTTTGCTCAACGTGTTCTCTCCACAAGGGCCATATGTCTCCAGATTTGGGTGTTGTTTTACTTTGTACTAAATAGGGCTGGCCATCTGGAACAGTGGGAGTTTCCCTGATGGGACCGGTACCCTACTGCAACTCGATTCAACAAAAATAAAATTATTTTTTTAAACTTCCATTAAGACTCGCCACCTGGAATACAGATGTGTGTGGGCCACGGCGATCAGCGTAAAAACACAAAATCTGCTCTCACTTTAGCGACGGTCCCTTTCGAATCAGAAGCAGAAATAAACTTGGCAACGGTTGCGAAGCTGGTAATTAACATTTATCAAACTACAAGTCACATTTGGGCTAAAACTCAGTCCACCATCTAAGCAAATATGTATCAACATTTGACATGCTTTTCCATTATTTAAAGCAGTACTAAGTAACTTGTTTACCTTAATAAATCTTTTTCATAGTCCTTCTGGGGGTAATACAAGTGTTAATGGGATGATTGGGGGGTCTTTCATCTCCCCCTGGTGTCTCTGGCTAGAAAACCACACTTGGAGCTTTCCTGCCCCGGGTCGGAGCCACCAATAATGGAATCACGAAGAAGAAGCTAACAGGCTAATGGGCAAAGCTAACTGTGGGCTAGCGCCACTTAAACAGTATTTACAGCCAAGTTTGAGTGAAACAAATGATCTCCATTGTGTAATTGGATGTACAATATCCCTCTCTCCCTTTGTCTTTTCTGTCAGCGTAGTATTTACTCTCACGGACAATTAATGAGTAAAAAACTGTAACATGCTACGACACCTGCAGTGGCACGTATGGCCTCTAGCGGCATGAGTTACTTAGTACTGCTTTAATTGCTAAACTAAAACTAGAATCAAAGGCACTTCAGGAAATATTGGTCTAACTTACAGGGTTACCCGAGTTTCATACTTAAAAACGCTCCCTCTGTTGCTCCCTATTGTGTGTAAATTTCTTCTTTTTGCACCAATAAGTTCGAGGGTAACACTATTTGGATTTGCCTTTGATTCACGTGATTTTAATTGAACTGAATGGAACTGAATGAAGATAATCCCAGTTTTTAGTTTGCAGAGGACATTCCATTGGCTAAATAACTGCACCCTTTATATTTCCTTCATTATGACTGTTCAAACTGCATTTTAACAGCACTGTCATTAAGCTCGCAGCCCCGATCTTGACCGTAACTACATTAATTACACATCTCTATCCTAATGATGCAAAAGAATCTGAAACTGGCATGTGTACATTGATCCTCTTACAGTGGAGTTGTCCTCTTATGCACCAGCTTGTCATCAACATCGTCAAAAACAAGGACAGAAAAGCTATTTCAAACAGAAATATGCCATTCAAACTAACCCTGAAATCTCTGCCAACAGCCATTGTATTCTAATTTGAGCACCCATTCACGCAACATAAAAGCCCTCATCTACATTTAATGCAGCATTTAGTACAATGACGCTGCGTTTAGAGCCTCCTAACAGGTGTCATAGGGATTGTGTGCTATGAAAGGCAAATGTCATGGTGAAGTGGGGATTACACTGTATTACTTTCTGAATAATTCTTCAGGCCCACAGGCAGCGCAGAGAATAAGTGTAATCTGCTGTGGCCAGTGTCCATCTGGACTGGCAGCAGCTTACTCCCCATAAAGTCCGCTTCTCTCCCTCTGCCCAGGACTCAAAGCAAACCACGTCACAGTCCAGCAGAGACCTGAAATTTGCCCATTCACACATCCATGTAAATGAAGCCACCTCTGGCCTATAACCAAAGCCCACAGAAGTGTCCATTATGAGACAGAGGAAGCACCCCAAAGTCGAGACCCGCCATGCGAGGAGACAGCTGAGGCTACGCAGCTCACAAATAGGCTGCCTGCTATTTCTCCTCCATTTCAAAGACTGTTTATGGCTTCAGGGACATAATAGCCATGTGTCTGATGTCCTGTGCCACTTTCCTCTCAGCAGTGCAGATAAAAGAAAACACATCTCATCAGGCGGCTTTTCAGACGAGGCTTCACTGTTAACATTCAATATAAGGAGCCTGAGATATTTTTAGACATATCTTTGCTTTGTGCGACGTGTGCTGTTCTTTTCTAAACACAATGCAGTCACCATTTCTGCATGACAGATTCTGTCTTCTTCAGATAAAAACTGCAGATAGCATCGCATTAGCATTTCAAAAATGTAAATTCACTTTCTTCATTAACTTTCTGCATCAACTAAGCCTTAAAAGTCGCAATTAGCTGTTCTTCTAACATGCCCTAACAGTTTTCATTCTGCAAAACAAATTTGACGAGAGCACAGTTAACTAACTTCTAATAACAATTTTTATTATTAGGTGCTAAACAAACATTGAGACAGGGGTGACAAATATAAAACTGTGACATGGGACCAATTTGTGTCCCATGTCTTCATTCATAGACACAAGATAAGACAAAACAGGTAATAGTAAACAAAAAAAAATGGGTACAAAGGGTTATTTCCAGGTGAGTTTGTGTGGGTCTGTGTGTATATGATTATTTATATTTATTTTGTTACAAGCTGGGCATATTGGGCAATTTCACACTTATTAAAGAAAAGCAGCCGTTGACCAAGAACAGCATGGAAACAGTGGAAGGTTTACAATAAAAAAGTCCTTTCCCGAGTAAGAGATTGTGTAACACACTACTTGTGAATTGTTCAAGGCTTGAAACCAGCAGAAAGCTCGACGTTATTAGCAGTAACTAATGCACAGTTGCGATTACCACCAAAATGGCTCGCAGTGGCCCAGGCAATTACAATAAAGTGTTACATAATACCACGTACAAATATGCAATTACAAAAAAATAAGCAATCCTGAGTAATAGTCCATGCCATGTACAGATGATCACTTCACAAAATGGACATGGATTGGGTGAGTCTGTTAATTTGTTCAGGCTCACCATTACTGGACCTGTCCCGAGGCAAATGGTCACATAATGACACTTATCAGTTTGGACCAAATGCACAGATTAACGCGATCTAATCGTGTAATTTATCTGTCCACTAAAAGGGAATGTTATATTGACCTGAGAGTCACGCTGATAAATGGAAACCGTAATTGGCATTTTCAGAAGCTGGAATATTGACTGTGGTAAAAAATGGCTCATTGATTATTTGATTATGGCACTCGGCGGTGATTATCTGATAAGGAGAGTGGATATTGGGGACATGTGGGTATGGCTGGTGACTTGAAGGAAGAACTTTATCAGTTTAAAAGGGCCAGCATTATTTCAGAGCTTTAAAACTACTCTTGGACACTTTGGGATTGCATACAACCTCCTGTTGGACATTTCTGTGAGTCTCCATCTAATGAACCTCCCCTTGCAAGCATAGTACAGACTAGTGTGCACCAATTTGGAACAATCTAAAGACAATGAGAGCAGACGAAGAGGGAGACAGAACTAATAGGACGCTGCTCAAATGTATGAGAATGAAACAAAACAAGCGTTTTTTTTTTTTATTAAGGGAATAATAAAACAAAGCCAAAAAGTCATCTGAAAATATGTTCATTAAAGGGACTATACAGAGTTTAAAAATGTTAAAATTAAGCATTTTCCTCTCCCTACATGTTCCAGCCAAGTCCTAATGTGTAGAATGAGCCCAGACCTGTTCACCACAACTGCCTCTAAAATCCTGCAATGTCACTCAAAAAGGTGTTAAATCGGGTCCGAATTGCCGTCATGCACGAGCTTAATATAGAAGGTGCAGTTACACGTATGACCTGAGGTGGCAGTAGTGAGTATAAAATGGCAAACTTGCATCTAGCCGCTTCAAGTTGCCAAAACATTTGAAAAATTTAAATTGCAGATATTTTATAAAGTTCCCTCTAGCTCTGTAATAAGACCTACCAATGTTTTGTTAACTCCTCCCCACCGAGTCCAGCCGCATCTTGTAAGGAGCCTTTCGATGCAAGTTGACAGCCACAATACAAGCTGTAATAGCCAAGTATCGCAGGATCAAATTAATTCACCCCTCATGAAAACTTTATGAATGCACTCCCGGGAGCTGAATATAAATGTGCATATTCTGTAAGAAGATGCACGGCAGAAAGAGATAGAGCTGTAGCAAGAATATAAAGTCGTCTTTGGAACGTCATCATCAATACAATCAAAAACACAATGAGACTATTTCACCATTCCACAAAAGATAGCAGGAAATCGACATGGGCGTAATCTTATATTCTATATGCAAATCAACAATAATTCACCATGACCCTATGTCCCAAAAATATTCACCCTAATTAGTTTCTCATAAATTTGTACATGCATTATTGAAGACGAGCAGGCATGTCATTCTAACTATAACCCTTTCGCGTCTCCTTTAACCTAATTATTTGGGGGTTTCTGATTAACCCAATTCACTTCTTGCGGTAAAGTGTGCCGTGCTGCGGGTCAAATGTTTGCATAAAAAGTAAGCCGCAACAAATTTGAATACATCTGCATGATTGTAGTGGTCCTGGTTTACTTAAGCAGCTGTTGTACGCCATATTTTTCACTCTCAACGGATTTTTCGCTTTGAATGGTCAATAGTTGAAAGGACTCAAAGCCACACTCCCAGTTCAATTCAATAAAGCAAAAGAACTGCACTGCAATCTGCTTTGTTGATGAAAATGAGCAGAAACAAAAGAAAGAAAATGTGTGTAACTTATAGGAAAAGTAGGTGTTGGTGAAGCTGGCTATTGTATTCCAATTTTCTATGGTTTGGTCTTGAAAGACAAGTCAAGATAGAAGAAATTATGTAACTTTATATCCGGAAGGCTGTCTGGCTTAAGAATCAATATCAATATGAGCATTACACTGCAGACCAAGAGAGTGATTTGTTGAGGCAAGCAACGAGCCAAAACAGAACATTTTCAAGATTGACGCTTTAATTTGTGGAGTAAGGAATAGTAAGGAATGACCAGATTCCAAAGCTCTGATACTTCCAAGCCCAAAAAAATTAACCAACGTTTTATCGGCGTCCCCAGGTAATTCTAATCCCATGCAAATAGGGCTTAAAGGGACTATACAGAGTTTAAAAATGCTACAATTATGTATTTTCCTCCCCCTACATGTTCAAGGAATGTCCAAATGTGTACAATGAGCTCAGACCTATTCACCACAACTGCCTCTAAAATCCTGCACTGCCACTCAAAAAGTCGTTACTTTGGGTCCGAATTGCCGTCATGCACGAGCTTAATATATATGGTGCAGTTATACACTGCGTTCCAAATTATTATGCAAATGACATTTTTCAAAGATTTTCTGAATTGTCAACTCAAATGAGAGTCAGCATAATTTTTAAGTCTTTACCTGGTAGAGGATCATTTAAATCTGGTGAAAAAAATTTCCTAGTGATAACAGTATTTTTTTCAAAAATAAATATAGTAAAAACCTCAAAATCCACTGTTCCAAGTTATTATGCAACTCATCGTTTCAATGCATTTTAAAGCTTGTAGTTAACTGAAAATGGTCATTTGTTGTATCTGTAGAATTAAGAGGTCATATTTACTGAAATCAAAAGTTATTTCAATCAAAAAAATATTAACAGGTCAAGTTATATTTGACCATTGGAGCCCTTGTGTGATAGCAGCTTTAAAATTCTTAAATCCATTAAACTTGTGAGTTTTTGGACAGTTTCTGTTTGGATTTCTTTGCAGGATGTTAGAATAGCCTCCCAGAGCTGCTGTTTGGATGAAAACTGCCTTCCACCCTCATAGAAGTTTTTTTTGTTGAGGCTCCAAATGTTCTCAAAAGGGTTGAAGTCAGGGGAGGAGGGGGTCCACATCATGAGTTTCTCTCCTTTTATGCCCATAGCAGCCTGTGATGCAGAGGTATTCTTTGCAGTAGGACATGGTGCGTTGTCATGCATGAAGAGGATTATTTTAGGGAAAGCACGGCTCTTCATTTTGTAGCAGAGAAGACAGTGGTCAGTCAGAAACTCCACATATTTTTCAAAGGTCATTTTCACAGCTTCAGGGAGCCTAAAAGGGCCTAATGGGGCCGACCTGCTCTCTCACCATGAATCTGGCCCAAAACATGACTCCGCCACCTCTTTACTGACGTCGCAGCCTTGTTGGGACATTGGGGCCATTCACCAACCATCCACTACTCCATTGAGTTGACCATCCAGGGCGACACAGCGCTCATCAGTGAACAAGACTGTTTGAAAATGAGTCCTCATGTATTTCTGAGCCACTGCAGCCGTTTCTGTTCATCAGCATTCAATGAACAGTTTAGGGGAGGCCCGGATAGAAGGTTTATGCACAACTGCAGCCTCTGGAGGGTCCTACACCTTCATGTTCGGGAGACTCCAGAGGCACCAGCAGCTTCAAATACCTGTATGCTGCTTTGTAGCATCTGTTCTAATAATCTGATGTGTTTGTTTGGCAGAAACCGTCCATATTGTGCCTTTATCTGCACAAACCCGAGTGTGCTCTGAATCATCCACAAATCTCTTATCAGTATGATGATTATGCTTAATCTTTCATGAAATATCGAAGGTTTTGATACCTAGACCAAGGCATTCAACTATTTCACGCTTTTCAACAGCAGACAGACCCTTTTTCTTTCCCATATTGCTTGATAATGATGATCTGCATAATAAAGTGGAACACCCTTTTTCAGCAGTTTTTCCCTTAACTGGGCTTAACCTGAAAACTAATCATCCCAGGTCTCTGAGATTAATGTCAGTGATTCATAGAGCCCCGCGACACGATACCATCCATGAGTTTCATTATTATTGTTTTTTTTTTTACCTTTTTGACACAAAAATCCAATTTGCATAATAATTTGGAACGCAGTGTATGTATGACATGAGGTGGCGGTGTTTTCAACACCTTATTTCCGTCTGGCATTGTTTAGTGGTAGCCCCGCTTCTGCTGGACATGACATTTCTCTGTTTGACTGGAAACAGATCGTTTGTTATGATGACTACGGAGAAATAAAATCATGAAGTAGAGATTAAGGGATAGGTTTCAGAAATCAAACGGGTTAACAGACATTTTTTTTTTTTCGCTCTGTGTCTCGTCTCAACCACCTCACTGACATCAAACTAACCTTTGCTCTCTGAAGACTCCCCGTTGTCCCAACAGCCTGCAGTCTCTCTCAAAGCACACCTCCCGTCCCACACGAGGAGGTCCAAAACAGCAGCACCTTGATGATATCACTCATATTAAGTTACACAGAGATCATCGCTCACAGAGTACGGGCCGAGGGGAACGAAGGTGGCCCATTGGCTGATAGCAATCTCTTTGTCTTATAGTGATGAACTGCGCTGCCGGGTCAACATCCTGCGGGACGAACCCAGGGAAGGCATTTTTCACCGGCTGAGAGGTGTTGAGACATTGAGAGCTGGTGTGGACAGAACTATTGAATTACGGTGATGGGCAGGGCTGTAAGGGGTGCATGTTTACTAGTTAGCCCCAGGCATTTGAAAAGGCAATAAGATGGCCAGCAGCAGCTCCTGTCTAGACCCCACTAGACTTAAGCTTGTTGTGCATCACTATACCACCAGAGTCATCCTAGCTAACTCCAAAGTAAGAAAACTGCCCAGAGTGAATTCAGGAAATATTCACAGCCCTTCTTATTCACTCTACACAGGTATTAGTCACAATGCACTTTATCGTTTGCTCATAGTCCAAAACTCTGCTGCAAAAACAAGTATATTTAATAAGTATATATTTTTTTTCCTTCTCTATGGTCGGCCCCAGAATCTGGAATTCTCTACCCCCATCACGTCCGAACAGCCCCCAAAATTAAGTGTTTTAAGGCCTTTTTTCCTTGGCTTTAACTCAGAGTGAGCTGTGTGGTCCATCATCTTGCGCTTTATGCAGGGTTGGGTCAGGGATGTTGCAATCTGAACACAGATGCCCAGACTTCCCCATCCACGCGCACTTCCTCCTGAAGAAACTGGCTCGACATTTCGGGGGAATCTGTTCTCGTTGATTGGACAAAGTTGTTTTATGAGTCATCTGTGTTTATTGTTTACGAGAAGCTGACTCGGCAGCCAGATGCAGTCATTTAGTCAGACTTCAGCATGTCACTTGTCAGTAAAGGGCTGCACAGTTTATCACAAGTCTTATGTTACGGTAAATCAGCAAATATAATCTCCATATGGCAATAAAGTGTATTTCAGTAATGTTGTGGTCATGCATTCCACACACTGAATGACACGAACGCCTCGAGTTTACTGTATCTACTTTCCTAGTTGTTCAGAGCCAGTGTTTTAGAAAAGAACATCATTACTTGTACGATTAAATGGCTAATATTGCCTTATTGTGCAAATGGTCCACTTTCAAATTTTAGGCTTTTAGGAAACACATGAAACCCCAATTACACAATCCTCTGGCACTGTTAACATAATTTAATGCCTGATTACTTACTGCTTTAAAACAAGTGTAGCTTTGTCAAATAATGTTCCTCAAAGGAAAGGATAGTCAGGTGGGAAGTGACAGATGATCCAAGCAACTGCACTATAAACAAACATTAAAATACCATAAAAATCCTTCGGGGACCTGAGCAGTTCAACACTAGTCGTATTTACTTGATCTTTTCACAGCAGTGCTCCTTCTTTAATTGCAGTCTGAATGATAAGGAAGCAGACGACTCCTGGTGCTCTCTGATCACTTCGACATGTCGGCTAATGAAATAAAAGCTTTGACGCGGTATTGAGCTTTTGATGCCATCTCCTTTTGGGCCGTAAAAGAAAGTTGGTGAAATGCGCAGTGATAAATGATCATAAAGGCCTGTCTCGTTTTACTGAGAGCCCATTAAGGTGCCATCCACAGAGGTACTTCCATTCTCCGACAGTTAGCGAGATTCTGCTCATCTATAAAACATGCAGGTTATGTTGAGAGGCCGCGGTAAACGGCCAGTTTGCTCATTTAGTAATGTCTGGGGAGAGCAGCACTAAGAAATTCACATTCCATCCTCTGGCCTCAGCGATGGCCCTGACAGAGAGGACAGACACATATAAGTCACAAGTATAAGAAATGTATTATCCTGTCCCGAGGCTGTGGTTTCATAAGCACTGACACTGCAATTACAAGACTTTTTTTTGGGTGGCGCAGTATGGTGTTAAGAGCGCCCTCCAACAGTGTTCACATAAAATTTCAAGTTGCATTTGAAAATTAGGATGCCATCTCATTGAATTTGTCACTTTCTTTTACAAAACACACAACACTGAAGCTAGAATTTCAAAAAGTTCTGTTACCTCCACTTAAAGCAGTACTAAGTAACTCGTGCCCCTAGAGGCCATGAGCGCCACTGCAGGTGTCGTAAATACTACGCTCACAGAAAAGACAAAGGGAGAGAGGGATATGGTACACCCAATTACACAATGGAGATTATTTTTTTCACTCAAACTTGGCTGTAAATACTGTTCAAGTGGCGCTAACCCACATTGGCCTCTATTTATTATCATTTCTATCAGCATTCAAAACACAGACTATTGTTTAGCATAATCATTTTCATATACATGGTGAAAGCAATGAGGATTAGTCCTAACGCTGTGATGTCACTAAAATTCATTCAAACATATTCACGAGTCTAAAAGTTTCATGCAGAAGAGTCACAGTTCCTGTAAAGTAAGTCTTAAGTCCGGGTTCAGTGTCTATGATCTGTAATAGGCCTGAACCTGCCGTAGAGATATTCTAGATGTGCTGCTTCTGTCTGACTCCTTCACAACAAAACTCTCTCCACTGCTGGATAAGTGATGCTTTTTTATCTTGGCAGGACCACAGGAAGCGTTTAGCTGTTGGAAGTGACATCAATGTCAATCAAAGGTGGGTATAGAGCCAAAATCTTTACTCAAGAGTAATGCTAGGTGGAATTACGTTTCTGTAACGACATATAAAAATATATAAAATAAACAAGAAATTGTTTTGAAGAATAAGGTACATGGAACAAGCTACCTTGTTTGTTTACTCAAGTAAGAGTACAGATACTTCAGTAAATGACAAAACTACTCCAAGAAGAACAGTTACTTCAAAAAGTCAGTCAAGTACATGCACTTAAGTAAATGTTACCGAGTACTGCCTGCCTCTGATGTATAAGCTTTACTGCAGACATGGTTAGACGGCAGGCTTGTGTGTGATCTGCTACAAACAGGGCTGAAAGAAAGAAGCTCACGCAGATCAGAGAAGTTGCTTTGAGTTTTGAGGAACAGTCCTCACCTGAAAACGGAGATAGAAGTGCTTTGAGAAAACTGCCAGGGCGCTATGGTGACTTTATTACAGCCCTAAACGGTCATGCTGCATTTGTCATGGGAGGTTCTAAAAGTAGCTAAAGCTAGTGTTAAAGTTTACAACACTTGGACCAGCTCTAATCCGCTACTATTGCTCTCGGCCAGTGCTCCACTTCCTTTTCCTTTGGACACCATTGCACGTGAATTGTCATTTGCAAGAGACAATTTCTGCACCCACTTTTGCCTCTTTTTGCCATCAGCACTTCCTTCGTATTGACACTTCCAGTAGTGCACCAAGTCTGAATGCCCAATGTTCATTTGCACCAACAAGTCAACACTGCACCGTTTCTCTGCGCGGCTTAAAACGGCTTTAAATTCGTGTAGTAACTGATTTTAATTCATGGCAGCACCCACGCGAATACAAGTATGGTTACAATATCGCACAACCCTACTTCCCATGAAATACATGCATTTGTATTGTTAGATCACATAACTATACATTTGTTTTAATTACAGATATTATCATTCTCGACTGCCCCATTTTCAATTAAAATAACATTGTTCCTTCATCAAAAACAAGCATGGAGTAGTGTTTAGAGTGATTGATGCAAGTTTGAGCAATCTCTAGATCTGCAACTGCAACCAGTCAAAGTGTTCACTCCACTGTTCTTCTTTTCAACACGCGTGTGTGTGCGCGCATACGTGTGCGTGCGCGTGTACACGGCCACTCACTTTCCCCACAGATTACTGACCACTGATTACTCCTTTAAAAAGTAACTTTCTTACATTCTAAACCAAGTAATCAGTAAAGTAACTAAGTTACTTAATTATAGCGAGTTTAGTGTGTTTATTATAGTGAGATTAATCTATGGTAGTCTGGGTATCTGACCACTAGAGGGCACTACTTACTGCTATTGATCAAGTCTGATTCACTTTAATGCGCTGCCGTTCACCTCATGCTGTAGCTAAATCAAGGCATTTCCATGAAAATTACGGCCGTGTTTTACCTCATGTCCTGACACTGACAATAACCGTCTCCTCCTGCATTAGCTGTTTGCTTTGCATCACCTGGTGGGACTTTCTGTAAGTTTGATTTCCGTGCTGCCACTCGGAATGTTTCTTAATTGGATATAGTGTCTTTGAAGCTCACTTTTTTACCAGCACAGAGTGTCATCTTTATTCAACACAAACTCAAATGGTGACTATTTAGTATTTCCAGTAAGAAAATGTGCATCTCTCTCCTCCTGTTGTTTACGTTTGTGTCGTGGTCCACATGCTGAAAATGTGACTTTTTTCACAAGTTATGTCACTCTTTGCGTCGCAAGAAGAAATCATCAAATATATCTCTTTACGAAGGAAAATGACAAAATAGTAACTCACTGTGACTTGGAAAAGTCAATTTAATCTGATTACTGGCTGGGAAACAGTAATGTGTTACATTACTATTAAAGTAGTGCGTTACTGGCTTCACTGTTCAACAGTAAACTACATCCAAATCTGGATAAAAGGTGGATTGTTTTTGATGATAGGCTTTGACTGAGCTCTTGTGAACGAGGGAAGGAAGGTCTAATGGAACATGGACAAAGTACTACTAAACTCACAGATACATTTAAGGTTAAGGTTTGATCCCACCACAAATGTATTCTTGTTTGCAACACTCAAAGTTAAAAATGAAAGCTTCGAACCCATCTTTTTAATAGCAACCACCATTGTGCTGTTGCCCAATTGTAAATTAAACCAAATATAATTTTAGATCAATGCAGGTTGCCGTTTCACATAATACGCCCCGGGGACACATCGCCACAGACCCAGAAAACTTTACTAATTGAAAAAGCGCTCAGCGTCAAATATAAAGCCATCTATCTTGCCTTTGTGCAATAACATTGCAATCAAAGGGTAAGTGCAGGAAGAGTATCTTTACCGCTAATTGCGCGGGAGTGCATTTGCCTAATGAAGCCCGGGCTGACCCTTCAGTTATCCCATGTTACTGTTGTGTGTGAATGTACTTCTGGGTTGTTTGGTCCCATGTGGGTCGGCATGATAGAATCCTTGTTCTGATTACTGATAACTCAACAATGCTGTTTTATATGCAAATGTATTTCAGGTGAGAGAAAAACACATGAATTAATCAGGCAATGAATGCAAATTCAAAAGTGATGATAGTAAATTCTCATGTGTAAATGGGAGTCATGCGGAATGAAATAAAGAAAAAGCTGTGTGTTACACCAATCACCTTGAAAGACCAAGACACAGACAAGATTTTCAAATTAAACAGTCTAGAAGTTGTGCTATGATCAGCAAGAACCAGCCTCACCAGATGAGTTTTTCACAGCTTATTCAACTAGCGCCTGTGACAACATAACTCCAGGTCAAATGAAAATGAACAGGCTAATGTTGGAGCGAGTTTTAGCTCACACAGCACAAACAGAGGTCTGTCTGACCTCAGTAGGCAGAAAAAGGAATAAATGAAGAATATTTGCACTGATTTATCCGCACCATGACTTGTTGTGGATGGTACACAAGATAATTGTCTCACAATGAAAGAGTAATTGAGCATATTCAGGCATTAACAACGTGAGGAGCCTTGTCAATACCGTCAGTGCTGTCTGCACTTTAGAGAAAATTCAATATCCAAGGATCCCTCAGAAGAGAAGCACCAATTAGTCATCCACATGTCTGGGTAAAATTTGTTTTGTACTTCTGACTGTTGGTTGAGATTATACAGCACAAACTCACATAAATCACATTTTATTTTGCAACAGACATCTCTTTCTCCACAGGAGGAAAATCTGAGCCGTAAAGAGGAAGTGCGTGATGTAAATGTTGACATGCCACACAGACTGTTGTGAGTGAAACACCAGCTGGTGTTTAGAGGAAAATCCTAAACCTAGTTTAACATAATGATGCTCTCAGATTGAGCACAGCTCTCCCCTTTGCCAACCCACTTCACTTCTTTTAACAAAACTCCAGTCCACCTGGACTCGGGGACAAACTGGAGAAAAAATATCATGGACTCCACATCCACATGACTATATTTCTATTTTCATCGAAAACTGCAAGAAGAGATAATATAATCACAACCAAGAGTGTGTACCAGGTTGTAGCATATTTCCACAGTTTCTACTGCAATTTTAACAAGCATACGCATTTACGTATGGTTCCTGTGTATGGACTTTGTTTTTACAATATTAGCTTCTCTGAATATCTATCACAGTGCCATCACAGTCATGTCTTACATCGTTCTACACTGCAATAATGCCTATAAACTTAATGTCAATGCAAATTCTAATTTCAAACAGGCTTAATTTATGTATAATCATCACAGCAGTTTTTCAGATGTTTTTTTCTCAACATTGACCAATAGTAGAAAATATCTAAAATCAATGATTTTCTTTGTGACTTCATATGTGCAGAGGAGTTGTGTGCCGCTGAGAAATGATTATTGTGTTATTTTGCCAAAACTTTTTTTAGTCATGTGGAGACATTGCATGGAAGATTTTCATCAATCATGCTGACGGCACCCACACGTTGATAAAAGCCCCTCTGCTTACTGCACCGTGAGGCTGGCCGTCCCCTGGGGTCCCGCTCGGCCCGGGATGGCTATGTGCTGCTGATTATCCTGGGAACATGGGAAATTAAATCTGCTGAGAGAACACAACAACCTCATCTGAGCTGCCTTCCTGTCATAGATGCATCCTCTCTTTCTCTCTGCCTCCCTCTCACCTGGCTGCTGAACAAAGTAGACCTATAAATATACAGTGTCTCTGCACCTTGTCTTCACATTTGTCAAAAGTGCCACAAATCTTTCACAAAAAAAGTACCCAGATGACAAACACTAGACATTCTCCTTTAGTGTCTTTTTTCCCGTCTCCATTCTTTCTCTACAAATTACATTCTTATAAAATCAATCAACACCTGCTCAGAGCCTAAGAGCCAGGAGAGGCGGCGATGACATGTAACCTGGCTGCTTATCAAAAGGAAGGCAGCATAGAAGAAGCTTAGGAGCTATTTACAACCAGAGATCCAACCACAGCAGATATAATTGGCTTTACTATATCCACACCAGGAAGCAGTATTCTACATGGAGAGGAGACAACCTTTTAGTGCTGCTCTGTGCTAATAGAATAATTGCAATCAACTTGCAGAGATCCCTCTTCCTTTTTCGCCTTAGCCTCCACATCCTCACCTGGTCAGTAATGAAGTACGCCTCCTACAGAGATTTGTTATAGCACAGCTTGATCAAAATGATGTCTGTTTTTTGTGTTTCTTTTGTGTTCATTTTTGTTAAAGCAGTACTAAGTGACTCATGCCCCTAGAGGCCATAAGCGCCACTGCAGGTGTCGCAGCATGTTGCGTTATTTTACTCATTAATTTTAAGAGAGAGTAAATACTACACTGACAGAAAAGACAAAGGGAGATGGGGATGTTGCACATCCAATTATAAAATGGAGATCATTTTTGGCTGTAATTACTGATAAAGTGGCGCTAGCCCGCAGTTAGCTTTGCCGGCTAGCCTGTTAGCTTCTTCTTTGTGATTCCATTAGTGTGTATTGGTGGCTCCGACCCGGTGCAGGGAAAGTTGCCATTCTGGTTTTCTGGCCAGAGACACCAGGGGGGGATGAAAGACTCCCCAATTTATCCCATTAACACTTGTATTACCCTCAGAGGGACTACAGAAAGGATATATTAAAAGGTAAACAAGTGACATAGTTCTTCTTTAAGCTATGTATACTTAAATTATGGAATACATTTCATATTGTCATAACACCTACATCACTCCACAATATGTCAGACAAAACCTGAAAATTTAAATCTAAATAGATCAACAACAGTAATGCCAAGTTTGACATGAATCCAAGAGGGTCAAGCTGAGCAGGATGCTGATCTCAATGGCCTGTAGACGAAATTAACATCTGAAAACAACACATCGTTTCCATGTTGTATTAATGTAATAAACCTGCCAAGCCATTAGTTTAGACCTCTCCAAATTTGTTCAGAAATACATTGGATTCTTGCACCAGTTTCAGCTTTTCTCAAGAGTTAAAGAGTTAAAGAGTTAAACAGATCTAACTCACAATGGAATGGTCATTTTGAAAATATAACTAAATTTGAAAATTGTCTCGATTTTCAAACATATTAGTGTTAGTCATATGAAAATAATAACGTGCGCATCGTCTTGAAATATAGGCCGAACTTCAACGCTATAGTCCTGGTCTCGGCCTTTGTGCTTTGTGACCAAAAGCCGTGCCGTTCTTCGCCTTATATGAAACTAATCTGCTTTGTTTGTGCACGCAGGGGGGCCAAGATTCTATTAAAGAGATTAAACTGTTTCCATAGCCAAGACAGGCATCAAAGGCCGACCAAATTGCAGCCCCATACTCGACTGGGCTTCTGTAAAGTCGCTTATTTGCCCATTTCATCATGCTAATGGCACAAACCGTCATCCCATTATAGCGCCGGCACAGCTGAGCGGCCTTTGACAATCGCAGTTAGTTTGAGGCTATGCTACCGTCACTGTCATGTACATCCAAACAAATCATCACTTGTCCATAACTGCTCAGTATAAACAACCTCTGAACTACAATATATTAGTCGCCTCTTCAATCGTTGGCACTAAAAGTCTGTGCTCTCTCTTCTCTCTCAAACGTATTTCCCACCTCCCGCATGAGCGTCAGGATACAATGAAGCTCCAATTCAACGTCTTGGTCAAGGTAAAGCCTCTAAAGAGATTTAATACTGGGACAAGTCGAGCATATAACTATAGATTTTCCACAGTGTGATTCTTGCAGCTCTAAAAGTAACCGGCTTCAAATAAAATGCACAAGAAAGGAGTTAAGATCTTTTCATCAGAAAGAAATACCTGTGGCAGCCCAGTGGAATGAAACAGCGCGCAAGTGGATGTGCCTTTTTTCTTTTGCCAATAGCACATGACCACAGTATAAAGCTAAAATACAATACAGTTCCCCATCTTAATAAACATTACAATCGTAAAACAAGCAAAACCATACCTTTTATTGACATCCTAGCAATGCACAATTAAAACTGTATCACAATCAGAGCTGTTGCTACATGTTTTTATTTGATATGGACATAATAGCATTGGACAAACAAGATGCATTGTTTTAGGAGGCTTTTAGACACATATAACATCACTCCCACCATGATATATTTTAGACAGTTTCAGATACAACACAAGGATGTTACGTCAGCAATAAGTGATATATTTCAGAATAAAGTATCTGATCCTCACAATGTGTTTTATTATGTGTTATTAAGAGTGCCATAGTTAAAAAGCAGCAACAATCTTGCACTACAGCATTAAATGTCACAATTAAATCTTATTTTAGTTAACACACAAATTCTACAAAAAAAAAAGTTTTTTTATTGAAAGCCCTTAAAGGGAAAGGATGTGACATTATGAAATCCCACAAAGATTTTATAAGATTTTACACTGCACTGATATTACACTGATATACTGTACTGTACAGTATTCAGCAACTGGGGTAACCTAGGGTATATCAGGCACTTGGACTTGAAAATAATTAGTTTCCAAAATCATCGTTGACTAATGAGGAGTTTACTGCATTAATATTGAGGTATTAATAGTAATTAGGTGGACATACCACCTTTGCTTTGCCCGATCCCGTCAGAGATCTTGTGGCTTTTTAATCTCACGAGATCTCACAAGATCTCTTGGCCCATCCTAATAGTAATGCATCATCATATCATTTGTAATTAAAAAACAACAACACAACACATCTCTGTCGAGAAATCAAGCAAGCTTATAGGCTACTGGTGGCTGAGTGTAAAGATCAGTGCTGGCTATGACCATGATGATACCCGTATCAGTCAACATAACAGCAACATCTCCATAAGTCTGGCATAAATTCCACAAAATGAGACACAGTGCTGCATTTCAATTGGCACTTATCAGGAAAGCCCAAAATCACTGCCCAATCTCTTAATCCCCACAGAAGCCACACAATCATTTGTGTCAACAGAGGGAAAACCCGTCTGACTGAGGTGGTCACAGGAGTTTCATTTACATAAAAGTGGGCTTGTTGTTCCAAAATACCAGCACTGAAGACAACAGGACAAACAACTAATATTGTGTGGACTGTCTTATACGCAGAGACAATTATGTGCATACTTTGCCTCTATAAAGTATACATTACCTTACAGAACAATATTGTAAATGGTCTCAACTTCTATAGTGCTTTTCTACTTTCACTTTACAGCAAGGAACCAGTCAATTCATGCTCTCATTCATACAGCAATGTACGCAGACACTGGAGGTAAGGTGGGTGAAGTGTCTTGCCTCAGGACACAACCATAGTGTGTTTTCATTTTCAGGAGCTGGGATTCAACCCCGAGACGACCTGTGTTGTGTTCACTATGACAGGACATTGTAACTGTATTAAATGATGTGTCCAGTTTTCTACATTTCCTCCACCTTGAAAAAGAGAATAGTCTATCCTGTCCACAAAAAAAAAAAAAAAAAGCATCACATTCCTCTGCAAGGCAAACACAGAAAGTGGCGATCCGACAGGGTGACATTTAGAAATATTGTGTTGGTGCGTTTCTTGAAATGGCTTTATTTAAAACTGAGTGGGGCATACCAAATATAAGTAACAGACCCAAAATAGCAGAATACTTCAGACTGAACCTTTCAAGCAAAAGCCCGTATTTAAATGTGTGAAGAAATGTCGGATGAAAACATGTTTTGTGAACACAAGCCCAGTTCCCGCGCTTTCAGGAAAGTTTGTATGTGCTCATAAATATTGGATGAAGGAAGTGCCGGAGGTTAGAAGAAGTGGATTCTCGTTTAAAGCTACTCCATAACATCAGGACGACTATCATTTTCAGCTGCTACAATCGCTCTCGTATAAAGACATTTATTGTTTCGCAAGCAAAGAATATCTGTGGAAAAAAACAAGACTCGTGTTCCCATCTACCAAACGCATTTATACTTGAGATGGAGTAGACAGTAACGCCGCATTGGGTCATTTTATTTCTGCTAAAGCGCTACATTTTCTGGAGAGCAAGAATTTATTTTAACAACCGCAATGCCTCAGAAGAAAAGGGGCTGCAACGCTGAAGCATAAAATTATAAAATAAAGTGACTGCTGAAAGAAAATTACCTCGCTCCGAGAATAAGCCTCAGCTGCCAAAGTGTTTTATGCACCTTTACTTGTAACATTACGCTGCTTATGACTTGAACCATTACTATTACCTTGCTATTATACATAGAAAACCATTAAAGGGACCGGCTTGGCACCAGAGGGCTACAACCAAGCAGCTCATCAGTATTTCTGCCTAGGCACACACTTTTCCAGGCTGTAGCTGCCAGCATATGTTTGTTCCAGAAGGTTTACATTATTATTATTTTTTTACAGTAAAGAACAACAGACAAACCAGCAAATGTGAGAGGGGAAAAAGAAAGAGAAAGATGCAGTGATAATGAACTTATTTGAAAAAAAATAATCAGTGAGTCGCTTGCACATGGCCACGATGAGCAAATGCTGCAGGGTAACAGTCAACGGTGAGGGGTTGATTTTTAGTGAACTTCTTTCACTCTGGCAGGCTGAAATGTTCACCCTGTATCACCCTACAATCTGACACATACCAGGCCAGGCTCCTTTCTTTGTAGATTAAACTAGAAATGCTGCATCTCCACGTCTGTAGCGAACAAGAATCTCGATTTCTGTACAAGCATGACGTTCAAACACACAGGCTTACATAAACGAGAAACATGTTTATCAATATTTGATTTAAGTTAGTTAATATTCAGAACTGTAAATGACTTGTACGTTAAGAGCAGAGTGTTTCCTGTTGTCACCTTGAGCTGCTTTTACAGAAAAATCATACACTGGTTTAAAAAAATATGTATGATCAATATTAAAAATGCAAAACATGCTCCGTCACATCGCCTCAACTCTTCATTCCTCACCTAGAATTTTATATGGAGCCACAGTGCCCCCTACAGACCAAAGTTATAGGGCCAGGTTTGTCAACACGACGGTTTCCAGTTTCAAGAGTAAAAGGCACTTGTCTTGACTTGATCACTTAGCTTGTATAAAAATATAAAAACGGTGCAATCTCACTGCTGGGAAACACCGGACAGGCTGTAAATTGAGAACGAATTCCACGCAGAAAGAACAGTTTTCCCCAACACAGAAATGATTGGCCGTTGGATATAGAAATGCAGAGGTGGAATGGAGGCAGGAGAAGAGGAGAAGACAATTAGGGATGCAAACACAGGCTTAACAACAGTGACTTCTGTCCCCCCACAGAGACATGCGAGGACACGCTCAGACTGAAGAGGCAGCGGCTTAGACAGTCTAAACAGTGCATTGTGAGGAGCTGAATGTGCGCAGTTTGAGTAAGCTGAGGAGTAGGCTGTCAGACAAAACCCAGAGGAAGGGGCTCAGTTGCCCAAACAAAAGGCATCCAGTTCAAATCAGGCTATGATCTATATTTAAATTTAGACACAAACTATGTATGTAATTTCCCCTGCAACTCTGTCTTTCGTTAATACAGTTGTGGGGAAGGTCTACTTTGGGCATGAGGGGGGTACAGGCTGGACAATATAGTAATCATTCCCTGTATCACCATAAGTATACATCAAGCATAGCAATATGGTCACTGAGCGTAGAAGCCAGTAAAGTGAAAAAATAATACAAATAGAAAGCACAATTCTTGCACAGACTCTTCCATATATTGCTATAAATAATGCCAACAACTGACCCTGGGTAGCGCAGTGGTCATCGAGTGTACTGCCTGGTCATGATGTGCAGGTCAGAGTGAATCCACAGAAACAAACACATATTTTTGGGGCTGAGAATAATGATGACAACCGGAGAAAGAGGAGCAGCAAGATGGTTCACAAACCTCTAACAAGAGTAAAACAGAGTCAGAGTTACAGGTGGCAGCTGGTTTGTCAGGATACATTTACAGGCTGGCGGTGGGGGAAAACCCCGTCTCTCCCTGTGCACCGGGCTCGCTGCTGACACGATTAACTGGACCTTTTAGTGCAAGACCCAATACAAGCCACTCACCACCGGAGTCATTTCACTGTTCAGCAGAGCAGCAACGCACGCAGCCCCGAGCATTGATTTTCATCCACAGTGTGACAGTGCAACAATCACAAGTTTGCCCAAGAAGTTAGCAGACTCCCGCCGTGGTTGATAATGTACTGAGAGCGGCTGACATCTGGGTATCCAAGCAACAGGCGCATGGAGAAATATGACAAATTTACTGTTGACCTCAGACAGCAGACAAAATACTGTACTAGATGAGACAGAACAGCTCCTATATGCAAAACCGATTCCGGGTTTTTTGCTTGTTTTTCCGGTTTTGTTTTTTAAAACCGTCTCACACTTAATCAACAATCAACATAAAATAATTTCTTATATTTCTTTTTTTCATAGTTATTTATCTGGGAATCGAAATAGCCCCCCCTGCCCACTACAGGCACAGTAATGATAAATGGGCGTTCTCAGTGTTTCAAATCACCATGGCTGGGTGGACTGGGGAGCGCTCTTGCTTCACAGTGAGAAGGTCCAAGGTAGGGATGCACGTCCTGCTCTTATTACTTATTGAATAATTGTCAACCATCAGCATGATGGCCATTGTGCTTTACATTTTATGTAATCTCCCTGTCAGAGTGGTATGGTCTCCAGGCGCTCACCGTTCCGTACGGGTCACCCTACCAGTGCCATTGAAGGACGGGTCAAATACAGTCAAACCTTTATTTTAAAATTAATCACAAAAATGGAGCTGACAGAATTGGGCATCACTTTATTTTACACAACCTTGATACATTGTAACTAAATTTACAATGTGCTCTGTAAAAATCACAATGGAAAAACTTGTAAGTACTTTGTAGGTACATAATGTAAAAGGACAAGAGACCCTTATGGTTAAGGTTTAAGGTTAAAGTTCTGTCTCATGAAGGGGAAAAAATGTGTGTATCATTGAAGCATGAGTATATTGAGACCCAAGGCTGTGGCCAGGTGCATCTGGTAGTGTATATAATATAATGTGAACAATATGGGACCCCCACAGTAAAAAAAACTAAGTACAGGAAATAATATATAGAAGATAAAATCAGGCAAAAATAAATAAATATAGTATTTAGTAGGAAAAACATTGTCTACGTTCATTCACAAACACCGTTTTCAGTTAGAAATGATATTAAATACACAATTTTTCTTTTTTATGAATTGAAATCCCTTTGGGACCCCAGCTCAGCTCTCACGACACCCTAGCAGGTTCCGACCCCCAGTTCCCACAACGGGAACCACGGGTCTAGAGTCTAGTGGATGAGATAAAATAAGATAATCCTTTATTGATCTCACAATAGAGAAATTCACTATTCACATGAGGCTGCTGCCATTGAATCGGATCATCATGCCCTTTCACCTAAATGTCCTGTCAACTGAAGTCTTTGGCCTTATTATTACAAAAAAAAAGGCTATGGCAGGATTCAGGAAGGACAAAGAGATACAGCAACTTCATGGCAAACAAACAGAACCACTAAAACAAAGAAATAGATGCTGTGGAACAGTTCATCGTGTATATTTATCTCAAGAGAGAAATTGAAAGAGGTGACTCACTTTGGTGTCCTGCAGTACTTGACAAGAAAAAAAAACCTCTGACTATACTTGGATCGAAGCGGCAAATTTGTATGGTGTGTTTAATATAATCATGATGAATAGTAACTTGCGATAAATACATTTTTACGCGTTTAGAAGTAACAGCCGTTTTCCTGAACTGCAGTCTGTCTCGCCCTCACCATGAGTGGTTTTCTTCGGAGTGTGAAGCTGCGGAGACAAGTCAGACCCCGCAGTTCTCCTCCTGGGGCTCACTGTTTTGTGCAGCACATCCTGAACCTGACAGAAAATCTAATGAAGAACTACCTGACAAGATCCCAACACGCTCCCCAACCAAATGCCATGGGTTTTTAGAGGCAGCACAAGACGCTGCAGTTATTGTAAAACTGACAGTGTTCTTGGCTCATTGCAATGCAGACTGCCAATCGAGATGAACAACTTCAGCAAAGCGCTTGTGTTACTGTAACAAGACGAAAACTGTATGCTCTAATGACAGCAACCAACTAGCATCTGGCATGTTTTGTTTACCACACTAATCTACATACAGGAATATTCCACTGGCATCAAGATTTTCGATCAACCACAATTTCTCAATACATGGCAAATAGTACAACCTCAAAGCCAGTATATTCCATCAACAGCTATGAATGCACTTGCGCCTTTTCTCTATATCCATCAACACAGTAATGGTTTATAAAAGCACTTTCCAAAATCCTCAAATGAAAACTAAATGTGCATGATTGCAGCTGGAATGGATTTTCAATGACTGTAAATAGCGTCATTTGGCAAAACACTGTTGTCTTGTTACATATTAAATGAGCTTCGACAGAAAAGGCAATACTTTTCTCCCGAAGACTAGCATTTCAGTCGAGAGCTTACATGCTGCATGAATGGTCGTAATAACAAGAAATGCCGCGTTGAATATAATATTGCGGTCCTCCTTGCTTACACAGACAGCTCAGCATGCATATAAAGTCTATTAGGTTCACGGTCTTCTGCTCTCAGTGGGTCAGCGCTCTCATTACACCAGTGATGTGCTGGACTTATACAACTGCATATCAATAGCTTTCCTCACTCACAACAACCATTCTTATTCTTTACAGCACCGTTACCCGTGTCCCTTTGCACAGTAAATCTGAATGTGTAAAAATGATCGAACTAGGGAAGATGAGAAAGGTTTACAACAGGTAATGTATGAGTAAAGTCCTTTGCACTGACTCATGAGGGAAATGAGGACACTACACTAAATTTGAATAAAGCGACACAGTAATGATTTAAAGCTGCGATGTTATTTCAGCTCTTTAGCGATGAAATGTCTTTAAGTACATATAGTAAATTAATTACCTACAAAGTCTTGGTAGTAGAAGGAAGAAAAGATGGAAAGTCCAGAGAATTGATGTGAAATAACTCAATATGAGCAGAACTATTATTGTGTCTGGTGATGATAAATGATAAAGAAATGACGTGTTTGAGGCACAGTCTCACAAACACTTTTACTTTTTACCCATGTTTTAAAGAACAGTAAAGCGAGAGGAACCGGGAGCTTCGGAGAGGCCTTAAAAGGATTTTATAAATTGCCCGTTCTATTGTGCGGGTCACCTACTGGCCCTCAAAGACCCAAGGCACCTTGTTGTAATTTGGCCAAGCTGCAGCAAAGCCCAGTCTCTTAAATCATGTCTCTCAGTTCCTCCTGTTCTTCACACACTGCCACCCAGGTGGCATTAGAGTCTTGTGCAGCCAAACAGAATTAAGGCCGAATTAAAAACTCAATGAGCCTAATAATTAAACTGTAATGGACAACATAAAGTACCCAGCACCTTTTAAACACTGCTGTCACTGGAACTATCAAGCTGCAGATCCTGCTATCTCTTTTACTCGGTACAGATACATCACTATTAAGCCCATTTCTATCTTCCCCCATGAACCCTTTTGAAAAGACTACAGGTGCACGGTTCCAAAAGAGGAATCTGCCCCACACCAATAGAGGTGATGTCATAACTCAGCATCAGCATCGCAGTTAGTATTATTCACAGCAACAGCTCTTAATTCCACGCATGTGGTGGAAACAAGTTGGCATAGTGATGTCCCTATAATAATAATAATAATAGATTTTTATTTAAAGGAATAGGCGACCGTTTTTACATACTGAGATATGTTCTTACCTAACCATAGACGAGTTAATATATATCCGTCTGGTCTTTGTTCGTGCGCTCTGTCACGCAAACGGAGCACATACGCAGCCTCTCCCACATGTCATATAGCTCCAAAAAAGCTCACGATAGAAGCTACCAAGCTCTTCCACGTGTTCCCTATTTAAATAAAGTTACGTGAAGTGTTTTCAAGCAAAGTATATTTACACAGAAATGTAACATGTCGATTTTATAAGCAGATAAAAAGGGGTACTATATTGTGAGGCGTAATGATACGAGGAGCACAACGTCCGCGCAGTAACTCCTAAAGGTTACTGACGGAAGTGAGCGGGGGGAAGTCTTTAGGTATAGTACCCCTTTTTATCTGCTTATAAAATCGACATGTTACTGTACTATTTCTGTGTAAATATACTTCACTTGAAAACACTTCACGTAACTTTATTTAAATAGGGAACACGTGGAAGAGCTTGGTAGCTTCTATCGTGAGCTTTTTTGGAGCTATATGACATGTGGGAGAGCGTATGTGCTCCGTTTGCGTGACAGAGCGCACAGACAAAGACCAGACGGGTATATATTAACTCGTCTAAGGTTAGGTAAGAACATATCTCAGTATGTAAAAACGGTGGCCTATTCCTTTAAGTCAGAGTGCCTCGAATCACCTTCTTCTTCTCCTCTAGCTCTTAATTCTGCTCAACTTTCTCCCATTGCAAAACACACTAAATTATATCTGTTACTCGCTGTTCTATATCTGTTACTTGATGGTAATTGTGAATTATTATAAATAAAAAACGATAAAAAACAAACACATAAGTAACAGAACTAATGTAAAGTGATTGTAAAATTATAGCTGGGGTGCCTAACTTTTTGTTGCTGTAGAGTACATTTATTTTGCCACCACAGAGAATGTTGAATGCAAAAAACAGATCTTCCATTGTCTTCACCTAACCTTCTATTGACCGATGGAGGATAGAAGAAGAATCGAAATTAGTGCAATTTAGTGCAAAAAGATTCCACCCACTCAAACACAGATAAATCTCAAACATGCTGTTCTCAATGTCAGATCGCTAAAAAACAAGTCCTTTTTAATAAATAGTTTTATTTCCTCTCATAATCTAGATTTTATGTTTTTAACTGAAACATGGCTAGACAAAAACACTGGTAATGCAGTTTTGATTGAGTGTAGTCCATCTCACTTCAATTTTGTGTCTGAAACACGCCAAAACCAGAGGGGTGGGGGTGTTTGTGCCATATTCAAGGACAATTTACTCCTGCAAAAATTGTCATTTGGGGTTTTTCCATCGTTTGAGTATGTGTCATTCAAAATTGAGATAAAACAATCTTCCATACTTTATATGACTATTTACAAACCACCACAGAACTGTTTTATTGAAGATTTTACTCAATTACTGTCATTTATATGCATTGATTTCGATTGTTTAGTAATTTCAGGTGATTTTAATGTGCATGTGGATGTGACCAACGACAGGCATGCAAAAGAACTCAGTGCTGTCCTTGAAATGTTTGGTTTAACTCAGCACGTGAGTGAGGCGACTCACAACAAAGGCCACACTCTAGATCTGGTTATTACAAAAGGTGTTAATATATCAAATGTGAATGTTGTTAATGTTGCTTTATCTGATCATTTTTGTGTTTTCTTTGACCTGTGTGTTACACCTAAACCAGTGGTTGGGCCTGGACTTATTCAAAGAAGACACATAAATGATAAAACGAAGACACAGTTTATGGAGATGATCAGATTTGAAAATGCCCCATGTTCTAATGTTGATAATCTGTTGGACTCTTACACATCAAGGGTCTTAAATGTTTTGGATACTATTGCTCCTGTCAAGGTTAAAATGGTTAACAATAGGCAAAAGGCACCTTGGAGAAGTGAAGTTTCGGTCAGGGCACAGAAAAGGGAGTGCCGAAAAGCCGAACGGAAATGGCGCAAGTCAAAGCTCCAGGTTCATTTTGAGGTTTACAAAGAAGTGCTTTGTGTGTTCAACCAGATTTTGCGTGGAGCAAGGGAGAAGTACTTCTCTACAATCATCTCAAACTGCAGAAACAATTCTCGTGTTCTGTTTTCCACAGTAAACAGATTAACTAACCCTCCAGTTTCACTGCCCCTAGAACTAATCTCGACATCTAAGTGTAATGAGTTTGCAATATTTTTCTATGACAAAGTCCAAAGCATTAAAAATGCCATAAATTCCACAACACAAAAAGAAACTCTGCCACCAGATAAACACCTTGAGCTGACACATTTCACACCTGTTACTGACAAAACAATCGAAGAGGTTATCTCTGGTCTGAGTTCATGTACATGCTGCCTTGATGAATTACCCACTAGATTTCTGAAGTCTGTGCTGACCAGCTTGTTACCACAACTTGCTCAGTTAGTTAACATCTCACTCCAGACTGGAGCATTTCCAAAGGCCTTGAAAACAGCAGTCATTAAGCCTCTTCTAAAAAAGAGCAGCCTTGATGCCAAGGTAATGAACAACTACCGGCCCATATCAAACCTGCCATTCTTAGGAAAAGTCCTAGAGAAAGTAGTATATCAGCAGCTCACTTACTTTCTCCTGTCTAACAATGTGTTTGATACTTTCCAGTCAGGCTTTAGGCCCCACCACAGCACTGAGACAGCTCTGATCAAGGTGACAAATGATATCCGCATGAACACCAACGCAGGTAAGGTCTCAGTTTTAGTTCTGCTGGACCTGAGCGCTGCCTTTGACACAGTGGACCACGGGATCTTACTTCACAGGCTAGAAAACTGGGTGGGAATCTCTGGTACTGCTCTAAACTGGTTTAAGTCCTATCTCGAGGACAGGACGTACTTTGTTGAAATTGGCAACTGTGTCTCAGACAAAATTGCCATGACCTGTGGAGTCCCCCAGGAGTCAATCTTGGGACCCCTCTTATTCAACTTGTACATGCTTCCATTGGGTCAGCTAATAAACAGCAACAATGTGTCGTACCACAACTATGCAGATGACACTCAAATCTACGTGTCACTGACGGCTGGTGAACATGGGCCTGTAGATACACTCTGTCACTGCATCCAACAGATCAGTTTGTGGATGCAAAACAACTTTCTCCAGCTAAATGCAGGCAAAACTGAGATCATTGTTTTTGGCCCACAGGCTCAAAGACAAAGTGTTGTCAGTCACCTTGAGTCTCTCTCTCTAAAACCAAAAAATCAGGTTAGAAATCTAGGAGTAATCATGGACTCAGACCTGAACTTAAACAGCCACATCAAAGCAATAACATCAGCAGCTTTTTACCATCTGAAAAACATTGCTAAGATCAGAGGAATAGTGTCAAAACCAGACTTAGAGAGACTTATCCATGCATTTGTCTCCAGCAGGTTAGACTACTGTAACGGCCTACTCACTGGCCTCTCTAAACGAGCTATCAGACAGCTACAGTACATCCAGAACGCTGCTGCTCGAGTCCTGACAAGAACCAGGAAATATGACCATATTAGTCCAGTGCTCCGGTCTCTGCACTGGCTTCCTGTCGCTCAGAGAATAGACTTTAAAACAGCTCTGCTTGTCTACAAGTCTTTTCATGGTTTAGCACCAAAGTACATCTCTGACATGTTAGAGCCGTATGAACCATCTCGGGCCCTGAGAACTTCAGGGAGGGGCCTCCTGGTGGTTCCCAGAGTCAATAATAAACACGGTGAGGCTGCGTTTCAGTTTCATGCAGCTAAAATCTGGAACAGTCTTCACGAGGATGTGAGACAGGCCTCAACTCTGACAATGTTCAAATCCAGGCTGAAAACAGTTCTTTTTACCAATGCATATGACTGAAAGTATTTTATCTGCACTCTCGCCTTTTACTGTACTTGATTAATTTTATGTTGATGTTTTTATTGATTCTATTTGTTTTCAACTGTGAAGCACTTTGAATTGCCTTGTGTATGAATTGTGCTCTACAAATAAACTTGCCTTGCCTTGCCTTGCCTATATTTGGGGTGGTGCCCCGTGCTTCACTGGATGTGCAAGAGGGATTGTGAGAGCTAGAAACGAGTATGGGCCAAAACTAAAAATGCCACTGTTTGAAGAGGAAAAAGAAAATCAGGTAGCTCAGCTTCAACAAAGGGGCAGATGTCATATGATTTCTTCTCTCTGCTTCTTTTCATTACAACTGCATTGAGTTAACAGTTTTGTTGTATATATTCTAATGTCACTCATTTTTAAATAAATAAATAAAAAGAAAATAAATAGAGCCATTCGAGCCCACTCTGACAGGAGATAATTATTGTGTCACACTGCTATGCAACTCAGCGTGGAAAATCCTGAAGAAATTCTATAAATTATGGAAGGAGGGGGGGCCGGATCTGGTCCATGGTCCGCAGTTTTCCCACCTCTGCTCTACAGTAACACACACATAACATGCACTGTATCTGAACTGCAAAGGTTGATATACGATGGACCACACTGCACAGTTCACTCGCTCTCAGAGGAAATCAGCAAATGAAAACAAAGGCACTGCAGCGTTCATATTAGAAGCAGAGTTGATTAAAGACGTTCATACTACGCTTTGTTAGAATTGACAGCATGGGAGTCGGGCATGTGTCCACTGTGGCCTGAATAACAGCTAAGACACACATTCCAACATGTACTAGAAACCACTCACTGATGATTGATTAATGACAACTTTTAAATGATGACCAGATGTCGTTCAATGAAGAAGCTAACCCTCTAGATCAGTTATAATGTTATATGACAGACTATGCACTTCTCCCAATGAAACTGCAAAAGCAACAGGTAAAGGCAGTTGTTCAGCATCGCCGAGTGTGCGTGGGCTGAGAGCTGACTGCAAAATTACATAACTCCAGAGTAAATATTTGAAAAGAATTGCATCAGTATTGCAGCGGCTCAGCATTAACTATAAAACAATCAATTACCAAACACATAAGTTCAGACAACGCATGTTTATCAATGAGCAAAAAAGAATGGATGCCACATAAAGCAAACAATCATTTTCTTATGCAGTCAATTGTGAAGCATTTCCCGGGCCTCCCCACTAGAGGGCAACCAAAGGCAACTTTTGCATTGTACTTACCAGCGTTGACAATGGCATCCACCTCCAGAAGCGTGATGTCTCCTTTGTAGAGGGACACTTTGTCTGACAGCCCTCCTCCGTTGGTCACCTGAGTGTCCTCATCAGTGTCATTGTCTGAATTCAAGAGAGAATGTAATTAAAATAACAATAATAATGAACATTTCGAATTCCAGTATAGTCACATATCAGGGATGAATACTGGTAACACACGTGGACACTGTGCTTTAGTGCTATATGTAGCTGCAGCTGCCGTAAAGAACTATGACGCACGTTAACAGACCGGATCAATTATTAAAAAGAAAGGAAAGAACACGAAGAAGCAAAAGCATCTTAGTGTCAAAGGACAGTTTCTGTACCTGACCGAGTATATCGGCTAGCACAAAGTATCTATCACATTAGTAGTATGCCACTGTAGTTGTTCATTAGTGACATTAACGTTGCTAGGAAAATATTTTCAACTATGAATACTAAACAACAGCACTGCATATGTACATTTGTTTATATCTATACCACTTTCTGACTTTCAGCACAATAATCTTGTGGCTTGTGACATGAGGTGTAAACAAGTAGCTACAAATTTACATGTGAGTCTAGAGAACATAAAAATGTCCGCACAACTAAAGTAGCTTCCAAGTAAGTAGAAATAAATTCTTGGGAGCTAACTTCTATTGATGTTTTTTTTCATCCAGCACACATTTAGAGAATGGGAGGTGGGTGTTTTGGTTTCGAAACATTGGCTAGAGAACATGAACACTGATTTATTTTGAAGATATTTTCAATTTAAAGAAATAAAGAAAGAAAATGACAAAATGATGACGATCATACTGCTGTTTTCCTCCCTCCAGGTTGGAATCTTGTCCAGAGAGACGTAATCCTGGCGGCGGTACTCCTTACGTCTGTCCTCTCGATCAAGACGGAGCAGTCTCTCTATAAAAGACAAAGAGAAAACATTGACTGTTACGAGTTAAAGTCAACTCACAGAGAGTTTTAATGTATTGTCTTCTGAAGCGCTTGAGTGGCTTATCAAATATTGGGCAAAGGTGCATCAATATGGCTGATATCAAACACGGACATGTTATACCTCATTGAGCATTTTAATTTTGTCATTATACAATTGTACAACCAATTGTGGAGATCTGATGGAGGGTTTGTCCTGAGCCGCTGAAAGTCTGCTCACCGCCACTATAGGCCTGTATGTTTTTGGAGGTAGGGAAAACCAGAGCACCCAGAGGAAACCTGGGGGAACATGTAAACTCCACAATGATGTTCATATGAATAATAGTAATTGTAAATGTTTGACGAGCGTTACCATGGCCTAATTTGCAAGGCTACAAATTAGTCTAAGAAGTGCACAATATAGTGCACAATATAGACTAATATAGACTATTTTATATCATGATAACGATATCACAATATACCACAACAAAGTACGTTTTCAGTTATTCTTTGAAAAGTTTGACAAAAATATCATTGCTTACTTTATTCAACTTTATTTTGAATTAGTGGTTTCGCTAGGGATAATTTCTCTCCTTCATTCTGACGACAGGGTTGTATGACTTATTTTTATTTGTCATGAATTAATCTGTCATTATATGCATTTTAAAGACATTTATATACCCTATACGGCAAATATGTGCTAATACTCACTCTCATTCATACATAGGTTTGTACATAAATAGGAGGCAAGGTGAGTGAAGTATCTTGCCCAAGGACGATTGGCACGGTGGCATATCGGTTAGTGATCGTGCCTCACAGCTAGAAGGTCCTGGGTTCGATTTCCAGCCAGATGGGGCCTTTCTGTGTGGGGTTTGCATGTACTCCTTGTGTCTGTGTAGGCTTCCTCCGGGTACTCCGATTTCTCCTATCACTAAAAATATGTACAATAGGCCAGGTTGAATGAAAGTGTGTTTGAGTGTGCGAGTGGAGGACAGCGGATGGAAGTGAGCCCATGGCAATAATCCGGCAAGGGATGTTAGCATGAGTCCCCCATGTACAGTATGTTCAGTAACATGCACTGTCCCGACCAAATAAATAAATAAATAAGGAAAAAAAAACACCGGCCAGAGATGGGATTAAACTGCCAACGTTTGTTCAGTGATTTACCACGGAGCTACTGCTGCCCCCAAACAACATTAGGAATCAACAAATAATGCGTTTGAGTCAGTGTGCTTCTGTGTCAGCCAAGAAGCGCGTCATACAAATAGACTGAACCCAAACCTTTCCCCTCAAGATGCCTGGAGACACCATGCAACATTCAACATAATGCTAAATTCAGTAAATTATACATCTTAATGGAGTACTTTTTTTTTTCTTTACTTTTCTTCAGAAGCAGAACCATGGATCAACTTCCTGGCTGGCTTATCCGGTGAATAGGTGTATTGTTGCAAATATTGGTCTTTTATTTTAACAAATTACTATTCAGTACAACGTCAGTTCTTGCTCAGGGCAAATCACCACTAAACGTCAGTTCAATACAATGTTAAGTCTCACAGTATCATCTACTTTTTGACTTGCCTTGATCTTCTCTTAAAGCAATTTGAGCTGGAAGGCTATATGCTCTGAATATGAAATAAGGTTTTGCTTTGATGTTCAGTTGATGCTGCTACCTGCCCGGCCTAGAAATGGGGGTGTATAGTTAATTATCTTACCTTTACTATGGCAGTAATAATCATTAGCCTATATATTCATCTAGCGATAATTGTAACTTCAATAAGGAGTCAGTAAGTTTGCCTAAGACTCATTTGACATTTGATTTGTTACTTGTTTGACATTTGATGCTGCATTATTGTTACTTGAAGATTTGCATACAACATTAAAATACATAAGGCTTAGAATACAGATATTTTTCATTCATATAACACTGCCAGAAAGTTGGATGGCATTTTAGGCATACAGCCTCTCCAACCACAACAGCCCCCAGTGACACATCCATACATAAAGTGGCACCACATTTGCAAAGACTGAATACATGGAGACATTAGTCAAGACTGCCAAAGTCTCGAAGAACTGAGCGAGATCTTGAACAAGACTTTCTCTTTTACTTACTCGAAGTTTAGCTTGTGGTACAAGTTTTGAGCAATGCGCAGTAAGGAAAGCACAGCCTTAAATTGATCACCTGCCCAAACTTTTCAGTGCAACAACAGATAAACCATGTATGTGTATTTATTTATTCATGTAGCCAATTCACCTCATGCTAAACTATACCAATTTTAGCATCCGATTAGTCTCTCATGCATGGTAGGCTAAGCTATACTATTAAAGCACGTGGTGGCTATAAAAGGCACCCATTTGCCATTGCACCTGCAGATTGTTTTCACTGAATGACGGACAAAAACTGTATTCTTCACAACCTTTAGTAAGTTAGCTATAGGCTGTTTGCAAGTGAAACATCTATGGGGTTGTCCCCATCACACAGGTGGAAGGATTAGTTTGGCTACCTTAGCTTACACTTGCATTAACAGGGATCATGGAATTAAAGCCCTGAAAGTGTGAGCTAATAATCATGCGAGAGGAAACGTGGGGATGTCTACTGTTGCTACGGATTATATCAAACAAACAGGTTGCACTACGGTTCCCCAATACCAGCATCCTCTACACATCTGTCCAGCTGCCGTGAGGGATGGACCACAAGTTATCAGCCCAAAAAAAAAAAAAAAGGCGACACGAGAACGCGCTGTCAATCTCCTGGCACGGTCGCCAATCATGCTGCCTGCCATAGAGATGATGATAGCTTGATTCCCCCAAAAGAAGAAGCAGCCTTACCTTTCTCAGTCTTCCAGTCCTTTTTCTTTTTGCTCATGCTTCCGGAATGATAAGACTTTGAATGGTTGTTTTTTGACTGTGGCAACCCCAGGCTCACAGTGAATAGTGATCCGGAGGGAAAGTGAATAGCAAAGTGAAACAGCCCCTGGACGGTTGTCTCACCTGTGAAGCTGTCAAATTTCTATGGACCTCAGTGGAGCCAACCTACCGTGATTGCGCCGTAAATTATGTGTACGACTTGAAGCCGCGTGATTGGCCGCCAGCTACGCGGAAGTGGGCGCGTGATTGGTTGAAGTCTCACGTCAATCATTGAAGGGCCACATATTGGTCGGAGAGGGTAGGTTGTGCGCAGTGGTTCATTCTCCTGGCGTGAGAGAGAGAGAGAGAGAGAGAGAGAGAGGGAGGCAGTGCAGCCGCGCCGGTGTAATACCAAGTTCAGCCTGGCTATTACAGCAAAGACACATCATCTAGTGAAGTAAAATACAGGATAACAGATATTTTCATTGAACTTCTTGAATGCCTTTGGAGGAAAAAAATGACTTGCATGACTGAGTTGAAGACATTGTTTTTGTCCATTTGGTCTGCTGTAAAATGGTCCTCACACCTTTTTCACTCCCAGTACTACCTTGAAAAAGTTGCTTTAATAATAAAAGAGGACAGAAACAGGAGTACAGTTGTCTGAGTTAAATAAAGAGTTGAAGGAGCAGTCTACAGCCCCACCTTTTGACGACAACTGGTGGCAGTTTGTTGTTGCAGTAGAATTTCCAGATCCATTGAAGCTTAAAGTTGATGTAAAAATGTTTGAAGGCCACCAATTATGCAGTGCCTTTCAGTGTTTTCTATAACCAATGAATGGTGTATTATTCATCAAATTATATAATATAATATCACTTTGCCTG
The DNA here is from genome assembly GCF_951799975.1 of Gobius niger. Classification (NCBI taxonomy): domain Eukaryota; kingdom Metazoa; phylum Chordata; class Actinopteri; order Gobiiformes; family Gobiidae; genus Gobius; species Gobius niger. Next base: position 26,905,310 of record NC_136858.1, read on the forward strand.
AGAAATTATTCAAGTTTGTTGGTTGATAAGATCAGTCTTTATGGAGAAATTCACTTGTTTACATCAGCACATCTCACTCAGGGCAAAATAGACAGAAAATGTGCAATCAATTAAATAGTAAATAGGTATCTTGTATACAATGAATGCAAAAAAGTTTAAAGGTCAAAAAGTATAAACAATTTTTAAAAAGTTAGTTAAAACAGGCAGCATAGGCAGTGTACGGTTTACAGTTATTGTGCAAGTGGTTGCTAAAGTGACGCAGATGCAGAGATTATTGCACATAGTTCTGCAAGGAGGTTATTGCACATGTTACTTTACAGTAGTGTCGATTGACTGATATCTAGATTTTGATGTCGGCCTATCAAACTATCATTGCTGCATTTGGTGCCTATATCTAGCTCATAACTCATGCGATTATCAGACATGGGTTGCGGTGTCAAACAAATTAATAACATCTTGCTTTTGTTCACTGGCCAATATAGTATTTTGTGGGATAGAGGAGATAAGGCTGTCATATGGGGCAGGCTGGTTCCAGAGACCACCGTCTGTTATCTGTTGTGCTGGGTTGCTCCAGTCCAGACCCATCTGCTCCAAAAAACCTCTGATACTATCCCACAAAGGACGCTGTTTTTCATCCAAAACTGACTTTGATCCGTTTTGAGTTTTGTCCAATTGTTTCATCATTTGAGCATTTGCAGAGCTCTGAAATCCCAAAGAAAGTAAACACATCTTGCAACAAAGCGAGGAATGTTGGACAATGCCCCCAATGTGCAACTGCCACTCAGTAGCCTGCCTAACAGCCTACTTGTCATTGGGAATGTATTAGGAAATAAAGGTTTCCATCACATGAGTCGTGAGTCACAACGTCTGCATGCGTTTAGTTTCACTTTCTTTTAACAAAAAACGACACACGTGCAAAGTGAGTTAAACTGACCCTTTCACTATCATTGCTGCACTTTTCACAACTGGCCAGTAGATGTCGGTCTTGCATCATAACATTCATATCATTGCAGCGGATGAGACATAAACATTTTTATTACCTTGTGCCATTTTTCTCCTGTTTAAGTCTTCTCATATTTCTGAAATTCTTTATCATACAAACCCGTATCTGGTTCTTCGTTTATGTCGATGTAATAAATGATGCACCACCCAAGTTTACACATTTTATAATATGTACTATTGCAGGAATTCCCACACTTTTTTTGGCTGGGACCCCAAAATTGACACAAAAACAACTCGGGACCCCCATTGTGTAAAGTTATTGCCTCTTACGCTACTTTAGGGAAGAAAAACATATCATAATGAAGTTAATGTGTATCTAAACAGTTTATTTTGAATAATTGAATGGATTTCATTATTAATAGGCTGGTTTACACTAAAAAAAGGTGCTAAAAACAATACAATTTTTCTTTTTGTTTCATCTTAAAATCATTTGGCGACCCCCACCCCCCGAACCACTGTACTATTGCATAAAAGTAGCATTCGTGTTGCCACTTTATTATTTGTTTTTCTTCATACAATAATGGAATTTCCTTTGACTATATCACTTCTTGACACAAAACTTGCTTTACAATTTTGTGTATTATCCATTACTCTTCACACTCAGTGGAGGTAAGCACCTTCTGTGAGATGCCCAAATAGCTGCCTCATACATAGACACATGGTCAGAGCTGCCTTTTGATTTCCTTTTTTTATGAAGGTTTTCTTCGGAGAACAACAGACCTGCTGGAGGACTTCCTTCAATCCTATATCATTGTGGTGCAGTGACTTGTCTTTGGATCTGATCAGTGGCTGATGGATGGAACTTGTGAGGTATTGTTCAAGTTTATATAACACAAGCTATGATTTTAATGGGAGTGTTGTGTCATGTTTTGTGATTTATTTTGATCGCTGATAAAGTACAAACTTGGCTGCTTGTCTTTATAGTTCCTCAGGCGAATACAGAGGAGGATCTATTTGTGTGGTGTGTAGGCTATAGTCATGGTTACAGCACCAAGTTCAAGCCAAAGTCTGAACCCAACAGGGCCGTACCTACAAGTCATGAGTCAGATCTGTTGTTGTCTTAATTTGTATGTTTTTGTATTCTACTTCCAAATCATAGCAACATAATAACAGCTGGCAATTAACTGCACCAAAATCCATCAAAAACTTGGCCTGTGGGGCAGATAAACAACGACAGCAACTTACTTTTATTTTATTTTCTATTCAAACTAAATTACTCAATTTTGATAATGAGACTTATCAATGTCATTGGGACATTCCATTCAATATTGTCGAACATGATGCGAAAACAAATAAGGGGAATAATAGAGCTGGCTGAAGAATTGCTCATCCTTGAGGGGATCAGCTGACACCATTTATTGCACTTTGTTTATAGTATAACGTGTGAGCGGCTGCCAATAAATATTAGAGAGGTTAAAAGAAACATTTCTTTGTGGAGTGTGCAGAAACCGTGAATGTAACAGTTTGCTTGGTCGAAGGGGGTTTTGTCATCGCATACAGTTTAAGTTTTCAATAGAGTCAGATACAGGTCTTTGATCCCACTCTGCCCACCCTGAATATGAAACAGTGTGACCTGGTGGTTTCTGTGGGCTTGTGGTAACCTTTTAAATCAAACCCTTTCAGGCTAAATCATTGTAGTGTCCTCTCATATATCAGCTCATCTGTTGGGCAGATGTGGACACTCGCTGCTTTGATTAAACAAACTGAAAACTGTAACATGATGGGCAGTCTCCATTTTGCACAGAATAGATAGAATACATCAGTCGTTGTCAGACTTTCACAGCAACTGCCACATCATACCATTTGACCTTGAAAGCATCACCAATACATGTACACCAAAAATAAACCAAAAAGGATATTTTGGCCTGTAGACAACACAGACTTATAAACAATGTGCCTGAATTGCTAATTCAAAGTTTAGTGCCACACAGTAATGGTTGCATAGCATGTACCGATTAAGAACAATTTATACTTGTAGTAGGAAGTAACGTATGGAGTCATTGTTTAGTCTGCATGGTCACAATGGGTTTGAGGTTGTATTTGAGGTTGTAAGCATCACATTGTGAGTATTCCTTTCTTTTAGACGATTCCTGTGGCTTGTCGCTTTAGTAAAATGTGTTTCTGCAGCTCCCTATGTTTATTTTAGTGGCCATTAAATAAAGCTCCCAATCAGCATGTCTCCTCACACCCGAGCATGTCAGCTCTCTTATCCAACTGGGAGACTCACTGTGAAAGTAATTTAAAATAATTTTACTCAAGTAGAAAAGTATCTGAACAATTAGGCTGGTAAAAAAGAAAAAGTTAAAAGACTAATTTATCAGTAGTGTATTTTTCAGTAGTGACCTAATCCATCCAACTACCTTTTTTTTTTTTTTTTAATTCTGATGTCATCATAAAGCTTTTTTTTTTTTTTTACTCAAGTAAGAGTATTGATACTGTTAAATAGCATTCGTCAAGTAAAAGTAAAAAGAACTTGGATGAAACGTATCTAATAAGTACAACTAGCCCCCTTAAAAAGGTACAGCCTACCCACCTCTGATAATAGTCTACACGTGTTAACATTATCAAGTCTAAAGCAAATAGCTATTACATTATTTTGCAGTATCTAACACGGAATAAATATATAAAAATCATGACATTTAGCGTTTATTTCAAATGAATCCAGTTTGTTGCTGTAGTGTCAGCTGTCTGATGTTTACTCACGGCTGCACCCACGTGGGACTGCTCTCAGCGCACTTCCTTAGCAACGTATATCTGAACCAGGAAGTACTCTCGCAGACCCCTGCTGAATGGCTGTGCAAGCAGAACTGCACAGAGAGAAATGACAATAAAGGCGATCTGTTTAATCTGCAACGCTTCTAATGTTGGCGAAGAGCGTGGGAGCGTAGCGGAATGAAGCTGCTCATACAACTGAACTGCTGAGAGTCGATCGTTGTAAGTTGTGATTGTTTGTGCTAACTGAGCTTGCTAGCTGCAGGCTAACAAGCTACCAAACTCTGCTAGCCTGATGATGTGTAAAACTTTGATTTGTATTAAACTAAACGAATTATATGTCAGAATCGCCTCCGTGTTTAACATAGACGTCTTACCAGATTTGATAAAAAACGACAATGTGCCTGTAGTGCATTGTTATTGATTGTAAAGCCATTCACGTTGTTTATTTTTGGGGTAGTAACATTGGCTGAATTGAAACTTCTCATGTTTTTCTTTTAATCGCAATTTTATCATTATAAATAGAAACAATGCATGAAGGGACAACACACTTTCTCCTTAGTTATACATTAAAATATCACTTTTATTCAAAGAATATTTAACAGGTAAAAAAAAAAATACAAAATAAAACAAGAAAACATACTAAACCATGCTTGAGACTTCTTTTTATGAATATTTATGTTATTTTTGCAGGTGTGGCGATAAAATGTCTTCATTGGAACTGAAGGATGAGCCCTGATAGGCTTGTCAAGTAATGTAGGGGTTATGGAAAGTCTAACAAACTCTGAAGATCAGCAGGAAACTTTTGTTGTGTCCAATTCATGGCCCCAAACCCAAGAATCAAGCAAAAACCAGAAGTGGAAAGGTTTTGGTGGATTTGTTTTGGTTCATGCAGGTATGTGACTGCTGAGGATGCATTGTAAAGTTTTTTTAACTTATTTTTTAACCTGTACAATTGTCTCTAGGAGCAGGGTACCATTCAGAATCTAAAGCCAAGGAATACAAGCATGTGTGTAAAAGGGCCTGTCAGCGGGTGAGCCCTCTTCTCTACTTTGCTTTAAAGTCATCCTTCATAATAACTGTATGGATGTAATGTATAAATTATGATAAAAGATCAAATACAGGAACTGAATTAATAAAATGCATTTTAATAAAGTTGTGTCTGTCATTTAGGCTGTTGACCAGCTCAAATCTGGTGCCCTGGCTGTGGAAGCTGTTGCTGCAGCCTTGGTTGAACTTGAGGTTGGTTTTCACTTGTTTCTTTGATTTGTAGCTACTTCAACTGATTTTGGTCAGCTGCAATTATACTCTCAGCATCTGCTGCATGGATTAATTTAATAACATTGGGTAACACCCTGTCAGTTTATTTCTTACGTCCTTTTACTGTTTTATGTACTGTTGAATGATGTCATCTCCTCCACAGGGCAAACTTGTGTTATAGTAATTGTTACCTCAGGAAGAAAAGAAAATGTATAGCATTATATTTAACAGTAGCATATACTTTGATGTTCAGTCGAGTTGATCCCCTGTAGTTTTAACCCTGGTATTAACTTAACAAATGACTCTTTTCTGAGATTCTGATTTGATGTTTTCAGGACTCTCCCTTTACGAACGCAGGCACAGGTTCCAACCTGAACTTATCAGGCGAAATTGAATGTGACGCTAGTGTCATGGATGGGAAGTCACTGCATTATGGTGCGGTTGGTGCCTTAAGTGGTAAGAGTTTATGGACACCGATTAGGCTGTCATCTGTTTGTTTTTTTTGTGTGTGAAGGTTGCAAGCCTAAGATGCAACAAACACAATATAATGTTAACTCACTATATCCTACCAAACTTAAATGATCTTGTTCATAAATCCTTACTATGGAGAATTTCTGCGATCTAATTCTAAATCTTTGTTTCAGGAATTAAGAACCCCATCTTAGTTGCCAACCGCCTACTGATGGAGGCTCAGAAAGGAAAGCTCTCAGCTGGCAGAATACCTCCCTGGTAATTATCAGTTTAAATCCTTTTTGCATAGGAACAGGGATTTCAACCTGCTCTGTTAGTTTTTTAGTGGGACAAGGAGCACAAGACTGGGCTGTTAGCCATGGAATACCACCTTGCCCTTCAGAGAAAATGGCCACCAGTGAGTAGATATGGCTTGATTATTTTCACATGCTTCCACTTTTGCTAGACACCCCCAGTACCTAATAAATCTTTTATAGTGTGTGTGTTTTTTTTAAGTGTTGTGTTTGTTTTGTGTTTGGGCGGTGCATAGAGTTTCCCACAGGTTATTGATACATAACATAGCTCACTTGTCTAGTCATCATAGCACATTTACTTCATACAGCATATGAATTTCACTGGTTAGAATTTACTTACTGTCTGATTCAGTGGAAAACGTATTTTCCTTTATTTATTTTTTATATCTCGCCTTAAACTTGCATCAAAGCATGACTTGCGTGCATCATCCCTCCCCAAACACAAAACCATAGTAGATTGTGTTAGATTTTTCAAAGCCTTTTCATTCATGAATCCTAATTTATATATCTTTATATTTATTTTCTGTTTATGTTAACATGTCTTTTGTCACGTGCAGAGTTCAGTTTGTCTGCCTATAAGCGGAACAAGCGGAAAATGGAGCTCGCAGAGAAAATGGACGTGGGGCATAATGAGGCGAAGAGAAGACGACAATCAAGCGGAAACGTGAGTCCTGCTGAATGTGTTAAAATTATGCAGATTACAGTGTTCTGGTTAAAAGGCGTTTTGACAAGCTGCAACTAAGACATCAATACATTTTCTGCCAGTTATGATCTCACATTCTTCAAGGGTCATTAAGGGAAAATGGTATTGCCAGGTTGCGTAGATAGTTTCCAAGAAATGATTCAAGCGTTGACAAGACTTGGTGTTGGGTTTCCTGGGCCCTTAGCGGCACATATGTGAAGGCCGCGTCGCTGAGTTAGGAGCAGCTGAAGGGAAAGGCAATTTGTTTTCAGCTCTCGACAGCCAGGGAGCTACTATTGAGCTTTGATTTGAGTGAAAAAGTATAAGCGAAGAAATTGAAAAGCAAGTGAGCTGTGGCTGGTTGTCAACACTACAGTCCAAAACTACCATATGTTTATTAGCTACTTGATTCGCAATTACTAATGGATCACATGTTGAATCATCTCTCATTTTGTATTGAAATTGTTTTTGAGTTTGATTTAACTTTATGAGTTACAGAATGAATGTGCAGTCAAGGTTTCTACAGAGTTATCGCCCACCCTTACATCATGTTGAAGTTTAATCATAGCGTTGCTCATTTGAAATGTCTGTTGATCGCATATGTTAGTTCATTAATACAATAGTATACAAATTTGGTGCAGTTTGTTCATAACCTCTGTAACTACCAGTGGTTTATTCTACAAATATGAATTATATGCTTATCTACTCCTTTATTCAGGACAGCACACATTATTGAACATACTACTAAAAATTTGCCAGATTATTATCATTTTTAACCTCTTAGCCTTAGCCGAGCTTTACCCAAATAGAATTGCTTAAAAGAAAAGCATCAAAAAGTGAGCAAAAAACGCGACAAAAACATGACAAAAGGCAATGAGAAATTAACAAAAATGCAAAAGAAAAGTGACAAAAACGGAACAATGAAAAAGGAACAAAAAAGCCAGAAAAAGTGTGAGGAAAACATGCCAAAAAGCCTATATAAAAGCAACAAAAAACAACAAAAACAGGACAGAAATGTGACACGGCTCCGACTACGTAACAAAAAGCCGTACTCGGTTCAGGCGGGTGGCAGGAGGTTAATTGTGTTTCTTATAGTGATTATACAGATGCTATGCTATATGGTCAATACATAGCTCATACATAAATATGTGCATAATAAAAAAAACTGCAAACCATTAGTTTACAGGTGTATTTCAGAGGCAGGTACAACACAACCACACACAGTGTACAAATTTAACACAAAACAACTCTTTAAGACTTGCTTTAACTAAAGCCTAGGTGGAGCGAGGCCGCTTCCAATTTTAATACAAATAGAGCCTGTTCTGCCTCTGTGTTGTGCCAGGCAATAAAATCAGTTCATTCTTGTGGAGCAGTAAAGACACCTGCCTCTGGTCTAATATTGTTAAGGACATTTTTAAAGAGCCTTAAGCTTTAGTCTTTAATAGATATTCCCTCTCTACAATTAGGATGTTGATAAGAAATGACAAGAGCCTTTTGGCGCAGTTTAAAAAGCCTGGCCCTGTTCCTCTTTGGCTTCAAACGCTAGAGACAAAGTTGATTTAGGGGAAAGAAACAAATGAAAGAGACCGTTGCTGTTTTTGCTCTGCCTTATTAGTGGAGGTTCGGTGATGCTCTCTGGCTTGTGCGCCTCTGATCATGTATCACTATGACATTTTGCGCATTTTACTCGGAAGAAGTCTTTTGTTTGACTGAGGTGGCTTCCAAAATAAACTGCAATCAGGGAGGGAAACAAAATTATTATAAATGATTTCTAATAATCTAATACTGAAGCCAATTTTGTGGCATGGTATATTTCATAATTGTACGTGCGGCATTAGCCAAGGTGATATAACAAATCACACAGCTAAACTTGGAGGCTTTCTTTGATAAATGATTTTTTTCTCTCTGGCTACAGGCGATCCTATATGAGCTTTGTCTGTCAAATTTGTCTGCGTTATTTAATTACGCATACACTCCTTCTTTCCCTGTTGACTGTTTGGTAGGAAAACGGATCAGGGTGCCTTGACACGGTGGGAGCTGTAGTAGTGGATCTTGAAGGTAATGTTGCTGCAGCGGTGTCCAGTGGGGGCCTCGCCATGAAACACCCCGGCAGAGTTGGACAGGTAGTCAATTGTTCTTTCCCCTTATTTGAGTGGGTTCACTTTACATACATGGAGGAATACATGTGCAGTGTGCCTCTCTACTTTACTTGCACTACTTCTTATTCATCTACATGTTTACAGTACAAATTTATTAAGCACTGTTACAAAGACCAAGAATCATGTCTTGTATTTTATTGGTGATATTATGGAAACAGAGCTACAAAATCATTATCCCTGTTATACTATCATGTTATTATAGTGCTTGGCAAGGACACACACATTTGTACTTCGTTAAAAGTAATCCTTTTTTACTTAAACAAATACATATATTTGAATGTCTCCTTTCAGGCTGCTCATTATGGATGTGGGTGCTGGGCGGAAAATGCTAATGACATGATTTCCTATTCTACAGCAGTGAGCACCTCAGGTAAACCTTTTTTTCCACATTTTGTAACTGTGTATCTAGGCCTGTCACGATAACAAATTTTAAGTTCGATATATTGAGGCTGGAAAGTATCGCGATAAACGATATTATTGACTCTAACGATACTAGGTAGATACTGTCAACTCTCAGGCATAAAAATGACAATAAACCTTTGTTCTAAAAGTGCATAATCATATCCTAAAAGACCACACAAGCTGCAATAAACATGAAATATGATGTAACTGTAATTTGCTTCAATTAGTAATCAAAGTTTTATGAAGAAAAGATAGGTGGGAGTGCTGATGAATGTACAGACGATAAAACGGAGCCCAAAAATGCATCGTTTATCCGTTGTTTATAGAACGTTAAGTCAATATAGTCATTATCGTGACAGCCCTATCTGTATCTACTGTATGCCCTTTCTTCTTCACTGTCCAGTGTTGACTCCTGGCTTTAGCTCTGGTGATGACAAGTTTCAGAAAGAGTTATTTTACGTGTATTGTTTTGCGTCAGTGAGCGGCGCTTCAAAAAGCCAGATAATACTTTCCGATGACCTCCAGCCATTCCTGCTGAGTGATTCTCATCAGTCATTTCCTCAGCTGATTGAGTCATCATACACTGCTTCTTGTTGCTCAGCTGCGTGCCAGGTGCATTGCAAAGTTCCTTGGATTAGCAGCGATGTTTGCCACTCGATATAGAAATACTCGAAGTTGAATCCATGCAACTATAGAACTGTGCGTAGGTTATAGCACGATGGTGGTTAGAGCGGTTGTTCTTGGATTCAATGATTGGTGGTTCGAATCCAGCCCTGACTGGTCGGTACATACTCTTGTTTTGTCCTTAAGACACTGTACCCAGCTTGTCTATGTCTATGTGAAGGCAGTGGTAGCCTGGCCAGCTAGACTACACGCTTTTCCTTTCCTTTACAAAGATGTGAACAGAAACATAAAGCAGAAGTGGCTGGCTTGTCAGGCTAAGTGATTGCCGCGGTCAGAAAAGTTGTGCCGCACTTTGACCAGTTTATCTAAGCGTGGACGATTTAGCAACATCATATTACGTTTTAATAGGCATATAAAGCCTATTAAAATGCACACCTCTCCATGTTTGATTGAATAGGCATATTAATAATAAAGAATATGATGCATTATTCATTCGCACTATACTCTGTGGTAGTAAGCTATGTAGCCATCAGACCCTTCGACCACATCCAACCACTCAACACACACTACATTCACCCAGGCTCCCTGGTGTTCCCCAGCGGTCTCCCATCTAAGTATCAACCAGGCCCTGCCCCGCCAGGCTTCCAAGATCTGACGGGATCGAGTAGAGCAAAGGTGATATGGCCGAGCATGACTAGATTGACCAATTAGAGTGAGTGGGAGAAAGTGTTTGTATTTGCTTTAAACAGGAAAAAAAAAAGACTGAATAATATGATGATGGCATATCTCGTAAGTGATTTTTTTGATATGGAAGACATAAATTTGTTATTTTTACTTTACCTTAAATTTCTCTGCGGTAGAAGTCACACAAGGCCGTCACGCTTGCATCCCAGTCATCTCTGTTTGCTACTGTTGCCCTCACTGCTGCCCAGCTGTGCCATCCTTCTTTAGTTCTCTCTTTCTCATCTGTTCTTCATGTGGTTTTATTTTTCCTCGTTTGCCCTCCGGTGCCCATCCTAATGCTATTTTGCAATAGTTGTTTCCTCCCTTGCAAAGCACATTTTCTAACCAGGTCCATCTTCTTCTAACTTCATCACTGATGTCATTTAGTCCGGTCGGTGTTTTAATGCTGTTGGTGGATACATGTTGCTGCCAGCAGGCCTTCAATATTCTTTTTTGACATTTGTTTTGACATTTAGATAGATCCATTTAACAGTAGACGAATTGTCAAATATACCATCAATGGAAAGAGCATTTTCTCCAAGTAAATACCACATATATTTTCTCACACCGACTTATATTGCCACGAGTGACTTCTGGAGAACATGCCTTTTCAAATGCTTTAGTACTTTTTGCCACATTTTTATAAGGCAAAACATTAAGAACAAATTCTTGGCCTGAAAGTGCTTAACGTGCACTTAAAGGGACTGGGAATGGGATGCAAAACAAATAGTTACATTATATATAGGGAATTAAAATCATCCCTGAATAATGTTTACATTTTCTTGAGTCGTTTAAAAGCAAGTGAGATCAGTGATTCCAGCTTTTATTTACAATTTTATACATTGCATAGTTTTTTTTTTTCTATTCAAACGTGTAAGGCTCCATTGTTAATTACATGTGATAAATTTGGTCGTGGTTATTTTGTCTCAACTATAAAGTTCATGCAGTGGGCGTCAGTTCAAACTACCATTTTACTGCAGCCAGTTGCAGCTTGGTCTCTTGTGGGAGTGATCAAAAGCACTGCAGAAAACTGGGAAGTGCAAGAGGCCAGAGTGCCCACCTACTCACTCCAGCCTGTACTTATTTCTAGTAAATTGTTGCGTTTTTGGCATGACTGTGTGTGTCTGTCTCCGCTCTTATAAAGAAAAAAATACATTAAAAAGTTATAAGTTAGGGCTATTCACACACTATACACGAAGTAGACAAAGAACTTCAGTCACCCCTTTGACAATGAAGACCGTATCACCCAAGGCGCAGTCTGCTTAGCCTCTTAACGCAGACAAGCACTGACTTAAACAAAAGCAAGCTTATTTTTAGAGACGGTCTTTTATAAAACTTGTGAGAGATTTAAGAGATGTGTATGGCATTGAAAGAGCGTATTATATTTGACTCCTCTCGAGGATGTGTGGACATGTGTGTGGAACATCGCTTCTGGGCAATATTTAAATCCTTTTGAAGTGGATGCGGAGTCTAATGCATCACAGCGCAGACGGGATGATTCGATCAGACGTGCCGGGGTCATGATGTGTATCAGGAGAATTTGAACAGTGCATTTATGTGATCACAAGCAATCAGTGTTCCAGGGTATATAGAGCTCCCAATCAGCAAACTGACTTACAGTAAATGGCTATTAAATGCAAACAAATCTCATAATGCCACTAATGACATTAACTGTGGTCATTATAGTATAAGATGGCAAAGAGTTATTCGTTTCCAAATTGTGGCTACAGGTCCTGAAAGTGAGTTATGTTCAATATACGAGAAGAACTCTCAAGTATGTATTTATTTATTTATTTTCAGCGTATTGTGATGGCCCGTTAAACTGTAACAGGCTAACGGCCAAAGCCAACTGCGGGCTAGCGCCACTTAAATAGCATTTACAGCCAAGTTTGAGTGAAAAAAATTATCTTCATTGCGTAATTGGATGTACAATATCCCTCTCTCCCTTTGTCCTTTTCTGTCAGCGTTGCATTTACTCTCATGGACAATTAATGAGTGAAAAAACGCAACATCCTACGACACCTGCAGTGCTGCTTATGGCCTCTAGAAAGTTACTTAGTACGGCTTTAAACAGTCTTTTTCTGTGTGATTTTCTTTTGCCTGTTTTAAGGAGATTTCACTGCGATAATGTTCTCCCGCCATCTGGCAACTAGTCTAGGACCATCTACAGACACTACATGTTATACTTTCTAGCATTTTATACTTCATTATCTATGTCAATATTATTTGTCATTCTTTCATTCTTTCGCCCCGGGAGATGTGGCGTGGATGTTTAGCCTGCACATTTTTTCACCCTATAATGTCTTCCTATATTGTGGCTGAGCCTTTGATGTAACGCTCACAACGGGACGGAGCGAATAATGTGAGTTCCAGTACGACACCTGTTTTTAATTTCCCAACATGAAAGGCATTCCCATCAAACGCTACAGAACAACAATCATTTTTATCCTGACACACTGCGCACTGTATGGTCCTCACCCTCCTGTGTCAGCCCCCTTTTCCGCTTCAACCCCTTCTTTAACTCCTGCCACCCTCTCATTGAGGACTGTTTAGTCATGTGCCGCTCATGCGGGGCGTTTGTTTTACGCGGCCTGATGGCATTCGTCCGGTTTACGCTTTCCTGTGGTGAGTGACAGAGCAGCAAACAAATGTCACTGTTGACTCTCTCAGCTGACGGCTATTACACTGTTATATTCAAGTGCACCTTTATTCAATAGGTTGTGTTTATGCTGCATCAAACCATTCTTCTGAGCTCAATAATTCAAATTGACATAAGGCCAGCTAAGACTTATGCAGAATTTTCCTTTTTGTGTTTCCATTTCCAGCTGTTTTAGGCTTGATATTTCTGTAATTTTTCAACTAATCCACCGAAAACTTGCACTATTTGTCCTTGTCTCCTCTGATACTATAACTAGATAAAAAATGTTGACGCCATCAATCCAGATATAGCACATGAACAAACCCTTTACTGCCACTGGTGTGACCGAGCACAAATCACCACCAATTCCCCAAACGGCTTTATGGTAAACAAAGTACAAAAGCCCAAGTACCTGGCCAACACTCTGCTCTCGTTTAACAAGAAGGTGAAATTACTGCAGGCATCTGGTCTCCACAGTAACGCACTTGCATTTGAGTTTTGTTGTAGTTACCTGGCGGTTTTACGGGCCTCTCGTTTGTGTTTACAGAAACAACAGGGCCATATTCTGCTGTCTTTATGGGCTTTCAGAGAAGCTGGAGCAGATGTGTTTGTGATCACTCCTGGAATTGTCAGCTCGCCTTGGTACAAATACCAGTCCCATGCTACTTCCTTCACATTTGTCTATCAACATTCTGCATGTATACGTCCTGGGTTGCTCTTATACAGAATGAGCTAGATTAGAAAGGAGAAAATCTTATTTGTATGGTGCTTTCCACATGGCACAAGTCACCAAAAGTATTTTTAATTACTTTATGCTTGATGGTTGTTAGCTACTGCACATATGTAGCCACAGCTGCACTCTGGGGTAGACTGATGGAAGCACTGCTGCACTCATCATCACTTACTCACACACCTCAGGCTACCGCATATTCCCTCATGATCTCACAACAAGACCCATCTCGACATCGGGCATTCACTTAAGTGATTTGTGCAGTAATGCTCTCCGATCTCTTCAAACAAAGCAAGTATGTTCAGTTGCAGTATTTGATCTGAAAATTTGTGCAAATCTGAACCTGAATATTTTTCACACTTTATTTCTTTATTTACTTCCATTAGATTATACAATTATTGAGTATTGTAACAATGACTATTCAGTAATTTAATTGCTGCTGCTTTTTCCTCAATCTCTCTTGTGCAGGTTCACATAATAACCCAAACACTTCCATTGCTTCAAAGGGTAAAAGTTTGCAGAGGTGGAAGTACAGTGAGGTTTCTGTTTCAAATTCCCCACACCAGCTGGAAATCTGGGCAGAAGACGAACACATTTTGTGCTGTGACTTTTACCCTTGAGGAAAGCAGTTGTGAAGAGCTTTTCCTACAAAAAGAGGCGGAATAAAATGTGTTGCGTACCTACAAATCTATAGCTTTAGTAAGATTTTCCATAACGCCATTTTATAATAAGATAATAGCTGTAGCATCAAAGGAACCCCAGTAATGATCGAGTTGCCTCAACCATCCCTCAAAACTTTACAATATGTGATTAACAACATATTCTACTGATATTAGTGAAACACATTTCAGATTTCTGTTCAAACGAAATCGAGATGCTCTTGGATCCATTAAAAAAACATTTGTTCTGTTCCCCAAAGGGGCCTCTCTTAAAATGTCCTTGAAAACTCAGCATTTGAAGCAAGGTTGCTGAAGGAGCCTTTGACTTGGATTGACAAATGGTGACAATAGTTTTGAAATGCTGCATTTCATGATTTATAAACTGGAAAATAGTGATTTCAACCATTCGCAATGTGAAAAGATTGTACAACATAGGTTATGCCATTAAGGTAAGATACACTTTTCTATCCCAGGAAACTGTCCTCTGCTTTTGACTCATCTGTCAGTGCTGCTGGGACCAGTCAAGAGCAATGTCTCAGGGACATCATCACCAGGTCTAGGTTTTGTCAGCTTTAAGTCTATTGTGCATTTCTTGGGTCAAAAGCGGAAACCGCAGCACCTGGACCAAACCCTTCCAGACACATGGGGAACATTTAAACTAGACAACTGTCTTCTACTGTGTCTAAAATCACCTCTTGTCTTCCTCTTGTCCCAGGTTGTGGGGAGCATCTGATTCGCACCATGCTGGCTCGAGAATGCTCCTCCGCCATGCAGTCAGAGGATGCACACCAAGCGCTGCTGGAAGCTATGCAAAACAAATTCATCAGTGAGTCACTCACGGTTTTCCGTGTACACACAGCTTTGTCAGTCAAGAATGTGTTTGTGAGAAACACTGTGATGCATGGGGGGACTTTTGCTGCAAAACAAATGAAGAATCCAAATGAACAAGTGGAAAGTAATGCAGTCATACTTAAAATTGGTGGTTATACGGCCAGGAAATGTCCCAGACGCTACAGTCAATTAAAAATAATGGTGTCATGTTTCAATTAAGATGTTTATCTTGTTCAGCATTTTTGACCAATCCTGGAAGGAGGTTTATGTTGCTGACAGAGTAAAATTGTATATTTTCTCCTAGGCTCTCTATTATCATACAGGTTCACATCGAAAACGTTTTTGCAGGCTTGGTATAAAAGTTTGAGCATCTCTTTTTGAGTCACAGTGTAGCTAAAAATGTTCATAAACTCTACATTTCAGTCAATGGCTAAACTGGCTGCTTTAGGTCACCAGATCATTTGTTTTTTTAGTATATCTTTAAAGGTTAAGAATAAATTTGCTATTTTTGTACTTCCTTTTGCTACAGGGCCATAAAGCCTTTTGTCTCTTTGTTGTTCCGCTTAATTTATTGCAATAATAATGATATGGGACGCATTACACAACTGTATATTGCTAAAAGGCACACTTTATGGGACATTTTCACAGCAATTAAATGTTCCAGACACTGCAGTGCAGCTGACACTCAAAATATAGAAGATTTGAACATTTTCTTTGTGGTGACTTGTAGAGACACTTTTAACTGTGAATGACCGCTGTAGCTCAGAGTGGAGCAACATGTGGCGGACTGTGCCTCTCTCTGGCCTCCTTTAGAAGTCCGGCCCAGTATTTGTCATGACCATATGTAACAGCGAGACGTTTGGATATGCTGGATAAAGTCAATTTGGGCGTAATTCTTCTGATGTCTCTTTTCAAGACACACTTTGAGCGAAGCTAAACAAAACTCCGTAGGTCCTGCCTCAGTTGGGGCTGCATAGTTCCTGTGATCTCCGTTGGTCTTATAAGGAATCATTAAGCAAGTGTCTCTCACATGGTGTGTTCTAAACGTAACTGACCAAAAATATCAAACGGGTTTGAGATGATTCGGAAATTGGTCGCACACAATTGATGTTTGCAGAAACTCACTTCACACCACAATAGGAGATTTGACAAAGGGTCGACAAAAATAAATATCTCTGTGTTTTGGCACCTACTCGATAACTATAATAAAGTGATGTCATTGAAGTCAGAAATGCTAAAGTGGATTCAGACATATTAATTTAGGCTGCATTGCTCAAAAAGCGGGGGATTGAAAAACATATACCTGAAGTCGTTTTTCTTTTTTCTTTTTTTTACTCCACTAAAGCTGCTTTTTGGACCATATACTCCATATCAGAATTTTTGCATCTTTTCCAAAAGTTTAATTTATATATAGACAATGTAGCCCACGTCTTAATTTCATGTTTGTTTTCCTGTTCAAAGTACAAAAGCACTTAAATGGCCTGTATGGCAGTGTTAAGTAGGGGGGAGTGGGGTAAGTTGAACCAACCTTATATTTTGAAAATAAAAGATATGTTTATGTGAGATTATAGATTGGATCTTTAGATGATTTGAACTTGCCAAACAAAAACATTTGAAAAATTGGCTGTAAAATCACCCCATTTTTTATGAGAAAAATGTTTTTCACGACTCAAAGTGAATTTTTGGCCTGATCACAAGATCACAAAATGTGTCTTGGTCCATTGTTTTCCCTCATCTTGGTTAGTCATTGTGATCGGTGTAAAAGCAGATTAATAGCTTTGGCAGATTTCTTCTTAAATAAATACAACTACCTTGGTGTTTTCAAAGAAGAAGAAAAAATGGACAAATGGACAAATTGACAAGGGCGTTGGGGCAAATTGAGCCGCTGCTCCATAAGAAACAATGAATAACAAACTACAGAACATTTTAATGTACAATTCTTTACTTTTTGCATCGTTTATTGGTAGGTCTGGGTCCAGGCAATTTCACCTTTAGATCTGGTGGTTCAAATGAGCCACAAAAGACAACCTTTTATTTTTAAGACCAACATCTTTAAAACTTAATACCCCAGACAATTTTTAAAGATGCAAACAATTAGCAATAGCAACATTTTGTATCTATTTTATACTGTTTACACAATAACCACCAAAGCAGAAAGTGGCTCATCTTACCCCACTCTCCTCTACTAGCGTTGAATAGGAAACCAGAGTAGACAAAATGTTTAGCTATTAACACCTAATAATTGCGCTGTTTGAAACAATAATACATGATCATGTTAAATACATATGTTAAGTCGAGGGAAATGTGTGTAAATTGGAACAAAGAGTAACCTTTTGTTTTATTGTCTAAGAAGTAGTTTTATAGAGTGCAGGAAGTATTAGAACAATGAACAAAGATCATTGTTCATCATGCCGCAGAGTATTATAGCATGCAAATAATGCCATACTTCAAAATGGCCCTGGTTTTCTTCCACTGAGTCTCTTTTAAAACTCACTACTGTCTTTCTCAGCCCCAGACCTTATTATGTTTTACTGCCCACAGCCTCCACAGACTGTGCCATTCAGAGTCTATGTGTATCTGTCACCTCATTCAATTTCACCACTGTAGAGTTCAGTGCAAGTATGTTTCATTACAAAAAAAGATTTGACTCTGAGAAATAGAGAAACCAGTTCATAAAAGTTGAGCGTTTTTCACGTAAAAAAATACATGTTTCGTCTGTGGCTAAATATTGTCATATTGGATGGGTATTTGTGAATGGAGAATGAATTATGTTTTGTGTGTGTGTGTAGGCTCACCCTTCCTGGCCAGTGAGGACAGAGTTTTGGGTGGGGTGATCGTCCTGCGGTGCTGCAGATGTGTAGAAGCGCAGCCATCTCAAAACATTCAGGGTTTACTGGGTAAGATGTGAAATATTGCATGTCCTGTCCCCTCATTTTCAGAACCTATTGACCTTTCCTTTTCTTACTGTCGTGAGAAGTTCCTCAGCCTCTTCTTGTGCCAATCAGCTGCTCCTCCATTTAAATTTCATCAGTCAGTATTTAGACTCAGTGGGGCAGCTTCTTGTGGTTTGCCGGAGGGTGGTCTGCTTTTTAACCTACACAATCAGGCTCTGGTTTCGCACCCTTCATCTCAGATTTAGACCCAGACCTCCCAGTTTGGACTGAGCCACTAATCTCGGGACAAGAGTGGGCTCCTGAGCAGTGCCCGCTGATTGTAGCCCGGGATCTAGTTTCGCTACCTGCAGCTTCGAAGAATGCTCCCAAAGCTGCCATCCAAGAATTTGACCTGTCATGCGTTTTGCTTTGACCACGTCGTTGTCAAAAGATAGTTTTCAGACCTCTTTGACTTATTAGAATTTGATTATATAGCAATTTTGTACTAAGATAATGTAAACTTGTTATGTATTGTAAAAGATCTTCCCTGATTACGCTAAAACATACCCGTTTTTTATAACTTACATATAACATTGGAATCAATAGATGGGTATGGATACTCCCTAAATGTCTTGTCTGTGCTGTAACAATGATCCATCCACTTATGTTAGTACTTCTTCATAATGGTATCCTGTTTATTGCTAACTTTTTGTTTTGTTTCCACAGTGGAATTCCTTTGGAGTCACACCACTGAGAGCATGTGTGTTGGATACATGTCGGCCCAAGACAGCAAAGCAAAGGTACACAAAGACTGTCATGACAACTGAAAGTATTTGCCAAACTAATGCCTTCAGAACAAAATAGATTCTGTTCTGTTCGAAAGATACTGTGTTAGGAATAGTTGCCGTTCAGTTTCATCCATGATATAATCGCCTACACATCTGGAAGTACCCGAGAAGCTTAGAGTTTCATCCTGTATAGCAGTGCAGTGATTTCATGCTTGGTTTACCTGCTTGGTTTCTACCTGCAGACGATTTTGGTTGCCCAAATCAGTGCGTCCCAACCACAGGTACGTGGACTTCGCGGGGGAATAATTTCAGAATGAAAACTAATACCACTTTCAAAGGAATGTTCATTTCAGCAATGTTTTCCAGCAAAATGTTTGAATTTGAGATCATTTTAGCTTTATTTTAGGACACAACACACTACTAAATTACCAATAAATCTGACTTTTATTGTTATTTAGTGGTATGTGTCATTTTTTAAATGATCACACACCT
Organism: Gobius niger; assembly: GCF_951799975.1. NCBI lineage: Eukaryota > Metazoa > Chordata > Actinopteri > Gobiiformes > Gobiidae > Gobius > Gobius niger. Next base: position 26,924,649 of record NC_136858.1, read on the forward strand.
CACTGCAGGGGGTATTTGGAGTAATTGAGTGATTTAAGGAATACGCTAGACAACACAGGTTGGGAACCACTGGTATACATGGATAATTTAATACTTTTCTCTCTCAAAGTGAATGTGATGTACAGTAAGTCTGTCTTGTGTAGGCAACAGGACATTATGTCCTCTGCCTCTGAGTTGAGTAACAGTTAATGTATCTCTGGCAGTGTGTATAAAGAGAGGCCACTGTTGTCCGGGCTGCTTCAGATTTCAAAGCTTTTGTCCCGTCCCGCCTCTCTGTGCTCACCTGCCTCTCTCTTTCGCCCTCTCCCCGTGCTCCTTTTCCTTTGCTCTGCTCGGCCCGTCTCCCGTGCAGAGGTTTGGTAAAGTTTACTCAGAGTCATACACCGTGGGGATATCCGTATCAATCTGCATTTTTGTCAGATGTGCTGTGTGGAGGAATGTGCACGCTCTCCTCTCTTTTTTCACACTTGAGCCAACCCCAAGAGATGAACAAGTAGCTGCTCAATCAGCTGTAGTCAAAGTCTGAGAGGAGCTGTCAGAAATTACAAAAATCTTTATATATTTACTTCTTCAGTATGGCCTTAATCAAGCACTTTTCCTCCATGTTCAGCTTATGGGCTTATATGCCATTTTTGTTGCCCTTTTACCATGAGAGAACAACTTTTTTGTAACCGTTGTAATGCGTTTTTGTCACATTTTTGTTGCGTTTTCATCATTGTTTTGTTTTCATACCTATTTTATCAATGTACATTTAATTAATTCAATTCCAAATCTTGACTGGCCGATCTGTCACAGCCCAAGGAAAGCTATTCAAGCCTGTTAAGTCATAGTTGCCTTCCGTGGCAGGGATATCTCGGGTGTGCGGCCCTTGATCTTGGGGGACACAGTATCCACTTCCTGCTGGTGACACGGTGATATTGGAGCCCGCAGCTTAGGGCACAGCTGCTCCGCCAACCCTCACACGACTGAAACCCTAGTGCCTGGTCAGGGATCTACAGCCCTCACGGCAACCTCGCACTTCTGACATACAAGTTTCATTTAGTCCAAGGGATGCCACAAAACAAAGCATCTGTTTTTCCTCCCGTCTGGTTAGGTTACAAAGACAGTGGGGGCTTTTTTTTTTTACTTTAAAGTTGGCTCCAGCCTCAATTGTCATTGTCTGTGGACTCTTTGTTTAGAAGCTGCTGAACCGCAGAAAGTCAGATGGTCACAGAGTTAAACTACCTGCTTTATGTCGTCTCTGACAGATAAATGTACATTCTATCTTCCAATTCAATGTAATATTTATAACTTTAGTATTGATATGAAAACTGAAAAAACTATTTAAACAAAGAAACACTAATAGTAGTGGCGACGTGAAAACAGGCAGCAACCATCCTCTCTCTTGGTACAGCTGCATTTTTTGCCTTTTTCTGGAAACTGCATTTGTGGTTTCTGTGTTGTTTTACACATTGCAGTAAAAAAAGTATCCAGTAAAGCAGAGTCTATAATGGTCCTGAAGAACGCAGCTTTTTAAAAGTAAGCAAAAATCTAGTTTATCAGCTAAACCCATTTGAGACCAACGCACTTCTTCTGAGACACTGAAGAGGCACCAAGAGCCTACACCTGCAGCACAGTGGAGGCATAACAAAGAGGCCCTACAGGAAGCAAAAAAAGAACAAACGCGGAGGTACCCAGGCAAGACTCACAGCTAAGCCACACATGCCTTTTATTGTTCTGGCTAATGTTCGTTCACTGGAGAATAAAACAGATTAACTGCTAAGCTCTTGGAAGATGGTGAAAGACTGTTGTGGAACGGAGGGAGCTGCGCAGGAGGAAGGAGGAAGAGGAAGGAGTTGACCAGTGCAGGACACTATGCTGTGAAACGGGGACAAACCCAGGAGGCGCTGCCCTGTTTCAGAGGATCAGAGGAGCATTAAAGGCAGCCAGCTGGGTTCCTCCGGGTGCCACAGTTCCCCCAACCTCCTGCTGGTCAGGTTGGCCCACAATGGCAGCGCGGCTCAGTCGCAGCGGCTCAGGACCAACACCTGAACACTATTTCATTGTGCACTTGTACAATGACAAATAAAGCACTTGCCTACCTTCTCCCTAAAAGTACCCACACTGTGAGTTATTTTGCTTATTTCTCAACAGTGGTTAAGTTAAACCCAGAATAATTATCTACTTCTAGATGATGTGCAGTTATATTCATTGTAATTTGCCATAGGTTTAAAGCGACTACTATAATTTAAAATTATGTATTTTCTACGCCATACTTGCTCCAGCAGTGTTCTTATTTGTAGAATGAGCCCAGACCTATTCACCACAACTGCCGCTAAAATCCTGTCACTCAAAAAGTTGCAAGGGCTTAATATAGATTATATAGATACTAGCTGAGACCCGGCCTTTGGCCGGGCCTCGCTAGTCTCCACATTTGATATTCAGAGATTATGAGTTATTACAAAGAAATGTCCAGTATAGTCCCTATAACCCGTCACTCAGTACAGCTGTAGACCCGCAGTAAGCAGACCAGTGGTTCCCAACCCATTCCTAAAACTATGGCCACTCCAAATGTTTAAAATAATGAATGCAAAGAATAATTTCAAACAAACTGCAATTGGAGTGTTTGCACCCGTACTCCTGTCTTATAAACTACATCGACAATATGTTGCAAAACTCAGGGAATAGAAATCAAGAAACAGTGGAATATTTATGGAGAAATATTAGCGGTTCAGCTGTAACGGTTCGGTTCACGGTGCAGGACCCGTGGTTTGGAGCAATCTAAAAAATAAGAAGTTGTTTTTTATTAGACAGTATTTATGTCCTTATAATACAATTGGCAATGCTTTCAAAGCCGATTTATAGAATGCAAAGAAGAAATAGAGAAGAAATGGTACAGCAGCAAAGTAAAAAAAAACATAAATTTAAAAAAAAAGCAACAGTGCAGGCCATGCGCTCGTTAAGTGGTTTCACTTTCGCTTTCCGCACACGGAGGCTGAAGCTCTCGGAGCAGCGCGTTTCATTTGAAGCTCGTGTTTCTGCGTGTACTTTTTTTCGGAGACAAAACTTTGGAGACGGAATATGACCAGGATTGGATCTTACGCATGTGTCGGAGCTTCTGACATGACAGCACTGGATCTGTAATGAACCACAGCCTTGGTCACTGCAGGAGAGACTTAAACAAAGACGCGTAGATGTGTTTTGGAGGATGTACCTGTACCTGCGGAGCGTCTGCAGCTGCAGTTTAGGGTGAGTGACGATGACACACATCGCCCGGTTAGGATGCGCGCACGCACACATACACACACACACGCACGGCAGTCAGATCTCGTGCACTCGCGTTGTTGTGACGGCGGGTTGTCCTCGGACAGCAGCACCGCGGTCCATATGGACCCGTAACCAATGCCCGCGGCCGGTGGGACGGTGACGTGGGGCCGGCCGCGGATTTTTGGGAAATGAACATGGCAAGTCTTATATAGCGCTTTTCCAGATGCTCGTCGGTGTACAATTTGTTGCAGTATTCATTCAGTCCACTGCGCACATCAGCCCCCACCACCAACCACGCACACACTCACTACTGTCGCCAGGTTCCCAAACGGTCTCCCATCCCAGTCCTAACCAGGCCCGTCCCTGCTTAGCTTCAAAGTCGGTATGGGAAATAAAAATGGCGGCGCCCAGGCGGCGGCCATTGAGATAGCGTTTTCTATAATAGATAGATATTAATATATGTAAATATATATGACCTGAGGTGGCAGTAGCGAGTAAAATGACAACTTCCATCTAATCCCTGATGGACTGCCTTTCTGGAGGCCGCTCTGACTGTGCCATAGAATGACCACCTGAAAAAAACAATTCAAGTGAGACCATTTGTTCAAGTGAAGCTTTAAATATATAATTTACTTTTTTACTTTTCCATACAGAGGGACAACTTTGTCATTCTCCTGTTATCTGATTGTCCTACTATTGTTAAGTTGTTGTTTTGTTTAAGCTCACTGTCGCCACAAATACTTACTATTTATATCCGATCAATTTATAGCTTAATTGCCCCAGTAGCAAACCTTTTTAAATCCATCTGCCCAGAGTATCATCCTGTTAATTCCTTTGCTTTAAATCTGCCCACATTAAAGTGTACAGCTGCTCTTCCTTGGGCATTCCTCCCATTCCTGCTTTAGCATCCCAGCGGGCGTCGCTCACTGTCCAGCCACACTGAATCTCCCCTGGCTTTTTGTGATAAGAACATGAAAGAGCAGATACACAGAGGTATTCGGGACACAGGTCAAGCTCAGTTTTTAACCGCAGCTAATTGAAATACTGTATACCTTATTTTATGCTTTTTTTTTTATATCTTCCACAGTTTGACAAATTCAAAGTTAACATAGCGCTTGGGCCAAATTGTGTTGCAACCCAAAGGCAGACACGGCACTGGCAGCAACTCACCGTTTTTCCCTCTTCACTCCGCGTGAGTTTCTTGGAAAGTTGAATCATGTATCCTAATCCTTTTGACATTGCAGTGTAAAATGGCCATAAAACACTGTGCGAGCATCTGGTTTTAGTCAAACGGCTCACCTGTGTTTGCGCTGGATCCCCTATCGGGACTTTGAGCCACGTTTTTATCCACAAAACGCTGCACTTGTGAGACAGCTCCACTATTGTTTTATTCTTTTCATGATTGGACAGATGAAAGACGGTGTACAGGGTCCAAAGCAACGCTGCGCAGCAACACTCTCCCCGCTCTCTCCTCCTGGACACCATTACCACTATAAAGCACAAAAAATATAGCACGTGGCACGCAGTTCAACCCTTGTGGTCATTGTCTGCTTTGTGTATTATCCAGAAATGTCTTTTATTATGGTAGGTTTTGCTTTTTATTACGCATCTTTCATGGGGAATAAATAGCATATGATTGTCTTTGGTGCATGGGGGAGAAGAATGCTCCAGCCACAATACAAAACAGTGGGGTAGTCATGCAGCTATATTTGTCATAGAGGCCAGTGTTATGGTGTTAATGTGTGGCTCTTTTGCTGCTCGTATTGCCCAAGAATGTTGTTTTTCTCCGACAGATGATTGTTTTTCAAAATCGCGTCCAGACCTAAATGCAAATCTGACATGTGGCTGCATTGAGTAAGAGAGCTGGCACACGCATAGGGCAACGGAAAATCCATAAATGCCCCAGCCACGTTTTCCCATTGTTTTTTTCCCCCACAATGCATGATTAATTCAGCGCTTTAATTTAGTTTGGAGCAGTGTAATTAATTTGTGGGAGCCAATTAAATCATTACTTTTCGCCGGGAGCAAGGTCAAGTCAGTTAATCCAGCTGCCACCTGCCGCGTTAGGCACAAACTATAGCCGCTTTCCCTACTTAAATCCTCAGCGATATCATCTGGAGGCAGGAAGTGGGCAGCGGAGAGAAGATTAAACTAGAACTAGTGATCAAAAGTGTTAAGTTAGTGTGTTGAGGTGCAAGAATAGGAAGAACAACATTTGGGGCTGTAAATTAAGCATTTGTTTATCGTTTCTGTGACATCAGCTACAATTCCCCCGCAAATTCTCATTGGATGAAACTCCAAATTTTTTAGTTGGCTTATTTTGTATTGGGGATTAAGGTTAGGGTTAGGGACATGGACAGGGTTATGGTTAAGGTAGGCAGACGCGAGTGATACAGCATTTAACTTAAGTCTCAAAGCTAAGCCCCGCCCACCACGTCCAATGTTTACAAAAGATTAAAGGGTCTGGTCTCTATTGTGTATGTTTGAGTGGTTTCTCAATACAGAAATGTACCTAAATGTGCCTACCTATACATGCTACTGGGAACTACTTGTGGACTGAAGAGCCACAGTGTAATGCCTCATTTGAAAGAAGCCTCATTGTAATGTTTTTGTCTCTCTTTTGTCGCTTTTTCTCACATTTTTGTTGCGTTTTCACTCTCGTTTTTTTTTTTGGGTAGTGCCAAACTGGAGAAAATATGTGTGGGGGTTAAGAGGTTAAAGACTCTCATGTTGACCCGGCCATTAAGATGCCCTCTGATATCGGTGTCATGTAGAATTTTCCTCTGTATCAAAGTCATCGGGCATGGCATATTTTGTGAATTCAATCTGGTAAGCATCTATAGACTGACCATTCCAGTACTCTTTCTCTTTCTCTGTCATGTCAACATCAAAAGCAAGAGATTTGGCATGTCACCATTAGCTAATTACGACTGTGGGACAGACCTTCACTTTAACGGTTTAAACCAGGCCTGTCCCAGAAGATGAAGGGGTGCAAGATGAACTCAGAAAAAGGCTACGGGAGGCATAATAGCCCCTTGAGAGTGCTACCATGTGTGAGTGCCCCGTCTGGCTGTTGTCTCATTGTCGTGACAGATGCCCTAGGGCTGCCCGGGTCAAAAGTCAAGCTCAAGAACTTCCAGAAGAGATGATGTCTGTGAGGCTTGGACCAGTGATGTCGGGCTAAATACAGCGGTCTGGACGGCAGCAGGGGCACAAGCAGGAGCACTGTTGGCTTCATGGATGAGAGGGTGACAAGTGTTTTTGGCACCGAGAGAGAGCAGATTCACCTCTGATCCTTCTGCCTCTACAGCTGTGTTTGCTGCTGCCTGTACCTCGGACACAGGGCACACTCTGTCCACTTTCTCTGATTCAGCTGACTGAAGTTGTAGCTCTGAGTTTGGACCCCCTCAGAGATGACAGATCCCCATCGCGAATGCATTTAGACTTTTGCCATTACTACAACATCATTTTAAGTTTGGCCTTCAATTTTGCATTGTAGTCACTGAGCATGCCCTGTTGTTTTTGTTGTTGCAGACACACATATCCCGTTTGCCTCCTGGGACGGTGCCGGGTCAGTCTCTCGCCATCGAGGGAGGCGTGTGTCGACTCATGAGCCCAACAGACTGACCCGCTTCAGTCCTGGGCTGCTCCAGCAATACTCCTATTCACCTGCCACCCCACCCCCCTTTTACTCTCCACCACCGCCACTTTTGTGCGGAGACACATAATGAGCTTTAGCTATTACAACAGGTGTCCGGAAAGGGAAGGGAGGGATGTTTGCTTTCTTACTTACTTTGTAGTGCACTTAAAGGACTTCCTTGTGTCCCAGCATGGTCCTCCCCTCTTCCTAAAGCTTTCTTTAGGACACCTGGACGAGACACCAATGCCTTGATGCACCATATTTAACTCTTACTTCAACATTAGCGGCATTTTCTTTTTGTACATAAGCTATTATTATACAGGAAAGCAGGGTGATTTATTATGTTCATTTTAAGGCGTGAGATTGTCTCTTGAATATAAATGGTTGCACCGTGTTGGACGCTTGCTAGTCATGCTAAACAATGTGAAGGGCAGTTATGCATACTTATAATACTGCATTACTTATTCCATTTACATGATAAAACCTATATTATTTCTCAGATTGTATCAGAATTGCGTTTGTCCTTTAGTTCAGTGGTTCCCAACCTTTGAAACCCCCTCACTTTGTGGCAGAGACAGGACGACCAACACACACCCCTATCCAAACACAAGGCATATCGAAGCATTTCATTTTTGTCTAGTGATTTTTTTTGTTCCAACAAGCATTTAATTTAGACAAATAGGTTCAGGTTTTGTTTTGACATTTTTGTATTCTTTTTATAATTACAAGTACCGTATTTTCCAAACTATAAGTCGTACTAGCCAACAAAGGCACAAATGAAGAAAGAAAAACATACATAAGTTGCTCCAGAGTACAAGTCGCTCCAGCCTTGGCAACTACATGGGCATGGAGGAGTAACTACACAGCTGACAAGCCTCTCCTGGCATCACGTTGTCCAAGCTCCCATTTGCGAACTCGTTCCTCTCGCTGTGGCCATCTTGCATTTCGCCCACGATTAGCTTTTCTTGTTTTCTTCATTGCATTAAGAGTAAGCACCGCTTTCCGCCAGTCCCTCACAAGTTTCACGCTCACTCCAAAGTTTCTTTCTGCTGCTCGATTACCGTTTTTTAAATTTTCAGTGGTGCAGAGACTGGTACACAAATCTATAGCGCCCTCTAGCGGCTGTCAGTGTGAAAACAACCAACATGTGAAATTATAAATTGGGATATATAAGTCGCACCTGACAATAAGTTGCACCTCCAGCCAAACTATTAAAAAAGGAAAATTGGAAAATACTGAGTTTTTTTTTTTTTTTCTTCTAAATTTGCGCACACAATCCATCCATCCATTTTCTTCCACTTGTCCGTTGCTGGGTCGTGGGGGCAGCTGTTTGGGGCTGCCCAAATCACATTGCACCAGCCCCTTATGGCTCCTCCTGCAGGTGGTGGGTCCACAGAAGGACGGCCTCACGATTCTAACCGGGCATGTTGGTCTATAAGGGGCCTCTGAACCGCTCTTTGTCTGACCCGTCACCTAGGACCTGTTTGCCCTGGGAGACCCTACCAGGGGCACGAAGCCCCTGACAACAGAGCCCCCAGGATCATTCGGGCGCGCAAACCCCTCCACCACGTTAAGGTGGCAGTTCCAGGAGGGGTGCACGGATGATATTTTTGATCATTCTCAGAACACAACTGTACTATGGGCCATACAAAGCTTTGGGGACCCCCTGCTATCTCTGCCACCTTCCAGTTGGGAACCACCTGTTTAGTTTGAAAATATTAAGCTAATATAAGCAAATATAATTTCTTGTAAACTTTTCATGCATGCACATATCCACAATAAGCCAGACTTGATGTAAGCTATGCAGATATGGTGTGACACGTGGTGCTCAGGTTGCAGCCGCCAATCTTTGACTGTTAATTATCACCGACATAATTTATCAATTTTGTATAGTCACACTTTAAAAAGGGTTTTTACTCCATTTTATGTTTGTGAAGCCCATGTAATGGTGCTAGTAAAATTTTACTTGAAATGTGTGATGGTCAAATCTATAATTGTAATAGGAGTTGGTTTAAGCTACTCTAAAGCTTGTACTTGAAAATACAGCTGAGCTAATATAAGCTTTTGTAACTGCACAGCTCTAACCGCGCTCACAAGGTCAATAAAACCTGTCTTGTTACACTTCTTGGTCTAGATTGTAATCCTTGTTTAATTCAATGTTTCTTCTTTGATTCCCTGTAATGCATAAACCACTGTATGTTTTACTGTTTCCAGGCCACTTTGTGCAAACCAAAACAGACGGCGTATATATAGACTGCACTGCGCTCTGCCAACATCGTAGAGCCCAGAAATTACATGTTGAACACAAGCGGGGAAAAAGTTTGTGAAACCTTTTTTTTTTGCATTGGAGGAAAGCTCTTTGTCTACGATGGGACAACGTGTACTTAAAAATAAAATAGAAATGTCAGCAGTTTGTATAGTTAAGTAAGAACTCAGCGATTGATCAGGCGAGTGGAGGCGAAGTGGGAGGGGGAAATGTGCAAAGCAGCAAGTGAGAATTTTCAAACCAAAGAGTGTAACGAATAGGAAAAAAGACATTTGAAAGACACATTTTTTGATGGATTGATTACTGGCTCAGAACAGTATTTGGGCCTGAATGTCATTTTTATTATAGATTCTAATCATGGGGTGAAATATTTCAAGCATTTAGTTGAATTGTAGATAAATAATCCCATTCATTCTTTTGAAAATCAGCAGTCTAGGGCCGCCTTTTGACAGGAGGGTAGAGCGTGTAGTTATATGGCTCTCCAGTCTTTTTGCCTTTCAGGTGTAACATGTCGCTGTGTCCTTACTCCTGACATCAGTCTGGCCCGGTGCGGTTGACAGCTGTGATGGGACAGCCTGGAGAAGGGCTTGTGTAATGGGACAGGAGGGATTGTGGGGGTGGGGGGGGGGGGGGTAGTGTTTGTTTTGGCTGCTCATGACCCTGGCCTGATCTTGAGGCTTCATCTTAACGGGAGACGCCTGTTACCTCGCCCCCCGCACCCACCCCACTCCACACCATTAGCTTGATTATACGCCATTACAGCTAGACCCCTTCTTTTCATCAATCCGTGTTGCCGGGAGACCCCTCAGCCCTATTGAAGAGCCCTCTTCCACGTCTCTCCTTCTCCCTCTCTCCCCCCCCCCCTTGCTTTGAAAACGGATCCCAGGTCTTTAAAAAGTGGATGAGACTCCCGTACCATTCAAGGTGTATCCAATGCCTCGCGCTCAGCAAGCCTCTTAAATGCAAAGCAGACGGCACAGCAAATAAAGATCAAAGGGAGCGCTCGCCTCGCCTGCCTGGCCCGCTGTCCGCACATGCCAAGCGACCCTCTCTCTCTCTCTCTCTCTCCACTCTTGTAGTCGTCAACTCAGGGCCACCTAAACCCCCCATGACACTGTTACAGCCTTCAATGTCAGTGTTTACGACCCAAGCACACAGGGTTAAAACTGGACTGCGTTTGCGGCCCTCATTGTCACATCAAGGCACTGCTGACCCTGGGAAGAAACCGCCCGTCTAAAAGAAACGTTTTTGTTCAGGCTTTTTTTAACGCTTTTCATAAACGTATTGTTTTGGAAAGATTTATGGCCAGTGCAATGCTTTGATTTCAGATAAAAGAATCCTACAGCATTTGGATTTGGGAATGGTATTGGAATGGTATCTTGGTATGTCTCAATTTGACTCGCATATAAAATCCCGCAGACTTACACCTGCCATACAGTAGGTTCCTCCCACAAATAGATTTGCATCTGTTTGGTATACTGGTAACTCCTACACCATTGCCCACGTGATGAATATTAATGAAATTAATCCGGGTAACTCTGTTGACAACTAGTTATTGTCCAGGTTGTGGCCACCGAAAATCCAAAGCTGCAGCAACAGAAAGTGATGTGAATGACCACCCTTCTCCATCTCTATCCATCTCTGGGCACAAGATCTTCATCGGCTTTACCCCAGGAGCTAGAGCAGAGCAACCTTTTTATATACTTTTATTACATTCATTTTGTCTTCTTGTTGTGCTTGAAAACGTGTAAGGTTTCCAAGCACAAGTTTCAGGCACTAGGTTAGTCCAAACTTCTTTCATCAAGGCCCAAATTCAGGAAGTATATATGGCATGGAGGGCCACAGATCGGTGGTCACTGCAGTAAAACATTGAACTGGGTGCATTTAAGAAAGGCCACCAACCTTTATTTAGGTGTGGAACCTAAACCTGTTACCTGCCAGCTTAGGTTCTCAAAGCCTATTGACGGGAGAGCTTACATCCTATATGCCAGTGTAATACCTCATTTTATCTTTGGTAATACCGTCTTTGCTCTGTCCGATCTCGTCAGATCTTTGAAGCTAATCATGGTAGGGCCTGGTTGTTGCTGTGATGGGAGAACGCCTAGGTGAATATAATGTGTGAGTGACACCACCACCAAGTATGGAGTGAATGTCCAGAAAAGAAAAATAAATAAATACAACAAATGCATTAATATTTTTATTTCATGTTTCGATATGTCGAAACATGTAACCTGTAAGCTTAACCTTTTGACATAGTTTCATATTTTTGTTCTTTGCTTCTTTTTGCAATATACTAATATTGAACTTGACACACACACGCACACACACACACACACAAAAGTTTAAGGCCAATGATTGAATTTCACCATTCAAATGATATTATTAGCAGTACAAGTGCCAAGGACCAAATTGTAAATAGCCACTGTTTGCACTGAAAAAAATCCCACTTCTTCAAATGTACTTGGCTCTCTTCTGTCCCGCTGCAGAGGTTAACTAAGGCCCTCTGAGATGCTCCACAGCTACTTGACCTGTTTGTTCAGCTGTACACCCAGCCACATGCTTCTGGCCGTCACTCCTTCCTCACATGACTGCTTCAAAGATAGGGCTGTGGCAAAGTGCAAGTAGTATAGTAATCGTAGGCTTGTACATAAGTGAGGACTGATTTTCAAAATAGAAGTGAATTCCTGCCATACAAAGTTATTGGCATTGTGGACAAAAACATCTGATTTTAATTTTTAGACAGGCAAGTCTTCAGAGTATTTTCTAGTATTTGCCAGCAAACTAAATTGTACAAACTTAAGTCTTGTTACATCAAACAATACTGTAATGCCGTGTAGGTGTACAATTTATTCTCAATATCTCAAGTAAATTTAGTTTGTAAATAAACCCATGTGACAGTATCCATTCTGCCAGCTCAACTTTCTTACTTAAGGTCAGCTATTCTAGATTAAAAGAAGTGAAAGAAAAAAGGCTTTTAATTAGGTTTGCCAGTGCAGTTAGGGCCCTGTGGTATTGTGGCGCAGACACTTCCTGCATTGTGCAACACCACCCATAAAGCTACACCAGCAGCAGCAGCAGTGAAGAAAGTAAAGCTAAAAATGTTTTTCCCACAGCAACACGACTGATGCCTGATTGCTGTCACACACCATTTAAAAACGCCAAGTGTTTACCATTGGGAACTGTTTCGCAAAGCCCAGCAGAGGTGAAATACTTTTGTAACAGTGTTTCTTGTTGGCCGGATAAGCAGATAAAAGACTCGTAAACATGACTTAGAAATTACATTGCTTAAATGAGAATTTCAGGATTCAAACATTGCAAAACATCGACCACCTTTTATTTCTACTACATTTCTTTTCTTTTTTTTACTTTTTAGGAGGAGGCCAGAGCAAATGATCATATTTATTGATACATTTTCTTTTTGTACCCCGCATGACTGAGTTAAGAATGCAGTGAATGCAATCAGTATCAGTATATAATAGTTTAGAGAGATCTAAATTTCCCCTGTTTAAATCCAACTGTGCAATTTAATATCCTCAAAAGTAGCTCTCTGCTGTTTTTGTTCAACCTCTTAACTCCCGCCTGAACTGAGCGCATTGTCTCATTTGGCTTTACCTAAATCTAAAAGCTTCTTAACTGGAGGGGAACAATGCAATGCCTCATTTGAAAGCTAAGACCTACAAATTGTAACTTTTTGGTCACACATTTTTTAAGCGTTTTTTGTCCGTTTTTTGTTGCTATTACGTTTGCTTTTTCGTCACGTTTTTGCTCTGCTCAGGTGAGGGTTAAAAGATAGAATAAACTTACAATGGAATCCAATCCCTGACGAATTCACCACAATAAATGATATACTGTATATTATATACTGTACTGTAACTATAAAAATGGGATGATATTTCCTTCCAAACACAAAAATAGAGACAAAATGCCTGTGATCATATCTTGGTGACGCTTAATGAGCCCTTTGAGATCCTTGATGATACACTCATTTGCTGCTTTGGCTCTGAAAATACCAACACAAAGACTGCATTTACTCCTTTTGCACAAATGACTCTATTAAAAGCAACTTGTGTAACTCTTTCAGTATAACTTCTTAAAGAGCTACACCATACATTTGACTTCTTACTCATTCCACTCTCCCACTCTTGGCCGAATGTTTACCTTTTGTACCTGGCTTCTTTCGGCGCATAGACCCTGAATGTTTTTCGGGAGTGGAAGAGTAATAGCGTTCTGTGGAGACATGTGGAGCCTGTCTGGAGCAGAGATAGTGGGAGCGCAGGGAAGGCCTAATGTTTTTAAATGAAGACAAACACCTCTCTTTGATCTCCCTTTGGCTCCTTCGCTCAGATGAAGCTCCATGCCACTTACAGTAATCGTAAAACCTCCAACCAACCTTTTAAAGCAGGCAAGACCGACTTAAAGGCGAATGTAGGTCAGTTTTTGTCTTTTCAAGTACTACGTTTTGTACCTTACATTGTAAAGATTATCCATTAAATGATGAACCTCAAGGACACACTGAAGCTACTGTGTATTGATTTTAGTTTAGGTGCTCTGAATGCAATGCTTTGAAACAGCATTAGATATAACTCTGGACTACACATGCATGAATATTTTTGTTATAAATTGTCCGGGCTTTTTCTTCTAGGTTATCACAACACATCTCCTGCCTCTCATCAGGATATTGCAAAATTCTAAGTAAAAGTAATGGTATTGCTTTGTATGCTCAATAAGTATTAATGAGCTTTAGTAATCTCTTTAGGGTTATGTTTTTCGGTTAAGAATGAGGTTAGGGTTAGGAGTGTTAGGGTAGGCCATGACCTAGAGCATGGTAGTTTATAATAGTATAATGAGAAGCTTATTAATATCTTTACAGGCAAATGTAATTGATGGCCTATTAAACCACTAATGCTAATACCTTATTAATATTTAAAGAGCATCCCTTAATCTAAAGCCTTACTGAAGTAATGGTATTTGTTGAAGCAGTTCCCATTGTTTAACTGGATACTTTTGTACGTCTTTGCTGTGTTTTTGTGAGGTTGGATTTTTTTTTCACTGCAGAGAGTTCATAATGAAAGCAGCTTTTAACCCCTTAACTCCCACCTGAACCGAGCACATTTTTTCCAGTTTGGCTTTACCCCAGTCCAAAAGCTTCTGGAAAAAAGCTGTGAAAATAGTAACAAAACTGAGACGAAAACAATGATGGAAATGTGACAAAAAAGTGAGAAAACATTGATGAAAAAGTGACGAAAAATTGATGAAAAAGTGGCAATAATGTCCCAAAAATGTCACAAGAAATTGACAAAAAATGGACGAAAAAATGACAAAAATGTGACCAAAAAATGACAAAAATGTGACCAAAAATGACAAAAATGTGACAAAAAATGACAAAAATGTGACAAAAAATGACAAAAATGTTACAAAAATGAGTTGAATACCCAACAAAAAAATGATGGAAAAAAATCTGATGACGTGAGGAAAAAGATCCTCTTGGTTCAGGCGGGAGTTAAGAGGTTAAAATGTAAACAACAGCTATCTTATCAGCTTAAAACATAGACTGTTGTGGAGCGGAGGGAGCTGCGCAGAAGGAAGTTAAAAGGAGGAGGTGGAAGAGCTGACCAGTGCAGGACACCACGCTTTGAAACGGGGACAAACCCAGGTGCACCGTTTCAGATGATCCGAGGAGCACTGAAGGCAGCCAGATGCTACAGTTTCCCTCAGGTTGACCCACAGTGGCAGCGCGGCTCAGTTGCATTGGTTCAGGACTAACACCTGAACACGATTTCATTGTACAGTTGCACAATGACAAATACAGCACTTACTTACTTACGTTGAACGACGCAGGGTGTTGTTTCTCCATACATGAGTTTGTAGATGGTGAGTAATGGGGCTGGTTGTAGGAACTGACTTCTGCTCTACACCAGCTTCAAAATGGCGTCATGTAACCTGCACAACCCTTGGTTACCCTGGGTATATATATATCAACATATGGGGAAAAGTAAAAATAGTCGTATGGCAGCGTAAACTGGAACTCCACTCACTCCAAGTACCCCACCTAAAGCCTACAGGTGCTGGGATAGACATGAGTCACTCACAACCCCAAACTTGAGGTAAATGCTAATGTATAGTCATACCAATGTTTTTATATTAACACAGCACTTCATACTTAGACCTAACTCTGGCCTGGCAGCTAAAGATCCACCCACACTAGACACC
Organism: Gobius niger; assembly: GCF_951799975.1. Classification (NCBI taxonomy): domain Eukaryota; kingdom Metazoa; phylum Chordata; class Actinopteri; order Gobiiformes; family Gobiidae; genus Gobius; species Gobius niger. Next base: position 26,940,011 of record NC_136858.1, read on the forward strand.
GTAGTCTTTCAGGACAAATAGCCCAGACAAAGTCAGCGCTTTCTCCATCATAAACCTGTGATTTACTGCAGATGATTTGGGTTGCTAATAAAAGGGCTAACTGTGATGCACATGAAGGAATCTAGTTTACAGTGCAGCGCCTGCAGTGTTCGGGACATGCTTGGGCCTGCCGTACCACACAGTCCCGCTCAGCTTTTACCATAGACAAGACAGGAATGAGGCTTCTATGAATGGCTTTCTGTGTGCGACAATGACTGCGGCACTCAGCATAGAGAAGGTGGTCAGGGAGCGAGAGAGAGGGCCCTGCCCCGGACTGCAACCAGCGAGTATGTGAAATTACCCAGGAATGTGAGGAGACATGCCAAAGACAGAAGAATTTGAGTGGCATTCTCAAGCAACCTTAGCCTCCTCTGTGCTGCCGGCTCTGTAAGGAATATCCCAATCCCATCAAAAGGCCGGGCATGAAAGCTACACACTGATGGAACTAATGGAAGTCTTGTGCGCTGGCTTAAGGCTGGTGCAGGAGGTTAACCCCAGAGATAAGGTGTTTTTTTCTGCCTTCAAATGAATGTCCTCTGACAGCGGCCGCTAAATCTGTGGCTTTGTTCACAATGGCCTCAGAAGTGGCCCAAAACATGGCACAGTGACCAGGCACCCCCACCTGGGAAATTAATCTACAATAACTTTATCAATCAAAATCCTGGCACATTCTCAGCGGCTGGAACCCTCCGTAATAAACCAATTCTTTGAAAAGAAGTGACGTTGCGCTAAAGTGGTTCAGTGGGCTCAAAATGGCTAAATCGGTAAGAGCGTTCGTCCATTAATTCAAAGGTATGTCCGAATCCCGGCTCCGACTTTGTGCAGACTGTTGTTGTGTTCATGGGCAAGTGCATTACAAATATAACCCATGATATTACTGTTTAACCTCTTAAGCCAAGTGCATTTTCTCCAGTTCAGCTTTAGCCAAATCTAAAATGTTACAACCTGTAGCCCAGAGTAAGTTTCCCAATGAGAAAATAAATGACCTGTTGTAGCAGCAACAGTAGAAGGCAACTCTTTATCTAACATCATGCTACGGACCTATTAATTTTACACACAAGTTGCAAACTCAATTCATTTCTTACCCATTTATTTATAGATTTGTATCTTAAAATTCTTTCCTTACAATTGTATTCACACATTCTCTCTGTTTAGCTTCGGCACCAACTGGAGGTAAACCAGAGGCCGTCAAGTTAGCATTAGCCACGCGCGACTTCAAAACGACCGCCATGGACACACGAGTCATACACAGCTAAAACATCCAAAAATAAATACTTTACAAAAATAATGCAACGCTTTTTTTGTTTGTTTTTTTTACAAAGAGGAGAGATCAGGCTTGTGAGAAGTTGGTCACAAAATCTATACCAACATACAATACGAAACCTGGAAAATGAAAGGAGAAATGGTTCTGGTGTATTTCTCAGTTTGAAACAACACTCACATTCAGATATCAGTCCGTGACAGTGGTTCTCAAGCTGTGGGAGGCGTTCCACAGGTGACACGCAGCAGCAGCAGCAGGCTTCCATCTTGTCTGTCTTAAAACTCTGGTCTGTTCTGAATTTTGCCTGATTTTGTCATTTGACTTCTGAGACATTCATTTCTTTGCTTTTGCCACGCAGCAACACGATGACATCACTGGCTTGTGGTTCGCATAACTGTGATGTACTTCTCTTATTCACGCCACAACAATTCTTTTCGCCAAGATCCATGATGCTGCAAAAAGGGAAGAACTGATCTATGACAAATATGGACATGATTTAAATTCCTTAAACAATAATTTTCCCTTTTTCAGAAATCCCTTTATCACAATAGCACAATCTGAGCTGCAACGCGTGACATATTTAGTAGTTCCTATCTCCATTCCATGTGTTTATACAGTTGAAATATAGTCCCAAATGTTCGTTACGTCCCAGTCCATGTACAAAGTCTTTTAACATTAACCTCTACTTGTGCTCCTCGAGGGAAAGTCTAAAATTCTCTGGCTTCTTCAAACTGTTTATAGTAGTCCTCATCCTGTGGGTTTTCGGGACACTTCTGCCCGTTGTTCGGAGGTCTTGCCTGGTTGTATCGACTCCAATCGCCTTTGCAAATGATCCACGGCAGGATGTCCACCTTGTAGTGCAGGTCGGCCGAAAACTCTATACTAATGAGGTTAGGAGTGCCCGCCCCCTTGCCGCGCATGATTAGCTTCATATTGTCGTCATAGCAGCAGTGTTGAGCGGCCAAAGTGGTGGACTCTAGTGTCAACATGGACCTGATGCAGTAGCGGGCGGTGGGTTTGTAGATTTCGAGTTTCTCTTTGGGTCCACTGGCGTCTTTCCACCTGAAGTCCTTCCCCGTGGGCGCGTCGTGGACATCGGCCGTGCTGTAGGCCACCTCCGTGGGGTACGAGCAGGGGCAGCTCGGCAGGTCATTGGCCACTTTGCTCATGTATTTCTTCAGGAAGTCGCTCTTGCAGTTCATCCAGCGCTCACAGCTGTCCGTATCTGAAAAGGAGTTAGACAGTTATTATTTAATTTCAAAAAGAGCGGTATTTTGAGCGTCTTTGGTCTGTGTGTCTCAAACTTTTCACTCCAAGGGACATTTTGCAAAAAGTTCGTCTTTTGAGTACAGTAAAAAAACAAAACAATAGATCCGCACAACTCATCAATTTCTTATTGGTGAGCATCACAGTTGTGCAGATTGTTTTTACTCTGTACTGTTTTTTTTATCCAGCTGACTGGTTTAGAGCTGTCTTTCCTCTAAAACTGACTTTTGAGTAAAACTAAATTTAAAACAGGACTATATAAAAGGATTATTCCTGGTCTAAACTAGGTCTAACCAAGAGGTTCTTGGAACCACGAATCTCTGATTGTCCTCCACACCCAATCAGATGAGATGAATTCATGAGTTTAAAACCATGTGTAAACCCACATTTTAGTGGGTGTATTGCTCTGAGTGAGGGAATAGTTATTTAAGTGTCTAACATCATAAAATCAACATCAGAGAATTACACATTTTATGCAGGGAACGCCTGCATATGGCTCAGACCCTGGTTTGAGAACCACTGAACTCATCATAACTAAAGACTTTGCAGACAAGGACTCACTCATCACATATCCATTAAAAAAGTTGACTCAATTATAGAAAGACTAAAGACAGGACTTCCAGTGCCACATAATGTATGTACTGTTGTTGGTGGAGATTATACTCTGCATTGTCACATTCACAAGTAGCAGCCTTACCATTAGGCTATCAGGGCACCATCATGCAGGTTTTAATGTAAATAAAACAAGACTGTCAGACATGAAAGTGAAATAAAGTGCATTTTGTGACGTTAATGCTCGCTGTCATTGGTAAGATTGAGAACAGAGATGCTGGGGGTGTTAGCTGTGGCAGACTCTGTAATAAGCAGCAGGTCAGGCAGGAGGAATGCTAAATGTGTTCAGAAAGTACCAAGGCCAGATGGATGGAGTGCCTTTGACAGAGCAGGCACATGTGAATGAGAGACAGACACTTACCAACTCCAAAGAGCTCTGTGGCATTGAAATCATCTGTTCCTGCCAGCAGACTCACTTCAGTAGCGGCTGTCTTGAAAGCGTCCTCAATACCTGTGGACACATGAGGGCACATAAAAAGATGGTGAGAATGATGAAAGACGCATCAAGATGGAGACTGTAGATTTTTTCCAGACAGGTCAGCCATTTTGAATCGTCTATATCATGAACAATTGGCGAGGTCTGGTCTATATTGGAGTTGGGTGCCATGAATTTACATTTAATCTAGCTCTGAACCACATACTGAAACATGGTGCAGAGAGACCAAATGTTTCAGCCTGATGCAAAAAGACAAAACAAAAAAACTTCAACCAATCAAAGCAAGGTTGAACAGTCTTAACCCCATCTCATTGTTGATAAATGTATAGTAAATACAATTTGACTTAAAGCAGAACTATGTAACTCATGCCCCTGGAGGCCATAAGCATGTTGTGTGTTTTTTTACGCATTAATTGTCCGTAAGAGAGAGGGGTATTGTACATTGTGCCACAACTCAATGACACAATGGAGATCATTTTTTTCACTCAAACTTGGCTGTAAATACTGCGAAAGTGGTGCTAGCCCGCAGTTAGCTTTGCCCGTTAGCCTGTTAGCTTCTTCCTCATGATTCCATCATGCATTGGGTCTTGTATTGCTCCCAGAGGGACGAGGAAAAGAATTTATTAAGGTAAACAAGTTACTTAGTTCTGCTTTATTTACAAGTACTGTATATTAGGAAGCGAGGCTAGTCTTGCGCAAGGACTCACCGGCAGTATACATTGTGGGGTTGAGTTCAGCATTAGAAATCTTCTTTTCTGATTCCATCTAAAGCATGAGTGGACAAACTGTAGGGCTGGAGGGAGCACATGGGCACTGTCTAGCAGCCCTTCAGTCTGGCTCTAAAACTAAACCAAACCTGGCCAACACACTCCCAATGAACTCTAAAACCAAACTTTGATGTATTGGCAAAAAAAAAGTATAAACGTTTTTTTGAGAAGTGCACTCAAACCGCAAAATTGCTCATGAAAAATCAATTTCATCCAGGAGTTCTGCCAATAATGGTTTCGCATCACAGTCTACAGTATTGCGATGTCCTACCTGGGCAGTTGGGCATATCACAGGTCCTGGACTCTGTGGCAGTGCAGGCGTATCCACACGACCTGGTCCTCTTCTGGTTCCCGTTGCCACACGTGACGCTGCAGCTGGACCAGCCGCTCCAGTCGCCCTCTCCATCCATGTAGTCTGCGGCAGAGGGAGAGAAACAGATCTGAGCCCCGGTGCGCGCCACATGCCGGACCCTCACAGGCCTGCGAGCATTCCTTGCTAATAATCTGTGGGGGTGGGACCTGAAAGGCCGAGAAGCTTAGGGTTTTGACTTTGACCTTTTAAGAGAAGAAAGCGCATCTGGAAAAGCACACTATTGATCATAGAGGATAGTTTTTATGATGTGGGTTGTATTGAGCTACATTACTCTGTTACGTTTTCTTACATTATGCCTCTCCCCATCACAAGGTAGGATTTATACAGTTAAAATTCCAATTCCAAGTTGTACACATTTCAATTTTTGGGGACGCAAACAGGCACTGGACAGCGCTCTATCCGTGATCCAGTGTTTGGCAAATAGGAAGTGAAATGGCAAGAAATCCTCCAGCTCCTCCAATTATCCCTGAGCAGATCTTCTATGATGGGAATACATGGAAACGGTGAGCTTAGGCTTCAACCACTTCACTGCATCGATGTTATCCCCACCGCACGCTAACACACGCCGCTAACACATCTTGAAAGCAGCTCTCCATCAATGAGCAGAATGAATGTGGGCATGTTGGGATGGAAGTATTTCTGGCCATGCTCCAAACCGTTCCTATACGCCCCCCCGCTGCCATCTGCCCCTCATTATGAGCGCTTTGTATGAATACTGCCCAGATAGATGCATAGAAAGCCTGGTTCCTGTCTTCTTATAATTCACTTGGTGCAACAAGTGGTAGTGTGGCTGATGCTCATGATACTGACCAGATTTTGCAATGCAATTCACCCACACCTTCGGGGCACATTAGCATTTTCTGTTTTGCGTACTTAAGTAGCATTCAGATTTATTTCTGCATATTCAACTATTTCAAGCCTTTCATCAGCAGAGAGATCCTTTTTCTTTCCCTTATTGCTTGAAAATAGTGGTCTGCTCAATAATGTGGAACGTCCTTTTTCAGTAGTTTTTCCCTTAACTGGGCTTACCTGACAACTAATCATCCCATGTCTCTGAGATTGATGTCAGTGATTGAAAGAGCCCTGAGACACAATACCATCCATGAGTTTCATTGAAGAACTTTTTTGACCTTTATGACACTGAAATATCATTTGTATAATCATTTGGAATGCAGTGTACAAACTTCACACTGACAGCTATTGGACCTTCTTTTTATAGGCAGCACACAGACTATCTTACACTTTTGGCTACTCTGCCCATCTTTCTGGGAACAGATATCCTCTGTGCTAGATGACCCACACCGCTTGCCCACAATTATAATCATTAGGTTAAAAACCATGACACTAATGAAGATAAAACATTTCCCTGTCCATTGGAGTGGGATGAAATGAAGTATGAAGGAGTCGACCGCAGCGATAAGCCAGAAACATTAAACATGGGGCTATGGTTTGGACCTAAAAAGGCTTTGTCAGACCGCTGTAGTACAAGTGCAAGTGGATAAAGTGTCATTTTCCACAGCGCGTGCATTCCTGTTGAACCATGTTGGTTTGGGCATGCTCCGACACGGGACGGACGAATACTGTACGAGTGTGATGGGAGTGAATTCTTGCGCAGCTGATTTATCTTTTGGGTTACCGTTGTGGGAGTCGTGTGGCGGAACAAGTCAGCTTCTAGCCCCTGATCCCGCTGGTTTAACTTTGATGTCGAGATGTGTTGTAAGTGTGTCACGTTGCCGGTCTGTTCCACATCGGAATCCAGCTCATAAAAGAGTGTTAAAGGCTTCAGTAAGAGTACTCGCCTGGGACCACTGCACTTATTATGGTGACAGCTTAAATCAGCAAATCGGAAAATTACAGATTCCTCATCGGACTACGGGCATCTGTCGGATCCCTGTGGACCAGCTCTAAAAGCATATGGCTAAAAGGCCAAGTTGACCTGTCTGTTTTTTAAACCCAGTGAATGTAACTTATGTTTACTTTATTTTAGTAGTTTTGCTGTTTTGTTTGCAAGGCTTGAAGACTGAATTTCGCACTTAGCTAAAGACAGGCAAACACCTGGACAAAGATGGCCTAAATCCAACTTATACCAATGATGACGCCTTATGTTTCTTCTCACCATATTCACTCTGAGCCTTGGCCCTGCTGCCTCCTCTTCGGTCCCAGTCTGGGGGTGGCCTGAGGAAGTTGCTGTCTTCAGATTTGGTCCTGTGCTCCTCTGTCTGGTGAGTGTTGGAGGACGGAGAGGAGTGGGGCCACCAGTTCCTCCAGTTTGGAGAAGCCCAGCTGGGTTTGGTTTCTTTACGGAGACCTTTCTCTTGCTCATGGCCTTCCAATCCATCCACAACTTCTATCGTTACCTGTAGGACAATATAAAGCATTGCCATATTCAATACTAATATCCATAAGACAATTAAAACACATATTATCATATTATGTTTGGTTGCAGGGTTAGTGTTTTGTGCATTCCCAATGTGTGTCACAATAAGTTCAACGACCCCTCCTATTAGCTTTTTCTTTTATGTAAAGAGCTCAACGTCAGTCTATGACAAAAATAGAATTTGTATCATGTTTCAAAATACAAAGCAAAAACTCATACTTTGATTCTGTTATTACTAGTGGTGATGCATTGGGAGGTCACAAAATAACATTGTTTCTTTGACATCTGTGTCAATATTTTCTCTACTTTTCCTCTTAAACTATTATTTAAAATATATTCCTTAGACTGCAGGATCACAAATTAAATTTTTAACAAAACTATCACAACACAATTTGATACATTTATCCCGTGACGGCCTGAAAAATGCTGAAGACCCCAGCCTGGACAGGAGATATTAGCTGTTTAGGTACCAATAAACTGATAAAACTGAAGCCATTTTTAGTCTTCATTTTCTCCTGGCTCTTTACTCGGACAATCCTTATTCTTCCTCAGAAAGCTCTATATTTTTGATTCTTTCAATTTCTCACATGACGCAAACCCATGTAGTCACATTATCAGTGCCCGATCCCCAGAACTCGCCCCTCTCTCCCTCTGTCTCTCCCGTTCGCCCTAACACATGTGCCTCCCAGATGAGAGGGGACCACCGCCGCCCCTGCTCCCCTGCCCCTCCGCCACCCTCTCTCTCCACCTAAACACGGAGTTCAAAGGGCTCCGTGGCCTCCTCCAGACCATGAAAGCCAGATGAATCCCAGGATCAAAGACAGCCCCCACCGCACCGCCCTGTCCCTCCACAGCCTCACGCCCCTGCTCGATTGGTTACCCAGCTCTCTTCCCACATCTTGAGGCCTCGAGATGGCGAGTGCACTTTTTTTGTGTGTCCGTGCTGGGATTTAGGGCTGATGCCTTCAGATATGGTAAGGAGGCCCTTTCGCTGGATTAGACAGGGAGATGATTTAAACGCATCTGCGCAGTGAAGGGAGCATTAACATAAGTGCGAGTGTTAGTCAATGCCTTTCAACTGGCATTATGATGGACCTCTCTGTTTAATATGAGGCAGGGGAGGCAGAGTGTGACTATGTGCAGCATCTATCCTCTTCCTGCTTTCTGTACGGGCTTCCTTCCTAATGTGTGCTTAAGCAGCCATGTCTTACAAGCAACAGCGGAATCAGCATCAAACGCGCTTCTAATACTCGGAAACTACACGATAAAGCTGTTTTCGCATTGGGTCATCGAAGTAAAGCATTGGAAAAGGACCTAATGTAATTAAATCTAGTGTTGGTCTACCCATTAGTCAAAGCAAAGCAGCAACATTTACAAGGAGAAAAATATATCAACATCATCTTTCCCTTTGGCATTCTTTAACTTCACGCCTTACTTTGCCATCAGTCATCTCCGCCTGTTTCCCCTTCTTTACCATCACCAATGCACTCGTACTAGCTTTATTGTTTTGCTGATGTTCACTAGCAGCTATGGTTCAAAGTATCTCCTTTCAATTTGTAAGCTTTACTACTAACAGTACATTTTGCTTCTTTGCCTGTCTCTGACATACCTGAATGTTTGGATTCTGCCCGTTGATGTCGGCCTTGGAGAGGTCGGGGAAGTTATGCAGATCCAAGAGGAAAGCTCCAGGGCTGTCTCGGTGCAGGCCTCCTCCAGTGCCTTGTGCCCAGGGCAGGGTGGCGGGACGATGGGACAGGCGGTGTCCTGGGCCAGACCTGCGCCCCTCAGACTCCAGCTGACCAGAGGAGCTTCTCTTTGCATTGATGTTATTCTGTTAGAGGATTAAAGGGAATCATATGAACAAGGTAGACAGATAACCTACCATTTAGAATCAAAATGACAGATATGGTGTGTTCACTGCTCCTTAGCCACAATGCAGACTTGAAACTGCAATACCGTGATTTCAACAGTCAACTTTCAGATTGTAAATAATCAATCATTGCATTCACTGCGAGTAGCTAAACATGGCAGTAACTGAAGAATTGTATATTCCTGGGTTCGCCTTTTGTTGACTGTGCAACTATGGCTTTGTAGCGATCATGGACCAAAGCGTAAAACAGGGCACGCTTCTTACTTGGGGCGTCTGTCTGCGCAGACCAGAATGACTGCATGCAGCCTGTACTTACGCCAATGTCACAGCTACACCGTATATTTTTCCATTTTTAACTGACAGTGTGCCTCTATAGCTGTTTATAGCTCACACTGGGGCAGCCTGGTCAAAAAAAAAGAATGGGAGACCAATGCTTTTCTTGCACTTACACAGAAACCTACGTACATAGTACATAGTGAAATAATTATGCCTCTTTACTTGTAGACAGAAAAACATTTGGTCTGTTGACGGGGGTTGTAAGTTCAGCAAAATGAACAGCGACAGTACACGGCGTATGTCCCCCGTCAAACATATGCGGAGACGAAACAATTGCTTCTCAAATGGACAGACGGGCCAAAGTAGTCAGCAATCTTGTGTTCTGGTGGTGGCAGCGGAGAGATCAAAGATAGTCATCAATCACCGCTCTTGTTTTCTTTTCCGTGTCCCGTTTCTGCTCCTCGGTGTCTCTGTGGTGAGCCGAGGCGGAGAGAATGGCAGCGGGGCAGGACGCTGCGGTGGCTGCGGTGCCACAATAGCCCCCAATGGAGCGCTTTGAGTCCAGCCAAGGTCAGAGGTGGGGAGTAATGGTCATCAATTTACTCTGTTGCTTTACCTTAAGGGACATTTTGAAAGTGGCCAAGGCAAGTTTTATGTTTACTATTATATACCTTACTATATTTACCTCAGTGCTTGCAGATTGTGTTTAACCTGTTCCCAGCTCGATCTTTGGGTGCACAAAGAGCAAAGGCATCTACACATAAGACTTACCGTGTCAAAACAGTAATGAAACTCATCAAGCTCAGACTGACTTTGGGGAGTTTCTTGGTTAGAAGCTACAGGTTGGAGACTCCTGCCTCAAATGGAACAAAGGAACTCCGTGGCCACCATTTCCTATTCTGAGTAAATGCTGTGCCATGAATCAGCGAGGCCCAGTGTGATCACACAATTGAGAGCAACGAGTTCCAAACGCACAGCACATGTCTTAATGCTAGCTACTGCCATAATTGCACTAATTATATAATTGCCTGTAATTTGAAGGCAAAAGATAGCTCTTCTGTGTGTTGCCTCCAGCCGCCAAATAAAAAGGGAGCATTTAGTCTTTATTATTATCATTTTTTATGGGCTTCTTAGGAAATCATCAAACTTGGGAACCAGTTTTGAAAGCTCTGTCGACAATTGAAGCCGAGCAGCTCATTATGGTTATAGAGACCTGTAAGCTTTTGCCAGCGAATTAGTTATTGACCCATTATGAAAACATCAGAGGATTCTCTATGGGTTTATCATAAGTACTTGAGTCTCAAGATGGCCATCCGATAACCCTGCCTTTCAAGTGCACATACTCTGTAAAGCCACTCCAAGGGATGGTGAAATAACACAAAAAAACTAAGAATCAATCACACACCTATGGCAAATATAATAGGAATCTACTTTCATCTCTTTATCAAAAGGAAATTACTCATGGGCCACACACGCGGCTTTGATCCGGTTGAGTTTTATGATGCTGATTGAAATTTAGATGCAGAGCCAGAAAACACTTAACAAGTGCAATGCACCGTCCACGGCCACTGAAAAGAAATAGTCTTGTGTTGCTGCAAGATGCGTGTCCTCAAAGTTAAGCCATCTTATGCAAACATTCAAAAGTGTAGATAAGGAAAAGGCCACTGGCACAGCACACATGTTTTATTGAATAAGCCAGACTTATTTGAACTCATAGACTAAACATTAATCCCTCAGTATTTAGTGTAATCGCTTTCTTACCGTGTTACGCATGTACTGCAAGTCGGTTGGTGCGGTTTTGACAAAACATTGGTTCATTTTGAGGACAAAATGTAAAAGCTGACTGTAATAAACTCTATATGCATCATTGTTTACTGTGTGTCTATCCTTGCCATGCCATATGTTGATGCTTTGCTTTTTCTCTCTTTGTTTATTTACCGCTCAGCTATATACAGAAGCTTTCATTTTCCGATTTCCGAACCAGTGACATTCCATAAACATTTTTATGTTACACTTTCCTCTGGCATTTTTTCTTTAATCCATAAAGGCTTTTTCAGGTCAACTATCCACAGAGAAATGGTATAGGAAGCATTTTAGCCTCAAACAAAAACACCCCTGGAATGTAAACACAGCGTTCTCTTTATATTTACAGTTCAACGTAATGAAACTGAATCACTGTCATTCAATCCCAGCTGTCCATCTTTTCCAATCAAGCAATCGTGCCTTAAACCGTTCATATAAATAAGTCTCATTCCACTCATCCTGCCACTTTAACAGTGTAGTGCAATCTTTTATGACCAAATCCCCAGTGTAGCAGCAAAACCATACACCTCCTCAGCCTCTTCATTCCCTCCTCCTCATGATTCTTATGCCCCCGTGGGAAAGAAGTCTTTCCCTTTATTGCACTTCTACCTGCCCAAGTTCAAACACACACACAGATACTTTATTATATCTTAATGTGTTATATTTTTCTCTGGTTGAAATAATAATTGCATTGAACCAATGATTTACTCAGACGGTCACCACAGAGACCAAAGATGAACACATTGACTGTCATGCAGCTTCTCCCTCTCTGTGGATCCCTTTGAGAAGAGCCCGCTCTGACAGTTTCAAAAAGCCGAATCAGCAGTGCTCCTCTTTGAAGGCGTCCTGATTTACAGTCTCTCCCTCCGCCGTGTGAGCGGGTCCTCATCAGGGAGCGGGCTTTAATTTGGAGATCAAAAGTGACACACCATTGCTCCGTTGATGTGGGGCCTCCCAGGATGTCACCCCCCGTCCTGAAGAAGCATCAATGAACAGTGCACATGGCTGCCCCCTCCCTGTCCTGCCTGTGTCTTCCCGCTCCCCCTGTTTCACTCTGTGCTTAAAGGGGCATGACTCCAGTCTGAATTGGGAGCCACTCAGGGGTCCTTCCCCCGGGGAGGCTGCAGGAAATGAAGGCACTGCACATTGTGCCAGATGCTTTTCAACACTACACTTGTGGAGGTGCGAACCGAAACTATCCTTCCTCAGTCACACGCCTCATCCTGTGCCCATGGATATTGTTTATCCACATCAGTGTTTCCCAACCAGGGGCATGGGGACCCCTGAGGGTACTTGAGCACTTAGCAGGTTGTGGAATTATTTCAGATTCTAAAAGATAAGGTGAAAAGTGAAATATTTAAATTTGTGAGTATTTTACTTAACACTCTTGTAAATTCTGCATAATGTGAGTTTAATTGAGCACGTTGTGAAGATACTGGTAGAATTCTGGAGGTATGGGGTACTCGGAGTAAAAATTAACAGCCAAAGGGGTCGACATGACAAAATCAGCACAATGGACCCTTCACTGTAAACCATTAAGGGTGTGACAATATGGGCAATATTCTGATATCACAGTATGTACTTTCTCGTACTGTTTTGAACACTTGCATCTGCAGCTTCTATTGCTTCTTTGGCTGTTTGTCTATCCCTTTTGCAATTTGCCATTGCCTTGACAGTGACCAGTTATTCTCAGGTCCTCTTCATAAAAACACATTTAAAACATAATTCACATAGTATTCTAAAACATATCTGTACAATATTAACCTGTAGGACAATATTTGCTTTTTTCTTTCTTTTCTTTTCTTTTTGTCGACCCGTTTCCTATATTGGACATCACTACAGGGTAAAGAATGGGGAGAGACATTCAGTGAACTGTCAGAGCCGGGATCCCGCCCACAGGGCATTCCTTTCTCTTAAAAAAGCCCCAAAACAAAACATGATAAAGTACTAGTTCTCATCGATATGCCCGTGTGCCCAATGACAGCTCTGAATCCCGTCTTGCTGCAGGTGCAAAGAGCTGCTTCATCCTGTCATTTGTGCCACACTCAAAAGCATCTTAAATATGACACTTTGGGGGGGGGAACAATGCACCCCCCGGGCCATGACAAACCCGGCTGAAAGATGACATCACCCTCTTCTGTGGCAAACCAGTCTAGCACATCCCCACATAGTCAGCGCATTCAGGAGCAAGAAGCCATTCAGCCCCCGTCTCCCCATGGGGCGACGCTGCGCTCTTTCATCAGCGGCCAGAATCCAAGTGTAAATGTTAAATGCATGTTGGTTTTTTTGAATTGTTGTACATCGGTCGGTCAACAGGGACTCCCTTTCTCATTGTGCACGTCCTGTTCAGTGTTGGCATAGGGACAAATATTTGATAAATTCCTGGAATATTTCCTGAGCTTTGCATGCCCCACTATCTGTCCGAACACTGGCCTGCTGTTATAATGATGCACTTTCAGAGTCAGGGGTAATATTATTTCGAGAATAAAGCAACTTAAAGCTAGGCCTCTGTAATCTTGGGAGTTTAATTTGGAAGTAAATGTGACAAGACAGAAACTGAAGTTGCTAAAATTGAGAACTTAATTGGGAACAGAGGTTGACCCAGCCCAATGCTACACTTAGTCTTGATACAGCAATGGTCCTCAAACTGTGGCTACTCTGCAGTTAGTCTGTCTTTAATTTAGAGTTAGTTTTATTCATGTCTTTGACCACCTTTTGGTCTTCCTGGTTTACTTTATTCTTGGTTTAGGACAACTTCAGGCCTCGCATTGTCATAGGCTATCGTTTAATGGTTATCGAAAAGCCCCACATTTTCAAAGGCACTTGGTGTAAAAGGCTTGAGGACCACTGATTTAAAGTTTCACCACAACTAAATGAGGACACACCAAACCACAGAGTACTAAATTTGGCAAACTGAAATCACAATAATCAAGGTCACTCATTTTAAATTTCAACCGGAACAAAACTAAACAGAAACAGACTTTAACCAAACAAGACTTTAGAATATGCGTTGCCCTCTGGTGACTCCTTTGCGCACAAAGCCAGTCTTCAGCAATGCAACTCAAATTATTTTCATTCATTCTTGTCAGAGCCTAATAAAGCCAAACGGAAGGCCCTAATTCCAGTGGGCATGAAAAAACATTTATCACCAGGAGATGAAGAATGAGCCACCAGAGTGTTTCATCCATCCATCCATCCATCCATCCATTTTCTTCCGCTTTATCCGGGGCCGGGTCGCGGGGGCAGCAGTCTTAGCAGAGATGCCCAAACTTCCCGATCCACGCACACCTCCTCCAGCTGTTCGGGGGGACCCCGAGGCGACACCAGGCCAGCTCGGAGACATAGTCCCACCACCGTGCCCTGGGCCTTCCACGAGGCCTTGTCCCACTGAGTGTTTCAATTGTTGCTAAATATACATCAAAGCACCAGATACAAGTTTGCAAATACCAGGCTCAGCTTAACTTTATGGTGAAGAACTTTATGGTGAAGTGGATGGTCAATGGGCAGTTTAACTGCATTAGAGCTGGTGTGGCTGCTGAGCCCAAATACTGCAGGCTTAGTAGGACTTATATGAGTAAACAACCCCAGAAAGTTGAGAATATATTTGCGTTTTGTCCAGTCTAACATCATTTAGATGATTTATCACATAGAAGGTTAGGCTTTGGGACTATATGGTAGTTCCCCAAATCTAATCTGGGCCATATGTGAGTAAAAGCATGTAGTACTAAAAAGCACCAAAGTAGCGTTTTAGTGGGAGCTGAACCATGTCAAAACCTGGATTAAATGATATGCTTAAATTGAAAGCTGCCAGTCTCTTCCAGCTCCTGCTTTGAGTGATGTTCGTAAGAGCTGCGCTCCTGGGGTTCGGCTCTGACCCTTGTCTCATCAACTGAACGCTTGGCTGACAGTGATGAGCATATGATGACAGAGAGCTGCCTGCAGCGAGCATTTAATCCCAACAATAGGGAGGTGTGTCTGGGATGAGGCTGATCTCTGACCTGCCTCTCTTCTCCATCCTCCGCTGAAGGACGGACCGACTGACAGACAGACTGTCTCTAGGGATGAGTAATCAATGAGCACAGCGGCGCACATCTTAGCGCATAAGGCAAGAATAGAGCCTTTGGTTAATGCCTAAGATTATTTTACACACTACTCCTGAAAGAAACTTACCTCTGTCAGAGCTGCGTCCTGGTCTAGGCTCGTCCCGTTCGCCTGTGGCAGCGGGCTGCTCCGCAGGACCGTGATGTGCAGTGTAAGCAGAAGAAGTCCCAGCAGGAGCAACAGTTCCGCCGCCAGACGCACCATCCTTTTGACGCGACCGCTCTTTGGAGCCTCTGTGACCTGCGGGTCTCCCACTCCTCCCGGTGCAGAGACTCCAATCTCCGGATCCGCCGGGGACGAGGAGCCGCAACACCACTTGGGAGCCACCTCGGGGATCAGGAATGCAAATAACGAATGGAAAATGATCGAAGAGGGTTTTTCAAAATTGTGACTTGAGTTAAATCCAGGTTCCTCTCAGAACAGCGTAAACAAGCACTCTATCTCTCTATGGAGTTTCATTTAGATTTAATTGAAAAAAATAAATAATAATAAACAAAGTTTTTCTTTTCAGTCCGGTGCGCTGCTCTTCACTTCACGCTCTTGTTGCGCGTAAAACTTGGAGCCGTGTTCCCCCTTGTTGTCCCCGCCACATTCTCACTGTCTGAAGTTCTTCAAGTCCACTTTACGACGTTTTCTCTCCTCATTCTGTGTCAAGCACCTCCGGAACCTTGTGTCAAAAGTTAACCTTCCCTTGGAGACTTCTTGCGGAGACTCTTTCATGCACAGATCATATCCATTTCTACTTTCGAAAGTTCATTGATAACATATCTTCAAACGGTGTATAGTCGGTTCGCTGGAGAAAACAAGTCAAGCCAAATCAAAAGTAGAACCCACTGAGACACACGCTGTTCCTGTTGTGCGCTTTAGTGGTGGTTTTATACCACACGCCCCTGCGCACGCTCCCTCCCCCTCGTTAACTCTTTCGCCCTCAAAGCGTCCCACACAAACCAAATCCGGAGACACCAAAGTTTTTTTTTTTTTTTTTTTCGGAACCGCGTGGACTTGTGGTTCAAACTGCGATCCAAACGCGCCAAATGAAATGCCAAATTACGCATGGAATTGCTGAGCTAATCTTTTGAACATTTTGCGGGGAATGCTTGAAATCTCCTTTCGCAGTCCTGAAGTAACCTTGGTGGTCCCCGGAGGCGCAGTGGCGCACAGGCGCGTCGCGGAGGCAAGAGTCCTCTCGCCTCTGTTCCTGTGTACACAACAGCAGCGGCTCGCGTTACAGTGTTTGTGTGTGATTTAAAAGCGCTGTAACACTTCACTTGAACAAGACAAACGGTGACTGTAATGTGCTTAAACCGTTTATTGTGCGCTTCAAAGGACTCATTGTGTCAAGTCAAGGAGAGTCAGTTTAACAGATATGCGTCACTTAAAGGTTGGATATCGCTCTCAAAGTTGATACACACTTCAGTAATCGTGAAGCGTAATTATGATAAACTGGTTCAAGGATGTTACTGTCCCGGATTATTACTATGTTTTTAAGTTAATGTTTTACCTCCTTCATCAACATCATGACACTAAGTGATTCAATAATCCAATAAACTCATAGAGCTGCTTCTTCTGTATAAAGTGTCAGCCACAGTGATTCTCAAAACAGTAATCCCTGTTTTGCACAGACCCATCGGCAAGCACAAAATAATGTTCCAACTAGACAAACTCTGCCATATTTGGAGGATAATTAAAGTAAATCAATTCCCCACACGCTGCCGTGTGCTGGGCCCCGGGCAGCACAGAGTGGGACAAGAACAGACTGAACAAGCTGGTCAGGAGGGCCAGCTCCGTCCTGGGCTGTCCCTTAAGGTGAGGGACAGGAGGGTGTTAGCCAAGATCACCTCATCATGGACAACATTTCCCACCCACTGCAGGGGACTGTAGAGGAGCTGAGCAGCTCTTTCAGTGGAAGACTGAGGCACCCTCAGTGCAAGACGGAGCGCTACCGCAGGGCCATCATCCCCACAGCTGACTGACTGTATAACACTACTGTAAAGTAACTCACGTGCAATAACCCCTTTGCAAAATGACGTGCAATAATTTCTGTGTCAGCGCCAACCTGCACTAGGACTGTAAACTTTGCACTGCCGATGTTGACCTTGATATTGTACTTTTTATAGTCTGTTCTACTTTTTATTTTATTTTATTCTTGTTTATATTTCTGCCCCTTAAGATTTTTGCTTTTACTCATTGTAAATAAGATACCTCTTTTAACTATTTGCACATTTCCTGTCTATTTTGCACACCCTGAGTGATCTTATTGAATGCCGAATGTAACAAGTGAATTTCTCCATTGTGAGATAAATAAAGGATTAGCTTATCTTATCATAATTCAACCTACTTTGGTCTTCTTTTATCTGATGCTTTGGGTCCCAACCTCAAGATTTGGAATCACTGCTATTCAGCACACACAGTGTATTCAAATAACAACTGCTTAGAAATGAAGAAATGATTAACTATCGAAATCTTTTGTTACCGTTCTCCTCCTTAGTCCGCACACTAAAAAGCTGTCATAACCATGCAAATCTGTCCTTTGTCTGCTCCACTTCAAAAATCCCTTTGCACAGAATCAAACAATCTCTTCTGTAAATGGAAAACAGAGAGCGGCGAGAATGGCCCGCTTGCTTTGAATGCAGTGGTGTACATCAAAGGTCTTAGCAGAGAGAGGATCCCCTTCAGAATAGCAGCTACATGCCATTCCAATAAGTGCGGCGCATTTGGATCTGCAGTTCAAAAGAGGCTGGTGCGGCCAGGTCTCCGGGGCCTCGCCACCGGTAGTCTGGCTGCACAGATGTTTCGAATGCCAGCTTGCACCATTTGCCACTTCTGCTGAGGTGGAGGGCAGCTGGGAGTGACTGAGGCAGCTCTGGTACAGGAGACATGTGCTGCCCACCTTGTGTTCAGTCAACCTTTATTACACACCCAGAGTCATATAGATGTGTTTAGGAAGGGCTGCAGATACTTTCATATGTGGAAACTTCTACATGTTTTACTTCATTTCGTTTCATTCAATGTTTCAGAACATGTGTGTGAGTTCACATCATTCCTTCATTTCACACATAATATTTCAAAGTAACAATACTCGTTCTATTACCCAAAGAAGAAGGTCCTGGGCTCAAAATTCAGATCCTCAAGTTTCTCTAATGTTTTCAGTGTCTTTTGGCCTCCCACAGCCACCAAAACATGTACCATATTCTCTGGACAATAAGTCGCACTTTTGGTTTGGCTGGGGGTGCGACTTATACTCAGGTGCGACTTATATATAATGTTTGTTATTTTGACACTGACAGCCGCTAGATGGCGCTCTAGCTAGGCTTGTGTGCCAGTATCTGCTACTCCTAGACGGTTGTACAATGACAAATAAAGCACTTACTTACTGTACCACTGAAAATATAAAAAAAAAAACATATAGTTGCTCAAAGGTTGCTCTTACTAAAAAATAAAAAGAAGCTAATTGCAGGCTAAAAGCTATATGGCCACAGCAAGAAAAAAGAGTTCGCAAATGGGTGCTTGAACAACGTGATGCCGGGAGAGGCTTGTCAACGGTGTAGTTACGCCTCCATGCCCAGGTAGTTACCAAGGCTGGTGCGACTTATACCCCATAGCAACTTCCGAACACACTTGAAAGTCAGCTGGACTACGATGTTTAAATAGAGGTAAATGACCCCGACCCCACAAAAAAAAAGAACAAAAATGTTTTTGCTCATACTGTTGGTAAATGTATTAGAACCTAGTGTAGCATGTTGAGAGTTAACACCTACTTTTGTATTGAGTATTGACACTTAGTTGGCCTCCTCATCACCTGCATTCCTTATACCAGTAATGCTTTCCTAATAAAAAAGACAGTTTGGCTATGACTTGTCCTTCATTTTCCCTGAGTAACAGTGTGAGAAATCTCCCTGTCTGTCTCCTGCACTGTACAAGCCCAAAGCAGCTCATTGGTCCAAAATGAATCCCAGACCTGCACAGGACCTCGGCAGCAGATCCGAGGCCACCTTCTCGCATCACGTCCAAACCTCTCTCTGGAACACGACACTGGGATGACATCACAGAGCGAGGATTAGAGACGTCCCGTATTGTTGCCGAGATAGGAGCCAGATGTGGATATTTATTTACAGATCAAAGAAGTGATCCCTTACACAACAGACAGCTGATATGGGCCCCTTTTTCTACATATTCTGCCCTCTTTGTCCTATTGCAAAGACACAGTTGAGAGAAAGTGTAAGCTGTTTTATGGGCTGATAAATTTAAGTTAGAAGAGAGTATACACTCACCTGTTTGTTTCGATATCTCACATAAATACTTAAAGGGCCCTATACCTGCTTTTTCTAGAATGATCTACATTATCTTATTATCTGCCTCATCTACATTTTCATACACAAAGTGATTCCTTCTACAACATACTGTATATAGGGTCTTTTTTTTAGTTGATTTGTCTTTCACATTTCATTTTGTTGCAATCTAGAGGTCACTAGGCTGCTGAAGGAGGATGAAAACACAGAAACACGGCAACAAAACAAGTGCCAACACGGATCAGCTACGTAAAACGCATTCATCATCCCATCTTTAATCCTTCCTGTGTTAATCAAATCATTATCCCATACCTCTAGAATTTGGAGGAGCGCTAATTGCTAGGTTAGGTTTCTGTTGGCTCAGGTGTCTGCATACTCCGCATGCTTATCTGGCTCTCTGTGTCTGTCTGCGAACAGGAGGCAGAGGACTTAAAAGCACCAACAAATTATTAAACCTTAACCACAAAACAGGCCACAACAGACAGTGATTTAGTCAGCGAGGTAATTGCACCGCTGTATATTGTATTTGTCGAGGCTATACTTGATATGTCGATGATGAATAGGGAGTCAGTATGAGAGGAGAGTTTATTAGTCAAGCCTTTTGCGCATTAAAATACATTAGCAAAACTATTTACATTTTAAACATGTTGTCACAGTCCGATCAGTCTTTACATGTAAGAAAAGTTCATTTAGTCGGGCTGCAACGACAAAACAGACGAATTGTGATTATTTGACAGTTTATCTTTGGCTTGATTATAAAAAAAAAGACAAGTTCGCCATGGCAACAGGTGGCCCACAGTGATGGGTTTTGGACACACTCTTCTACATGTGCTGTTGATGAAACTGAGATGGACTCGTGCGGCTGAGCTGTTTGTTTCAGCTGGACCTGACATTTACAAACCGGTCTGTGAATTCTCATGCGTAGTTTTATCTGTTGATTGAATAAGTCTCTCATTGAAGCTGTTGAAATTTAACTCCAGTCCAAGATGTGCAATTATAGATACAAACGGCGTCTCTGTAATCGCCCATATATGGCCATGTTTGAAGACAAAATATTTTAACAAACGCTGAAATATGATTAGAGTTTTTCACTTAACAAAGATACAAAGACGTGGGGAGGAGCAAAGTGGTTCAACAGCCCATAAATACATAAATAACAGAGAATGCTAGCTTGATGCTTCATGTTTGCATCGGGCTGATGCTAACGGTTAGCTAACGCTAGCTACAACTGCCGTTTTTTCTCTTCCACTGAACAATCTGCTGTGAGAAAATATCCATATGGGCTCGATTTACACTATACTTTATTTATGTGTGATAAATAAGTTCATATTCCACCAGAAAAATGGCTAAAAGAGTGGAAAATTGTGTTTCTCTTAAGATTCTATTTCCCCCCTCAGCAAAGCCACGCCCCCTTCTATTACGCAATGCCATCTGTATCTAAATTTTTCTACATGTCTACAACCGGCACATTTTCTCCTGTTTGGCATCACCCAAATCTAAAAGCTTCTTGAAAAAAGTGTCAAAATAGCAACAAAAACAGGGATGTTATCAAGACAAACATTTGACAAAAAAGCAACAAAAGGCTAACAAAAACTGGCCCAAAAATCAACAATTCATTAAACAAAAAAGTGACTTAAGAGCAACAAAAAGGTGACAAAAATGGATGAAAAAAGTGACAAAAACCACGACTAAGAAGCAACAAAAAAACAAAAACAAATAAAAAACAAATTTATAACTAAAGCCGAACTGGAGAAAATGTGTTTGGTTAAAGTGGGTAAGAGGTTAAATAACACCAATTAATGTCACTTTTTATCCCATGGTCATTGTTATTTATTCTACAATATGTAATTTGAAGCTGTAAAAATTCTATAGAATACAATGAAATATTATTATTGCGGGCCCCACCGAGGAATCTTGGAATCAGCTATGTGCTAACTACTGACTATTTTACGAAGAATGAAAGAATGAAATGAATGAAAACGCTAAATACTTGAAAATATGGCAAAATTATTCTATACATTATCAGGTTCAATTTAACTTTGTGTGTTTAATGTCCATGAGTTAGCCGGCACCGTTTTTCCATACTGAGATATGTTCTTACCTGAGCTTAGACAAGTTGCCTCTCCTCCTCTCCTCTATGGGGCCAAGGAGAGGCTAAATGCAAACAACATCTTTGGTCTTTTTGCATGACTGAGCGCACGCACAAAGACCAGACAGGTGCACATCAACTTGTCTAAGCTCAGGTAAGAACATATCTCAGTATGGCCTGTTCCATTAATATTTTAATTTTTTGACAAATTTATGCTAAAAATGAATGGGATTATTTACGTCTGGACTCACATGACCTGATTTGACAAATTTATGCTAAAAATGAATGGGATTATTTACGTCTGGACTCACATGACCGGAAGTGGGTGGGGCAGTGTGTGGTGGTAGTGGTGGCTCACTACTTTGAAACAGTACAAAAATGGTAAATACATATGTGATATATATTATATTTACTCTATTTTGATATAGCAATAATTGATCTTTATTCACTCTTTAGACATTGATTCACCTGAGACTGTTACAAAAAATAGTGTTATAAAAACAATGCAAACTCAAGTTTTTGCTTCTTTGTTGAAATAAATAAATGAAAAACACTAAAAAAGTTAGTAATTTTGTGCAGTGGGTTTATAATGGATAGTTATTATTATTTATTATTCACAGCTCAATTAGTAGAATATTTATTTATTCATTTAAGTTGATTATTTATTCACAGGTAAATCGGTTTTATAAAAAAAAAAGAAAAAAGTGAACATCATATACAACTTGTGCGTCCATTAAATTTTTTGCAAATGCATGTATAGAAAAATAAAGAACACATTTGTCACTCTCTCCTGTTATAAAATAGAGGTAAATCTGCCCCGTTGTGGCTCTCAGCGTCTGTCAGATGCAGCTGCCGAACACGGGCTGGAGAGGCGCACTCTTTGGTTTTGACACAGTGGAGCGAAGGTCAGAGGTTCGTCTCTCATTCTTCGATGTGGAAGACTGTCCTGTCTTCCGAGTCGGGCCGTGGGGCGCGTCTCCGCCGCGAGAACTTCAGACAGAGCAGGTCCCCCACTTCATTCAGATGGTGCAGCACCTGGACACACACAAGCACAATTATGTTTTAGTGATGCCAGAGGAATAAATAATTTTAGCAAATAAAACAGGAAAAACATCTACTTCAAGTTAATTGAGATTTATGATCTATTTTAAAAAGCATTGAGACACCGTTTCTTAATTTACAAATTGCAAAGGTTGTTTTAAAACTCTTTAATTACTTTGTGCAATGTTGTTTCGACAACTGTAGTGCTGTTACAGAACAATGACAGCAAATAGCACAGGTGGTAGAGTAGCCAATATATTTACTCAAGTAAGAATAATGTTACTCTGAAATAATGTTACTCTAGTAAAAGTAAAAAAATTCTAGGAGAAAATGTTACTTGAGTACTGTGAGTAACTGAGTAGCTGTTTAAGCGAAAAAGTCTGATTTATTTTCAATGAAGCCATAAATTGTGTGAAACAAAACATAAAATCATGAGGAAATTGTGATATTTACAAAAGAAATTCAAAGAAAATGGCATGAAAATACAGAAAAACTCAATAATTTTAAAGAAGAAGGTGCACAAGATGATCTACATTTACTTTATGAGTCAAAATGAGGCATTTGCCACTTAAATATTTACTCACAATTGAAAAAGTACCAATTATTTTTACTCAAGTCAGAGTACAAATACATAAAAAGAACCGTATGATAAAACTACTCTAAGAAGTACATGTACTTGAGTAAAAGTAACTGAGAACTACCCGCCTCTGGCAAATAGTAATAGGCAACAAGTAGCAGTTACAGCGTGATAAGAAGTAGCCACAGTTGTGCAGTTGTAGTGGTCTAGGTGAACTTACCTGGTCCAGCATAGCTCTGGTGTGGGCGGCAGACAGACAG
The DNA here is from genome assembly GCF_951799975.1 of Gobius niger. Lineage (NCBI taxonomy): Eukaryota > Metazoa > Chordata > Actinopteri > Gobiiformes > Gobiidae > Gobius > Gobius niger. Next base: position 26,963,448 of record NC_136858.1, read on the forward strand.
AAACGCGCTCTGGCCTCAGTGATGGGAGTCGCAGGGAAACCCACCACCACCACACCGATCTTACGCTCCAGCATCTCCCGTGCGAACGCACTGCACACCACAGAAAACAATCATCTACAACAGCAGTTTGGACGTGTACTCTTGCACTGACACGGAGAGAAATACCAAGGCCAAAGTAAGTTCCAAACACATGTAGTAAAGACCGCAAAGTAAAGAGTATTTACTCTCCAGTCAAACCTGAAAGACCTTTTTGTCATGATTGGAGTCTTCATCGGACTAAACAAGGCCCTAACAATGAGATGTATGTAGTTTAGTAGACATTTTCCCAAGTACAGAAGTTTACTTATATCTAGTCTGCATATTTATAGCAAATATTAAAGCCCGTAAATGGTGGATTCAAACACCAAACTCAATCACAAGATGGTCAAACTTTCTTTTTGCAAAGCTTTGCTTCTTTGTTGCTTATTTTTTATTGTAAATAAGATACCATGGTAACGCTTTATGTTAAGGTGTGCTAGTTAAGTATTAAAAAGCATGAATTAATAGGCCATTAATAATATGCTTGTTAAGTATTAATAAGCTGCTTATTATACTTTTATCCATTTAAATAAAATACTACTAGGCCATTAATCATTTTCTTATGAAGATTAATAGGTTGATCATTCTATTGTAATCAACTACCACGCTAATAGGTCGTGAATAAAATACTTATTCATAGCTGACCCTAACCCTAAAAAGATTACTAATGCTTATTAGCACACCTTAATCTAAAGCAATACCTTTATTTTACACTGCAATAAGTAATCAGAAAATAAAAACATTTTCTTGAAATATACTAACTTTTTTTTTTTTAACAATAAATTCAGAAAAACATCTACAACAATCTTATTTTCAAGTACCTCAAATCAAGGACAAATTTACTTATTTCAAGAGAATTGCACTTATTTCTTGATTTGCAGTGCACTTCTTTTTTTTTTGCACATTTACCTAGTTTCTTCTTTGATTACATTTCCTAACTCTTTGTGTTTCTTGAGAATCTTATCTTATTTCTATGGAATGTATTTCAATAACACACAAAAGATCAACATAAATATTTAAAGGAATAGGCCACCGTTTTTACATACTAAGATATGTTCTTACCTCACTTTAGACGTGTTAATATATCCCCGTTTGGTCTTTGTCCGTGCGCTCTGTCACGCAAACGGAGCACATACGCAGCCTCTCCCACATGTCATATAGCTCCAAAAAAGCAAACGATAGAAGCTACCAAGCTCTTCCACGTGTTCCCTATTTAAATAAAGTTACGTGAAGTGTTTTCATGCGAAGTATATTTACCCAGAAATGTAGCATGTCGATTTTATAAGCAAATAAAAAGGGGGACTATATTGTGAGGCGTAATGATACGAGGAGTAAAACGTCCGCGCAGTAACTCCTAAAGGTTATTGACGGAAGTGAGCGGGGGAAGTCTTTAGGAGTTACTACGCGGACGTTTTACTCCTCGTATCATTACGCCTCACAATATAGTCCCCCTTTTTATTTGCTTATAAAATCGACATGCTACATTTCTGGGTAAATATACTTCGCATGAAAACACTTCACGTAACTTTATTTAAATAGGGAACACGTGGAAGAGCTTGGTAGCTTCTATCGTGAGCTTTTTCGGAGCTATGTGACATGTGGGAGAGGCTGCGTATGTGCTCCGTTTGCGTGACAGAGCGCGCGGACAAAGACCAGACGGGGATATATTAACTCGACTAAAGTGAGCTAAGAACATATCTTAGTATGTAAAAACGGTGGCCTATTCCTTTAAGTAGGGTCAGTGATTTAATTTTATCACCACATTGAGACAAGCTGTTAAAAAAATGTGCTATTTAACTTGAACTAAACAGAGGAATTGTGCGTAAATCATATTTTACACTATGATTTACAAGGTCACACTACCCCAAAAAATGTTAAATATTTAAATGAGATAATAACTTTAGATTTCTTGTATCATCATTTAAATACATAATTATAATTGTTAGGCGGTGACCACACTGACGCTACAACTGACCTACACAAATCCAAGCCAAGCCGCTCAATAGTCCTCAAAAAAAAATCTAAAACCTCACATTTTAACAGCGATTTAGGAGGAAATCGTCGCCATTATATAGCTTGTGGTGCAGATGTTTTGGCCGGTACAACATCAGATTTATAGCATTATTTTTGTGTCCTTATTATCACTGACAACAGTAAATCCAGAAGCTTTTTACTGCGCTGTGGGCTCCTGATGCGGCGATTACTGGCCGAGTCTTGACATTTTACGAACGCGCAGCAATGACACGCTTCAAAAAAAGGGATTGGATTATTATACCTGAGCGTCTTAAACGGGCCCGGTGTTTACATGAGCTGCGCCTAAGTAGTTACAGACGCCCCAGCTGTGAGAGCCCCCCTTGGTGGAAACTTTGCAGTGAGAGTATGGCAGCCATCCATATCGCTGTAATAGCACATGCTCCACTCGCTCGAAATCGTTTGTGACAAAGAGAGGAGGTGTCTTAATAGCTGCAATGTGCTATAAAAGCTCTAGCACTAGTCGTCGGTGGGCAGTGATAAGCTACAATTACTGTATTATTTTCTTTTTTCTCACTTCATTCTTGTGTCTTTTGAAGTAAAAACAATTGAGTACAGTTAACAGCTTCTCCTCGTGTATTCATCTCTCTAATCGTCTATTCTGAACTTTATTTATTTACCTAAAACTAAGTCATTTCCGTGACAACATTTCTGTCTTCTTTACTTTACCTGCCTTTGAAGACCATACAAAAGCAGTTTGTTGGACCTGCAGAATTGGCTGGTCCTGACGGTACTTACACCACTTTGCCGGGCATGTAGAGCAGGATGGGAACCACAGGTGAGTCATCATTTCCATAGATGATGAAGCCCATCTCCTTCAGTCTGGCTCTGAAGTACCTGGTGTTTTCTGCCAGTTGGCGCACCCGTCTGATCCCTGCAATTCAAACAAGATGCACTTGAGCGCAGGGCCGACATTTTTTTTTATTTACACTCTCCCCGACTGGAAAGAGCATCTGTCAGTATAGGCTAATGTAGGGTGCGCTTTTTTTTTTTTTTTGGAAAGCTTCCTTATTTCACTACCTCCATCTGGGCCGTGCTTTCACCATAAACTTTCTCATGATTACAACTCAGCTGCAGCGGCAGATGGCTCAGTTTTGTTTCATCTGACGGCCTGCGTTCAGATGAAGCCAGGCATTTCCGCGAACGGGGATGAAATTTACATTCACAAAAACTAGATACAAGCACTTAGCAATGTGCAACTATGGCAGACGTATTTATTAGACTCAAAATCGAAAGCAGCACCACCAGGCTTCCTAACAATGTTCCTCAGCTGCTTTTTGGCTTGGTCCAGTCTTGGAACATTACTGCGTTTCCCAGTCATTACCTGCGAAAAGATTGGCAGTGCGTTCAGAGGGATGTAAGAGAGCACTTTAAATCCCCTTATCTCTACACAAGGAGAAAAAAGAAACATAACATTTCAAACATCTGCCAAAGAGTGCAGCGCCCATTTTGTAAATCGCTCCTTTCTGCGCTGATAGAGGGCACGCAGGTCAAGAAGCTGCTGCCAGACGCTGGGATTGTGAGTAGGTGAGAGTGCGTGGATGCTGCTGTCTGTCAGAGCTTTCCCCTGTTTCTTGAGCGGCAGCCTCCAGTTCACTTTGGAGTGCGAAATTCAACATAGGAGCAGCTAGGGATAGTCTGGAGAACAGGGGGGAAAAAAACAAATCTTTCACTGGCATTTCCTGCGTGTTTCTCCGGTGTTATGATGGACATGGGAACTTGTGTTTTGAAAAGCTTGCAGCGTTGCTCCCAATGCTCCCCGTTCCTTGCTTGTTTGATAAGACAGGTCAAGACTGATTTCTCCATAACAGCGATTTAACGAGGCTACGTCAGACACTGAGCATGTCTGGTTCAGAGCCAGATGAGAAAGTTACTCATCTCGGCTTTAAACTGCAATTTCCATCAACCATAACATATCAGACTGTACATGCTGTAGCTATTAAGCACTTATCCACAGTAGATACGCTGACGACTTTCTCAGGAACTCACTGACATTTTGACAATGACAAACTATCTCATATAATGTAAATATAAGCCAATGTTATTATGATGTCTGCTGTTGCTCTGAGGAAATTCCTTTTCCTCTTATTACGTCGTACTGCCATGATTTGTACACCCAAATATTGCCTTTAAGCTACAATCCATCATTTCGGCTACATTGACTTACCTCAAAAGTCCTCCCGAGGTGTTTTAAGCAGCACTTAGTGAGTTTTTACTTTGACAAACATTGCCTCAAATCATTAGAATGTGTAGTCTCAATGTCAGCTGAGACATAAAAGCGGACAATGGATGATGCCGACGGTCAGGGTACCAGGCTCACCATTGTATTAGACAAAATGCACATAGGGCATAGACTTTTGAGCCTGATCCTGTTTCGGATTTATGACAAACTAAGCTCCTCAAAAACCGCAGTGACGTGCACCAACTGCGCATTTTCTCAAACTTGGGACGGTGGGCACCGAATGGCGGCCCCTTGTCTAATAAAATGAATTCAAGCCAAGATAACTTGCCCAACGCTTGCTGAAGAAAAGGTTTTCAAAAGGATCCTGACAGGAAAGCGTCCTAACATGTTGCCACCAATTTTGGTGAATTTGCCCAACAACTGGAACAGACCCAGTACAAACGACAACCTTAAAAAACCCTTCTATGATGGAGAACTCTGGCACAACTGAGAGCTTACACAAACACATTCTAAGCCTGGATAATTGCTTACGGTTGTGGGCTAAAGTAACCTACACAGGCAGCAGCAAGTCAAATTTAATGTTTTTAAATACCATTTTAATGCCCCAATAGATACAGACAGCATAGTGTCATAGTGGCTTCGCCGAGGGGGAAAATAGAATCTTTTGGGAAACACAATTTTCCACACTTTTTAGCCATTTTCTGGTGGAATATTAACTTATTTACCACACATAAAAAAGTCAAGTGTAAATCGAGTCCAGATTATTCGGTAGAAGTGAAAAAACAGCAGTCGTAGCATTAGCACGATGCTAACATGATGATTCTCCGTTTTTTTATGTATTTATGGGCTGTTGAACCACTTTGCTCCTCACCATGTCTTTGTATCTTTATTTAGTAGAAAAATATCTTCATAATTCAGCGTTTGTTAAAGTAGTTTTTGAATAATTGAATTATTTTCCCCCTTAACTGTTTCAAACATGACCATATATGGGCCATTCCAGAGATGCCGTCTGTATCTATACCAACATTTTCATGCCACATGCAGATATTCAGTGCATAATTTATTTCTTAAGATTCACGGACATTCGGACACGGACACAAACAGAAGAATAAGGGGAAAAATTTATTTTCAAACACAAAATTTGACCAAAGAAATGTGGACAATTTCTGCCCAAACTACAGCTGAATATGTTTGGATTTTCAACGAATTTATGCAATAATAATAGTTGACCAATGCCATTATTTCCCCACCAAAAAATTTGGATTGATATAATGCCAGAGTTGAATTGAATGCTTTTAACAACTTACGGCCAACATTACTGCACTATTACTTTAATCCCTTTTAATGCTTTTTAATGCCCCGTGGAAACCCTGCTGAAGTTATATGGACAGACAAATTGACCTATTTTGACCATGCAAATCCTTAAAACGCACCTTAAACCTACGTAATGCACAAATGAACAATACTATATCTCTCTTCTCAACAAGTGCATGGATAGTCTCCCTGGAGGTACCGCAGCTGGTTGAAAAATGTCTATGTTCCTGTCCCTCTGTCCGATGTCATTAACGCAGAGACTTCTCAGAGGTTTCCTCACAAGCCACACATGAGAATCATTTCCTCCATGTTGGGGTCACGTGCGCTCATGGGACTGTGTGTGTCCCCTCATCTCTCTCTCTCTCTCTCCAAACCCGGTCCCTCTGTAATTGCTCCCACATTTCAACGCGAGCAGCTGTTTGTCTTCCCCCGCAGGTTTAGTACTTACCTCTATGTTAACATGGAGACTGTCCGCCGAATCTGGTTTGCTATTGTTTCCATAAAAATTACAGCGAGGTGTAAAACTTTTCATAAGCCAGGGATAATATTTGTCCGAGAACAGAACATGACGTTTAATGGCCTTGTGGCGAGCGGCGCTGGGGATTGGAGGTGACGTTTACAAGAAAGAGGCAGAGTGTTGAGGGAAACTAACCTTCGTCGCCCCCGTCTTTTCCCATAATGCACTTCATGGCCCGGATAACCTGCTCAGTGACAGGCGGGGACATGGCGGTGGCGTAGATCGCACTGTGGGAATGTCTGCGTATGTAGTCCACAAGCACCTGCGACAAAAAAAGAGAAGGCAGATTTTCAGTTGTTTGCTAAAGCTTACAGGAAGTTGTTACATCTCCTTGCAAAGTCAAAGCCATTTTTTTTTTTTTTCAAACCTTTTCCGGCTGTTTCCAATGTATGTTTACAGCCTTTATCAACAGCTTTTGGGTTTGAATAAATACTTTGTTTTACATCAGTTTGCCAGTCAAGATCAGGAATGTGTCATCAAAGTGCAATGAATTATGGAAATACTTGCAAAAACCATAAGAATAAAAGGAAGCACAGTTAACTTTGACAAAGAAGAATTTTGATATCCATTTGTGATATAGCTATTAAAAGAGTTGTGCCACAGTTGTTTACTTGGCCTTTTTTGTTTTGGCAGTTGTCACTTTGATTGTTAATGCTCGTTGTAGTAACATGACTGTGACTGTGACATGTGCTGCACTATATAGGGAATAATGTGGCCATTCGGACACAGTCTGTCTTTATTCAGAGGTTGCCGGGGCAATGAGGAGGAAACTATAATATCCTCATTAAGGCATGCAGACTTATTCACAAGTGATTGCTAGGAGACAGTCACCGTCAGTTAAACATGCTATCTTAAAGGCATTGTATTTTCCAGACTATAGGTTGTTCCGGAGTATAAGTTGCACCAGCCTTGGCAATGACCTGGGCATGGAGGTGTAACTACACCGTTGACAAGCCTCTCCCGGCAGCACGTTGTTCAAGCACCCATTTGCAAACTCCTTTCTCTAGCTGTAGCCTGCCATTAACTTTCTTTTTTCTTCAATGCAATATCCTCCACTTTTCGCCAGTGCCTCACAAGTTTCTCGCTCACTCCACTTTTTATTTCTGCAGATACTGGTGCACAAATCTCGAGCGCCTTCGAGCAGCTGTCAGTATGAAAATAACAAAAATGTGAAATCATATATTCTGATATATAAGTCGCACCTGAGTATAAGTTGCACCCCCAGCCAAACTATGAAAAAAAGGGTGACTTATAGTCCGGAAAATACGGTATAAAGTATAATTTATTTCTGTAAATATTTCACAAACATGACCAAATTGTGTCCACAGATATGAGGTAAAAATGTTCAAATTAAATATGGATTTTGTTTCTTTACAATAACAACATTTGCATGATATAAAGGTTGTTGATGTTTTTCTTTTGGTTCTCAAGAAAAAAGAGTAAGTTAGTTGTCCATTTGGAAATGGACATACATTTGCAGACTCTCTCTTCTACTTCCACATTCCAGCACCGGTCCCCAATCAGGTCCTAATTAATGGTAGTGCAGCCTCCAATAGATAAAGCTCATCGACTAAACCCTGGAGGTTCTTAGCTTTCACTAAAAGTGCTTCTACATAAATTACCTTAAGTTTTCTGCTGTTGACCTGTACTTTTCTGATCAACCACTAGAGCATGCTCATGCACAGTCCTCACCTGAGAGTTAATTAAATGGCCTGCTTTTCCCTTGGCTGTGTGACTGTGAAGCTGGTTAATGCTTTGGCCCATCTCCTGCTCCTCGCTGCAGAGCCAGCCTTTTAATATGAAAGGGAAGCGATGCCGAAATGAGCCAGAATCGGGACTGTCACGCTCGTTATTCCAAAATGTCAGAAGCACATTAATTCGCCTGTAGTGGTTGTCAGGAGACGAGAGGACAGGCCGGGCAGGCTGCGGTCCCGGGAGCATGTGTGTGTGTAGCGGGCTGGGACTGTGATGGGCTTCTACTCTCCGGCTCTGCGGTGGCCCCCGGCGGGTGCGAGGTGATGACACGGAGCCGGAGATGCTGTCTGGCCACTGCTTCCACGCGCAGCCATCTGTGCCTGCTGGGGCGGTGGCTGTGGCTGAAGAGATTTCGAGGCAAATGCTCAAACATAGGATAAGAACTCTGAAACAACCGGACAGCTGCTTTCGTTTAGGGCAAAGGATTTACTCCGCTTTTCGGGCCCCGCAGGATTTTTGGTGCGACCAAGATAAACCAGTTAAGGGAATGTGTCCGCAATCTGTCTCGCGTCTGGAAAGCTGGGGTGCGCAGCGACAGTAGAGCCACATCTGAGTCGGAAATTGCAGTTGTATTGGTCAAGATTAGCAAATAGTTTGGGAAACATGGTTGTGTAAGCTCTCTGTTGAACAAGAGTTTTCCATCAATCTGTCATCTGTAAAGGGTTGTTTTATTGTCAAGAATGAGAAAACTTCTCCTGACATCTCACCTGATAAAACCTCTTAAAATGAAAGGTGAATGTCCTTTGAAAGGAAAAAAAAACAGCTTACAATCTTGCTAACCCTGTAGTTTCAACCTCTTTAAATATGTTCTGTAATGAATGAGATTCTTGCATTAGTTTAGAACAAAGTTTTTAAAACTTTTCGGAGCCAAAGCACATTTTTTTTCATTGATAAAATCACGAGGCACACCACCAGCAGAAAATGTTAAAAAATGTACCTCTGTAGCCTATATTCACAAAATAAAGCCACGATGCAACTGTCACACCTGTCGTATCCATGCTTCACTAATTCTCTTGTCTCAAAGAAATTCCGATAAGATAAGATAAGATAAACTTTATTGTCCCATAGGGAAATTTGTCTTTGACTTGCCATGCTGTGGTTGCTGTGGTCAAATTAGCTACCTGCGGCCACTTACTGATATGGAAGAGTATTACATGGTTACTCTGCCGATCACTAGACAGCACAGAGACTTAACAACTGCACATTATTTGCGATTTGTTTTAGAAAAATATCTTTTTAGACCAACTAGGTGAAATAAGATGATTTTCAAAAACACACCAGGCAATATCTCACGGCACACTAGTGTGCTGCGGCACAGTGGTTGAAAAACACTGGTTTAGACAACTGAAGTTACAATGTTCTTAACTAGGGCTGAAACGACTAATCGATTAATCGACGACTAATCGATTTTTTTAAAAAGTCGACAACTATTTTAGTATTCGATTAATCGTTTTCTGGTTCAAACAGACTAAAATGAAGCAAAAATGACATAAAAATGTAGCATTTTTGATGAAAACCTACTTTGATTTTATATTTAGGGTCTGTAGTGTTTTGTACATTGTAAATTTCATTAATAGAGCCTTCAAAAAACATTTCCCTTTAGTTTCCTGAATCAACACATCCTCAAACAGCGCCACTTAAGCTATAATGTGATAAAAAAAAAGAAAAAATCAAATTTTCCTGCACCATTCACAGCCAAGCGATTAATCGATTAATCGTAAAAATGATCGATAGATTAATTGATTACAAAATAATCGTTAGTTGCAGCCCTATTCTTAACCCCTCAACACCCGGCTTAACTGAGCGCATTTTCTCCAGTTTGGCATTACCCAAATTGAAAAAAAAAGTCAAAATAGCGACGGAAACAAGGATGAAAACACAACAAAAAAGAGACAAAAACATGAGGAAAAAAGCCACAAAAAAGCAATTAAAAAGCAACAAAAAAACAAAAACAAAAAAGACAAAAGAGACGAAAACAGGACAAAAACGCTTCAAAATCACAGCGACAGCGTGACAAAAAAAGTTACAATCACTTTTGTAGGTCTTCGCTGTCAAATGAGGCATTACACTGTTGATCTCCAGTCGAGATTTAGGTAAAGCCACAAATCATTATCCCATTACTTGCCAAGAAAATAAAATGCCAATATTTCTTTCCCTCCTCCTTTAATACAATGCAGTGCTAAGTGACAGCTGACATCGCTTCCTCTGGTTTACAGCACTGGCCGCAGTTCGGATGTAGCAAAATGTGTCCAGTGTGCCACAGAGGGAGCCGGGAGCGCAGCCAAAAGCACACACTCGCCGTCACACGTTTCTCCCCCAGCAGCACATGTATTTAATAAGCTCAATTAAATGCCCTCCTTTCCTTTTTGAATTGGGCGAGTGTGCACAGCTTCATATGGACTTCAAGTGAATTAGAAGGAGCTTGAAGTTGCATTTATTGGGCTATTTATTTTGGGTACTCTCATAAAACAGCTATAACATGACTGTTTTCCAGCGCACATCTGCACAGCCTTTTGTCGGTCAACCCGATACCACTTAGTGTCGGATTTGAGAGATTCCACCACAACAACAAATGCGTCGATTTCCAAAAGGGCCTCTCTCCTCATCTCGCTGCCTCGCTCAAGTTTACTGCGCCCAGCTGTCAAACCGTACTTCAAACATTATCATGCTTGTTAAAGGGCATCCTGTTAAATGTGCAGCGCAGTTCCGACGCCTGCCACAAGAAGGGGCTGGACCTCTGCCAACTTTACCTTCTTATTAGGGCAACGCGGGGCTGTGCCAAACATAAGGCCACGGCAGGAAGGGCTCCTCGCTGAATGCTTAACTCAAACAACATGGCCGTTTCCTCTGATGCTTTCTAATCAACTGCAACAAAAGTGGTGTGGTTATGTACTAAAGTGTACTTTTTAATGGAGTAAAGAGAAATTACAAAGCCGTGGAGTCACAACCTGGGAAACATTTGTTGGACACATGAGAAATAGGGTGTGACAGAGTGGCAGTCGTTAAGAACCAAACAACTCTGAGCTGCTCTCCATCCAAATGTGTTACAGGTTTCCCCCCAAAGTGACAAACAGCCTTTTGGAAATAACCTCAATTATGATTAAGCTGATTTTTTGTGTGTGAATGAATTAAAGGTATGACAATGCAAACATATGCTGCTGTTTGACGCAGGACTCAAGTTTCGCAACATAATATCCACAGCTAAGGAAAATCTGTCAAAACTTACATAAATGACATGGACAGAAGGCTCAGAAACTGATTACCAGAGAGAGGCATGTAGTAACTACAGTAGCTCCTCTGCAGCCAGTCGTAAAATGAAATAAGATGTAATCAGTTTAACAAAGCCAAAACAGATAAATCTCCTGAATTAGTGAAGGGCAAAAACTATTAACGTTACAGACTGTGGGCAGCTTTTGTGGCAACAGGAATAATGTAACCTCAGATTGAAAGTAAGAGATGCTATACTTAATGAAATGTCATCCATTTAATTTATTACAGCTAACACAATAAAATAAATAAAGATAAACAGTAAATTGCGCCGTTTTGAAAGATTGCACAGTGTCAGCTAAGCTACATGAGGAGTTGTTGCCGTAGGTTTAAAAACTGCACTTTTTGAGGAGGAAGACGTCGAGCAAAGATCCATCGAGTGCAAGCTGAGCAGTGTGCTTTGGGATTCATTTGCTCTAATCAGCAACACAACTACCACATTTTCCGGACTATAAATCGGGTTTTTTGCATAGATTGGCTGGGGGTGCAACTTTGTATATCAAAATGTTTAATTTCACGTTTGTTATTTTCACGCTGACAGCCACTTGCGTACCAGTATCTGCTACTCCTGTACGGTTGCACAATGACAAATAAAGCACTTAATCACCTACTGTGCCTCTGAAAATGGTAAAAACGGCAAAGTTTGGAGTGAGCAGGGAACTTGTGAGGGACTGGCGAAAAGTCGAGGTTACTCTGAAAACTACTACTGAAATGAAGAAAATAAAAAAAAGGCCGGCATCGCTTTAGATTAAGGTGTGCTCATTAAGTATGCATTAGTATATAATTTTGGAGTTAGGGTAACGGTTAAGGTCCGGGTTAGGTAAAGGGTTGGCTCTGAACAAGTGTATTATTAATGGCCTATTAATGGTATGTTTGCAGATAAAAGTAGATTAAGCAGTGTGTTCATACTTTACAAGCATATTATTAATGCTTATTAATACTTATTAATATTTAACAAGCACAACTTAATATAAAGCGTTACCAAAAAGCTAATCGTGGGCTAAAAGCTAGACGGCCACAGCTAGAGGAACGAGTTTACAAGTGGGTGCTTGAACAACGTGCTACCGGGAGATACTTGAAAATGGTGCAGTTACGCCTCCATGCTCAGGTAGTTGGCAAGGCTGGTGCGACTTATACTGCGGAGCAACTTATAGTCCGGAAAATACAGAAATCTTCCCAATAAATAATCATTCTGTCAGCACTGATTAAAAGGAGTCAAACATCTTTGTCTATCATAAAAGAGTGACATAAGTATATTTTAAATAGTCCATAAAATGGTAAATATTGGCTCACTTAGTCGTAGTCATATTGGCCTGGTGTATGTGCAAAACACAAACCTTTTGAATGTTAGTCAAAAAAATATCCAGTGCTTCAAGATGATTGAGAATTTTTATGTGACGGGTAACCTGTTCCATATAACTTTTGACAGAGACTGGAGCGTTGGCCATTTGAAAATCTTTTTCATGAACTTTTCACAGTCAGTCAGGAGTGAGTCAGGAACCTTTTTGCCTGCGATGTAGCCTCCGGAAGCCCCGAAGCTCTTGGTGAAAGTGCCCATCATGATATCCACGTCTGCGGTGTTCACGTTGAACAGCTCGGTCACGCCTTTGCCCGTCAGCCCCACCGCTCCGATGCTGTGCGCCTCATCCAGGTACAGGTAGGCTTTGTACTTCTTCTTCAGGGCTAAGATCTCCGGCAGGCGCACCACTGAGCCCTCCATACTGAAGAAATGGTCCAGAGAGAGAGCCGTTTATAAGCATATGGACACATTTAAAGGCCTGTTGATATTTCTATTCATATATATTATAGTAAACAGAGTATGTTCTAATGTTGTCCCCTCTTAAAAAAGTGCTGCAATGTTTTGTTGTTGGACAAATCTTGCAGCTTATTTAGTCTGTTCCCTCCTGCTGATGTCATGGAGTGGTGCTTATCAGTGTGTATTTAAAGTCTAGGCAGCTTTATTTGACTTTAAGTGACCTTAAATTGCCTCCACTACAAAATAATACTTTTTATCTCCTAGTTTTTATTTCCAAAGCTTCACTTACTTTTGTGCCAGCAAACAAAGAGTAAAGCACAATTTTCTATAAATGCTAGCGTTCAAGGAAATTACTTGATTGTTTCAGCTCAAATAAAATAATCCCCCCCGCCCCCCCCATTACTTTTTTAATTTCTTGCCAAGTTTGCCCCATTTTCCTCAAACTTTTCCCCATATTTTTTTCTTATACTTGCCCCATTTTTTCCTTCTGTTTTCCCATTCCCCATTTATTCCCTATTTTGTCCAATCAATCAATCAATATCCCCCCCCCCACTTTAACACATTTCTTGACATCAGACACGAACCCGATATTGTAACTTGCAGATCTTCCACACGTTACTGTTCTGTTTTGTGGTTCTAGATGACAAATCAGTATTGAAAAAAGTATAATTGAAGTATTTGTACTGAAAAGATTTAACGGTACCCAGCCCTATGCATGACCTAATTGGGTCTTCTGCTTGGAAATGTCGAAAGAATTGATTGTATTTCACACATTTTTAGGCATTTGATTTCTGATTTGTGTAATAAAATCATCTTCAAAATCATTCAAAACATCCTGAGGGCTAGAGGTTCTATGCTGGAGGCCCGGACTTGGCCCTCGGGCCTGACGTTGCCTGCCCCTGACCTACAGAATGCAGCCTATGTGGAAAGCAGGTAGGCTAAAGGAGATTAAGCTCCAATATCTAAGCATACAAAACAAATGGATCAATCCTCAATCCTCTGCCTCTCCAGTAAAGAAGATGCTGAAAACAATAGTTACCCGATACTAGAAAGAAGAAAGACTCTGTAGTAGAGGTGATTTGAGTGCTGAAAATAGGCACCGCCTCATGACATCAGCAGTGTTTGAGATCTTAATAAGTGAACAAGCTGAATACAATAGATTATGTAACAATGACACAAACCACAATTCTTCGAATGTTTTTCATCTTAACAATTACAAACGATTGAGTAGTGATGAGCTCAGTGTACAACACCTGCACATGTGTGAATGAGCGTTACATAATTTAACACCCACAAACGTAAAAGGGATATTTCCGCTGGCCTCTTTTGTTTTAACTCCCACTTCAGCCCGAACCTCTCCTCCCTCAGATACAGCCCTTTTAAGGCTACAAACAGACAGCATGAGCCGGCGTGGACTTGAGCAATCCCAGACGTACTCGCCCCGCTCCAGCGCAGGACGTCTGCAGCCCAAATGACACAAGACAGGGTTTGACTAGGACCTGTGCACACATCAAAGGCAGGCCCAGGATATAACTAAAGCATGCTTACTCTTTATCCCGGCCTTTTGATGTCAGCAGAGGGCCAGAGAGGGAGCATTAGTTCTCTACAGTGGCCACATGTCTCTAATGCCTGCCATTATTGCCTGATAAAGCAGCTTTAATGGTGCGCAATTAAGCCGTCTCTCAGATGACCAGAACTGGTGTGGAACTAATCATTACATTAATGCTCCCTGATGGCTGTCTTCGGGCTTTTATTCATTTGATGCAGGAGTATAAAAACAGTTTGGTAAACAATGGAGTTGAATGGCTCTGTGTAAGCAAACCTGACCTCATGACATGTGCCGATGGCTGAAATGTATGGTGTGAAACGCAAGTGGCCGTGATGTGAGTGGGAGCGGGGGTGTAGCCAAGTCCATCTCTCTGGCTCCATTTGGCCTTGATTTGGAGCTAATGAGCAGATGGAGCGGGTCACTGTGACTCTGCAGCACTCGCTAACGTGAGACACACATGATACCTTTCCCCTGTATCCGCTCATCAAATGGACCTGACTATTAGCCACATGCACAATTATCAAATGGCAAAGAGGGAAGCGCAGCAAATGAAGCCCATTATGAGCACTGCTGGACACAGGCAGCAGGTTTTGCTCAGGTTTCAAATGATCACTTCTCCCTGGACACAGTCAGTCGGACTAAAGAACCTGATAAAGTGAGAAATATCACCATGTCCAGCTATAGCAGTATTAGGAGCAGTAGTACTAGTAGTATTAGTGTTAGTAGTAGCAGTAGTTAGTAGTATGTGGTATAATGATGGCTGACCTGTAGATACCTTCCACCATGATAAGGATCTTCTTCCAGGGTCTGTGGGTCCGAGGCTGCCCAGAGCAAATTGCCTCTCTAAGCATCTTCTCCAAACTGTGCATGTCTGACACAAACACACAAAAACAATAGAAAGAGGAACTAACAAGGAAGAAACATTTGATACACACTTGTTTTATGGTGCATTATACATATGTAACAGCTTATAAACAATGAGGAATATGTCAATATGCAATTATTTACATACACGTCTCAGTGTACATCAGCTGTACAGGTATGATTAAGTGTGAAGGTATAAGGCAAACAAACATTTTAAGTTGTAGTGCAAAACTCAGTTGTGGTAAAAAAACAAAACAAAAAAACAACAGCCAATATACGCTATATGAGTAGAGTAGCCGTGTCATTCACCAGCAGATGGCAGTGTTGGTCAGCTACATACAGAGTAATGAGAATTACTTAAGGTCTGACAGCAACCAAAGCATTTTGAGTGAAGCTGTCAACACAATTTATCTCCAACAGATAATAAGCTGATAATGACAATGACAGAGAAACAGGTCTAACAACAGACAGCTGGTATAACCAGGTATCATCATATTTCAACTGCTCTGCTGTTAAAGTAGACTTATTAATGCACCTTGTGCTCATTGTGACTTCAATGACAATGACACAAATCAGTAGAGTAAAAACAGCAGAGATGTCTATTATTATGAAGTGCATGACCTTTCGTCATGTGACGTAAAACAGACTGGACTAACGTGTTTCTCTTTTATGTAGCATGAGATGCAGTTGAAGATATGTCTGTTTCGTTGTTCTCGCTATCTGTCCATGTTTCATTGATGCAGCCACGACTAATGTAGCCCTTTTAGTCAATATTTGCTTTGCCTGGATAAAAGCGGTACAGTGGTTTCTGGCGGGGCAGGGAGAGGGAGGGGTCAGTGCGCAGGTGCCTGAGGGCTCTTCTCTCAGACAGACCTGTGGGATCTGCCTGAGGACCCTTAACCCACTCTGCTTGTACCTGTCAGGAGACATTTGCTGCCAGAGGACTGCCTCATTTGTCCTAGCTCCCAAAAGAGCAAAGGCTTCTTCCAATGCAGTCGCTTTGAATGCAAACTAATAACTAAAGCTTAACCATCCCCTTTCCTCTCTGCTGACAGTAAAAGTACTACTGTAACGGTGAACTCAGTGATAGAAGTAAAGCCCTGTTTTGCTGCTGTGCGGCAGATGGAGACAACAAAGTCGTGACTGTAAACTGAACCCACTTCATTAAAGTTTCTAGATTTGCTGGTCTAAACACAGAATGTTAAGTAGGTCTTTCCTCAGGCAAATCCTGCTCCGCACAGAGACAGAGGAGAGGAGAGAGTGCCTCACTGCAGAACAGTAGAGACTGTTCACATGCAAGTTTTAGCCTGGAGAGCAAAGGGCCAGCATCGCCTTTTTTAATTTACTACAGGTTAAACCTAGACGAGAATATGATAAACTGTATGAACAAGACAGTGCTAAAAGGTCAGCACTCTATGTTCGATAAATCAGACTTACTGTTGTGCTTGAACACTCGGATGGTTGCTCCAGACAGTCTGGCTCCCAGGATCAAGGACGTGTGGTTGAGCTCATCGCTCAGTATCAAACAGCCCTGAAATCACAGGTTTAACTGTTTTTAATATTGACTTTAAGAAAGACAGAGCCACTATCAATTGTTATTTTATGAAATATCATGTTCTGAAATCAGCACTGATGCACTGCCACTCAGTTTTGTTGCACTGTATGTCACATAAAGTTAGTAAACAGCCCAATGTAATGACTAATTGGTTTGTCTGGTAAGTATTCGGCTTATATGCAAGAACATTTTGTAATTTGTATGCTAATTTATTCAGTAATTCCAGGAAAATTCCACCTACATTACCATATTTTTCAGCGAAGCTTTAAGCGTTTGACTGTCTTTGTGAGAATGAGAGTGAGTTGACCCTGTCTCAGTGACAAATCCCCTCTCTGCTCGCTCCACCAGCAGCAGCTGTCACTCTCATTTGCCTTTGACTGTGCAGCCAGCGCTGTCTTGGCATCAAACGTCCCTGTGGGATGGAACTGGCAAGGCGCTTTGACCCGAGTCCCTACGGGCGCCGCTGCCAATGGGCTGCTGTATCCCTCCATCTGCATAAAGGAGCCCTAAACAGCAGACCACCCTTTCGTGTCCGATCGAATCAGAGATATTCAGGCTGTGTGTTCCCCTCAGTAACCAGCGGTGGTCCGGGTGAGTCAGAGTGGTCTGTCCACAGGCCAAGGTCTGGTGATCATCCCCTCGAGTGTTGCTCCTGAAGAGACAAGCCTCTTGTCTCTGTGCCCTAAACACGCCCAAAGCCCTGCTCCTCTCGTTACTCTAATGTTTCATGATGAGTTTAATTAATGGGGGTGGGTCGATAGCTGTTCTCAGCTGGATATTAGCTGACTTTTATTCAATGGTTTAGGGCAAATGTACAGAATGAACCGGGCCCTGTTAATTGGATTAATTTGTTGCGTGGTGAGTGTAAATTGTTCCTAAACAAAGAAAAGCAGTCCACTGTATGCGGTTTGTTGTGTTGATGCGTGCACCTTTCCAACAAGTGCAGGGATGTTCATTGAATTAGTGGCGAACCCCATTCCAAAGGTCATAGAGGACTCCACTCCAAGGAAATTGGCCACCAGTTGCTCCAGCTCCTGGTGCAGGCTCAGGTTTGCTGCAACAGAGCAATCAGAAAAGGTGTTTTCATCCAAACAGAACTCTATTCCTCTGGGTTTATGTGCCACTCCATCAGGCTTTCTGTTTTCTTTGTCTGTGGCACCAAATCACACAGTGCCAGCCACTTTAAACCCAGGGCAGATCAGCGTCAGCACAATAGTCTTTGACTTTTATCAAACATGTATTGCTTTATTAAAAATCAAAAGGGGGTCAAATCAAGTCAAATATTTACAAACATCATGTCAATCTGCAAAGCTACCAAACAATACCAACAAAAACCTTGGCATGTCAAAGTTAGTCTTCACAATTTGCTGAATGTCTCTCCCTCACTCTTCAACCTCCTGAACAAACTACACGCTCCAGTCCAAATAATGAAATCAAACAAGGAAAAATAAAGCCTGCAGGCCGAAGAAAAGATTTAAAAAAAAAAATAAACCAGGCAGTCATATTATGCAGACATAAAACTATGCTTTACGACATAACCAGTGACCAGAGACGGGAGATGTAGTATTACAGACAGACCAGAAAATTAGCCCTCTAGTGCTGCTCCATCTACTTTCTATATACTTTACTTTTTCAGTTTAAATAACTTATGCAATATACTTTATAACGTTGATCAAAGTAGTATGTAAATGACCATTTAGTTCAAGCTGCTCTGTCTTTGCTCTCTATTCGGACTAGTGCCAGGTTCAGTCGATGCATTTCCTCCACCACTGCAGTACACAGCCCATGATGCCAGCAACAGCTTTTTTAATCAGGCCGCATTGGCATTTCTCTTTATGGAACATTTCACTTGGATGCGGCTCTATAGGCTAACCTGACCTCAGTATTGATGCGCTAACCTCAACAAGCTGTTCACAGTCCCACTACTCCACAGGTGAGAGGGACTTCAGTGTTTATTCAGTCTTGTACTCAAATGGGAATATCATGCTGACATCTGTAGTATTAGGTCATGTGAGCAGAAGCAGTCAATTTACGAACTACTGGGCTGCCAAATCAACTGCAATTGAATCAAAATCCTAATTTTAATGGTAACAAAAATAGAAACATCTGTAACATAATGTGCTCTGAAAGAAGATATATGTCCACTGAGGTTTCAAAAAATCTGCTAACCTTGAAGTTAAGACCGCTACAAACATATTTCTGAACTTGTGTCAAAAGTGCAGTAATCTGAATCCTGATTTTAAAACATGGATTGCAAATTTAAGTGAAATTGCAATACTTATATGTAATAATCCCCACCAGGTAATTTCCCAAAATCATGCAGCCATATGGATTGAAAAAATAAAATAAAAATCCCACTGTCTGATGGATTACCACCATATTGCTTAAAGTTTAAATCAACGTTTCTGATTTTTTGTTTCCTTTAGTGCAGTGTTTTTCAACCTTTTTTGAACCAAGGCACTTTTTTTCATTGAAAAAATCACGAGGCACACTACCAGCAGAAAATGTTGAAAAATGTAACTCTGTATCCTATATTCAGTCTTCTCATCAAAGTGTCTTTAATAGGAACACCGTATAGTCTCGCTAGCCACAATGCCCCAGTGCATCACTAATTCTCTTGTCTCAAAGAAATTAACTACCTGATATGGAAGAGTATTGTATGGTTACACTGCCGATCACTAGACAGCACAGACACTCAAAAACGGTGCATTATTTGTGGATAATAATGCATTTGTTTTTAAAAAAACTACTAGGTGAAATTGGATAATTTCCCAAGGCACAGCAGACAATATCTCACGGCACACTAGTGTGCCACGGCACAGTGGTTGAAAAACACTGCTTTAGTGGATCACACGTTTGTGTTTCCAAAATCATTCTTCAAAAATATTTTGACATCTACGTATAATTACATTTATTGCTTAATCATACTAAGGTTTCATATGATGTACTTGTATTCAGTTGCTCCATACATAAGTTTAACACAAGACATGCAGTAAATGGTAATTTTACTCTTTACTCTTCCATCATGTAAAACCCAGACTGGACAGAAGGCTGTTATGCTCAGAGGAATGAAATCCTGGAACTCTCTGCCTAAAGACATTTCTAACATTGCAGACATTAACATTTTTAAAAAGACTCTGTTGTCACACTGCAACACATGAAATTGTTGTAATTGTGTATTTATGTTTTTATGTTGTTGTGATCTGTGATCATTGTATGAAAATGTGATTTTATCATCTGGACCCCAGGAAGACTAGCCTTTGTCAAGGGCAATGGCTAATGGGGATCTTAATAATAAACAAAACAAAATGCTTCTTCGTACTTCTTTTACAGTAGTTTCCTATAATTTGTCTCAAAGAGTGTGAAGCCTTTATGGCGCTGTAATTACCAGTACCTGCTGCTACAATGCACTATTTTTGCTGAGGTTGTTTGAGGAAAAGTTTGGACAGACTGTTTAACAAGATGGCCATTCTTTGAAGGGTTTAATCATTGCTTTGACTAACCTATAATGAGGTTTTAGTTAGTCAGCCTCCTGTGCAAATACTGTACTCGCCCACTCACATTGGCATCCTCATAAAACACTCCTTGTATTGTGGCTTAGTGTCTTATATCTACTTGTCAGAAGATTAGTTCTCAAACTTATTTTAATTTATAAGCACTTAATACAGTTATTTCAAATCTTTTCTCTTTTATGTATGAGATTTATGAAGATATTTGTTAAACCTAGGTGTTAAGTGATACTGTAATATAATTGTCACAACTACTTATTGATTATTCGTCGGAAACATTAGTTAATTATTAATTGCTGATATTTAGCTCATAGAATTAATGTTTATTTACTGGGTGTGTGTTCTGTGCACTTTGTGCTCATGTGCCGATGTAGTTTAAAAGCACGTGTCATACAAAGCCGCACAAAGCCAGGTCAGAAGTTGCTACATCACAAGAGCAGTTAACTATTTTAAAACTGAACAAAAGCAAACGGCAAAAAGAAGCTTTCTCCTATTGATCAGCAAGACACCAACAATGCTATTTAATTTAGTAGGCAATAAAATGTATGAGATATTATAATCTTAAGGTTTATCAACATGTAGTCGAAGCAGTAACACAAAACATGTACCGGTGCATAGAGACGAGCTGCTGATGTCCCGATCCTAGAATAGATACAGGTCAGGTCTGAGTGAAGAGAGAGGCGAGGCAGTTGTGTTTGAAACATGCTGGTCAAGTTTCTAGGTGAATCTAAGCACCCGTCAATGCTGTCAATACAGACAGAAAATCTGAATAATTTACTCTTTCAAATTCATTGTGTTTCGAACCTAGTATTCAAAAACATGATCCAACTTTAAACATCTCTCTCTACAGTCAAGTGTAAATACAGTGGACACAGACTGTGACGATGATCATAATAGAGTCACTTTCCCACCAGACTCTGTGCGCTTTAGTAAATGATGCCTAATAAGACCTCATGGGGCCTCTACTTGTTATTCCTTCACCCATTCAGTGAGCGAGCAAAAACTTGGAGCACAAAGGCGGATGACAATCCAGAAAGAGAAATAAACATATGAATAAATCAGTGACATAAATTATGGATGGTATGGAGAGGAGTGTGTCGCGGCTCTGACAATCACCAAGTAACTAATGATCACATGCCCTTCAAGTCCTGTGCTCTGGGCTTTGTTTTCATCTAACTGCTGAGATCATGCAACACTGCAGAAGACGCTTTGAGCCATTTTGTCAGCTCATCTTCAATGAGTTTGCCCTCCGCCGATCTACAGCGCAGCATGCCACTGTCACAAGTGCTATAAAAGAAATTGGAGTGGCTCTTATGAGAAACATAGAAAAAGCAAAACAAAGCAACTGTTGTCCAATCAAAATTTATGGAAGTGGGGGCTAAACAGAAGATTGCGCTGGTGCTGAGATGTATCCCAAGATAGAATTAAAACGAGTTTCCCTATCCTTAATATGGCTTTGGAAAAGATTGCAACAGATTAAGAACTGGCCTAAAAAGACCCAATGAAATGCAAGCAGTGGGGTAAGTAACAGTGAATGGGCGCAAAAAGCTGACAAACAACTGGTTTGGACAAAAAAAAAAGACCATTTTACAGCCACACTACGGAACATGCTAGGTTATACAATATGCTGCTATATCAAGAGAAACACAACTTTCCAAAAATGCATATGCATCCCAATGATACCAACTGCTCTTGTTATGATCGGCTATAAATCGACAATGGTAATTAAGCAGTGAGTTTGCAAAATAAAACATATGGAGGACATAATGTTTGGCTACAATGTTTGGCTAGGCGACAAAACAAAACATTCAAATCTCTATGGAGGCGAGCTGGTGATGCCCAGGACTCAGATGGAATATCCCTGCTGGTTTATGCTTATGTGCTTTTTATAACGGAAATTTCACCCAATAAAAATGGTCTGTTTTCACTGATTAGCATGTAACTGAGCTAAGCGTTTAAATTTGATGTTAGCGTCTCTAAAGCTATACTTTGGTTTATTGGTTTTATAAAATGTCACGGCAATTTTCTTTTTGCTAATGTTCAAGTTGGTCATTTAACTCACTATTTTGTTACTCCGAGGACAACGACAGCTCATAGAACTCAGGAGAGTAGCAGTGTTTAACCAGAAAGCTCACATTAAACGATAAATGAACAAATCTAGAGGCCATACCCATTTTTGGGTATTTTGATGGGCTGATGCCGATATGCACGACAGATGTTTTTGACCAATGTTTCTAGCCAATTTTTCCAAATCTCTATAATCCCGCTTCTAAACTGTAAAACGTGTCAGTGTTGATCTGTTACAGCAGGGGCCGCTTTATTAGAGCTGATTTATTAAAATTATTCCTGTCAGAGGGAGCTCATTTTAAAGACAAAAATCAGCCGTTTCCAAAACTGAAAACGGTAAGTCTCTATCTCTAGTGGTTCCAAAATTATAAGCAAAATTCTGCAACTTAAAATCTAAAAAAAACTGAACAAACTTGTAACCTTTCTCAGTTCCCCTGAGGCCCAGGGAGTCATTTTAAAGCTCTGACTTAGCTTGACTGAGAAGTCTCTATCACCTTTGATTCTGGAGATATTGGCTTTTAAAAAGATACCCATATATCAGCCCGATATATCGGCCAGCCAGCGCCACATCAAAGCCAATAAAAACACCCACTAGGCATGTTGGTAGGATAAACCGAAGCACCTGAAGGCAACCTATGCAGGGAAGAGAACATGCGTACTCCACACAGAAAGGTACATGGGTGATATGACTGTCATGTACTCTGAATGAAGCCCAGCACTTCCTTACTTTCCGTCATGACACCTGGCCGCACCACTTTGCCGCCTCCCATTTCAAAACCTATCCCATATCACTTTAACCACTGAGCAACTTTGTTAATGTTTAATCTTAGGGAAACAAATAATTTTATTCACAGTTACATCACTGCGTGTGATTGCATTTACTGCAGAGTAGCCTGGCCGTTCACTGATTGGTTGAAGTATAGAAGCAGAGAACCGCTTATAATCATCAGAGCGAGCAAGTTCAGAGGATAAAACACCATTAAAATTGAATCTAAAGCACTGGTCACACTTTCTGATCCTCGCTGTACCAACACTTCCATCGCAGGCATTCTTCTTGCATCTTGTTTAATGTCCACAGCGTTTCATAATCTCACATTTCACCGCTCTCATGCTGACCACTATGTAATGATCTCAGCTTCTCCTCAAATGCTACATAATTTAACCAAAGGGTGAATTATTCATAATACACTGCGGCAACGGAAAGATAATTAAACATTTGAGGAGCGTAATACCTAATTCAGATAAACGGAAGATGGGGTTTCACATCCAGTTTGATTTTGAAGCTATTACACTTTAGAAATTAAATCAAAGACTGTGAAGGCTTTTAAAACTGACACGTGCATAATGGCAATTTTAACTTGTACAAGTTCAGCTCCTAAAGAGGGCGCCTTGCAAATGACACTTCTGACACACAAAGCATCATTAAGTGAAATGTAAACCTGTGGTTCTCAAACAGTGCTCTGTGTATAACGTTGAGTACTCTGGCTTGTTATGGTCATAAACACAGCTGGGTGCCTGCTTCACAAAGCACAGTAAGCAAAACACTGATGGCTGGCTTGGTTTCTATTGTATTTGATGTTTGCCTGAATTAATTAAATGTTTCTCATAAGGCATTGATTGGATTCTCTAGATCAGCCATTCCAATCAAGGACATCGCGGCCCCTTAACAATCAAATAATCCCTCAGGGACCCCCAAAAGTAAATATTTACTGAATGTGTCAATATTTGACAGCTAAAATGTGTAGTACATTTTAGCAAAGTCATATAATTTCCTTTTTTATTTATTTTTTCTTCAAAGCTTCAATGTAGTGCCTCAGAGGCCACCGTTAGGGGCGACCAGTGTGAGATTCAATAGTAAAGCTCCTTCCTTTAAACTAGCTTTTGAGCTAAAACTGGCACATTTACAGTGATGTTCATTAATGTGCATTGTCCCTGTTCAAATAAACTAATACAATTAAAAAACTATAGAGAGACTATAGTGTTTTCCAGTTAAAGACCAAGTGTTAGTGAATTTAGTGTACACCTTATTTAGACCCAGAGCTGATATCTGATACACTTCACTTTCCTCTACATTTAAAGAGCATGTGACAGGTTCTACATTTCCCCCCAATTTTATAGGAAGGTCTGTCTGTGGTAAGTAGCATGTTCCATAGAACTCTTGACTTGCCCTGGCCCATATGGTACAGGATGGCTGCACATTGCTATTAAGGAACCACTTCGAATGTATCACTTCCCAATATAGTAGTGAAATAATAACCATTGGCAAAACCAGGACATCTCGAAAAACTAGAATAATGTTTTTGGCAAAAAACTCCACAGAGAAAATCAAACCCTGAATTTCTTTTTTATGAGGCAGGAATGCAAACCAATGGCACTCAGCATGTAAATGTGTTCTGTGTAAATGAGAACACCTTGTTTTTTTTCCTCATGAGGGCCTGTTTTGTACTGATCTCCAGGGTTATTATGAAGCTGGCCTTTATAAAACGCCACATATTAATATTGTAGTTTCAAAAAGACTGCGGTAGGCTGTTCCACACTGAACACTGACCACAACAGTACCTATTTCCTGTCTTGTGCTGCACACTCCCACGCCATACTGCTGCGTCTTCTCTGCCACAGTCTTCAGGAAATCAACATTATTCTCTGCAAAACCGAGGTAGTTGTATGAGCCCACATTGATCACATTGGGTAAGGTCCTCCCGGTAAACCTGCACAGACGTAAACAGGCGAGAGTCAATTAAAATGTGCGCAGCGAAGAGCAGTAAATTATACAAAATGAAAAGTAATCAACATTCAATTAACTGTAATTGCTTGTTATAAATCCGGTACTTCATTTGTGGAGTTCGTTCTCAGGAAATGTGACATTGGTTCATTTCATGCATGCCTTAGCTGCTATTTTTATTACCCTGGGTGACATATGGAGCGCAAAATAAAATGTTTAGAGACAATTTACTCATATTTGAGTAAAGCACATGAGATTTAAGAGATAAAAACAAACACGCTGCGAGGGAATGTACTACGTGCCAGATGTTGTTTTGGGATAAGGAAGCATGTTCAGGTAGGTCACTCGTGTTTGAAAATGAATTTTTAAAAAGATAATTTTGAAGGTAGCTAGATCCTTTTTTTAAAATCTGACCTACTTTTTCTCACAGCTTGTGTAAACCCGTACACCCATGAAAAAACCCATCTTCATCCTTTTAGTGATTCACCGCACTTCACCACATTCAACCCGAGTGTCCTATTTCTCCACTTTCCTGGTACACCCCCTACAACCTTCTAGAACGTTTTGCTTCAATTTGGTTAAAGTTTAAGGTTAAGTCTACTTTATATATTTCCCATCGGGCTGGGGCCACAGTGCAGTGGACGGGGACCCATCTCTTGATCTTGAGCTTGGTTCATGTCCAGAATCAACCAAGCTGGAGAATTATTCTACTTTGCATGTTTAGGGTTGATGGGTTAAACCGCAGCACCCAGACAAAGGCGTTTGCATGCCAAAAAGGAGAGAGTGCAAACCAACATGGCACCGTGTAGCTTTATTTATGTAAATGATGTGTTTAAAAAAAGACTTAAATATAATACCGGAATGTCCAGTTGTAGTCATCAGAAACTCTCTCCATGAGGTCAAATACTGGTCCGGGCAGGCTGCATATTGGCCGGTTCCAGTTATCACGTACCCTCATGTACAAGTTACGAGTGTAGAAGTTTTCAAAGTCTTGATACAGAGGCACAAAATGCTGTGAACAAGAAAAAAAGACTATTTTCCAACAATAAACTCACAGTAATGTTTTGAAGGGCATGTCGTCTTTTTTTGCTATCTCCAAATGCACAACAAACTAACCCGGTAATAGCAAAACAATGTAAACCGCTTGCAACAAGATCATTTTTCCCTGTCTGCATCTATTTTGGCAATGTACGCTCCACTTATCTAACAAGTGACACAACACTTCCCCACTCTCTCTTCACCGTAGCAACTATGAACTTATCTTTGAGGCAATTTAGCATTTAATTCAAGCTAATGGCAGCATAAAGAGTTCTGTGGCAGTGTTTCACTCTTATCTGCAATCCGAAGCACTGCTAAAAAAAAAGAAAAAGAAAAAAATGTATCTCCGCGGAGATTTAATTAGGGTTTTGAGCACATCTCACAAATACTCTGGGGCGTCCTGTCTCACCCGTGGCAACTCAAAAGTGCGGAGGAACGAGAAGGAGGGAGGTAAAGAGGGAGAATAAGAGCTATATAAAAAAAGAAAATAATTAGTGGGGAAAAAAACAAATTGTGTTGACACCCAGGGGCATGCTTCCGCTTCAGCATAAAATGTCAAAAGTGCAAGTGCCACAATAAGAAAGGAGTGTGTGTCCAATTTTGTACTTCTTACCTTCTGCTCGGGTCGCTCCTGCGCAACATGGCACTTCTCTAAGCCCACAGCCCGGAGGAAATCTCTGAAGTAGCCGAAAAGGGTAACCAACCCAAAGCCGAGGTATGTCATGACGGCGACGTACATGGGCGCCTGTTCAAACGGCTCGAACCGGGGCAGCCTGTTGGCGACGCCAGTCCCTGGGCCATTCTTCTGTAACAACAAAAGCCCCAGTCAGCTGTCTTATATCGCACATTAGAGGGGAGAAAACACGGCCATTAATTGGATAGAAGCAAAACAAATTCAAGAGGAAAGGCAACAAGCAATTAGCAGAATATAAATACACATTAAAATGATAAATGTTTTAGAATGTCTCCTGTATGTGTTGCATGCTGCAGTACAGACATAGTGGAGACAATTTCACCAGTAACTGTATAATTGTTACAAATGACCTGCCAGACAACATCACTAGCAGCAGCAGCAATATGATCAGTGTACTGTATGATGATTTGTAAGCTCCTTTGTTATATGAATGGCCTTGTACCTGATGTTTGTTTGCAATAAATGAAAAAGAGAGTTACATTTAAACTGTTCAAAACAACTGGCTGTTGATATTTGATCAAATGGAATATAAAATAAATGTTTTGTGTGCTTGACTGAAGAACAAAAATAAAATGAATGAAAGAAATCAGGTAAAAGACCTGAGTAATAGAACAAAGTCTCAGATGTACTGTAGTGTACGCCTAATGCATAAAGGACTCAGCTCCTTTCACATTTTCATGAATACTTTTCGTGACCATGCAATTTACCTCATTTACCATTGACGTAAAGAGGATTTACAAGCTTTGTGTCAAGTTACCATTTCCCATTGATGCCAGAACTTCTTCCACCTCTGCTTTTGCATAACAGCTGAGATGCTAGCTGTGTGTAGTTTCTATGGGAACCCCTGATCCTTCCGCAGATCCGTAGACACTCCCTGAACCTGAGACCAAAAGCTTTACCTCCTGACCTGAGCTCACGTTTATGGTATTGCCTCATCATATAACAATGCCACAAAGCCCCAGTTTTATTGCTGCTATCTTGAATGGGTGGCGTGAGCAGAGGTTTGGCCTGTTTATCAAGTTTTATTATCCCAACATCTGAGTTTGTAACTTTGATTGCATCTCTAACTGAAAAAAAGAAAGAAAGAAACTCAACACACAAACTATTTAAGCTAACACACACCTACACAGTAACTTTTTTCAGATTCAAAACAGATTTCAAAGCTGACATACAAGCCAAAAGCTAATTAGCATTGGTTTGTCTTACGTGAAGCTAACGTTACATGACTAGCTAGCAGGTGTCACAACCAAATGTGTTCGCTTACACGTTTAATACACAGCTGTTATATTAAGCTGCTTCTAATTGTTATTTGGTAAGTTCAACAGGTTTACACTGACAACCCCCAGTTTTGCATCCACGCGTTCACCCGCCCATAATAAAAAAAAACCACTAGCATTTTATGATAAATATGAAAATACCGGTAGCTAATGTGGCGCGAGAAACAAAAACACTGCTGCGTGCATCGCGCCGTCACACCCAGCTGCTGTCTCATTTCTCTGACTTACCACCTGTGTCTTCTTGTGATATCCATTCACTTTGACATCTTCGCTTCTGGAGTTTTTCTGCTTAGAGTGCTGCCTGAGGATCCCGTTTGCGGCAGTCATGGCCATAATCCAACGGGGTTACGCCGGTGTGTGCTCTGTTGTCTGTCAGCGCGCCCGTGTTAAATCGCTGTTCTTTACTGAAGTTACAGTGACTTGACTTCCTCCTTCTGCAGCGCGCGCGCGAGGGAGCGCTCAGTATCACCCGCATCAGGTGCTTCCCCAAACACACTTCTATAAAGCATTTACAGTTTAGAAATGAAATAGGAAACCGGTTTTCACTTTTTTTTTTTTTTACTGTAGCTTAAAGCACTGGTATTAAAACCCCTGTACACATTTTTTTCCTCCCAGTAGTGGAATAAAATTTGTTCTTGAATATTTTTTTTATTATATTTGTTTTAGTATTTTTATTGATTGTGAACTGACAGCCTGTATTTTTTGGTGTTACCTTGACTGCCTGCAAATGATCCTTCCACGTGCTTATACAGTGTTGGGCAAGTTACTTTAAATTGTAATATATTCTATATACAGCTTACAGTAGTTACAGTTTTTAAAATGTAATGTGTTTGTATAACATATTACTGTTTCAAAAATGTTTATACTTTTGACAAAATGTAAACTGATTATAGTCATAATGCCACCTTGAAAAAGTGCAGTCAAAGAGTTCCTTTTCTCTTTTGGATAATGCTAGCTACAACTACAGATCTTATTCACCAGTGTCCAACTTGATTTGATGTTGCATCATATTTGGGGGAGTTTCTCACATTTTTGTTTGTACATACAATACAATACAAACCATTTAAATTGTAACTGGAGTTACGTATATTGTAATGATATATCCCCATATTTCGTTTTAGTAATATGTTATGTTCCTTAATTACTGAAAAAAGTTATATATATTTGTATCTTGTTACTTTTGTAACATGTTGTCCCCAACACTGTTTATAAACTCATCCCTGTTAGGGTTGAGTTTGGACAGAGCAACTGATGGTTCCAATTTTACTCATGGTTTATAAAACAAACGAAAGTACAGGGCCTGTAATATCCTTACATTTGTCTCATTAAAATAGGCCTAATTATAAAGGCACCCACATCTTTTCTTAGTTTAGATTTTTTTTGTATGTATTAATCTACCCTTGCTACAGCATCATTTGTGTGTCGAAAAGGTTTCTTTTTCTAGTCCCATGAGTCTTGATGATGTGTAAATTAGGCTAATAATATGTCTTGTTTCACCCCCAGATTCAGCTGGGAAGATGATTTCACAAACACAGCATGGAAATCCCATCTTTAAATAAAAAAAAGGCTACATATGAAGGTGAGTGGGTTTATAACTTGTTGTGGTCCAGTACAGCCATAGTTAAACCTGAAGGCAAACCCATGCTAATGATACTGTTTACATTCCCTGCAGCTACTGTTGCATTGTGAACAGTGAACCTAATCCGTTTTTAAAGCAACAGTGTGCATGCTACTCCTTGACTCGTCTTGTTAGCCTTTCTAGCAGATGATTTAACAAAAGTGTCATAAAATGGACCGCTTGCTGGTACAGGTCAAATCAAGCCTCGCTTGTAAAGTTGCAGTAGTTAGACAGTCGACAATAGGGCCTCCATGCGGCATTGTTGAAATGTTCCCCTCCAGGAGAAAGACAAAGATTTTCTTTCTCTGTGAAAGGTCAACACCTACTCAAGTGGTGTTGCGGTGCAGTCTTTCTGGAAGTGCATAGCAAAACAAAACATACTTGTCATAATTACATGTAAGTAGCCCATTTTAATGTTGCTATGAATTAAGGTAACTATCGCACTAATAAAACTGTACTCACAATAGGGTTCTTTAATAAATATGAGAGTGTACACCTCATTACTCATGGTTGACAAAGGAGCAAATTATAGTGAACTTGATAGGCAGGCACATGTGCTAACTACTACTAACTACTACTGCTATTATTACTATACTACTACTATTTATAATTCTGCTGTATATCAGTGCTGCAATTACTTTATTGCTTCTACTGCTCCTGTTTATTTCAACCCACATTGAACATGGGTTACCTTAGCTCAGAGGTACAACAAAACATCTTTTACGTGGTTGTCATATGCACACTATTGCTTCAGAATTGAAAATATTTCAAACTTTCACTCATTCAAGCACATTTCTTCAAATTCATTGAGCTAGCTATATCTGGTTACATATGCCTGTGGTCAGGAGACAGGCGTGCACAAGCAGAGCAGACAGCGGAGGTGATAATGTTACGAGGACATGTCAGAGATAGGAATGCAGCAGCTTGTCTGGACACTTTTCTCTTAGATTAGGAAACACTGGAATGACAGAACACGCCCTCGTCCCACTACAGTGTTTACTCTGAGGAATTGAACATGGGTTTGCCTTAGCTCAGCAGTATAACAAAACATATTTTACGTGGTTGTCAGATACACACAGAATATGTAGCTCTGAAGGTCTGGAATTGATTCGTCCACCTTTTTTTGACAAACTTCATTTCATCATTTCATTTTACGCCTCTCCCTGTTCGCCGCGTTGGCAAACAGAGCTGTCTTTTTTGACACGCGTCTCCTGTTCTTAGTCTTTGTGTATAAATTGCCTCGCTGCCTTCATTGTGTTGCGTGATATTTTGGTTGCCGACACAGCCTGGCCTTGTGGGATGGCACGTGTCATCCAGCATCACACCCCGAACTGTCTCCTACGTGTTACATTTTAACTGATGAAGCCTGGTGTTTCCTTATAACTCAAGATGCTTATCCGAGGGAGTGAGGTGGGACACGGGCTGCCACTTACATGAAAGGAGAGCTGGAGAAGGCTGAGGAATAGTGCTCGTAGTCGAAGAAATGGATTGAGAAAGACAGAGCTATATCCTTCTTTGAGATTTCTCTGCCTGTTTCGGAGTAAATGATTGAACGGTGGCCGCTGTGCGACATTCTTGATAAATTAAAGTCATCCACAGCTCACGTCTGGCTGAAGAACAGTATAGGAGATCTGGAAAGGCCTGTCAGAGCCTGGGTGCTTGCCTGCTTTGTGCCTGCACCACTGGATTGCTTTCAACCAGTGGTAACCTTCATTTTCCACCACCCATTAGCTATGTCAATCTAAAAGCGCCCCATTTTGCCACCTTGGGCCTTCCTCAATGTTTTTGGGGCACAGTTGATGTTTTAAGGGGCTATACGGAGTTTAAAAATGTAGAAAAAAATATATTTTCCTCCCCTTACATGTTCCAGCCATGTCCTCAGGTGTAGAATGAGCTCAGACACATTCACCACAACTGCCTCTAAAATCCTGCTCTGTCACTCAAAAGGTTGTTACTTTGGGTCCGAATTGCCGTCATGCACGAGCTTAATGTAGATGGTGCAGTTACACGTATGACCTGCGGTGGCAGTAGTGAGCATAAAATGGCCAATTTGCATCAAGCCCCTCTACAAATGGTACAAAATGTTTATAAAAATGGAGTTCCAAACGTAATTTTATTCAGAAATGATCTTTTGACCGCATCTCTTCCATCTGAGCAATTCTTCATTTTACTTTCCATCAACATTTCTGCGACATATTTTCTTTTTAAGTTTATAAAGGTGCGCATCTAGAGGGAAAATAGTCTCTAATTTTTTGGCTTCTGACCCTACACATTGAACAGGCTCGGCATGAAATACCGGTATTCCCACTTTGATTTCTGTTGATCTCATTTCCTTTTACCTTTAATTTTTCTTTCAAGATAGTTCTCTTTTTTAAGATGCGGAAATTGTTTTGAAGTGCGCTTGAAAGACGCCTTTACCTCGAATGCAGATGAATGGAGAAGCGGCGCATATAGGGAGAGGGGGCTGATTGCAGAGCCTGGGGGAACGCATTTCCATTCTATATAACTTTCATGTGAACGTCATGTACAATGGGCTTTGCTTGAAGTGCAGGAGTCGTGCCAACACACATTTCACGTTATTGCTGGATAGATTTTAATTAATGACAGGTTACTCTTAAAAGCTTTCACTCATAAACGCTCCCCAGAATTGTCTCTCCCCCGTGTGGCAGCAAAGAAACAGACATGTCAAACTTAGACACTTGAAAAGGTGGATTTAGAAGTTTGAAAAATAAAGACCAAAGATATTCACTGTTAACTTGTTTTTGATCTAGCTACAGTACTTAAAGGTGCATTATGCAGCTTATTAAGAGAAAAAAAAAGTTAATATTTATGTGTATTTGACTTGTATTGTATTGACCCAGCGGCTGTATGAGTGTTTTTCATGGCGCCTTTACTTTCGATCACGGTGGCCTCTACAATGCTCCAAGGTGAATTGTTTTGTAGGTTTCTGGCGAGAGGGTCCGTTACCAGTGAAAACCTTCCAAACAATTGGTCCTGGAGCGTCATAGAGACCACCGTGATGGAAAGTAAAGATGCCATACTGACCACTCATACAGCTGCTGGGCCACTACAAGGTCAAATACGCAAAAATATCAACTTTAATTTTTCACATGAAAAGTTGCATAATGAACCTTTAACCTCTTAACTCCCACATGAAAATGAACCGAGCACATTTTCTCCAGTTCGGCATTACCCAAATCTAAAAGCAAAAAACGTGCTGGAAAAGTAACAATAACACAATTGAAAAAGTGACAAAAACACGACTAAAAAGTGATGAAAATGAGGTGAAAAAGTGATGAAAACAGGACAAAAAGCAGAATAAAAACAAAAAAACATGTCATTAAAGTGTTTTGTCACATTTTCGACATACTTTTGTAGTTTTTGTCTTGTTTTCATTTTTTTAGGTCGGTTTTTTTTGTCACTTTCTTCATCGCTTTCCCTTGCTTTTTGACGTTATTTTTTCGTCTTGTTTTAGTTGTGTATTTTTGTCGCTTTTTCGACTTTTCCGACACGTTTTTGACGCTCTTTCGTTACTTTTTTGTAACCATTTTTGTTGAATTTTCACCAATGTTTTTGTCGCTATTTTGATGCTTAATTCAAGACAATTTTAGATTTGGGTAAAGGCGGGGGTTAAAAGGTTTAATAAAGATGTACCAGTGTAGATGTTGTCTCTGACCTCATGCTACCTCAGTTTCATACTCTATCAAATGACGGTTATCCTTGTGTATTTGATGGAAAACCTTCATTATAAAGCAAAGTGGTCTTCACGGACATGTTTTTGTTTGCTGACTGTATTACATGCGCACACATAGGCCTCATTCAGGTTTTAAGTGCTTATGGAGGAAGTTGTGTCATGCTGTGCCGTTGGAGGCCCGTCCTATTGCTGAGCTATATTTAAACTTCCCCTGGGGTGCCATTAAATCATGTAATTTCTTCGTCAGGCCGGGCTGACCTCATTTTAATGCCCACATCAGACGGCATTAGGGGAAAAAAACATTAAAAGAGGAATATTGAATTTTGTATCTGCGGCGATATCTCTGCATTTACATTTCACACTCCTTTCTCTTTTGAGGACAGTTTTATGTTGTGAATATGCTCAATTTTCAATTTGGAAAAGATGCAGTGCATGCATATAAAGTGCCGCCACGTGGGAGAGTTGAAAGGCTTGTCTATGTATAGTTTAGACATGCGTGGAATCCATTTGGACCACCAAGAGAGAAAACATCAAACAAGGTTGAGCCATTGTCTGCGCATAGCCTTGGATTTAAAAAGAAAAAGTACAGACAGTGCATATCATAAATAGGGCATAAAAAATTAATTGTGTTTTGCTGTGTTATTTTGGGAGCAAATAAAAATCTCTGTTCGAGCACCATAAAATTCAGTTTAGCCCTCAGCCGCTCTCAGATTTCGAAACAACATGACTTAACCTCAAATAATCCATACATCTTGTCTTTTTCTTCATTAAAAACATACCTGAAGTTGTCTATTGGTTCATTCATGCCTGTTTGAGTAATCCTTCATATTCAGCCCATCTCCCCGAGAGCTTGCCCCCCACCTCCTGATGTCAGGTGGGGGGCTCTTGATCGTTTTGTTAGCCGGGAAGCCTTTTTTAAACCGCTTCCCTCACCAGTGTACCAGCAGAGGGTGACCCCAGGCATTTTAGCGCAGAAATGGGGGCTGAATCACTTTGATCTACCCTCTGTACATATACAGTCCCGATCAAAAGTGTAAGACCAGTTGATAAATGGCAAAAATTCACATTTTGCATGGTTGGATCTGAACTAGACTCCAAGTAGAACTTCAATATGCAACAAGAAGAAAAGGGAGTGAGATAAAAACATGTTTTGAGTAAAGCTTTTATTGAACAACCATTAAATCAGCACTAAGAAACGTGTTGATGAGACGATTGGGGGGTCTTTCATCTCCCCCTGGTGTCTCTGGCCAGAAAACCGCGCTTGCGACTTCCTGCCTCCGGGTTAGAGTCACCAATACACACTAATGGAATCACGAAGATGAAGCTAACAGGGTAACAAGAAATTCTGACTGCGGGCTAGCGCCACTTAAACAGTATTTACAGCCAAGTTTGAGCAAAAAAAATATTTCCATTGTGTAATTGGATGTACAATATCCCTCTCTCCCTTTGTCTTTTCTGTCAGCGTAGTATTTACTCTCACGAACAATTAATGAGTAAAAAACAGCAACATGCTACAACAGTGTTTCCCAACCAGGGGTACGGGGAAACCTAGAAGGGGGTACTTGGAACTATTTCAGATTGAAAAAAAAAAGCGAAAATGTAACATCGTTTTTACAGGAAAAGGTATATTTTTCAGTAAAATGTGTTGCTTTGGGAGAATTTTAGGTTTATTTTGACTGCAACATTGTCCTTTTTCTTACAAATACCACTTTTAAGTAATTTTTTTCTAAAGAAACTGCAACACCTTTGAGGTAGGGGTACACAGTTGGCCAAGGCGTACGAAAGACAATAAACGTTGGGAACCACTGTGTAACAACACCTAGGGCAGTGGTTCTCAACCTTTTGGAGCTGCAACCCCCATTATAACTGTTAAAGAGGTTTGTGACCCCCCGCCCGGGTCACCCCGTGAGAAATAGGAAAATTAGCCTACATAATTCTTAAAAAACAAAGAAAAAACAAATGGCTGAAATAAAATTCATCAAACTACGAACAAATAATGGTAAAATAGCAAATACATGCTATAATAAAACATTACATTATATGCTGAAAATATGTATATTTTATCTAAATGATTTGGCGACCCCCAAATTTGTTTTGCGACCCCCTTGGGGGTCCCGACCCCCAGGTTGAGAACCACTGACCTAGGGGCATGAGTTACTAAGTTCTGCTTTAAATTGAAATAATCTGATCAAAAGACCATTTTAGTTTTTTTGTTGGTTTCAATAAAAGGTTTACAATTTTTTTTGTCTCACTCCCATTTCTTCTTGTTCCATATTGAAGTTCTACTTGGAACCTTGTTAAAATCCAACCACGCACAATGTGAATCTTTGCTGTTTTTCCAAGTGGTCTTAAACTTTTGATCGGGCCTGTACGTTCAGTGATAAAACATGAAATATCTGCTTAAGTCCTCAGAAGCACCTGAAAGAAAACACAATATTGGGCGTTTCACGCTGCAGGCCACTGATGTTTACCATTGACTTTGCATAACAGTGAACTTGCCCTGTTTGCTGTTGCAGAGGCAGCGCTCCTAACCTTGAGTGGGTGTTGATCCAGCGGGGATGAAGATTCCCTGTTTTCTTCAGAAGACATCGGCGCATGCAGGGAAAGACTTGAGACTGCGAGACAGATATTTATAGAGAGAGTGGGAGAAAGTGAGATTGTGGCTTGAAAGGTTAGTGCGAGCGGGCGGCAGAATGACAGCGGAGGGGAATGACAGAGTTGTTGGTGCAAACAGGGAACTGGGGGAGAATACGGATGAAGGGGAGAGGATTTGGGAAATGGAGGAAGTGCATCACAAAAGGCCTGCGACAAAATCAAATTTCCGTTCAGCGATCGGGCAAACCTTTGTTCGCCTTATCTGTTTTGTGATTATATTGTGGTAGATTCACCTGTGTGACCTTTAGCTATTGGCAATGTAAACTATCATAATCTTTCTATTACAATCATCTTCACCAATTTAGTTTGTTTTATGAAAGAGGAATTGACCCTATTGTTGATTTATCTTTGCATTTTTCCTCTGGATAACTAGGACATGAGGCCCCAGGTCAAAAATCCTGAGAAAACTAATATTTTCACTTCTGACCAAAATGCACGAACTGGTTATAGCTAAGTATGGTAAAATGACTTGACTCTTGCTAAGTCCTGCGAATATTGCAAATAAATGCCACTGTCTTTGGCCATTACTTCTTAATGAGTCAGATGCTTGTGCTACGACGCTGTTCCTTTGCATGGCAGTTGAATATCGTAGGTATATCCCAGGTTATTAGCATAGGCAGGACAAAGGAAAATGAGTTTTGCTGAAGCATATTAATGTTTCATTGCTAAGTCAAAATGTGAGCT
Organism: Gobius niger; assembly: GCF_951799975.1. Classification (NCBI taxonomy): domain Eukaryota; kingdom Metazoa; phylum Chordata; class Actinopteri; order Gobiiformes; family Gobiidae; genus Gobius; species Gobius niger. Next base: position 27,000,274 of record NC_136858.1, read on the forward strand.
CAGGAAATGATTATTTCCATTTCACTGTAATTATGTCACTAGACTTATAAACTACCTTCTTGTTTGCTGCATTTGTGTCCTTTTCTCTGGCCCAGACAACTGAAGCTGCTATTTGCTCCACACACAATAATCCATTGGCCTCCTGACATCAAGCCGCCTGCCTCCTCCCGCTTCGCCTCCACTGTAATCACTGTTTCCTATCTGCTGGGATTGTCCTGACGAGGCCTCAGCAAGAGTCGCCACTAAATCTCCTTGATGTTGACAGTCGGACATTGAGATAGGTACAGCCGTGGAATACAGGGCCCCCTCTGAGCGAAGACTTTTCTATGGAGGGTGATGTATGAACTGATGTGGGCTGATGCTAACGGATGGGCTAGCCTCCTACACTGGCCTGGGCTGAAGGCGTTGTCACATTGGACAAGCGCGCTTGGGAGGATAGATGCGTGTTAGCTGAGTATAGGCCAGGAGGAAATGTTGTCTGAGGATGCATGGGGGATAAGATACTGATACACCGTATATACACAGAAATATGGCTGTCAGCAAAATGTACAGGATGTTGGAGACACTATATCTCAGAGAATGTCGTAGTCTGGTTTCTATGTGCATGGACACAATGCTAAGATCTAGACCAAAGTTACAGGAAACTACCCAGAATACAAAACAACAAAAACATGATTTAATGATCTTTGAAGCCTCAAAATGATTGTACACTTCCCCTGTGTGATGAAAACTCTCCCAATCCAATTTGTTTGCCCACTCCTTGCTCTGGCATTGTGACTGTGAGAGTAAACTGTTATGTTGCACCGTATGGCTCATATTACTTGTACAGGCTCCCAATGGTGACTCCTTGACTCCTTGTAAAACAACAGATTTGTTTTATTTGCAATAAAAATAATAATCCGGCAATCTCAAGCACTCCAAACAGATCTGAGCAGTACGAGGAAGTACTTAAAAGGCCTTTATTTAGATGGCCACTACATATCATACAAAGCCCTGATCACTTGGTGGTCAAAACATGTTGTGTAAATAAAGTATTTTAGTACGTCCTCATGCTCCATTTGTTTGGAGTACCTGGTTTTGCTGCACTTTTTTGTTGCAATTTTGATTTGTTTCCCAAGAGCACCAGAGCAAACCTTTGGAGTACATTTGGACACTAGCAATCGGTCACATTGTTGTTTCTACAGATTTATTTTACATCTAATTGGGACAGAGTGTGTTAATGAACACACATGGGACTCATGCATGTAAATACACCACATCGGATTGCAGCCATGGACTAATGTCCATCAATTGTCCCGCAGTCATACTTTCAAACACAATGTTTCTCAACCGGGCCTATTGTGCATGTTTTTACTGGTACCCTGAGGAAAATTACCCAGATGGGGACAACGTGCAAACTCCACACAGAAGCCCCGTCTGGTCTGGGCTCCAACCTCATAGCTGCAAAACACAAGCGCTAACCGCTGTACCACCGTGCTGTCAACTGTTTTTCCTGCAGAGCAAAGACAAACAAAGCAAAATTATGCTGAAATATTGATCGGTTCCAGCAAGATAAAACTGGAGTAAGTATTGTACACAGTTGTGAAATAATAATGATGTACACAGGGTATTATAATGCCCCAAGGATTGCCTTGTGCAGTATTAGCTCATAAGAGATGTGCGACTGGTCCACCATGCAATCAAATCTCCATTAGTCTAAGTGAAAACGAAATAAAAGGAGCAAGGAGCAGAGATCGCTGAAGGGCCTTTTTCACAACCTGTTTAGTGGAGCTCAGTTATTATGAGGGTATCAGTCCCCATTACAGCAGGCTGCTGTTCCACTCATTTACAGCACGCAGAAGGCGCCCAAATGGGAATATCACAGCTACTGTATTTAAGAGTCACATTCAATATTTGTTATTCTTTCCCCACTACAGCTAGACAAGAATGTTAATAAGCCTTATAAGCCATGCAGAGCCCTGGCTGGTTGTCACTGCACTGCAGCTTTTCATGCCGGCTTTGGGAAAGGCAACACATGCTGAATCCCTGACACTTGTGCTTCTGAGGTAGTTAAAATGCAATGGCCATGGCGAACTACCCAAGTATGTTGACATTTTTTCAATTTCAAAATTCAAATTTAAGCATGGGGTAACTTTAGCTCTCACGTTCCATCTGTGCTTGGTAAGATTTCAGAAGCACAACTCGATAAGTAGAGGCTTTTGAAACACCATTCAACCTTGTAAATGTATTTGACTATCTAAGCCACAGTATTATTCATGACCAACACAATTTTCTTACAAAAGAAATATTATGTGTTCATCTTTTGGCGCTTAACAGAAGGACATGATTCTCACATTTACTGTCACCAGAGTGAAAATCATCAGAATCAGAATCATAGCATTATTTTTTGTCATATTGCCCACTCCTACACCAGCGCATGTAAGCAGGAATCTACTTACAAACGTTTGAACTACAGAGTCATATCTATCACCTCTCAGAAGAGTAACAGTTTCCTTGGCAAGGCGTGACAATCATTCCTGGTTTTACAGTTTATGCTTTGTCATTATACGGTCAAAGTGCACTTCAGACCTATGAAAGCATATGGCATTTTAGCTGCTGTTTACTTGCCTGAGCTACTCCCTTGAGGTTCACAGTCATAATGTTCTCAAGAGTCAGGGAAAGTGCAAATGTTAAGTCCACTAAACATTACAAAATTGAGTTTCATTTCACTGCGGGTTTTTTGCTTCAACAATAAGTGGCAAAGTAGTTAAAGTATCTTACCCAAGCACAAAAAGTAGTATACATCAGTAGTAGCAGAAATTGAACTGCTGTCTGCCACCTCTCCACTCAAAAGAGAATTTTCCTGTGAGATAAATATATACCAAGCTCTTCATTGAACTTTTTGAAAATTCTTTAATACACACAAGGGCAAAGCGTCATAGAGATGTTCAAATATCATTTATTGAAGCCTCTGAGCAAAAAGGTGAAATGTTCTCAACTCAAACAACCTCATCCAGTCGATGATATTTGAAAATCTTTACAAGGATGGAGACATCCTTGACGACTGAGAGCCTACACACAGTATCACAAAAAAAACAAAAAAACAAGTTGTGGGAAGTGTGATTCGTCTTTTTTAAGAGCTCATTCATCGACTACTCACGTCTTTTCCAAAACATTATAAATATTTGATTTACATTGCTGAAACGTGTGTCCTCGCTTCAGTAATACAGGCGGTTGTATCACAAATCACATTCTCCCCGTGCAGCAGTGCGCTGTATAGGAGCTGAATGTCTTTGAGGTTTCTGGACCTTTAAGTGCATCCACGGCCCACTTTAATCTGAGAGTCCAGTGAAGAATAGGTCGATACGGGAAACTCCCAAAGCAAAGAGGGAAGTTAATGGTTCGCTTTCACCCTATGAGAGTGGAATCAATAAAGCAAACGGTCGCATTTAACACAGTATTTCTCAAATGTCAGCCATGCTTTTTTCTTTTTTTTTTAAGTAATTTGTTATTATAATACTCTGGCACCTTGGCTCTACACAGGGTTTGCATGTTTATCTATAATGATTCCTGTTATATTGTGCGTGAAGCAAATCCAATCTGTATTCACGCAGTTTGGTGAAACAAACTAGAACAGAGCCCCGTTCAAGGCACTGACTATAGCTCGCAATGCTGATATAGTGTGGAAACTGACAATTAGCACCGGATTTCTGTTTTAATAACCCTCACATCTAATCTACGCAATTTTGTTATGCAATTGTACAATGACAAATAAAGCACTTATTTACTAACTTAATTATTGCTTTATTATTCATTAAGTAAGTAAGTAAGTAAGTGCTTTATTTGTCATTCTACAACTGTTCAGGTGTTAGTCCTGAGCCGCTGTGACTAAGCCACGCCTCCACTGTGTGCCAACCTGATGAGCATGTTTTTGGAGGTAGGGCAAAGCGTAGCACCCGGAGGAAACCTGGCTGGCTGCCTTCAGTGCTCCTCTGATCCTCTGAAAAGATTCACCGCCTCCTGGGTTTGTCCCTGTTTCAGAGCATGGTGTCCTGCACTGGTCAGCTCCAGCTCCTCCTTCCTCTTCCTCCTTCTCATTCATTCAAACCTTTATTTAACAAGGACAAATCTCATTGACACAACAGTCTTTCATCTTCTGGGAAGAGCGCAGTGAACATCCATTAGCCAGAACACATAGGGAAAGAAGGCATGTGTGGCTTAGCTGTGAGTCTTGCACGGATACCTCCTCATTTGTCCCTTTTTTGTCCCCCTCTTGTGACGCCTCCACTGTGCTGCAGGTGTGGGGGGGCCCTTGGTGCCTCTTCAGTGTTTCAGAAGAAGAAATGTGTAATGTGTGTCTCAAATGTCTTTAGCTCATAAGCTAGCTGTTTGTTTACTTTTGAAATGCAGCTTTCTGAAGGACCTTTATGGACTCTTTGCAGTAAAAAAAAATAAAAAAAATCAGCCGAGCCCCACAAAAACAAGGCAAAGCTGTGCAAAAGTATCCAGTGAAACAATGTGGAACGCTGAAAGCACAAATGCAGTTCGCAGAAAAAGGCAAAAAACGCAGCTGTACCAAGAGAGAGGGAGGTTACTGCTTGTTTGTTATTTGCTTTATTGTCAGTTCTATTGCATTTAAAGCCCATACAGAGTGTGTTATATTAGGTTCAACCCCAGATGCAAAAAATGTAATAAAACAATGTTAACAGCATGGCCGTATGGAAAGATGTAGAGTACAGGGGCAGCAGGTTGAGGTTGAGGTTGAGCAGTTCAGCTTTATGGCAGCCTGGTGGATGAGGCCGTCTTTCAGTCAGTTAACCAGGCACTGATCTAGAGTTTTATGTTTCTCCGTGCCTTTTTTCCCCCATTAATCATTCACGCAAAATAGCTGACATAAACATGTATTTAGAAGAAATAGCCTTTCTAATCATGACATCCTGGTTTGAAGCTGGCTGTGACTCTGGATTGGACAGGGGGGAGAGAGAGCGAGGGCCATTGAAAGGGGGTGGGGATGAGCGGAGGACTGATGGGCATGTGTCAACCCCGCTTTAAGAGTAAATGTTAGAGGGGACAGGGGTGGCTCGCTAATTGGGGCGAGATGTAAAAGTCCTGTCACTCATCATCAGCTTCACTAATATGTTTGGAGGCAAAGGCTGCAGAGAGGCACAAGTCAAGCACATTAGTCACTGCAGTGGGGAGGAGAGGAGACAGCGCTTGGATGCTGGGGCAAAATCTAACCACTGCGGAAAAGAAATTGTAATTGAATGTCATTGACTAAAATGTGCAGTAGAACTTTGGATGAGCAGGATAAATAATAATAGAAAATCCATGAAAATATAATAATTGAAAATGAATGAATGAAAGGCTACTACTTATTCATGTATGTATAATCTTGCCAAATAAATCTGCACTAATTCCACAAAGCTTGGCTGCTCAACGGAACGAGCATTTACCCCTGAATTTGAAGATCTCTCTTTTGATCCAGCTCTGAATGCTTTTACTGCTGTCTTACTGGAATAATGCCAGTGCTTCCAAGTGCTTCCAGTGTAGATGCACCTTTTTATCACATTTTTAACAACCACAACAATGTCGCTTCCTGAAAATCTGTTCAGGCAATTTCACAGATCAAAACCTTGGAACTCTTGGGGAATTGGCTGAAACACTGTGATGCCAAGTGTGAACAGAACAAACCGGTGCTAGGAGAAAGTGTTACTGGTTTAATAGTGGGAATGCCTCAAAGGGGTTAAGACGATTCAGGGATGTAATGATATACGTAAGAGAGAAATCAGAAATATAAACCACCTTCACTTTGTCGTAAAAGCCCTTTTACATTATATTGCGCTGTATCTTATTACTACTATATTGTAAAACCTTTTTGTGGTCCATACTTTATTTGTTTGTACCTCGATTCAATCTGCTTTCAGAAACCTCTTTGCTGTTGCTCAAGGAAATTACCTTGTATCCACAGTGGTCTGTCATTGTGAATACAGTCGCGACATTTCTAATTGTGCTCTTGTATTCTTTCAATGGCAGACAGTACAGTATCTAAACTTATGTATGATTTTATTTAAGTGCCTAGGGTTGACTTACAGTATATTATTCAATTATCAATTGCATCACACTATTTGTTCATTTAACGTGTTACGACAAATACCCTTTTCAGCCGTTCCTGCTCTTAGCATTTCTATCTCTTGAACCTAGCAATATCCAGTAAGTGATCTAGTTGCGCTGCTTTAATTGAGCGGCTGTTAAAACCTGTTTGAATCTAATTTGCCTAACCCTCTAACCGAGAAAACAACAGCCATTATGAGCCCTTGCATTAGCATGAAGTGGCACGCCGCTGCTCTTGTGTGCCGCAGGAGGGTAATTGGCCTGGAGCAGTGCAGTGGAGCCCTCTATGGCAGTACGGGACTCTCCTTGTCAGTGAAGGGGACACCGGTGCTGCTCCCCGGGGTGGGTCCATCAGCTCACTGCCCTCCAAGCCACACGGAGCATCTCATAATTAAAGTGAGACGGGTGGGGTCAGACACTGTCGCCTCTCAGAAATGTGTCGGATTTCTGGTGACTTTGCCAGCGTAACTTAGTCTATAATATTTCGGCTAATTCATGCCCAAGGCTGTTACTTCACATTACTATCTTTTGTGTTTTATAAGACTTATATACAGGATGTCCATCTCACTGAACAGACCAGATCTCGCTTGAGGCGCATTGCTCTTCACCTTGTCCAGTCAGTGTGGTTTACAGGACAGAAACTGGCCTAAAAGTCTTCCGGTTTGATGTGACAGCCCTTATGTTATATATCACCTTAGTTTATGATTCCCAGAGTGAGTAGCATAACACTTTTTACTTTCTGTTGCTTATGCAGTTGCAGTTCCTTCCTGCTTTTAGGATACTTTTAGTTTTAACCTCGTACCACCCGCCTTAAAGGGACTATACAGAGTTTAAAAATGTTAAAATTATGTATTTTCCTCCCCTACATGTTCCAGCAATGCCCTAATGTGTAGAATGAGCCCAGACCTATTCACCACAACTGCCTCTAAAATCCTGCACTGTCACTGAAGTTGTTACTTTGGGTCTTAAGTGCCGTCATGCACGAGCTTAATATAGAAGGTGCAGTTACACGTTTGACCTGAGGTGGCATTAGTGAGTATAAAATATCCAACTTGCATCTAGCCCCTTTAACCGAGCACATTTTCTCCAATACAAAAACAAAACAAATTTCCCTACGGGGACAATAAAGTATACAAACAAAACAATACGTCTTTACCAAAATCTGCATAAAAGCTTCTTGACCCGACCTTACAGCCTATAGGCCAGTGTAACGCCTCATTTGAAAGCTAAGACCCACAAAACTGATTGAAACAGACCTTTTTCCTTTCGTTGTTGACACTTTTTTGTTCAGTTTTATCACTTTTTTGTTGCTCTGTAGTGGATTACTTTGGTGGGGGGTTTTGTCACGTTTTTGTTGCATTTTTTTGTTCCTTTTTTTCTGGATTTTTTGTCACTTTTGGAAATGTTTTTTTCACCTTTTCATCCTCGTTTTCTTCTCGCCTTTAGGTTTGGGCAATGCCAAAATGTGCTCTGTTCAGGTGGGAGTTAAGAGGTTAACTTCTGCTTCAGGGCTAGATGAAATAGCTTTTTTAGATCAATTTCCGTGACTATGCATTGTCCCTTCTTATATTATTACATTCTCTTTAGTCTCTTTGGTCACACTCAGAGGTGTCATGGTACTATAGCCACACCCACTCTGGGGCTAATAACAGGAAATGTGACGATCATAGCTACACATTCACATCGGTAAGGTGGGTCAAGTGTCTTGCCCAATGGACACAGCAGCAGTATTTGCCAGCATTGATCAACTTTCTTGTTATTCGCCAACTGCCACCTCAATATCCCATTTTATAATTAACAAATAAAGTTAATCACGATAATAAGTTGAACGACCTCTCATTGCAGCGGCTCAAAAACACACGGCCTTCACTTGTGTGTGGCTTGCAGTATTGGATTTACAGTATAATCGTATAAGTGTGTGGACATTGTGCAGTGAGAGGGAGTTTTATTACAGTCTGAGAGTGGGCTCCCGGGGCCTGGCTGGTGTTAATTGAGGTGCACTGTGATTTGTTTTGCTGGACCTCCCCACAGCCCTCCTCTGTCCATTTGAATTAGACCTTCCGGGATCCCACTTTTAATGGTTTCGGCGAGATTCAAGGCTTTGAACAAGTTTAACGTCCCGAAGATATAATGGTAATGCTAAGAAGACATATGCAAAGTAAGTGGGTATTAAATCATGCAGTTTTGTGGAGCACTATTTTGGTTTCACATTTTTAAGAGTTCATTCATTTTATTCCATTGTGCATAATTCGAAAGCTGAGTCATGTCTGTGGGAGTAACAAGTTGGGATTGAAGGCACCGACGTCTAAATTAGAAATATGGCTTTTGAGCTTTGACCTTTACACTTGCGCTTTTCTGAATATAAACTACAGGAGATTTCACTTTTTTAGGACAGATTTTTATAAATGCTCTCGAACACAAGACATCCAAAGCAGGGGTTAGGCAGGGGGTAGGGCAAGGTCCGTGCCATTGATGGTATAGAGGGGAGAGAGAGATGGAGAGGAAGAGAGAGGGGAGAGAGAGGGGGGGAGGAAGAGAGAGGGGGGAGAAGAAGAGAGAGGGGGGAGAGGAAGAGAGAGGGGAGAGAGAGAGGGGGAGAGGAAGAGAGAGGGGAGAGAGTGGGGGAGCGGAAGAGAGAGGGGAGAGAGGGAGAAGAAGAGAGGGGGAGAGAGAGAGGGGAGAGGGAGAGAGAGAGGAGTGGAGAGGAAGAGAGAGGGGAGAAAGAGAGGGAGAAGAAGAGAGGGGGAGAGAGAGAGGGGGAGAGGAAGAGAGAGGGGAGAGAGAGGGGGAGAGGGAGAGAGAGGGGAGAGAGAGAGGGAGAGGAAGAGAGAGGGGCCAAGGTCTGGGCTTCAAATTGTAACCGTCTAGTTCAGGGGTAAATGCTCTATTCACTTACCGGTATACTAAAATGATTATTTATTTGCTTGTTGCTGTATTTGTATGTCTATAGCTGTATGAACTGGAATATTATAACACGTTATAAAACACTGGGCCTCAAGTGATGTAAATTTAGGTTGTTTCCATAGCAATACACTCTTAAAAACATAATATTCCATGTCTTGAATGTTCAAAAGTTCAGAACGGCAAACAGGAAAGTTATACGACCAAAACTCATTGCAGATCAGGAGTAAATGGGAAACTATTTTTGCTGAAGACAAAAGATTCAACCAAGAAAGAAGGCCCAAAACAGAACAAAACCAGGGCTCCAGAGTTTGTCCACTTTGGTCTGTCCAGAATATTTCACTGGCGTGACTAAACATTTTCTCTTGGTCGGATCAGTGCGACCTGATGTATCCTCGTCACACCACCCTCACCAGCCATCTCAAGTCACGCAAATTAACGTTTCAAGATCACGACAGCCATGACAAAAGGACCCGTGCTCCTCTCACCTCTGTGACATTGTGCTCTGGGTCCAAACAAACTTCCAACGTGCTCAGGTTGCACTCCAACACATTGATTGATTGATCTTGGCTTTATAAACAATACAGTTGTGGTATAATTCTGCACTCCTTTATGCTAAAACAAAAATGCCACAGTCCCATAATAATAACTATTATTTAAAATGTGCAGTAATAGAATCGAACAAGGTATTTAACAGGCTCTATGCACGCGAGTGTCACGTGACTTCCGAGTGGATCCTCAGGAGCCGCTGCTTTTCCTGTCTCGGTTATTTCCCTATAGTAGCAGCGTCTTGTCTTAAAAAAAAAGAGATCATGGCAGACAGTGAGTTACTGGTGGACAGTCACGAGTGTCATGTTAAAAACATTGCGTCAGGAGCAAAGAATTCACTGAAGGAAACTTCCGTGCTCATTGCGGTGTTTCTGTCTTGAAGCAGCTAGCGGCTAACACGAAGCAAAAAATAAAATACCACCAAGATTTTGAACGAGCTGCTCAAAAAATAATGGGCCTGTCTTAATACAAATACTTTTTAGTTGTTACATATTTGTGGTTGTGTTTTCTTATACTAGCCGTTAGCTCTTAGATTAAAAAAAAAAGTCTACCTCAATGAACACAGATGTTTCCTGCAGTCAAGAATTTACCTCCAATGTAATGTTTCTAACATGTAGCCAGTGACTTACCATTAGCATCTCAGAGTCAGTGATGTATTCTGGAACTATTCGTTGATTTATGCAAGACATCACTAATCCTTATTGGGAAAATAGCGAGAGAGGAAGGACCGCGGCGTGCGGTGATCGCAATGGGAAGCCGTAATTCTGTAGAAGCCACAGCCTATTCAATTGTTTAAAGCAGAACTAAGTAACTCATGCCCCTAGAGGTCATAAGCGGCACTGCAGGTGTCGTAACATGTTGCATTTATGTGGCGCTAACCTGCAGTTAGCTTGGCCTGTTAGCCTCTTCTTCGTGATTCCATTAATGTGTATTGGGGCCTCCGACCCAGTGGCAGGGAAAGTTGCAATTGTGGTTTTGTGGCCAGAGACACCAGGGGGAGATGAAAGACTCCCCAATCATCCCATTAACACTTGTATTACCCCCAGAGGTATACGAAAAGGATTTATTATGGTAAACAAGTTCCTTGCTGTAAGCGCTTTGAGTGCCTAATGTAGGTGGAAAGGCGCTATATAAGTTGAGACCATTTACCATTTACCAACCCAAAATGTACATAGTACCAGTCAAAAGTTCGGAACCACTCTTTTTGTATCAGCTTTTCTTTATTTTCAATGACATGAGATGTGCTATTTGAACATATATAATAATAATAATAATAATAATAATAATAATAATAATAATAATAATAATAATAATAATAATAATAATAAAAAACAAATAAACAATAACCCAGGACTTATTCAACTAAACCACACCCCATAAGAATAAAACACAAGATGCATATGTATTTGGAGTTTGAAATTGATACACATGCGGTATATGTTAATTTTATTTGTTCCTTCCTTTTCTGGAATAACCTTTTCTTGCGCTGGCACTGAACACATACATATCATTAGCACATTCCCTGTGTTTTTCTTTGACATTACCTTTGTCCTGAAATAACGTCCCCATAAATTTTAGTATCACACTTTTGTACTGCGGCATTATTATGGAGCATTTTAATGAGCACTATGAGAACCATGAACACTTGAGTTCGTTCAGAGAAGTCATACACCACCACTGCAATCAAAAAGTTCCCATTGAAACTTAAAACAAAAGTGTTGAAAAGCTTTGTGCGACGAGAGAAGCCTCATTAACTCAATAATAACTCCAAAAGCGTAAACCTGCACTTCAACCTATTTCTGGAGCAAATACCCTACATGTTGAGCAAGATAATATTATATTGGCCAATCTCCCCTTTAAGAAACTAATACATTCATTTTGTTGTACTGATCCCTAGTGACCCGAATGAAAATACATGGCCTTATTGTCTTCCTTTTTGAACACCATTGTTGACAAACCGGTGCAAGCAAAAACATATTTTTTTTTGTAATCCTCAACATTATACAAAACACAGACAATGACATTCATAGGCATCACATGGAATCCCCATTCATGCGTTTGCTGGAAAATCCTTCCCCATCTTGTAAGTGACTGGATCACATCATCTGCCCTAGTCCTATATTTGGTGACAGCATCAATATACAGTGCGAAGCCAACCAGGTGTGGCGTCTTTGGGGAGATTGTATTTATTCATGTGGCAGGGTTATACTCGAATACCCCGAACATTCTTGAGTGACCTTTCTGCATTGGTGCCACCGCGCTCACTGCAGTTCATGAATGTTTAATGCAACGGCAGCCTGTTTGGGGCCTGCCAGCCCGGGTTTGCGGCATGACAGGAACAAACTAACTCAAAGTCGGAGGGGTAGGGTTGGAAACAGTGGGTTGTGTCGAGAGAAACAAAAAAAAAAAAGGAAAAAGAAAGGAAGGACACACACACACACGCGCGACTTGAGCCCTGACAAGTAAAAACACCCTCACACCCACAGCGCACTGACGGCCAGATGCAACGACGTGCAATTACTCACAGGAACACAGTCGCCAATGCTTATTTATACACTGCTTACTGTACGGCTGGAAGTTGCAATATACCGAAAACAATTAAGTGTAAAGCAAAATTGTATGTTTTTTTTTTTTACATGTTTTAACTGAAAGAAAAAAAAAAGGTTTATGAATAAGGCGTTTGATGAATAAGGGAGCAGCATGAGCAAAAGTGGATCAGCACCTGAGTCATTTGTGCAATTTTTTTTTTAATGATGCAGCAGACTGTCATTTACATATTAGATTAGGGGCCCTTAATACTGTAGGACTTGCAGTTTCAAATGGTGATTTAGGTGCAACATGGCCTCAAAAAAGCATATTTTATTTTTTCAACCTGCACTCGCTATTTAGCATTTTTGGATGGCACTCTCGGATTTATCTGTTATGGAAGGAATTACAAATCTGAGCACCTCTGCGGGTAAAAAAAACCTAACCCAAGTAAACAGGATTTTTACACTACATCAGGTAAGTTTTAAACCTGGAATATGTAATTAGCATTTTTAATAATTAAAGGTGCAAAACGTTTCGATCCTGTTTTAATGATGTTAGTTTGGATACTGCATTTTGATATTTGGCTTCACCATAATATGCTGTTTTACACCAATTTCAAAGTCAGCAGTGTAAAAAATATTGTCTCATCATCTTGTGACCCCCACCACTGTGTCCCGTGACCAATAAATGTAACACTGTTAAAGGCTAAAGAAAAAAGTCAATTTTGCATGTCCCCATTAAATTTAACTGAAATGATCAACTTAGTTTTTATGGGGTTGAATATGTTTATCCTTTCAGTTTAATTCTGAAATAAATATATTGACACAAGACTGGTTTCAGACAGTATAGGAGTAGGAAGTAGGAGTGTCTGTCACATGTGCATATTTCACATTGTTGTTCTCACACTATCTCGGTTAAAGGTTTGTAAAACTTGGATCACCACCGTAACCTGTTGTTCCTGATAGTGGAGATAGTGAAGCCTGCAGTGTGGAGTTATGCACAGTATGTGGAGGAGTCACTGATACAATGTTGTGGAGGAAGTGACGGAACAAATGGGTCAAGTTTTCATTTCAGTGAAGATCGTTTTTATCGACGGATTTCAATGCTGACAAACATGAGACACGTGACTGATGTGCGCACGGATGCTCGGTGCAGAAACCAGGCGCTTCCAACATCATAAGTCATTTATATGAGATAACAATTGTTTACAGGGGTTACCCTCGAATAATGGCAAGGGACGAAATGCTGTTAAGGCTCGAAAATAGTTCAAAGTGCGAAGAAAGCTTGTCACCTGAGGACGCGGCGCTTACTCACTTTAAGTGCAGGTGAACATTTAGGTCTACAATGCAGGCCAACGTTAGCTTTGTAAATGCACTTCTCAAATATTTCAATGAACGTTAGTTTCGAGGGGTGGAGAGTCATGTCGGTCCTGCACCACTGGTATAAGATAAATCCATCTGACACGCGGCCAGGCGCCATATCAGCACACACTGGAGCGCAGTGCGTCACAGCACTTCAAAGGCTTTCATCAAACCGTGAGGCACTTTAAACATGTAATTTATCAATTTATTATAAATAGGATAAGACACATAGGTCATTTTTGCAAGAGAGGGGAACAATTGAGCACAGTTTTTGCATGTTAATAGTGTGTTGGCGACAGACAGAAGACTGAAGCAGGATCCTGACGATAGTTTCTCTTTATCAGCCTCTCCTGACCCTCCCAACAAAGTTTACTGCCGTCTCTTTGTGACGCAGGTGTCAGAGACCCGACTGTGTCACTGCCGAAGTGCAAAAAAACATGCATTGCAGATCTGAATCGTGTTCTTGATCTAAACTTCGGATCATTTGTGTCTCGTTTGACGCATGCAACCAAAAGCCTCGCCTATTCTCCTGAAAGGGTGTGCACCTGCATGTTATGAAAGTTAAGTCCTGGATTGTTGGTACTTCTTTTTGTGCAACACAATGGCAGTGTGTTGTTTTTATACAAAAACAAAAGTGTGTCAATCGCGTGGCGGTGCAAGTACAATGTAGCTTTCCAGTTGTTTTGCACCGAGCTTGCGCGCATGCACCAAGTTTATTATGCAGATGTTGCATGAAATGGCTGATAAATGCTTACAAAAACACGTGTCTTTACTGTCAGCACACTCGACCTGACTGAGATGTTGCAATGTTAAGACAATTTAGTCTTTTGTGATATTGCAACATATATGACTAAGAATGATCTGCAGCGTGACTTTAATGTACATGAGTTTACCTCCACTCTGCACAGTAACTGAAACATTGGTAACTGTGGCACAGTTGGTAGAGCGGGTCTGCTCATGATCGGAGAGTCGGAGCTTCATATCCAAGCTCCTGAAGATGCACACTGTCATTGTGCCCTTGGGCAAGACACTTCACTCACCTTACCTCCAGTGTCTGCGTACATTGGTGTGTGTATGAATGAGAGAGTGAATGGGTGACTGGTTCCTTGCTGTAAAGCGCTTTGGGCCTAATGAAGGTAGAAAAGCACTTTATATACAGTAAGTTGAGGCCATTTACCATTTAACTATGGTGCTCTGAGAGGCTTCAACTCTTTTACTCTGGGACTTTTATAGTTAGTAAGTCAAATAAAATGCAAATGCGGCAAACCGTGACGCAAGCACTGAGCATAATGCACTGTAAGACTGCATTGTCACCATTATTAAATTCTGAACTATTTGGTTATACATACTGGAAAGACTTGCAGAAAGGTGGAATGGCAATGAATGAAATGAAATGAAATAAATAAAAATTAGTCAGTGTATATTTGCTCTTGTATAATGTATAATTTGTGTATACTAGATATATTATTTTGCATTAAATCAAACACAGCACCTATTATTAAGTTTACAAATCTGTGGGCTGAACAGTTTTGTGCTGCTCTACACACCATGTCCACATATTAACCTTAGGCACCCTGAGTGGAAGAGGTTGAAGCTGAAACATGTTGCACACAAACAACACTGCGGTCAAAACAACCTGCTTTATTAGAAGGCGTGGAAACCAGGCAGCAATTAAATAAAAGAGAGCCACCTTATGTGCAACCAAACCTGTTGTTTTATCTCCTTGTTTACTCCCTACAAGTCGCTTCTGACAAGAAATGACTCGAAAACACGCAGCGCAGCAAGAGGCCGTTTGTAGCGACTAACACTATCGCGGGATGGGGAGATAATTGGGTTTCAGAGCACCTCAATCTACAAAAACAAGTGAGGAGTTTAAGGTTAGAATGAAAATAAATTCAGCATGTTATATTGCCATTGAAGTCGATCCATTGTGCATAAACCTGATTTGGGGCACCTCAGCATTGATATTTTATACATTGTAACTTTAAAGCCGTACTAAGTAACTCATGCCCCTAGAAGCCATAAGCGCCACTGCAGGTGTTGTTGCGTTTTTTTACTCATTAATTGTCCTTGAGAGTAAATACTGCGCTGACAGAAAAAGCAAAGGGACAGAGGGATATTGTACATACAAATACACAATGGAGACAGTTTTTATTCACTCAAACTTGGCTGTAAATTTGCCTGTCTGTTTAAGTGGTGCTAGCCCGCAACTAGCTTTGCCCGTTAGCCTGCTAGCTTCTTCTTCGTGATTCCATTAGTTTGTATCGGTGACTCCAACCCAGAGGCAGGAAAGTTGCAATTGACTCTGTGCATAACTTCAAATCATAACAACGCCGCCCAAGATGTGACTTCCTGTTTTGACCCAGGACACTAAAATAAAAGCGCCATCTTTTTCATTAGTTCAGCAGTTCATTAGTTCAGCTTTCTTTCTGCCTAACTATTAACAGACACAACACTTAAAATGTGTGTATTTGATTATATTCTTGTAATGTTGCAAGTTCCTGCTGAACTAATCAATGGGATAAGCTGTGTGCTTTTATTTTGGTGTGCTGGATTGAAACAGGAAGTCACTTCTTGGGCAGTGTTGTTATAATTTGAAGTTATGCACAGAGTGGTTTTCTAGACAGAGAGGGAGATGAAAGATCCCCCGATCATCCCATTAACACTTGTATTACCCCCAGAGGGACCATTTATTAAGTAATTAAACAAGTTACTTAGTACTGCTTTAATATTTTTTGTGTATTTTTTGTTTTTTGTTTATCATCCATATCTGTGTTGGTTAGTGTCTCAAAGTTTGGTTGGAGCAGGCCCTGCTAAACATGCAAGATGCAGATTTGTGCAGCCACGCTTCAGTCAGACCCAAAAGCGCTGAAAACAAATATAATTCCCTTCCCCCTTTTTATCAAATGACATGCTAATAAATTGGCGGAGCTTTGATTAATGCAGCTTGAGAACAGAGCGAGTCCGGTGATGGTTTATGGGCTTTAATAGCAGGAAGAACAATTTCTAATTCTATCTATTTGTGACAAAACTTAATCCAGAAAATATTAACTGGAGACGAGCTTCCGCAGTAAAAGGGGCCAAAGTAAACAAGATTTCACAAAATTTCACGAATGAAGCAAAAATACTACAGCAGTATATTCGCGGGGCAATATTTTCTATAGCAAATTGAAAATAATAACATTTTTTTTTTGTAATAACTTTAAAACCATGAAAAGGATGGTCTTTTGCCTTCCATCAGCTGTGAAGCAGTTTCCCCAATTACTCTCCATGGAGGAGACAGGCATGATGGATCCGCAGTGAAGTGTATCAGAGAACTGGAGACGAGATGGAGAAGACTTTGAACACCTCAAAAGTCGACGGGGGAAACTTTAGCTTTAACTTCAGCCTAACTCGCATTTTACTGCTTGGGTGGCATGACAAGATAAAACCTCCAGCTCTGGGCACAATGTGGAAAAAAAAGAGCGGCGGATGAGTCAGCTAACAGAGACGGCATATGAATTTCATTTCAATAAAAAGTCTATTTTAAAAAGCGGCTACAGCTGGCCAACTCTGGACTCCACTCATTTGACAAGGCATGGCAGATTATGTAACGGCAGTATTTTAAACCAACAATGTAAAGCTGTTTAAAATGCGGGCTTTTCCTCCATCTTTAAATAGACCCATCAACTCTACGGAAGAATCAGAAGTTGGTCCGCGACTCCTGAGGCAGATAATGCAATTGTTGTCAAAGCATTTTCCATTGGAGCAGTTTCTAAACTTTAAGATGAGTTTAGTAAAACTTTCTGACCTTGTTTGGACTCGTTTATTGATTGACTGCGGAATCCTTCCGCAGTCAACCATTGGTTTTCATGTTCTTTATTATTGATTGACTGCGGAATCCTTCCGCAGTCAACCATTGGTTCTCATGTTCTTTATTATTATTATATTTTTTTCCAGATTTTCGGGAGTTTTCACAGCTTTCACGGTTTCAGCAATTTCAGCAACTTATACCTCAAAACGTTCAGCATGTTGGAGAGAATTATGCTATTACTTTTGGGAATTCAGCGATTTCCGGTTTTTCCGCAATCGGACGATATTCGGACGATTTTTCCCATTACTTTTAATGGGGCTTCCGCAAATTCACAGATTCTGCAGTTTTTTCCGCAGTTTCAGCGATTTCTGCAGTTTGTGCTTGTTCAGCTTCCGCAGCTTGTCAGTTTTCAGAAAAAATTAGAGTTCTGCAGTTTTCCCGTTTTTTTCTACGGGATCGGGAATTCTGCCATTGATTTGTATGGGGAATTCTGCCCATTCATTTTAATAGGCCCATGCATTTTAATGGGACTTCAGATACTTTCAGTCATTTCTGCGGTTCAAATACTTCTGCAGTTCAAATACTTCTGCAGTTTCAAATACTTCTGCAGTTCAAATACTTCTGCAGTTCAAATACTTCTGCAGTTTCAAATACTTCGGCAGTTTCAAATACTTCTGCAGTTCAAATACTTCTGCAGTTCAAATACTTCTGCGGTTTCAAATACTTCTGCAGTTTTAAATACTTCTGCAGTTCAAATACTTCTGCAGTTTCAAATACTTCTGCAGTTCAAATACTTCTGCAGTTCAAATACTTCTGCAGTTCAAATACTTCTGCAGTTTCAAATACTTCTGCAGTTCAAATACTTCTGCAGTTTTAAATACTTTTGCAGTTCAAATACTTCTGCAGTTCAAATACTTCTGCAGTTTTAAATACTTCTGCAGTTCAAATACTTCTGCAGTTTTAGATACTTTTGCAGTTTCAAATACTTCTGCAGTTTCAAATACTTCTGCAGTTCAAATACTTCTGCAGTTTTAAATACTTTTGCAGTTCAAATACTTCTGCAGTTCAAATACTTCTGCAGTTTTAAATACTTCTGCAGTTCAAATACTTCTGCAGTTTTAAATACTTTTGCAGTTTCAAATACTTCTGCAGTTTCAAATACTTCTGCAGTTCAAATACTTCTGCAGTTCAAATACTTCTGCAGCTTCAAATACTTCTGCAGTCCAAATACTTCTGCAGTTTAAATACTTCTGCAGTTCAAATACTTCTGCGGTTTCAAGGATTGGGACAAAGATCCGAACCAAGACCCGAACCAAGACCCGAACCAAGACCCGAACCAAGACCCAGACCAAGACCCAGACAAAGATCCGAACCAAGACCAAGACCGAAGCCAAAAGCCAGACCAAGACCCGAACCAAGACCCGAACCAAGACCCGAACCAAGACCCGAACCAAGACCCAGACCAAGACCTGAACTAAGACCCAGACTAAGATCCGAACCGAGACCCGAACCAAGACCCGAACCAAGACCCGAACCAAGACCCGAACCAAGACCCAGACCAAGACCCGAACCAAGACCCAGACCAAGATTCAAACCAAGACCCGAACCAAGACCCGAACCAAGACCCAGACCAAGACCCAGACAAGACCCGAACCCAGACCCGAACCAAGACCCAGACCAAGACCCAGACTAAGATCTGAACCATGACCCAGACCGAGACCCGAACCAAGACCCAGACCAAGACCCAGACCAAGACCCAGACTAAGATCTGAACCATGACCCAGACCGAGACCCGAACCCAGACCCGAACCAAGACCCAGACCAAGACCCAGACTAAGATCTGAACCATGACCCAGACCGAGACCCGAACCAAGACCCAGACCAAGACCCAGACAAGACCCGAACCCAGACCCAAACCAAGACCCGAACCAAGACCCGAACCAAGACCCGAACCAAGACCCAGACCAAGACCCGAACCAAGACCCAGACCAAGATTCAAACCAAGACCCGAACCAAGACCCAGAACAAGACCCGAACCAAGACCCAGAACAAGACCCGAACCAAGACCCAGAACAAGACCCGAACCAAGACCCGAACCAAGACCCGAACCAAGACCCGAACCAAGACCCAGACCAAGACCCGAACCAAGACCCAGACCAAGATTCAAACCAAGACCCGAACCAATACCCGAACCGAAACCCAGACCAAGACCCGAACCAAGACCCAGACCAAGGCCTGAACCAAAACCCGGACCAAGATTCAAACCAAGACCCAGATTAAGACCCGAACCAAGACCCAGACCAAGACTGAACCAAGACCCAGACCCAAACCAAGACCCAGACCCGACCTAAGACCTGGACCAAGACCAGGTCCAGACCAGGTTACCATAGCAACCTGAATTAAAACCATAACCAGGAAAACCACAGAAGCCAGGCCAAGTCCAGACCAAGTTACCATAGCAACCTGAATTAAAACCATAACCAGGTAAACCACAGAAGCAAGGCCAAGTCCAGACCAAGTTACCATAGTAACTTGAATTAAAACCATAACCAGGAAAACCACAGAAGCCAGGCCAAGTCCAGACCAGGTTGCCATAGTTACCACAACCAAAATCAGATCCAGGCAAACCACAGAAGCCAGGCCAAGTCCAGACCAAGTTACCATAGCAACCTGAATTAAAACCATAACCAGGAAAACCACAGAAGCCAGGCCAGGCCAAGTCCAGACCAAGTTACCATAGCAACCTGAATTAAAACCATAACCAGGAAAACCACAGAAGCCAGGCCAAGTCCAGACCAGGTTGCCATAGTTACCACAACCAAAGTCAGATCCAGGCAAACCACAGAAGCCAGGCCAAGTCCAGACCAAGTTACCATAGTTACCGGAACCAAAACCAGATCCAGGAAAACTACAGAAGCCAGGCAAAGTCCAGACCGCATTTCCATAGTTACCGGATAATTTCAGGAGTTTCAAGTATTTCAGGAGTTGTGAGGAATTCAACAGTGTTAAGGATTATAGGAGTTTCAAGGTTTCAACAGTTTCAAAGAATTCAGGAGATTCAAGGTCTCAACAGTTTCAAGGTTTCAACAGTTTCAAGGTTTAAACAGTTTCAAGGTTTCAACAGTTTCAAGGCTTCAACAGTTTCAAGGTTTCAACAGTTTCAAGGCTTCAACAGTTTCAAGGTTTCAACAGTTTCAAGGATTTCAGGAGTTTCAAGGTGTCAAGAGTTTTGAAGATTTCAGGAGTTTCAATGTTTCAAATCTTTCAAGGACTTCCGGAGTTTCAAAGAAAGTATTTTAACAGTTTCAAGGCATTTTCAAGGATTTTTCAGGTGACTTCTGCATTAGATCTATTCCGCAGTCAATCGCAATTGCGCAGCAATTGCAAACATTTCTAGTTATTGATTGACTGCGGAATCCTTCCGCAGTCAACCATTGGTTTTCATGTTCTTTATTATTATTATATTTTTTTCCAGATTTTCGGGAGCTTTCACAGCTTTCACGGTTTCAGCAATTTCAGCAAGTTATACATTTAAACGTTCAGCATGTTGGAGAGAATTATGCTATTACTTTTGGGAATTCAGCGATTTCCGGTTTTTCCGCAATCGGACGATATTCGGCCGATTTTTCCCATTACTTTTAATGGGGCTTCTGCAAATTCACAGATTCTGCAGTTTTTTCCGCAGTTTCAGCGATTTCTGCAGTTTGTGCTTGTTCAGCTTCCGCAGCTTGTCAGTTTTCAGAAAAATTCCGCCTTCTGCAGTTTTCCAGTTTTTTTCTACGGGATCGGGAATTCTGCCATTGATTTGTATGGGAAATTCTGCCCATTCATTTTAATGGGCCCATGCATTTTAATGGGACTTCAGGTACATTCAGGTCTTTCAGCCATTTCTGCAGTCAAAATACTTCTGCAGTTTCAAATACTTCTGCAGTTTCAAATACTTCTGCAGTTTCAAATACTTCTGCAGTGTCAAATACTTCTGCAGTTCAAATACTTCTGCAGTTCAAATACTTCTGCAGTTTCAAATACTTCTGCAGTTCAAATACTTCTGCAGTTCAAATACTTCTGCAGTTTCAAATACTTCTGCAGTTCAAATACTTCTGCAGTTTCAAATACTTCTGCAGTTCAAATACTTCTGCAGTTTCAAATACTTCTGCAGTTCAAATACTTCTGCAGTTCAAATACTTCTGCAGTTCAAATACTTCTGCAGTTTCAAATACTTCTGCAGTTCAAATACTTCTGCAGTTTCAAATACTTCTGCAGTTCAAATACTTCTGCAGTTTCAAATACTTCTGCAGTTCAAATACTTCTGCAGTTTCAAATACTTCTGCAGTTCAAATACTTCTGCAGTTTCAAATACTTCTGCAGTTCAAATATTTCTGCAGTTCAAATACTTCTGCAGTTTCAAATACTTCTGCAGTTCAAATACTTCTGCAGTTCAAATACTTCTGCAGTTCAAATACTTCTGCAGTTTCAAATACTTCCGCAGCTTCAAATACTTCTGCAGTTCCAATACTTCTGCAGTTTCAAATACTACCGCAGCTTCAAATACTTCTGCAGTTCCAATACTTCTGCAGTTTCAAATACTTCTGCAGTTCAAATACTTCTGCAGTTTCAAATACTTCTGCAGTTCAAATACTTTTGCAGTTTCAAGGATTGGGACAAAGACCCAGACAAAGACCCGAACCAAGACTTGAACCAAGACCCGAACCAAGACCCGAACCAAGACCCGAACCAAGACCCGAACCAAGACCCGAACCAAGACCCAGACCGAGACCCAGACCCAGACCCGAACCAAGACCCAGACCAAGACCCGAACCAAGACCCAGACTAAGATCCGAACCAAGACCAAGACCGGAGCTAAAAGCCAGACCCAGAAAAAGACCCGAACCAAGACCCGAACCAAGACCCAGACCAAGACCCGAACCAAGATCAGAACGAAACCCAGACCGAGACCCGAACCCAAACCAAGACCGGAGCTAAAAGCCAGACCCAGAACAAGACCCGAACCAAGACCCGGACCAAGACCCGAACCAAGACCCGAACCAAAACCCAGACCGAGACCCAGACCAAGATCCGACCCAAGACCTGGACCAAGACCAAGTCCAGACCAGGTTGCCATAGCTACCGGAATTAAAACCATAACCAGGTAAACCACAGAAGCCAGGCAAAGTCCAGACCAAGTTGCCATAGTAACCTGAATTCAATCCATAACCAGGTAAACCACAGAAGCCAGGCAAAGTCCAGACCAAGTTACCATAGTAACCTGAATTCAATCCATAACCAGGTAAACCACAGAAGCAAGGCCAAGTCCAGACCAAGTTACCATAGTTACCAGAATTAAAACCATAACCAGGTAAACCACAGGAACCAGGCCAAGTCCAGACCAAGTCCCCATAGCTACCGGAATTAAAACCATAACCAGGTAAACCACAGGAACCAGGCCAAGTCCAGACCAAGTTACCATAGTTACCAGAATTCAATCCATAACCAGGTAAACCACAGAAGCCAGGCCAAGTCCAGACCAAGTTACCATAGTAACCTGAATTCAATCCATAACCAGGAAAACCACAGAAGCCAGGCCAAGTCCAGACCAAGTTACCATAGTAACCTGAATTCAATCCATAACCAGGTAAACCACAGAAGCCAGACCAGGTCCAGACCAAGTTACCATAGTAACCTGAATTCAATCCATAACCAGGAAAACCACAGAAGCCAGGGCAAGTCCAGACCAAGTTACCATAGTTACCAGAATTCAGTCCATAACCAGGTAAACCACAGAAGCCAGGCCAAGTCCAGACCAAGTTACCATAGTTACCTAAATTCAATCCATAACCAGGAAAAACACAGAAGCAAGGCCAAGTCCAGACCAAGTTACCATAGTTACCGGAATTACAACCATAACCAGGAAAACCACAGAAGCCAGGGCAAGTCCAGACCAGGTTGCCATAGTTACCAGAATTCAATCCATAACCAGGTAAACCACAGAAGCAAGGCCAAGTCCAGACCAAGTTACCATAGTTACCGGAATTACAACCATAACCAGGAAAACCACAGAAGCCAGGGCGTCCAGACCAGGTTGCCATAGTTACCAGAATTCAATCCATAACCAGGTAAACCACAGAAGCAAGGCCAAGTCCAGACCAAGTTACCATAGTTACCGGAATTACAGCACGGTAGCGCAGCAGTTAGTGCTTGTGCTTCACAGCTAGAAGGTCCGGGTTCGATTCCCACCAAGGACGGGGCCTTTCTGTGTGGAGTTTGCATGTTCTCCCTGTGTCTGCGTAGGTTTCCTCCGGGTACTCCGGTTTCCCCTACCACTAAAAACATGTACAATAGGCCAGGATGTATGAGAGTGTGTTTGAGAGTGCGCATGGGGGACGACGGATGAAAATTAGCCTAAGGCTACAATCCGGTGTGGCTTGTTCATTAACTTGCACTGTCCCTACCAAATAAACCATAAATAAATAAATACAACCATAACCAGGAAAACCACAGAAACCAGGCCAAGTCCAGACCAGGTTCCCATAGTTACCGGAACTAAAACCATAACCAGGAAAACTGCAGAAGCCAGGCAAAGTCCAGACCACATTTCCATAGTTACCGGATAATTTCAGGAGTTTCATGTATTTCAGGAGTGTTCAGGAATTCAACAGTGTTAAGGATTATAGGAATTTCAAGGTTTTAACAGTTTCAAGGTTTTAACAGTTTCATGGTTTCAACAGTTTCAAGGTTTCAACAGTTTTGAAGATTTCAGGAGTTTCAATGTTTCAAATCTTTCAAGGACTTCAGGAGTTTCAAAGAAAGTATTTTAACAGTTTCAAGGCATTTTCAAGGATTTTTCAGGTGACTTCTGCATTAGATCTATTCCGCAGTCAATCGCAATTGCGCAGCAATTGCAAACATTTCTAGTTATTGATTGACTGCGGAATCCTTCCGCAGTCAACCATTGGTTTTCATGTTCTTTATTATTATTATATTTTTTTCCAGATTTTCGGGAGCTTTCACAGCTTTCACGGTTTCAGCAATTTCAGCAACTTATACCTCAAAACGTTCAGCATGTTACAGAGAATTATGCTATTACTTTTGGGAATTCAGCGATTTCCGGTTTTTCCGCAATCGGACGATATCCGGCCGATTTTTCCCATTACTTTTAATGGGGCTTCCGCAAATTCACAGATTCTGCAGTTTTTTCCGCAGTTTCAGCGATTTCTGCAGTTTGTGCTTGTTCAGCTTCCGCAGCTTGTCAGTTTTCAGCAAAAATCCGCCTTCTGCAGTTTTCCAGTTTTTTTCTACGGGATCGGGAATTCTGCCATTGATTTGTATGGGGAATTCTGCCCATTCATTTTAATAGGCCCATTCATTTTAATGGGACTTTCAGCCATTTCAGCAGTTTCAAATACTTCTGCAGTTCAAATACTTCTGCAGTTCAAATACTTCTGCAGTTCAAATACTTCTGCAGTTCAAATACTTCTGCAGTTCAAGTACTTCTGCAGTTCAAATACTTCTGCAGTTCAAGTACTTCTGCAGTTTCAAATACTTCTGCAGTTCAAATACTTCTGCAGTTTCAAATACTTCTGCAGTTCAAATACTTCTGCAGTTCAAGTACTTCTGCAGTTTCAAATACTTCTGCAGTTCAAATACTTCTGCAGTTTCAAATACTTCTGCAGTTCAAATACTTCCGCAGTTTCAAATACTTCCGCAGTTTCAAATACTTCCGCAGTTTCAAAGACTTCTGCAGTTCAAATACTTCTGCAGTTCAAATACTTCTGCAGTTTCAAATACTTCTGCTGTTTCAAATACTTCTGCAGTTTCAAATACTTCTGCAGTTCAAATACTTCTGCAGTTCAAATACTTCTGCAGTTCAAATACTTCTGCAGTTCAAATACTTCTGCAGTTCAAATACTTCTGCAGTTTCAAATACTACCAAGACCCGAACACAGACCCGAACCAAGACCCGAACCAAGACCCGAACCAAGACCAAGACCGGAGCCAAAAGTCAGACCCGAACCAAGACCCGAACCAAGACCCGAACTAAGACCCGAACCAAGACCCAGACCAAGACCCAGGCCGAGACCCAGACCGAGACCCGAAGCAAGACCTGAACCAAGACCCGAACCAAGACCCGAACCAAGACCCGAACCAAGACCCAGACCCGAACCAAGACCCGAACCAAGACCCGAACCAAGACCCAGACCAAGACCCAGACCGAGACCCGAAGCAAGACCTGAACCAAGACCCGAACCAAGACCCGAACCAAGACCCGAACCAAGACCCGAACCAAGACCCGAACCAAGACCCAAACTAAGACCCGAACCAAGACCAAGACCGGAGCCAAAAGTCAGACCCAGACCAAGACCCGAACCAAGACCCGAACCAAGACCCGAACCAAGACCAAGACCGGAGCCAAAAGTCAGACCCAGACCGGAGCCAAAAGTCAGACCCAGACCAAGACCCGAACCAAGACCTGAACCAAGACCCGAACCAAGACCCGAACCAAGACCCGAACCAAGACCCGAACCAAGACCCAGACCGAGACCCGAACCAAGACCCGAACCAAGACCCGAACCAAGACCCGAACCAAGACCAAGACCGGAGCCAAAAGTCAGACCCAGACCAAGACCCGAACCAAGACCCGAACCAAGACCTGAACCAAGACCCGAACCAAGACCTGAACCAAGACCCGAACCAAGACCCGAACCAAGACCAAGACCGGAGCCAAAAGTCAGACCCAGACCAAGACCCGAACCAAGACCCGAACCAAGACCTGAACCAAGACCCGAACCAAGACCTGAACCAAGACCCGAACCAAGACCCGAACCAAGACCAAGACCAAGACCCAGACCAAGACCCGAACCAAGACCCGAACCAAGACCCAGACCACAACCCGATCCAAGACCCGCACCAAGACCCGGACCAAGACCCGGACCAAGACCTGAACCAAGACCCGAACCAAAACCCAGACCAAGACCCAGACCAAGATCCAAACCAAGACCCGAACCAAGGCCTGAACCAAAACCCAGACCAAGATTCAAACCAAGACCCAGAACAAGACCCAGACCAAGATCCGACCCAAGACCTGGAGCAAGACCAAGTCCAGACCAGGTTCCCATAGTTACCGGAATTAAAACCATGACCAGGAAAACCACAGAAGCCAGGCCAAGTCCAGACCAGGTTACCATAGTAACCTGAATTAAAACCATAACCAGGTAAACCACAGAAGCAAGGCCAAGTCCAGACCAAGTTACCATAGTTACCGGAACTAAAACCATAACCAGGAAAACTGCAGAAGCCAGGCAAAGTCCAGACCACATTTCCATAGTTACCGGATAATTTCAGGAGTTTCAAGTATTTCAGGAGTGTTCAGGAATTCAACAGTGTTAAGGATTATAGGAATTTCAAGGTTTTAACAGTTTCAAGGTTTTAACAGTTTCATGGTTTCAACAGTTTCAAGGTTTCAACAGTTTCAAAGTTTCAACAGTTTCAAGGTTTCAACAGTTTCAAAGTTTCAACAGTTTCAAGGTTTCAACAGTTTTGAAGATTTCAGGAGTTTCAATGTTTCAAATCTTTCAAGGACTTCAGGAGTTTCAAAGAAAGTATTTTAACAGTTTCAAGGATTTTTCAGGTGACTTCTGCATTAGATCTATTCCGCAGTCAATCGCAATTGCGCAGCAATTGCAAAAATTTCTAGTTATTATTATTATATTTTTTTCCAAATTTTAGGAGGTTTTCACAGCTTTCACAGTTTCAGCAATTTCAGCAACTTATACATCAAAACGTTCAGCATGTTGGAGAGAATTATGCCATTACTTTTGGGAATTCAGCGATTTCCGGTTTTTCCGCAATCGGACGATATTCGGCCGATTTTTCCCATTACTTATAATGGGGCTTCCTCAAATTCACAGATTCTGCAGTTTTTTCCACAGTTTCAGCAATTTCTGCAGTTTGTGCTTGTTCAGCTTCCGCAGCTTGTCAGTTTTCAGAAAAAATTAGAGTTCTGCAGTTTTCCAGTTTTTTTCTACGGGATCGGGAATTCTGCCATTGATTTGTATGGGGAATTCTGCCCATTCATTTTAATAGGCCCATTCATTTTAATGGGACTTCAGGTCTTTCAGCCATTTCTGGAGTTCAAATACTTCTGCAGTTCAAATACTTCTGCAGTTTCAAATACTTCTGCAGTTCAAATACTTCTGCAGTTTCAAATACTTCTGCAGTTCAAATACTTCTGCAGTTTCAAATACTTCTGCAGTTTCAAATACTTCTGCAGTTCAAATACTTCTGCAGTTCAAATACTTCTGCAGTTTCAAATACTTCTGCAGTTTCAAATACTTCTGCAGTTCAAATACTTCTGCAGTTCAAATACTTCTGCAGTTTCAAATACTTCTGCAGTCCAAATACTTCTGCAGTTCAAATACTTCTGCAGTTCAAATACTTTTGCAGTTTCAAATACTTCTGCAGTTTCAAATACTTCTGCAGTTTCAAATACTTCTGCAGTTTCAAATACTTCCGCAGTTCAAATACTTCTGCAGTTCAAATACTTCTGCAGTTCAAATACTTCTGCAGTTTCAAATACTTCTGCAGTCCAAATACTTCTGCAGTTCAAATACTTCTGCAGTTCAAATACTTCTGCAGTTTCAAATATTTCTGCAGTTCAAATACTTCTGCAGTTTCAAATACTTCTGCAGTTCAAATATTTCTGCAGTTCAAATACTTCTGCAGTTTCAAATACTTCTGCATAGATACAGACGGCATCTCTGGAATCGCCCATATATGGTCATTTTTGAAAACAGTTAAGGGGGAAAACAATTTTGAAAAAATGTAAATTTTCTCTAATTATTCAAAAACTACTTTAACAAATGCTGAAATATGAATTTAGTTTTCTACTAAATAAAGATACAAAGACATAGGGAGGAGCAAAGTGGTTCAACAGCCCATAAACACATGAATAACTGAGAATGCTAACTTGATGCTACATGTTAGCATCGGGCTAATGCTAACGGTTAGCTAGCGCTTGCTACAACTGCCGTTTTTTCACTTCTACTGAACAATCTGCTGTGAGAAAATATCCATATGGGCCCGATTTACACTTGACTTTATTCTTGTGTGATAAATAAGTTGATATTCCACCAGAAAATGGCTAAAAAGAGTGGAAAATTGTGTTTCTCTAAAGATTCTATTTTCCCCCTCGGCGAAGCCACGCCCCCTTCTATGACGAGATGCCGTCTGTATCTATTTTCAAATACTTCCGCAGTTCAAATACTTCTGCAGTTCAAATACTTCTGCAGTTTCAAATACTTCTGCAGTTCAAATACTTTTGCAGTTTCAAGGATTGGGACAAAGACCCAGACAAAGACCCGAACCAAGACCCGAACCAAGACCTGAACCAAGACCCGAACCAAGACCCGAACCAAGACCCGAACCAAGACCCGAACCAAGACCCGAACCAAGACCCAGACCGAGACCCAGACCCAGACCCGAACCAAGACCCAGACCAAGATCCGAACCAAGATCAGAACGAAACCCAGACCGAGACCCGAACCCAAACCAAGACCCAGACCAAGACCAGAAACAAGACCCAGACTAAGATCCGAACCAAGACCAAGACCGGAGCTAAAAGCCAGACCCAGAAAAAGACTCGAACCAAGACCCGAACCAAGACCCGAACCAAGACCCGAACCAAGACCCGAACCAAGACCCGAACCAAGACCCGAACCAAGACCCGAACCAAGACCCGAACCAAGACCCGAACCAAGACCCGAACCAAGGCCCGAACCGAGACCCAGACCAAGACCCGAACCAAGATCAGAACGAAACCCAGACCGAGACCCGAACCCAAACCAGGACCGGAGCTAAAAGCCAGACCCAGAACAAGACCCGAACCAAGACCCGGACCAAGACCCGAACCAAGACCCGAACCAAAACCCAGACCAAGACCCAGACCAAGATCCGACCCAAGACCTGGACCAAGACCAAGTCCAGACCAGGTTGCCATAGCTACCGGAATTAAAACCATAACCAGGTAAACCACAGAAGCCAGGCAAAGTCCAGACCAAGTTGCCATAGTAACCTGAATTCAATCCATAACCAGGTAAACCACAGAAGCCAGGCAAAGTCCAGACCAAGTTACCATAGTAACCTGAATTCAATCCATAACCAGGTAAACCACAGAAGCAAGGCCAAGTCCAGACCAAGTTACCATAGTAACCTGATTTAAAACCATAACCAGGTAAACCACAGGAACCAGGCCAAGTCCAGACCAAGTCCCCATAGCTACCGGAATTAAAACCATAACCAGGTAAACCACAGGAACCAGGCCAAGTCCAGACCAAGTTACCATAGTTACCTGAATTCAATCCATAACCAGGAAAACCACAGAAGCCAGGGCAAGTCCAGACCAAGTTACCATAGTTACCAGAATTCAATCCCTAACCAGGTAAACCACAGAAGCCAGGCCAAGTCCAGACCAAGTTACCATAGTAACCTGAATTCAATCCATAACCAGGTAAACCACAGAAGCCAGGGCAAGTCCAGACCAAGTTACCATAGTTACCGGAATTACAACCATAACCAGGAAAACCACAGAAGCCAGGGCAAGTCCAGACCAGGTTGCCATAGTTACCAGAACTAAAACCATAACCAGGAAAACTGCAGAAGCCAGGCAAAGTCCAGACCACATTTCCATAGTTACCGGATAATTTTAGGAGTTTCAAGTATTTCAGGAGTGTTCAGGAATTCAACAGTGTTAAGGATTATAGGAATTTCAAGGTTTTAACAGTTTCATGGTTTCAACAGTTTCAAGGTTTCAACAGTTTCAAAGTTTCAAAGTTTCAACAGTTTCAAGGTTTTAACAGTTTCAAAGTTTCAACAGTTTCAAGGTTTCAACAGTTTTGAAGATTTCAGGAGTTTCAATGTTTCAAATCTTTCAAGGACTTCAGGAGTTTCAAAGAAAGTATTTTAACAGTTTCAAGGCATTTTCAAGGATTTTTCAGGTGACTTCTGCATTAGATCTATTCCGCAGTCAATCGCAATTGCGCAGCAATTGCAAAAATTTCTAGTTTTAACTTGTTTTTTAAGTGCTATTTTGGCATTTTCATGGTGAATAAAATAAAAATAGAAACAAAATGTTATACATACTAATTCCCAAATTGTCTAAATATTGAGTTACAAATCAGATTTGTGAAAGTCAAGTTCAAAGCAGAATTAAGTAACTCATGCCCCTAGAGGCCATAAGCACCACTGCAGGTGTAGCATGTTACGTTTTTTTTTACTCATTAATTGTCCGTGAGACTAAATACTACACTGCCAGAAAAGATAAAGGGAGAGAAGGATATTGTACATCCAATTACACAATGGAGATCATTTTTTTTCACTCAAACATGGCTGTAAATACTGTTTAAGTGGTGCTAGCCCACAGTTAGCTTTGCCTGTTCTTCGTGATTCCAACAGTAAACAAGTTGCTGATTATTCTTTAAATTCATAGGCTTGTTTTGTTATTGTTTAGATATTGGATTTTGGATATTTTATTTAGACTATCTATCTAGTTATTTCTGAAAAATAAATATATATTTTATAAAATAAAAATTCAGTCAAGGAATGAAATATTAAAAACCTTCTAACTTACATGACTGAAAATATCTGTCGGTGCTACTTTTGGGCTCAGTTGTCCCTAAAGTTACAATGTACCAAATAAATCTGTTCAGGAAAGTTTATTCAGTGAAATAAAAATGAAATATATTACTGTGTAGATTGCACTGTTTCTTTGTTTCCAGGTGAAAGCACAGAGTCCAAAATGACTCAAAACCTGAAAACTAAAAGGAATAAAATAAAATGTTGCCTACATTGTGTCACCTTAAAGAACCTGCACCAGTTCATTCAATATGTTGTGTGTGACATCACTACATTCTAAAGAGCCCATAGTTTAAAATTGAGGTGGAGGGCAACAGGAAAGTCCATGATGTTCACTGTGGGAGCTGTGGTAACTGGCGAATTGCAATTTTTTTTGTCTTAGTTTTTGGTTAATATCTCAGTCATTACTGGAAGAATCCGAGACTGTCCTCCAATATACAAGTGGTCGTTTGTCTTATCCCTGAATTACGACCATATAAGACGTCTACTAAAACAGCGCCCCCAAGCTCCCATTGAGGGTATGTACATTACATTTAACCCAATTCAGAAACGCCTTTATTTTACGTAGTGTATCTGAACAACTTTGACGACGATTCCAAAAGTCAAACGCAAAGAAATGAATCACAAACTTGCAAAATTAGCCCCAATTGCAATATATCTGCACTCATGTGTTTAGCCCATTATGTCATGCATAGAAACACATATGGGTAGAATGATTATTATGACTAAGACATTTATTTTGAATAGAAAAATAATAACATTTGTAATATTGTCCATATAAATCACAGTCATCAGAAGAAATTCTCTACTGCAATTTAATTCAGATTGTTTATAATATAATGATGATAATTATTAAGACTTACCACTGGATATGACATTATGAAAGTGACATTATGAAAAAATATGACATTATGAAAGCTGACCCTTCAGCCAATCAGAGGCGCAGGCTCACCTGCCCAAACGCCCTCGAGCTGATACACGTGTTTTCATTGGACGAAGCGAGTGTTCGTCAAATCTAGTTCAAAAACCCGCGAGCTAAACGCAGCTGTAATGTTTTATATTTTCTATCCTTAAATGACGAAACTGTGGGGAAATGAACGACATCAGCTTCATCACGGACATGTGGCAGCACGTTCTCCAGAGGAACTCTGAAAGAGACGCAGAACTTTGTGGAGAACAGCAGCGGAGCCGAGGCCTGACTTTGCCGGGATGACGCGAGGAGTTTACCCGCATCATATGCACTGGAACCCGGCGCGGATCCGAGGCTCGCCGCAGTCACCGGACAACCGGACGTACGGATGGCACGGAGTCTGACAACACGAGGACGTTTGAGGACAGCGATGGAAGTGGACAGGAGAGATATGGATTTGGCAGTGACGCATATGGAGGAGAAGAAGGACTCACGAAGACATCAATGGTAAGTAATGCTTTGGTGTCGCTGTTGCTGTGAGTAAAATGGCGATAACCTATAACGTACCCATATAACATAATATAATATGAGAGTGGTAAATTTTTGCTGCTGCTGCGGTTGGGGAGGTGTGATGCGTAATAACGCAGAGCGCGCTTGGAGAGCCTTTGGCACAGCTGGACGTTCAGTTCCTCCACAGGTGTGGCAGGGCTGAAGACCTGGGACTGCTATTTGCCCGAACATATATTGCAATTAGGAATAATTTTGCAAGTTTGTGATTCATTTCTTTGCGTTTAACTTTTGGAATCGTCGTCAAAGTTGTTCAGATACACTACGTAAAATAAAGTCGTTTCTGAATTGGGTTAAATGTAATGTACATACCCTCAATGGGAGCTTGGGGGCGCTGTTTTAGTAGACGTCTTATATGGTCGTAATTCAGGGATAAGACAATGTGGTCGTATGGATTTGGAGGACTTGTTGCAGAATCCACATGAAACAAAAACTGTTTCAAAGTTCATTGTCTCCTCTGTCTGCACATATGAACTAATGTCCAATTATTTTCTCTGAACAATAGCTAAAAACATGAGCGTAACATTGGCCACATTCTAAATCGTGAATGCCACCTATTGTTTGATGTGGCCAAATTCATTCCTGACTTTTCCGGGTCATCATTGCTTCACAAATGCTAAGAAATCAGCTTGCAATTTTATGAAAACAATAAAAAACTAGCGCCTTATAATTAGATGCACAGTATTTTTATAAATTACTGACTTCACTGTAGGAGGACAAAACACATTTTGCAGCATAAAAAAAATGTGGGCTTTAGTTCAGTGTTCTCTAAACAAAAGACTGAATACCAAAGCTCTGCCACTGAGTCTGACCCAAAAAAAGCTTAAAGAAAATGTTTGAGTTTTGTTTGTGTTGAGAGTGATCCGGCGCACTCACCATGGCTTCATATCATTATCTCAGATTAATTTAAAACATAACTTTGATGTGTTTATCTTTTAGAATCAACTAATGTCATTGCACCAGCTGGGCTTTGGAAACCAGCCTGTTTAACAATAAACGAAATTGACATTGTTTGCCAAAAAAGTTCAAATCTAAAGCCTTTTGCATATAGTACACTAAAAGCAGTGACAAATCCATCTTGGTGAATGCAGAAAAGAATAAACGTATCTTTAAAAACTGAAAGCATTGTCTCCGTATAATCAATTGTATCCTCAACATCCTTATTATTAAAGGAAATTGCTTTACTTGCTTTCCACTCAACGGACCAATCCACCTGAGTGGGATTTGGACACCACCTTGAGCCGTCTCCTTAAATAACCAATGGTTTTAAAAGCTGGAGCCAGTGAAGGGGGAAATAGCTCCTCCAGGTGCCTGCTCTGCCTGGTCGGAGCGCTTCTCATTGTTAATGCATCAGGTGAAGAATCCATCAGGACCTTATCCATTTAATGCATGAAGCAGACATTTATGCAGAGGATGTGTGCGCCGGCCTCACCGCCCCAACCTTTGCCCAAGCTAAGTGGAGGCGGTTTCTTTATGCGTTCGCCAATACCTGAATACTCTCAGGTCAGCGCGGTCCCGCTATAGCTCCAGACAAAGGGATCAAAAATTCATGGGTTGTCATTTGGACTGTGGCGGATGTTCAACAATGTTTAGTGATGTCAGCCTCCCCTTTGTCTGCAAACACACACACACACACACGTAACTGTAGGCCTTATATCTGCGGGCATCAGGTGCACGGAGACAGTGATATCAATCGGCTCCTACAGAACGGAGAATGGCATTTCTTTTGCTTTGTTGTTTGCGTTTGACCTTTGAAAATATCACAGATTTTACCTTTAATTATAGATGAAGGTTGTGTCGTGGTGATGACTGGAGAGGGGGGCTTTGTTGCCACATGTAAAGGGACATTCCTGGTGCTGCGTGTTTGTTCAGCGCTAATGAGGCAACTTTCGAACATAACATTTCGAAACTGCACTTTTGTTAAAGGAAACATACTACAAGCAAGTTTTGCGTGTACGGAAATGCTGTAGCTCAGAGGATATATGTTGTATCACATGAGAAAGAACGACTATAACAAGCAGTTTGTTACAATGCTGACACCTTGTGGGGAGAAAGAGTAAACTGTGCACCTAACGTGATTCGTAATAACTGCATCCTTTATTGCTAATACTAAGGGTCTTAGTTGTTTAACCTCTTAACCCCCACCTGAACCGAGCACATTTTCTATTTTCTCCAATTTGGCAAAAATGTCAAAAACGTGACAGTAAAGCAACAATAATACAACAAAAAAGTGACTAAAGAGAGACAAAAATGTGAAAGCAAAGGAAAAAACCTTGAAAAAGCAACTAAAACATGACACAAAAACTATACGAAAACACAAACGCTTCAAAATGTGACATTAATGCACTGCAGCGACAAGGCAAAACAAAAGTTAGGATCAGTTTCATAGGCCTTAGCTTTCAAATGAGGCGCTACACTGTTGCTCTCCAGTCGAGAAGCTTCTAGATTCGAGTAAAGCCGAGCTGGAGAAAAATGTGCTCGGTAAACCTCTGCTCACACATTTTCTCCAGGTTTGGCTTTACCCAAATCTAAAAACCACTTGCAAGAAACGGTGTCAAAATAGCGACAAATCGAGAAGAAAACAAGGATGAAAATGCAAAAAAATAAAATTGACGAAAAAGTGACGACAACGCGGCACCAATGCGAGAAAAAAGATCAGTTAAAATACATTTGGTAGGTCTTGGCTTTCAAATGAGGCGTTACACTGGCTTATAGGCTGTAACCTTTTAGATTTGGGTAAGATTGAACTGGAGAAAATTCTCTCGGTTATATCAGGTAATGGACAAGCAGCCTCATTTATTGTGATTATACCTTGCCACGATACATAAATGTGGAGTTCATTATTGACGGGAAACAAACTGGAATGGGCAATGTCCTAATTTGTCGGTATATTTGATTAAAAAAAAAAAAAAAACGGCAATGCAAGTACACAGACAGACAACAGAAGAAAACACATCTCCTGAGAGTAAATAGACGGGCCTATGAAGTTCAGTTTAACCCATGTTTGAAATGCAAATATTGTCTTTCATGTGAAAATGTCAGAGGGGGGACACTCGGGAGCGGCTAAACATCTCAATTAGAGCCGTCCCAACACGCAAACAGTGCGTGAAATGAAAGGCAGCGCATGGACTGATCTGTAACATCAGGGAGAAGGAATCAGAGCCCACAACCCCGTCACGTGGAGCGTCACAAAATCACAGATGCAAATGCACAACAGCGTCTGAATAATGACCGGTGGGGGGGTGGGGGGGAGCCTCAAGTCAAAGGTCATGTTTGTTTGTGGGAGTTGGAGAGAAGGATCCAATGGTTCACGGTAATTAACGAAGCCATGTCAATGTGTTTCATTACGGTTTGTTTGGCTTCCCGAGGCGTGCACAATATTTCCGTAGCTTTATTTATTCCCATGAAAAAAACAACAATCTTATTTTCCATTCAAATTTTCTCCGAATTTGAATATGTACTAACGACGACTCTACAATTTTGTATAGCTCAAAGTGAAGGTGAAATCATGTTGCAATAAATAAATAAGTCTGTGACAGGGGAAACTAATGGTTAGATGAAAGTGGCAATAAGCTTTTGTAAGAATAAAGTCGTTTAAGTCAGTATAATGCTCTGTGTCTGCACCCCTATAGCGAGGTCCGGAGCCAGCTAAGCACTTTAACGAGACCAAATGTGCTTCTTGGCATTCCCCACCTGTTCTGTCCAGACCTCAGCTAATTCTGTTGTTGTACTTTTTCCGCTGGCACTTTTATCCGAGGATCCTAAACAACTTCAGTAAGTACAGTAGCTCATTTCCTAATGGCTTAAATAATGGTCTCTTTTAAACCGGACTATTTATCTTTGGAGACATTGAGAAATGCCTTTGTTTTGCGAAATCTCATCACAAGGATAAGAATTGCTCATTTTAGCCACACAATTGTCATCATGGGTCACCCGTATACTTGGATGAGACGTCCCAGGACCCATTTATTTTGCAGTAGCATATTGTAGCTTTGAAATTCTTCCGACCTCGCATGGTTAAAATTGATCAGTCAGGATTTATTTTTGCAATATTTGGCACATGAGCTGTGAACCTTAATTGTGATATGAGACAATAGGCCTAATTATTTTCTATTGTTTGCTGTATTGCTGTATAAAATGAGGCAAAGTGGGATCTCTTTACTTTAACTTCACAGCGAACCAGCTGAAAATCCAGAAAAAGTAAACGCTTTTCAAAAATTCCAGCACATGTCTTTGTGCCCTGCTGTGCCATAGTAACAGCTTGTTTTTTTTCTCTTCCATTATATGACAATATTAATGTGTCTAAGAATCTGCACCCCCCACAGAGAGTGACCTAATTAGACACCACATACAAAGTGTGAAGGCCACACCACATGGGGAAGTGTCGCCTCACATTTGATGAAGCTGTTTGGGTGTGTCATAGCCCAGAGAAATTAAGGATTGGTTCTGGAATTTAGGTTGGTTTCCTCATTTTGATTGTCTGTAAGCAATAGGCGTGGTCATTTCTTTATTTGTTGTTATCTTTATCATATTTGTATTAGCCTTAGCCTATAGTTTTAAAGTTTTATCATTTGTTTTCATCAAAATTATGTGTTATATGCTTATGTTTCATGTTGAGTGTACGGAGAACAAAATCCTTGTTTGTGAACCTGTTCTCAGACAATGTCAGTAAAACTATTCTGATTCTGATTCACTTAAAGGGACTATAAGGAGTTTAAAAATGTTAAAATTAAGTATTTTCCTCCCCCTACATGTTCCAGCCATGTCCTAATGTGTAGAATGAGCTCAGACCTGTTCACCACAACTGCCTCTAAAATCCTGTACGGTCACTCAAAAAGCTGTCACTTCGGCCCGAATTGCCGTCATGCACGAGCTTAATATAGAAGGTGCAGTTACACAAATGGCCTGAGGTGGCAGTAGTGAGTATAAAATGGCAAACTTGCTTCCAGCCCCTTTAAGTTATTCCAAATGGTTGAAATTCTTGTCTTTTTTCCCCCACTTGAAATGTTAAGTGATGCATTTCAAAACGATGTTGATCTCAAACAATCCAGTGATCCTCAGTTACAAGGAGACAGCTGCTGACATAAAATGATTTTTCATTTTTAGAATTGGAACTGTTTTTACATTTTCACATGTGCTATCCATAGACTGTCATCACTCCTCCCCATTTACATTAAAGCAGCACTAAGTAACTGATGCCCCTAGAGGCCATAAGCGCCGCTGCGGGTGTCGTAGCATGTTGCGTTTTTTTAATTCATTAATTGTCCGTGAGAGTAAATGCTACGCTGACAGAAAAGACAAAGGGAGAGAGGGATATTGTACATCCAGTTACACAATGGAGATCACTTTTTCACTCAAACTTGGCTGTAAATACTGTTTAAGTGGCGCTAGCCCACAGCTAGCTTTGCCCGTTAGCCTGTTAGCTTCTTCTTCGTGATTCCACTAGTGTGTATTGGTGACTCCGACCCGTAGGCAGCGAAGTTGCAATTGTGTTTTTTTGACCACAGACACCAGGGGGAGATAGAAGACCCCCAATCATCCCATCAGCACTTGTATTACCCCCAGAGGGACTACGAAAAGGATTTATTAAGGTAAACAAGTTACTTAGTACTGCTTTGATTACTCCATTTGAGAGAAAATCCTTGATGGCTGCTCAGTTTCTATTTGAGGGGACTGGATTGCAGCATTGTCAGCTCCCCACCATGAGGACCAAAGAGGTGCGCTTTCCTTGCCCATTGGCATTACCGCACAAATTTGGTACAAAAAAAATCTGTTAAGAGATCAATATATTGTTATACATACTATAGATTGGCCCCTTCAAGATATTTCTGTAAAGACTTCCACAATAGGTCCTAGACGTGCAGCAACACTTTAGTTCCTGGTATGACCGTTGTTCTTGCTGTACCCACTTGACGCAGACATCTCAAAGATTACATGTTTTCTAGCATCGCACAACTCTGCTTCATTCAGCCAAAGCGGCAATAGATCATGCCACTAATTGTTTCTTGCATGTCTCCTTCTCTATTCTGTTTGATAGTGTTTGTATGTAAACTACCTGTCAAAGCTGCAAAGTGCCCTGAGACAGGCACACTCACCCGTCTCCTGTCTCCTCCCGCATCTTTTTGACAT
Source organism: Gobius niger (assembly GCF_951799975.1). Taxonomy (NCBI): domain Eukaryota; kingdom Metazoa; phylum Chordata; class Actinopteri; order Gobiiformes; family Gobiidae; genus Gobius; species Gobius niger. Next base: position 27,038,729 of record NC_136858.1, read on the forward strand.
GCTCTCGGGGAGTCCATGACACCTCCCTGTGTTACGATCCCAAGCTCCTACATGCAAGCGCAGCTCCGTCAGTGACACACAGTCGAGCGGAGCAGGGCGGATGTGCTATATACAGTCGGATTTGAGGCTGGTTCGAGGGGGTAATTATAAGTAGGTCACTGATTTTTAAAAAGATCTAAGAACAACAACAACAAACCGAAAAGGGCTCAATAGGCAAGCAAGAACACAAACAAGTGTGGATGGATGTGGGAGTGAGCAGATCGAGAAATACAGTATTCCTTATTGGACTGGCATGTCAGAAATAGGTCACTGAAAGTTGACGTATTAAAAACAGATGTGGTGATATGTGGGGGAAGATATTTTTACCATGCATTTTAAGTGCACTCGTATCTCAAATTGGATTAGTGATTGGTGAGTCAAGCCTCAATATCCAAATGTGGGTTACTGGAAAGCTTATTATAAATTGAATTAAATATGTGCGGAGCAGTAGCTTGTGATATGAGGTGCAATGCATGCTACCAATATTCCGTCCTGTCATTGCTCACTTTGGCCTGCTCACCTGAATGAATGCCGCAGTGGTTGGACATGTTGAACACTAGTGCCGATCTGCGCGTGTTATTAGATTGGGTACAGTCTGCATGCAAAACAAGGACTGACCCAGACTTCTATAACTGAATGCATTCTGCAGCCTCTTCTTGCTGTTTTCCTGCACCATGCAGTAATGCTGATGTGCGGTTTCCTCACCCTCCCTGTGGGACGATGTGAGGATACAGAGGATAGAGGAGAAGGGAGGAGGAGGAGGAGCGTGCCGTCAACTTCTCCCACTTTATCTCTGGAGATCTTTTCCATTTTCAGAGAAGAATAATCAGAATAATAAGCTTGTTGTTTGAACTTCAGCTTGTTTGCTTAATTTCACCAACAGAGTTCAACTTTTTGACAATTTTTGTTGTGAAGCAGTACTAAGTAACTCATGCCCCTAGAGGCCATAAGTGCCACTGCAGGTGTCGTAGCATGTTGCGTTTTTTTTACTTATTTATTATCCTTGAGATTAAAAACTACGTTGTAGAAAAGACAGGGAGAGAGGGATTTTGTACATCCAATTAAGATAATTTTTTTCACTCAAACTTGGCGTTAAATACTGTTTAAGTGGCGCTAGCCCGCAGTTAGCTTTGCCCATTAGCCTGTTAGCTTCTTGGTCGTGATTCCATTAGTGTGTATTGGTGACTCCGACCCATGTGGTTTTCTGACCAGAGACACTAATCATCCCATTAACACTTGTATTACCCCCAGAGGGACTACGAAAAGGATTTATTAAGGTAATCAATAAATCCTTTTTATTATTTACCTTAATACATACAATATAAAAATACATATATTGTATGTATTTTTTTCCATTGATTATATTTTATTTTACACGGCCACGCATCATTGAATAAATCGTCTTACAAACTTGGCAAAGAAAACAAAACTTCCAGCTTGTCTAGCATGCTATTCATGATATTCATTACCATCTACAGTGTATGCTTAATAAGACAGTAGGGTCGACATGCACTGAAGAGGTAGTTGTACAGGAAGCCTAACACAAACTCATTAAGCCTGCTCATTTCAGTGGAAGCAGATCTGCCCACACAGAGGTGAGCATGCGGGCAACGTGATGTCCTCTGGGTGCTGTAGGATGGTGGATGAAAGCTAACATGCAGCCCAGGCTAATAAGATGCTTCTCACAGTAAAGCGAATACGTGTGAATAACAAAGCCCCTTTTCTCTTAGTTTTCTTCATTATACTGCTGAGATCTCTCCCATCATGGCGCCCTACCCGGGGGCCCGGAGATTACATGTGCTTCCTTCACATTGGACTGTCTCTAAACCCTGGGCTGCTTAGAGCTGATCTGACTGCACAATCATCTCACTCTCATCTCCACGCAGCGCACAGCCCTCCCTCTCCCCAGACGCTTCTTACTTTCAGATCAGCAGAGCCTGCAGTGCCAGCGCAGGTCGGACAGTGAGTAAATTTGTCAGCTTGTCCGAGTACATGCGGGATCGCCTGGGAGTTTACCCTCGAAGTTTTGAAGTGTTTGCTCAAGCATCGAAGCTGGAAACAGTTTTGAGATTCACTGTGTCTATGTGTAGAAGAACACAGGAGGAATGATGAGTTATAATTGAATTGCTTCAGCTGAGAGTAAACTTCTCTGATGAAAAGACAAAATCCAACACTGAAATGAGTAAGTAAGCTGAATGTTGTTGTTAGTACACCACTAAAATCCCACACTGTTTCATCACTAAATACAACTTAACCTTTTGATTTGAACAACTTCCTGATTAGTAGTTGAATCACATACATACAAACAAACATACAGCTGAATTAAAGAGCTATGTAATCCTGTGCAGGGCGGCTTCCATCCACTTGCCCCGTAGCTGTTCCTCACCTATTATCACAGATCCACATTTGAATATTTCACAGACTCGAGGTGACACGCAAACTGACTGCTGACACATCAAAGCTCACCGGCAAATCAGCAGCCTCCTCCGCCCCTCAGCCCCATGTGTCAGTGCGCTTCCAGGGTGGCACCAGGAGAGGCCAGGCATGACTAAAGACCTCAGCATACGTATTAAAAAATAGATTCTCTATTTCCCACTTGGATGAGCTAAAGCTATGCCTGCGCCGGTGGGAGAGAGAGGCGGTTTGGTGGAGCATCACAGTGTAACCTGCAGGGGAAGCAGAGATGATCAGGAGCTGAGAAGGTTTGAGTTACAAATCTTCTTCTGAGGGACAATATGTGCCTTTGCTTGCTAACTCTAAGCCCTCTGTTGTTGTACAGATCAAAACACAAATATTCATTGTATTTTGTTTGAGCTACACATTTGCCTGAAGCACAGTGGTTACAAACTCAAGAAAAGCTGACTGTTGTTTTAAACTCATTGCCGAAAACAACATTCATTGTAATGAAATGTACTAACTAATGTTGAGTTAATACCCATGTTGCCAGAAGAGGGTGCTATAGCCCCCGAGCAATGCGGGGTTTCCAGGTATCATCAACAAAACAAAAGTATCTGGGAAACCGTCTAAAACTCGCCAACAGTGGTGGCAGTAATTTAAAATATATTTTACTACTGTGCTCCTCTGATGATGCAGGACCACCCCTTTCTCTTCCTACCACAGAAATAGCAGCTCTCATTTGAGATTTTGCCCTTCAAAACAGTGATTTTTGATTAAGAAATTGGAATAATATGGCCTTACATGGAAAAAAAGCACAACAAAACCTGCTGACAGTGCCAAACTCCACGGGATTACCAAGGACCTGGCAACCTCAATGCGCTTGATCACATGACTGTATGGGTTCTTGTGCATATCAACCATGTGACGTTAAGGGTGAGATATCAGAAGAGGCAACAGAGAGTCCGTGTTGCACTATATGGGCATGGAGTTTGCAACACCCATTCCTCTATGCTCATTGCTCTACTGTACATGCTTGGACCTCATGTCACATTGTTTGCTTAAGCTAATGTGCGATCTGCCAGTAAGTTACCTTTTGAAAAAAAAATGTTTCTACTCTACTTTCAGCCACAACTCCTCACAAGCAACTCTTAAAAAGTGTCTTTTAAAAGCTTAAACGTGTCCTCTTTAACTTGAACAAGTCCTCACTCCTCAAGTTTCCACTGAAGTATGCTGACAAGGAACAAGTTTACGACAAATAATACCCACTTAGTGCTGTGGTGCCTGTCATAGCCCTGTCTCAGCATAACAGGAGCTGGAGGCGCAGACGAGGCCGCAGACACAGAGATGACATAGACTCTGCAGCTGTCACTTTTAGACTGGTGCCAATTAGTGCCAATGACAGGACCTTAAATCACAGTGAGATATAGAGCTGTCTGTGGCTTCTTCTACCTTTCGACTGACCTTCTCCATCCCCCACCCCGCTCAACACTCGGACCAGCTGGACTATAATCGTGTCTCAATGTATGTCTTCCTCAGGGCTCACTAATTAAGAATTTAATGATTGCTGAGAGCGTAACGCAAACCACTCTCTCCCTCATGTATAAAACATAGTCTGGCTTTTCCTTCAGCACTTTCTTATAATTTTTTGTACATTTCAAACTAAAGTCTTGGGTATTAGTCGGAAAAAGCCTAAAATACAGTGCTGTGCAAAAAGAAAGTGGTATAATGCAACTAACAAATTAGGGAAGTTTTACAAAAGGGCCAACCCGTCATGAATTAATGAAACAGCTCCATTTACCCACAATGTGACAAACTATTTTGCTAACACAGCGGCGCTGCCCCCAAAAACACTGCTCATTTTTGTAGCACTTCTCCTAATTTCAGCCCCGTGCTCTGCGTAATGCCTCAGGGACAGCTCCTCTCCCCGCAGCTCTGTGCTCTGTAGACTTGACCTGTTCATATTCTGCACTTTACTTCCTCTTTCTCCTTAGCGGAGCCCTTTCCACCTCCAGCGGCTGTAATTCTCTGCAGTGTTTCAGACCACCATGACCTCCATATGGGGTGTAGTGAGAGCGGGCGCCTGCTGCTGCTCCTGATTGGAAACCTGTAGTGCTCCGAGAGAATGGTCAAGGTAATAAAGCTCTCGCGCGGTCTCTGAGGTCAGCTATTCTCTGAAGGCAATTAGCAAAAGAGTGGACCGTAATGGGGTGGCACACAGCAGCGGTGACATAGGGGACTTGTGTTCTTTTGTGTTGTATGTACGGACTGTGTGAGTGTCATCAGTACTAGCTGGAATCTCAACAATCGCTAAGGCTTTGCGTGATAACAAGAGGCACTCCAGTAACAGTATATAACCGGCTAAGCACGGAAAGCAATTTGCATTAAAATGTATTAACGCAGTGGCAATGAAAATATAATAATGCGATGTCAGTGTGTGATCTTGATGTCAATTATGGAATAGCTTCAAAACTCTGTTACGATTCTAATCAAATCTACAAATCAAACATAATTAAAGCCTACAGTGCAGCACAGGGAAAATGCTGGTGGTAAGTATGAATCAGTTTTACAGCAGTGAAGTGGCAGTTTTATGTGGAGGTTGGACAAGGAAAGTTTTTACATTCTAAAAGTTAAGTGACATACGAAGAAGGTACAATGATAAATGTCACAAAAAGTGCTGCAAATTAGCTTCTGCTATGAGCACTACGGTGCATACATCTGTCTTCTAATGCAGTTTGTAGATGAAACTCGGAAAATTAGAATATCGTTAAAAAGTGCATTCATTTCTGTAATTCAACTGAAACTAATATATGATATAGACTCATTATATGCAAAGTGCGATGTTGCCTTTATTTGTTATATTTTTTATTGTAAAAAACATCAAATTCAAAATCTCATAAAATTAGAATATTTTGAAAATGGACCGTAAGCCAAAGACTTGACACATGTCACTTTGCATGTAATGAGTCTATATCTTATATTAGTTTCACATTTTAAAGAAAGTGCTAAGTAACTCATGCCCTAGAGGCCATAAGCGCCACTGCAGGTATCGTAGCATGTTAAACAAATAAATACATGCTATGGTTTGTTACTCATTAATTGTCCGTGAGAGTAAATACTACGCTGACGCAAAAGACAAAGTGAGAGAGGGATATTGTACGTCCAATTACACAATGGAGATGATTTTTTTCAGTGTTTACTTGGATGTAAATACTGTTTAAGTGGCGCTAGCCCACAGTTAGCATTGCCCGTTACCCTGTTAGCTTCTTCTTCCTGATTACATTAGTGTGTATTGGTGTCTCCGACCCGGTGCAGGGAAAGCTGCAAGTGTGGTTTTCTGTCCAGAGACACCGGTTATTAAGGTTAACAAGCTACTTAGTACTGCTTCAGGTTGAACTACAGAAATAAATGAACATTTTAATGATATTCTAATTTTCCGAGTTTCACCTGTATGTTATTGTATTTGTCACTATCAAATAAACCAAAAAAAGGAGGCTAATCTAAGCAGGGAAAACTAGTATTTCTCTTTTGCAACATTTTAACTGTAGGCCAACTGTGTCCACTTTGATGAAATGGTGAGGCCTATATGCACTTTCAGTAATTGTGCAGTATGTAGATTTCACATTATTATTATTTTTATCAGCACAGACCAGGGAACTTCTTACTTAATTCTGAAAATTTCACCTTTTGATACTTTGGAAGACAGTGTTTTCCCATCACCGATTATGTCGTTTAGTCTGTGCCAATGCGTTACCAACATTCATTATTGTCTCCACGTTTTTAGCACAGATATAGACCTCCTCTCTCAGATAAAATCTGTGCCTGAGTCATGCCACATTATTCTCTAAAGTCTTTCTGACGGTTACTCCACATCCCTGAGCTTGATTCAGCTGCTTCACCATCTGCTCCATCTGCACCTGGGGTAAGTCCTGCCGTACTAACTGCCTTCTTTAATCCAATCTCTCTACTTTAAATGCCCGCCATAGACCTCTCCGCTCCAAAGTAATAGAAATAAGAATCACACGGCATATAACTTTTTATACTCGATCCATAAACAGCGGAGTGATTTATAAGTCTGCTGAAAGCTTGAAAGTGAATTGGCTGAACGTCCACATTTGAAGCGCAGTGAGGCTCTCTTGCACTAATGAACACTACAGATGTGTCAGGGAGGGAGGAGAGAGGGAGAAAGGAGGGCCCTGCCAACAGCAATGTAAACAGCAGCCAATTACCTGTCTGCATGATGAGCCTTTACTGTAACTAAGAGCAAAGACGTGCACAGCAAAGCATCAGCTGCAAGGACGAGACAAGCAATGCACACGGCACAATATACAGGCGACAATACAGCCAACGCAAGCATCGTACCTTATTGTGGACCACATCGTTGCATTGTTTCTTTCAGGACAAATGAATAACATGGAATTATTGGCGCCTTGACCGAGTGCATTTTTTCCAGTTCGGCTTTACCCAAATCTAAATGCTGCTCGACTGGAGAGCAACAGTGTAATGCCTCATTTGAAAGCTAAGGCCTGCAAAACTGATAGAACCTTTTTTTTTTGCGCATTTTTGTCTCATTTTGGAAGTGTTTTTGTTGGTTTTTAAACTTTTTTTCCCCCGTTGCTCTTTTGTCACTGCATTTTTGTCACTCATTTTTTATTCGTTTTTGTCATTTTTTTAATGTCTTTTTTTTTTTGCCTCTCACGTTTTTGTTGTGTTGTCATCACGTTTGTCACCTTTTTGTCGCTCTTTAGATACTTTTTTGTTGTGTTATTGTTGCTTGGCACGCTTTTGAAGCCCTTTTATTGATTATTTGTTGCATTTTTGTGTCTTTTTGGGGACTTTTTTTTGTTGCTTTTTTGTTTTGTTTTCATTGCTCTTTTGTCCCTTTTTATTTTAGATCCTCGTTTTCGTTGCTATATTGACGCTTTTTGGCAAGAAGTTTTTAAATTTGGATAAAGTCAAACTGGAGAAAATGTGCTCGGTTCAGGTGGGGGTTAAGAGGTTAACCAGTAAACTCCAGTAAATCAACCATTTTACAAACCTATTCAAAGCAACCCTGCAGGGCCTTCCATCCTGGTTCACCATGCACCCTTTCCCTCCCTGCCCTTGCTTCCCTTTAAAACAAACCTCTGGGTCTGTACAGGATACGCCTGGACCATCTTCTGAGCGGCTTCTGTTGTTTTGTAGTGAAGTGAAGCTTTGACAGATGTCTTTGCCTGTCATTGCTCTGCAAAGGAGGGGTGATCTGTGCACGCGATTGAGAAGTAAACTGTGGCACTTTGAATTGTCCCAGCTTAAAGGGACTATACAGAGTTTAAATATGTTAAAATTATATATTTTCATCCCCCTGCATGTTCCACCCATGTCCTAAGGTGTAGAATGAGCCCAGACCTGTTCACCACAACTGCCTCTAAAATCCTGCACTGTCACTCAAAAACATGTTAATTCGGGTCCGAAGTGCCGTCATGCACGAGCTTAATATAGAAGCTGCAGTTACGCATAAGGCTCAACACAACTTCCAGCCTGTTTTTGATTACGTAAACTTTGTTCCAGCAATTAGCCATGTCCTATTGACTCTGTGCATTACTTCAAATCAAAACAACCCCGCCCAAGAAGTGACTTCCTGTTTCGATCCAGCACGCCAAAATTAAAAGCACACAGCTCGTCTCATTACTAGAATATAACGATTTTAATTTTAAAATCATTATATTTTAATTGTTTTGTCTGTTAATAGTTTAGCAGAAAAAATGTTGAACTAATGAACTGCGGAACTAATGACTAAGATGGTGCTTTTATTTTGGTGTGCTGGATCGAAACAGGAAGTCACTTCTTGGGCGGCGTTGTTTTGATTTGAAGTTATGCACAGACTCAATTATACTAGCAAATATCTCCACTTCTGTAAACATCTTATGATTGCAGTAATTCACTTTCCTTTTTTCCCCTCATGTTGTCTTATTTTATTCAAAGACTGCCAGCATTAGCCACTTTCAGACAATAGACCCACGGTTGGCAAACTTGCTCGATTGCAGGCCGAGTGTAGTCCTAGCCAATAAATGACAATGATTAAATAATTGTTCCCTACACAGACAAATGAAAGTAAAGTAAAGTAATAAGACAGACAGATAGAACATTCCTCCAATATGCACCTAAAACCACTACATTTCTGATTCAAACCATAATGATGAGAGTTTAACCAGTGAGAGTGGGAGCGCGGGCAGCGGAGGGCGATCCATCTGGATGTGCCTTGATTTTGAGCCTGAGGCAGTGGCCCATGCGAGGGCTGCCCTGTGCTAACGTTCGAGCCCTGGATTTCACTGCTGCGCTTTATGTAACAGCAGTTATATAAAAGTGCTCAAGATGCTCTGTGTCGGCACATTTTAGAAGTGTGCTCGTCTCTTACTCTTCATCTTAACCTGAATAGCAGCTTTAGGACATCGGCCTCTCCAGAAAGAAATCAAGTATAGGTTAGTAACTTTAATAGGAATGCTGTGTCTTGTCCAGACGTCGGATACTGCATATATGGTTTATGGATATCACAGCAGCAACATGCACTCCTAAAACACTATAATGTACATACAATGCAAATCAATATATAGTTATAAGATGTACAACATAATTGAAAATTAGCAGGGAAAAAACTGCAAAAACAAATCGAAAGCAGCAAAATAAAATAATTATACACTGTAAATAAAATCGCTAATTCCACTGTTTAAAAAAAAATGGCTGCTGAGTAACCATTTTTCTTTCTTTCTTTACTTTAAATAATATTACTGTAAAAAGTACTTTATAGAACAGTAAAGTTGTAATAATGTTTGGAAAATGTATGTAAAATGATACTATAATAAGGCCTAATAGCGGTTGCTGAATATATTACTATATTAAGAAAGTTAACCTCTAATATTTATAGCAAATTTATATAAAATGTCAAATTCTGTCTCAGATGAATTACTGTAATTACTGCAAAATAAACAATTATTAATTAATTACAGTTTTTCAAAACAGACTAATCTGTGCCATATTCAAAGTCAATTGTGATACCCCCTCCAGTATTGTCCTATACACAGTGTTCCCCTAAGTCACTGTAGTTTGCCCATAGGGGCAGTCGCTGTCCATGGTGCCCAAATGAAATGGTGAAGGAAGCAAATGTAATTAATTAGAATATCTGTACTTATAATGTGATCATGAAATGTATTTTTAAGATTCCTATCTCCAATATTGTCTTGTTTGGATCCGATGGGCTCGCTGTTGCTCCTCTTGAAGGCTATGTTGAGATATAACGAGGCCTGACTTTAGCTGTTCATATTGTTGCACACACGACATCTTTGCATCAACCCCCAGGTGATTCTTTTATCTCTGTTTCCTTCTTTAAATAGGATTCACATTGAATATACAGACTAAACAAACACAGCATTACGATCAAGTACAATTGGAAATAGATATGAAGATTCTGCACACACTGTGCCGTGCTTTCCATCTGTCTGCATCAGTGAGAAGGCTGCTGTGTATAGGAAATCGGTGCAGTTTTCATTTAGAGAGTAATTTATAGCGACATGCCTTGACTCATTATGCTGCATTATAAAATAAAATATATCTCTGTTAGTAATGCTTGGCCAACTCCACAATGGGACCCACATGCACAGCCGTCTCCCAGCTATCACATTCACGAGTTAAAAATAGGAAACGTGACGCTTTTTATTAAGTGATATTGCTGATGCGGGCTCTTGAATTGAGTAAATAGGGAACATCCTTATCAGACTGAGCCCTGCGTTCCCAGAGACTCATCTCATTGAGCTCAGCCATCCGTAAAAGTGGTATTGCTTACACAAAAGGGGAAGTGGAGCTAGTCGGGATGCTGCTAAGGAAGCCTGGGACAGCAACAATAGCAGTGAGAGAAGGGAGTGGGACATGCCTCTCCGAGTGTCCAAGTTCACCCAGTGTGAGTTTGGAAACTTTGGGCAAATATGAGTTTTTATCATCGCATTATCTTTTAGTGCAGTGGTTCTCAACCTTTTGGAGCCGTGACCCCCATTTTAACAGGTAAAGGGGATTGTGACCCCCCGCCCGGGTCACACCATGAGAAATAGGAACATTAGCCTACATAATTTTTAAAAAACAAAGGAAAAAAAACAAATGGCTGAAAAAAATTCATCAAACTACGAAAAAATAATAGCAGTCTGGTAAAATAGCACACACATGCTACAATAAAACATTAGATTTTATGCTAATGAAAATATGTATATTTTATCTAAATGATCTGGTGACCCCCCAAATTTGTCTCGTGAGCCCCTTGGGGGTCCCGACCCCCAGGTTGAGAACCACTGTTTTAGTGCATTGATTTTCAAAATGCACATATAGAATGGTCTGAAACTTGACAATATACAAATAAAGACAGGAAAATAAGTGTTTTAATATATCTGAATATGGAAAGACTAAAACACAAACTAAATGAGAACTATATCAGGTTCACACATGAACCAAACCATGTCTAAATTTGTCAGAAGTAGAACGAGGAACTAAAGCAGGTCAGGTCTGCTCATCCTTTAGCTTAGTACTCCTGACCATGCAACTAGTTCAAGATTTGGATGAAGGCCCCTAGAATCTGTGGCTCTCTCTGCTTGTAACACGGGCGACACGGTGGCAGAGCGGTTAGCGCTCGTGCTACACAGCTAGAAGGTCCCGGGTTTGATTCCCACCTGGATGGGGCCTTTCTGTGTGGAGTTTGCATGTTTCCCCGTGTCTGCGTAGGTTTTCTTCCGGGTGCTCCGGTTTCCCCTACTCACCACCTCACCACCAGGTGGTGATCGTTTGACAGCTCAGCCCCTCTCTTCACCCGAGTGTCCGAGACACGTGGCCAGAGATCAGACGACACAACTACAAAGTCGATCATCGACCTCCTGCCTGGTGCCACGTGCACTTATGGACACCCTTGTGCTCAAACATGGTGTTATGGACAAACCGTGACTAGCACAGAAGTCCAATAACAGAACACCACTCGGGTTCAGATCGGGGAGGCCGTTCTTCCCAATCACTCCCATCCAGGTCTCACTGTCGCTACTCACGTGGGTGTTGAAGTCCCCCAGTAGAACAATGGAGTCACTAGTCGGAGCACCATAAAGTACCCCTCTCAGGGACTCCAAGAAGGCTGGGTACTCTGCACTGATGTTGGGCCAAGACAGTGGTGAGAGACCTGTCCCCGACCTGAAGGCGTAGGGATGCGACCCTCTCGTTCACTGGGGTGAACTTCAACCCACCCCGGCCCGCCATCTCTCCCTGTGGGCATCTCCAGAAAAATGGAGAGCCCAGCCTCTCTCCAGGCGTTGGGATCCAGAACCCAAGCTGTGCGTGGAGGTAAGCCCGACAATATCTAGCTCTCAACCGCCTGCACAAGCTCAGGCTCCTTCCCCACCAGCGAAGTGACGTTCCATGTCCCAAACGCCAGAATCTGCGCACGTAGACTAGGTCGTCGAGGCACCTGCCTTCGACTGCCACCCAGTCCTCTCTGCACCTGACTCTACTCTGTGGGTGGTGGGTCCACAGGTGGGCGGGCCCACGTCCTCCTTTCGGGGGGCCCCATGGGCAGAGGCCCGACCACCAGACGCTCGCATTCGAGCCCCAACCCCAGCCCTGGCTTCAGGGTGGGTCCCCGGCTGCGTCATACTGGGCGATGTCACGGTCCTTGAATGCTGTGAAAATACTTAGTTTTAACATTTTTGAACCCCGCATAGTCCCTTTAAGGGAACAATTCAATTGAAGTTTTTATGTTCAGTATATCTGTTTTTTATAGAATTAGTTAACTTTTAGCATTTCTTATCTTTTACAAGAGCCTAGAATGACTTTTTTGAGTGTAGGATGGGTCAGAAGACAAATTTGCCAAGGGTACAACATCTGAATCTTCACTTATATCACTGCACATTACAAACCTGATGATAAAACAATGGTGATATATTTTTTTCTCTCTAATATTTGGAGAATGTTACAGTACCACAAACGGAGCCTGCCCCTCCCGTGCGAGTTGTATTTCCCTGTGGGCTTTGGCTTTCCTGGCAAGATTTTCTGCTCTCAGCACAACATGAAAACAATTGTGGGATTCTCTGAGACGGTCATACTTTACAATGCACAAAGCCTCACTCATTACTTTTGAATGCTCACACATACACTACAAGCCTGCTCTCTTCTTAGAGCGAGCAGCATGCCTAAGTTTATGTTGCCTTTCACGGGACAAAAGCCATGCAGTGCCCATCCGAGCTTCCCTGGGGTTCAAATTAGGCACACCCATGTCTTGGCATGCCCCCTTAAGCCCTTCACTTCGACTACATAGGGCTATTGTATGTCTCCAGTGGCTTATACTCACAGCCCACATACTGTAACAAGACTTGTGCTATCTTTGAAAATAACCTTGAGAAAGTAGGGCTGGAGGGGACGCTTTCAGTACACTTGATTTGTCTCCTCTATAATAGGGCTACATGATTTGGCCTCTCTGCGGAGGGAGGCTGTCACGGTGCAGGTTGCAGTGCTGCTGAATGGTGCCCTCTAAAAAAAAAAAAAAAAACTATTTGGGAAGCCAACAATGCATTTAATAGTTTGGTGTTATGTAAGCCTTTTGCTGTACCAAAGTGAAATTGCGTGGGAGATGATGAAATGGAACAAAGGCACACACACCTTATTAGCTGGATAGATGAGAGTGATTGTAGTGTTGTGGCGTTTAGGAACAGGTTTGGAAACTCACAAGACGATAACACTTAGTACAGTGGTTTTTCTAATCAGTCCATGGGGATTTTTACAAAAGGTTGTTGCGCGCAATATGGTACATTGTGTAAGAAAACAACACTTAAAGGCCCTTTACCTGATATTTTCCCTAGGTAATGGAGACTAGGTGAGACACTGCAGGTGAATAGGAGATTTTTCTTCTTTTTTTTTTTAGAAATATCAATTTGAAACCTTTGCTGAACATTACTGATATAAATATAAGGATCAAAATGTATTGCAAGTTTTCTGTGATGTTGTTTTCTGTCATGTTATGTTTTCGTATAAGAATAATGCATTTTGTGCAGTATTTCCAAAATTGTCTATATTTTCAGCAGCGTAATCTAAATAATGGATAGACTCAGATTTAATTCAGTCTTTATTTTATTGACATATTAACAACAAAGATTTTTTCAGAGGGGATTTTGGATCTTGTTTAGGTTTGAATAAGCTATTCATAAGTGGAAAATAAAACAAAACATTTGCATTCAAAGCAGAATAAATCAGGCTATTAGATATTAAAAAATCCCTCTGAAAAAATCTTTAAAATCTTGTTAACTTTGGAGTACGTACGAGCTTATATAGTGACTTTGTCATTGCATGTGTGGAGTAAAAACCTCATGTTGAGAAGGAAAAAAAACATATTTGGATTTGAGGTAGTAGCTACTTCCGGGATATCGCTGTCTCGCTCGCAGACAAACCATGAAACAAGCATCACACAGGGTAAGTTTTGTTATTTATATACACTGGCATGAAAACTAAGATGTTAAAGAGACAGATGCAAGTTGGTGATTTTTATGTTCACTACTGCCACCTCAGGTCTTACATGTAACTGCAGTCTCTATATTAAGCTCGTGCATGACGGCACTTCAGACACGAAGTAACAACTTTTTGAGTGACAGTACAGAATTTTAGAGGCAGTTGTGGTGAACAGGTCTGGGCTCATTCTACACATTAGGACATGGCAGGAACATGTAACGGGAGGAAAATACTTAGTTTTAACATTTTTAAACTCAATAGGCCTATAACTTCAAACAAAGGTGAAGCTGTTTCCCTATTTAATTGGTTATGTTTGTTCGTTTGTTTGTTCGTATACTTTATTGTCCCCGTAGGGAAATTTGTCCTCTGCATTTAACCCGTCTTTCGATGTCGCTGGGGCAACCCGTAAGGAGCAGTGGTCGACGGCAGTGCCGCGCCTGGGGACCCATCTCCATGATGTGGAGCCAGGCTGATGGTCAGAATCACCTGGCTGGAGGATTCACCTATTGCACATGTTTTTAGTGGTAGGGGAAACCGGAGTACCCGGAGGAAACCTACGCAGACACGGGGAGAACATGCAAACTCCACACAGAAAGGCCCCGTCCTGGTGGGAATTGAACCCGGGACTTTCTAGCTGTGAAGCGGAGGCGCTAACCGCTGCGCTACCGTGCTTCCCATGAGCTTGTACACGATCCAAATATAGTCACACAAAATTAAACATGTATATTTTCTCGGTGGATAAAAGGGGTTGCCTACAATACTAGATTGCAAGGCGTAGTGATGTTACTACGCCTCGCAATATAGTTCCCCTTTTTCTCCGCTTAGAAAATTGATATGTTCGAAACACATTTGGAATAATGGGAATGAGTTTAGACCCAACTAAATACTGTATTCATAATGTACAAACAAAGATATCAAAAATCAGGTAGAGCCTTTAAATACAATACTAAAATAATGCAGCAAAGCCAGTCATGTACAACTAATATAAAGACCCGATTTCACTTAGTCACAAAGCATGTGGTTCGAGTTGACACCTCATAATTATATTATGTTGATGTGTATTAATTATATATTCTAGTTAAGAAGTTTAATCCAAACAAGAGTCAGGCTTCACTCCTGTGGACCACCTGGCGCCAATTCATCACTGTACGCTTGAGATATCTGACCTTCTTTTACAAAAAATAATGTTTTATCCTCATTTAGCCTTGATGTTTTGTTAATTCATTAGTTCGTCTCCTTGTCTAAAGCTCAAAACCCTCAGCTACGTTGGTCTATTCAGTAGTTCCTTCATAATTTTAAGTACATAGACCTTCACTAGACTTTATTCTGATCAATTCAGTGCTGTCACTGATGTATTCACCCTTCTGAACACCAATAAAATGCTCAATGCTTTTAAACATCGCATAATACACATTTAGATCTATGTTATCCATTTTTATTTTTTTTTGCAGATCACAAGTCTGTATTTTTCCTACATCTGTGAATTTGAAGTTGCATTCATGTATGTATTTGTTTTCCACATTGCATCTCCATCCCTAATGCGAACACCCGAATACAAGCGCCCCCCTGGCCACTGTTACCGCCTGAAACGACTGCCATGAAATATTCACTGCTGCGGACTCATGTTCAGAGGAGAGCTGTAGAAGTGGGCCCGTCCTGTCCCTGTCCACAGCGGCCTAAAAGGACGCTTTCATCCTCCGCCAGTGGCCATGTTTTCTTACTGGTTCTCTGTCAGGGCTCCACGGTATAATGTTAACCTACTGTCTTACCTCGATAGTAAAAACATCATATTCTGTCCTTTCAGTTTTTGTATTGTACCTCTCCTTTTTCCTTTACATTTTATCTCTTTTTTTTTTTTTTTGAGCAGCTGGCACAATAAAAAAACAAACAAACCAAGGCCTAAAGTAAAGTGTTTGTTAGCACTGATACCTATAATCTCAGCTTTACACATGCATTGTAGGTTGATGTTAATGTACCATATGAGTGTCAGACTTCCACGAGCAGTTGCTACTTGTCCAAAAAGCAAGAGTTTCACACAGTGTCCCTATGGCTGCTGTGTGTCTGGCCTGTTTTGGACAAACCAGGCCAAAGTTCAATTCTTTTGTGAGATCTGAGCCTGTTTCACAAACAATGGAAGGTGAGTCCTCCAGAGGACAGACAGCCCCTGGAGAGGTGACCAGAAATAGACTAATGAGATGCATTAAAGCCAGATTTAAGAGTCCTTTAAACCGGAACAGGGGAGAGGATATCCACTATATTTTGTCAGTCCTACAGTTTTATTGTTTATTGTCTTTTCACAGATCAATAAAATGAGATATCTGAAGAAGCACAGACTTATATTGTCTCCGCAGGCACCATTAACCTGTCCTTCTTTTGTGATTCCAGACGTTTAGACTGCAACTCGTGACATTCATATGATAGAAAACAGCAGTACTTTCCATTTTCACTCTGATTGTTGTGA
Source organism: Gobius niger (assembly GCF_951799975.1). Classification (NCBI taxonomy): domain Eukaryota; kingdom Metazoa; phylum Chordata; class Actinopteri; order Gobiiformes; family Gobiidae; genus Gobius; species Gobius niger. Next base: position 27,055,122 of record NC_136858.1, read on the forward strand.
AGAGGAGCCTTTTAAGAAATGACTAGATGCACTTTTCAGCGAAACTTTTTAAGAACACTGTGTCCTTGCTCTCCCTTTATGCCCAGAAGACTCACTCTATACTTGTGCGTGAGTGAATAAGTGGCTTGTATCGACTTTGGAACAAAATGTCAATGGAGGCAGAAACAAAACGCTTTGCATATTTGTGACGAGCGATAGGACACTTTAGCTGTAAGAGCAGAGCAGTATTGAACCTGGCACCGTGGCACTTAGCGCGGCAGACTTTAGCACACGCTGTTAACAAATGGTCTGATCAATGTGGAGACACACTAAGGCCAGATACAAGAAAAGGAGCAAGACCCAACGCCCTGTGGCACTGGTCTGAACAAAAACAAAAGATGTCAATGACTTTTTGAGGCACAAAGGAACAGAAAAAGTTAAGCTTTCAGAGTATTTGTTAACCTCTGAAACTTGTTATTCTTACAAGCAAGGCCCACAATGTTCTCCATCTCTAGATCTCTTTGACCTGGCCTCCATTCATGGCCTGCAGCTGGTCCAGAACACTGCAGCATGCACGGAAATATGAGCACAAAAGTCCTGCGCTGGCTGCTATAGCTACCTTTAGGATCCACTTTAAGGTTTTTAATTGTTTGAATGGGATGACCCCAACTTACTTGTCAGAGCTTCTGTCTGTTCTTGACCCAAGTTGGACAACGAGGTCATCAAATCAAATGATGTTTGATGTCCCAAGATTGTGGATGAAGCCTAGGGGTGACCGAGCATTAGCAATTGCAGCTTGTTACGATGTTAAAAAGTTCAGTCTTTGAATATTTTCAAATCTCATTTGAAGACCTATTTGTGTGCATGGGCCTTTAAAGCAGAACACTCATGCCCCTAGAGGCCATAAGTGCCACTGCAGGTGTCATAGCATGTTGTGTTTACTCATTAATTGTCCGTGAGAGTAAATACTACGCTGACAGAAAAGACAAGCGGAGAGAGGGATATTGTACATTGTGCCACAACTCAATGACACAGTGGAGATCTTTTTTTCACTCAAACTTGGCTGTAAACACTGCTAAAGTGGCACTAGCCCACAGTTAGCTTTGCCTGTTAGCCTGTTCTTCTTAGTTTCTTCTTTGTGATTCTATTAGTGTGTATTGCGCCTCCCACCCGGAGGCATGGAAGTTGCAAGGGTGTTTTTTTGGCCAGAGACACCAGGGGGGATATGAAAAGGATTTATTAAGGTAAACAAGTTACTTTAACAAAAGCTGAGCAGGATTATTTGGTGGTTCTTATCATTACTTGCGTTAAAAGATCAGGTCCAGGCACTGAGGAGTAGACAAGGACAACAATTGTCTGGTTTGCGTTTAACATTAATGGAGAGAGCAAAACTAAAATCCTATTCATTTTGTCAAATTGTGTGATTCAGGCTAAATCCGTGAGTGACTTAATAATGTGTGTTTATCCCTTGCTTAACGTCACCCTTTAAATACACTTTTAACCTAATTCCACTTGTTTTTGGTTGCAGTGTTGTTCTTTCATCACCTACTGCCCTCGGGGAAAATTCAAAATCCTTAAAGACACTATAAAACAAATTATCCTGATTTCCATAGTAATCACCATTGAGAAAAGATTGGGCGCTACTTAAGGCCAATCGAAAACACAAGCAATCAGAAATGAAAAGCCAATTACACTTTAGCCCTGACTGAAATGGCGCACGGTGGATGGGTCACGTCAATCAGCAGAGAACAATTGGGAAAAAGGCCAAGAACATTTTGGTAATTTTTATTGGTCCACAACATTAAAGCATATTGGATTCTTAAGGGCATTTGAACTATAAAAGTAAGTCTTCAGCTGCTACATTGTTTGCCGGGGAGGCAGTATAAATGGCTATAGGTTGACATTAAGGCTGTAAATGATATGTATTACAGTGTTACGAGTGAGAGGAGATGCAGCAGGTAATGAAGCCCCTCACTGTGAGACTGGAGGTTGTGAGGAATCAGAAATATCGCTGTGAATCATCCACTCCAGAACGTGTGGAGAAAACACTTGGCAAGAACTGTCCATCCCTCATGTCCTTTCCGTCATACAATTAAAAAAAAACCTTGACAACACAAGTTCCAAAAAGGGCATACGGAAAGCAATCAGAAAACTAATTGCGGCGCCAACAAACTTAAAGACAGTCCACATATCATTAAAGAAGAAGAGATATAAATAAGTGAAATACAGCAATTACTTTGTATTAGTGTTGTTACAGTTAATCAGTGCTCTCATTTCAACAGAGTGAACCACTGCTCTCTCTCTCTCCCTCACTGAAGGAACAGACTTTGTGTTGATCAAGGTCAGTGCTGCTCCTCAGACCCACTTTCTTGTCGGTATTCCAGGCTTCACTTCAGAAAACGTTGGCAGCAGTTTTCACTTGGCAGATACCTCCCGAGCCAATAGGGCACATGGAAGTGATGCGCTCGGAATAGTCGATTCTTTCAACCTGTGGTCAGCATTCCTCATGCATCCCTCGGAGCTAAACGCTCTTCCTCTGGTCTCTTTAAGGCTGACAGGAAGGATGTGCTGCACCTGCCTCTTTCACGGCTCATTCCGGAGTCTCTGTGGAAACTGTGGACTTCTTCTTTGAGGCTGTTCTCTGTGGGGCTCAGCTCTGAGAACAGAGGGCGACTCATTATTGTAGCTTTTTAACAGAGATGTTTAGGAGGATGAGGCGTGCTGTACCCCATGATCCGGACTAGTTAGGCCCAGTGTAAATGTATTTTGAAGTGGGCTGAGTTTCAGCACAGCAGACCTTTCTGCTGCTGGGAGATTACACAGAATCCCTGCTTGGCTTCGAAATGTCTGCCTTGTTTTAATGAAGCCCAGTCAGTTGAAGCAACCTGGCACAAGATCTCATCAAAGATCATCTGATTATTTAATGGCTCCCTCTGAGACTCAGGTCTTGGCCTGATCCACTTAAGTCCTGCTTTTACTCACTTCTACCCAGCACATTTGACACAAACTTTTTCAATATAGCACAAACACATTGTGGTTTAAAGATGCAGTATAGATTGCTTTGTTCAATCCCTGTGTATTGATGTGATTACAGATTCTCTGTAGCGCTCCTGTCAGCTCTGCAGAGGATCATTGATGATCCTACAGCATGGAGCCTGGCCTGGCCACGTGGGGAGGTGAAGGGGCCTGAGGGGGAGGGGAGAGGGGCAGGTAGATTAAAGCAGCTTTGTCTGCAGCGGGTAAGTGGATTATCAGCAGGTAGAGTGCGCCCCGTGTTTCCTCCGTCAATTGTGTCTGTGCACTTCCTGTCCGGCCACGGAGACGACCATCTGCCATTTAGCTCTGATAGATGGATCGAGCCACGCGTCACTCCGGCCTGTGGACAACACCCGCTGCATCCTGATCACTCTGTTGGATTTTTATTAGTGCCACTCACCGCTCTGTCACGATAAAATCCGCGGCGTGCTGCGAGGGTTCAAACGGCGCACACTATCTGCAAACAGCAAAAACAAAACGCTACGAGATGAACTGATTCCGGTGATTTATCACAGGCACGGCTCCAACACGCTCTACCGTCCTTAGATGTACAAACAAGACTCATTACAGGCCACATTATGCTCGGTGTCCGCTCTATCTCTGAACAGACTGTAATATTTCCACTGGCATCAAACAGACAGAACTGTGCCAGCTCCTAACAGGATTGTGTGTCTTGAAGCATAAGCAAAACAGTACAGTGTGTCTGCTGCCTATTGACTGGGACTTTAAAGCACAAATCCCGCGTTTTACAAAGCATTTCAGCGTCATAATTTAACCCTGTGTGTCAGACCGGTGGATAATCAGACAGAGGTGTGCAGAGACGGCGGGGGGTGTCTTTCATGTGACAGGTTTGGGAATAGAAAATGGATCCATACGAAGCTTTCAAAGGAAATGAACGCTTTGATGGGGAGAAAAACAGCTTGTCAAGTGACCATCAACGGCTAAAAGACGCAAAAAATAGACTAGACATTGTATGCAAAGGCGGACGGGAATATGATTAAATGTTAAATATAGCAGCTGGTTTGAAAATGTAAGAAAATAGATGGTGGAAAATGCGTGACATCAATATATTTCAACTCTGAAGCCACAGCGACTCACCTCGTGCGCTGAAAACACTACATTTTAAAGTCTTGCAATTGGACAGTGCCTCTGGAAACTCAACAGACTTCTCAAAGTTCTACACTGTTTCATTATTTATTAATTCCATGCTCAGTTGTGGCCTCCAAATGTGGCCACAGCTGCCCTGGATTAGGCTAATCTGCACCAACAACAATCCCTTTCGGGGGACAGCTACAACTTGCTTGAGATTCGAACTGCCAACCTTCAAAGTATCTCACTGAAAACACTTTTTAAACGCTGTCTCATCAGTCATCATCTGCTCAGTCTGACTGCATCAGGAAGTCTAATGCTCATCTGCTGCTTCCTCCAGACGTCCAGCCATCATTATGAAGATGAGATTTTTCACCCAAACATCAATGAGAAGTGATTCATTCAGATCCAAAAGTTAAAATGTATCACTTTCTGTCATAATGATTTTTTGAGTCATGACAAGATAATCAAAAGCCACTTAAAAACTGCAGCATAGAAGTCTTCTATATCGTATTCTTGTATGAGTTCAATCCTATATCAGATTGTATGATTAGTATGGGAAATGTCAGAATTTTAGCTCTACTTTTTTATTTTAAATGTTTCAATTGATCCCCCAATTTCTTTCCTTAAAGCGATATTTCAGGACTTTCGACATTTCCTAGTTATCCAGAGTTGTTGATTTCTGAAGATATATATATTTTAATTCATGCAGTCCTTATATTTTAAGAGTTTAGTGGTGCTAGAATAGTGCTAGGCTAGTGCTAGGCTAGCGCATGTCTATGGTAACTAGTAGCCTGCATTAAAAACCTCTTCAAAATCATGGGGTAGTCCACCAAACGTGGACATATCTGATTTGTAGAAAGCTCCTTTGTGAATTCCACGTGTAGTAATGCCGACCGCAGGTAAACAAACAACTGTAGATAACGGTAACCTAGCAAATCACTCCGCCGCGGCCTAGCTTACAACCAGGAAGCTGATGCTGCTCAAATATAAGTTATTTTAAATGCAAAATGGTTATATTTAAAATAATATTCAGTCAACACAGGCATTTTTATCGGTAGTCTGGTGTTATAAAGTGATTTGCCTCAGGTCCACTGTGCTTGGGTCAGGCAGTTTTTAATGCAGGCTACTAGTTACCATAGACATGCACTAGCCCAGCACAAGCCTAGCACCATTAAACTCTTCAAATAAGGACTGCATGAATTAAAAAATAAAAATAAAAATCAACAACACTCTGGATAACTAGGAAATGAGGCCCTGTGTCAAAAATCCTGAAATATCCCTTTAAGAACTTGTTATTGCTGTATTTTTATGAAATCTTTTTTCCATTAGAGCGAGGACAATTCACCATTTAAATGATACACTGTGTACCGACATAAGGGCTTATCTGTAGATTAAATCTCTGTTTCCATTAGAACATTAGCACATTCAGCATGAACGTGCGGCGCTGTCAATCTCACGACAAAGGCCTGGTTTTGTTGTGGCTCGAGTGCTGTTGACCCTTTCAGTTCAGCTCAGATCTGAATCCTGATATTCTCTACAGAAAGACCCTCCTGTGTCTCGTCCTGCATCTCTCTCTCTCTCTCTCTCTCTCTCTCTCTCTTATCTCATCAGGCCTGTCTGAGGTAAATCATGTTAAAGCACAGACTGGGAATCCACAGTGGCGTCCTCTGCGACACACCTGACTTTGGCTGCAATCCTGTTTGGCATCAGTGCATATCATTTTATGCATATCCATTTATAAAGTGATTACAGTTTGGTGCTTAAGCTATGTCTTATGTAAAGGAGCATTTGAACAAGGCTTGGGAAAACTCATTAACCGTGCAGCAATAAACATGAAAGGAGGTAACAGTGTGTACATGTGGACTGTCCTTGAGTTCTTACAATGTACAAACATAAACATGTCCAAACTAAAAAAAACAGTTTTTCTTTTTCCCTCAGTTACAGAATGCCAGCACTTCAGAATAACGCTCAGTGACTGAACTGTGGAGGTGGAGGAATGTTATTTCCACAAACGTGTACATTTGTGTCCATGCAGTTTATGGCAGGCCAAGTTTAGTCATCATTGGAGGTTTGCTGACAGGTAAGTAAGAGCCTCTAAGGCATAAATCTGGTCGCACTTCTGCCAGTGCCAGGAACCAGCTGCAGGGTCTTCAGCTGGGAGCCGTCCTTCACTGAGGTTTCGCCCCTTTAATCACGATGGCGGGATAGTGGGGCAGCAGACAGGGATGTCAACCTGCAGCCCCCTGCAGCTCGGCTCTAAAAACACACTATAAATAACATGCTAATTAGCAAATAAGTTGCAATTTAGCACCTGGCTTTGTAAATCAGGCCTTATACAGGTGAAAGTCGGAAAATTAGAATATCGTCCAGAAGTTCATTTATTTCTGTAATTCAAGTTATGAATGTCAAAGTAATATATGATATAGACTCATTACATGCAAAATTTAGTTGATTATGGTTTACAGTCCTTTTTCAAAACACACAAAAAATTCTGAGATTGTTAATTTGGGGTTTTTACAAGCTGAGCCATAAAAAAAACTATATCAAATAAAGGCTACACATATCTCACTTTGCATATATTGAGTCTATCATATATTAGTTTCACATAAGTTGAATTACAGAAGTAAACTAGAAATGGCTGCGCCATTGCGATTGACTGCGGAATTGCGGGAAGCAAATGCAGAAATTACGTAAACTGTTCAAATTGCATAAATTGCTTAATTTGCATAATCTAATTAGCATAAACTGGTAAAATGCATAAAATGTGATGTTGCATAAACTGTATAAACTGCATAAAGTGGTAAAATGCATGAATGGGTTCATTTGCATAAATTATGTAAATTGTATAAACTCTTTAAAATTCATAAATCCTAAATGGCATAAACTCTTAAGTTGCATAAACGCTTTAAAATGCATTAACTGGTTAAATTCCATAAAGTGGTTAATTTGCATAAACTTTTATATTCCATAAACTGGTCAAACTGTTGAAATGGCCTCAGTGCTTGATTGGCAGAAGCTGCACAAATGGCTGAAAGTCCTGGAGTCTCCCCATTGGCTGGATTCCCACATACACACCAATGCAAAAATTTCAAACTCCCGTATAAAAAAAATGGAAATCTGCAGAAGGCAATTTTTTTCTCAAAACACACAAGTTGCATAAGCTGAACATGCACAAAGTGCAGAAATTGCAGAAAATGCAGAAAAAAGTGCAGAAAAGCATGGATTTGCGGAAGCCCCATTATAAGTCAATGGGAAAAAGCTCCGGCATTTCGGCCGATTGCGGAAAAACCGTAAGTTGCAGAAGTCCCAAAAGTAATAGCACCCTTCTCCTCAACATGCGGAACATTTTGATGCATAACCTTCATAAATTGCACAAAGCATGAAGGTGCTGAAAGCTGGAGAAAATCGGGAAAAAGATGGAAGAGGAATAATAATAAAGAACATGAAAACCAATAATTGACTGCGGAAGAATTCCGCAGTCAATCAATAAAGAACATGAAAACCAATAATTGACTGCGGAAGAATTCCGCAGTCAATCAATAAACTTTTTAACGATATTCTAATTTTCCGAGTTTCACTTGTATGAGGACATGCTTCATACAATCCCTTTACTAGATGCAAGTTGGCAATTTTATTCTCACTACTGCCACCTCAGGTCTTACGCGTAGCTGCTGTTCTATATTAAGCTCGTGCATGACGGCAATTCGGACCCGAAGTAACTACTTTTTGAGTGAGAGTGCAGGATTTTAGAGGCAGTTGTGGTGAACAGGTCTGGGCTCATTCTACACATTAGGACATTGCTGGAACATGTAGGGGGAGGAAAATACATAATTTTAACATTTTTGAACTCCGTATAGTCCCTTTAATCATTACACTGTATAGTGAGTAAAATAACATGGTTTATTGTGAAAATAAAATGAACACACTACACCCTGCACTCATTAGACCATGCTATATATTTATTAGCTTTTTTCCTTGCAAAATGACATTATTCCAAACACTACACAAGTGGCCGTTTTCCCCCTGAGAGACGCAGTTGTCAAAACTTTGCCTTTGAAGTCTCTTCCACCAGAGAGGAAGCACAAACGAGCCGAAGTTACAATGTGTTGCTTATGATGACAGTGTCCCAAAGCCGGCCTGAGTTGCCCCATTTCTCCAGTGAACATCTGGAGAAAAAAAAAAAGTTTGCTCCAAACCTCAAACTAGGCTAAAAGCGAACACATTTCAGTCTGTCCGCGGGGCTCTAACCACTATTGGGAAGCCCTGTAGCCGTTTCCTGAACAAGCTTCCTTCATATTCATGTGACCTTTTCCTTTGGGCTCTTCATTCAATCCTCTTTCCTGGAGCCACATTTAGAGAAACTTCAGTTATAATTTTAATTAAGGCATGGGCAATATTAAAGAACTATTTGTTTATGATTTACTTTTAATGATAAATCAATATTTTTAATTATGTATACGTTTTTAGTCCTGTCTCGATCTCTGAGCTTACTAAGTATTTTAATCCAATATGAAAGAACACCAGCAAATAATTATTCCAACCTTTGCACACTGTTTTATCGTTTTGGGAGTGTCTGGCTCTCGATAAATCATTTCTCCCTGTATCATTCAGAGTGAACTTTCCAACTGCTCTTCACCAATGATGATTAATATAGATTTGCCTGTTGATTCTGCAGAAGGCCATCCTGTTTTTTAATTGTGCGAAAATAAAATGTGTGAGGCTTGCACTCACGCGTTCACTAAGATGCATATTTCTTTTTTAATCAACTTTAATATAGAACAAAACAGGTCAAACCTATTTTTATGCCGCCCATCTCACTTTATTGTAAGATTTTAGTTTTATGTCTCAATATAACTTCGGCTTCAAGTAGATTGAGTTCTTACACAGCAATTTATCAGCACCTTGACGTTAGCGTTCGTAGCTTCTTTCGGCCGCCAGCTGTCAGCGTGAGTGAAGCAAATATAACGCTGGTGTGTGCGCCGCAGACAGTGCCATCAATCAGAGGTAATAAGACAGGCCATGCATCATTTTGGGCGATCAGACAGAGGTGCAGAACTTACTCGCAGGAGTGGAGTTTAAGATGCTTCTGCTGGAGTCAAATTTGCAGTCATCTAGATCAAAGCTGAAACTTTTTTGGCGCAGAGCGGTGGGATGGAGTGAAGGAGGCCATTAAAATTTTCAGTGGTAATTATTAGTTTCAAGGTTCATGAAGGGTTCACATTATTACACACAATGCAGTTCTAGTAAGAAACTTTGTGGCCAGAAACAGAGGTGGTTAGTAACAAAGTGCATTTACTTAAGCACTGTTTGTTTGTTGAGAACTTATAGCTTTTGCTCCTGAACATTTGAAAGATACTGTAAATCTTACACTTTCTACTCTACTGCATTTCTATAGAGGCTCCAAAGTAGGCCACCTTTACAGTTTTGGAAGAGTGCTGTGACCACTTGCGATGAACTCTCACCTCTCAGACCGTGAGTGGACTGATACTGGCCAAACAACTCCAGAAGTGTTGGTGGCGCCGTACTTAGGGGCCGATCCAATACGTATTGCGATACAGTAAGTAATTATGATGTTATCCCCTCCTGGAACTGCCACTTCCAGGAGGGGTTTGAGCGCCCGAATGATCCTGGGAGCTCTGTTGTTGGTGCCCCTGGTAGGGTCTCCCATGGCAAACTGGTCCTAGGTGACGGGTCAGACAAAGAGAAGTTCAGAAGCCCCTTATGAGAGACCGACAGGCCCAGTTAATCGTGAGGCCGTCCTTCTGTGGACTCACTACCTGCAGGAGGAGCCATAAGGGGCTGGTGCAATGTGGTCCAACACCTGCCCCCATGACCCGGCAATGGAACAGTGGAAGAAGATGGATGGATGGATGGATGGATGTTTACCTTAAAATGTGTAACCTAACACCTAATACCATTTGACATTTATTGAATGTAAAAATGTAACAAATTGTTACTGGAAATCAAAGGAGTGCATGATGAAAATTATTGAAAGTGTTGTTTATACATCATCTGTGTGTACCACTTTTGGAACAATTGTCAATAAAATGTTCTATAGAATTAAAGAGGACTGGACTAATTTGAATCATCTATATCTTGTGGTCAGAAAAGCCAATAATAATGTGATGAAGACATCAGGTGTGTTGCCCGGTGCCTCTCTCTCGACACTAACCCTGTATCTCCCCTTCTGCCCTCTATCTCCTGTCCACTGCCTCGGGCCAATTATTTCTATCTAGAAGCCAGCATGGCCGCCTCAATGGGCCCCCACCTGCTGTGCTTTCCCCTGCCCTGCGTCTGAACGCTGGGCTACCGGTGTAACTAAAACGCTCATCCTCTGGCATATAAAGCTGACAGTTATATTAGCTTCTCCTCCTGCACTCTCTAAAAAGGTGAACCAGGAACACTGTGTACATTTTAGCCCCATAGGATTTAAACTACCACCGAATCATAGCTGTGTATAAAGTCAGGGCTTAGACGTTCAATGCCTGCCTAATCCAGGGAGTTTTCCGTGAATGGTTATTTCTCACTGAGTCAGGATTGAAACCAGAGCGATCCCGCTGTCTGTCAAATAAAGCGCTCCCCACACACCTCCGTTACATCGAGATAGGAGCCAGTGCGGCTTTCATCTCCTTCCTCTGAGCACAAAGTCAGTGCTGTGCTGCTACTGGGGCCTCGCCAGCCAAGGAAGTGCTCAGACGGTGACTGCAAAATACAAAATCACCCCACAGACCCTTTTAGTGTTTGTAAATAGAATGGAGAATCGATGTGCCACAAAAAGCAATGCATTTTTTTTAGCTCGACCTTAACAATTCACACTTATGGACAGAATTGTTAATGCTCTGTTTCCTTACAGCTGATGTGCAGTTGTGCATGCATGACATTAAAGCTATAGAGCAATTTGGCCAAGGCTTCACTTGACATGACAGCACAGAATGAAATAAGGTGGAAAAGGAGACACATCCCCTGAACTGTCAAAGAATGGGCTTATATAATGCTGCTAAAGGTGAGTTGCTCTGTATATTCTTTGGCAGCTCTAACCACTGAGCCACACTATAAATAGAGAATGTCCAACGCATTTCTATAAAAGACCACATTTACTTTGCTTTTCTACCTCATTTGGACACAGGGTCCGATCTTAAGGTTCTAAACGTAGACTGTAAACATGCCTTTTGCATTGACGGGGGCTTCATGCCTTCATAAGTCGGTGGGAAAGGGACGGAACAGACTCTTATGGCAATTACTAGACTTGAATAGGCGCTCTTTAGTACTGGTGCTAGAACCTGATCATTGATATAGTCGTGAGCTGGGCAGTGTTTAGCTCACCGTGGGAGAAATTGTTTGTACTTTGTCCTGCAAAAGATGCACAAGGCTGCGTGTGATGTTTCGATGTTAATAGGGGAACGAAGAGGGAGCATTTGATGTTGTCAGCGCTGTTTGTTGCACACTGCACCTCAGCTGCCCCCTTTTTTAAAATCTCTAACGACCGGCGAAAGCACTGGTGCGCCGCTGTTTGTACACATAGCAAAGCTGTTGTTGCGCCATTTGAAAGATTAGGCTGTCAGTGTTTAACATCAGAAAACACCTCCATTCACATGATCAGTCTACACAGCCACTGGAGGAAATGTGGTGACAACTATACTCTCACGTAACCGTATTTAAATAGGGAAAATGTGGAAGAGCTTGGTCGCTTCTAACTTCACCCCCATTTGGGTCCACAGAGGAGGGGAGGAGAGGCTAAATGCTAACAACATGTCCGGTGTTTTGGTGGGACTGAGCGTACGCGTAAAGAGCAGACAGCTATGCATCAACTCGTCTAAGCTAAGGTAAGAACATATTTCAGTATGCAAAAACAGTGGCCTGTTCCTTTAAGATCCAATGACCCAATCACCAGCCAGGACACCCAACATAGTCCCATGCCAGGACCACGGCAGCGAATTTCCATACAGTAGCGAGGAGGGAGACGACGGAAGGCCTTCAAGGACAAAGGACAAATTAGTGCGGGTTGGGAGCGAGATTGAACTGTAGACATTTGGATCAGTGAACCAACCAACAGAGCAAGTCTTTGGTTTGTACTGGACAAGTCCTGGTCGTCCTATTGCCAGCAAACAAATTTCTTATATCTTGCTGAGTTGTCGGGTTTTTTAGGTTGAGGGATTACAGGTTATATCCAGGCCCTGGGATATACACTGCAGCCCGATGTCCCACTGACCCTCCGAAATCTGCAATTTAGCGGGGTTATTTACGGAGAGAGCACACCCCGCGTCTGCCTCGCTGGATGGGCCACTCTCGCTTGGGCCTCCCCTGCTTCACCGACCATGGCACTTGGCAATCCTATTACCCCTCTACAGCCACATGGAGGGGCGATAAGAGCCGACAGAGGGGCAGAGCTCAGCCTCCTTTAGCTGCGGTGGGTGGCTTAACCATGGGAACAATGGGCCATGCAGCAGCACGCTCATCGTTTCAGCGGGAGTCTGCTCGGCAAAATATGTCAGTTTTATTAAACGCCGGAATTGCGCGGGGGGGAGAAAAAATAGCAGAAATGCAACTGTTAAATATGTAACAAAGGAGACTGTGGAGATAAGGGCTCAGAGAAGGCAAAGACGCAGCACAGGAGTAAAATTATTGCCACAGTGCAAACAAACAACCTGTGAAAAACATTGCTACAAGAAAAAAAAAATAGCTTGCAAACTGTATCTCATTCTCCAAGGTGCGTATGGCAGTAGGGTAACTTGCCACTTTTGAGAATAAATGAAGCATGAATTATGTTACTGCAAATACTTCTTTCAATTTGAACTAAGAATGTTCACGTTAGACGGAACAGTCTTTCAGTCCCAATATAGATGCCAACATTTTGAATATCTACCAATTCTCCACTACATTTGGGAAAAAAAGTGATCATGACACCAGACTGACCCAAATATTCAAGCAAATATTGTAATTCTCATCAATAACTCTGCAACTGCATTGTACAAACTACAGTGCCATTATTTTGAGATGTTCAGCACCAACAATGGCCACTTATTGGTCTTTTATCTGGCGTTTAATCGATATTTTAACTGATATCTGCTCCACATTCATTGGCAGCTCATTTCTCGATATAATTATTGTAATGATGTCGATGTCAGATAGAGGACCATGCTATTATTGGTGAGATCAAGTAAATGGTAAGTTAACCATGTGCTGTGCAACCCTAAGCATTAAAGATTTATCTGTTGGTTATTAATAGTTCCATATACTATCTTATTTGAACAAAGCTACATTTCATCTTTTAAGCACATCAGAGATTAGAAGCTTCCTCGCCATGTGCTATTCTTCGCTGTGCGCTGGCAGGGATGCTCCCACTGTATTAAAACTGGCTCACCCGCTCCAAGAGGGAATTTGATGCCATTATTTCCCAGCGTTGCAAAATAATCCCTTATTTTAGATGATGGCAGCTTGCTATTTGGAATGACCCGGTTTGAAATCGGTGCATATTTTTGTGAATGCCTTCTTATTAAGAACATAAGCTAACCCCGCACACAAAAGTAACATTTTCATCATCTTCTTGGACGTTATGAGGAGCGTGCTGGATTTTTAAAAATGCATATTTTTTATTGAATTATGATTGTCATATCCTCGTAGTGTTTTTAGCTGTTTGGGGACATAACATAAGGAAAAATATTATCCCTGAAAGGACATTGAGAAGATGAGATGGCGGTTCTGCTGCTGCATTAGTGCTTGTAGGTGTTCTTCTTCTTCTTCTTCTTCTTCTTCTTCTTCTTCTTCTTCTTCTTCTTCTTCTTCTTCTTCTTCTTCTTCTTCTTCTTCTTCTTCTTCTTCTTCTTCTTCTTCTTCTTCTTGGCCAAAGAAGAGTGCACAGCTAAACCACTTGAACCGAGCACTTTCGTGAGCATTTTCTTCAGTTTGGCTTTACCCAAATTTAAAAGGTAAAAAAAAGCATAAAAATAGCAACAAAAACAAGAATGAAAACGCAAAAATGTTTTATTCAAGTGCGGCAACAACGTCACAAAACCGTTTGTGTTGCTCTCCAGTTGAGAACCTTTAAAGCAGTACTAAGTAACTCCTGCCCCTAGAGGCCATAGGCGACACTGCAGGTGTCGTAGCATGTTGCAGTTTTTTTATTCATTAACTGTCCGTGAGAGTAAATACTACTCTGATAGAAAAGACAAAGGGACAGAGGGATATTGTACATCCAATTACACAATGGAGATGATTTTTTTCACTCAAACTTGGCTGTAAACACTGTGTAAGAAGCGCTAGCCAGCTGTTAGCTTTGCCCGTTAGTCTGCTAGCTTCTTCTTCGTAATTCCATTAATGTGTATTGGTGACTCCGACCCTTAGGCAGCGAAGTTGCAATTCTGGTTTTCTGGCCAGACACACCAGGGGGAGATGAAAGACCCCCCTATCATCCCATCAACACTTGTTAACCCCAGAGGGACTACGGAAAGGATTTATTAAGGTAAACAAGTAACTTAGTATTGCTTTAATTTTGTGCAAAGGTGAATTGGAGAAAATGTGCTTTGTTCAGGGGAGTAAGAGGTTAAAGAAAAGAAAAGGAAAACTGGTTAAGGAGAGCGTGCTTTTATATAAATGGGTTGAGAAGCAAAGCAACTAAATTGTGATTGTCTTAGTGGTAGAAACAAGGTACTACACAGTCCTGGTTGAATTTATGGTTCAGTTTCATTTAGACTTTATACCAGGCGCCCCAGCCCTCCACACGTGTCCCGGTTTGGCATTGGCTTGTGACTCCTCATAATTGACTTTGTTTACCCATTTGATCTTCTTCCTTAATGTGCCTGCTTGGTGTCACAGACAGACTGCTTTATTGTAACACATGTAAGAGTGCCCATGCTGACAGTGCTTTAACCCTCTCATCAAAGCCCTCGCCCTCCACTGCTTTCTTCATGTGATCCCTTTTCCAGCTCCGTATACTGTACCTCATTATAGTCAGGCCTATAGCATGAGAGGCAGGATCCCCACTGTACGACTTGAACCCTGTCAGGATGGGGGAAGAAGATAGGGCAAGGCGAGAGATAATTAGAAATCCGGTCCAGTTTTGCCACTTTTCCCTCACTGTGCTTCATCTGCATGTTTCTGAAGCCTTCTCCAATTACTGAGCCACTACCCCCGACCGCTACCTCATCCACCACCAGAGGGTTAAAAACACTGTCAGAGCGTGTGAGAGAAAGTGGCTTCTGCTGACAGTGAGAGCTTGAATTAATGATATTAACAGTTCCCGAGTTAAATTCAAGCATATACAAATTATCGTCACTGACGTTTTCCTTGTTTGTTGTGCCCCTCCAAGGGTTTTTCAATGTAGCATGCACTAAAACATCATGTGCACTATAGTTTTCCCAGAGGATACCGCTCTTGTACATGCATGGTGAGGCTTCAAATGGGCTGGTGACGTCAGTAAGGGTATGGTGTGAGTCAGTGGCCTGTAGGGAATGCTGTCTACGCCATTGAATTCGAAATCATGGACCGACTATATTCGACTGTTAAGTAAGAATTTATGTATTTGGTAGAGAGTTAATTATTCTCATCCACCGCAAGCTTCTTTACATTATTTGAACTTTGTCTTGGAGCCAAACTTTATTTAAATGATCAAGGCCAAACAGGGTGAGGCTGCTTTTCAGTTTTAGGCCCAGGGAATCTGGAAAGGTCTTCCTGAATAAGTGAGACAGGGCTCTAGTCTGATATTATTCAAATGAGTGGCAGATAATGGTTATTTTTTAGCAGTGCATATGACAATTTTAAGTGTATTATCTGCACTCTTCTACAACCCTTTTAATGATTATGATTCCATCCATCCATCCATCCATCCATTTTCTTCCTCTTTATCCGGGGCCGGGTCACGATTGCAGCAGTCTGAGCAGAGATGCCCAGACTTCCCGATCCACGCAGACCTCCCCAAGGCGACACACCAGTCTCACACCAGTGCAGAGACATAGTCCCTCCACCGTGTCCTGGGTCTTCCACGAGGCCTCTTCCCAATAGGATTTACAGACTCCTCCTACCCAGCTCTGACAAAGCATGTTCCTATAAAGGGAAAAAGAGTGGGATCCTCAGTAGACTTAGCCCTTGTGGGGCGTCGTGGTCGGTCGTAGCCGCGCAAGCAGCATTAGCTCTAATGCTAATGGCCTGTCGATCAAAGTCAGGCCCTCATTCATTATGCTTAAGATTTCTAAACTGTACCTTACGAAAACCAATCTGGTCTGGTTATTTTCAATGTGTCTAAAGTGCAATGCTTTCTAATGGGGGACAAGCGACTATATGGAGGTACAACAGCAATGGCGGACCAATGGCGACCAGCGGCCATTACCTGGAATACCTTTCCTGTCTGACATTTTAAATTCCTATGTGTAAGAATTGCTCTACAAGTGCTCCACAAATAAAGTAGCATTGTAGAAATGACTCCGACTCGGACGTGATGGAGGCTTGAAATTGTAACTTGTCTACAACTCTCGCTGGTCTTCAAAGCTCAACAGAATCTAATCAACGCCTGTCAAGAGCCTGGAAGTGACCATTACTGTTACTAACTCAGCCTCGAGAGACAGGAAATGGTGCGGCCTTTAAGGAACATACACACTGTCTCTGCCATAGGATTTATGGACATCGACTGGCCCCTCGCATTATCAGTCATCAGCACCGAGGGCGGCTTAAAAATGGCACCGCAACAAGATCAATCTTATTGGAGAATTGACTGATTAATGTCATTTGAGTTTGTCACACTTCCGCTGCGACATAAAGATATAGTAGACAGATGGATGCACACACACACAGTGCAGCGGAGCCGCCTTTAGCCCGTCTCATTTCACTGTTTTGCTGCATCAGCTTTTGTAGAGGTGAAAATATAATAGCGCGGAGCTAAGGACAGACTGAAGGTGAAAATGAGTGGCGCGGCAGGTGTTACAGTGATTTGGAAATAAAGTCACCTTTGTACATGGATTTCAGCGTAGGTTAATATAGTTTGGGTGCAGGAAAAAGCGATTTAATCAATATTTGACTGTCACCTTCATGGGAAGCAATTTACAAAAGATGACAAGTAAAGTCAACAGTTTGACTGTGGATAATGGAAAACAACGGTGCAGTTTTTCATATTTTCATTACTTGTGCAAGAGCTTTTATGCGCGGCTGGTTATTTTATTTCCAGTTATTGCTTTGACATACTATTACTCGCTTTTTAGTGTAATGCTCAAGGGTATTATGCTTTTTCTGGGGTTTGGTGACCATCTGAAACACATCTTGCTCGGTATTTTTCATTTTGTTTGCTACAAAATGGTATTAATCTAAAAATAGTTGTTCTTTCCTTGCTTTTTGGTGTGACTCATTGCAAATTGCTGTCTGTTCCTTCCTTCATCAAAACAAACTTCCACAGCAGCTGGATGACATCGGCGCTGGCATCAGAAGAGGCGTCAGCGTCTTGTTTTGTCGTAGCATTGTTGATATTTTTGCCTCTTGTCGCTCTCTGCAGAAAAGGGAAGCTGGGCTACGTCTGAAGCCTGTGCAGTATGGAAGGACAGTCCTCTCTGGTTAGATGAATTGGGTGACTGTCTACAAATAAATCAAGGCAGACGCTACGACAACGCTAGGTTTTTGATGAGAAACTGTTATAAAAGTTCAATATTGTATCATACCTTTTTGCTGTGTTGTCTTTTCTTTTCTATGCAGGGTTCTGGCTGCTGCAAGAAATCTATAGGCAGCATTAATTAAACATGGCAAAACAAGGCAAGAAGGTGGAGAGCATTCATGAGCTGCACACCCTACTGTTGATCCTCACAGCAAGAAGAAAAGAGTGTATTGACTGGAGAGAAAAATACATAAAATCCATCACCTTCAACTGAATTTCATTTGGATCTTAAATGAGACTTTGGGGGGGGGGGGAAGAGTCCAGAAACCAGTATTTTTTTTTATGCTGAAATGTGCAAAAGGTGTTTCACAACCTATTAGTCTGCCCTGCTGAAAATACCACCTCTCATGGAAAATGGGTCTTTGATGAGAAAATTAGCCTCACTCTCCTTAATGGAACAGTACATCCATGGAAATAAGAAAGAAGAAGAAAAAAAAAAAACCCTATTCGGACCATTTCTGGCAGCACCTACAAGCATTATCTTGGGCTTTCACATGGAGAGTTAAATAAAGGACTTTCTTTTCCCTGTTGGCTTCAGCCCTCAATCTGGAGTCATTGTCCTTCAGTTCAGTTGCCATCAGTGTCACAGTGAAATAGCCGACCGCAGCAAAAACTGTGCGGTTAATCTTATCCCGCTGCACTGGTCAATAGCAGCTCCCCTTCCCACCAGCTTTGCCCCTCACAGAGAGTTTGATCCGGCAAATCATTATGACCACCTGCGTATTAAGAAGAAATAGCACGTCATACCAGTGTTAATTTCGTCGACTGAAATATTTAGTCTTCATTTTAGTCAAAGTGTTATTTTTGACGACTAAAATTGGACTAAAACTAAATTAAAAGTTTTTCATGAGACTAAAACTATGACTAAAATGTCCAGATATTTTAGTCGACTAAAATAAGACTGAATGAGACTAAAATCATCCAAACTTCTATTGACAGTCTGAAAGAGCCTCAGATCATTTACAATCACTGCTAAAGGAACAGCTCTGAGCTTCGTTCATGTGGAGCAGCTCCTTGAAGCAGAGGAACAAGATTAAATATGATTATAATGAATATTATAAATGCAAAGTCGACTAAATTAGTCTTAAAGGAGCTATATCATGCTATTTTAGCCATTCCAAAGTTAAGTATAGGCATGTATATGATAAATTGTACCTCTACCACTATGGAGCACTCATTTTTGTGTTTTCTGGAGGTATTTTTCGAACCCGGAAGACACAACGCTTCGATTCAGTTAACTCCGCCCCCTCTCTCTGCACATACTTTACCGTAATATAGATAAACATGCAATTAACACTGCGTCATACAAGGGCTGAACTCCATTTTGAGTTTGGTCTGGGTTGTCTTTTGTACTCCTCAAATGGAATAAATAAAGTTGTCTTATTGTGAAATTTGACGAATTATAATTGCTTTTTCACATAACAAAGCTGAAAAACTAGTAGCAAAGATGTTGTAGTGAAGGCAATTTGAGTTCTGAAATGATCACAATTTGTCTGGTAAAGACGTATGCCTATATGGATTGTAAAACTTGACCTCAGCTGGTGGAAGAGTGGTTTCAGCTCTTGAGAAATTGACAGACTGAAGACGCAAGATTCCTCAAATCGACTTTATTTACAGAGCACCGTTCATGCACAGTGCAACTCAAGTGCTGTAGGGATGCGGTTAAGAGGAAAATGCAGCAGAATGAGAGAGAGAGGGAAAAACAGTCGTACAAAATGCTGAACATTTGAAAAAAACAAATTACATATAGTCCCCCAAGGTTTGATATCTGAGTAGTTCTCAGATATAACCAATTTTGACCTCTCATAGAACAAAATGGAAACGGGTAATATGTTTTGCTCCCAAAATCCGCAAAAATCGACTGTACTATGATGCTATAGTTTACAGAATGGTGTAAGAGATCTGCTCAAAATACCAGATAGATAGAATTTTTCTTCCGCTTTATCTGGGGCCGGGTTGCAGAGGCGTCAGTCTGAGCAGAGATGCCCAGACTTCCCTTTCCACACACACACACTTCCTCCAGCTGTTCTGGGGGAATCCCGAGGCAGCACCAGGCCAGCTCAGAGAACAGATAGAAAGTACAAGTCTTTTATCTTGTCTTAATATACCAAATGACATCTCAATGCATAGATTTTCACATTGGGAGTTCCATAATTTAGAAGTGCAGAAGGCAAACAAGGCTTTACTATTTAAACTGTACTCTGGGAGCAACCATGATTTGTCAAACATTAAAAATATACCACAACCTCCCACTTGCAAAAAAAAAGAAAACAGATCCTGCACAATTCACCTGCAGTGGCCGTAATGTTATGTCATTAAAGCCATGTCAAAATGCAGGTCTCCACAAAACTAACACATGTAAGTCTAGCTCCAAATAGTACAGCTCTTCCTTCACTCTAACCCTCGTATATCCGTGTATTATAAGTGAAAATTGCTCCAAAATCCCCTCCACCGCTCGGTATTCATGCGCCTGAGCCAAAGAGACGCGTGTCATAGAGCTCCTTATGAATAGAAATGGATAACATTATGGGCGGCTTCATTTCAACCATGTAATGTTGCTGTCATTGCGAGAGCTGTGGAGCCCTGCGTGCCACACCAGAGAAATACCCCGGCATCCCGCGAGAGAAATTTCATTCTCACACAGCAATAAGTCCAACCGCATCCCCAGAATATCAAGTCGAGCTAGGGGGGGGGAGTGAATGGAAACAAAATTGCCACAGGGTAAAGTGGGAAGACATATTAAAAACATACAAGGGGGCGAT